>NC_068920.1:150157621-151477621 GCF_023091745.1 Budorcas taxicolor | reverse complement strand
TGTCGTACCCTTTTCCACCTGCCTTCAATCTTTCCCAGCATCAGGGTCTTTAGCAAAGAGTCACTTCATCGCATCAGGTGTCCTAAATTTTAGAGCTTCTCCATCAGTCCTTCCAGTGAATATCTAGGGTTAATTTCCTTTAGGATTGACTGGTTTGATCTCCTTGTAGTTCAAGGGACTCTCAAGAGTCTTCTCCAACACCACAGCTCAAAAGCATCAGTTCTTCAGTGCTCAACTTTCTTTATGGTCCAACTTTCACATCCATACATGACTACTGGAAAAACCTTTATCCACCTTCGAAGATAAGTCTGCTATTGAACCAGTCTGTTGTTCCATGTCCAGTTCTAACTGTTGCTTCCTGACCTGCATACAGATTTCTCAAGAGGCAGGTCAAGCGGTCTGGTATTCCCATCTCTTGAAGAAGTTTCCACAATTTGTTGTGACCCACACAGTCAAAGGCTTTAGCATAGTCAATAAATCAGAAGTAGATGTTTTTCTGGAACTCTCTTGCTTTTTCTATGATCCAGTGGATGTTAGCAATTTGATCTCTGGTTCCTCTGTCTTTTCTAAATCAGCTTGAACATCTGGAGGTTCTCAGTACATGTACTGTTGAATCCTGGCTTGGAGAATTTTGAGCATTACTTTGATAGCATGTGAGATGAGTACAATTGTGTGGTAGTTTGAACATTCTTTGGCATTGCCTTTCTTTGGGATTGGAATGAAAATTGACCTTTTCTATTCCTGTAGCCACTGCTGAGTTTTCCAAATTTGCTGGCATATTGAGTGCAGCACTTTCACAGCATCATCTTTTAGGACTTGAAATAGCTCAACTGAATTCCATCACCTCCACTAGCTTTGTTCATAGTGATGCTTCCTAAGGCCCACTTGACTTTGCATTCCAGGATGTCTGTCTCTAGGTGAGTGATCACACCATCATGGTTATCTGGGTCATGAAGATCTTCTTCTGTGCATTCCTGCCACCTCTTCTTAATATCTTCTGCTTCTGTTAGGGCCATACCATTTCTGTCCTTTATTGTGCTCATCTTTGCAAGAAATGTTAACTCTCATTAATCTGTAGGACAGGTGTTTAGAACGTGAGCAGTATGATCACATCCTGAGGGTAGAGGATCTACGATCTGGTTCTGCTCTGCAACACAGGGCTGGACCCAGCCTGGGCACCTAAATCTCTTGACCCCAATTTCTTTATTCCCCAAATGGGCAAAACTTATGCTGATTACTACCCACAGTTACATGAGTCCTAGGGAACTAATAGAGGTAATAATAACATGATAGAGTCATTCACTGGAGGAATGAGACATTATAAAAATCCGAAGAATCTAGAACACTTGAAATTATTGTAGATTTGATGGGCACTGTGGAGTTTGCAGAGGAAATCACTTGTAGTTGGATGAAACATGGATGACTTCTTATGACTTCATGATGTTGGCCAAGTCACTTATTTCTGAGCTCAGTAAAATGATCTCATCTATAAAGTGAGAATGATGAAACCTACTCCCTAGAGTTACGACATGGATTACTGTACACACAGCGACTTTGTACACAGTGTAGACTCACCTCACAGTAATTCCCTTCCTTCTCCCTCCTCTGTCCTTCTTATTAACTGATCTATCTCATGAAGAGAGATGGATTAATTAATTAATTAATTAGAGAATCTGATGAAGCATGGGACTGTGGATCCTATTTATAGATCATTAATTTGTTGGCCTTTGGGAAATTCTTTAATACTGTTTGTCAAATCTGTCTTTCCTCAATTTTAAAATGTAGCCTTCTCTTCCCAATATAATTTGTTACACATGTTTAGTTTGTGTTTTGACATGATCTGAAGAAACAAAGGGATTTATCACAACATTTGGATATACACCACGGCTTTTCTTGCCCAGCAGCTCTAAGATAATTTAACTATTTGTTCTGTTTTGATTATTAATTATTTATCTTTATTATCAAAAATAACTTGTGTCCATTTCCAATGAATGTCAGTAGAGAATATAGTAGAAGTGATGTAAGGAAATAAATAGAAGGAAAGTGGCAAGAATATACCAAGAATTGGTGATTGGAGGATCACTAATATTGTATTTAAAATATTGAATATTATATTTCAGTACAGTAGTCATGTATGGATGTGAGAGTTGGACCATAAAGAAGGCTGAGTCCTGAAGAATTGATGCCTTCAACTTGTGGTGTTGGAGAAGACTCTTGAGAATCCCTTGGATTGCAAGGAGATCCAACCATCCTAAAGGAAATCAACCCTGAATATTCACTGGAAGGACTGATGCTGAAGCTGAAACTCCAGTACTTTGGCCACCTGATGCGAAGAACTGCCTCACTGGAAAAGACCCTGGTGCTGGGAAAGATGGAAGGCTGAAGGAGAAGCGGGCAACAGAGGATGAGATGATTGGATGACATCACCGACTCAATGGACACGAGTTTGAGCGAGATGGTGAAGGTCAGGGAAGCCTGATGTGCTGCAGTCCATGGGGTTGCGAAGAGTAGGCCACGACTGAAGTGACTTAGCTTCTAAGATGGAAATCCACAGGCATCAGAGCACAACGTGTAAACTTTCGGTTTGACTTCATCCAGTCCAGTTTAATGGCACACTGTTGAATTTCAATCAGTTCAGCTGACCTCAGCTCCCGCCACCTGAAGGAGGACTAGCCGGGCCACAGGAGGGAGTGCTGAGGTGAGCGAGCCTGGCTTTGTCTTCGGGGCACAGCCTTCTCCTAGAAGAACAGAGGCGCACATCACGCCTGCGTGGAGGAGAGAATGGAAGCAGGGCTTTCCAGGGACTCAGAGCAGCAGAGACTCTGTGGAAGTGTTCTTCTTAAGTTTACAGAGATAGGGTACCCTTCTTTGGAACGATCCCTGCTCTCTTATTTATGATTGTGGAATTTTCAATTATACTACACTTCAAAAAATATTTTTCCTGAGGGTTAATGTTTACGTTTACAAATGTGTACAGCCTAACTAACAGTTTAAATGGAATTTTTAATGTATTCTATGAACCACTGGCTTGTTTGAATATTTTATCAATTCGCCCTCATCTTGGGTTGTATATAGTGTGATAATTAGAAATAGAATCAGAAAGGACTGTGCATTTTGAGATGTTCATTTCAGGATGCAAAATGCTACTTGTTGAACTGCTGCCTTATCAATGGTATGTTGTGCCAAGTGAGTGATTAGGGGGTGAGAGATTTCTAGAGACTTTAAATAAATATACACATTTAATAAAAGAATGGACGAGGTCCAGGGTTAGCTGGCATCATAGAGAACGTGCAGGTGTGGGGCCAGGGCAGCTGTGGTCTGTCCACTCTCTGCTCAGGTTCCTTACTTCTCTCATCAGCATCAATTCTTCTTGGGTCTTGGCCCAGGTTCAGAACTGCAGGCTTGATAAGCCAACAGCTGTGCAGCGTGGAACTGACTGAGAACATGAATCATGGTTGGGTGAGTGCTTCGTCCAGGTAGTTGGTTTTATTTCTGGTGAAGGTGTGCTCAGGCCTGGTCTGTGCACAGGAGATGACCCACTCGGAGGAGTATCTCTGGACTGCACGTAAGAGCTGAGTCTAACAGGAGCCTTCCCCTCCTGCCTGTTCTGAGTTATTATTCTCCTCTTTGTGGATGGACTGGCCAGCACACGTGCCATCCACACATCAGCTGTGAATGTGTAGTGTGTTGTCTGAGCAGCATGACATGGAAAGGAAGCTGGGTTCTCTCTGCTGGCTGCACGTGGGTGCAGACGCTTTGTGACCCTAGCACTCCAAGCCCAGTGTCTTGGGATGTCTCTTCCCCTTCCTTTAGTTCCTCAACCAGCCTCCAGAAAACCCCAGCTGCTGCTTTCTGTCCAGGCAGCCTTGCTTCTGTCTGGCAACAGCTGGTCTAACCAGTTGCTTTGTTTACAGCTGCATCTCATGAGCCTAGAACTGTGCCTGGGACATGAAAGATATTCAGTGTATCAGCCAGACAGTCTGGACCATGCTGCATAACAAACACCCCCACTCCAACTCTCAGAGGTATATTTCTTGCTCAAGCTTATGTCCCAACACAGTGGGTGGTGGCTCTGGGGCATTCCCAGCTATGAGATGAAGGGGAAGGGGAAATGGTGAATCCGGTCTTCATTTTCAAAGATATCTGTCTGGAGGGAACACAGCTCCCTCTGTTCACAGTTCAGTGGCCACAGTGAGTCAGGTGACCTTGTCTGGCTTCAGAGAGGAAGGAAGTACCACCCTACACTTGCAGAAAGGGGAGGGTTGGATGTATAAGTAGCAGCATAGGTTTATAACACACTAGTCCTGGAAGTCAAGTGGGATAGACAGTGAAATAAATGTTTGTTGATGATTTTGCTGATACTTATTGTGCTGTGAAAGACTGCAGTCAAAAGGAGAAGTGGGCAGCAGAGGATGAGATGGTTAGATAGCGTTACTGACTCAATGGACATGAATCTGAGCAAACTCCAGTAGAGAGTGGAGGACAGGGGAGCCTGGGGTTTTGCAATCCATGGGGTCACAGAGAGTTGGGCACAATTTAGCGACTGAACAACAATGCTGATACCTGTTTCTGCTTCAAGGGAAGACAGTGACATCTCATTTAGTGAAACTCTTTCCATGCAAAGTATAAGCCCCCAAAGACCTAGAAGCCTTACAAAAGTAAACAATGAAGCTTTTCTAGTGCAATTTCACTTTAGTAACAGGAGTGAACGACTTGCCCAAAACCTCAGGCCTTTTGTCCAGGCTGACGCCCAGATGGGGGTTGTTGTTTGTCACTTTCTTTTGCTCCCCTGAGAAAGCAGAGAGGGGGCCCGACTCAGACTGTCCTGTTCATGAGTGTCCTTTAGGGAAGCCACAAGCTGTGGCTACCCACCAGGGCACCCCCATCCTGGGGTTGCCCAGGCCAGCCTCTTCACAGTGAGGTTAAAGTAGATAATTCACATAAAGTGCTTTGTTCAGCCTGGGAATAGCTCGTGTGCAAAACCACTGGTTATTGGTCTCACTGTGCTTGCTGTCAGCACTGGGATGCATTCTGCTGTGAGGCTCCCAGCCTGGTGGGAGCAGCCAGGGCTGAGCGATGCTTGTCTCCAGTGTGGCACTGAGTCATCTCGCAGGTCGTGACTCACCTTCTTTCCTGTTTGAATTCTGGCAGCACATGGTTTATGGCAACGATACCCTGGAGCAGGACATGAGAGGGCTCAGTGGAGCACAAGAGGGTGAGGTAGTGGGAGAGGGCTCGGGGGCCCAGGGCACCTGAGAGGTGGAGGGCCAGGGAGGATGGGAGGGAGGCTTAGGGAGGATGGGAGGGAGGCTTGGAGAGGTCTTGGTACCAAAGACACTGAATGGCTCATGGGCTCCAGGTCACATGAGGCCAGCAGAGCCCAGGAAGAGAGAGACCCAGATGGAGGGACAGCTTCCAGACAGTTCTCATGCCCAGGTGCGGGTGGCAGGAATTTTCCTTCCCAAGGAGCTAAAGCTGACCTAGTGGATGTTTCTGCCACATCTCCCCAGTACATTCGGCTGGTGGGGCTGGGGCTCCTGGGACGCTCTCTGTCCTGCTGGCTGCACACAACCTGGACAGGAGGCATCCTTACCTCCCTCAGTTTGGGCTAATCTCCCGAAAGAAAGATGAAGATGCTCCTGGAAGAGAAATGATACCATGTTATGGAGGAAATCACACAATACTGGATGTAAATTAGATAATCAACAAGGACCTGTTGTATAGCACCAGGAACTCTACTCAACACTCTGTGATAACCTACTTGGGAAAATAATCTGAAAAAGAATAGAAACATGTATGTGCATAATCAGCCTCTTCAGTTATGTACGACTCTTGGTGACCCCATGGACTGTAGCCCACCAGGCTCCTCTGTCCATGGGATTTTCCAGGCAAGAGTACTGGAGTGGGTTGCCATTGCCTTCTCCAAAACCAACTCTATTCCGATATAAAATAAAAATTAATAAAGAGGAAACCCCAGATTCCGGACCGCTTAAGGTGGGCCTCCTGGAGAGGGGGATGGAGGCAGCATCACCACAGGAGCAGCAACAGGGCGCTAGCGAGCAGCTGTGGGTCCAGGAGGCGGGCTCAGTGTGCTTTTCCTTCTTTATGTCTCTGTTGTTTGAGTTTAATCATCATCATGGTAGTAGCGAAGATGCCAAGAAAATAACAAGCACCGTTGAATGAACTCTTTGTCACCTGTGTTTTTTCTTATCTCCATGGCAATGAGGTTGGGGATGGGGAGGCTCAGAAAGGCCACCTGAGTGACCTGCAGGTACATACAAGGTACATCTTCTGATTTTACTGATATGCTGCTTCTGTCTTCTAGTTCAGCCTCTTTGAAGCAATGTCTTACCATGTTGAATGGAGTCTTTACTGTTGAGAAGGATTCTTGAATTGCTAAAGGTTAAACTTCATGTAGGTAATACCTTGTGGAGTCATGATACTGTATCTTCTCTACTAGCCTTTTCTGATTTTAGAAGCATTTGCTAATGGTAAAGAACCTGGCTGCCACTGCAGGAGATGTTAGAGACCTGGGTCTGATCCCTGGATTGGGAAGATCCCCTGGAGAAGAAAATGGCAACCCACTCCAGTATTCTTGCCTGGAGAATCCCATGGACAGAGGAGCCTGCTGGGCTACAGACTATAAGAGTTAGATGTAACTGAAGTGACTTAGCACTAATGCACCCCCATGTAAATTATATTTATTCAATCTTCATTTTGAAGAAAAACAAAATTTCTGAAAAAAGAGAAATTTTGTTAAATCAAAAGTAACCAATGTAATGGCTTTATTTAATTTATTTTCTCATAGCAGGCATATATAGATATTACTTGCTTTAATCCCTTGAGCTTCTGCGAACATTTCTTAAATCCATCAGTCAATCTGTTTTCTGAGCAAAGCAAAAGTACCACAATTTAGACATGAAAATGCCTTTTTTCTCCAAATAAAGCTAATGCAATGTAGCAGGTACTCCCTGGCAAAAATATCACTCTTACTTACTTAGTCACAACGAATAGATTTCTGCTGGAGCCCGGCTGATCTCCACAAGATATGAAAGCTCTTTATATAAGTACATCATGACCAATAAGCAGCCTAATATATCTTAGAACCATTGGAAAGAGACAAATCAAAAGAAATAGGAAAAAATATTACAAAATGTTATGGAACAGTCTGTGCATTTCCTTTCTCTCTGTCTTCAATCTAGCAGCATGTTCTTGATCTAAAAGAAATATCACCTTTCAAGTTTCCACATTGTCAAATTATTTAAAACTCCATCGCTGGGAATGCAGAATGGTATGTAGGGTGGGGGTTGGTTTTTCCATTCCAGTGCAGTGACATGAGCTCGTGTGTAGATCACCGGGACAATGTTAAGATCATCTTTAGGACTTGTACAGACATGGGAGTTGGACCATAAAGAAGGCTGAGCACTGAAGACTTGATGCTTTCAAATTGTGGTGCTAGAGAAGACCCTTGAGAGTCCTTTGGATTGCAAGGAGATCAAACAAATCAATCCTAAAGGAAATCAGTCCTGAATATCCATTGGAAGGACTGATGCTGAAGCTGAAGCTCCAATACTTTGGCCACCTGATGCAAAGAGCTTACTCATTAGAAAAGACACTGATGCTGGGAAAGATTGAGGGCAAGAGGAGAAGGGGATGACAGAGGATGAGATGATTGGATGGCATCACTGACTCAGGGGACGTGAATTTGAGCAAACTCAGGGAGATAGTCGAGGACAGAGGAGTCTGTGCTGCAGTCCATGGGGTCGCAGAGTCGGACATGACTTAGCAATTGAACATAAACAGTAGATATGCAAAAGAGAGGGCTTCCTTCATAGTTCAGTCGGTGAAGAATCTGCCTGAAATGCAGGAGACCCGGGTTTGATTCCTGGGTCGGGAAGATCCCCTGGAGAAGGAAATGGCAACCCACTCCACTATTCTTGCCTCGAGAATCCTGTGGACAGAGGAGCCTGGCAGGCTACAGTCCATGGGGTCACAAGAATAGGACACGATTTCACGACTAAACTACCACCATGCAAAAGAGATGGGCAAACCCACCTTTGCTGGGTAAGTCAGATGTCAACCAGAGGAACAGGATGTGAGTGCTCAAAATATGATGTTGTACTTCCTTCATGGATATGTTCTCAGGAAAGCCATGGGCAGGTGCAGGCCCGGGAGTGGTAAGCATGGAGCTGGGGGCTGTGATTTTGGACAGAGAAGAGGAGGGGCCCAAACTGGATGCTAAAGGCAAGTGCAGACGGCCTGTTCATGGCTGGAAACTGTATCGACAGTCACAGAAATAAAGATGTTTCTCATGCTTTATAAGAAATACAAGCACGTCTGCTGGTGTACAGGCCAGAACTCAGACAGGCTGGCTCTCCGCACATCTGACCGTCTCTTCTGCCACAGCTTTGCTGATGAGAATGGTCACCAGTCCACTGGTCCTGGGGAGACTCTGACCCAGACATGGGGGCCTCGGATCTGCCCTCAGCAGCAGCCATCCTGGAGGGACAAAGAAAGAGCCATTCTGGCCAGCTCACCGTGTGACGTCTCCGCACGACCACTCCTGGGCACAAGCTGACGTCACCCTGTGCCTCCTCGCCATCCTGGCACGATGCACTCAGAGCTGCTGTAATGGCTGGAAAGTCCGCACCTGCACAGAGAGCTGCTCTCCAGGCCACAGGCTGTGGCTCCTCCGGTCTGTGTCCTGCCTCCTTACCCGCCCAGGTGTGGCCAGGAAGGAGCCACGGCCACCTCTGGACCCTCTGCCAGGTCCCCCTGCCCCATGTGCATGACCCTGGCTCATCTTGGAAGCACAATCGAGGGGCTTGTTCAAATTGAACAAGTCTGGTGGGGGGTTTTTTATCTTCCCTCCCAGGCGGTGCTAGTGGTAATGAACCTGCCTGCCAATGCAGGAATGTCAAGAGACGTGGGTTCAATCCCTGAGTCAGGAAGATCCCTTGGAGAAGAAACTGGCAACCCACTCCAGTATTCTTGCCTGGGGAATCCCATGGACAGAGGAGCCTGGGGTTGAAAAGAATCAGATACGACAGAGCACACATTCATTTGCAAAAGAGCAAACTAGGGTCCGAGAAAAATGAGGTGACAGGTCTGGTCAATGGCAGGTCCTGAATCTCGTCCAGAGGGCAGTGTTGTTGGGGGAGCCGGAGCCGGGAGTCTGGCTTTGCATCCTGGCTCCATCATTTCACACCAGCTCTGGGTGAGCCCCACAGCCTCTCGAGCTTTGCTGCGTTGTCTGTGGAGCAGGGTGGATGGCACGCAGCCCGTGGGATGGCAGTGCCCTGTGGTCCAGTCCACATCAGAAACACAGCCCAGCATGGTCGGAGTGGCAGAAGGCTTTGCTTGAGAGATGGCAGTTCCCACCTCCCCTTCACATTCCTCGTTCTGGTGCTCCACACGTGCAAAGGTGGAGCGGATAAGTCAAACTGCTGTTAGAACACTGAACCCACTTTGGGAGACTTCCCTAGTGGTCCAGTGGCTAACACTCAGCAGTCCCGAAGCAGGGGGCACAGGTTCAATTCCAGGTCAGGGAGCTAGATCCCACATACTGCAACAAAGATCCGGGGCAGCCAAATAAATAAACGTGTATTACGAAAAGAATATTGAATCAGCTCTGAGGTTTACCCCACAGA
This sequence comes from Budorcas taxicolor, assembly GCF_023091745.1. Classification (NCBI taxonomy): domain Eukaryota; kingdom Metazoa; phylum Chordata; class Mammalia; order Artiodactyla; family Bovidae; genus Budorcas; species Budorcas taxicolor. Next base: position 151,467,971 of record NC_068920.1, on the reverse strand, counting down.
TGATTTACTCATGGGGATAACACCTTTCAGAGAGAGAATGATTATTTGGAATTTATTCTGGAAGTGGTCCCAAACCTGGAAGAACCCAGAGGGACCCAGGAGAAAAGCAAGTGCTACTCACAGCCGATATCATCCTCGAGCTGGACGGACCTACATGGGGGCTCCTCGAGTCATTCTCCCGCCCACACCCGGCCCATCTGTGTCTCAGTCGGCTGTGCCCTTGGACGCACTGAGAGCATGGAGACCCGTGGGGGCACCTGGGCCAGCTTGAGTCAGCAGACACCCATCCCCCAGTCAGTCCATTCAGGCCTTCCTCCAGGACAGGGGCAGCTGGTGCGACCTCAGCCCCATGGACAGCTGGGTGAGTAAGAAGAAAAATGGGGCAGTTCATTTTACGTGCTCACTCTGACCTTGATGTCCTAGCAAAAAAAAAAAAAGAAAAAAAAGATCATATACTAATCCCTCTTATGTACATAGACTGAACTGTAAGTAAAATATTAGCAAATCAATTCCAGAAGTGTACATAAAAGTACCTCTGACAGAGGGGGGATTATAGTAGGAATGCAAAGACATTTATCTTAGGAAAAAAATATATGCAATTCAGCACATTTCAGTGATTTCGTGGGAGGAAAATGTATATTACTTCAATAGACGCAGAGAGAAGGATTTGGCGTGGTGCATGTCCTGATGGCAAGACTTGGTGTTGGAAAGATGTCCATGTTCATCCCCCATTCAAAGCATTTCTATTAAATGCTCTGCAAGGTTTTTTCCTGGAATGTACTAAGCTGATGAAAGCAAAAGTCTGAGAATGTCATTCTTGTTATGATGGCTGTGCTACAAACCACCCCGAATCTTGGTGGCTGCAAGCTTTACGTGTTTTACTCAGCAGTCTGTGATCTGGATGGGTTCTGGTGGGGGTCATCTCTCCTTTCTTTGGTGTCAGCTCCAGGGCTCACCCAGGGCACCTAGGCTGGGCAGATGCAAACTGCTGAGTGCTTCTCCAGGTGGTGTTCCTGAGTTCCTCCCTCTACATAATCTTTCCACACGGTCTACACACCATCAGGGTGTTGTTATTCAGTTGCTAAGGCGTGTCCGCCCTTTTATGACCCCATGGCCTGGTGTGCTGCAGTCCATGGGGTCGCAAAGAGTCGGACATGACTGAGCGACTGAACTGAACTGATGGACTGCAGCATGCCAGGCTTCCCTGTCCTTCGCTAACTCCTGGAGTTTGCTCAGATTCATGTCCATTGAGTTGGTGATGCCATCCAACCATCTCATCCTCTGCTGCCCCTTTCGCCTTTTGCCTTTAATCAGGGTAGCATGACTGTCTATATGTTGGTTCAGGGATCCAAAGCATGTGTCCCGAGAGAGCCAGGCTGAAGCTGCATCTTTCCACCGTCTAGCATTGGAAGTCATAAAAGCATCATTGTCATCATTCTCTATGGTGAGTCCATCACAGGATGCCTTGTAGATTCAAGAGAGGGGAATGTGCCCTCACTTGTTGGTGGGAGTGGAGTTAACAACATATGGTGTCTGTGTGTAAAACACAACATGCCACAAATATTCAAGTCAACTTTGAAAAACAAGGAATTCCTTCACTAACCCGATTGGATACTCAAGCTGAGGTAATTAGAAGAAGGATCTGGGTTCACGGATAGAAAATCCGCCCAGGGAGCAGCAGGCAGAGCCCCGCTCACTGTTTATAACTGCTTTCCAGGTCTTCAAACGCCAGCTGGGATTTTGAGAGAGACTGTTTTGAAGAGAGGTAAATCAAGCAGAATTTATAACTTAATACAGTCAAGACTTCCTATCCATGAATATGGACATTCTCCTTGCCTTATTAGGTGTTTTATGCGTTTAGAATATATGATTTCAAAAATGATATCTTTCTCAATAGCCACAAAAAGACCACAAAAAAGATGACAAAAGTCTTTCAATGGCATTTAATATTCTCCATAAAACCTTATACATTTCTTGTTAAATTTTTTTTCTTTATGTGTTTTCTTTGCTATGGAGAATTATAGGTTTATATTTTCAAATGTTTACTGCTGGCTACAGAAATACTGCTGACATTTACATGGTGATTTCATGTCCAGCAAACCTTAACTTCTATTAATCCTAATAAATTAACTGGTTGTTCTTTTGGTCTTCCTAGGTACCATCTTCTTCCTTTTCCATCCTTTTATATATTTTCAGTTTTTTCTTTTCCTCCTTTCTTTATAGTTCAGTATTGAATAGGAATGGGGACTGTGAGTATTCTTACCTCATTCTTACTCCTAAAGAGAATGTTTTAAACATTTTCCTGTCGATTTTTCTTTGAAGCAATCATTTTTTAGCATTCTCTGTTAATTTATTCCCTGGTTGCTAAGAATATTTATCTTGAATAGATATTGAACTTTATTTCATTGCATCTGTGGGGATAGTGAAGGGGTTTGTAATTTATTTTGTTATAAATTGATTCATGTTATTGATTATTCTTTTTTAAAATTTATTTATTTATTTAATTGGAGGCTACTTTCATGTCATTAATTACTTAATAGCTTTTTAAATGATAGAGGAATGTTTTATTTCTGGGATAAGCCAAACTTCATCATAGTTTATTTTTATTTTCCTTTATTTCTGCTTCTTTGTTTCCTTTTACTGTCTTTTTGCACTAGTTAGGTCTTCCAGCATGATGTTAAATAGAAGTGATGAGAGAGAATAAGCTTGGTTTGCTCCTAATCTTAGGGAGAAAGTGTTCAATTTCTCATCATTAAGCATGATGCAAAGTGTATTTTTCTGATAGATGTTTTAGCAAGTTGAAAAGATTCTCCCGTACTATCATTGAGAAATTTCATCCTGAGTCCCGCTGGACTTCTGTCTGATGCTTTTCCTATGTCAATTGACACGTGACCCTATGATGTCTCTTCTTTAGCCTCTGGATGTGGTCACAGTGATTTGTTTTCAAAAATTGACCCAGTCTTGCAGACCTGGAGTAAATTCCCTTGGTCTTAGTGTATAATTCTTTTCATACTTTGTTGAATTTGATGTGCTGATGTTTTATTGAGGTTTCTTTTATTTTGTCTTTGTTCATAAGGGTTTGTGTGTGTGTGCTTAGTCCTGTCCAACTGTTTGTGATCTCATGGACTGTAGCCCGCCAGGCTCCTCTGTCCATGGAATTCTCCAGGCAAGAATACTGGAGTGGGTTGCCATTTCCTTCTTCAGCAGTTCTTCCTGACCCAGGGATGGAACCTGTGTCTCCTGAGTCTCCTGCACTGGCAGGTGGATTCTTTGCCACTGGGCCACCTGGGAAGCTTAAGGATCTGAGTCTTGGTCTGCAATTTTTCTTTCTTGTAATGTCTTTATCAGATTTTAGTATTTGAGTAGTGCCAGTCTCACAGGCTGAGTTATGAATGATTCCTTTTCCTTCTCTTTTCTTGAATATATTGTTCAGTTCAATTCAGTCACTTAGTTGTGTCTGACTCTTTTGCGACCCCATGGACTGCAGCATGCCAGGATTCCCTGTCCATCACCAACTCCCAGAGTTTACTCAAACTCATGTCCATCGAGTTGGTGATGCCATCCAATCACCTCATCTTCTGTCATCCCCTTTCCCCGCCTTCAATTTTTCCCAGCATCAGAGTCTTTTCCAATGAGTCAGTTCTTCACATCAGGTGGCCAATGTATTGGAGTTTCAGCTTCAGCATCAGGCCTTCCAATGAATATTCAGGACTGATTTCCTTTAGGATGGACTGGTTTGATCTTGTAGTCCAAGGGACTCTCAAGAATCTTCTCCAACACCACAGTTCAAAAGCATCAGTTCTTCGGCGCTCAGCTTTCTTTATAGTCCAGCTCTCACATCCATACAGGACTACTGGAAAAACCATAGCTTTGACTAGATGGACGACTGTCGACAAAGTAAATGCTCTGCTTTTTAACACACTGTCTAGGTTTGTCGTAGCCTTTCTGCCAAGGGGCAAGTGTCTTTAAATTTCATGGCTGCAGTCACCATCTGTAGTGATTTTGGAGCCAAGAAAATGGAGTCTATTACTGTTTCCATTGCTTCCTCATCTATTTGCCATGAAGTGATGGGACTGGATGCTGTGATCATTGTATTTTTTGAATGTTGAGTTTTAAGCCAGCTTTTTCACTCTCCTCTTTCACTTTCATCAAGAGGCTCTTCAGTTCCTCTTCACTTCCTGCGATAAGGGTGATGTCCTCTGCATATCTGAGGTTATTGATATTTCTCCCAGCAATCTTGATTCCAACTTGTGCTTCATCCAGTCCAACATTTCGCATGATGTACTTTGCATATAAGTTAAATGAGCAGGGTGACAATATCCAGCCTTGACATATTCCTTTTCCTATTTGGAACCAGTCTGTTGCTCCATGTCCAGTTCTAACTGTTGCTTCTTGACCTGCATACCTAAGATTTCTTAGGAGGCAGGTCAGGTGATCTGGTATTCCCACCTCTTGAAGAATTTTCCACAGTTTGTTGTGATCCACACAATCAAAAGCTTTAGCATAGTCAATAAATCAGAAGTAGATGTTTTTCTGGAGCTCTCTTGCTTTTTCTATGATCCAACGGATGTTGGTAATTTGATCTCTGGTTCCTCTGCCTTTTCTAAATCCAGCTTGAGTATCTGGAAATTCTCGGTTCACATACTGTTGAAGCCTTGCTTGGAGAATTTTGAACATTACTTTGCTAGTGTGTGAGATGAGTGCAGTTGTGCTATAGTTTGAGCATTCTTTGGCATTGCCTTTCTTTGGGATTGGAATGAAAACTGACCTTTTAGTCCTGTGGTCACTGCTGAGTTTTCCAAATGAGCTGGTGTATTGAGTGTAGCACTTTCACAGCATTATCTTTTAGAATTTGGAATAGCTCAGCTGGAATTCCATCACCTCCTCTAGTTTGTTCATAGCAATGTTTCCTAAGGCCTACTTGACTTCACATTCCAGGATATCTGGCTCTACGTGAGTGATCATACTATCATGGTTATCTGGGTAATGAAAATCTTTTTTGTACAGTTCTGTGTATTCTTGCCACCTTTTCTTAGTATCTTCTGCTTCTGTTATATCCATACTGTTTCTGTCTTTTATTGTGCCCATCTTTGCATGAAATGTGAAAATACTGTAGAAGATATTGTGAAGACAGTATAATTTCTTCCTGAAATGTTTGGTAGAATTTACCAGTGAATTTATTTAGTAGATAATAGATCTATCCAGATGGTCTATTTCACCTTCGTGGACTTGGTCATTTGTGTTTATCAATTAATTGAAAGTTAACGAATTTTGGGGCATAAAGTTTCTCAGAGCATTTCTTTGTTATTTCTTTTTTAAAAAATATTTTGTTTATTTATTTGGCTGCACTGGGTCTTGTAGTTGCAGGATGTGAGCTACTAGTTGTGGCACATGGGAACTAGTTCCCTGACCAGGGATAGAACCCAGGACCCCTGTATTGGGAGCACAGAGCATTAGCCACTGGACCACCAAGGAAGTCCTTTTGTTATTCTTTTAATGTCCATAGGATCCATAGTAATGGCCCCTTTTTCATTTTTGGTACTTGTAATTTATGTCTTTTCTTCTTTTTCTCCATTCGTTTGGCTAGAGTTTTATCAATTTTATTTATCTTTTCAAGGAACCATCTTTTGATTTTTGTTGACTATTTTCCCCATTTCCCATTTCATTGGTTTATACTCCAATTTTTATGATTTCTTTTCTTTTTGTTTAAACTGCTTTTCTTTCTCTAGTTTCTTAAGGTAGACCCTTAGGTTATTGATTCTTGAACTGTTTTTTCCCCTAATATAGGCACTTAATGCTATCAAATTTCCTCTAGCCTTTGCTTTTGCTACATTATAGAAGTTTTTGATAATTTACATAATCATTTTTGTTTAGTTCAAATGTTTCAAAATTTCTCGTGAAACTTCCTTTTAGACCTGAGATTTTCCAGCTGTCTCTCTGGTATTGATTTCTAACAAGTCCACTGTGATCTCTGAACATATTTCATGTGATTTCTATTTGTTAATGTGTGTTTTATGGCTCAGAATGTGGTCTGTCTTGGAGAATGTTCCAAAGTGAGCTTGAGAAGAATGTGTGTTCTAATTGAACTGAGGATTCTATACATGTCAGTAGATTGAAGTGACTGGTGGTGTTGCTTAGGTCAGCCTTATCTTACTGATTTTCTGCTGGTTTGTTTATCAGTTACTGAAAGTGAAAGTGAAGTTGCTCAGTCGTGTCTGTCTCTTTGCGACCCCATGCACTGTAGCACACCAGGCTCCTCTGTCCATGGGATTTTCCAGGTTAAAAATACTGGAGTGGGTTGCCATTTCCTTCTCCAGGGAATCTTCCCGACCCAGGAATCGAAACTGGGTCACCTGCATTGCAGGCAGATGCTTTACCCTCTGAACCACCAGGGAAGCCCCAATTACTGAAAGAGGAGTGTTGAAGTTTCCAACTAGATTGCAGATTTGTCTAGTTTCCTTGTTCTATCAGCTTGTACCTTGCATATTTTCATGCTCTCTTGTTTTGTGCCCATTTCTTTGGCGTTGTTATGTTTATCACAGAATTGTTCCCTTTTTCATTATTAAATACCACCTTTTATTCCTTAGAGTTTTTCTTTCCCTGAAGTCTACTTGCAACTTCTTTGTGATGTTCTAACTTGATGAACATCCTCTAAGAGGTAAATGTGTTTTTCTTCACTCGTTACTGGGGAGGTTCAGAACTGCCCCATTTTAGTAATTGTGAGGCATCATAAACATACATTTTAGTACATCAATCTTTCCCTCCAAACTGACTATGGTAAATACATGTGCAGTTAGCAAAGCTTCTTTGCCAAATAAAATCTCATTATTTTGTATTTCTTAAGAACTGTTTCACTTTTCCCTGGTGGCTCAGTGGTAAATATTCTGCCTGCCTTGCAGGAGACACACCTAGACACAGGTTTGATGCCTGGGTTGGGAAAATCCCCTGGAAGAGGGCAAGGCAACCCACTCCAGTATTTTTGCCTGGAAAATCTCATGGGCAGAGGAGCCTGGTGGGTTATAGTCCATGGCGTTGCAAAGAGTTGGATGTGACTGAAGTGACTGGGATGCATACATGCAAGCTGTTTCAAGCCACCAACTTCCCTCATGACTCATATGGTAAAGAATCTGCCTACAATTCAGGAGACCCAGATTTGACCCCTGGATAGAGAAGATCTCCTGGAGTAGGAAATGGCAGCCCCCTCTAGTATTTTTGACTAGATAATTCCGTGGACAGAGGGGCCTGGCGGGCTACAGCCTATCAGGTTGCAAAGAGCTGGACATGACTGAGTGACTAACACTTTTCTCTTTTAAGCTGTTTCAAAAGCTTCTATGGAATAAGGCAAGGATTTAAACAAAAATCAGTCGACTAACAAGTGGACATGGATTTGAGAAAACTCCAAGAGATAGTGGAGGACAGAGGAGGCTGGTGTCTTGTAGTCCATTGGGTTGCAAAGAGTTGGACATGGCTTAGTGAACAACAACAAACAACATGACTGAGCAGCAACAAACAAATGAAACAGAAAAAATGCCCATATGGAATCTATCTGTTCAAATCATCTTGATGGTCTCATATTCCTTTCCCATTTAAATCTGTAGTCTTGGTGAGCACGGGCGCTGCCTTAGTCTGTTCAGGCAGATGTAACAAATGCTGCAGACAAGTGGCTTAATTGACAGAAATGTAGCCCTCAGAGTTCAGGAGTCTGGAAGCCCAGGATACAGGTGCTGGCAGTTCCCGTGATGGGGGAGGCATGTTTTCCTCGTTTGCTGATGGCAGCCTTCCTGTTGCGTCCTCACCTTGTGGACAAGCAGATCTCATGTCTCCTCTTCTTCTACAAGGGCAGTAATCTTATCATGGGGGCCCCTCGTGATGACATAATCACCCCCCAAACACCCCACCTCCTGGTATCTGCATATGGGGTTAGGCTTCCAACATATAACTTATTTTTGTGGGAGGGGGGACACAGCATTCAGCCCATAGCTGACCCCTACCCACAGTCTCTCAATTGGCACCAGATCATCTCCTGGCCATCTCTTCAAATTCCAGCTCTCCCTCTCAGAGTGGATTTATCTCCTCTTTCTGCTCCCTCCCATTATCTGCTTGGTCTCCCTGGCACCTGGCCTTTCATCCCAACATTGTATTCCAGGCCAACTGAATTAGGAAAATATTTCTTAGTTTAAACACAAAGATCGCCATATTTGCAAGTGGAAGTCTATGAACGTATTGACTCTGGATGGTCCTTATGATGACAAACGCTGAAATGAATGCAGACAAATGTCAGCAAGAGGTGAATACAAACAGATAATGAGCACTCGCCAGGATAAATCAACAGGGCTATGTCGTGTTCCCAGCTGGTCTCCTCCCTGTGGACATGGAGCTACGCTTACCTTTTGCTGCTCGTGTGTACACATTTGCACACCAGCAGGCTGAGTGGCCCCCTGGTACTTTGCAATGCTGATGAAGCTGGTGCTCAAAGTAGGTGCTTTTGCTAGATTGTTAAAACCCACCTTTTGGTACTATGCTCTATATCTACTTTTCCCTAAGCTTGCTTCTGTCATTTCTATTTTGTCCACAATTCTTTCCTCTTTTCGTCTCTGGGAGCCCTTTAATTTGCTTTAGGAGTACTTTGCTGTTAACTTTACTGTCAGTTAAAAGGCTTGAGCGATGTCTGCTAAGCCATCTATCAGGAGTGATCGCCCATGGTTATTTGGGTATGTACCCACACTTCCCAAAATATGATGGTGTAAAAGTGCTACACTTTATATGCCAGCAAATTTGGAAAACTCAGCAGTGGCCACAGGACTGGAAATGGTCAGTTTTCATTACAATCCCAAAGAAAGGCAATATCAAAGAATGTTCAGACTATCATATAATTACACTCATTTCACACACTAGCAAAGCAATGCTCAAAATTCCAGAGAAACATCTACTTCTGCTTTATTGACTATGCTAAAGCCTTCACTGTGTGGATGACAACAAACTGTGGAAAATTCTTCAAGAGGTGGGAATACCAGACCACCTGACCTGCCTCTTGAGAAATCTGTATGCAGGTCAAGAAACAATAGTTAGAACTGGACATGGAGCAACAGACTCGTTCCAAATCAGGAAAGGAGTACGTCAAGGCTGTATATTGTCACCCTGCTTATTTAACTTGTTTGCAGAGTACATCATGCAAAATGGTGGGCTGGATGAAGCACAAGCTGGAACTAAGATTGGTGAAGAAATATCAATAACCTCAGATATGCAAATGATACCACCCTTATGGAAGAAATAGAAGAGGAACTGAGGAGCCTCTTGATGAAAGTGAAAGAGGAGAGTGAAAAAGCCGGCTTAAAATGCAACATTCAAAAAACGTGAAGATCATGGCATCTGGTCCCATCAGTTCAGTTCAATTCAGTCATTCAGTCATGTCTGACTCTTCATGAAGCCACGGACTGCAACACGCTTGGCTTCCCTTCCATCACCAGTTCTCAGAGCTTGCTCAAACTCACGTCCATTGCGTTGGTGATGCCATCCAACCATCTCATCCTCTGTTGTCCCTATTTTATCCTGTGTTCAATATTTCCCAGCATCAGGGTCTTTTCCAATGAGTCAGTTCTTTGCATCAGGTGGCCAAAATACTGGAGTTTCAGCTTCAGCATCAGTCCTTCCAGTGAGTATTCAGTACTGATTTCCTTTAGGATGGACTAGTTGGATCTCCTTGCAGTCCAAAGGATTCTCAAGAGTCTTCTCCAACACCACAGTTCAAAAGCATCAATCCTTCAGTGTTCAACTTTCTTTATGGTCCAACTCTCATATCCATACATGATTACTGGAAAAACCATAGCTTTGACTAGATGGAACTTTGTTGGCAAAGTAATGTCTCTGCTGTTAATATACGGTCTATGTTGGTAGTAGCTTTTCTTCTAAAGAGCAAGTGTCCTTTAATGTCATGGCTGCAGTCACCATCTGCAGTGATTTTGGAGCCCAAGAATACGAAGTCTCTCACTGTTTCCATTCTTTCCCCATCTATTTCCCATGAAGTGATGGTACCAGATGCCATGATCTTAGTTTTCTGAATGACAAATTTTAAGGCAACTTTTTTTCACTCTCCTCTTTCACTTTCATCAAGAGGCTCTTCAGTTCCTCTTCAATTTCTGCCATAAGGGTGGTTTCATCTGTGTATCTGAGGTTATTGATATTTCTCCAGGCAATCTTGATTCCAGCTTTTGCTTCAGCCAGCCTGGCATTTCACATGATGTACTTTGCAGACAAGTTGAATAAGCAGGGTGACAATATACAGCCTTGACGTACTCCTTTCCTGATTTGGAACCAGTCTGTTGTTCCATGTCCTGTTCTAACTGTTGCTTCTTGACCTGCATACAGATCTCTCAGGAGGGAAGTCAGGTCATATGGTATTCCCATCTCTTGAAGAATTTTCCACAGTTTGCTGTGATTCACACAGTTAAAGGCTTTGGAGTAGTCAATAAAGCAGAAGAAGATGTTTTTCTGGAACTCTTTTGCTTTTTCTATGATCCAGTGAAGAAGTGAAGTGAAGTGAAGTCACTCTGTCATGTCCAACTCTTTGCGACCCCATGGACTGTAGCCTACCAGGCTTCTCCATCCATGGGATTCTCCAGGCAAGAATACTGGAGTGGGTTACCATTTCCTTCTCCAGGGGATCTTCCCAACCCAGGGATTGAACCCGGGTCTCCTGCATTGGAGGCAGCCACTTTAATGTCTGTTGGCAATTTGATCTCTGGCTCCTCTGCCTTTTCTAAATCCAGCTTGAACATCTGGAAGTTCACGGCTCATGTACTATTGAAGCCTTGCTTGGAGAATTTTGAGTATTACTTTGCTAGCATGTGAGATGAGTACAATTGTGTGGTAGTTTGAGCATTCTTTGGCATTGCCTTTCTTTGGGATTAGGGGCTTCCCTTGTAGCTCAGTTGGTATAGAATCTGCTTGCAGTGCCAGAGACCGGGTTCAGTTCCTAGGTTGGGAAGATCCCCTGGAGAAGGAAATGGCAACCCACTCCAGTATCCTTGCCTGGAAAATCTCATGGACAGAGGGCCGCAGTCCATGGGGTTGCAAAGAGTCAGACATGACTGAGTGACTAACACTAACACTTCTTTGGGATTGGAATGAAAACTGACCTTTTCCAGTCCAGTGGCCACTGCTGAGTTCAAGATTTGCTGGCATTTTGAGTGCAGCACTTACACACCATCATTTTTTAGGATTTGGAATAGCTCTACTGGAATTCCATCACCTCCACTAGCTTTGTTCATAGTGATGCTTCCTATGAAGGTCCACTTGACTTCACATTGCAGGCTGTCTGTCTGTAGGTGAGTGATCACAGCATTGTGGTTATCTGGGTCATGAAGATCTTTTTTGTACAGTTTTTCTGTGTATTCTTGCCACCTGTTCTTAATCAAGATTGCTGGGAGAAATATCAATAACCTCAGATATGCAGATGACACCACTCTTACGGCAGAAAGTGAAGAATAACTGAAGGCCCTCTTGATGAAAGTGAAAGAGGAGAGTGAAAAAGCTGGCTTAAAACTCAACATTCAAATAATATGAAGATCATGGTGTCTGGTCCCATCACTTCATGGCAGATAGATGGGGAAACCATGGAAACAGTGACAGACTTTATCTTCTTGGGCTCCAAATTCACTGCTAATGGTGACTGCACATGAAATTAAAAGATGCTTACTCCTTGGAAGAAAAGCTATGACAAACCTAGACAGTGTGTTAAAGAGCAGAGACATCATTTTGCTGACAATCATCTGTCTAGTCAAAGCTACGGTTTTTCCAGTAGTCATGTATGGATGTGAGGGTTGGACCATAAAGAAAGCTGAAGAATTGCTGTTTTTGAACTGTGGTCCTGGAGGAGACTCTTGAGAGTCCCTTGTATTGCAAGGAGATCAAACCTGTCAATCCTAAAGGAAATTAATCCTGAATGTTCATTGGAAGGATTGATGCTGAAGCTGAAGGTCCAATGCTTTGGCCGCCTGATGGGAAGAACTGCACATTGGAAAAGACCCTGATGCTGGGAAGGATTGAAGGCAGGAGGAGAAGGGGGCAACAGAGGATGAGATGGTAGGATGGCATCACCAATTAAACGTACATGAGTTTGAGCATACTCTGGGCGATGGTAAAGGACAGGGAAGCCTGGCGCGTTGCCGTCCATGGGGTAGCAAAGAGTCAGACAAGACTGAGTGACTGAACAACCACCACCACAGTTCCCTCTGGACCTTTCCACTCACCCCATTGGCTAACATTTGCTTTTTCAGCCCTCTTGGGACCTATGAGAAGTGCTTATTTTTATTAATAACTCCAGTGATAAGAATATAGTTGCTCCTTGAACAACAAGAGTTTTGAATTGATGAGTCCACTTATATGCATATTTTTTCAATAAATATATTCTCTTTATTTTCATATTATAAATCTTAACTTACCTAAGTGTGGGGGAAAGCTTGTGTTCTATTAGAGGCCACAGTCTGTGGGATCTAAAGCACTAAGGTCTGAGTCCTGATTCTGTCCAGATTGTTTCAGTTCCCTGCCCTCGAGTGAGTCATGTGTCAGTTCTTTTCTTTTTGAGGCAGAAATAGCAGAATTAGAATTTTCATCTGTGTGGGATTTCCCTGGTGGGTCAGCGGTAAAGAATCAGCCTGCCAATGCAGGAGACACAGGAGACATGGGTTTGATCCCTGGGTCTTGAAGATCCCCTGGAGGAGGAAATGGCAACCCACTCCAGTATTCTTGCCTGAGAAATCCCATGGACAGAGAGCCTTGCAGCGTACAGTCCAAGGGATCTCAAAGAGTCAGACATGACTGAAGTGGCTTAGCATGCATGGAGGTTAGTGCCCCTAACCTGAGCTATTTACGGATCAAATAAAGAATGACAAGAGAAATGAGTAAAGTCATTGAGTATTTGGTGTTTAAACTGATGAAATTATTTTCTTGAAACTCTGTGGCAATTTTTCCTCCGTGTGTGGTATCTAAGGATTTAAGCATCTGAATAAGCTGCATATGTCATAAGTGTTTTATTAAACCATAAATGCTATAAACCAGTTAGCAAAGATGCATACAAAAATGGGTTCGCTGTTGTTCATTATTGGCAGAAGTGACTTTTCAATGAGGAGGCAGATGGAAAGCTGACCAAGGGATATTTGACGTCATCTGTTAACGTGAAGGGAAGTGTCCCGTAAATGGTCTAGGTTATTATGGAGCACTGGAGAAGGGGGAAGGCATTTTAATAACAAAGGAAACTTGTGTCTGGCAGGATAGCATCTGAAAAGGAGCCAAACTTTGGCTAGTAATGTTCTCACCAGTAACATCGGAGAGCAAGCTTTTCAGTAATTTACTGACAAAAGAGATATGACTCCAACAATACAAAGCCAATTATTTTGAAACAAGCATAGCCAACCTGCTACCTCCTCTGGGCGGCTTCTGGCCGCCCCCGCCCTCCCCTCCCCCCCCACCCCATCACTCAGAGTTCTCCCCTCTCTGCAGCCCTTGCCTGCTCCTTTTTTCAGGCTGTTTGTCTCTCTCTGGGCTGCTCTCTTGGCCATTCCACCCGCTGTGATTGCCACATATTGATACACACACCACTGCTTCTCTCACATCCCTAAACTCCCTGAGTTGTCACTTCACTGAGAGCATCTCAGGCCCCGCTTGCTGCCTTCCTTGCCCACACCTCCAGTCCAGTCCTCTGTCTTCCTGCACATGTTATATGCCTCTGTAGTTGTCCTTATGATCCACAGGACATGGGTTTTTAATGTCCACCTCCTCCATTAGGTTTCTCTGAAGACATGGTCGTGCCTTTTTCATTTCCATATTTGCAGCAATGAGAATTGCCCAGTCATATGAAATGCCTGAAATGCTGGTGAATGAATGAATGAATGTAACCAGTTCTCTCCAAGGGCTGAAGCCAAAGGCTGCTGAAGCCATCCTTCATCTTCATCCGCTTTCCTGTCCCCAAAGACTTCAGATGAAGTGGCATCCAGGAAGCCAGATGAGCATCTAAGCAAATGAACAGCATTAACTAAGCGAATGCATCCTGAAGACACGTCTCATGGCCCTCTGTTCCACCATGACTGTAAAATAACCCTGTCCTTCTGGACTTCTCAAGAGTTGTCATTGTTTCGCAGGAACCACACCAGTGAAGGTTCCACAGCTCAGGATGTGGGAGCCCGTCTTTTGAAATATCTGAGTCCATTCATGAGTTTGTCTCTCTCTCTGTCTCTTAAACACACACACACACACACACACACACACACACACACACACACACACCAGTCTCCTTAGTTTTTCTTAATTCTAGGCCATATATTCTGATTTGGACAAGTTAATTCAATAGAGGTGACTTTTGGTTTTTAATGTAACTTTTTAGAGCAATTTTGGGTTCATAGCAAAGCTGAGAAGAAAATACAGATTTCCCATCTACCTGAGTCCATAAATGCCCAGCTTCCCCTGACTCTCCATCTGGGGATCACCAGATATACACTTGTCACAGTCAGTGAACCTGCACTGACGTGCAGGGGTGACATTATCACCCCATGTCCACCGTCTACATCACGTTCACCGTTGGTGTCGCTGAGTGGTTTGTGTTCTCCGAGTCTGGACCAATGTTAACGACACGGATCCACTGTTACAGTGTCACACAGAGTGCTTTCTTGACTTACGCTTCAGTCTTCTCAAAACTTCTCAACTTGCCCTTGAAGAAAGACTCTTTCCGAAACGGGAAGAACATGCTAGAGACAGGAGTGTGTTCTCTGCGCCAAGCGCTGTTCTCAGTGTTTTACAGACATGGATACAGTTCTTAAAACAAACCTCGAAGGCAGGTACTCTATCGCCCAGTTTTTCACACAGGGAAACTAAGGCCTGGTGGAGTCTGATGCCAGCTCAGGACACACATTGAAAGCGCTTTCAGAACAGCTCCTCCGTGACTGCTTGCTCCCATGGAAACATCTCGTGCAGACTGGCCAGCCGCCGGGTTTCAGAGATGCCTTGCTGACCACCTACGGAAGCTCTACTTGGGATGGAGACCAACCCAGAAACACGCCTTGTGAAGATGTTCTGTTGTGGAACTTCTTCACCATATTTCAGGACTGATTTGTTTTATTCTGTTTCTGCATTTTCTGGGCTTTTGCTCTCAGAGGACTGAGCCACCTGGGTGTTTATTCTGTTTAAATTGTTTGCTAATGTTTTCTGCCTGTACAGTCTCCATGTGGGGGCAGGGGAGGTTTTCCTCAGGTGGGCAGAGTACTGTTGGCTTATGTAATGATGATGCTTCTGTAATCTAGTCTTTCTGTTGCACAAAAGTCATTAATGATGAAAAAGGGGGTTCTCAACAGGGGTTCCCCCCAACATGTCAGCTCCATCTTGTCCCTGAGAGGGGTTCTATTTCTCCCTTTTCCCCTTTAAAATTTGTTCTTTTGGTTGATATGACTGACATAATACGTTCTGTTTTACATAAACATTTCTACTGGTGGTGTTGCGAGAAGTTGAATGCAGGGGTGGGGAGAGCAGACTGTGAGCTCTGGTGTCTCCAATGTTCATGTGTGTGCATATCTGTGCACACTTCTGGGGTTCCCTACTCCACCAGACACGATGCGCTTGTTGGCTGTCTACCTGGCGTCTTCCCACGGCAAGTACACACTCACCAGCCTGCTTTTCTCTGATCCGTTCTTTCATTCAGTGAGATCCTGGAGAATTTTTAAACTTTGTCCCTGATTCTGATTTATGATACTTGAAGTCTACTTATGTCTAGTTCTCATTAGGACAATTTTCTGGTGAACTGGCTCACCAAAAAAGGAAATGCATCTCACCTTTAGAAGGTGAATGAAAGCACCTCAAAGAAAATGTGGCTCCTCGGTTGGGCTCCTTGACCTGTATTTCTTATCTGGCAGAAATGCCTCATCCTCTGGGCCTCAAGTTCATGGTTCTCATCCTTGTCATTTCACTGGTTCCTGTGATTTCAGATGAGTCTCTCTTTTCTCAAAGGAAGGCTAATCATACTGCCTTCACCTTAGATGAAAGTTAAGTAAAAGTGCCAGCAAAGTGTTGATAGTTAGACCTTGGAAATATCAACTGTGTTCACCTGAGGCAATGAGTGATGGGTAAGGATTTCAACAAGGGGACTTTATATATTCATATACATCAGTACTTTTGTCCTTGTACACCTAAAAGTAATTTAGAAAAAATTATGTGTCTATACATTTTTAGGTTGAAATCTAAAAATTTTCATCATAATTTAAAACATTTACAAAGCAATTAGTTGCCAGAGTCTGCAAATATCAGCCTTTAAAAATATAACTATTGTTATTACTTTCCTTCAGTGGAATCTGGATTCTAGAGAGATTCGATGGCACTAGACGATTCCTCCTTTTATCCTCCTCAGGCGTCACAGCTCTCTCCATCCTCAGCCGGATTCCACGCCCCTCACTTGGACCACCTCCTCCCAGACATCCTGAACGTCTTTGCTGCTCTTTTATTTGGCTTCAGGACACAATCTCTTCCTAAGATTATATTATGCATCTGCGATTATTCACTTGTTTGTTTATAAATGTCTCTCCAGCTAAAATGTAAGTGCCACAAGTGGGTGGGGAACCTTAATTTGTTCATTGTTGAGCATCAGATGTGCGGTGGGTGCTCAGATGGAGAGGGTGGGGGGGCGGGGAGGAGGCAGGGAGAGGGCTGTGGGCTCTGTGAGGGTCCAGGTGGGGGGACCTGGGGGGCTGGGCCTCTGCAGGACCATTTTAGAGGAATTTCTAAGAACAAACTTTTTTTTTTTTCCTTAGGGTTCCTGGCCCCTCCTGGACTCCTCGGGTCAGGGGCATCCATGCTGGCCTTCCTCAGCGCAGGAGCCACCAGGAGGGAGCAGGCGGGGCCCCAGAGCCTCCCCAAGGTGAGGTTTCCTCATCTGCTGGTGCTTTTGTTCCTTGGTCTCCTCCTGCCACGACCTCCCCTCCCTCTTTGCCGTGGGAATGCTCAGCTCTGGACTCAGCCATAGGGCTCACTGAGCTCAGCTAGATGAACTCCTGTTGTGTGGCAAGGACGCTCTGCAAGTTTGTCACTGTCATATTCTTGAAATCCACTAGGAAATCTGGCTCCGGAAGAACGACTTGCTGTGACTTTATAACCAAGGGAGAAAGATCAGGATGCAAAACCTAGCAGCTTAGGGGCTTCCCCGGCCCAGTGATAAAGAACCCACCCGCCAGTGCAGGAGGTGCAAGAGATGCAGGTTCGATCCCTGGGTCAGGAATTTCCCCTGGAGGAGGGGATGGCAACCACTCAGGTATTCTTGCCTGGAGAATCCCATGGACAGAGGAGCCTGGTGGGCTATAGTCCGTGGGGTCACAGAGTCGGGCACGACTGAAGAGACAGCACAGCGACCCCCGCTAGGTGTTCTGTGGTGGAGGGGGTTTCCTCTGCTCTATCACGGGCTGCAGGTATTTGCACGTGCAAACCATTGTTCCTGCGGTTGGTGACGCTGCTGCACACCTGGGACCTGTGAAGCAGAGACCAGGGATCCACAGCCGGGTGGAGAGACTAGGAAGCCAGCCTTGGAGACTGGGAAGTCTGGTCATGCACTGTTTCTTGGGAACTGCCCACCTGGCTCCCAAACTCTCTTTTTTCTCCAAACAGGCCCCTGAGGATGCTCCGACCTGTTTATTCCTTTCTTGCTGCTGCTGCTCTCTTTGGGTGAATGGAAGGGAGGAGGGTGCTGCCGCTGCCCTCTGGACGCTGCCCTGTGTCCACCCTGGGAGCTGCCCTGCTCCCTCCCTGTCTGTCCCCACCAGCACTGTTGCTGCATTTGATCTGAGTTTTCGGTCATCAGCTCCTGTTGGTGTGGCCGCCCCCCCCCCACCCCCCACCCCGTAGGCGTCCATCCTGGCTGAACCAGTTTGGTGAGCCTGTGAGGCTCCATCAGTGTCACTGAGACTCACCTACCTCCTGCTTCCCTGGGGGTGGTGATTCCACAGCGCCCCACGACTCCCTAGACCTTCAGCCCAGAGTTGACAGGCTGGGTTTGCCTCTTCACCCAGTGCCCACCCAGACTGGCACACCTGTAGCTTCCCCACCGTATCTGAGAGTCTTTCTACAACCTGCCCCGAGCCTGCTTGCAGGTAGGACGAAGAGCCACCCAGATAAGACCGAGGACACCTCCATCACAGGGGATTTGCACTAGCAGGGTGCAGAAGTATGTAATGAGATGAAACGAGCTGCTTGGAGGGCCAGGAACTGTGTTCTGGATCCAGCAGCAGCTCACCAACAGCACTGGCAGTGGACAGGTCATTTAACCTGTGTGACCTCAGCTTACCCTTCTGTGAAATGGAAGGTATGGCTTACTTATCAGTGTCGGTTTAAGGATTTAAAATATATTCCAAAAAAATAATAAAATATATTCCAGAAGTGACAATAAATGACATGTCCTTCCCCTCTTCATCCTCAGTGGATGTGTGTGTATGTGTGTTTGTGTGTGTGTGTGGTTTTGCGTTTCTGTGTGTGGTTTTGTGTATATGAGTATGTGTGTGTTTGTGTGTGTGTGGTGGTTTTGTGTTTGTGTGTGTGCATATGTGTGTGTGGTTTTGTGTATGTGAGTATGTGTGTGGTTTTGTGTATGTGAGTATGTGTGTGTTTGTGTGTGTGTGTGTGTTTGTATGTGTGTGTGGTTTTGTGTGTGAAGAGAAAACAGGACGATTCATGTGAAAGAGCTGAGGCCCCACAGAGCGCTGTTGCATCATCACCGCTCGTCCTGATCCTGAGGTCTGCACACCTGGATGCTTACGGAGCCCAGGGCCGTTTCTCCTGAGGGAGGCAGTACTGGCCCACGTGCAGGGAGCCTGGAGAAGACAGCAGGTCAGGGTGTGTTAAGAGGTGTGGATTTTCACGCTCAGCAAGCTCCTGGGGCGGTCTGAAATGCTGAAGTTGGTCTTGTGGACCGAGGGTTGGCGTGATGACCCCCTTGCATGCCCAGCAGCTCCTGCCCACGCTGGTTGAACTCAGGATGGCTGTGTGGACTGCCGAGGTCATGAGAGGCCCCAGGGTGGTGACAGACAGAGCTGACTGCGTCATTGTTTCAGCCTTTGTGGGCAGGGAAACAAAGTAAGGCAAGAAAGAGAAGCTCAGAATCAAGAGCTTATGCCAGCTGAGTCTGGGAGTCCCCTGGGGCGGGCTGACCCCCTAGGATGCCTGAGCTACCTCACCGCAGGACGGGGACACGGGACGCCCGCTCTCCGCTCCTCTCCTCCCGAGGAGGCCCATATGGAGCCATCACCCATCTGGGGAAAATGGTGTCTGTCTTCGTACACCTTCCAGGGAGTTCAGCAGAGCAGAGCCGCAGGGTGAGGCCAGGAGGTGGTCAGACAGTGACCTTTGACTGCTGAGGGCAGAGGCCATTCAAGCCTGTACTGTGCTGGAGACACTAATTATATTTGCCAGTTTAGTTTTCAGTCAAAATCCATTTTTCACTCTAATTTTCATCTTACGCACGTTACCATAAATGGAAGAGATAAAAAGACTGCTTTGTCAGAATGACTGACTCTTCTCTAAATGGAAAGCTCTTTCCTGAAACAGAGTCCACACGGAGAACAAAGGAAGGGCACAATTTCTTGGCAGCCTTGGGACCGTGGGCCGGCCTGCCCTCAACATGGTGGCGATGGGGGCACTTTAACCAAGCCACGTGTTTCCTTATTTTAAAAACTTGAGTGAGTAATTTAAGACTGGTGAAAATTTCTTGCAAATCTCTTACGCCCTGATGAATTTCTGTTCCAATGAGTTATCAGGAACCAGAGAAACCCTACCTATAACTTAGATCATCAAAGCTATACAACAAATTCTCAACATGGAGACAATTTAGAGACTAATAAAAATAACTTTTAAGGTATGTATTACTTTGAGCTCTATGTTTCTGGTTTTTTTAAGCTTAAAAATGCTCTTTTCTCTTGGCAGTTATGTGAACAGATCAAATATTTAAATACTTGGTTGCTTATATTAAGTATCTGGGCAGGCAGCATTCACTTGGACACTTAAAACAATAAAAAGATGAATAATTTAGTCATGGACTGTGTATATCATCATTTAATGAATACAGAGCACATTGCATTTTCTTTGGATGAATATCAACTGATGAAAATAACCCCATTCACAGCTGTAATTTTGGAAGGTGCCAGGTGATCATTAAACTCTATTCTGATTGCATGAAACCACTTGGACACTTTCTCCCAGCCTCTCATGCTTGGCTTCAAGGGAGTAATTAAACACTCATACTTTCATTTCAGCCTGTATAGCCCTCAAATAGTCTCTGACCACAGTTCCCTCTCCCCTGTATCATCAATCCAAACTCTTCTTCATGCAGATCTCCTGCGAATATGGCCCTTTTATATGATATCAGAATCACAGAGTGCAGACTCTGGAAGGACCCTTGCATATCACCGACACCAGGGATTTTGAAAGCACTTCATGAGAAGTCAGCTCCAGGTTACACGCTTGTCAGTAGAGCTGATGATACAGAGGGAACCTGGGATTCCACTCCTCAGATGAGCCTCCTTCTCTAACTGAGCACTGAATGAGGTCTGCAGAGAACATGATTTGAAAACCAGCGCCTCAGACACACTCCCTGAGGCCCAGAAAGAGGAAATGAGTATTTTTGTATGTATTGCACAAGAGAGGGTATTTGATTTTTAATGAAGCGGTTCACCATAGATTTGTTCAAGTGGGTCGAGTTGGAGAAGATTAGTTGTAGAGTTCTTGTTATTGAAATATAGTTGATGCACAATATTACATAAGTTTCAGGTGATTTGACATTTGCTGCTGCTGCTAAGTTGCTTCAGTCATGTCCAACTCTGTGCGACCCCATAGATGGCAGCCCACTAGGCTCCCCCATCCCTGGGATTCTTCAGGCAAGAACACTGGAGTGGGTTGCCATTTCCTTCTCCAACGCATGAAAGTGAAAAGTGAAAGTGAAGTCGCTCAGTCGTGTCCGATTCTTAGCGACCCCATGGACTGCAGCCCACCAGGCTCTTCTGCCCATGGGATTTTCCAGGCGAGAGTACTGGAGTGGGATGCCATTTCCTTCTCCAATGCATGAAAGTGAAAAGTGAAAGTGAAGTCGCTCAGTCGTGTCCGATTCTTAGCGACCCCATGGACTGCAGCCCACCAGGCTCTTCTGCCCATGGGATTTTCCAGGCAAGAGCACTGGAGTGGGTGCCATTTCCTTCTCCAATGCATGAAAGTGAAAAGTGAAAGTGAAGTCGCTCAGTCTTGTCCGACTCTGTGCGACCCCATAGATGGCAGCCCACTAGGCTCCCCCATCCCTGGGATTCTTCAGGCAGGAACACTGGAGTGGGTTGCCATTTCCTTCTCCAATGCATGAAGGTGAAAAGTGAAAGTGCAGTCGCTCAGTCTGTCCGATTCTTAGCGACCCCATGGACTGCAGCCTACCAGGCTCCTCCATCCATGGGATTTTCCAGGCAAGAGCACTGGAGTGGGTGCCATCGCCTTCTTCACTGGCGTTTGCATATGCCATGAAATAATCAGCACAATAACTCTAGTAACCCCCATACAAACTTATTACTATATATCAGCCACATTCCTATGTTGTATTTTGAATCCTCTTGACTTATCTATTTTCCACAGTTTATTGTGGTCCACACAGTCAAAGGCTTTGGCATAGTCAATAAAACAGAAATAGATGTTTTTCTGGAACTCTATTGCTTTTTCTATGATTCAGCGGATGTTGGCAATTTGATCTCTGGTTCCTCTGCCTTTTCTAAAACCACCTGGGGACATCTGGAAGTTCACGGTTCATGTATTGCTGAAGCCTGGCTTGGAGAATTTTGAGCATTACTTTACTAGCATGTGAGATGAGTACAATTGTGCGGTAGTTTGAGCATTCTTTGGCATTGCCTTTCTTTGGAATTGGAATGAAAACTGACCTTTTCCAGTCCTGTGGCCACTGCTGAGTTTTCCAAATTTGCTGGCATATTGAGTGCAGCACTTTCACAGCATCATCTTTCAGGATTTGAAACAGCTCAACTGGAATTCCATCACCTCTACTAGCTTTGTTGGTAATGATGCTTTCCAAGGCCCACTTGACTTCACATTCCAGGATGTCTGGCTCTAGATTAGTGATCACACCATCATGATTATCTGAGTCGTGAAGATATTTTTTGTACAGTTCTTCCGTGTATTCTTGCCACCTCTTCTTAATATCTTCTGCTTCTGTTAGGTCCAGACCATTTCTGTCTTTTATCAAGCCCATCTTTGCATGAAATGTTCCCTTGGTATCTCTAATTTTCTTGAAGAGATCTCTAGTCTTTCCCATTCTGTTCTTTTCCTCTATTTCTTTGCATTGATCGCTGAAGAAGGCTTTCTTATCTCTTCTTGCTATTCTCTGGAACTCTGCATTCAGATGCTTGTATCTTTCCTTTTCTCCTTTGCTTTTTGCTTCTCTTCTTTTCACAGCTATTTGTAAGCCCTCCCCATACAGCCATTTTGCTTTTTTGCATTTCTTTTCCATGGGGATGGTCTTGATCCCTGTCTCCTGTACAATGTCATGAACCTCATTCCATAGTTCATCAGGCACTCTATCTATCAGATTTAGGCCCTTAAATTTATTTCTCACTTCCACTGTATAATCATAAGGGATTTGATTTAGGTCATACCTAAATGGTCTAGTGGTTTTCCCTACTTAAATCTGTATGCAGATCAGGAAGCAACAGTTAGAACTCGACATGGAACAATAGACTGGCTCCAAATAGGAAAAGGAGTACGTCAAGGCTGCATATTGTCACCCTGCTTATTTAACTGTTATGCAGAGTATGTCATGAGAAATGCTGGACTGGAAGAAACACAGGTTGGAATCAAGATCTCCAGGAGAAATATCAATAATCTCAGATATGCAGATGACACCACCCTTATGGCAGAAAGTGAAGAGGAACTAAAAAGCCTCTTGATGAAAGTGGAAGTGGAGAATGAAAAAGCTGACCTAAAGCTCAACATTCAGAAAAAAAAGATCATGGCATCCGGTCCCATCACTTCATGGGAAATAGATGGGGAAACAGTGGAAACAGTGTCAGACTTTATTTTTTTGGGCTCCAAAATCACTGCAGATGGTGATTGCAACCATGAAATTAAAAGTCACTTACTCCTTGGAAGAAAAGTTATGACCAACCTAGGTAGTGTATTCAAAAGCAGAGACATTACTTTGCCGACTAAGGTCCATCTAGTCAAGGCTATGGTTTTTCCAGTGGTCATGTATGGATGTGAGAGTTGGATTGTGAAGAAGGCTGAGTGCCAAAGAACTGATGCTTTTGAACTGTGGTGTTGGAGAAGACTCTTGAGAGTCCCTTGGACTGCAAGGAGATCCAACCAGTCCATTCTGAAGGAGATCAGCCCTGGGATTTCTTTGGAAGGAATGATGCTAAAGCTGAAATTCCAGTACTTTGGCCACTTCATGCGAAGAGTTGACTCATTGGAAAAGACTTTAATGCTGGGAGGGATTGGGGGCAGGAGGAGGAGGGGCTGACAGAGGATGAGATGGCTGGATGGCATCACTGACTTGATGGACGTGAGTCTGAGTGAACTCTGGGAGTTGGTGATGGACAGGGAGGCCTGGTGTGCTGAGATTCATGGAGTCGCAAAGATTCGGACACAACTGAGTAACTGAACTGAACTGAACTGACTTATCTATTATATAACTGAAGGTTTGTACCTCTTAATCCTTTGCACATATTTTACTCACAAACCTCCATCTCTTCTGGCAATCACTCTTTTTTTTTTTTCTTTATTTGTAAGTGTTTTCATTTTGTTTCGTTTGTTTCTTTTTTGGATTCCTGAGGTAAGTGAGATCACAAGGTATTTGTCTTTTCCTGTCTGCCTTATTTCACTTAGCATAATATCCTCTAGAGCCATCATGCTGTTGTCATTGGCAAGATTTCATTTTTTATGAATGAGTGTATGCCAATGTGGGCTTTCCAGGTGATGCTAATGTTTTAAAGGACGCACCTGTCAATGCAGGAGACATAAGAGACTTGGGTTCAATCCCTGCGGTGGCAAGATCCCCTGGAGCAGGAAATGGCAACCCACTCCAGCATTCTTGCCTAGAGAATCCCATGGACAGAGGAACGTGGTGGGCTACAGTCCGTGGGGTCACAGATTCAAAGACTTAGCGTGCACGCACTAGCTTTATAGGTGTCTGATCTGCTCTTTTACTGTTGTCTGTGTTTACCAGTGAGATTTTTTCCTTTTGTAATTTTCATATGTGTAGCTGTGGTCTTTCCTTTTCACTTAGAGAAATCCCTTAAACATTTCTCATAAGGCTCGTTTAGTGGTGCTGAACTCTTTTAGCTTTTGCTTGTCTGTAAAACCCTTTGTCTCTCCTTTTAATCTGAATGATAGCTCTGCTGGGCAGAGTATTTCAGTGGTAGGTTGTTTCCTTTCAACACTTTGGATATATCATGCCACTCCCTCTGGCCTGCAAGTTTCTTCTGAAAACTCAGCTGAGAGTTTCATGGGAGTACTCATGTAAATAGTCAATTGCTTTCCTGTTGATGCATTTAAGATTTTCTCTTTAACTTTTACCATTTTAATTAAAATGTGTCTTGATGTGAAACTCTTTGGTTTCATCTTGTTGGGAACCTCATCTCCTCCCTGAACATGGGTGAAGGTATCCTTTTCCAGGTTAGGAAAGTTTTCACCTATTATTTTTCCAAGTAAGTCCTCTGTCCCCTTCTCTCTCTCTTCTCATGGGATCCCTATAATGCAAATATTAGTATGCTTGATGCTGTCATAATGGTCTCTTACACTATTTTTAAAACATTGTTTTTCCTTTTCTTCTGTTCAACTTGGTTGTAGGATTCTTAAGAGAGGAATAATATCTTCTATTTTTGTATTCCCTGCATTTTGTTAAATTTCTACCCAACAAAAGGCATTTGATGAGGTAGAAGAGTGAGTGAGGGAAGGAGGGAGCAAACAAGGGGTGAAGGAAATCTCTGGATCATAAACAAGCTGATAGAGAATCAGTGTACACAGACGGAGTGCAAAAGTTTCAGAGGAACAGAAAACATCAATTTGTGGTTGGAAGCTTGTACATGTTTTTTAAGGAAGGGGGTGGTTTCTAATTTAATTTAGTGTCCCACTGAAGAGGCTGTTCAATATCATAGTAATCCAAGTCTATGCTCCCATCAACAGTGCGGAAGAAGCTGAACGCTTCTATGAAGACCTACAGGACCTTCTAGAACTAACACCCCCCAAAAGATGTCATTTTCATTATAGGGGACTGGGATGCAAAAGTAGGAAGTCAAGAGATAGCTGGAACAACAGGCAAATTTGGCCTTGAATACAAAATGAAACAGGGCAAAGGCTAACAAAGTTTTGCCAAGTGAAAGCACTGGTCACAGCAGAGACCTTCTTCCAACAGCACAAGAGACAACTCTACACTTGGATATAACCAGATGGCCAATACAGAAATCAGATTGATTATATTCTTTGCAGCCAAAGATGGAGAAGTTCTACGTAATTAGTAAAAACCAGACTGGGAGCTGACTGTGGCACAGACCATATTGCCAAATTCAGACTTAAACTGAAGAAAGTAGGGAAAACCACTAGACCATTCAGGTTTGACCTATTCACATCCCTTATGATTATACAGTGGAAGTGAGAAATAGATTTAAGAGACTAGATCTGATAGAGTGCCTGAAGAACTATGGATGAAGGCTTGTGACATATTGTACAGGAGGAAGTGATCAAGACCATCTCCAAGAAAAAGAAATGCAAAAAGGCAAAATGGTTGTCTGAGGAGGCCTTCCAAATAGCTGAGAAAAGAAGAGAAGCTAAAGGCAAAGGAAAAGAGGAGAGTGAAAAAGTTGGCTTAAAACAAATTCAGAAAACTAAGATTATGGCCTCTGGTCCAATCACTTCATGGCAAATAGATAGATAGGAAAAGAGTGGAAACAGTGACAGATTTCATTTTTTTGGGCTCTCACATCACTGCAGATGGTGACTGCAGCCATGAAATTAAGACACTTGCTCCTTGGAAAAAAAGTTATGACTAACCTAGACAGCATGTTAAAAAGTAGAGACATTACTTTGCCAACAAAGGTCCATCTAGCCAAAGCTATGGTTTTTCCAGTAGTCAAGTATGGATGTGAGAGTTGGACTATAAAGAAAGCTGAGCCCCAAAGAATTGATGCTTTTGAACTGTGGTGTTGGACAAGACTCTTGAGAGTCTCTTGGACTGCAATGAGATCCGACCAGTCCATCCTAAAGGAAATCAGTCCTGAATATTCATTGGAAAGACTGATGCTGAAGCTGAAATTCCAATACTTTGGCTACCTGATGCGAAGAGCTGACTTATTAGAAAAGACCCTGATGCTGAGAAAGATTGAAGGAAAGAGGAGAAAGGGATGGGAGAGGATGAGATGGTTGGATGTCATCACTGACTCAATGGGCATGAGTTTGGGTAAGCTCCAGGAGTTGGAGATGGACAAGGAGGCTAGGCGTGCTACAGTCCATGGGGTTGCAAAGAGTCGGACACAACTGAGTGACTGAACTGAACTGAACTGAAAGGCAAAGGAGAAAAGGAAAGATGTACCCATTTGAATGCAGAGTTCAAAGAATAGCAATGAGGGATAAGAAAGCCTTCCTCAGTGATCAATACAAAGAAATATGGTAAAACAATAGAATGGGAAAGACTAGAGATCTCTTCAAGAAGCTTGGAGATACCAAGGGAACATTTCATGCAAAATGGGGACAATAAAGGACAAAAATGGTATGGCCCTAACAGAAGCAGAAGATATTAAGAAGAGGTGGCAAGAATACACAGAAGAACTGTACAAAAAAGATCGTCACAGCCCAGATAACCATGATGATGGAACCACTCACCTAGAGCCAGACATCCTGGAATGTGAAATCAAGTGGGTCTTAGGAAGTATCACTAGGAATAAAGCTAGTGGAGGTGATGGAATTCCAGTTGAGCTATTTCAAATCCTAAAGGATGATGCTGTGAAAGTGTTGCAGTAAATATACCAGCAAATTTGGAAAACTCAGCAGTGGCCACAGGACTGGAAAAGGTCAGTTTTCATTCCAATTCCAAAGAAAGGCAATGCCAAAGAATGCTCAAACTACCTTACAATTGCACTCATCTCACATGCTAGTAAAGTAATGCTCAAAATTCTCCAAGCCAGGATTCATCAGTACATGAACTGTGAACTTCCAGATGTTCAAGCTAAATTTAGAAAAGGCAGAGGAAACAGAGATCAAATTGCCAACATCCACTGAATCATAGAAAAAGCAAGAGAGTTTCAGGAAAGCATACATTTCTGCTTTATTGACTATGCCAAAGCCTTTGACTGTGTAATTCACAATAAACTGTAGAAAATTCTTCAAGAGATATGAATACCAGATCACCTGACCTGTCTCTTGAGAAATCTGTATGCAGGTCAAGAAGCAGCAGTTAGAACTGGACATGGAACAACAGACTGTTTCTAAATTTGGAAAGGAGTACGTAAAGGCTGTATATTGTCACCCTGCTTATTTAACTTATCTGAAGAGTATATTGTTTGAAATCCTGGGCTGGATAAAGCACAAGCTGGAATCAAGATTGCCAGGAGAAATATCAATAACCTCAGATATACAGATGACACCACCCTTATGGCAGAAAGCGAAGAGGAACCAAAGAGCCTCTTGATGAAAGTGGAAGAGGAGAGTGAAAAAGTTGACTTTAAGCTCAGCATTCACAAAACTAAGATCATGGCATCTGCTCCCATCACTTCATGGCAAATAGATGGGGAAACAGTGGAAACTGTGACAGACTATATGTTTGGGCTCCGAAATTACTGCAGATGGTGCCTGCAGCCATGAAATTAAAAGACACTTGCTCCTTGGAAAAAAAGCTATGACCAACCTGACAGCATATTAAAAAGCAGAGACATTACTTTTCCAACAAAGGTCCATGTAGTCAAAGCTATGGTTTTTCTAGGAGTCATGTATGGATGTAAGAGTTGGACCATAAAGAAAGTTGAGCACTGAAGAATTGATACTTTTGACCTGTGATATTGGAGAAGACTCTTGAGAGTCCCTTGGACTGCAAGGAGATCCAACCAGTCCATCCTATAGGAAATCAGTCCTGAATATTCATTGGAAGGACTGATGATGAAGCTGAAACTCCAATACTTTGGCCACCTGAGACAAAGAACTGGCTCATTGGAAAAGACACTGATGTTGGGAAAGATTGAAGGTGGGAAGAGAAGGGGATGACAGCAGATGAGATGGTTGGATGGCATCACTAACTCGATGGACATGAGTTTGAGTAAGCTCCTGGAGCTGGTGATGGACAGGGAAGCCTGGCGTGCTGCAGTCCATGGGGCCAAAAAGAGTCAGACACAACTGAGAGACTGAAGTGAACTGAAGTTAAGGGTCTAAGGAATACAGTCTTGCCCAAGATTTGTGTGAAAACATCTTCCTAATATAAGTTTTTCTAGACTGTATGGCAAGAAAGCACATAGCAGCAAGCACACAGGCATTTTTAGACATGTGCCCTCTCACAATTTTAGGCTCATTTAATCCCAACCTGTTGATGTTGAGGACTCTGTTTTGAGATGGGCAGGTTAACTGCTGGGAGATTCAGGAAGGGGCCCAAGAAGAGCAGTGTTATCCAGGAAGGCTGGGAAATGGGCTGGACCCAGAGTTTCCTCTGGTCCTAGATGTGGAGGGTCCTTGACAAAGAACGTTAAGAAGGGGTGAGACCTGGTGTACCCATTTTGCTTTCCCTGTTGAATGTGGACAAAACTGCCAGGTGCCATCCATGACAAGACCCTTCTATGTGAAGACTAGAGGATCTGGGTCAAGGGGACCCACAGCTCGTCACCAGAAGTACTTGGGAGGCCCTTCTTGGGCCTTACCTCCAGGATTCTACTGAGCTGGGGCTTAGGGATTAATCTTTAGGAAGCTTCCCT
Organism: Budorcas taxicolor; assembly: GCF_023091745.1. NCBI lineage: Eukaryota > Metazoa > Chordata > Mammalia > Artiodactyla > Bovidae > Budorcas > Budorcas taxicolor. The sequence goes on along the minus strand of NC_068920.1, from coordinate 151,439,025 downwards.
TTGAAGGGCTTTCGAATGACAAGCCAGGTTTGCTTAATGGGGGAATAGCTTCTCCTGAATATTCTTTGTTCCTCCCACCCCCACCCATTTGTCATCCTGCATTGAGGTTCTTTAGCACATCAGGGCTGAAATAACAGTAGCAGCTCAAGAGCCCCAGGATGTCACTGGGGTACTTAGAGGCTGCTGGTCTCAACAGAAAGCCCACTGCCAAAGAATGCATTTCCTCAGGAAGTTGCTCTAAAAGGCTCTTCGTCACTCTGCCACCAAGAGTTATTCCTCTCCCTGTCCTGGGAGACATCAACCTGCCAAGGCCCTTTGCTTTGTAAGCAGTGGACTGTGACATTCTAGGCTCCTTAGCGCATGGTCAAGCTACCCTGGCCCTACCAGGCTGGCTGCCCTACTGGCTCCAGACAACCATTGGCACCTCCTTCCTGTCCATCACAGAAACCAGATGGTTTCCCTGGGGGCTTCCCTGGTGGCTCAGACAGTAAGGAGTCCACCTGCAAGGCAGGAGACCCAGGTTCAGTCCCTGGGTGGGGAGGATCCCCTGGAGGAGGGCATGGTAACCCAGTCTAGTGTTCTTGCCTGAAAAACTCCATGGACGAGGAGCCTGGGCTACAGTCCATGAGGTCGCAAAAAGTTGTACACAACTGCTCATCTAACACTTTCTTTCTCAGGAAACCAGACAGCACCCTTGCCCGTTCCCAAGCGCTCCAGTCCATACAGCATGAAAATCTCTTCAGATAAACTTCAGATAAGTGTTTGTGTTTCTGACGATGGCCTATTTATCCCATCTATCATAACTATTCATTGGGAATTGCATACATTTAGACTAGAAAATAGCTTGGGCGTTGTGGCATCCAGTTTTTCTTTTATAGGAAAACGGTCCAGTCAGAGGAAGTCTCGACCAATGAGACGTGTCAGCTAGAGCAGAGCCTGGCATCAGGACTCGCCCACCCACTTGCTGCCTGGCTGCAGTCAGGTGACAAGGAAGTGTCAGTAGATTTAACACAATCGTCTATGAACATAGGCTTCTTTCCTCCATACCTGTGGAAACCTGGATGCTGAGCCCATCAAAACCATTGCAGCCACAGATAAACATTCTCCTTGGTTCAGAGAGCGTGACGTCTGTTCATCTGCAAGCAGATGTCATGCTCTCTGATGTATCTGCCCTGAAGTAGTTTCTGTGGAATATTGTGTCCAATTTGTTCTTTTTGTGGTCCTGAGCTTCTTTTCAGAAGGAATGCAGCCTTTCCCGCTCGCTTTGATGGACACACCCTCTGGTGGACTGAGCTGGGATGGGAAGAATGGACCTGTCTGTCCGTTCCTGATGTTTCTTCATCCTCTAGGAGGATTCATGTGGCTCCTGGCTGGGGAGCCACCACCAGGGGGGTCTCAAATAAGAGAATGGAAGCAACGTTTCCTGCCCCTGTGCCAAAGCCCACCTTCAATCTTGCAGGTGCAGAGAAAGGGGGTGAGGCACCTGGGGCTCTGAGGACCCATTTCATCTTCACAACAGCCTCATTATTTTTGCCATTTCAATATGTGTGTGTGCATGCTGTGCTGAGTCATTCAGTCATGTCTGATTCTTTGCAACCCTATGGACTGTAGCCTGCCAGTCTCCTCTGTCCATGGACTTTTTCAGGCAAGAATATTGGGGTGCAATGGCTACCATCCCCTTCTCTAGGGGATCTTCCCAGCACAGGGTTTGAACGCTCATCTCTTGCGTCTCCTGCACTGCAGGTGGATTCTAAAGCTGCTAAAGCTGCTGAGCCATCAGGGAAGCGCAAAGTGAAATTGGTAGTCACAAGGTCATGTGCAACTCTTTGCGACCCCACAGACTGTATCCCTCCAGGCTCCTCTAACCATGGGATTTCCCAGGCAAGAATACTGGAATGTGTTGCCATTCCTTTCTCCAAGGGATCTTCCCAACACAGGGCTAGAATCTGGGTCTCCTGTATTGGCAGGTGGAGTCTTTACCACTGAGCCACCAGCAAAGCCCCAAAGGGAACTCGTCCACCACTTCAGTAGATGATGTAAAAGCCTCCTTTTCCCTATTCAGAATTTTCAGAACTATTGTTGAACTTTTAAAATTTGATCTCACCTTTAGAATCAATTTGTCAAGTTCCATGGAAAATACTATTAGAACAATCTTGTTCATTTCATTTTTTCTCACACCTTACATATCCTAACTTCTTATTTTTTAAGATCTGCTTTATTTATTAATTTTGCATAGACTTGTGTTAGATTTTCCTATGATTATAGATTTGTTTGTTGTTCTTTGTGATCCTATCAGCTTTTGTTTTGTATGTTTTGAAGGTATGTTGTCAGATGCATAATCACCATATCTTCCATTGTTTCATCATGTTTTTCATCACTTTTCATGATTTTTAATTAAAATCTTACTTTTGAATCTTAATTTTATTATATTGGCTTTCTTTTGGTATGTCATTTACCAGGTTGATCTTCATTCATTTTTTTAATATTCTTCCTTTTTTGTGGGTTTATTGTCTTTGTGTCTTTTGTAAACATCTTAGTCCTGAGTTTTAAGTGAATTCAAGTTTATAATGGCTTTATAAAAACTTGAATTAATTTGCTTATATTTGTTTTGATTAATGACAAGTTAATTACTTCTTACATCTTATTTTACACAAATATATTTTAACTAAACTACAGTATTTTTCTCATTTGCTTGTTTTTTGTTGTTGGTGGTTTTCATCTAGTAATGAAGAGGATTTACTAATATACTCCTCCAGGCTGTGGAGTTACCATGGTTACTTACTTGGCACTTCTTTGTTCTATGTTCATTTTTCTTCTTGTTAAATGTCACTGTTAAGTAAATCTTTTGGCAAGTCTTTAAGTAGCCTCTCATCTTGACTTCTGAATGTTGAAAATGCCTTTTTATGTCCTATATATTATATAGTTTAACTAGGTATAGAATTTTATGTTGAAATTGTTTTCCCTCAACCCTTTGAATATTTTAGGCATTTATTTTTTACTGATGACATTTCTGCTGAATGTCATTGTTTAGAAGGCAACCTGTCTTCCCTGTAAAACCTTCTGTAGGTTTTATAATGTGCTTATCCTTAATTTTCTGAAGTTTCATTTGGGTATATCTTGATGTGAATTTATTTTACCTTACAATTCTCGATAGTTTCTCAATCTGAAAAGTCTTATCTTTGATTTTGAAAAACAAAAAAAAAAGGATTTGCTTTTTTCTTTTCAAATATGCATCTAGCAAATTCTGTCTTATTTTTTCTTTTGGAACTTCTTATTAGGTGAGTTTTTGAATCCTTTAAACTTTCATACATGTTTCTTAATTGCACTTTCATTTTAAAGCCATATTTAGGTGAATTACTCAGAGGTAGTTTTAACTTTGCTGGTTATTACATTGATATATCCAGTCTTAAAGGTATGCTATTTTATTTTAATGAATATATTTTTCATTCTCAATATTTCCGGTTGGGTTTTTTTTCACATCTGCTTGTTTTTATCTCAGGTGTTCCTTAAATTCTTATCCTGTATTTATCGCTGTTATGACTTCCTTTACTTACTCAGGGTTGCAAACATACTTATTTTATATCATACTTATATTGTGCTATTATTTGTGATTTGTTTGCAATACTTGTTGCCTGACTATTGGTATTTGTGGCTATCTTTCTTAGTATTCTTTTTCTTTTTTGTCTCAAAATGTCAATTTTCTACTTTCTCTTTCCCCATCTCCATCTGTGCTCACCTCTTCCTAGATATTATGTGATTCTTTCTAATCAGACAAAAGAACGGAAGGGGCACAGAAAACGCCAGCTTCATATTCTATCCATGGCAACCAGTGAATGAAGGGGTTGCCTGACTTAGAACCTTATGGCTCAGCTGTGTATTTTTTCCCTTTCACAGCTCAGGGAATGATCATATAAGCCCACGGTACTGGGTACTTGCAGCCTTTTCTCTCTGGTTTCCAGAGTGGAGCAGTCCCATCCCAGGAGCCTCAGCACCGACTCGGGTTCAGGTCCTTCTCTTCTCGTGGTGAATTGGTGTTGGTGCCTGTTTGGTACCTTCCTTGTCATGTGTCTGGAGTCACAGCCCAGCAGATTCACAGCTTTAATTCACAGCTCTTCATCACCTGATGTCTTCTTTCCTTCCTGAACTATGGGCCTGTTTCCCTTTAGGGTTGAGTATGGATAAGTCTTTAATATAAAAAACAAAAACAAAACAGTTTGCCTTGGAGAAGAATAGTTTTAAAGATTGAACTCAGTGCCATCTTGAAAAAAAAGCACAGTTGTATTTTAATTTCTTTTTTAGGAGTCATGTCATGCTGCTGGCTCTTCCCAAATTTTCAGTGGAGGGAAATCCCTAGACCCTTCGCAAATCCAATGCTGTCAGGACCAAGTTCCTTCCAGTCCCTCGTGCTGTCTGGTGAGGTTGGAACTTGAAGTGCTGTGACATTTGTCCTTGGTCAAGCTTGATATTGTGTTTGGAAATCCCATGATTTTTTTTAGCAGACTCTCCTAGCTCTGAGAACCACGGGCTCTGTGTCTTCGTGGGGCTTACTCACAACTTGGATGAGAACTGAGCCTGAGACAGAACCCTGTTCTGGTCCCCAGAGGTTCCCTGTTCCATACCAGTTGGCACCTTGGCACTGTTTCAGTGTGTTTTTTCAAACTATGAATTCACTCACAGTGGAAATTTGCTAAACAACACTGAGTCATGGAGGCAGAGAGCATATCTGCTGTAAGAAGAGGAATTTCAAACTTGATTGTGCCAGCTACTAAAGATTTGACTGTAAAACAAGTTGCATCATTTCCTGCAGCTTTCTGTTTTCTCATGTAGCAAATGAAACTTAGAAAACAGACGCTTGTGAGGTCCCAGTGGAGCACTGGGTCAAGCTCCTGACGGTGGTGAAAAGAATTGTCCTCCCTTCCTACCTTTCCCTTGATCGGCATTTATTCATTTTGCCTCTGTCCCTTCACTCAGCCAAAGACTTGTCTGGAATCAAGGTTTCTACATCCCTGAAGTGATGCTGGTCTGTTAGTCTCTTAGTTTCTAGTCATAGGTCGGGTCCATGTAGATCTTCCATCTTCCCAGGTGGCTCAGACCATAAAGAATCTGCCTGCAGTTCGGGAGCCTCGAGTTTGATCCTTGGGTTGGGAAGATGCCCTGGAGAAGGGAATGGCTACCCACTGCAATATACTTGCCTGGAGTATTCTATGGAAAGAGGAGCCTGGTGGGCTACAGTCCATGGGGTCACAAAGAGTCGGACACGGCCAAGCAACTAACACTTAATACCTAGATCTTCAACCCACACAAAGGAAGCAGCATTAGCAAAGAACAGAGAAGTGATGTAGGTAGGGAGATGCTCTGCTGTAAGACTGTTGGAACACAGCGGGGTGCTGGAAATGGTTCTGCTAAGGAAGTTGGTGTCCAAGACAGAAGAATCTCTCAGACCAGGCTAAGGAGGTCAAACTGTCTTTTGGGCCATGAGGGACCAGCACACATTCTTAAGGGGAGGGGTGGTGAAGTGTGGTCACATTGGTGTCAGTGTGGGTTTAACGGGGGAAGGAATGAGAGGATGGAGATCTCTAGGTAAAAGTGCACGAGGGCTGAATTAAGTCAGGCCAGTGGTCCTGGAGAGGAGGGGAGAGAGGCGAGCAGGAAGGACTTTCCTGGGTTAGAATCCACAGGACTTGGTGACCAAGGGAGCATGCGGGGGTAGAAGGTGAGACACAAAGAGGGGTCAAGTACGGCCTCGAAGCTTCTCACTTGGGAAGCTTGGTGATGGAGGGGACCAGGGCTCTCCATGTGGTCCTCAGACCAGGGGGCACCTGCTGGACATGCCAGTTCTCTGGTCCACTCCAGGGGTATCTAATCAGACACTCTTTGGAGGCAACTCGGCTATTTGTTTTAACAAGTCCTCAAGGTGATTCTACTGCACACAGAAGTCTAAGAACCACTGAGATGGATAATGCATGGGGAAGAGCAGGTTTGGGAGAAAATAATAATGTTAGACCATATATTGTGGGCTTTGAGAAAACTGTGAGGCATCCAGGCCACGCCCGGCTTGCAGCTGTTATGAGACTGGTGATTAAAAGAAACATTACATTTTTAGATAGAAATTTGCTAGACCTAAGTGTTTACATTTTAGAGATTGGTTCATTTTTCTAGGATTCCTAATCATTTTATTTTTTCAACTGAAATCACGTGGGGTTATCAGATAAATAAATAATTTTGATACCACAAAGTTTCTTACCTTGAACTTCAGTTAGAAAAGATATTAAAGGAAGGGAAAATAGAGCTTTCACCTTAAGCATAATTAAAGTGCTTGATCCAAATAATGTTTGAATTTCCATCCTGGAAAACAAAACGTGAGGAACTGAACTTTGAAAACTACATCTTGAGCAAACGAGAGATATTTCCTCCTGACATTTCAGAAGGATATTTACACCCTGATGCCACTACACATTGTAATTATGTAATTGCACATTATAATTGCACATTCTAATTACATGATCGTACATGTTATGCTAATTATATAATTAGACTTAATGATAGCAATTGTGCAAGTACATAGTATCAGAATCAAAATGAATGAATTAAAAAACTAGGGTACACATGAGAATTATAACTTTGCAATATAATCCTCAAAAAATCTAAAGCAGCTAATGGACATTTCACACGACTTAATGGATAGGAAGGGAAGCTGCCTCTTTTGTTGGTTATGCTAACCGCTGCAATGTTGCTAAAATGTGATAAAAATTAATGTGCGTCATAAAATTTGGAAGCAGAATGCAAAAGAAAAAGATGGAGAAAGAGAAGCAACTGCAAGAGTGAATAGGAGTTAAACAGAGCAGATACAATTCTGTTTTTATCCTTATTCATATGTTCCCTCCTGCTCTGACAGCCATCAAGATTTTAATCATATCTGAATTCCTGTGCTTTTGTCATTTAACTGCCAACTTTAAGATTCTGTGAATGGGACATTCACTGTAATTACAGTTCTCCTGAACTTCCTCAGGATTTCAAGTCTTTAGATAGTATCTCGAAACCTTGGAATGTTTATTTTTAAGAGTTTCAACTGATCTCCATCCTGGGAAAATAAGAGTCGGCTAACAGTTATTCCTTTAATGTGGTGATGCGATCAACTTTTGCTTGTTTTGTAAGCCAAGGGTCTTAGTATAAAGAAAGCAGCACAGGCTTCTCCTTCCCACGAGCCCACGACCCGCCGCTGGGAGGCGACGGGGCAAGAGGGCTCGTCTGTCTCTGCATTCCAGCTGTCAGCTCCGGAGCACAGAGAGGGAAGCGTCATCTCCAAAAATGCAATTTTAAGTGCACGTTCTCCCTAAGATTCACCAAAATGCCTGGTTTAATTCCCTGGGGAACCTGTTTCCGCCTGTCACAGAATCTTGGGCTGTCTTGAGGCTGACAGAGAGTGGGCGCGGATTTGATTCTCTTTCCTTCGATGTGTGGGAAGAACCTGCGCTGCCAGTTACTGCTTGGAGGTGGACAGGCCTGATTTCTCCTGTGCTTTGTCCTTTCCCCATCGGGTTCCCCAGGACGTCTCATGCCTCTGTCTCAGTCCCTCATCTGTCCTGAGGGGATGACCAGTCCCTGCAGCTGGCAGCTGGAAAGGGGACCAGCACCGCCTCCCCAGGCTGATTGCATTGTCACCGCGCCGCAACAGCCCCCGCTTCCGAGGGTCTCCAAGCTCCCAGTGGTGGTCTTGACCTCCGTGGCTTCTTGGGGTGGCTGAGCCCAGGCTTGGGGACAGCACTCATGCAGAGGGGGTGCAGCCCTAGAGCAGCATCCTCCCCTCACCGTGAGAGGACCACAGGGTCACGTGCTGGTCTGTCGTAAATGGCACACTCCCTGGAGATGGAACATCACACTGCGTTTCATTTTCAACCCCCTGAATGTGGACAGCACCGCTCTCTGTGCTTTGGGTGATTCAGTGTCCAGGTACTCTTGTCATTATGAATGAGAGGAGCAGAACCCACCTCCCGCAGTGGTGACACACCTCGGGCATCTCCTGGCCTCTTAGGCTTGGTCTATCCACGGGGTCAGATTCACTTTCTTCCTGTGACTCAGAGTGTTTTAGCCCATTTTGCCGAAAGGGATGATACAGTAAGTTGTGAGACCAGCGTTCAGTTATCTGGAGCGTTTTCTGCCTGTGAATTAGAGAACTGTAGAAGACTAGACATCTCTTAGGGAATACACACCCAGAGCCTACATTCATACGAGAGGGACTGTGTCTTAGAACAGATCAGGGGACTGTCCGAGGAAGGATGAGCTCTAAGCCGTGTCCTAGAATTCTAGTTCTGTGCCGTCCCTGCGACCCTCCCGTCCTGTCTCCCTTCACAGAATGATGTGGGTCCATTCGCTGGTGTACAAAGTGCTTATTGAACATCTGATCCTAGGCTGAGTCACGAAGAGGAACAAAGGTGAGAGGCGAATGCTCCTTGCTCTGGACCTTGCGGTTGATCGGAGACACGCAGCCTGCATGCGAGTCAGACAAGGGCTGGGGAGAGACTAGAGACCCATGGTGAGAGGCTGGGGAGGGGGACGGGCCCCCAAAGGCTCAGGAAGCAACTGAACTTCATCTTGAGGAGGGACAGAATTTCAGTGTTGGCCCAGGGGCAGCCCGGGGTGGGGCGGGGGTGTGTGAGCAGAGCTCCCCCCAGAGAAAGTGAAATCAGTCAGGACCCAGCGTGGCCTGAGCCAGGGGAGTCCTCAGAGGTGCGCTTGGCCAAGTGATGGAAGTCTTGCTTTGGGGCTGAGCAGTCTGAACTTACTCTGGAGGTGAAAGGGAGCCACTGGGGATTTGGGACAGGAGACAGAGAGCATCAGAGCATCAGAGGTGGAGTCTGGAGAGACGTGAGCAGGGACTGGGATGCTCCGAGTTGGGAAGAGGGGTTTCTGTCACTTGTCTTTAGACCTCTCTTAGCTGAAGCTTCCGTCTTCTCCTCCTTTCCTGCAGTTTGTGAGTTTACAAGTCACTGACAGTCCCCTTCTTTCAGTTTCTCTCTCTCTCCTCTGCCTTCCACCCCGTCTCTCCTGATTCCCCTCCTCTCTTATCTGTTGATTCGTCAGTGTCTTATGGAATCCCAACCGCAGGTCTTTGCTGCACTGATCCAGGGTCCAGGTTCAGACGATGCCGAGGGTGTCAGACACCCCCTTGGCCTGGAGCCTGGTCTAAGAGGGAGGGTGGGGGTGTGTGATATTTCCCGTGATGTGCTGAGAGTGGGTGCTAAGGGCCCAGTGCCGACCCCCCTGAGAAGGGGTGGGCAGGCGTCTTGGGAGACCTGCCTGTCCTCCTGAGTCTTGAAGGCAAAGGGGTAGTGAGTTAGATGGACGAGGTTCGAGGCAGGATGACATTCTAGGCAGTGGGGCCGGGCATACGGGGAACAAGCATCAAGTTGCGAGGGTGACCTCCCCACTCACACAGAGTTCAGTGCAAGGATCTCCTCGCCCAGCATGACGCCTCCTCCAACCACTGCAGGTCTACAGAACAGCCCAGAACACAGCCTCCTAACCTGCCCAGGGAGTCCCATCAAGACCACCTTTCCCCAAACTGTGTCTTCTCCACATTGGGTTCACCTTACTCTGCTCATAGATTTTTCATGTAATAGTTCATCTTCTAACATACTATAAAAGCTACTTTGTTTTAAAGTGTGCCTGTTTTCACTCACCTGCTTCCAACCCCACCTCATCCCCCATCAGTGGAACACAAGCTCTAGGTGGGAGGGTTCCTGTGGACAACTTGAGCTTCAGGAAAGCAAAGTATTGGTCTCAGATCACAGAAGCAGCAGCTGGCTGAGCCAGACTGCAGTCAACCCCAGGTCCCTGGGCTTCCAAGACGTGGGCGCTGGTCCTCGGCCATTCACCAGAGCTCCAACGTGTTAAAACACATCTCTGAGTTCCTAAGAGTGTAAGGAAATAAAACGAGCATCTGTTGGTTTTCATTAGCAGATGCCTTTTAAAGATTTTAGGAAGCTAAAACAAATACTCAGCTAGAAAAGGTCTGAAAGAGCTTTAAGACGCCTTTCATATGGAGTGACTTAAACATAAGCTATGGATTACATTTCCATTAGCCCAGTTAATCCAACCAGTGTCTTCTCATCTTAAAACGCTGACTTTGGTGTTTCCTCTGGACCCGCAATCAGGCCTTCAGGTACTCACGTGGCTCTGACTTGGAGAGTGAGGCTCACATGTGTAAGAGCAGCGAATGGTTCAGAGGACTTTGGCACCAGGCGTCATTATGAGCGTATTCCGTGTGTTAACACAAGTGACTGCCTCCCGCCTCAGAGACTCAAGGGGGTGGGTTGCGTGGGGTGGGCTGCATTCTGTGGGCAGGAAGCCAGGTTTGGTGGTTGAATCACCTCACAAGTCAGCGACAGGATCGGGGTCCATACCCCACTGTCACACACCCGCGTTCTCATCCTATAGCAGCAGGCAGACTGCTCTGGGCTCCAATTCTTAAACAAATCCCACTGCTCTGTGAACCTCAGGATTTTGTCTGTAACGAGCAAATTATTGTCCACCTCACAGTGGAGCAGGTCTGTGAGTTCATGAAGAGGGGTGGTTTGTCAATTCAACAAAATCTGAACCTTTTTTTTAAAGCTGTGAGTACTGCACAAGATGAAGGGGCCCTTATCAACCTGCCTGACCCTGTCTGCTCTGGAGGCCTCTTCTGCAGGCTCTGACAACCAGGCGGCTGGGAGTTCGGGTCCCTGATTCTGATCACTGGCTTGCCTGGGCTCTCCTTGCAGTTACTAGAGACCCAGATCTGTGAGCTCTAGGAACAAGGATAGTTTCTGATTCAGCTAAGCATTCACTCATAGGAAGAGGGCAGACACGCCATCCCACTGGGGGCTCTGCTAAAGACAGTGACATCCCTCATGTTTCCAGTCTTAAAGAACTAAAAGAGTCTCTCAGAAAGAAGCTAATTTTATAACCTTACTACATGTACATGTTATAAATAAGAGTATATATCTGAATTAATCTGCATTCATTGTGATATGCATTTTAAAAATACACTCCTATATATATTTCTCAGAATATATGTCTCATTATAACCTGGAGTGTCTATTTATCTGAGAATCTGTTTCTAGGTTTAATCTACTTGGGTTGCCTGCATTTCTTATTTTCTGTATATGAGCTTCCCTGGTGGCTCAGTGGTAAAGAATCTGCCTGCAGTGTAGGAGACTCGTTTGGTCCCTGGGTTGGGAAGATCCCCTGGAGAAGGGAATGGCAGCCCACTCCAGTATTCTTGCCTGGAGAATCCCATGGATGGAGAAGCCTGGGGGTTATAATCCATAGGGTTGAAATAGTCAGACATGACTAAACTACCACCACCATTTTCTGTATATAGACTTTTTTCTTTTGAATAAGGAAGTCAATCTGTGAAATAACAAAAGTAATCATTCTAAATAAGTGTGTTGGATGTATGTGCTGCTCTGGGATCAGGTACACACACACACATATGCACATGCTTGCACATGACAAACATATACTTTATTCTACTCCTTCTCTGAAAATCTCTGCATTGAATGTCTCATTAATGGCATGAGTCATAAGAAAGTAAGTCCTTTCCCTTTCTAAAATTTTCTACTTGCTCATGATTTGAAATGAGTATTTCGTTCTAGCAGAAGCTACTACTTGCCATTCGAGGTAAGCCTGACAGTAGTATTCCCATTTCCTGTAGTTCATTTATTTGTTACGGTTTTCCATGAATGCTGCTGTTTAAAAACACTTTGCCATCTGATTAGCACTATTTCAGCAGATTTTGACAAGCCACGGGAAAAATAACTCATGTGCAAGCTTCCTCTGTCCAAAGAAAACGTGAAGGCACCGCGTTTGGGCACTGCAACTGGGAAAGGAAACCAACAGCTATTTAGTCTGATATGTGTGTGGCAGGGCAGGGAGAGGGGATTAATGGAATGCTCAAGTGGATTATAAAAAGCAAGGCATTAAGTATTGGAAAGGTCTAGCAATTGGCACTCAACAGTGAACGGTGAGATCGTTTCTCTCAAGCAGGCATGAAACCAGCCAGTGCCTGTAGGCAAGACCACCCAGGAGCTCGGGCAGGCGTGCTGAGCTGCACTGCGCATGCGCGATGGCTGGCTTCATGCTCTGCGCTTGCAGAGATGGAGACTCAGGTTCAAGGTCAGCCTGGTCCACTGTGTGTGGCCTAGGAAAAGCCTCTGTGCTTCAGTTTGTTCACTATGATTATTCCCATTCTCAGCCAGTAACTTCCCGAGGATCCCAAGAGAGCGTGTGACATAAGACAGAGAAGTTCCATCTGAGTTTTCAAAGAAAGTGCCACACTAATTACTATCCATATTATTATGAATCACATAGACATTTATTTAAAACCGCCAATTTACTGCTGTAATTAACTACATTTAACTACATCAGGAGAATGCTGGGCTGGATGAAGCACAAGCTGGAATCAAGATTGCCAGGAGAAATATCAATAATCTCAGATATGCAGATGACACCACCCTTACGGCAGAAAGTGAAGAAGAACTAAAGAGCCTCTCAATGAAAGTGAAAGAGGAGAGTGAAAAAGTTGGCTTAAAAGTCAACATTTAAAAAACAAAGATCATGGCATCTGGTCCCATCACTGCATGGCGAATAGAAGGGGAAACAATGGAAACAGTGAGACTTTATTTTCTCGGGTTCCAAAATCACTGCAGATGGTGACTGCAGCCATGAAATTAAAAGACACTTGCTCCTTGGAAGAAAAGCTTTGACAAAACTAGACAGCATACTAAAAAGCAGAGACCTTACTTTGCTAATGAAGGTCCAGCTAGTCAAAGCTATAGTTTTTCTAGTAGGTATGTATAGATGTGAGAGTTGGACCATAAAGAGGCTGAGCACTGAAGAACTGAGGCTTTTGAACTGTGGTGCTGGAGAAGACTCTTGAGAGTTCCTTTCCACAACAAGGAGATCGAACTGGTCAATCCTAAAGGAAATCAACCCTGAATATTCATTGGAAGGACTGATGCTGAAGCTGAAGCTCCAATACTTTGGTCACCTGATGAGAAGAACTGACTCATTGGGAAAGACTCTGATGCTGGGAAAGATTGAAGGCAGGAGGAGAAGGGGACGACAGAAAATGAGATGGTTGGATGGCGTCACTGACTCAATGGACATGAGTTTGAGCAAGCTCTGGGATTTGGTGATGGACAGGGAGGCCTGGAGTCTTGCAGTTCATGGGGTCACAAAGAGTTGGATACAACTGAGTGACTGAACAACAACAAACATATTATCAAATATTTTGTGTGAATATATGGTGTGCTATATGAATTGGCATTATATTTTTATGAAGACCTACAAGACCTTTTAGAACTAACACCCTAAAAAGATGTCCTTTTCATTATAGGGAACTGGAATGAAAAAGTAGGAAGTCAAGAAACACCTGGAGTAACAGGCAAATTTGACCTTGGAATGCAGAATGAAGCAGGGCAAAGACTAATAGAGTTTTGCCAAGAAAATGCACTGGTCATAGCAAACACCCTCTTCCAACAACACAAGAGAAGACTCTACACATGGACATCACCAGATGGTCAACACCGAAATCAGATTGATTATATTCTTTGAAGCCAAAGATGGAGAAGCTCTATACAGTCAACAAAAACAAGATCAGGAGCTGACTGTGGTTCAGATCATGAAATCGTTATTACCAAATTCAGACTCAAATTGAAAAAAGTAGGGAAAACTGCTAGACCATTCAGGTTTGACCTAAATCAAATCCCTTATGATTATGCAGTGGAAGTGAGAAATAGATTTAAGGGCCTAGATCTGATAGATAGAGTGCCTGATCAACTATGGAATGAGGTTCATGACATTGTACAGGAGACAGAGATCAAGACCATCCCCATGGAAAAGAAATGCAAAAAAGCAAAATGGCTATCTGGGGAGGCCTTACAAATAGCTGCGAAAAGAAGAGAAGCGAAAAGCAAAGGAGAAAAGGAAAGATATAAGCATCTGAATGCAGAGTTTCAGAGAATAGCAAGAAGAGATAAGAAAGCCTTCTTCAGCGATCAATGCAAAGAAATAGAGGAAAAGAACAGAGGGGGAAAGACTAGACATCTCTTCAAGAAAATTAGAGATACCAAGGGAACATTTCATGCAAAGATGGGCTCGATAAGGACAGAAATGGTCTGGACCTAACAGAAGCAGAAGATATTAAGAAGAGATGGCAAGAATACACAGAAGAACTGTACAAAAAAGATCTTCACGACCCAGATAATCATGATGATGTGATCACTAATCTAGAGCCAGACATCCTGGAATGTGAAGTCAAGTGGGCCTTAGAAAGCATCACTATGAACAAAGCTAGTGGAGGTGATGGAATTCCAGTTGAGCTGTTTCAAATCCTGAAAGATGATGCTGTGAAGGTGCTGCACTCAATATGCCAGCAAATTTGGAAAACTCAGCAGTGGCCACAGGACTGGAAAATGTCAGTTTTCATTCCAATCCCAAAGAAAGGCAATGCCAAAGAATGCTCAAACTACCACACAATTGCGCTCATCTCACATGCTAGTAAAGTAATGCTCAAAATTCTCCAAGCCAGGCTTCAGCAATATGTGAACTGTGAACTCCCTGATGTTCAAGCTGGTTTTAGAAAAGACAGAGGAAGCAGAGATCAAATTGCCAACGTCTGCTCGATCGTGGAAAAAGCTAGAGAGTTCCAGAAAAACATCTATTTCTGCTTTATTGACTATGCCAAAGCCTTTGACTGTGTGGATCACAATAAACTATGGAAAATTCTGAAAGAGATGGGAATACCAGATCACCTGACCTGCCTCTTGAGAAATCTGTATGCAGGTCAGGAAGCAACAGTTAGAACTGGACATGGAATAACAGACTGATTCCAAATAGGAAAAGGAGTATGTCAAGGCTGTATATTGTCACCCTGCTTATTTAACTTCTATGCAGAGTACATCATGAGAAACACTGGACTGGAAGAAACACAAGCTGGAATCAAGATTGCTGGGAGAAATACCAATCACCTCAGATATGCAGATGACACCACCCTTATGGCAGAAAGTGAAGAGGAGCTAAAAAGCCTCTTGATGAAAGTGAAAGTGGAGAGTGAAAAAGTTGGCCTAAAGCTCAACATTCACAAAGCAAAGATCATGGCATCCGGTCCCATCACTTCATGGGAAATAGATGGGGAAACAGTGGAAACAGTGTCAGACTTTATTTTTTTGGGCTCCAAAATCACTGCAGATGGTGATTGCAACCATGAAATTAAAAGATGCTTACTCCTTGGAAGAAAAGTTATGACCAACCTAGATAGTATATTCAAAAGCAGAGACATTACTTTGCCGACTAAGGTCCATCTAGTCAATGCTATGGTTTTTCCTGTGGTCATGTATGGATGTGAGAGTTGGACTGTGAAGAAGGCTGAGCACCGAAGAATTGATGCTTTTGAACTGTGGTGTTGGAGAAGACTCTTGAGAGTCCCTTGGACTGCAAGGAGATCCTACCAGTCCATTCTGAAGCAGATCAGCCCTGGGATTTCTTTGGAAGGAATGATGCTAAAGCTGAAACTCCAGTACTTTGGCCACCTCATGCGAAGAGTTGACTCATTGGAAAAGACTCTGATGCTGGGAGGGATTGGGGGCAGGAGGAGAAGGGGACGACAGAGGATGAGATGGCTGGATGGCATCACTGACTCGATGGATGCGAGTCTGAGTGAACTCTGGGAGTTGGTCATAGACAGGAAGGCCTGGAGTGCTGTGATTCATGGGATCGCATAGAGTCGGACACGACTGAGTGACTGAACTCAACTGAACTGATACCTCTAACATGGTCTTCTCAGGTGACACTGGTGGTAAAGAGTCCGTCTGCTAATGCAGGAGATGCAAGAGTCACCGTTTCGATCCTTGGTCTGGAAAGCTCCCCTGGAGAAGCAAATGGCAACCTACTCCAGTATTCTTGCCTGGGGAATCCAGGGACAGGGGAACCTGGCGGGCTGTAACAGTCCATGGGATAGCAAAGAGTCAGACACAACTGAAGTGACTGTCGTGTATGCGTGCATACCTCTAATATATGACAAGATACTATTTAGCATTATTTATATTAATGTTTGTTATATTAACATGTATTATTTTATGATTAATTATATTTAATTATCAATTATTATGATTAGTTATCTTATATCTGTTCATGTTATTTACAGGCAAGTCCCTATTTAAGAAATCCTGGTAAAGATTGATGAATGAGATGCAGCTGGACTTGAGATGATTCTTTTTTGAAAAAATATATTTTTTTAGGATAATTTCTTTACAGAATTTTGTTGTTTTCTGCCAAATATCAACATGAATTAGCCATAGGTATACATATGTCACTTCCCTCTTGAACCTCCTTTCCATTTTCCTCCCCATCCCACCCCTCTAGGTTGTTACAAAGCCCCAGCTTGATTTCCTTAAATCTGATCTTTTCCCTTTACTTACAGATGCTGAGTGTTAACAAAAGTGGCTGGAAAGACAGGAAGGGCAACACAGCCGAAATAATGACTCCAAGGCCAATTACAGATCAAACGCGTACTGAGATAAATTACCTTTGAAAGAAAAAATCAGTATAAACATATAATTAAATCTATCAACATTAAAAAGTTTACACACATTTGTAGTGACTACATCTGTTTTGTGAGGCAGGTGATGTGGATGGGAGGATACCGGATCAAGTGTTCAAAAACCTTAGCTCCGATCCTGGCTTTCCTGATGCTGGGCGTTCAGTGCCTTCAAGTTCCGCTCGCTTCCCCGGACAATTTTAGGCACGAAACTTAGCTAGTGATGTGCCTGGTATTATCTGCCTTACGTTTCATGCCCACCTGGGAAATGGGCAGACGTGATGTCAGCGTGGCTCCTGACTCATCATTGGATCTCTGTTGAGGACTCCAGGAAGCACAGGTGAAAATGTCTCCTTTCTGTTTAACTCTGGAGAGTCTCTCTTTTTTTCCCCCTAACAAAAGTAATGCCTATTAGTATCCCTATAGAAGTTATTTTTGGTAAGGAATTAATTTACATTTAAAATTTTTGTGTGAAATCCATACAGATTCCTTGGCAGCAACTTGAGGTCACTCTCTTAAAGGTCCCTTTATAATAATAAACCCACACGGTACCAGCTTGGAGACTGTGGGCTTAGACAGCATCACAGACCTCCCCAGAGGCATCTTTGAGGCTCAGTGGGATCCACTTTGATTATTATATGGAATAATAAATATTGTTAAAATGCATCTGGAAACAATCACAGACTTAAAAATTGTGGGTGGATCCAACATCTTCATCTATTAATACATATGGCAATTGAAATGATTATTTAAGTACTTTCAGACCCAAAGCCTCTTCACATAGAAAGGGCCATGCAAAAGTAATATCATAGCTTGACTATTCAAGAAAAGGAAATGACCCTCAAATCCCCTTGCCAACTTGTAGACTGATTAGCCAGAGGCTTTGTAAAATATATGTTTTCTCTCCACAGGAAGAGAAATTAGGTATAAAATTGCTAACGTTAGTTGAATGGTTCCAGGTTCCAGGCATTGTGCTGACCACTGAATGATCGCAGTGGCATTCCCTCAGGGTCTGTGTGTGGGTGTCCCCGGAAGGCAGCCTTGACCTCTGAACATGGCTCCCCTCACTCTGGGGTCTTCTGGACCTTAACCAATCACTCTTCACATGAGCACTTAGATTCTGTGGTCTAAACCTGGAAGTATGGCTTCAGTCTCCCATTTAAATTATTCTAATTTTGCTTTTTGAACCATAGTTCAATTCTGTATGCTAGGGTTTGCACCCACAACGGATGGAATCTAGCAGAACCCTTTCTATTCTCACAGAACCATTTTTTAACAACTGAATTATTACATGCCATACTGCTGATGGCCTCTTCTTTCCAACGTACGAAGTATTTTAAAGATTAATCCAAGGTTCCTACAGGAAAAGAGAACAAAAGAAGTCCTGATGCTAACTGAATAAAGAATGTGTATCAGAATTTTAAAAGGAAAACCTAGCAATCTAGGTCGCCAAATGCTACACAGTCAAGCATCTCTGTGACAATAAGCCACCCCCGTGAAACAACAGGGAAGAACACCGTCAGATATAGAAATTGGTTACCCTCTGAAGTAAGCTGTACAAACCAAGTGGCAGCTTAGGGGTAAAAGTCTATTCATCTGTTAATGACTCAGTTATCACATCGTATAAAAATCTTTTTTAAAAAATCATTTTAGTAAATTACTGCCCCTAAATCCATGTGCATAGCTGATCATCTTTAACCATGTAATTACAACCTCTCCTTGTTTTACTTCTATTTCCTGCATACACAGTGTTCAATCATTATGATATGTTGAGGAAGGGAAGTCATTGTGTATACAATTCAAGTGTACACAAGTATATACAAAATTGTGTATACTTGAATTTTGGTGGAAAAATTCGAATAGCTTAAAGAGTTCCAAAATATGAACATGTTAGAGTAAAAGTGCATCTTCCCACGATGGGCCTGCAGAGCCATGATGGGAACTGACGAAGTCTGAACTCACCGAGTTAACCTGGCTGGATCAGCTGACAGGGGAACTGGAAGGGATCTGCTTGCCACAGACAGCAGAGTGTCACTGAGTGCTTTCCAACTGGGATGTGGTGTGGCCATGTTTATTCCGTAAACTTGACTTTGGAGACCTGGAGACTGTGTGGGCGGCTGGATTAAATGGACACCAGGCCGTTACCCAGAGGGGACTAAAGCCACTGACCACTCTCTAGAAGTGAGGCTGGAGGAAGGGCCGAGGTCCAGGGTGCTCTCCTTGCAGAGTTAACTGGGTTGGTGGTCTGGGGATGGGGGTCAGAAAGTAGCTGGGAGTGGGGTTTGAGGCAGCTGGCAGCTATCAGCGGCTGCAGCGTGACTGGTCTGAAGAAGACGTGGCCACGTCAGAGCCTGGAACATTCTCTGCCATGACCACCAGCATCGTTGCATCTGAGCTTGGCTTCCTTCCATCTGAACCTAAAACAGTCTTGCACGGAGGAGTGCAGTCCTGTTCTCATGCCTTCAGATCAGTTTTCCATTAAGAGTAAAAGGCAAGCAAATCAATAACTCTTGAACAAGTTGAATATACAAATATTTGAGAGGTTGGTTATTAAAACTGGTAACTCAATCTCTGCAACCTGCCATGGTCTTTATTAAAGAAGTTCCTCAGCTCCTCAACTGGTATAGACATAAAGTGGCATAGGAGGTAATGACATTCACTGCAGGCTCTGAGAACAGTTCCCCGCGCTTGAAGGATATAAACACTGAATATTTATGCTTTAAAAAAAAGCATGAGATATGCTGCATTACTTTTCAATAATTTTATATGAATTCAATGAAGCAATTATGACTATCATAAATCTCAGTTTATTAAAATAATGATATCTCCTGGGTAAAGTGACAGGTCATTCAATCAAATAAGGAAAACACCAATGTTGGATATATAACACCTTCTTCACCGATCATGATTTTCCATTTGTGTTGGTGTCAGTGGGCCAGTGTTTCTGATCTTCCGTCTAAAGCGTTAAGGAGTCAAGTGAACTTGTCTAAGAGACAGAAACAGGCGTACAGACATGGAGAACACACTTGGGGTTGCCAAAGGGAAGGGGGCGGAGGAGGGGTGGAGCGGGAATTTGGAATTACCAGATAGAACGATCATACACAGAATGGGTAAAAACAACAAGGTCCTCCTGCATAGGCAGGAAACTATATTCAATATCTGATCATAAAGCACAATGGAAAAGAATGTGAAAACGCATAAGTTTATATAGGTATAACCGACTCACTTTGCTGTACAGCAGACATTAACGCAACATTGTAAATCAACTCTATTTCAAGAAAGTAAATAAAAACACTGCATATGGGGGACAACAATCAGGCAAGTGTACTTCAGCTCACAGACATGCCAGGCCAGGGGACAAATTAACAAGGAACCAGGAAACCTCATTCACAGGCCGAATCCTGCCTCCACGGCTCCAGAGCTAAGATGTTGATGCTCCCCAGGCCTGAATTTCCTCTCACACAATACTTTCACACTATCAGTTCAGTTCAGTTCAGTCGCTCAGTCGTGTCCGACTCTTTGCGACCCCATGAACCACAGCACGCCAGGCCTCCCTGTCCATCACCAAGTCCCAGAGTCCACCCAAACCCATGTGCATTGAGTGGGTGATGCCATCCAACCATCTCATCCAACCATCTCATCCTCTGTTATCCCCTTCTCCTCCCACCCTCAATCTTTCCTAGAATCAGGGTCTTTTCAAATGAGTCAGCTCTTAGTATCAGGTGGCCAAAGTACTGGAGTTTCAGCCTCAACATCAGTCCTTCCAATGAACACCCAGTATTGATTTCCTTTAGGATGGACTGGTTTGATCTTCTTGCAGTCCAAGGGACTCTCAAGAGTCTTCTCCAACACCACAGTTCAAAAGCATCATTCCTTCTGCACTGAGATTTCTTTATAGTCCAACTCTCATGTCCATACGTGACCACTGGAAAAACCATAGCCTCACACTATCAGGAATCTTTTTTTTAGGAAAACTCTGCATTGCGGTGTATCTCTGTTTCCTCTGGGCCATCCCCATGCAGGTACTGGGGACTCTGGGGTGAAGGCTAGGATATAAGAATTTGTGGAGAGTAAGCTATTCAACCCATGAAAGTTCTATTAAAATTTTCTCCCCTCGAAGCTGGTTAAAGATGGCTTTTCAGTCTTTCGAATGTCTTTATATATTTAACAAAATATATTAACTTCTTTATTTGGCTACTTTGAAAAAATTTTATTTTATTGGGGTAAGAACACTTAATATGATTTTTAATTGTAAAATCCAATATTGTTAACTATGGGCACAATTTTATACATGAGATCTCAAGAACTTGTTCATCTTGCATAGATGAAACTCTGTACCTGTTGAAATGCTTCCCAGTTCTCTCTTTCCTCTCTACCCCTGGCAACTACCTATCACTCTCTGCATCTATGAGTTTGACAATTCTAGTGACCTCACATGCAGGACTTGTCCTTCTGAAATGCCTTATTCCACTGAGCATAATATCCTCAAGGTTTATCCATGCTGTCTCATATTGCAGGGTTCCGCTCTTTTCAAGGCTGAATAATATTCCACGTTTGTATCTATGTCACTTTCTTTTTCCATGTGTCCAATAGCTTGTTTCCACATCCTGGTTGTTGTGAGTAGTACTGCAGCAAACACAGGAATGCTAACATTTCTTCAAGATCCTGATTTTGATTCTTTTGGATAAATGCCCCAAAGTAGGCTTGCTGAGTCATGTGGTAATTCTATTTTTAGTTTTCTGAAGAACTGCTATACTGTCTCCCCTTGTAGTAGAACCATTTGCATTCCTACCAAGAGTGGACAAGAATTTTAATTTTTTCACATCCTTACCAATACCTGTTGCCTTTTCCCCGCCTTGATGATCGCTGTTCTAACAGGTGTGAGGTAGTATCTCATTGTAGTTTTAATTTGCATTTTCCTGATGATTAGTAATATTGAGCATTTTTCCATGTCTGTCAGCCATTGCCATGTCTTCAAGAAATGCCCACTTAAATCTTTAGCCCATGAAAAAAAATCAAGTTATTTGGTTTGTTTGCTAATGAATTTTAGGAGTTCCTTATATGCTTTGGAAGTTAACCCATTATTAAACATATATATGGTTTGCAAATATTTTCTCTCACTCCATAGGTTGCCTTTTCACTCTGTGATTGTCTTCTCTGCTGAGCAGAAGCTTGTTAATTTGATGGATATGACATCAAAAGCAGAGGCAACAAAAGTGAAAATAGACAAGGGGGAATTCATCAAAATATAGCTTCTTTCGTGCTTTCTAGAACCTACTGAATTCCCAGAAGGTCCAGCATGTTTTGTGTTTCTCACTTTTTAATGATTCTACACTCCCACAAAGTGTAGACCTGGGAGACAGCCCCCGTGCTTTGTGAAGTTGATCTCTGGAGAAATGCTACACCCAGATGCACTCCAACAGCTAAGAGAAGCAGGAAAAGGAGATTCAACTTTGTTACTCAGTAAACAAATGAAAATGAAGCCAGTAGTGTTAATATTTTTAACTCATGATATTGACAGATAGAAAGTAACGATCTCCCTTGTACAGACATGAGCACTCCCTCCAGCCAGGGGAAGGGTGTGCGTTGGTGCAGTTTTCCTGGCGGACAGTGGGTCTGTCAGAAATGTTAGTCATGAATCTGCAAAGTCCGTGACTTGGCACTATCCAGAGGAAGCAATTGTGGCTTACAGAAAAACGTGTAATTTTACATTTTTAAAATTACATAAGCATTTAATGATATGGAATTGATTAAATAAATATGGTTCATCTATATGTTGAAATACTCTCCAGCCATTTAAAATTTTGTGGATGAATATTTATTGACATAGAAAGTTGTTCACAAAGCTGTCAGTTAAAAAGAGTAATATGGGTGATAAAATTTCATGTGTGCCACAGTCCTGTTCTTATAAGAATATGGATGTGTGATCACAGAAGTCTGGAAATGAATGTGCTGGGTGCCCTCAGTGGTTCTATCTGGGGTTGTAGCTTTAAATTGCTTTTTACTTGCTTATTCTTTTTTTTTTTTTTTTAAACTACAATGAGAATATGTTGTTTTGTAATGTGAAAAAAGAGTTGTCAGTGTGTGCTCTCCTCTCACCTTTAGCCACCTTTTTCTGGCCCTGAAGCTCAAGTACAATGAGGTCGCTGTTAGCCCCTTATGACCTGGCCACCAGAGTTTATGTCCTAATTGTTGTTTTAGGCTGGGAGATACCTGAAAATGCTGTTTCCTTAACATTTTTTGATTCTGCACGAATTATATTATGTAGCCTGTGGCCTGGTGACTGGGTCTCCTTAAGATGTTGCTGTCATAATAATAACCCCTAAGAGGTTAGAGTTTGGACTCAATTGACCAGATGCAGTTTTTATTCCTTCTTAAAAAATGCATATTCTCTCTTTGCTCTGGAAATATGCCTATTGCAAAGCGAGAACATGATATTCGAGAGTGCTCTGGGGGTTGTTTGGGGGAACCATCACCTTGTCAATCTGGCTTACCTGAATAGACTCTGAAAACATTAAACCAACGACACTTTCTCCTAGCCCTTTGCCTGAACTAAAGGGTCTAAGAAGATTTGACTTGACAGAGCTCAGTAGAACTACTGTTTGTGACTGAATGCCAGATTAAGTGACTGGAGAACAACTGAATCCCGGGTTGCAGGTATGTAGACACCAGGAGTCACAGGGGTCACCTGCGCTTCCTATAGGTCCAGGCGAACGCAGGCTCTTGCCCTTAATTTCTCACCTTTTGAGATGCAACCAGTCTCCCCTGTCTGACACCTTGAGAGAAACTACACTAACCTCAGAATTCTTCCTTTAAAAATGGAAATAACCCACGCATCTGCAAAGACTTCCTTTTGACTTCCTCCTTGTCTGATGCCTGATCTCAGGAGGTTGTCTGAGGAACCTCTAGCTCAGGTGTTCCTCACTCTCTGGGCGCCAGGCTGGGAGGAGTGGAGACAAGTCTGTTGTTAGTAGAAACCAAGCAGAGGCCCAATGCTAGTGACCATTTCCTTTTATAAGTCTGATGGAAGCATGCACCCAATCTTGCCTTCGGAAACAGTTTTGTAGAGCTCAGAAAATGCTCTTCTACGTGCCTTAGCTTTTCTCTGAAAACTTAAATATTCTTCCTTTCCATTCTGTCCATGATTTGTAATTATTGTTTCAGAGATGAGATATTCCTGGAATGCTTTATAGTTTGCCAAATATATTTAATGTTTGTTTTCTAATTTAATTTGAACAGCAACCCCTGTTTTATCAGTGATGGCTCAGTTTTCCCACTTATAGGAAAAATGGAGATACACAGAGATATAAAAAAGTTAAATTTGAGCTTTTTAACTTTTAGAACTTTATAACCCTGGTTCTTAAAAATTACTGGCTCCTACTTTATAGTCTAGGAAACTATGGTAAAGTGGCCACCCACCTCAGCATTTGGGCTAGAATGTAAAATTTCAAAATGTATTTTCTAAGTGATCTCAACTCTAGCAGGAACTTCTTATGGGGGATCCTGAAATCAAACAAGCAAGAATAGCTTAGTGAAGTCAAGCAAATTGTATTTACAAACTGAATTAGAAACACAGCTTTCCACAGCAACTTTCTTATGGATCCAACCTTCATGTTATCTGTTTCAGCTTTTTGGAATTTATATTACACTTACTTAAAGTTTCTCAATGACAGTATGTATTTATTCCTTAGGTTTTGATGTGGAGGGAACCCAGTTTAGCCCCTGTGGTAGTAACATTCCAGAACTCATGGCCAGGAGGGACTGAGGGTCTCAAATCCCTCAGCAAAGCTGTTGTGATTCAGTCGCTAAGTCATGTCTGACTCTTTGTGACCTCACAGACTGCAGCACGCCAGGCTCCTTTGTCTTCCACTATCACCCTGAGTTGGCTCAAATTCATGCCCATTGAGTCAGTGATGCCATCCAACCATCTCATCCTCTGTCATCCCCTTCTCCTCCTGCCTTCAATCTTTCCCAGCATCAGGGTCTTTTCCCATGAGTCAGCTCTTAGCATCAGGTGGCCAAAGTATTGGAGCTTCAGCTTCAGCATCAGTCCTTCCAATGAATATTCAGGACTGATTTCCTTTGGGATTGACTGGTTTGATCTTCTTGCAGTTTAAGGGACTCTCAAGAGTCTTCTCCAGCACCACAATTTGAAAGCATCAGTTCTTCAGTGCTCAGCCTTCATTATGGTCCAGCTCTCACAACCGCACATGACTACTGGAAAAGCCACAGCCTTGACTTTGGTGGGAGGTTAGACAGGGCCGTTATATGGACATCACTTCCTGGTGTTGAAAAGTCTTGTCAAGAGACTCCACATAGATGCTGAAGAGCCTGGGAGATGAGAGATGCCTTGGGGTGTCCTGCAGATTCAATTCTATGTCAGTGACAGCTGTTTATTGATGTATGTGAAGTGGGGAGAGCACATACCTGTCAAGTCTGATTGTTAGAAATTTCCATGAGGACTCTGCTGGGACATGTGCCTGTGACATTACCTTTGTTTTCTGTGACTAATATATTTTTATTAACTTAAAAAGCTCCCCTAAATAAGGAAAATATTGGTATTGCTGAGAAAAAACATTTGGGAGTCCTTCCCATGAGCTGACTATATTGGTTCAGGAAGGTAAGAGCTGTGTATCTCATGCAGAGCAAGGGCTCAGCTGGCCTGTGTGCTTTCACTCTTTGAATCAGCCAAAAGCTTTATCTGTCGACTCAGGTATAACTGGGAATTGGCCATTATTTTCCCAGGAGTGTAGCCTGGTTCTCTCTCCCCAGGAATCTGCTCCGGTGAATTGGTTCTCTTTTTCTATGATCTTCTTGATTTGACTTTTAAATAAGCTTGTCTTCCCAGCTTCCAATAAAAGAGCATCCATTCTGGATCCATTGCTCCTTGCCTAGAGCTCCCAAATGGGGCCATGTAGTGCCCTGTGTCCAGGATGGGAACCAGGCCTCTCACTGAAGGACAGGCCCTTAGACCCTTGGGAGTTGGTCTCTGATGCACCCACTTTCTGATCTCGAAGGCTAGGGCCTCATCCTCAAGAGCAGACAGGGAACAGGATGGCTGGTTTGTATCGGGCACATCCTACTTGCCAGAAGTCTCATTCAGCCTCAGAGGGCAAATATAGACTAACAACCGTATCACGGCTCAAACACAAATGTTTATTTCTGGTTCACCGACCTCCTCTGAGTGGTCATCCAGGAACCCAGACCTTGCGTGTCCTGATCTCTTTAACACGAGCTTCCTACTTTCTCTGGGCCATCTTTCTTCCTCCTTCCCCACAAGATGAGCGAGTGGGACCCAGGAGGGGGTGCAGACTGCTCTGTCTCATGGGCCAGGTCCAGGGAGGCACGCATCACATCCACAGACATTCTGGGTGTGAAGCCAGTCACGTGGCCTCCCTCGCATGTAGAGAGGTGGGTGCCTGTGAACCCAGGGAGGAGTGGGATGTGGTCTTGCTGCCCGTCACACATCACACCTGCTCCAGGCTTGTCAGGGAGACCAAAGGTGTCCGCAGAAGGAACACTCAGCAAGCTCTCCAGTGAATGGTGAGCTGTCCATGAGCGTTAGTTCTCTCAGCTTGTCATTATTCATGGTCAGCCTGATGTTTAGGGGGTTATAACCTCTTCTTGCAGATGAGGAAACAGAGCTTTGGAAAGATTAAAATCCTGAAGTCAGGCCACTGATAAGAGACGACTTTGGGGCAGAACTCAGGTTTGCTAAAACCTGTAATTTTTTTTCTTTTCACTAAGCATCACTATTTGGAGTTAATATTTCAGTGTTGTTCACTGAAATCCATTCCTTTCAGGGCTTGGAAGACCACGAAAAAAAAAGAGCTGAACCATTAACTGATGTTGTGCGGAGTAAGTCTCTTCAAAACATTTGTATTCACTTTTCTAAAAAAAGAAGAAAATATTTAATTTGGTGCAAAGTAAAGCTGGTGAAGACATGTATTACATCTTGAGGTTTAACATCCTTGCCAAGTTTGTGACACACTCAGCACCTCCCCTGGCACGCGGTGAGAGCTCTGTGACCCTTGGGTTCTGGCTCTGTCGTCTCGTAATTCAGGCTGTGCTGACAGGAAGCAGATCAACACAAATGATCTGGAAACCTTTGCCCAGAGGCAGTGCGGTTTGCACGGCTCCAAAGCACACGCTTCCACTGTCCGTTGGCTCGGGTCCCCCGTTCAGGTGTTTGTAGGTCCCTCCTTGCATTTCTGGCTGGAAGCAGACAGTAGATAGACATACAGGAGTGCATTGCTCTTCATCAGTCTCTCGACAGACTCCGCTATATCCTCTGGTTTTCATCTAAGCCTTTTATGGGAGTGACTGTCTTCTCTGCATTTTCTGTCTGCTCTTGGGATGTGTTTTTACTGACAAAGAAATACAGGCGACTGTGACCGGAGTCGACAGCTGTGTGAACGCATGCTTTTCATTTCTCTCTGGCAAAGAGCTAGGTGCTGTGTGTTTTGCAGGAGTGCTTTCTCCTGGTCGTGGCCAATGTGGAAAATGCAGATGTTGATTTTCAAGGCCCGTTAGCGTAACCAGAAGGTCTCTATGGCAGAGGGTCCTAAGTGCCCAGTGAGCTGAGGGAATCATACCAACTACCCATTCATGGGACACTGGACTGCCCCCCAACACCAGCCAGATCTCTGTTTGGGAGTCTTCATCCATAGTATCTCACTCTGGAATTTGACAGGAGCTCAGTGTCCCAGCTCAGCTGGTAAAGAATCCACCTGCAATGCAGGAGACTGGTTTGATTCCTGGGTCGGGAAGACCCCCTGGAGAAGGGGAACGCTACCCACTCCAGTATTCTTGGGCTTCCCTGGTGGCTCAGCTGGTAAAGAATCCACCTGCAATGTGGGAGACCTAGGTTCGATCCCTAGCTTGGGAAGATCCCCTGGAGAAGGGAAAGACTACCCACTCCAGTATCCTTGCCCTGAGAATTCCATGGACTGTATATAGTCCATGGGGTCACAAAGAGTCGGACATGACTGAGCGGCTTTTGCTTCACTTTCAGTGCCCTAGACAGGATGCCTCCACTGAGGTTATTTGGGTTGAAAAACAATAGGGTCCTCTACTCCGCTCTCTGAGATGAGAGAGTGGGCTTGTTTGGGCAGCTTATATTTATACAGAACCATTTATGTTAGGTGGAATCATAAATTACGAACCCTCCTAGAAAGCATTGCTTTGTTTTCTAATTAGAGAAAAATGACTGGTTGTCCTTGAAGGTAAGATAATGGTATGGCTTCGGTGTCTGCCAATGTGAAAAACGGGTGTAGATGGGCTCCCTGGAGAGCCACGAACTCCTGGGATCCCTTCCTTTTGCTGAACCTCGAGGCATGTGAAGGGTCATGACAGAAGAGGGCAAAGCCACCTTCCAGTCTGGTGGAAGCAAGTGCAGGAGATGACATGCATGGAAGTGTGTTTTGTGAAGATGGAAATCACATCCCACGCCTTGTTCAGTTGCACACATGTGTTTATTTGACACACGGATCTTCCAAGAGGCAAGGCTTGTCTCTACTGCAAAATGTGAGGCTAAAAGGTGTGAAGTGGGAAGCGTGTTGCTTCTACATAGTTCTCATATCTCTGCCTTTGTATCCAGAATTCTGATGGGCACCAAAGTGTGCGGTCCTAGTAGTTGTTAAGCTTCAGGATTTGAGTGTGAAGAAGAGCTCAGTACTAGATGCTCCAGAGAACACTGAAAATAACTTCAGTGTGTTTGAAAATACTATTAAAAAATGTGAAACCTCCATGGCTGTTCAAGACATTTTTTCAGTTTCATAATGAATTATTTGAAGATGTATTTATCAACCATATGTTATGTGATTATCTGATTATACCCACAAGTATAACATATAGTCACTATTAAGCTGCTAATAAAATTGTGATCCGTATTACATAAATTTAATCAGAAAAAGAATCGGTCTTACCCTTACCTTGAATATATTTATGTAAAAAAAAAAAAACAAAGAGGCAGAAAAGAAAAAATGAATTCCTACTATAGGCAAGTAAGTTGCCTTGTGGGGAAGGTATACCCACTCTTTAAAGGAGGAAACTGAAGCTCAACAGTTAGAAAACTTCACCTGGATCACACGGTCTGAACCTCATCTTTGTTCTCCCCCCTGGCTGTGTCTATCACATGTTATGTTTTCTTTGAACAAACAAGTATTTACTGAGTTTCTTTGTGTCCAAGTCTTAGTTGGGGCTTTAAGGACATGTAGTCACGTTGGGTGTTTTCCTCTAAAAGATTCATCACTGGGGATTCAGGATGGGCAGACCTAACACCGCAATGACAGAGCAGCTAGAGATGAGACGAGTGGCTCGTGACCGTGGCTGTTTGTCTGAGTTGTCGGTTTTCCTGCGGGAGGTGAGTGCAGGGCTCGTTGCTGGTTCTCCCGGGCACAGCACGGCTCGGCCTTGATGACCGGTGCATGCCCACTCTTATTTGTAGCTTCAGAAGGCTGGGGAGGTACATCAGGAAGTCTGTGAAGCTTAAAATGTATGAGTCTCAGTGATTTTACTCGCGATGGCTTGAGGCAGCAGGTTGCGGAGAACTCTTGTCTTCTTTGAATTGCTTCAAGTCTCGCGCTACGTGTAAGCAAGGCTTCCTGGTGCTTCAGGACTGCCCCGAGCCACGTGTGGTCTCAAGGGATTCTGTTGTTCGCTCAGGGCCCAGCGGGATGGGCCAGGCCCTGAAGGACATTGAGACTGGAAGAGGGCGCGCGGGCCCCAAGTGCCTGGAATCCACGAGGCACCGCCTGCTGCAGTTGCGGTCACTACAGCTGTGGTTTATCTCCAGGAGGCTGTGCTTTCACCCAACACTAATGTCTTCACATCGACTTAAGAGATGCAGCAGCCCAGGTTGCCAAGAACGGACTTACTCTGACACTTACGCCTGGTCTCATCTTGGACTGAGTAAAAAAAAAATCAATGCAATTCGTGCTTAGGCGAGCCGATCCTTCCTGTTGTCATGGCTACACCTTAAGGTATCGATTCATCCCTAGAGAGTCCAGGCTTGGAAGGGGCTGGGCAAAGGCAGCCACGTATGTTTAGTTCAGAGGAAATGAAACAGACCTGGGACCCTGCTGACCCAAAGAGCAGAATAGCCTCTCCTGCGTACATGGCCCCCTCCCGACCCCACCAGTGCTGCTGAGTCCCGAGCTCGTCCTCAGAGGTCGAGGGCTCCTCAGGCCATGGAAGCCTGTGACAGGCCTGCTTACATGAGAGCGGGATGGGGTGAAAGGCTTGGAGTCAGTGAGGGGAAAGCACATGAATGACATCTCACTCACTGTCACTGTGACCGTGGCTGTTGACACGGGCCACCATCCTAGCTCACCTTCAAAGACACGAAACCATCAGCTCAAGAGCAGGTTAGGGGACACAAAGGTTTTCAGTTTTTTTTTAAAAAATATACGTGTAGACAATGTACTGCTTTTGGGGATCTGTGACTGCTAGTTTATTTTTTGTTTTTACTTTTTGGCCACACTGCTTGGCGTGTGGGATCTTAGTTCCCCACTAGGGACTAAACCAACATTGTTCCCCTGCTGTGGAAGGCAGAGTCTTAACCACTGGACCAGCAGGAAAATCTCTAGTTTATTCGTAATGTGTATCTCTTCAAATTAAGAGATCCTTCTTCTTGCAGAAATGATTTTCAACTGGTTGAACAAAATATGTAACATCTATTTCACCAGAGGCTTCTCTGATCATCTGGGTTTTAGGAAGTCATTGATGCTGGTTGTTTCTAACACATTATTTAAAAATCTGTTATCTGTTTCTGGAATGG
Source organism: Budorcas taxicolor (assembly GCF_023091745.1). Taxonomy (NCBI): domain Eukaryota; kingdom Metazoa; phylum Chordata; class Mammalia; order Artiodactyla; family Bovidae; genus Budorcas; species Budorcas taxicolor. The sequence goes on along the minus strand of NC_068920.1, from coordinate 151,408,666 downwards.
ATTGGGGCTTCCCTGGTGGCTTAGACGGTAAAGAGTCTGCCTGCGATGCAGCAGACTCAGGTTTGATCCCCAGGTCAGGAAGATCCCCTGGAGAAGGGAAAGGCAATCCAGTCCAGTATTCTTATCTGGGCAGTCCCATGGACAGAGGAGCCTGGATTGGATTAGGATGCAGGTCATTCCCTGCAAACAGAAGACAAAGGGGAAAATGCATCCAAGTTCAGGCGAGAGTGCCCTTGACTGTAGATTGGATGACTGGCCAGCTCAAGGGGAAGCTGGCTGACCAGTGATTTCCAGGCTGGATTCAGCCCCAGGGTCCCAACATATCAGCACATCCCTCAGCTCCGTATCTTCTAGAAGCAGTTTCTACTCTGCTATTTGAATGATGCCTCTGACATTTTAAAAGAAGAAAAGTGAGTAGAATTTTAAGACACAACAGCAAAAAAACAGAAGGCAGACTTCTTTTTTTCCACTTCATTTGAAATAAAGAATAGAGCTCATTTTCATTTTTTAAAAAAATCTTGCCTAATTTTTCTCAGTTGAGCTAAGCTAAGCTAACATACACTTGTAGTAGTGCTGCTGCTGGGCTCAGGTGCATGTAATGAGACGTCTTAGTTTCCAGGAAAAACATTTATGCAAAATTAGTTTCAAATCCAACTTTGGGCTTAAGGAAAAATTGATAATAACATAGCCAACATGTTTTGGACAAACTGAGAGAGTAACATGGAAACATATACACTACCACATGTAATATTAGATAGCCAGTGGACATTTACTGTATGATGCAGGGAGCCTTAAATTGGTGCTGTGTGATAACCTAGAGGGGAGGGTGGGGCGGCAGGTGAGAGGGAGGTTCATGAGGGAGGGGACATATGTACACCTATGACTGATTCATGTTGATATGCGGCAGAAACCAACACAATACTGTAAGGCAATTATTTTCCAAATAAAAACAAATACATTTTAAAAATTGATAATAACATAGCCAACATTTTGGACTTTTCTATGTGCTTACACTGGGCTTAGTGCTTTACACTAAATTTTTTCACATAACACAGGGAGCTCTGTGAAATGTTTTTGCAAAGCATAATTATGGTTCCATTTCACAGATGTGGTGCTATGGACACAATGCATTGTCCCCAGATTAGTGTGTTGAAACTGTAACCCCATGTGGTGAAGTTAGGAGGTGGGGCTTTTGGAAAGTAATGAGCTTTAGAAGTAAAGAGGTTTAGTAAGGAGGCTGGGAAAAAATGAAGTTTAGTTATGAGGGCGGTGCCCCCAGGATGGGATTCCTGTGTCCTTGTAGGAAGAGATGGCAGAGAGCTCTCTCTGCATGTGAAGGCACCATGAGAAGCTACAATCTGTAAGCCAAGGAAAGAGCCCTCCCCAGGAGCCGAGTCTGCCAGCACCTCCATCTCTGACTTTCACTCTCCAGCTCTGTGAGAAGTAAATATATGAACATCTAACCCTTCTGATGGGCTTCATGATGGTTTAGAAAGGTTTTCCAGGAGAGATACAATTTTTTGGTTACCCGCAGGCCTCCAATGTGCTAACTTGGTTCCTATGAAATGGCACTGAGTTGACATCATTGTACAATGTTTGCAAACATCTTTGAAGATATCAAGAATCATTCCAAGTATTAATTGCACAGTAAATGCTGTCTATTTCATATCAGCTAAGTAGATTTTCTTGAGCTCCAAAATCAATGTGGAGGGTGACTGCAGCCATGAAATTAAAAGACACTTACTCCTTGGAAGAAAATCTATGGCAAACCTAGACAGTATATTAAAAAGCAGAGACATCATTTTGCCGGCAAAGGTCCATATAATCAAAGCTATGGTTTTTCCAGTAGTCATGTGCAGATGTGAGAGCTGGACCATAAAGTTGGCTGAGTGCCAAAGAATTGATGCTTTTGAACTGTGGTGTTGGAGAAGACTCTTCAGAGTCCTTTAGACAACAAGGAGATCCAACGAGTCAATCTTACAGGAAATCAGTCCTGAATATTCAATGGAAGGACTGATGCTGAAGCTGAAACTCCAAAATTTTGGCCGCCTGATGTGAAGTACTGACTCATTGGAAAAGACCCTGATCCTGGGAAAGATTGAAGGCAAAAGCAGTAGGGGACGACAGAGGGTTAGATGGTTGGATGGCATCACCAGCTCAATGGACATGAGTTTGAGCAAACTCTGGGAGATGGTGAAGGACAGGGAAGCCTGGCGTGCTGCAATTCATGGAGTTGCAGCTGGACACGACTGAGCAACTGAACAACAGCAGAAGCGGATACACAAGTGGAAGTGAATGGAAGGCCACATTCATCTCTCCGTGGTCCAGGAGGACAGAGTGGAATCATGAATCCAGATGAACTGCTGAGAGACACTGGAAATTATAAAATTCCACTCGCTGCAGAGCTTCATGGGAAAAGGGCCTTGCTAGTACGGCTAAGGCCATATGTCCCGTGGTAGCATATGTGATACCTTAGTTCAGGCCCCCTTTTAGAGAAATCTAAATAAAGTCTAGAATATTAATGTGGCTGTTACTTCCAGAGCTGCTAGTTGATGAGCAAGATGCAGAGAGCTACTCTTTGTTTTTATTCGTGGGTGTAAATAAAAATCACTCACTGAAACCAGGTGGCTAACACAGTCTGGTTCCTAAAAGCAGACTGTTTCCTCCAGTGGCTCCAACATTTACTTGCTGGGAGTAAATATTTTATATTTGGTTTCAGTGCTTTTAAAACATGCTGCCCTGGACATTTATGGTAGCCTCTTTGAGATTCAGAAAGCAAGCAAACAAGTAAGAAGTCCAGCTCAGAATGCCTCGCTGCTTGCTGTGCATGGAGCAAATGAAGGCAGAGCAAGCTCTCTGCACTAACAGGTAGAGGATGTGTGAGAAAGATGCTACAAATTATTTGGGGGGCCCTCAGAGAGAGGACTGTGAGTATCAGTGTGGAGTGCATTCCATGTGTTCTCCTTACCCGAGAGAATCCATCTGAGTTTGTTCTGCTTTCTCCTCTCTGTGCATTTGATCATTTCTCTCTCCCTAGGTTCCTGGGGGAATCATGCCTCCCCTTGTCCCAGGGAAGCACCCACAGGCTATCTATGTTCTCTCAGGCAAGGTAGCCATCATCATCTTTATTGGTGAGAGCGCTGGCTGACGTTTCTCAAACATCTCGCCCATGCATAATCTCACTTGAATCTCACTCTTTCAAGAGGTGGCAGGATAAGTGGAATTGTTTCAGTGACTGAGGGGCCAGAACTCACAAAACTTACGTGGATTTGCCAAGGTTGAAAGGGGTTGATCGGTGTGTACCTAGAACCAGAACCCAACAGACCTGCTTTCCAGACCGTTGTCTTTGCTGCTGCTTTTTGTCGCTTCTAATAAGAATTTGGGAATCGATTTTGGGTTTCATTTCTATTGGGGTCAGCAGGATCTTGCTTGGCCTACAGGTGGCATTTGTCTAAAGGAGTCACAGGATGAAGGGGAACTCACTCCCCAGTAGGGGAGGTGAGTAGGTAAAAACAGTGGGCTCCAACGTGGTGAATGAGTGCCATGGAGAAATATGGGCAGTGCTGTTGGAACACAGAGGAGGGAGGGGTGGGGGTGATGGGAGTCTTGCAGAACATTGGAAAGCAAACGCTGATCCCCGCAGGAAGAGGGAGGGCACTCCCAGCAAACAAACGCAGCAGCCAGATCCTGAGGGTGTAAGAGCAGCTCATGTGCCAGCAGGGAGAATGAGGAAGCATGGCAGGTGCCCTCCAGAGCAGAGGTCAGCCACGTAGCCAAGACCCGATCGTGTGGAGCGTCACATACAGAAAGCAGCAGAGCTGTCTATGTTGGTCCTAAGTCCTCTGAAAGCTAGGTCTCTCTGCCTGCATCCTGGCCATCCAGCCAGCCTCCCCCAGGGGCCATCCAAGCACGTGTGGTCGCTCCACTGTCTACTTGCTTATCCTAGTTTGTGCTTTGAAGGCACTGAAGGCTGAGCCCCATGAAGCTTCAGTTAACAAGTTGTCTACTTCTCAGGTAAAAGGCACAGGACTCAGTTCCCCTGGATTAGGAGTCCCAGGTCTGCAAGCACCAAGAAAACAATAACACACGCTTATTTACATCAGTGAGAAATCTCTGGTGCGATTCCTTATGGCTAACTTTTCATTTCTTTATTCTAAATGTTGCCCTAATTAAATCTTTCTCCAGAACTTTTGCCCTTCTCAACAAAATGAGAAGGAGTGAATAAAAATGCAGATTCTAATTAGCACTTCCTGCATATTAAAGAAATTACTCTTCCCCTTACTAAGGGAAATGTTACTGGGAAGAAATAAATGATCTCTGAAATATCATCTTTCCCTCCCGATCGTAGCGATAATTCTTGGCAAGAGCGTGGCTTCCAATGACAGACGTGTCCACAGGCTACCTTGTTCTGGAGCAGCTGTGATAGAGGGACCCCTTGGAGGAGCGGCTCTACTTACCGAGAGGAGAAAAAAACCTCTCGCAATAAACATTCTTTATAGCAAGTTAGGCATGGATGCATTTGTTAAATTGTTTTAAATAACTCCGGCATGTAATAAAAACAGGATTTGAAGGAAAGCAAAAATTTCATGTTAGGATATGGTAACATCTGCATTTGTGGAATGATTTATGTCTATGACATTAAGTCAGCATTATCAAAAAAACACTATTGGACCTCAGGCAAGCTGGTGTGAGACGTGAGCTTTTTTCATGTTGAAATTTCCCTCTTAAATTTTTTATGACATTCTTGCAGCAGGGTCACTGTGGGGTTCTGAAAAGATTTTCAACGTCAGAACTGCCTCAGCACAGTCATCAGAAATGCATTTATTTCATTAGTACGACCACCCCTTCGTTTTAATGCCATGTAATAATATAGAATAGGTTTAAGGTCCATCCGTTGTAAAATTATCATTTTTCACTGAAGTAACGTTATATTAAACATTTAATTATTCATTACTAATGCGTGTCATGGTGAAATATTGGCCTCACTAATTCTGAAAGAACCCAGCCCAGCGTTTCTTCTTCGAAGGTTAATGACTGAGCCCCAGTTTCATTAGATTTTCTAAATGCAGCTCACCTCATCTGTCATCATGAGTCTTTCCTGACCTCCAACCCTTGCAGCAAGTGAGACTCACACTGTGCAGGGTGGTCTTCATGACGCCACTGACCGTGAGGATGAGAAACTTGTTTTAAGGGTTGTGGTGGGGAGAGCCGAATCCAGGGCAGCACAGTTTTGTGAAATACTATCAGTCAGAGGATTTCTGTTTTTTTTTTTTTTTTTTTTTTTTTTGGGCCATGCCACTTGGCCTGCAGGATCTTCGTTCCCCAACCAGGAATGGTACCTGGGCCGTTGGCAGCAAAAGTGCAAAGTCCTCACCACTGCACAACCAGGGAATTTCCAATTGGAGGATTTCTTAAGGCAGCAGTCGCCAATCTTTTTGGCATCAGGGACCAGTTTTGTGGAAGACACTTTGTTGATGGAGTGAGGTGGGGAGGATGCTTTCGGGATGATTTAAGCACATTGCATTTATGGTGCACTTTATTTCTATCATTATTATATCAGCTCCACCTCAGATCATCAAGCGTCAGACCCCAGAGGTTGGGAACTCTTGTCTTAAATGATGCATTTTTAAGATGATATCCCTCTTGATTTAAATAAATGATGTGCTTTTATACAAACCGGTTTACTGACTTGGAATCATGAACTGTGTCTGCAACAGTTACAGCAGGGTTAGCCTGCCTGCATTTGGTCACAGAATTTGCCATTTCAGCACTGCAGTCTTGGATATTTACAGCCCGGGGTTCCCGCTGAGGAGCTTGTGCTGTGAATGTTGATAGATGATAAAAAAGAATCCTCGCCAGCATCTACACTCCATCCAATATTACCTTCTGAATAGTCTGCGTGATTTTCATTCTGTTAACAGAGAAAAGTGTTGTTCACCTGTCTTCTAGGCAGTAGCTGGAAAGCATTGTGAAGACTGGAAACGTGATTGGACCTCACATTGTACTTGCTCTATCTTTGTCAGTAAAATGGCTTTCCTTTGCCAGCCAAGACCATTCTCTCCAATCTGCCTGGAGAACTTTCAGAGGAAGATTGCAAATCTGAGGAGAGAAGTTGATACCCACCATTTAAATGAGTTTGGTAATTAAGGAAAGTCACGACTCTGGGAAGACCACACAGCCATCATTCGGGAGGACTCCTGTCCAGGTCGTCCCCCTGCGCCCCGGCTGGCATTCTCTAATTTGTCAGTTTCCACATCCTCCCAGAAATCCCCACAGTCCTTACACCTTCATCTGCAAAGCTCATCACCAGGATAAGAAAAATTGATGTGGTATTTCGAAAATTCCTGCATCTTCCCAAATTATCACCAAACAAAACAACAAAAAAAAAATAGAAGGGAAAAAACACATATTTGGGTACACTTTAGTAGATTATTTTCCTAATTTCTGCTTAACTTAGGTACTTTCTTTTAAGTCATGAACCACAGGAATTTTGGAGAGTTTAGTTGGATTATTACGAAGTCCTCCTTTTCTGAGTTCTCCCCAGATAATGGGTTAAGTACTCTATGTTATAGTTGAACTCTGTTCCACCAAATTCACATGCTTAAGTCATAATACCCAAGACTTTAGAATGTGGACATAGAATCTTCAGAGATAATTAAGGTAAAATGGAGTCATTAATGAGAGTCCTAATCTATGACTAGTGTTCTTTTAGGAAAAGGAGATGAGCACAAGAACGTGCACAGAGGGAGGCTCCGTGAGGTCCCAGGGAGAAGAGAGTCGTGTGCAAGTCAGAGAGGAGACCACCCTCAGGAGAAACCAACCCGACCCACACAGCGATTGTGGCCTCTGGAACCGAGAGGACAAACCTCAGATACTTGTTCGGTCTGTGGTCTTTGTTACAATAGCTCTAGCAGATTAGCACATGGTCACACTTCATACATAACTACCTCTGTTCTTTTATTTTATAAAAGTTGAATGCATGCTTTGATGAGTTCTGACAAGTACGCATTGATATTCATGCAATCAGACACAATTTCAGGAGATTTCTACCACCTCAGAAAGTTCTCACTTGCCCCTTCCAATCTATTACCACCCCATAGACAACTGTACCCTGACTTCTATGATTACAGACCAGTTTTGTCAGTTCTTGATATCTTATAACACAGAAGCATGTAAAAATCAACTATGATTTTTCTATTTCCTTGTTGAGTTCGTACATATTTTGCTTCAGGCATTTTTGCAACACTGCTATTAGATAAGTTCTTGTTTGGGAACATTTGTCTCCCTGGAGAATTAACCCTTTATTCCTTGTTGATTTTCTTTCTTTGTCTCTTTGCCTAGAAGTCTACTCTGTCTTATATTAATGTACTTCTGTGAGCTTTCTTATGCACATGTTTTGTATTGTATGTTTGTTTTAAATTTTTACTTTCAATCTGTGTCTTTATATTTCACACATATTACTGACAGCGAGACACTGTTGGTACTTACTTTTTCACACTGTCTGACAACTAATGCCTTTTCACTGGAATTTAGTATGCATGCATGCTCTGTCAAATTGGAAGTGGTCAAACAAGATATGGCAAGAGTGAATGTAGACATTTTAGGAATCAGCGAATTAAAATGGACTGGAACGGGTGAATTTAATTCAGATGATCATTATATCTACTACTATGGGCAAGAATCCCTTAGGGGGAATGGAGTAGCCATCATAGTCAACAAAAGAGTCCAAAATGCAGTACTTGGATGCAATCTCAAAAATGAAAGAATGATCTCTGTTCATTTCCAAGGCAAACCATTCAATATTACAGTAATCCAAGTCTATGCCCTGACCAGTAATGCTGAATGAGCTGAAGTTGAACGGTTCTATGAAGACCTACAAGACGTTTCAGAACTACACCAAAAAAAGATGTCGTTTTCAGTATAGGGGACTGGAATGCAAAAGTAGGAAGTCAAGAAACACCTGGAGTAACAGGCAAATTTGGCTTTGGAATACAGAATGAAGCAGGGCAAAGGCTAATAGAGTTTTGTCAAGAGAAAGCACTGGTCCTAGCAAAGACCCTCTTCCAACAACACAAGAGAAGATTCTACATGTGGACATTACCAGATGGTCAACACTGAAATCAGATTGATTATATTCTTTGCAGCCAAAGACGGAAAAGCTCTATACAGTCAGCAAAAACAATACCGGGAGCTGACTGTGGCTCAGATCATGAACTCCTTACTGCCAAATTCAGACTTAAAATGAAGAAAGTAGGGAAAATCACCAGACCATTCAGGTATGACCTAAATAAAATTCCTTATGACTATACAGTGGAAATGAAAAAGAGATTTAGGAGAATAGATCTGATAGACAGAGTGCCTGAAAAACTATGGATGGAGGTTCGTGACATTGTACATTGTACAGGAGACAGGGATCAAGACCATCCCCAAGAAAAACAAATGCAAAAAAGCAAAATCGCTGTCTGAGGAGGCCTTGCAAATAGCTGTGAAAAGAAGAGAAGTGAAAAGCAAAGGAGAAAAGGAAAGATATACCCATTTGAATGCAGAATTCCAAAGAATAGCAAGGAGGGATAAGAAAGCCTTCCTCAATGATCAGTGCAAAGAAATAGAGGAAAACAATAGAATGGGAAAGACTAGAGATCTCTTCAAGAAAATTAGAGATACCAAGGGAAAATTTCATGCAAAGGACAGAAGTGGTATGGACCTAACAGAAGCAGAAGATATTAAGAAGAGGTGGCAAGAATACACAGAAGAACTATATAAAAAAGATCTGCACGACCCAGATAATCACAATGCTGTGATCACTCACCTGGAGCCAGACATCCTGAAATGTGAAGTCAAGTGGGCCTTCATCACTACAAACAAAGCTAGTGGAGGTGATGGAATTCCAGTTGAGCTGTTTCAAATCCTAAAAGATGATTCTGTGAAAGTGCTACACTCAATATACCAGCACATTTGGAAAACTCAGCAGTGGCCACAGGACTGGAAAAAGTCAGTTTTCATTCCAGCCTCTAAGAAAGGAAATGCCAAAGAATGCTCAAATAACTGCACAATTGCACTCATCTCACATGCAAGTAAAGTAATGCTCAAAATTCTCCAAGCCAGGCTTCAGCAATACATGAACCGTGAACTTCCTGATGTTCAAGCTGGTTTTGGAAAAGACAGAGGAACCAGAGATCAAATTGCCAACATCCACTGGATCATGGAAAAAGCGAGAGAGTTCCAGAAAAACATCTACTTCTGCTTTATTGACTACACCAAAGTCTTTGACTGGGTGGATCATAACAAACTGTGGAAAATTCTTTAAGAGATAGGAATACCAGACCACCTGACCTGCCTCTTGAGAAATCTGTATGCATGTAGGAAGCAACAGTTAGAACTGGACATGGAAAAACAGACTGGTTCCAAATCGGGAAAGGAGTACGTCAAGGCTGTATATTCAGTTCAGTTCAGTTCAGTTCAGTTCGGTCACTCAGTCATGTCCAACTCTTTGCGATCCCATGAATCGCAGCATGCCAGGCCCTCCTGTCCATCACCATCTCCTGGAGTTTACTCGGATTCACGTCCATCGAGTCCGTGATGCCATCCAGCCATCTCATCCTCTGTCGTCCCCTTCTCCTACTGCCCCTAATCCCTCCCAGCATCAGAGTCATTTCCAATGAATCAACTCTTCGCATGAGGTGGCCAAAGTACTGGAGTTTCAGCTTTAGCATCATTCCTTCCAAAGAAATCCCAGGGTTGATCTCCTTCAGAATGGACTGGTTGGATCTCCTTGTAGTCCAAGGGACTCTCAAGAGTCTTCTCCAACACTACAGTTCAAAAGCATCAATTCTTCGGTGCTCAGCCTTCTTCACAGTCCAGCTCTCACACTCTCACATCCATACATGACCACAGGAAAAACCATAGCCTTGACTAGACGGACCTTAGTCGGCAAAGTAATGTCTCTGCTTTTGCATATACTATCTAAGTTGGTCATAACTTTTCTTCCAAGGAGTAAGCATCTTTTAATTTCATGGCTGCAGTCACCATCTGCAATGATTTTGGAGCCCCCCAAAATAAAGTCAACCACTGTTTCCACTGTTTCCTCATCTATTTCCTATGAAGAGATGGGACCAGATGCTATGATCTTCGTTTTCTGAATGTTGAGCTTTAAGCCAACATTTTCCCTCTCCTCTTTCACTTTAATCAAGAGGTTTTTTAGCTCCTCTTCACTTTCTGCCATAAGGGTGGTGTCATCTGCATATCTGAGGTTATTGATATTTCTCCCAGAAATCTTGATTCCAGCTTGTGTTTCTTCCAGTCCAGCGTTTCTCATGATGTACTCTACATAGAAGTTAAATAAGCAGGGTGACAATACACAGCCTTGACATACTCCTTTTCCTATTTGGAACCAGTCTGTTGTTCCATGTCCAGTTCTAACTGCTGCTTCCTGACCTGCATACAGATTTCTCAAGAGGCAGGTCAGGTGGTCTGGTATTCCCATCTCTTTTAGAATTTTCCACAGTTTATTGTGATCCCACAGTCAAAGGCTTTGGCATAGTCAATAAAGCAGAAATAGATGTTTTTCTGGAACTCTCTTGCTTTTTCCATGATCCAGCGGATGTTGACAATTTGATCTCTGGTTCCTCTGTCTTTTCCAAAACCAGCTTGAACATCAGGAAGTTCACGGTTCATGTATTGCTGAAGCCTGGCTTGGAGAATTTTGAGCATTACTTTACTAGCATGTGAGATGAGTGCAATTGTGCGGTACTTTGAGCATTCTTTGGCATGGCCTTTCTTTGGGATTGGAATGAAAACTGACCTTTTCCAGTCCTGTGGCCACTGCTGAGTTTTCCAAATTTGCTGGCATATTGAGTGCAGCACCTTCACAGCATCATCTTTCAGGATTTGAAGCAGCTCAACTGGAATTCCATCACCTGCACTAGCTTTGTTTGTAGTGATGCTTTCTAAGGCCCACTTGATTTCACATTCCAAGATGTCTGGCTCTAGATTAGTGATCACATCATCATGATTATCTGGGTTGTGAAGATCTTTTTTGTACAGTTCTTCCATGTATCTTGCCACCTCTTCTTAATATCTTCTGCTTCTGTTAGGTCCATACCATTTCTTCCCTTTATCGAGCCCGTCTTTGCATGAAGTGTTCCCTTGTTATCTCTAATTTTCTTGAAGAGATCTCTAGTCTTTCCCATTCTGTTGTTTGCCTGTATTTCTTTGCATTGATCGCTGAGGAAGGCTTTCTTATCTCTTTTTTCTATTCTTTGGAACTCTGCATTCAGATGCTTATATCTTTCCTTTTCTCCTTTTCTTTTCACCTCTCTTCTTTTCACAGCTATTTGTAAGGCCTCCTCAGACAGCCATTTTGCTTTTTTTGCATTTCTTTTCCATGGGGATGGTCTTGATCCCTGTCTCCTTTACAATGTCATGAACCTCATTCCATAGTTCATCAGGCACTCTAACTTATATGCAGAGTACATTATTAGAAACACTGGACTGGATGAAGTACAAGCTGGAATCAAAATTGCTGGGAGAAATAGCAATAATTTCAGATATGCAAATGATACCACCCTTATGACAGAAAGCGAAGAACTAAAGAGCCTCTTGTTGAGAGTGAAATAGCAGAGTGAAAAAGTTGGCTTAAAGCTCAACATTCAGAAAACTAAGATCATGGCATCTGGTCCCATCACTTCATGGCAAATAGATGGGGAAACAGTGGAAATAGTGGCAGATTTTTGGGCTCCAAAATCACTGCAGATGGTGACTGTATCTGTGAAATTAAAAGATGCTTACTCCTTGGCAGGAAAGCTATGACCAACCTGAGAGCAGATTAAAAAGCAGAGACATTACTTTGCCAACAAAGGTCCATCTAGTCAAAGCTATGGTTTTTCCATTGGTCACGTATTGATGTGAGAGTTGGACTGTGAAGAAAGCTGAGCACCGAAGAATTGATGCTTTTGAACTGTGGTGTTGGAGAAGACTATTGAGAGTCTCTTGGACTGCAAGGAGATCCAACCAGTCTACCCTAAAGGAGATCAGTCCTGAGAGTTTATTGGAAGGACTGATACTGAAGATGAAACTCCAATACCTTGGCCACCTGATGCGAAGAGTTGGCTCATTAGAAAAACCTTGATGCTGGGAAAGATTGAAGGCGGGAAGAGATGGGGACGATAGAGGATGAGATGGTTGGATGCATCACCAACTCAGCAGACATGAGTTTGAGCAAGCTCCAAGAGTTGGTGATGGACAGGGAGGCCTGGGGTGCTGCAGTCCATGGGGCTGCAAAGAGTCGGACACGACTGAGCGACTGAACTGACTGATGTTGCTGTTGTTTGTTCGCTAAGTCATGTCTGACTCTTTGTGGCCTCATGGACTGTACCCTGCCAGGCTCTTGTGTCCATGGGATTCCACGTGCAAGAATCCTGGAGTGCGTTGACATTTCCTTCTCCAGGGAATTTCCTGACCTAGGGATTGAGCCGATATCTCCTCACTGGCCAGCAGATTTGTTACCCTTCAGCCACCAGGAAAGCGCAAGGCCTCCTCTTAAATTCACCAATTACATCTGCAAACACCTTATTTCTAAAAAAGGTCGTGTCCTAAGTTCTTGGGGTTAGGACTTTAATATATCTCTTTGGCGACCCAACTGAACTGATAACAGAGACAAGAGTGGGAATGCTGAGTGCACAAGGAGTGTCTGGAGGGAGAAAGGTGAGGAGGAAGTGCGAGGGAATGTGAGAGCAGGAGCTGATGTCAGATGAGGACCGAATGCAGGTACTGGGCTGGGGATAGCAGTGCTATCCACTGGTCCTTAACCCTCGGGCGCAGTCAGAGTCCCACGGGCAACTTTGAAATACAGCAGTTCCCAAATCCAATTCACAGAGATTCCAATAGAGCAGTTTGCAGTGGAGCCCGTTCACGTGTATTTCTAGAGTGTCCAGAGAGATTCTGACCATTCTTGGGCACCAGACACAGATATGGCCACAGGAAAACCCCCAAGGCCAACCCTGCACAGTTACAGCTCTTCATCTTTCTTTGTAAGATCTTTGTTCACAAATCAAAGCATTGCTCCCCAAAGTATAAGTAGATTAGAGGATTTTGAAATCCATTTAGACACAAACCCAGTTTATCAACTACACACCTTTGTGGGATGAGTGTCTCCAGAAGCTGTTGTGGTTGTTGTTCAGTCACTCGGTTGTGTCTGACTCTTGGAGACCCCATGGATGGCAGCACGCCAGGCTTCCCTGTCCATCACCATCTCCCGGAGTTTGCTCAAACTCATGTTCACTGAGTCGGTGATGCCATCTAACCATCTCATCCTCTGCTGCCCTCTTCTCCCCTTGCCCTCAGTCTTTCCCAGAATCAAGGTTTTTTTTTCCAATGAGTTGGTTTTTCACATCAGGTGGTCAAAGTATTGGAGCTTCAGCTTCAGCATCAGTCCTAACAATGAATATTCAGGAGTTGATTTCCTTTAGGATGGACTGGTTGGATCTCTACCAACTGAGTCACCTGCAGAAGGAAAATACAGAAGAGAAGCGACCAAAGAGCAAGACGAAAGAGCTGCCCGCTGGCCGGTGCACTCTCAGTCCCCCAGAGGGTGGAAATCCTGGGCGGAGGCGCCTGGTCAGCCCGGCCCGTCTGTGTTTAGACTTGTGTCCTATGGGCGGATCTGCCCTGTGTGGGGAGGACCACCGCACCTTCCCCGCCTGGGCACCCGAGGGACAGTGTTGGTGATAAACGTGTTTTACGGACCAGCAGGCCTTTTATTTCAGCCTGCCCTGCCCGGGCTTGCTAACGGATGGGAAAGCGGTTTGCTGAAAAACTGCTGCGCGTGTCGCTTTCTGCCTCTTCCCAGTCATCTCACTAGTATCGTGTGGATGTACCGGAGCCGTTGTCAGGGTGCTGTTACTTCTGCAGCCAGGCTTGCCCTGCAGCCCCCCTGCACCACACTCCCAGGGCCGGTGCCGTGTGGAGGGCAGAAGACGGGCTCAGCTTGGTCTCTTGGCCTGCTGTCACTGCCCTGGTGTTGGATGCGTGTCTACCGCCTGGTCTCTGGGCTTGTCCTTCGTCCAGTGGGCAAACAGTTTGCAGACTGACCCCAGTTCCCAGGGTGGTGACTCCTTGTCTAAGCCAACTGTGGTGACCCCAAGCCCTGTGTGGTGAGACTGATTCAGGGACTGAAGGACTGAACTCATTACAACAGGAATTTCTGTGACCACAGGACTCCAAGCAGGCAGGTTCCAGTCCTGACCCTCAGGGAAAGGACGTCTGCTGAGGGCTCTGGGGAAATATTTCAGGCTCTTTTCTGACGGGAAAGTGGCTTCTTCTTCCTCTGCTGTTCATGGAAGCAACACCCAGAACTTTGGCGGATTAAAGACAGAGCTGATGCCCAGGACACACAGCTGAGCTGGTGCAGAGAGAAGGGGCTGGAATGTCCCGTGTCTGGGCTGGGACTGGCCTGCCTGTGACCACATGCTTGGGCCAGTTTTCTGATACAGCAGCACGAAGCATCCTAACAGTCACCACCCTCTGGTCTCACTCCATAAGTCGGGGAACCATGAGGTACAATTATAAGCAGTAGGTGTTTTCAGGAGCTAATTTGCATTAAACTTAGTTTACATTTAGCTTTAAATCCTCGCTAACTGTATGAAGTATACATTTACTGTCTTAGCTCAGGCTGCTGTAGCAACACCACCAACAACAGATATTTATTTCCCACAGTTCTAGAGGCTGGAAGTCCAAGATCAGGCAGAGTCAGCATTTGATGAAAGTTTCCTGGGTCATAGATGCTGTCTTCTCCTGGGTCCTCACCTGGATGGAGGGCGCTTGGAGGTCCCTTTTGTAAGGACACTAGTCTCATCCTGAGGCTCATCCCCCAAAGGCCCCATCTCTGGGTACCACCGTGTTGGGGGACAGGTTTCCACTCTGAGTTTTAGGGGACACATTCAGGCTACAGCACTGACCCTACTCATGTTCAAAGGGTGCAGGAGAATCGGACGATGGTGTCACAGATGCACTCTCCAGGGACCATGGGTCTGATTCCACGAGAAAAAGGTCAGATGTGACTTTTTCCCTTGTGGATGTGTGAAGATTTAGAGAACAGGCGGCACGTCTATTGACTTCAGTGCACTCTGGCGGGCCTACACGGGCGGGGTCTGTAATCCCCTCTGCAAAGACTGGCCACAGCCTCATCGGTTACGGAACCTGGCAGGAGTCACAAGACCGCCGAGGTCTGGCGAGAGCGTTAAGCCCTGGGCTTGGCGGAGCCCATGCGGCCCGCGTGTCTGTGGGGAAGTGACGGAGGCCAAGTCCACTTTCTGCGGCTGCCAAGTGGCCTCCTGTCATCGCCCCGCCTGGACCCACTGGCTCTCAGGTTGGCCCAGGGCTCTCCTGGTAAGAGGTGGCTGTAATCTTCTGCTTCCTCCTCCTTCTTAGCAAAATGTCTGCATTTTTTCTCTCTTTCCTGAGTCCCAGCTGCCACTCTGGTGGGCAGATCCCAAGGGGCGTCCTGTGCAGGGTGGGGCTGGCATCTCTCCCTGGCCTTAGTGATGCTCCGTCTCACTGTGAGGGCTGTTTCTTTCTCAACAGGATGCTGGGATTCAGCCTCGAGGACTCAGGTCTGGATGAGGAATGCCACACAAGGCAGACCTTGACTTCAGCATGAGGGCTCCTTCAGTTTACCCAGGGTGGGAATCTGGGGACAGGGAGGAAAGTCAGCCAAGCAGGTGGGTGAGCAGGTCGCTGCTGGGGGACTGGGTGGAATGTAACCTGTGCTGGGTCCTCTGGAGGGCATTTTGGGGTGACCATGGGGTCCCACACTCTGTCCCTTTAGAGGGACTGGGGGTGGGGAGCCCTTCCCGGTGGAGATGCTGACCTTGTGCTCTCACCCACCCCACAAGCTGCAGGACCTGTCCTGAACCCCGCAGGAGAAAAGCAAGAACTCATGCATCCCAGGAGGCGCCCAGGGAGCCTGCCAACAAAGGAGCGGGATGCAGGGCGTGTCTGCTGACCCTCTGCTCTGCGGTGGTCCTGGGCAGGCTCCCTTTCTTCTTCTGCCGCTGATGTATCCTTGTCATGTGATTTGACCTGAATCCCAGCTTTGCTTTACGTGTGTGTGTGTGTTGGTGTGTGTCTCTGTGTGCCTCTGTGCATGTGTGTCTGTCTGTGTGCACGTGTGTGTGTCTGTGTTATTTTCTCTGCAGCTCTCATCCTGGTGAGGAGAGCTCTGGAAGTGATCACCTGCCTTCTATGCACCAGGCAATTGGTACCTTACAGACGCAATCCCGTGTAATCCTTATGATGACCTTATAAAGCAGATGTAAGCGCAAACGAGGACTGGGGAATCTCCACTCCCTCCCCGAGAGCCTATGGCAGAAATGGGCAGTGGTGGTCAGGAGCAGCCAGAGCCTGGAGCTCTTTCTAGCATCCTGGATGCCAGTCCCAGGGACACAGGACCAGGTGGGAGAAAGTGGCATAGCTCTCAGCTCTTTCGGATGGTTTCCAGCCGAGTCCACCTGATTTAGAATCTGTTCGGGTCTCCGTATCTTGTGGGAAATCAGATATCAAAGGCACACGTTTTTGAATTTCATGTTCTGAGTATTTAATTCTTCTCCGAGTGTCATATAATAAGCCATTTGTTACATGAACTGTTTTCATTACTCATATAAATTGTTTTCATTAGTGGCTCTAAAGGGGTGAGTGGCATTAATACCTAATAAATACAGATCATCCAGCTGAAAAGTTGCTAAGAACTTAGGAAGCCAGCAGGCGTCAGCTGAAGGCCAGGTGTTTAGTGGAGCCCCTTGCCACGGGGAACACCTAGAGAGGGTGTGGGGAGGGGCGGGGGACTCTGCCCTTCCCCTAATGGGCCACCAGGGACTCTGTGGTGGTGATGGGGGGAACTCTCTTGCTCCAGAGGAACCATCCCATCCGCCCCCAGCAACTCTGGTGATGCCAAGAGTCTCCATCTTCAACTGGGACACTTGAGCCACTGTCTCCTTTTTTCATTTAATCTGTAGGGTTTCTGCAGGAAGCTACTGAAGTCATTAGTGAAGTTAGTTGGTAAGACACACACATGGTCAGTGTTGGAGCCTAAGCTCCAGCCCAGATCTGTGCAGTTCCCCAGCCCGGTCTCAGGGCAGTGGGGTCGTTTGGTGCCAATGGCCCATCCACTTCCTAGATTTTATCCTCAGCCCTTGGTCTTGGGACCTCGAAGGTGATGCTCATACTGAACAACCCCTGCTCGACTCTTGGTAAACTCTTCCCCCAGGATCTAACAGTGACAGGAGGGAGGGGGCTAAAAACATGTCACATGTCTTAAAGTACTTGTTGCTAAGTCTCCAGAGGGTGCAGGGATGTCCCGTGAAGCCTGGGGTCAGGGAAGAGGAACAAGGTCAGGCCTATGTGGTGTCATCTTTAGAAACACAGCGTGAGGGCAGAAGGGAGCCCTCGCTTCAGGGGCAGCCCCTGGGTTCAGAGCAAACCCTACCTCGGCTTTCAAGGCTCCATCATTGGGAGCTGCACACGAGCCCCAGATGTTGGCCAGATTTTTAACACGATGTCTACAGCTCCCTCCAGGCTTCCCAGGTAGCTCAGTGGAAGGGAAGCTGCTTACAATGGAGGAAATGTGGGCTTCATCCCTGGGTCAGGAAGATCCCCTGGAGGAGGGCATGGCAACCCACTCGTGTTTTTGCCTGGAGAATCCCATGGACAGAGGAGCCTGGTGGGCTACAGTCCGCGGGGTCGCAAAGAGTTGGATATGACCGAAGTGACTGAGTGCACACACACACACACACACACACACACACACACACACACACTATGGCCCCCTCCACATCCTCACAGACCAACCGCCACTACCCACTTGGGGGCCACCAGGGTCGTCTGTGTCACTACCCTGATAATAAGCAACTATGCCAGCTGTGGGCCCCGAGTCCTCTCTCTCCCTATGGCCAGGACTCTGGGGACCCAGGGCTCAGGGCTGGTTTGCAGGCCCGTGGACTGTGCAGCCCTGATGCCTGGCCCAGCATGGGGAACCATGCTGTGTTTGACACTCTGGGTTGCTGTCTTGGGCTCCTCACTGGGCTCTCAGAAGGGCTGTTTTTCACTCAGCACCATGAGCTTCTTTTCTGACCCTCACCTTCCCGGACCCCTCCTCTGGGCCCTCTGGAATGCATGGTTTTATTTGCAAAACCTCTTACACTTTCAGCTCCTCTCTGAAGGTCTCTTCCCATCTTGCAGCCTCCTCCTTGAAGACCCTGCCTCTGACTGTTCTTTCTGAGGTTGACTCTTTTCTCTCCCACGCTCTTCTCTTCCTTACCTGTGCCCAAGCAGCTGAAGGTGGCAGTCAGTCTGACTGCTTGCCCTTGGAAATCCCGATTTCTGACTTCAAGAGGGTCTCCGCTGCTGCCTGGAAAAGGGTTCTGCTTTTCTCCTGGTGCTTCCTTCCCTTTCCTCCTAGATGGTTTCTTCAATGCTCTCTCCTCTCTTGGACCCTGGATCTCTCCCTCTCAGCTGACCCGACCTGGGACATTCTCACGGCAGGTTTCCATGTGGTTCCTTCCTCCTTTCTTCGGGTCTCTGCTCAGACATTCATGCCTCTATTTCTGCAGCTCCTGGTCCTGATTCATCGTTCCTGCTTTATTCCTCTCCATTGCACTTATGACCTGAGGTGCCTTATATATTGTTAATTTATTTAGATCTGTTTCCCGCCTCCCCCCGCCAACTATAGCATGAGCCATTTCTAAAGTCAGGCGTTGTTGTCTATTTTCTTCACTTCTTTATCCCCACCACCTGTGATACGGCCTGATGTTTCAATGTTTGCTAGATAAATAATCAAAACATAGAGACCACTGAGTATCAAAGTCAAGGTTAAATCCAGGCACTAAAATGTATGTGCTTAACTCACAGAAGAGATGCTTTGGGCCTGTTTTGGCCTTCAATTTAGAGTCTTTTAAATCTCAAATGAGCCTGGTTATCTGATTTCCTGGATGACAAAAGCTGGAAGCAAATCGGAAGTGAGGGTGGAGTGGATGAAGCAACACAGGCCATGATCTCCGGTGGCCCAACAGACAGGGTATCATCGCGGGCTCCCCAAACTCATAAACACCAAGAAGCAGCACCTTGTGAGCCCACGGGCTACATGCTTCACAGCGGCTCGGGCTCACCAGCCCTTGAGGAAATCACTGTGTTTGAGAATGCAATCACTGGGTTCCACAAAGATGACCTTGAGTCGAGGGAAATAAGCATACTCCAAATGTTCTTTTAAAGAAAGTGTTCACTTGTGTAAAATATTTCAGAAAGATTTCCATCACATGTGGTTAAATTTTCTTAAAGTATTGGTTCTTAAAGAGGTAAGCATGCATAATTTGAATATGACCTGTCCATGGATGGGGAACATAACTAGTTCTCCCAAATGCCAGGTAAATTCTTTCCTGAATAGTATATGGTCCTTTAAAGAGTCTTCCAGCTGAGCTTAGGGAATAGATACAAACCACAAAAGACACAATTAAAGGACATTTAGACCCCAGCTCTGCAGCACCACCAGGTGCGACCCAGGGCACAGACGCTGAGGCCTTGGTGTGGACTGCGTTTTAGCACAGACACCAAGCAGGGGAACTGAAGCAGGGCCAGCGCGATACATTTTCCAGATGAGCGAATTTTCTGCAGAACTAATGTTTAGAACTGTTGACCTTTCAGTTGAACTTCTCTTGCCTTAAACTGTCATTCCTTCAGATTGCTGTTACCTCTCTCCGCTTCCTCTGAGAGCTCTCTGCAGGCTGACATCAGGGGAGATGCTTCACACATGTGGGCTGGGGGTTCCTGACAAGTGTCCAGCAGTGACCCAGGAAAGGGAAGACAGCAGTGACTCGCACGGAAGACAGAAGGGTGCATGGCCCTGTGCTAGGAAAGGTGTGACACATTCAGCAAAGGGGTCTTGCTCCTGTCTGTGGTCCCCCCACTGCTCCCCTTAACAGGCAGCCTCCATGCCCTTGCCCTTGGCACATGCTAGTAAGCATTAGGAGGCAATGGGGCTCCTCCTGCTAACTTTCCAAGGGCATCAGATAAGGTGGTGCAGCTCCTCCTCGTTTCCAGTACCCTCCCTTGCCTCTGGAGCCCTGGAGCATGGGGTCCAAGATTTGCCTCTGGGGGGGCTGCCATGCTGTGAGGAAGCTCAGGCCATGCAGGGAGTCTGCTTGTGGGGTTCTGGTTGGGGGGCACAGAGCCCCCTGCAGACAGCAGCGTTCACCACTGTCAGAGTAAATGTGAGAAGCTGCCCCCGGCTGTGGAGACACCCACTCCCCACCACCCCCTCCCCTGGCCTGAGCATCCCCAGCTGAGACCCCGGGCATCACGGGACAGAAGCCGTCCTCCTGCGTCTTCCAATTCCTGGTTACAACAAAGTGGTTGTTTGAAGCGGCTGCATTTTGGGGAACTCTGTTGTGCAGTACTAGTAACTCGAACATGGCTTGGATGGGGGAGGAGGCAGAAAACAGAGCTAGAACAATATTCTGAGCTGGCTCAGGAGGGCTCTTAGATGCCAAGTCTAGGAATCTGGATTTTTATTTTGTAGACCTGGGGTTGGCAAATTTTTTCTATAAAGGGCCTTATAGTAAATATTTTAAACTTTGTGGGCCATATCCAGTCTCTATTGCATTTTCTCCTTTTTATTTATTTTTTTACTATCCCATAAAAACTTAAAACCATCTTTAGTTCAAGGACCATATAAACACAGGCAGCTGGCCAGATCTGACCTTCAGGCTGCAGTTTGCCAGTGCTGTCATCAGCAACGTGCAGCCAAAGAGGCTTTTAAATGAAAGAATAAACTCTTCTGATTTTAAGTCTAACCTCAACCACTGTGGAAGTACTCTTTCCAGATGGTCTAAGAGAAATATATCGATAAAGCACGTGTGTTTTAAAATTCAAGAGCTGGATACAAATTAATATTTGCTGTGTTCAGAGCTGATGTACAAAGGCATATTAACAAGTGTCAAAAGATATAGAATAGAAACAGCTAATTTTTATGTCTAAGACCCTGGGCCATATAGTGTAAAGACTTTGAAATCTTATTGTCTAAATAACTGACAGGTTTATCGTTATTTCTAACATGTCCTTTATCAAAAGTTTTGTTTGAAATTGAGTATCTTAAGTGTTGTTATTCTGTTTGCCTTAGGACATTTTTAAAATGGAAATGTGTTGGCTCTCTGCTTTTTCAACCAAAATCTTTTGAAATAAATAATGATCCTAACAGTTTTATATCACACCATCTGTGCTGGGTAAAACTTTGTAAGGAACCACGGCTACAAAGTGCGATATCTTTTGGAGCTTGTGCCATGTATAGGTCAGGGAATCGAATACAGTTTTGCAGAAGTAGACAGGATCACACGTTGTAATTTCCTTTAAATATCCATAGAGATTAGCTTAAATTATTCTCAAACTGCTTATGGATTGGAGTTGCGTTTCAAGGCTTCCCAAAATACATCTAATAAAACGATGCTTTGTGCAATCAGTTTTATTCTGGAAAAGAGGTTTTGTGCTGGGAACATTTAATTCACTTAATTTTGCCACAGGCCATCAGAGAGAGAATACAATCTATTTCACTCAAATGTGAGATAGCAATTTCAGGTCAAATGGTGACTATAGAGAGATAACATGAAAGATGGATTGAAAAATACATATGAAAGCTTTGACAGGTTATTCAATCTCTTCAGGCCTTAGTTGCTTTATCTGTAATATGGGAATGAATGAATGGCTGAATGAACAGTTAATGGGCCCCAGGTAAGTAAATTCAGCTATTCCATTCACACCGCTCTGTTGTTGTTTTACAACAGCTTTGTGAAACATAATGCTATTTACATTTTATTGATGATAGAGCTGAATCACATCTTTTTTTGTTTTGTGAAGTGGTGAGACATAAAATAAGGTAAAGCAGGTGGGAACATTTTGAGAGATACCAAGAAAAATATCCGTTACAACTCTATGAAAATATTCATTTCACAGCTCACAGGAAAAAAGGTTATCAGTTTCTCATTAAGGTTGAATTTCTTTTGGCCAGGTCAATTAAAATAATACTTTTCTGGGTGGAATCTACTGGTTGCAATGATAAGTTTCTTTAAGCACCTTCTTCTGAATTAAGCCAAAGCCAAGCAGATCCATTTCTCATAAGATGTCTTACTTGGTTTTATAAAATCATCTTTTTTACTGAGTGAAGGATGTGGGACATTGGTTTTCTGCCATGACTGTAACTGAAGCTACTTTGGGTCCTTTAGTAATTCTCTGTTCCTTTTTATTCCTTCTCTTTCTGTCCCAACTTGTCTCAAATGATGATCCTTCTACAGCCTGGCAGCGCAATGATTTTAGCCTCATGCCTAGGTTTCTTTAATGCCACTGGTCCTTTCACAAGGGTGCCCTCATGGATCCAGCGATTGAGCCAAGAGATAGAACCACATGCATCTCTTAGGTTATTTGTGATTCCTGTTCATATTCTCTCTCTTTCTTTTAAAAATGAATAATACAGTTGAAAAGACTCAGTCAGATCAAATGGGCATTCTAGTGTAGGGGTTAAACACATCAACTCCTATCCCACTTCGCTTAGATTCAAATCATAGCCCTAGATTATCAGCTGTGTGACATTGGGCACGTTACTTAGCCTCTCTCTGCTTGTATTTCCTCCTCTGTAAAATAAGGATGTGAGTAATAACCCTTAATCTCAGCATTAACCCTTAATCTCAGTAATAACCCTTAATAGCAGCATTAACATATCTAATGCCTCAGAGCAGTGACAACCAGCAGTGCTCAGGAGATGTTTGCCATGTTTACTGCAGTTTTACAGCTGATTATAGAAAGTGGTGTTCACCACATTATGAGGCTTCATGGGTAACACTTCTAGATCCATCCAAGGAGGCACAGCACGGACGTGTCCATTATAAATTTTGAAAATTGCAGAAAATTCACTTGGCTATTTTTCCTTGCTTCGAATTAAAAATGTATTAACCTTTATCGACTGGAAATCTAGTGAGTGTTTGGATTGTAAATCTAGACACCCAGGGTTAGATGCTAGCGTTAAAAAGAGAGATTAATATTACACAGAAACACAAAGTGACTGTTAAAATTATCATACAGTCTTGGCAGTAACGTGGTCCAGGGACCAGCTTTTCCAGATGATTATAGAGCCCTGGATACCTGCTTTGTTTCTCCCCTTTAAAACCAGACTGTGTCTTATTCAATAACAGCTATGCTTTTTGCTTGTAAAATGCGTGTCGAGGAAGTTAAGCAGTATCAAGGGTAATAATATGTGATTCTCTCCCCAAAATAAAATGATCTTTTTTATTACTTATAGACTACATCACCCAATTAACTCTTAGGTATGTACTTTTATGTTATTCTCTAACATTTCAAGAAAAAATGTCTGGTCTTGGTGGTCTGTTTGTGAGGTTCTAGCTGAATACTAAGATACCAGCCTAGCTTTGGGATAGGAAGCCTCGTATGTGTGTGTGTGTGTGTGTGTGTGTGTGTGTGTGTGTGTGTGTGTGTGTGTATGTTTGTAGGAAGGAATACACAGCTGAGAGAGTGCTGGAGAGCTGTCATGATATGGGGCAGAGAGAGGGAGTTCTTTTTAGTTCTAGACTCCAATCAGTATGCTGAGCAGCGAGCCGGTAGAAGCCCACCCACTCATCTGCACCTGCTGGCATATTGCAGGCGGCTCAGGACATAGAGAGGCGGAGGCCAGTGTGTGAAGTTCTGAGCGTTTCTGGGAGTGTGTGAGCTGTGGCTGCACACAGGGGCAGGGAGATGCGGGTGGCAGGCATTCTCCTGCAGAGGCAAGCCCTCCTTAGGAATTCCACCAGTGCAGACTCAGTTCTTAACACGAGACTCTTTTTCTGGAAATAGGGCCAGACGCAGGAAATGAAGTTGAGAAAAGCTGAGGTGACAACTATGCAGAATCAGAGCAGCAGGGCCAGGATGACTTCAGAGACACCGATGTCAGAATCACATTGGACTCATTTTTTAAAGAAGTTCTCTATTGGGGATGGAACGGCAAACTGATATCGAAACCCTGCTGAATGCCAGTGTGATTATGTTTACTGTGTTTTACAGCAGATGTGTGGGCTCAGTAATTTTTAACCCTTTTATTGTCTTCTTGAAATCCCAATTTACATAACATCTCAAGGTACCTGAATTAGGTAGCTATCAGGTATCCTTGCTATGTAACAAATCACCCCAGGACCTAGCTTAAACCAGTGTACATTTTGTCTGCTTTTCTGGGCTCAGAAGTCTGGACCGTCTGCTGACACTCTTTCCTGAGGCTGAAGGCAAGGCTCTGCCCTGGGCTGTGGTTTTGTCTGAAGTCTTGATTAGGGAAAGAGCCACACTGAACCTCTGTTTCGAGGTCTCTTTATTGAGGCTGCTGGATTGAGGGTGTCAACATGTTGCTGGCTGTTGACCAGAAGCCACCCCCTGTTCTTTGTGACATGGGCCTTTGCAACAGGGCATGTGCCTCACTAAAGCTAGAGAGAGAGAATGAGAGAGACACAGACTAGTAGCAAGACAGGAGTCGCAACATTTTGTAACCTCATCACGGTTCCCAGTATTCCTGGGATCTGCTGAGTAGCAGCAGTTACTCAAGGGAAGGAATCACACATGGCTATAGATACCCGTTGGGCATCACCAGATGGTTTAGGGCTACTGCCACACTGGTTTTCCCTCTGCACTAAGGGGGCCATGCACCGGGAAGAGGCCCAGGGAAGCTGCGGCCTCAGGGAAAGTTCCTCCAAAGGCTCGACACATGTAGGTGTGAAGATGTTCCTTGCCTGTGCTCTTGAGAAATGTAGAGGTGGCGTGACCATGGGGAGGATTAAATAAAATCTTAATAACGTGAGGTGCTAAGCACAGCCTCATGTCCAACAAGGGCTCCATAAGTTACAAGACCCCTTATCACCACAGCAGCTGCCCTTGAGAAAGGCCCTGTGCTCTTTCCAGCCCCATCTCTGGCTCCTAACACCCTCTCTGTTTCTGAGCAGCCCCACAGATGTTCCTTAGGTTCTAGCACGTGTCAGACACACCCCCGCCCCTCCCAGACATCTCTCAGGTTCTAGCATGAATCAGGCACACCCCACCCCTCCCACCAACACCCCTGGACTGCCTGGCAGATCCTCCTCACCTCCGGCATCAACTGCAGTGTTACTCACCGGGAAGTCCGCTGCAGGTGCCCTAAGTCTGGGCTTTGTGCGTCTCCTCTGCGCGTGTCTGTGGCGTTTTGTGCTGCCTTATGCTGCCGCTCCTCCTCTGCCTCTTCCCTCTTGTCTTCTCCTTCTCTCATGACTGCTGCCGCCGCTGCTGCTACTACTATTATACCTTTTATTATTATTGTTGCTGCTGCTACTACTGTTATGATTCCACTTATGAACTGCATTATCCCTGCCTATGAGAAAGCATATCTGAGGCCCCTGGGAAATTTGGGGTGAAGAGGAAAGTGGGATGGTGAAGATAGAAATGAAGGAGGCCTGCAGACAGTACCATCTAGGAAGGACGTGGAGCAATTCTAGCCACAGCCACTAGAAGGTGATGCCAACCCACCTGCTGCTGCTGCTGCTACTGGCACTACCATCACCATTATTGCTACTGTTATCATGACTGTTACTACTGCTGGTACTAATATTACTGTTGCTGCTACTACTGTTACTACTGCTGCTGCTACTATTACTGCTGCTGCTGCTGCTGCTGCTGCTAAGTCGCTTCAGTCATGTCCAACTGTGTGCGACCCCATAGATGGCAGCCCACCAGGCTCCCCTGTCCCTGGGATTCTCCAGGCAAGAACACTGGAGTGGGTTGCCATTTCCTTCTCCAATGCATGAAAGTAAAAAGTGAAAGTGAAGTTGATCAGTTGTGTCTGACTCTTAGCGATCCCATGGACTGCAGCCTACCAGGGTCCTCCGTCCATGGGATTTTCCAGGTGAGAGTACTGGAGTGGGGTGCCATCGCCTTCTCCATTTTTGCTACTGCACCACTATTACTACGTTCACGAGAAGTCTTATAATTATCCAAGTTTCTCTGAATTAAAGTTTTTGGGAACTGAAGCTATTTCTGAAGCTACTATTTCTTGATAGTTACCCTTTAGACTCTTAAAGTCAGTCATTTGATCTTAGACTGCTCGCCTTGGCATCACTGAAGTAAAACATTGTCAGATGCTCCTTGGGAAAGGCAATATTTTTATTCTTTGCAGGAATGGTGGTATTAGTTGCTAAGTCATGTCCGACTCTTGTGAATCCATGGACTGTAGCCTGCTAGGCTCCTCTGTCCATGGGATACTCCATGCAAGAATACTGGAGTGGGTTGCCATTTGCAGGAATAGTGACTTTTAAAGGCTCCTCTCAGCCAGAACTTCCTACCTAGGTGCCCTCATCTGGCTCCGCTCTGCCAAGGGTTCTGCCAGTGTCTCCTGTCAGAGACACCCCCAGGCTCAGGATCTACAGGTTAGCCTGTTGGTGGGAAGTCCTTTGCTGGGTGCTTTGCCCTTTTTAAAATAATGAAATTCAAAATGTCGGCGAAAAAGAGAGAGAGTCACTGGTTAATTTTTCTTCTTCTCTAACATACTGATGCATATTATCAGAACCTAAAAGTTTGTCTTTTCTGCATTTATTATTTTTTAAAAATAAAAAACATATGTATTCTATTATGTATTAGTTTTTTAATGGAGCTTCTGCCTTTTACTGGGCCTGGTTCCTTTTCCAATGATGGATACTAGCCTTTTGATCTCGTGGGCAGTCAGGACTCTGGGAGGGAAAGGTGGGGCTGAACCCTCTTGTCAATGGTGACCTGGATCCAGTGCTTTCTGGAGGCTGTCCTGATCTCTCGCTTCCTCGCGATTTCAAATTCCACCTTGGATTTAACATTGTAAATAGAAGTGGGAGAACTTAAGCTCTCTCCTAATGCTACGTTGTCAGTAAAATGATAGACTAAACCCAACATAAAGACTCAAAGGTCCTGAATGTTTGTCTGTGATTTGTAAGTTACTGTATTATTTAGTATGCTATTTAATGAAACTGTCTTTGTCATGTTGATGCTACATACCATAATTTCAGCACATGCCATTCTGTATTGACTTCGTTTTCACAAAGCAAGTTAATTTTGATTAATTGTAAACTTAGTTTTGGGTTTCGCAAATGGCGCTAGTGGTAAAGAACTCACCTGCCAATGCAGGAGAGGTAGAGACGTTTATTCAATCCCTCGGTCAGGAACATCCCCTGGAGAAGGGCTTGGCAACTCACTCCAGTATTCTTGCCTGGAGAATCCCATGGACAGAACATGCTGGTGGACTACAGTCCATGGGGTTGAAAAAAGTCCAACACACTTGCAACAGAGTTCTTACCACTCCTGTCCTCCTTTGATTCCATTTGATGTGTTGCCCATTTACATCTAATGTGATCATTGCTATGGTTTAATTTAGGTTTATCATATTACTATATTTTTTTTTTCAGAATGAGATGTCATCTGATTTTTCTTCCTCATCTATTTTTCTTTCTGACCATATTTTGGGTTTATCAAATATGTTTTGTGCACCACTTTAAATTTATTTGAATTATCTATTTCAGAAAAGCATTTTAAGAGTTTGCTTTATTGTGGTGGTTGCAGTTGTGGTGGTGGTGGTGGTTTGGCCGCTAAGTCGTGTCTGACTCTTGAGACCCCGGTGGACTGTAGCCTGCTAGGCTCCTCTGTCCATGGGATTCTCCAGGCAAGAATACTGGAGTGGGTTGCCATTTCCTTCTCCGGGGGATCTTCCCGACCCAGGAATCGAGCCCAGGTCTCCTGCATTGTAGGCAGATTCTTTACCAACTGACCTACAAGGGAAGCCCATTTTATTTATTGGATTATAATATATATCTTTTATCAATGTCTACTTCACTTCAGTTGCTCAGTCATATCCGACTCTTTGTAACCCCATGGACTGAAGCACTCCAGGCTTCTCTGTCCATCACCAACTCTTGGAGCTTGCTCAAACTCATGTCCATGGAGTCAGTGATGCCATCCAACCATCTCATCCTCTGTCATCCCCTTCTCCTCTTTCCTTCAATCTGTCCCATCATCATGGTCTTTGGCAATGAGTCAGTTCTTCACATGAGATGGCCACAGTATTGGAGCTTCAGCTTCAGCATCAGTCCCTCCAATGAATAATCAGGACTGATTTCCTTTAGGATTGACTGGTTTGATCTCCCTGTAATCCAAGGGACTCTCAAGAGTCTTCCCCAACACTATAGTTCAAAAGCATCAGTTCTTCAGTGCTCAGCTTTCTTTATGGTCCAACTCTTACATCCATACATGACTACAGGAAAAACCATAGGTTTGACTAGATGAACTTTGTTGGCAAAGTAATGTCTCTGCTTTTTAATATACTGTCTAGGTTGGTCATAGCTTTTCTTCCAAGGAGCAAGTGTCTTTTTAATTTCAAGGCTGTAGTCACCATCTGCAGTGACTTTGGAGCCCAAGGAAATAAAGTCTGTCACTGTTTCCATTGTTTTCCCATCTATTTGCCATGAAGTGATCGGGCCTGATTCCATGATCTTTGTTTTCTGAATGTTGAGCTTTAAGCCAACTTTTTCACTCTCCTCTTTCACTTTCATCAAGAGGCTCTTCAGTTCCTCTTCACTTTCTGCCATAAGGGTGGTGTCATCTGGATATCTGAGGTTATTGATATTTCTCCCAGTGATCTTGATTCTACCTTGTGCTTCATCCAGCCTGGCATTTCATATGATGCACACTACATATAAATGAAATAAGCATGTCTATTAGAATTAATATTAGTAGAATAACAATGTCTACTTAAAATTAATGTTAAATTACTTTATTTAAATATAGAAAACTTGCCCATTTTTGTTAACTGTCTATCTAAGCATTTTCTTATTTTAGGTCTACAGTAAATGAATTTTTAAAATTTTATTTCCTTTTTTGTTGTTAGAATGAGAAATAACATTTTTTCAAATAGTGACCACATATCTGTGATCTTAATCATTTTTGTAGTTGCTTTGAAAATTCTTTTTCTACATAGGCAATCAGAGCAGCTGTGAAAAAGGCTCTTTGACTTTTCTCTTTCCATGCGCTATTTATTCTTCTTGCCTTATGTCATTGAGATCCCCAGGACACCTTTGTATTTATGTTATTAATACACAGTATATGTAAAAACATTATTACTGTCAATGAACTCTCTTAATTTTTGCTCTAAAGAGTAATATGTCTTTTAAATGAATTATGAGAAAAAGAAAACCTATTTACAATCTTTTATATTTACTGAAATATCTGCTGGATCCAGGCTCTTTCTTGCTTTGCGTGGATCCATGTACCATCCATCTGGTGTTATTTCTTTCAGGTCTGAAGAACTTCCCTTTAGTACATTTTATAGCTCACGTCTGTTGGAGAAAAATTTCAGTTTTCATTTTTATTTGATATGTTTCCTTCTTTAAATGATCATTTTCAAGGATATTTTCCACTGGGTGTAGATTACTATTTTTTATTTTTAGCACTTACAAAATATAGTACCATTGTCTTCTGGCTTCTATCATTTCTAATGAGAAAGTCATCATTTCTGTCATTTTCCCCACTGTGTATAATGTATTACTTATCTTTAGGTGAAAAACCTAGATTTTCTCTTTAACTTTGGATTCTAACAAATTTACAGTTTAGCAAGATTCATGATGGGCATAAGTGTAGTTTTCTTCTTTATTTTGCTCAGATTTTATTGAGTTTTTTGAATTATTAGATTATGTATATCAGGATATATAAAAAATTTTAGCCCTTATTTCTTTAAATATTTCATTTTCTGTCCTATTCTCCTTTTTCTCATTCTTGGACTGAACTTACATGTATGTTAGACTTTTTGGTCTTTGCCCACAGTTTATTAAGACTACACTTATTTTTTTTTTTTTTTCTATTTCTGAGATGTTATTTTTAATATGAATTTTCTTATTGTAAAGTAAAATAAAGTAAAATAAAAAAATAAATAAATACACATTTAATTTTAGCCCATTTCTCTTTATTCTTCAGACTGTATTATTTATTATTCCCATTGACCTTGTTTTCTCCCTATTGCCTCCAATTTGCTGTGAAGCCCAGCTATTAACAGCTCATCTAAGATACTGTTCTTTTTACTTTTACAGTTTCTATTTGTTTTCCCCATTCATTCACTTCTATAAGTTTATTTTCCTTCACGTTTTAAAACATATTTATTATAGCTGCTGTAAAGCTATTGTCTACTCACTTCAATGTCTGGGACATCTTGGGTTTAGTCGCTATTGACGTTGTTTTTCGGCCTGATTTTGGGTCACATTTTTTGTTTCTTTCCATGACTATTGATTGTTGAAATCGTAGTCTGAAAACCCTAACACACTGTAGAGCTTCTGTATGTTTGTTTTGCTGAAACACTTTGAATTTGTTCTAGGAGGCAGGGAACTTCTCTGAACTCAAACCCTAACCTCTGTCTCTGCCACAATTGGCAGTGGCTGAAATTCACACTCAGTTCTTTCTGGGATTAGCTCCTGTGTTTTTCTGGGATCCCCTGGAAATCTCCCTGCACATGTATATTTAGCAGTCCACCGGTGATTTGGGCAGAGCTTATGGCAGATTTTGGTGTTCACTTACATGGCTCCCTCTCTTCCAGGATCTCACCCTCACTTTCCAGATGTTCCACCCTGAGCCATAAGGGGATTGGGGGATACTCTTCAACAAAAAGGTGCAAATTCATAAATCTCACCACTGCTTTCTTATGTTTTAAATGTAGAGTCTTCATGTTTACTGATTGCTTTTGAAATATTTTGTCTAGGTGCTATAATCATTTTCTGGGAAATGGTCCAACCAGCCTACTCACCGGAAGCTCCCTCTTCCTGCTCCTGGAAGCTGGACCCTCCTTCTAAGATTGATGATTAAGTTCTTTGTAACACACAATTCCCATGATCCTGGCCTACACATACAATTATCATCATCATCAAATCAACAGCAGCATCGTTTACCGTTTAATTAAAATCAGTGTGTGACAACTCTAGTGTACAAATGAGGTGCTGATAGTATCACTTATTGACCTACTTGAGGACAGCTAAGGAATGCCCTCCAAAGACGTTCAGGTCCAGATCCCAGAACCTGAGAGTATGACCCACACAGTAAAAGGGCCATCCCAGCTGCAGGTAAGGATGTTGAGATGGGGAGGTTCTGTTGGAGTTTTCAGGTGGTCTGGATGCAGTCCAAGGGTCCTCACACACAGGAGGCCAGAGGGTCAGAGTGGAAAGAAGGCCACTCAAAGATATTCTTCCTGACTTTGAAGATGGAGGAAGGGGCCATGAGCCATGGGACGCAGGCAGCTCCTTGACGCTGGAAAAGGCAAGGAAACAGATTCCTCCTGGGGCCTGCAGAAAGAATGTAGCCTTGCTGATGCCTTGACTGTAGCCCCATGAGACACAGTTTGGACTTCTGTTCTCTCAAATCTGTGTTGCTTGAACCCACTAAGCTTGTGGTAATTTGACATGGCAGATACAGCAAAGTAATACATAATTCACCAAAATGATTTTATCCATGGTATTCGCACCTTGGATCTAGGTAATGTTGGTGACTGGATCTGGCCAGTGGGATATGGGAGGAACTAAGATGTCAGTTCCAGGCCACGGTGAGGGTCTGCATCTTCACCATTTGTGAGTCAGAAACCAGATCCAAGAAACTGGAGAGAAGACAGTTATTCTACCAACTGCTGCTGCTGCTGCTGCTAAGTTGCTTCAGTCGTGTCCAACTCTGTGCGACCCCATAGACGGCAGCCCACCAGGCTTCCCCGTCCCTGGGATTCTCCAGGAAAGAACACTGGAGTGGGTTGCCATTTCCTTCTCCAATGCATGAAAGTGAAAAGTGAAAGTGAAGTCGCTCAGTCGTGTCCGACTCTTAGCGACCCCATGGACTGCAGCCTACCAGGCTCCTCCGTCCATGGGATTTTCCAGGCAAGAGTACTGGAAAATCCCATGGAAGGAGGAGCCTGGTAGGCTGCAGTCCATGGGGTCGCTAAGAGTCGGACACGACTGAGCGACTTCACTTAGTCACTTAAAAATTCTAATGCTGGCTTTATTACAGATAGTTCATAAGATAAACAGAAACTCAGGAGAAACAGTCTGAGCTGTTAAAGGCGGGAGGGGGCCTGGGTCCCAGCCTTCCTCCCGGGAGCAAAGCCTGCCAGAAGCATCTACACTGGACTCCCCAAAGCAGGACTGGAACCGCTGAGTGGTGCCTTGGGGAGTGGGGGGTGGTGATCCAAGGAATTCTGGTTCTTCATGTCTCAGTGCAGGCAGAATCCAGTTCAGTTCGGTCGCTCAGTCGTGTCCAACTCTTTGCCACCCCATGGACTGCAGCATGCCAGGCTTGCCTGTCCATCACCAACTCCTGGAGCTTATTCAAACTCATGTCCATCAAGTTGGTGATGCCATCCAACCATCTCATCCTCTGTCGTCCCCTTCTCCTTCCGCCTTCAATCTTTCCCAACATCAGGGTCATTTCCAATGAGTCAGCTCTTCACATCAGGTGGCCAAAGTATTGGAGCTTCAGCTTCAACATCAGTCCTTTCAGTGAATATTCAGGACTGATTTCCTTTAGGATTGACTGGTTGGATCTCCTTGCAGTCCAAGGGACTCTCAAGAGTCTTCTCCAACACCACAGTTCAAAAGCATCAATTCTTCAGTGCTCAGACAGAATTCAGGGAGAGGTGACGTAATAGATAAGAAGTGATTTATTAGAATAGGATGCTTGTGAGGATTATAGATAGGAGAGTGAGACAGCGCCACACCCTGAGAACTTATTGGTCTACAGTTTTATAATCAAAGGAAAAGTGGGGAGAGGGATAAGACCACCTTCTTCCTCATCCTTGAATAGATATCAGGCTTCCATCAGCAGCTCCTCTCTGCTTTGATCAAGGGAGTTTTCTTATTCCTCTGTGGTCAAATCTGGACTGTCATGGTGCAATTTAAATTAGCCAAGAGTGGTAACATATCCTGAAAATGGTAAATAAAAACATGGATTTTAGTATAATGTCACCTTTCCCTTATATTTTTGCTTTCAGTGTGTGCAGAGGAGTGTGTCCTAGGGATCATTAACTTGCTGAGCCCACTGTAAGGCAGGATGTGGCTCTCAAGCCACTACTGGTTTATTGTCTGGGGGCATGTCTCAGGCTTCTGCTACATGGTTTTGTGGTTAAGCAAACCTGCTTTCATGGGTGATCATTAACTAACGGGGGTCTCTCAGACTTTTTTTTTTTTAACTTAAATCCTAGTGGGATTAACTATTTAATTACTTCCTTTGTCCCTCTGCTTCCCTGGTAGCTGGGTTGGTAAAAAAAAATCCGCCTGCAATGCAGGAGACCCTGGTTAGATTCCTGAGTTGGGAAGATCCCCTGGAGAAGGGAAAGGTTACCCACTCCAGTATTCTGGCCTGGAGACTTCCATGGACTAGCCCATGGGGTCACCAAGAGTAGGACACAGCTGAGCGACTTTCACTTCACTTCTGCTTTGTCCTTTTACTGTCCTTATTATGAAGAAACCTTCATCTTGTTATGCCATTGATACTTGGGGACCGTTAAAGCAGCTGACGTATTTTCCTATAGATCACACAGTCATCAGATTAGGTAAGAAAGGCTGGTGTTGGAGAATCCTAATAGTAGCTTGGCTATGAACTGTGGAGGGTCCCCCACAGGCTGGGCACTCAACATCCATTCTTCATGTTCCTGTATCATCCTTACAGGATACGTACTTTGTCAGGAGCCCAGGGCTCAAAGAAGGTAATGAATTCACCCAACACTGACAACCAGAAGCTGATGGAATCGAGCTCTGAAGACAGACCGAATGTCATGATCTTTCACTGCAACACTCTGCAGTGAAGCTCCAGAACCAGGGACTGCTACAATAATTCAGTCTGGAGGGAGACAGAAAGTAAGTAGCAGCAAAGCTGGTTTCTTGAGGTTTTTTTTTTTTTTTTTTTTTTTAATCATGTGCACTGCCACCGTTCTTAGTGGTGGCCATGTGACAATATCTGGAGACACTTCCGGTTGTTGTCATTAAAGAGGCAACATTGGATCTGGTGGGAGGGGGCCAGAGATGCTGCTCAACACCCTGCAGTGCACAGGATAGCCCCCTGCCACCGGCCCGAGGATGGTCCAGCCCAGAAGTCACTACTGCTGAGGTCGATAAACCCCACTACCTGATGGACATGGGATTCAGACCCAAGGCATCACCACTGCACAGTGTGTCTCTTCACAAAGGCTAATTACCATTGACCAGGGAACTTGAGGTCACTGTTAACTGACCAACTGGAACCTAGGAGACCAGGGGACTTGAGGTCACCACTAATTGACCAGCTGGGAACCTAGGAGACCAGAGAACTTGAGGTCACCATGAACTGACCAACTGGAACCTAGGACACCAGGGAACTTGAGGTCACTGCTAACTGACCAGCTGCATGTTTAGAGCTGCTCCTGCCCTCCTTCTGAACCCTGTATTCCTGGCAGCTGCTTTCAGAGGCTATCCTGCTTTCAGAGGCTATCCAACACTCTGGGACTTTCCCAGGGGGCTCAGTGGTAAAGAACCCGCCTGCTGATGCTGGAGATGTACGAGAAGTGGGTTTGGTCCCTGGGTCGTGAAAATCCCCTGGAGAAGGGAATGGCAACCCACTCCAGTACTCTTGCCTGGAGAGTCCCATGGACAGAGGAGCCTGGCAGGCTATGGTCCATGGTGTCACAGAGTCGGACAGGACTGAAGCTCACACAAACCAGTGCTCTAGAGGCCCGTTTTCTGAGCACTGGGTCTTTTTCTTACCTTCTCTCGTGCTTCACTGCAGGGTTTGACTGCCGTTGTGTCTTACTCCCATTCTGTAAAGAGTCTCTTGGCGCTTCCTTAACTGGCATTTCTGTGCTGGGGGCTTGGGAAGCCGGCCACCCGCTTTTGTGCTTCATTCACTGTGGTCCCCACCTGAGCCAC
The DNA here is from genome assembly GCF_023091745.1 of Budorcas taxicolor. Lineage (NCBI taxonomy): Eukaryota > Metazoa > Chordata > Mammalia > Artiodactyla > Bovidae > Budorcas > Budorcas taxicolor. The sequence continues at coordinate 151,373,693 of NC_068920.1, read as the reverse complement.
GGCTAGCCACCCAACTCCCTGCTCATCAAGAAGCCATCACGATCCTCTGTGGTCAGCTTTTATTCCCATTCAGAGCCCCTGGAGTTCACAGCTCTCTGAAAAACAATTTCTAGTCTGGGAGCCCATGTATCATCTGAACCGTATCCAAGGTGTTTCAGCCCACTGGAAAAATAAATGACTTCATGGAAAAGGAGGAGAAAGGTATTCTATACAAGAGTTCTTACTCCCACCACCCTAAATGATTTCTGATTAAGAAAAAAGAAATTCCTCAAGCCTGTGGCTCCATTGTTATTTGACACAGGAAGCCTCAAAGTTAGATAACCAGGACAGTGACTCCCCGCTGGGCTTTGAGCCTGTCCACCTGTGGGTCCATTGCTGTGCTGACTCCAAGGAGGACAGCGGTGTCCAGCTTCTGGTAAACGGTGGGATTTGTGACCCTTTGTGATTTTCTTTAGAATAAATTTCTTTGTCCTTGAGATCACTATTGTTTTCTAGGAAACTGCTGTTTGTACCATGGAATACTACAGTGTCCCATTTTTACAGGTGAATGCTAATCAGTAGCAAGAATGTGTCACATTCCCACAGGTGCACTGGGGAACTTCCTTTCATTGCACCTCACTTCCCTGAGGTTACGCTCTCTTGGGTACGTTTGGAAGCCCTCTGAAGAGAGAACGGGAGGTGACGGGTTCATTTCGGGAGAGTGACCTGAGGCAAATGGAAGGTCTTGTTGAGCCCAGATGTAGTGAGAACATTTCCAGGGGCTGTGAGCTTTTTCCTTTGGGTGTAGGACCTTCACATCGCACTCACTTTCTCCCTACTCTCGGTCTCCACCCGCTTGCATATGCACCTCCAGGGTCTTAGGGCCAGACTTTGAGGATCCCTGGACTGTGGAATGCTTGCTTACCTTCATCCCTACCTGCAGGACCAGCCTGAGTCCTCCCAGCCCAGGGTTCTGCTTTGCTAGAACTCATTATCTGCTTCACGATGACCAGGGCAGCAATCTAGAGGTCAGGCCAGTTTGAGGGCAATGATGTAAGATTTACATCTAGAGTTTTCACAGATGACACCTAATCCTTTCTGGATGCATATTTATATTCATTTCCTTGCACCCCGCGTCTGGGCAGGTTCTCTAAGGGCTGTGTTTTAAGGGAGCTCAGTGTTACAGACTGCTTGTAAGATGGCAGTGGAACTAGTCTCAGTTTCCACCTGTGTTGATCTGTTTTGTCTGATGTACATTGCTAAGTCCTTGAAATGTGGGTCTGGGTCAAGTTCAGCAGACTTCTATGTGGTCCCCAGAGCAGTGCAGGCTGTGTGCCCAGCTCATCCAATTGTGGCTGTTACTGTTCAGCTGCTCAGTTGTGTCTGAATCTTTGTGACCCAAAGAACTACACACAGCACACTAGATTTCCCTGTCCTTCACTATCTCCAGGAGTTTGTTCAGACTCATGTCCATTGAATCACTGATGCCATCCAACCATCTCAATTATGATTAGATACTCGGTTAATCTCTCTGGGTCTTTCATTTCTGTTTCATTTTCTCTAAGCAATGTATTGCACTTTTGGCAAGGTGCTAAACCTCGTTTAAACAATTTAAGAAAGCTTGCAGTTATCTTTGCCATCAGTACAGGAGGTGACATCACCAAGGCACTCTGTAAACATCACCTCCACCCTCACAACATACCAGGAAGCTAATGTTACTTTTGATTGAGGGCTGTCCAAACTTGAAATGAGAAGTTGACCTTTTAACAAACTAAATGGCAAGAATGGGGGAGCTGAGGTCTGTGTAGAGTGGGGTTTTGTCGTTGATTTGTCACTAATTATATTCATTTTTTTGTGTGTCTCTACCCAGAGGTTGCTGTGATAGACACTTAAGAAAATTGAAAACAAAAATAAAATGTGCTATACCCAAGGCTTTTTTTGTTTTGATTTTTACAAAATGCACATGCGATTTAGGAGAAATTTCATCCATATGTTTTAGATTCACTTAACTGAAATCACAAAAGTTTTCTTTTTTTTTTTTTTTTGGTGAGCTCTATTCTCTATTTGATTCTCCTTAAAACCTGTCTTGAATTTATTTATAAGACTCCCCTTTCTTTCCTTTTGTAAGTACCATGTCACTATTTTCCAAAGGCAAATGAACTCCACCTAGAGAGTTGGGGGTTTTCGTGGGAATTTGAAGAGCCCTGCATTTTTACTGGGGGCTTCCCAGGTGATGCTAGTGGAAAAGAGCCTGCCTGCCAGTGCAGAAGATGGAAGAGACAGGGGTTCGATCCCTGGGTTGGGAAGATCCCCTGGAGGAGGGCATGGCAACCCACTCCAGTATTCTTGCCTGGGGAATCCCTTGGACAAAGGAGCCTGAAGGGCTACAGTCCATGGGGTCACAAAGAGTTGGACATGACCGAACAACTTAGCATGCATGTGTTTTGATTAGAAATAAATCTCACTCTATCTGATGAGCTCACTTGTGGTCAGACAGGATGCTCACCCAGCTGCACAGACACTTCGTCATCCCCAGGCTGCATGTTTGCAGAGCAGGTAAACCTGCTGCTGAGATGTACTTCATAAACTTTGTTCCAAATCCAGGTCTCAGACTGACTTATTTTCCTCCTGTAAGGAGAACTGCTTGTGCTTTCTTCTGCCTCCTTTCCTCCCCTTTTACTTGATTCCTTTTTTATTTTCCTCCCCTGCAGAAAGTCACCCTGGCAAGGATGCTTCCAGGTCCAGTGGTGGGACCTGTAAAAGCCACCAGGAGCCACAGAGGATGAGGGAGAGGAGCCATGCCCAGAGACGGCAGTGGTGCGCAGATGCGGCTGGAAGCAGGTGTGCAATGTGAACACGAGGCGTATCCAGCAGGAAGTCTGGGAGCAGAAGGCTCCTTTCACTCAACTTTTGACAATATGCCTCTTTTGTGTCTGCAAGATGCTAGCAAACACACAGCGCTTGCCTAAACAGTCATGGTTCTGCTTTCTGAACCAGAGTATAGTTCTGGGGGATGTTATGAAATTTGAGGGTGTGCTTCTAGAGGGAGGGCGGTTTCTGGGAAGGTATCCCCAGGGGATAATCTTGATTTCTGCACTTCACCTGCCACCTGAGCTCTGGGCTGGTTCAGAGTCGGTCTCTGAAACCAGCCTGTGGATAAAATCACAGCTCCCGCCCAGGTGAGGGGTGCACCCTGGGAAAGCTCCTTACTGAATGCTCCATCTCCTCACTTGTAAGATGGGATGATAACAATGGCCTCTGCCTCAGGGAACGGGTGGAAGCCTGCAGGACACAAAGGAAATGTTAGATGCACTGTTTGGTCAGAGCTCTCAGCTTTTGCTTCCTTATTTGGAGAATAAGAATACTAATGTGCATGTGTGTGCTCATTCGTGTCCGACTCTCTGCGACTCCACAGAGAGTGGCCCGCCAGGCTCCTCTGTCCATCGGATTCTCCAGGCAAGAATACTGGAGTGGGTTGCCATTTGCTTCTCCAGGGGGTCTTCCTGACCCAGGAATCGAACCTGTGTCTCTTGCATCTCCTGCATTGGCAGGCAGATTCTTTACCACTGCACCACATGGGAAGCCCCTGGATAATAACAGTTTTTACCTAATAAGATTATTATAGAGATTAAATAAGATTAAGCATAGAAAGCATGGTGTGAGGCATGTAGCAAATATAATTAATGTTGTTATCTGTCACATTTGGGCAAACACTTATGAAGAGAGCACTTACTGCTGTACTCCTTCTGTTGGCAAAAAAGTGGAAGTCTAGAGAAATTTGACCATTTTATTTCGTTGGTATTTGGAAGGTGAAATGATGTTTACAATGAATTTTTAATAACACTGGGAAAAGCTGTTGTAAAATATTAAATTTAAAGAGATAAATCTTGAGGTATCATCCAGAAAACCTGTACATAGGGGACAAAAATCTAGAAAAATACATCAATATATCTATTAGCACTTGCCTTTACATATGGCAAGCATTTTATTCCTACTATTTTTATATTTTTAAATAATTTTTATAGTGACAAAATATTACTTTTAGAAACTGGGGGTGGGTCCATGCTTTTAGAAAACATTTAAAAATATTTTTTAGGCTTGGGTTTTATAAACTATCTTCCTTCTTGATAGATCATTCAATGGCACTATGGTAATTGGAAAAACTGGGCTGTGATAAGTAATTTTATGATGACTGTGTAATATCAGCTCAAGTAGTAAATGAGAGTATTATCCACTCTTGTATCAGGCCCCAGTGTCCATGCACATCATGATGAAAATTTAATAATTTATTAAGCACAAAGCCCAGCACATACCCGCTCAATAAATATTTATTAAATAAATGAGTAATTGTGTTAAAAATGAGGTTAGTCATTGAAAGAAGGTTCAATCCCTACCATGTCATCTGAGACTGTAAGAGGAGAGATGCCGAGTCAGTTGTTTTAGCAGAAAGACCATCGACTCAGGGCCGGGCATCTGCTGAAATCGTGCGCTTGGCACCCTGCTTCCTCAGCGGGCCATGACTTGTTTGCACTGAGTGTTTTCTTGCGTCTTTTCTATCTTTGTGATTCCGAGGGAAATAAGTGATGATGATGATGAGTTGCACTGGTTTAATGGGAGCACACGGGCTTCCCAGGTGGCTCAGTGGGCAAAGAGCCCGCCTGCCAATGCAGGAAGCGCAAGAGACTCCGGTTCGATCCTTGGGTCGGGATGATCCCCTGGAGGAGGAAATGGCAACCCACTCCAGGATTCGTGCCTGAAGAATCCCACGGACAGAGGAGCCTGCGGGCTACAGCCCATGGGGTCACAAAGAGTCAGACACGACCAAGCAACTAAACAACGACACTGCGGGCACACGGGGAGTTAGTGTGGTGAGCACAAGAGTCTCCTTGTTTTCCTTTGCAGCTGGAATGAAGACCAAACCCCTCCCAAGAGCTGAAGGGCTGGCGAAGCTGAGGGTCGTTGGTCCTCCTCCCCTCCCCCTCTTCCCCTCCCCCCTCCCTTCCCCTCCCCTCCCCTCCCCCACCGCGATGCCTCCTGGGTTGAGAGCAGCTCCCGATGATCCACACCCTGTCTCCCACTGGCGGCAGCTGTCACAGCCTCTCTCTCTGCATCCTGCCTTCCCCCCACCCCAGCCTGCTCCCTCCTCTCACCTGTCAGAGCTCAGCTCAAGCGTCACCTTCTCAGGAACAGCCGAGTCTGCCCCTCGCTTCCCAGGCTGGGGTTGCTTCATTTACACACGCTCTGGGGGAACCGGGTTCCCTCTCTTTTGGAACGTTCATCTTAGTTGGTAATTATGCCTCCACCAGCACGATCTCTTGATGCCTGTCCCTGTCTCTCACTGTTGTTTGTTTCCTTCATGGGAGCAAATGTAACTGTATGCTCTTGGCGCTTTGAAAATTGAGGCGACTCACCTCCTGTTTGCTGAATCTGTGATCATTGCTAATAAATTAATTCAAGAATGAATGTGTATTTATTCATCTACAAAAGAAAAGAAGAATATGAAGTCTGTGTGATGGTTATAGCTTTCCTTACTCTGAGTTCCTACTTCATGTGACACACAGGCAGGGCAGGCTTGTTATCCATGCATCCAAGATGGAGAAAGAAGCCAGGGTCACATGCAGGGCAGTGAGTGCCTGGTTCAGGAGGCAGGTCAGTGATGGAGCTTTCCAGGGCCAGAGCTGGACCACACATTCTCTGGGTGGAGGAAATGCTCGCACTTACACTCGCTCTCCTCAGAGGGCGATGTGGGGTCAAGTCAGCCCGGCTGGCCTGGGGAGCTTGTTGGCAAGAAGTCAGGTGGCTGAGAACAGCCTGTATCCGTCTCTGCAAGTGGTTTAAGCTGTCAGCTCTCTGGCACTTTCTTACTTCTGGTGTCTTCCTTCCAGGACACGGCCCAAAGTTAACGAGGAAAGCTTGAACCTCTGATGGGGGAGACACCCTGAGACTCTTCATAGTTTGACTGCAATGCATGTAGGTGTGGGTCTTTATGTTTTTCTATTTAAACTTCAGTGAACCACTTGGGTCTGTAGATTAGTGTATTTCACCAAATTTGGGAAGGTTTTCTTCCCCTTTATCACTCTTTACTCTTTCTGAAACTCCTGTTACGTGTGCTGGTTTCCTTGATGTCTCATAAGTATCTATCTTCAATTAATGTTTCTTCTCTTTTTAAATCTTTTAATCTGTGGTTCAGTTTGGATCATTTCTATTGATTCTTGTTCACTTTCACTGATTCTTTCTTTTACCGTCTCACATCCCTTACTTGTTGAACCCACTCACTACAGTTTTCATTTCAGTTACTGTACTTTATGGCTTCAAATTTTCCACTGCTTATTTTTTGTAATTCTAGTATTTTTATTGAGATTCCCTACTCATGGGGCCATTTTCATCATATTTGTATTTAATTCTTTAACTAGAGTTTGCATAATTTGAGTATTTTCAGTTGCTCTGAAGTTTTTGTCTGCTAAATTCTGCCTCTGGGCTCCATTATAATCAATTTTTGCTAACTACTTCCTCTTCTCCCTCTGAATATGAATCACACCTCCCTGTTTTTACAAGCCTCATAATTTTTTTTTATTGAAAACTGGAAATTTTAGGCAATGGATTATTGCAACTATGAATTTCTTCCCTGAGTGTTATCATTGTTGCTTCTGCTTTTTGTTATATTTATCACTTGCCTAGACTCAGTCTCCAGTATCAGTCTTCCCTATGATGTGTAGCTGGGGAGCTCTTTGCTTATTTTGCTTTTCTTATTTTTATCTTTAGATCTGGATTCTTAGGGGTCACTCCTGCGTCTACATAGTTTATTTTTCAACTGATGATTATTTAAAGTTTGTGCTCAAACTTTTGGTGCCAATAAGTCTTCTTCCTTCTACTGGTGGATCCCCATGCAGTGCATTTAATGCTCAGGCATTAAAAGGCTGCCTGGACTTTCTCCTTCTGCATGTCCTCCCTTCTCTACCCATTGGAAGCAACATTGCAGTCACTGAATAGGCAGGAGGGGTGCGAGCAGCCCCGGAAAGGACCACTGCAGGTTCCCACTACTGGGACCAAAGTTCAATAGCTTTTCATGAGTAAACACGCCTCTGTTCATTGTTTGCTTTTGGTTACTCTTTAGAACCCTTAGGATGGTTGTTTTGTTATTTTTGTCCAGTTTAATATCTGTTTTACTGGGTGAAGAGGATTTGCTGACCTCTTCACTTGGATGAAACTTCAAGTCCACCCTCCAAATTTATCAATTTTATAAAGTATATTAGTACAAATATTATAACTCAGTCTTGTCCGACTCTTTGCAACCCTATGGACTGCAGCATGCTAGGCCTCCCTGTCCATCAGTAACTCCCAGAGCTTGTTCAAACACATGTCCACAGAGTCGGTGATGCTACCCAACCATCTCATCCTCTGTCGTCCCCTTCTCCTCTTTCCTTCAATCTTTTCCAGCATCAGGGTCTTTTCTAACGAGTCAGTTCTTTGCATCAGGTAGCCAAAGTACGCTTCAGCATCAGTCCTTCCAATGAATATTCAGGACTGATTTCCTTTAGGGTGGACTGGTTGGATCTCCTTGCAGTCCAAGGGACTCTCCAGAGTCTTCTCCAATATCAAAGCGTCAATTCTTCGGCCCTCAGCTTTCTGTATAGTCCAACTCTCACATCCATACATGACCACTGGAAAAACCATAGCACTGACTAGATGGATATTTGTTGGCAAAGTAATGACTCTGCTTTTTAATATGCTATCTAGGTTGGCCATAGCTTTCCTTCCAAGGAGCAACCATCTTTTAATTTTATGGCTGCAGTCACCATCTGCAGTAATTTTGGAGCCCCGCAAAATAAAGTCTCTCATTGTTTCTATTCTTTCCCCATCTATTTCAAGGACTCGATGGACGTGAGTCTGAGTGAACTCTGGGAGTTGGTGATGGACAGGGAGGCCTGGCGTGCTGCGATTCATGGGGTCACAAAGAGTTGGACACGACTGAGCAACTGAACTGAACTGAACTGAACTGATTTGCCATGAAATGATGGGACTGGATGCCATGATCTTCATTTTCTGAATGCTGAGTTTTAAGTCAACTTTTTCACTCTCCTCTTTCACTTTCATCAAGAGGCTCTTTAGTTCTTCTTTGCTTTTGCCATAAAGGGGTTGTCATCTGTATATCTGAGGTTATTGATATTTCTCCCGGCAATCTTGATTCCAGCTTGTGCTTCATCCAGCCCAGCATTTCTCATGATGTACTCTGCATATAAGTTAAATAAGCAGGGTGACAATATATAGCCTTTTCCTGTTTGGAACCAATCTATTGTTCCATGTCTGGTTCTAACTGTTGCTTCTTGACCTGCATATAGATTTCTCAGGAGGCAGATCAGCTGGTCTGGTATTCCCATCTCTTTTTGAATTTTCTGCAGTTTCTTGTGATCCACACAGTCAAAGGTTTTGGCATAGTCAGTAAAGAAGAAGTAGATGTTTTTCTGGAACTTTCTTGCTTTTTCGATGATCCAGCGGATGTTGGCAACTGTAGTCAGGTATAGTTAGATATTATAGTTAGCTGAATTGCAGCACGCCAGGCCTCCCTGTCCATCACCAACTCCCGGATTTCACTCAGACTCATATCCATCGACTCAGTGATGCCGTCCAGCCATCTCATCCTCTGTTGTCCCCTTCTCCTCCTGCCCCCAAACCCTCCCAGCATCAGAGTCTTTTCCAATGAGTCAACTCTTCGCATGAGGTGGCCAAAGTACTGGAGTTTCAGCTTCAGCATCATTCCCTCCAAAGAAATCCCAGGGCTGATCTCCTTCAGAATGGATTGGTTGGATCTCCTTGTAGTCCAAGGGACTCTCAAGAGTCTTCTCCAACACAGTTCAAAAGCATCAATTCTTCGCCGCTCAGCTTTCTTCACAGTCCAACTCTCACATCCATACATGACCACTGGAAAAACCATAGCCTTGACTAGACGGATCTTTGTTGGCAAAGTAATGTCTCTGCTTTTGAATATGCTATCTAGGTTGGTCATAACTTTTCTTCCAAGGAGTAAGCGTCTTTTAATTTCATGGCTGCAGTCACCAGAGTTGGACATGACTGAACTGAACTGATATATCTATATGTAATACAGATATTATAGTTAGGTAAAAGTCAAAGTGGAAAAGTTACTATGGAGAAAAGAACAATGTAAGAACATTGCAGTGCATGTATCTGTATCTTCTAATCCCCTCTGTAACTTCACTCTGTGCAGTTTTCTTTGTGCAAAGGGAACACATTACATAGATGCGTCTTTCCTCCTGGGTGCCCCGAGTCCAAGAACAGACAGGAGCTCCTTACACTCCATCAGCATCAATGAATCCTAGCTTCCCTCATCCCTGGAGAAGAAATTGCCAGGAGTTTGTGGCAACATCATCTTCACTATACTTCCTGCTCCAATCTCATTTGAATTCTGATCGCAGAGCTGAAGCCACAAATGTCTTTTCCTTCAGATTTAACCCTAATTTACACAGCTATATTGAGAAGCTTATGAGCAAATCATCTCAAAGTATTTGGAAGATGTATCAAACTGAGCATTCTGGAATACAATTTTCTCTCTCTCCCCCCGACCTCCTCTCTCAGCCGATGATAGGTGCTCATGTTACTGAACCGCAGGGAGAAGGGGGTTGAGTGGGACCACAGACACACACGCAGAAAATGAATGACATTTCACAAAAGAAATGGGCTCATTAAACATCGTCTCTACAACATTCATCTTCCACGGTCATCTAATTTTCTGATGAAAAGGGGGGTCATTGAAACTGGCCTGATCCGTCTTTTAGCTTCTTGTCAGAATCCATCTGGGGGACCCAATTTTCTGGTTCAGCAGGGACCATATGTGCATGGACAATGCCTCAGTGGCTGTGGATGAAGGACAGCCATGATGGACTCGAGGTGTCATAATGGCTTCAGTTGAAGCTGACACAGGCAGCTGGACCACTCTCCAGGCACATCAGCTCTGCCGAGTTCTGGCCAGCAGATCGCACTTGCTTCTAATTGACAGTGACTGTGTGGAGATCTCATGTTGGTGCCCTATAGGCAAAGGAAGTTTGTGCCAACTGCTGAGGTTTGTAACATCTAACCTGTGCTGGCATTCGTCCTGGGAGAAATTGTAGACCTGAATGCATGGTCTAATCAGATTAACATTGGCCCTTCCTTCCCTCCTCCCTCCCTCTCTCCTTCCTTTCTTTCCTTCCTCCCTCCCTTCCATGATTTGCTTTTTATTCTGAACAATTTGGCTTTTGAAGGTCTCAATTGCAGATTGTCTTTTGCAGGTATTTTATCCTTGCAATCGAGTGACATTTTACTCCTTTGTTGAGAAAATTTGAGGAAAAAAGCAGTTTCCTTTTGCTATACAGATCTTTGTCTGTAGCATAGTGCATTCAAAATAAAAAGTAATGAAAAAGAACAGAGCCGTGGCAAGCAGGAAGCTAGGGATTTGTCTAACTCACAATAACTTGAGCAAGTGTTGGCCAATTACTTACATGTAAGTTTCAGCTATATAAAATATTGAGCAATGGAAAAAAAAAGAGCACTGTATTTCAAACAGCTTTTATTTCATTATTTACTCCCCCCTCCCCACACACATTTGATTTTTTTTTAACTTGAAGGGAAACCATCGATTTTAGCATGTCTAATAAAGAAGGAAAGAGCCTGGAGAATGATGCTTTCATGAAGATTTAGCTAATTAAGCAGGGCAGAGACATCACAGTTGGGGGGAGAGAGAGGATTCAGTGGTTAAACTACTCATGCATTCTGAGAGCATTTAAATGAAGTCAGGGATGCAGGTACTATTATATAAACCCCCTGACAACAGGAAATGCATTTTGAGTGTGCATGAATTTAAGCAGGTAAACTTTGATTTCTGTGGCATGAGGTAGGGCTTAAGGTGCCTTATAAATTGTATCTTGTTAATCTTCGAAAAACTCCAGGGAGACAGGGAGTTGGTAAATTCCATTGTCTCTTCTTTGGACAGTGAGAAGACCGCAAGTGGGGAGAGATTAAGAGATTTGCCCAAGATTACACAGCAAGTTAATTAGAGAGTTTGAAAGACAATGGGTGTCCCAGGCCAGCTTTCTTTCCATTAGACCCTGCTGCTCCATCTCTACTCCTGGGTGTTTCAGGCCTTGACTGTGTTCCCGGCACTGGCTCATAATCAGTGACTTTGGGAGCCTTTTCTTTACAGGAGGCTTAGAGATCACGTCAGCGTGGGAACCAGTTAAGGGTTTTATTACCTCTGAAGCCACTTGGGCTCCAAACAAGCATACAGATATTTGGAAGGCTGGTGGAAATATACCAGTTTGTGTGACTTCACAGAGGGGTCTGTGGAAACCCCGTCCAAACAAGGAGAGCTGCTGACAGCGGAGAGGAGCCTGGAGATCAGTGGTCATTGTCTTTTCAGGGGGTCTCAGGACCATCGACTATCTTTGCATATCCTGGGGACCAAGGGAACATCTATTCATTACTCTGATTTCAGAATATCTCTTAGTGGGTACTACAACCCTTTGGATGAAGGTAAGTACTAGTTGCTCAGTCATGTCCACCTCTTTGCGACTGCATAGACTGTAGCCTGTCAGGCTCCAGTGGGATTTCCCACTGGAAATTTCCCAGGCAAGAATACTGAAGTGGGTTGCCATTTCCTCCTCCAGGGGATTTTCCTGAGCCAGGGATTGAACCTGGGTCTCCTGCATCGCAGGCAGGTTCTTTGCCATCTGAGCCACCAGGGCAGCCCGCCCTTGGATGAAGGTAAGATGCAAGTGAAGGTGTATTCCTTGCAAACCATCTTCTCATTTGAATTTCCATAAAGCACCCCTTATATCTCGCAGTCACATGGTCTTGAAACCACAGCGAGCCTTCCTGGGCATTTTCTCCTGCTTCATTCCCACCTGCTGTGACAAAAGCATATCAATGCCATGCCTACGATATTTTCTGTGATGTTTGCCCTGATCTTTTCTGGGCGCTACCAGGCTGTCCTGCCTCGTGTCTGGCTGCTTGACCCTGCTCGTCCCAGTGCACCCTGCTCAGGCCAGACAGACCGTGGGGAGCACACCGCCCCCTCGGAGCCCAGGCTCACCTGCCTCTGATGACTGACTCTGCAACCAAGTGTTCCAGCCAGCGGTCAAAACCTTGAACTTGCTCCCGCCTATTTTTCTGTCCCGATAGTCTCATTACGGGACACTCGGTCCCCACATACCATTGTCATCACCAGCAATCTTCTTTGCTTTGTTGGAACCCAGTTCTCTCCTTGAGATTTCCTGAGTCCTCCTTGGTGTGGCTTATTCTCTCACATTTCCTGATCATCCCACATCAGGTTCAATGGTCTTCCCCTCTGTTGTTGAATTTCTTGGGAAACCTGCTTTCCCCGCTGTGCAAAGACTGTGTTGAAAGTTCCCCAGTCCCTTCCAATGCCCCATCTTCCTGCCTACCCTCACTTTCGACATATAACTTAGCTTTCAACTTCTCAGAGAAAATTCAAGCCATTAACTACTGGCTACTACCGCTCACCACTGCATGCGGCATTTTTCCTTTCACTGCTCCTGCTGACGTCTTAAAGGAAGCGATTCTACTCCTCTTCAGAGTTATCTCCTCTACTTCTATGGTGGATCCTGTCCTTTTTTGTTTCCCAAGACTGTTACACATTCTCTCTTTCATATGTAATCAGCCTGCCCTGTCCAGGTGTCCTGGCATTATCTGAGCATCCTCATGTAACCCTACTCTCGTAATTACCCAGATTCACTCTCTTCCGCTTCCTGCCCCTCTCCTCCAAACCCCTGTCCTGCTGATGCTAGGCCCAGTAGACCCCGATGTTTCTTTGATACCCTAGCAATACTGAATATGCTTAAGCACCCTCACCCTCCGCCGTTCTTGAAACCCTCCCTTTTCCTGGTGTTCACCACGGGTTCCTGACTGCCCTCCTGCCTTTCTGGCCACTCCACCTCAGGCTCCCTTTCAGGGTCATCCTGCCCTTCAAAGCCATCGCCTGTAAAAATCCTCAGGGCTTGACCTAAGCCATTTCTCCTTCTAATGAATAGTTTCTTCTCTGGCAAATTCATTTATGCCCAGAGCTTCATCCATATCCCGTGTCCTTCTGCCTTTCTTCTCTGAGCTGCAGAGCTGTAGCCGCTCATGCCATCTTTTCGCCTGGGTTTATCCCAGGCATCTTGAACTCAATACATGCAAGCCCACATGCCTGGTTTACCATCAGGGAGCAGACTCTCATCTTCTGCCATTGTTAGAAATATTTACCCACAGACTGTAGAGTGAGGGAAACCTCAGTATCCCCACTGTTCTCGCAGTCAACGGAAGTTTTTATCTTCCAGTTTCCATTTTCTTGTCTAGACCCATGCTCTCCAGCCTTTCCTCTTCTGTGTCCCTAGTGTGACCCGCACACTCTGCATCATCCTACACTCTTGCTGTCTGACTTACAGGTAGCTTCAAACAATAGGAGCACTTGATGGGAGACAAGAAGTCAGGAGGTGAGTGAAGTAGGATAACATTTCCCCCTGATTCTGTTGTTGCTGGCTTGTTGCCACTCACGTCAGGCTGTCCTCTCATACAGCCGTCTTCTCTAGATTCTTCACCCTTGGTGACAATCATCACTTCCTTCTATTCCTTTCCCTGAGACACTAAATTGTATGTCTGTGCTCAGTTGCTCAGTCAGTGTTCAACTCTTTGCAACCTCATGGACTGTAGTTTGCCAGGCTTCTCTGTCCATGGGGTTCTCCAGGCAAGAATCCTGAAGCACGTTGCCATTTCCTACTCCAGGGGATCTTCCCAAGCCAGGGACCAAACCCAAATCTCTTGCATCTCCTGCACTGGCAGGTGGATTCTTTGTCTCTGCATCACCTGGGAAGCCAAGTCACTGGATTACTTATTAATCTGACTAACCTTTGCATTTATCTGTGAAATAGTCCCTGTACTAAACTCTCTTCAAATTGCTTTGCCTGAATGCATCATGGATTGCCCAGTGGGAAATTGAGAAATGTGGAACTCTAAGTACTTGTTGAACCAAATAAAGAGTTAGTTCCCTGTTACTGCACAGGTTTCACATTAAAGCCTAAAAAACATATGGCCAATTCTCAATGTCACTGGAAACCCCGTGACCCCTTAGAAGAGTAACCAGTACGTAGAAAAGTCTTAAAATTAAGTCTTGTGAAGGATGTTTATAAAAATTGGAAATATTTATTTTGCAGCCAAGAAGGCTAAGGAAGGGACTGCTGACTTTAACTATTTGAAGGGATGTCATGTAGGAGTGACATTCAGATGCATGACTTCAGAGCATAGACGTGGGATGAATGAGTGAAAGTGACAAGGAATTAAAACTGGCTCAATGTTGGTGCTGTTTCCAGTCATCTGGAGTCAGCTGAAAATGGACTTCCAGTTCAGTCCACCAGGGACTCCTTGCTTGTGAAGATAGAAGCAGAGGTTGAAGAGCTTCATGTTGAGCTGTTAACAGGTGCAGGAGATGAGGTTGAACTTTGGTTAAAGCCATAGATTAAATGAAAGTAGCTGCTCTTGTTAAAAATAAAAGGTTTTGAGGTCATGGAACTTAGGTATTTAAATACAGAGACCAGGGACTTGTCTGTTTTTTCATTTATATCTATCATTCATCCACATCTCCCTCTTTCTCTCTACCATGTACCCATCCATCCATATAGTCACCTGAATAAGAGACTTTAAGGAATGATGGACTTTATGGTAAACAGAAGTGCATTTCCTGCCTCAATGCCTTTAAGCATTAACAGATGCACTGTTTCAGCAAATCAGTTATCATATCATTTCCCCAGGCTAACTCTCTGTGACCCTAGTTCTAGTTCCAGACATGCCATTCACTCTCTTCCTCGACTTATCCTTATCTGTAAGTGCAGGAACAGCTAGAACTGGGGTTTAGACATAGAGTTCTCATGAATCTTTTTACCTCAGAATCCATTTTACTTTTGTGTGTTTTGTGTATATATGCATAGAGTGGTTCATTTTAATGTCTGACATTTTATATACACTAATTCCAGTACACATGGACTCTAATAATTTCCTCGAAATGAGGCTCTCTTGCTATTTTATGACTTAATAACCACACAAGAAAGAGAACAATCCTTAAAACATCTGATCAAGTCACATCTCTGTTTGGGACCCTGGCATGGTGTCACATCTCTTTCTGAATGAAACCCAAAGCCCTTCTTGTGGACAGGGACACCCCATAGGATGTGTCCCAGTTCCCACCTGACTTCATCACCACCACCCTGCAGGCCCATCAGTTCTGACCACTTCTCAAATGTGCCAAGTGCAGAGGACCCCATACCCTTTTCTCTATCAGTAACCCTCTTCCCTAAGAATCCTTTAGGGTCACAGTAGCATCATCGCATTTGATAGGCTCTCCCAGATACAATGGGGAGGATGTAAAGGCAGATGAAAGAGTCTTTAGCTTTTTCAGGAGCTTCTCCAGAGTTCCACTCAGTGGCTTCTTCTTGGATCTCAGCGTTGGCTGTAAGAGCAGTGTGCAAATATCATCTTATAGCTGGTGGGTTGCACCCCAAGTACCCTTGGGGCTTTTAAGAGTGGAGCAGAGAGGTTGTGAACCAGCATCCAGCATTTGCTCCACCACAGGTGTGTGAGGTAAATGCATCCCCATATGTTGCTTGTAAAGTATTTCTAATATATGCATAAATGTTCATTTTTCTCATTAGCAAGTCCCTATTTTCCAGGACATTCTCAAAGTGGCTCATGACACAAAATGAGCTTTTAAGCAGTGCTTTGCAGTTAAGTGTGCTGCTCACCAAGGTGTGTTGGATCAGATTTGCCATAAAAGTCCTCTGGACAGAAGGAGGCAGTACATTTATGAAGCTGTTTCCATCCATTAACTTTTTGTTTTAATTGGAGGAAAATCACTTTACAATATCGCGTTGGTTTCTGCCATAGGTGTACATATGTCCCCTCCCTCTTGAACCTCCCTCCCACCCCATGCCACTCCTCCTGGTTGTCACAGAGCACCAGGCTGATGTCACTGCATCATAGAGCAAATTCCCACGGGCTATTTTACACACGGTCATTTATATGTTTCACTGCTACTCTCTCAATTCATCCCCCCCCCCACCCCCCCGCTCCTTCCTCCACTGTGTCTGCAAGTCTGTTCCCTATGTCTGAGTCTCTCTTCCTGCCCTGCAAATAAGGTTACCTGTACCATTTTTCTAGCGTCCCTGTATACACATTAATATACTATATTTGTTTTTCTCCTTCTGCCCACTTCACTCAGTGTAACCTACATAAGAGTTAATGGACAGACTTTAGTTCATCCAGTTCTAGTGAAGTAGGTGAACTGTACATTAACCCTTCCATGAACTGTCATTGAGAGGACTGCACTAATACCAGAGCATGTGTTAGGGATGCGAACACAGAGCAGCTCAAAAGGAGCCTAGGGAACGAAGGAAGAGGGATGCTCTCCTGGGCGAGCTGGTGGTCTCCTGGACAGTCTTCCCTTCTAGTGGCCTTGCTGCTCCTGCCTCAGGCGTGGCTGTGTTGCAACGATAGCTTTTGGTTCATGGAGTTTCATCGCCCCGATCACGCCAGCTCCTGGCATCCAGCAGGGTTGCACTGAGAGGTCACAAACAGCCTGAGGTTTTCAGATCTAAGTCCACAGGAGAGGGAGAAACTTAGACTGTTTTATAAATTGTTGGGGAAATTAAATGTTAAATGCCCAGAACAGATACTACCTATTGGACCTTAATGAACAAGTTCTTCCCTGTTTTTCTTTTCCCCATCTTTCTGCCTTCCTAATACTTGCGTCTTTCATGCTGGATTCTGCATTTTTGAACCAGGAGCTGAATTCTGTCATTTTTAATCAGTGGATTTGGAGACATACACAGATGTGACATATTTCAGCCAATTTTATATATTATAGAAAAAGATCCAGTGTATTCACCAGCTTCATTTAAAAATATGAATGCTGTAGGGTCACTTTTCTTATTAATAATTATCTTCCTTTTGCAGTTTTTTTCTAAATGCTGCTCATTTACAAAGATAAGGAGCGTGAAGAAGCTTGAACCGTGTTTGAACATTCATTGGTTAATAGCAATGATAGTTCTGTTGCTAATAATTTTTTTTTGTAGATGGCTTTGGGCCTGTAAAATGCTGTCTTGTTCCTTTTCTTAATAATTTTTCATATATTCCTGAGAGATAGAAATGGTTGATTTTATATTTTCCTTCTACTGGTGAGAAATCAAAAAATCAGAGTGTTTGTGGAATGGCCCCAGGTCACATGACTACTTGTCACAGAGTATTAGAGAAGCACTTTTTATTGCCAACAAATATTTTTTCCTTATGAAAAAAGAAACGGCAGTGTTCTCAGCATGGAACTTGCTATGTTAGATGTGCTCAGTAATTAAATTTTTCCCCCTCAGTGGATAGTAGTTTTTATTTTTTTTATTCACGACTGACAGAGTCTGGCCTTTCTTTGTGTCATTCTTTATATTCAATCCAGAAAAAAAATCTCATAATCCTTGTTAATAATATGGTGTTCTCAATCCTGGCTGAATATTAGAAACACCTGAGGAGTTTAAGACACCATCTAGTCGGCTAAGCGTTCTGGGCATCAGTAAGTTTTAAAGGCTTTGTGGGTAGTTAGTTCTCTTGAACAGATAGAGGTGAGAATCACTGGATCATATGTGACATTTAAGTAAGTTTCTTCCACTCAAATGTTTCCTAATTCTGGAATGCCATGTAAGGTCTCTGCTTGAATTTCTAGGATTGCACGCGAAGGGTGTATGTGTGTATGTGTGTGTGTGTGTGTGCGCGCGCGCGTGCATGTGTGCATGTGTTTTCCCAGAAAAGAGGTTTCTTTTTTCCTAAGTTGAAGGTGGTACTGAGTTTGTCACAGTTAAGAACCTAGTCTTTATTTGTCGTTCTGAGTTCGCTCCTCTTCCTGCTGTGGATAAAGTGCTCTGATTCCTCAGTCAATTGCTTCATCTGGAGGATAACCATACTTATTTCTCAAGACTGCTCTGAGAATGAAAATACATGTGTTATGAGCTGAATTGTGTCCCCTATAAAATATCAAAATTGTAACCCCAAGAACCTCAAAATGTGCCTTCATGGGGAGACTGGGCCTTTAAAGGGGTCATCAGGTTAAAACAGGAATCATCAGGATGGGCCTTGAATCCAGTGATTTATAACAAGAGGGCACTGTGAAACAGAGACATGCCTGGAGGGGAAGACCACCACCTACAAGCCGAGGAGAGAGGCCTCAAATATCCTCCCCTGCAGCCTCAGGAAGCACGCGCCTGCCACACCTCGAAGTGGAACTCGAGCCTCTGATGTGGAAATGTGTTCTACATTTCTCCTGTTTAAGCTGCCCTGGCTGGGGCACTTGGTTATGGCAGCCCAGGTCCACTAATATAACATCCTTTAGCAGCTTGCCACCCGCCCCAGTGCATTCTATAAACTCAATAAAAGAAAAGCTAGACTGAAGGAAATATAAAGCAGAAAATATGACCAATGCTGCTAAAAACAAACAATAGATCAGTTAAGAAAGTCATGGGTTATGAGACTTCATAAAAAAGATACACAATAAATTCATTGAACATTTTACTCTATTTTGCATCATATTAGACTACATATATATCAGCCAATTCCTTGGTGTACTGTGAAAGCCAACTTCATTGAATATGGCTCTGATAATTGACCATTTTGTTTTCTTTTCTCCCTTTAGCCATAATCATACATATAGTTTGTAAAGTCCAGTGACTTTCCTTTAAAGTGGAATGAAACACTACAGTTGGGGGAGAAATCTCAGTTTTTCCTTTTTTAAATCTGAAATAGAATTGCTGGATTATCTGATTCAGTGGAATGGGTAAACCAGACATGGTCTATGCATACAAAGGAGCATAGTTCAGCCCTAAAAGAAAGGACGCTCTGACACTGCTACAGCATGGGTGGGCCACGAAGACATCGTGTTCAGTGAAACAGGCCAGTCACAAAGGACAAATACTGCATGATTCCTTCCTTATGAGGTGTTCAAAGTAGCCAAGTTAATAGAGACAGAAAGTAGAAGGTGGTTGCCAGGGGCCTAGAGGAGGCAGGAACTGGGGAGTTAGTGCTTGATTAGGGTGCAGAGTTTCAGATTTGAAAGATGAAAAATATTCTGTGGATGGATGATAGTGACGGTTGTACAGCAACGTGAATGTAAGTAATGCTACGGAACTTTATGCTTAAAAATGGTGAAAATGGTATATTTTTGTGTATTTTGCTATGACTTAAAAATTATGATGCTGTCCGTTCTGAGATCTGCCTCTCTGATTTCAACTCTTTATCTCTGCCGTCTCTTTCCGTTGTCTCCACTGCCCTTGGTTCTTTTCAGACTCTGCTCCCACTGGGGTCTTCACAGAGGAGGGTCGTGTCCCATGGGTCGGGTCCATGAAGCCCAGCCCCAGTCCCTCTGCCATCCTCATCTGGCTGTGGATTTTCCCATGGTCGCCCGACAGCAGCGTGTGTCGGCATGCTGCCCCTCGCCTCCCCCTGCTCCCTCCTGCAGCTTCTGACGGCTTAGCTCATGGGGTCATGGTGATCTGCCCCATCGGCCGCTATTTCGGGTTGCCTAGGCATCTTGTCACTGACTTCAGAGTACATGCTGCTGTGGAATTTAGGTTTTATTATCTTGGCACTTGTCTGCTTTTACGTGGTACTCTGGGGGAGATTCAGAGCTAGTCTACCACCACCATCTTAGAATCCTTAATTAAGCCTTTGATTTTTATCCTTTCCCTTTTTGGTTTCTTCTCTTTCCTTCCATTCCTTTTTTTTTTTCCCTTAGAACATCAGAGAATTGAATTGTAATATAATCAACTGATATAATGGATTTTTTTCAAGTGAAAGTGAAGTCGTTCAGTCGTATCCGACGATTGTCCAGGCAAGAATACTGGAGTGGGTTGCCATTTCCTCCTCTAGGAGATCTTCCCGACCCAGGGATTGAAGCCAGGTCTCCTGCATTGTAGGCTGATGCTTTACCATCTGAAGCCACCAGGGAAGTCTTAAGGGTCTGTCCTAGACATGTCCAACTCTAACACTTCCTATATTTTAGAATAAAAACATTTGGTCCTTAAGACAATGGTTTTCAAGGATTCCATATAAACGATTTTTTAAAAATTAGATTTGCTCAAGAAAGTTGATCAATGCATATCTTTCCTTCATTAGCATGAATTAAAACAACATTTTAAGATCCATCTTTATTTAATTAAGAAGAATTCTGTAAATGTCCTGATTGAGATTATACTGTGTATCTATTTGATGACAGTGAGTAGCTAAGAGTCAAACTTGACTGAGCAACTGAACTGAACTGATTCTGCACAGTTAATATGTGATTAAATTTCAACTTTACTTTTCTGTCATTCACAGTTTCCCCTCCCTCACTGGACTCCTCTCCGTTCCTTCCTGGTGTAAACCTTCCCGACACCTCCCTTCCCACCCTTACATCTGCTGGCCCAGTAACTTGCTTACATAGGTGTTCAGTACATTTTCTTAGAAAGAAAAATCACTATTCTATTTTACAGTGCTTTTTCTAAGAAATGGCTGAGGACACTGGCCTCATAAAATGTCAGTTCTCTTAAAGAAGAAATTCTAACAATGAAAACCACATTTAACAATTACTGGAAGCTTTTCATCTTTTCATTGATTCTAGCTGGTTCAACTTTATTCACTGTGAAATTATAATGTAAATTAAAATGTCTGTTCCCCTTTGTTTTAGCTGTGTTAATGCGATTCAAAATTGTCTTGCATATATTCAGAAATAATAGCACTTTTGCACATCATTTATGGAAGCATTTAATGTAAACGAATCTAGCTATTATTATCAGTAGCTATAGGCTGTTGACTCCTGCAGGCTTTTTAAAAAAGGATGGGCAAATCCCTCTTATTAGCGCAGAAGGACTTGTGGTGAAGTGACAGACATTAAGATTCATGGGATTCCTGCCCTTTTTTCACTGAACCTGCTCAGCATCACATCCATAAATTAAATTATTTAGACACATGTTAAAGAACAGGCCTCAGGAACAAAGGGGACAGCAAATGGTGACATTAGCCTAATTGCTCCACAATCTGGAGACAGCTCAGCATTGCTATGAATACGGACAAGAATATTTGGACCGATCTTTAGAAGAACTTGCTTTTAATTTTTTCCACTCTGAAACTCTTTTCCTCCCTCCCTCCCTTCCTCCCCAACTCTGTCTCTCTCTCCCTCCCTCTTATACACACACACACAAACATACACACATGCTCACATATACAGAGGCAAACCCTTTCTTCCCACTCTGTTTCACCGTAAATATTACTTTTGAGTGTCTTGTTCTAAAAACAACTGATTTTTGAGGGGAAATAACTGAGAGGAAAAGAGAAGGAAAGGTATAATACTGTAAAAGTTTACTAGACAAATTTTGTAAAATCAAATATTGTCTGTTTCTTTTTGATACATTTAAGTTGCCTTTAGCTTCATGGCCTAAAGTCCCATAATCAGAATCTGTAGGTTTTCTACCAACAAATCAACATTGAATTATCTTGATTATGCCTTTGGAGGGAGGTTGCCTCAGAAAGTCTGCAGTGTTTTATTTCTGTTTTTTTTTCTTCTCCTTTGTTCATAACAGGATGTGTGCCCCAAACTCAGGAATTACTCTGGATAGTGACTGATGAAGACACTGTATCCAGATGTTAGTTTCTTGATCTGTAATGAATGTCATGGTGGCAATTATCTGGAGTTGCTTCTCATCTATAAACACAGTTCAGGAAATCCAGGGAAAATATCTTATTCTCTATATGATTCACTGTAGAATTAAATGTTTTAAATAATTTTTTTCTAGACTGTGTGTCTAACAGTAGGTTTATTTTCTGCCTAGAACATACCTGCTACTGATCCTCAGTAGTTTCCTTGATCTTTTATGTGGTCACAGGGAAATGGGGTCTCAATGCTCTCCTATCTGCACATGGACCCATTCCTACAAACAATGGTCTTCAAGGGGGAGAATACCCCATGGAAGACCACTCTCATCCACGCGTGGAAGAAGCTAGTGCCTGTGGCAACAGAAGAAGTCTTGTCAAAATCACATCTCCTGTAAGCCTTCCAAAGTGGCCAGACTTTCCAGTATCAATCCTTCTTTTCGATTCAGGCATAATAGTAGTCCACAAAGGGGACATGGAAATTCTGCGAATGTAGATTGATCTGTAGCTTGCTTCCCAGATTCAGGAGACATTTAGCTGCGCTCAGACAGAGGAGCAGCTGCTGACTTGAGGAAGGACTTGAGGAAAGAGTGATGGTCAGCAGGTGAGATATGTTTTGTCTGGCCAGCCAAAGAGCTTACAGGAGAGGTTTCTAATCAAGTGTTCTTGTTGGTGAGCTTGGATTTTTTTTTTTTTTTCTTTTTAATCCCTGGAAACAAGTCAATGATCTAGGGCATTTGGAACTTTATGGAAACCCTCTTTTCTTGCTTTACAGAGATTAAAATGTCTTTTTATCTCCAGTTGAAATTAGCAACTATTAATATATGACAAAACCTTGCTAAAAGTTAGTTTAATGTTTGTACACAACAATTGACCATATTATTTTTGCATGAAAATGAACAATGTCTTTACAATGGCTTGATTTACACACACCTGAAATTACAATGTCCTAATTAAATACAGACTTTACAAATCCATACCAGATACCTCAGCTGCTTTTCATAAATTAACTTTATTCAAATAATAACAGAGTGGCCTCTCTTTTTAATGGGAAAAACATGTGTGTTTTCAGGGAGCTCAGTACAGCGCTCTAGCGTGAATGTGTTTCATATTTCCTATCTCTGTGATGGAATCCGCAAAGGATACTGACCTGATGCTGCACCATCTTTCAATTCAATCACTGTGAGCACTTCTATTTCTAAACAGTAGAGTCTACAGAAAAGAACCGTAGAAACAGGAGAACTATCTTTTGTTTGTTTATGTTCCATTAGATAGCACTGTGCTATTTGTTTTGGCTCATTCTGCAGCCAAATGCTGAATCATCAGCTAAATATCATCTTGATGTTTTTCTTAGTTTCTTTTCTAAAGTTATAAACAGGTATTTCTGGGATGCTGTGATCTCAGTGTCTCCTCCTCTGGCTACTTGCCTGGTTGGCTACGTACCTGCCAGTTCATGAAAGGCAGTGCATTGCTGGCTGCTCCATAAGACAGGGACTCCACCACACTGGCCAGAACTGTTCCACTTTCCACTTCTGTGTTCATCCCACTTGTTAATCCAGTGACCTGATTCAGTGAGTGCTTGTTGATACTAAGAGGCTGGTGCTTTGTCACACGTGCCTTGTTGAAACTAGGAAGAGGAGAGTTGAGGGACACCTGAATTTCAGTCAGCGGCAGGCTTCCGCTGTGTAGATATGACATCTGAAAACTTGGGTAGGGAGTCCATTCTTGTTACTTCCCTGCTGGTCCAGGGGCGAAGACTCCAAGACTCCACGTTCCCAGTGCAGAGGGCCTGGATTTGATCCCTAGTCAGGGAACTAGATCCCACATCTGCGACTAAGACCCAGGACAACCAAATAAATATTTAGAAAAAAAAAAAAAAGTCCATTCTGAGCTCTGGGGACCCCCAGGCCCTGCCCTGAATTCCTGGTTTGTTACTAAGTAGCTGCATGCCGTGTGATCAAAAGTGGTTATGCCTCAGGGGTAAAGCATACACCTGCAATGTAAGAGACCATCTTCAATGCAGGAGATGCGGGCTTGATCCCTGGGTCAGGAAGATCGCCTGGAGAAGGAAATGGCAACCCATTCCAGGTATTCCTGCCTGGAGAATTCCATGGACAAAGGAGCCCAGTGGGCTGCAGTCCATGGGGTTGCAAAGAGTTGCATATCCGAGTGACTGAGCATGTATATGAAGTAGACAATCAACAAGGACCACAGGGAAATATACTCAGTAATCTGTAATAACCTATATACGAAGGGAATCTGAAAAAGAATAGGTTTATGAATATGTATAATTAAATCACTTGGCTGTATGCCTGAAATTAACATTATAAATCAACTCAACCCTAATATAAAAATAAAAAAAGAAACATATGCAGTGTTGTAGGTGCAAATCCAGGTCGTGTATTTTGGGGCATCAGAGGAGGCACTGCTTGAGGTCCTGTGTCTTGTGCTATCTCTGGACACCTACATCCTGGTCTTTGCCTTTGCTTCCAGGGCCTTTCACTCTTTGTTCAGCCCCTTCCACTTCCTCCAGCTTCCCTCTCTCCTGGAGCTCCTCTCTCTTCCCATGAGGCAACCGCTGGTCGTCCTTGGACACAAACTGTGCTTTTCTTCCGTGAATTCTTATTTTCCTGAGTGCCTGGGGAAAGTTAGTGATGGTTTTATCTTTAAAAAAAAAAAAGACACAAAAAACTTAAAGCCCTATTTCTCTTTAAATGTTTGAGCACCTCAAAGAGAAAGCTTTCTATTGTTGTTATTCAGTTGCTCCGTCTTGTCAGACTCTTTGCAACCCCATAGATTGCGGCACACCAGGCTTCCCTGTCCTGCAGCACCTCCAGGACTGTGCTCAAACTCATGTCCGTCGAGTTGGTAATGCCATCCAACCATCTCATCCTCTGTTGTCCCCTTCTCCTCCTGCCTTCAGTCTTTCCCAGCATCAGGGTCTTTTCTGGTGAGTTAGCTCTTAGCATGAAGTGGCTTAAGTATTGGAATTTCAGCTTCAGGATCAGCCCTCCAATGAATATTCAGGATTGATTTCCTTTAGAATTGACTGGTTTGATCTCCTTATCATCCAAGGGACTCTCAAGAGTCTTCTCCAGCACCACAATTTGAAAGCATCAATTCTTTGGTGCTCAGCCTTTTTATTGTCCAGCTCTCACATCCATACATGACTACTGGAAAAACCATAGCTTTGACTCTATGAATCTTTGTCAGCAAAGTAATGTTCTATTTTTAAATACACTATCTAGGTTTGTCATTTCTTTCTATTTAAAAAAAATTATTTATTTACTAATTACTTTACAACATTGTGGTGATTTTGCCTGACATTGACATGAATCAGCCATAGGTGTACATGTGTCCCCCATCCTGAACCCACCCCTCCCACCTTCCTCCCTATCCCATCCTCTGGTTGTCTGGCTTTGAGTGCCCTGTTTCATGCATCAAACTTGGACTGGTGATCTATTTCATATACGATAGTATACATGTTTCAATGCTATTCTCTCAAATCATCCCACTCTACCCTTCTCCCACAGAGTCCAAAAGACTGTTCTTCACATCTGTGTCTCTTTTGCTGTCTTGCATATAGGGTCATTGTTACCATCTTTCTAAATTCCATATATATGTGTTTTTCTTTCTGAGACTTACTTCACTCTGTATAATAAGCTCCAGTTTCATCCGCCTCATTAGAACAGATTCAAATGCATTCTTTTAATAGCTGAGTAATAGTCCATTGTGTATATGTACCACAGCTTTCTTATCCATTCATCTGCCAATGGACATCTAGGTTGCTTCCTTATTCTGGCTATTGTAAACAATGCTGCGATGAACATTGGGGTACATGTGTCTCTTTCAATTCTGGTGTCCTTGGTGTGTATGCCCAGCAGTGGGATTGCTGGGTCATATGGCAGTTCTATTTCCAGTTTTTTAAGGAATCTCCACACTGTTCTGCATAGTGGCTGTACTAGTTTGCATTCCCACCAACAGTGTAAGAGGACTCCCTTTTCTCCGCACCCTCTCCAGCACTTATTTTTTGTTTTTATTTTTTTGGTATTGAGCTGCATGAGCTGTTTATATATTTTTGAGATTAATTCTTTGTTAGTTGCTTCATTTGCCATTGTTTTCTCTCATTCTGTAGGCTGTCTTTTCACCTTGCTTATAGTTTCCTTCATTGTTCAAAAAACTTTTAAGTTCAATTAGGTCCTATTTGTTTATTTTTGCTTTTATTTCCATTACTCTGGAAGGTAGGTCATAGAGGATCTTGCTGTGATTTATGTCAAAGAGTGTTCTACCTATGTTTTCTTCTAGGAGTTGTATAGTTTCTGGTCTTACATTTGATCTTTAATCCATTTTGAGTTTATTTTTGTGTATGGTGTTAGAAAGTGTTGTAATTTCATTCTTTTACTGGTGGTTGACCAGTTATCCCAGCACCACTTGTTATAGAGATTATCTTTTCTCCATTGTATATTTTTGCCTCCTTTTTCAAAAATAAGGTGTCCATAGGTGTGTGCATTTATCTCTGGGCTCTCTAATTTGTTCCATTGATCTATAATTCTGTCTTTGTGCCAGTACCATGCTGTCTTGATGACTGTAGATTTGTAGTATAGTCTGAAATCAGGCAGGTTGATTCCTCCAGTGAAGATTGCTTTGGCCATTTGAGTTTTTTTTGTGTTTCCATACAAATTGTGAAGTTGTTTGTTCTAGTTCTGTGAAAAATACCACTGGTAGTTTGATGGCGATTGCAGTGAATCAATAGATTGCTTTGGGTAGTATACTCACTTTCACTATATTGATTCTTCTGATCCATGAACATGGTATATATTTCTCCATCTATTTGTGTCATCTTTGATTTCTTTCATCACTGTTTTATAGTTTTCTTTATATAGGCCATTTGTTTCTTTAGGTAAATTTATTCCTAAGTATTTTATTCTTTTCATTGCAATGGTGAATGGGATTGTTTCCTTAATTTCTCTTTCTGTTTTCTCATTGTTAGTGTATAGGAATGCAAGGGATTTCTGAGTATTAGTTTTATATCCTGCAACTTTACTATATTAATTGATTAGCTTTAATAATTTTCTGGTGGTGTCTTTAGGATTTTCTATGTAGAGGATCATGTCATCTGCAAACAGTTTATACTTCTTCTTTTCCAATATGGATTCCTTTAATTTTTTCTTCTTCTCTGATTGCTGTGGCTAAAACTTACAAAACTGTTGAATAGTCATGGTGAGAGTGGGCACCCTTGTCTTGTTCCTGACTTTAGGGAAAAGGCTTTCAACTTTTCTCCATTGAGGATAATGCTTTCTGTGGGTTTATTATATATAGCTTTTACTATGTTAAGGTATGTTCCTTCTATGTCTGCTTTCTGGAGAGTTTTTATCATAAAACATTGTAAAATTTTGTCAAAGGCTTTCTCCCCATCTACTGAGATCATCATATGGTTTTTATCTTTCAATTTGTTAATATGGTGTATCACATTGACTGATTTGCAAATATTGAATCCTTGCATTGCTGGGATAAAGCCCATTTGGTCATGATGTATGATTTTTTTAAATATGTTGCTGGATTCTGTTTGCTAGAGTTTTATTGAAGACTTTTGCATCTATGTTCATCAGTGGCATTGGCTTGTAGTTTTCTTTTTTGTGTGTGGCATCTTTGTCTGGTTTTTGTATTAGGGTGATGGTGACCTCATAGAATGAGTTTGGGAGTTTACTTCCTCTGCAATTTTCTGGAAGAGTTTGTGTCATTGTTTTCTATAATGCTGCACTATTCACACAGGGTGAAGGACAGAGAAGTCTGGCATGCTATATTCCATGGGGTCACAAAGAGACATGACTGAACAAGCGAAGAACAACAATTCACACTGGGCAGGTAAATGCTGGTGGACTTGATTTTGTTTAATGTAGGAAAATATATTACTTAATAAAAATACTTAATAAATTATAAAATAATTTATTTTTTAATTGGAGGAAAATTGCTTTACAATGTTGTTTTGGTTTCTGCTGTACAACAATGCAAGTCATCTCTAACTGTACACATATCCCTTCCCTCCTGATCAAAAGATAATTTTAACTGAATACATTTGTGATGACTTTTCAGAAATACTGTCCCTATCAGAGCTTCAGACATTTGGAGGCACCTCTTAAGTTTCTGGAGATCTGATATTGCCAATTAGTCATTACAAGTCAAAAGTAACAGTTTTTTAAAACTCTTTGGGTTAAGCATCCCTTCTTAGAACTCTTCCTATATGACATAGCTTTGAAACATCTCTTTACTATAAGTACATCAACTCTATTTTATCATTCTTATTTTCCACATTTAATGTCCAGACTAGATGCAAAATGAAGCAGCGGCATGGTAACTGCTCGGATCTGTTCAGCGGAGGACTTAGGTGGGCACATGCGCTGGTGCCCTGATGGATTTACCTTCTAACACTCAGTGATGGCACAGAAAACAGCGATGGGGGAGTATTCACACATGGAAACTGGCAAGTCAGGGCTTTTTCTTTCATGGTGCATGGATCAACTCACCACTGCCAGAAAGAGAAGAGCCCTCATATTCTTCAGTTTGTGTACTTGTCTCTGAAGCTAATCTAAGGTAACACTCTCCATTTTGTGAGGTTTCTCCACAAAACATTGACTCAAATTGACTCAAGTAAGTCTTATGTCTTTTCTTTTTTTTTGTTATTAAATAAACAGCCTTCATAATAAGCAAATGTTGTAAATAAAGACAGAAATCACCTGCGGTTGTTGATTTGTCACAGGGCTGTCTGCCTCTGCTTTTGTTTTTATTTTTAACCAAAGCATGCACACATATAGTTTAGCCAGGTCTTCCCTGATGGCTCAGTGGGTAAAGAATCCACCTGCCAAGCAGGAGATATGGGTATGGTCCCTTGGTGGGGAAGATCCCCTGGAGAAGGAAATGACAACCCACTCCCATACTCTTGCTTAGAGAATTCCATGGACAGAGGAGCATGGCAGGTTATAGTCCATGGGATTGCGAAGAATCAGACATGACTGAGCAACTAACACTTTCACTTTTCAGTATTATGGTCAGTTATAGCCCATAGACAGGGGAGCCTGACAGGCTACAGTCCATGGAGTCACCAGAGTCGGACAGGACTTAGCAACTAAACAACAACTATGTATTAAAGTTATTACTCAGTTCAGTTCAGTTCAGTCACTCAGTCGTGTCCGACCCCATGAATCGCAGCACGCCAGGCCTCCCTGTCCATCACCAACTCCCAGAGTTTACTCAAACTCGCGTCCATTGAGTCAGTGATGCCATCCAGCCATCTCATCCTCTGTCGTCCCCTTCTCCTCCTGCCCCCAATCCCTGCCAGCATCAGAGTCTTTTCCAATGAGTCAACTCTTCGCATGAGGTGGCCAAAGTACTGGAGTTTCAGCTTTAGCATCAGTCCTTCCAAAGAAATCCCAGGGCTGATCTTCAGAATGGACTGGTTGGATCTCCTTGCAGTCCAAGGGACTCTCAAGAGTCTTCTCCAACAGTACAGCTCAAAAGTATCAATTCTTAGGCACTCAGCCTTCTTCACAGTCCAACTCTCACATCCATACATGACCACAGGAAAAACCATAGCCTTGACTAGACGGACCTTAGTCGCAAAGTAATGTCTCTGCTTTTGAATATACTATCTAGGTTGGTCATCACTTTCCTTCCAAGGAGTTAGCGTCTTTTCATTTCATGGCTGCAATCACCATCTGGAGTGATTTGGGAGCCCCCCCAAATAAAGCCTGACACTGTTTCCACTGTATCCACATTTTTTTTCCCCATGAAGTGATGGGACCAGATGCCATGATCTTTGTTTTCCGAATGTTGAGCTTTAAGTCAACTTTTTCACTCTCTTCTTTTACTTTCATCAAGAGGCTTTTGAGTTCCTCTTCACTTTCTGCCATAAGGGTGGTGTCATCTGCATATCTGAGGTTATTGATATTTCTCCCGGCAATCGTGATTTCAGCTTGTGTTTCTTCCAGTCCAGCGTTTCTCATGATGTACTCTGCATAGAAGTTAAATAAGCAGGGTGACAATATACAGCCTTGATGTACTCCTTTTCCTATTTGGAACCAGTCTCTTTTTCCATGTCCAGTTCTAACTGTTGCTTCCTGACCTGCATACAGATTTCTCAAGAGGCAGGTCAGGTGGTCTGGTATTCCCATCTCTCTCAGAATTGTCCACAGTTTATTGTGATCTGCACAGTCAAAGGCTTTGGCATAGTCAATAAAGCAGAAATAGATGTTTTTCTGGAACTCTCTTGCTTTTTCCATGATCCAGCAGATGTTGGCAATTTGATCTCTGGTTCCTCTGCCTTGTCTAAAACCAGCTTGAACATCAGGGAGTTCACGGTTCACGTATTGCTGAAGCCTGGCTTGGAGAATTTTGAGCATTACTTTACTAGCATGTGAGATGAGTGCAATTGTGCGGTAGTTTGAGCATTCCTTGACATTGCCTTTCTTTGGGATTGGAATGAAAACTGACCTTTTCCTGTCCTGTGGCCACTGCTGAGTTTCCCAAATTTGCTGGCATATTGAGTGCAGCACTTTCACAGCATCATCTTTCAGGATTTGAAACAACTCAACTGGAATTCCATCACCTCCACTAGCTTTGTTCGTAGTGATGCTTTCTAAGGCCCAGTTGACTTCACATTCCAGGATGTCTGGCTCTAGATGAGTGATCACACCATCGTGATTATCCGGGTTGTGAAGATCTTTTTTGTACAGTTGTTCTGTGTATTCTTGCCACCTTTTCTTAATATCTTCTGCTGCTGTTGGGTCCAGACCATTTCTGTCCTTTATCGAGCCCATCTTTGCATGAAATGTTCCCTTGGTATCTCTAATTTTCTTGAATAGATCTCTAGTCTTTCCCATTCTGTTGTTTTCCTCTATTTCTTTGCATTGTTCCCTGAAGAAGGCTTTCTTATCTCTTCTTGCTATTCTTTGGAACTCTGCATTCAGATGCTTATATCTTTCCTTTTCTCCTTTGCCTTTCACAGCTATTTGTAAGCCCTCCCCAGACAGTCATTTTGCTTTTTTGCATTTCTTTTCCATGGGGATGGTCTTGATCCCTGTCTCCTCTACGATGTCACGAACCTCATTCCATAGTTCATCAGGCACTCTATCTATCAGATCTAGGCCCTTAAATCTATTTCTCACTTCCACTGTATAATCATAAGGGATTTGATTTAGGTCATACCTGAATGGTCTAGCGGTTTTCCCTACTTTCTTCAATTTAAGTCTGAATTTGCTAATAAGGAGTTCATGATCTGAGCCACAGTCAGCTCCTGGTCTTGTTTTTGTTGACTGTATAGAGCTTCTCCATCTTTGGCTGCAAAGAATATAATCAATCTGATTTTGGTGTTGACCATCTGGTGATGTCCATGTGTAGAGTCTTCTTTTGTATTGTTGGAAGAGGGTGTTTACTATGACCAGTGCATTTTCTTGGCAAAACTCTATTAGTCTTTGCCCTGCTTCATGTAATGTTAACTATGTCCAACTCAGTTGAAATGTTGAGTTCACAGTCAAAATTTATAGGGAAGTAAAAATTTAGATGCTTCCAGGCAGACCTTGCAGAAGCTGACTTTGATCTTAAGAAGATACCATACAAAGCACTAAACACTATTTAACACATGTATTTAACATCTCTGTGTCATGATTTTTGAATTATTTGTCTCACAATTATTTTAAGGTTATTTCTCCTTTTCTATCCCCTCTGGTCCACTTATTGAAGAACCATGTGTGTCTTCCCTGTATTAGGATATTTCACATTCTATTTCTTTCTCCTGACCACCTCTGTGAAATAGAGGTTCCTCCCTGTAGCTCAGATGGTAAAGAATCTGCCCACAATGTGGGAGACCTGGGTTTGATCCCTGGGTCTGATCCCTGGGTCAGGAAGATCTGCTGGAGAAGGGATTGGCAACCCACTGTAGTATTCTTCCTTGGAGAATTCCATGGACAGAGGAGCCTGGTGGGCTACAGCCCATGGGATTGCAGAGAGTTGGACATGACTGAGTGACTAACTCTCTCTCTTTCTCTGAAATAGGGCTTCTTAGGTGGCGTTAGAGGTAAAGAACCCACCTGACAATTCAGAAGACCCAGGTTCAATCCCTGGGTCAGAAAGATCCCCTCAAGAAGGAAATGGCAATCCACTCCAGTATTCTTGCCTGGAGAATTCCAAGACAAAGTAGCCTGGTGGGTTATAGTCCATGGGATCGCTAAGGGTCAAAGTTGACTGGGCACACACACAAGTCTGTGAAATAAGGGCTATACATCATCCTCATTGCCATCTTGTGTTTTTTACAACTGAGAAAATAAATGAAGATTGTAAGAAGTTCAGTAATTGGTCCAAGACCTCTGATTTGTATGTGGTTTAGTGAACAGAGAGTTAAGAGAAAAGACACTGTTTGGGGACAAAATTTGTGGGGATTTCTTAATGATTCAGAGAATATAGTACTGTGACAATTATTTTAAAAGATGAAAGGAAGAAAAGGAAGAAAAAAAGAAGGAAGGGAGTGAGAAAAAAACATCTACACAGCGACTGGAAATAAGGACAGTGCTGTACAGATTAAAATCTATCAGGGTTGGTTTTCCTGTCTTGTTACAAGATTGTTGCTTGATTACAAATTCTGAAATGAGGACCTGTATCCCTAGAGGGAAGTTTGAAAGGGACAGTATTTTCATTTTCTTGCCTTTCTAAGTGATATAATGCATACAGTATCCATTGCATTGTTTTCTCAAACTGGACCATTTTTCTTTCTTTTTTTTCCTTTTGATTTATTCACTTGTCACAAAGAAACTTTTACTGAAATACCATCATTTTCCTAATTGTCAGGGAGGATGACTTGAGTACCCGAGACCAGGGAGAAGATATAAGCGTGCAGTCTCGAGGGGGGTTGATTCTCTCATCTTGATTCACCAGCAAACAGCCGGTCTTCTCTGGGAGTGGAGTTAAAAAGTCAAAGAAAGAAATGGATGGGGAAACTTTCCAGGGGTTCCATTATATTTTCTTGGAGTGCCAATAAACGCATTTTTCATCGTGCTTTCCAATTGTTTTGCTTTCTTTTAATCTGCTCTAGTTTGGGGGAACAATTTTCTGCAGTGAAAAGAAATAACAGCTTCAAAGTCAGCATCTGCGGGATCTGCCTGAAGTGCGTAGCCTTGGGAAAGGTGCTTCACATTTTGAACTTAGTTTCCCAGTGGCTCAGTGATAAAGAATTCACCTGTCAATTCAGGAAGTGCAAGAGACGCAGATTCGATCTCTGTGTTGGAAAGATCCCCTGGAGGACAAAATGGCAACACACTCCAGTATTCTTGCCTGGAAAATTCAATGGGCAGTGGAGATTGGCGGGCTACAGTCCATGGGGTTGCAAAAGAGTCAGGCATGACTGACCTTCCCAAATGTAGGAGACAGATAATAACTCGAATTCCTTGTAAAGTTTGTGTGATACGGCATTTGTGTGAATTTGTTACAGGGTTTGGGACATAACCTCTACAGTAAATAAATGTTACTCCCATTCCTTTCTCAATATAACCATGACTGGTCTCTGACAGAGCCCAATATTTGATGTCTACACACCAGTTTTAAAATACGAGCCTATAATTACAATCTGGAGCAAAAGTGCAAATGATTTTCAATGAAATTAAGTTCATTAAATAAAAATGCCTGGTATTTTTAAGGTGCTGTATTTGGAACAACAGACAATAAATCTGAGTAAAGCATAATCTTTTTCTTAAGTCATAAGCATTCTACTCAAATATTAAGGGAAGAGTTAAAAAATGACTAGGTTAGTTGGTAGGTTGGATCTCAGATAAGAGATACATGGTCTAGATTTTAAAGAGTGACTTAAACTATTCAAGCATTGACTAGGAACATGAGTCATTCACAGAAAGAAATATTACTGCTCTAAGAGTTATCAAAAACATTCATAAGAATAAAAAGTGTATTGATGAATTATTTGAGACAATGTTAATATAGGCATCTTTCAATTTGTGAACTGGAATCTAGAACAAAATTAAAATTAAATCTTTTTAGTGTCCCATTTAAAGGCATATTGATAGTGTTCCTAACATTTGTAGCTTTTTGTGACTTTTCTGGGTTTATCACTATAGAAGCTTTTTCTGTTGTAATAATTTGTGTAGTCATCTCCCATGGATGTATAAAATATTTTTTTCTCTTCATAGGAAGAGATTTTCTTTTTGGGATCT
Organism: Budorcas taxicolor; assembly: GCF_023091745.1. Taxonomy (NCBI): domain Eukaryota; kingdom Metazoa; phylum Chordata; class Mammalia; order Artiodactyla; family Bovidae; genus Budorcas; species Budorcas taxicolor. The sequence continues at coordinate 151,339,806 of NC_068920.1, read as the reverse complement.
TAAATGCTGTGCTTTCCATAGAATTGGCATTAATATCACCAAGACCTCTCAGGAGCACAGCAGGACTCTTGCAAAGTGCAACACACAGTGAAAGATCAAATCTAAGACTAACCTGAAAAAGGATTAGCCTTTGAGCATAATTAAATGCCAACTAACATTAGATCAGATTAAAAAACACCTGCCACAAAAAGTTTGAAAATTACTATGGATAGCTAAAGAATTAGATAACTTGGAAATCTAGAATGCAATTCTCATAATTAACTTAGAAGTGTAGAAATACATCTTATATAATTGTTGTGACAAGAGAAATAATTTATTAACATGTAGAAAAGAGTCCCAACCTTGCAGAAAAGGAATGGTTAATTATGGGAATAATTAAGTCGGAGCGACTCAACTTTCCAGTCTTTACTGAATGGATCAGTTGCTTCTCAAATGATTTCCTGTATGGTTTGCAGGAGGAAATAATTTTCATGACTTTAAGCCTAAACTGCTTTTGTGACAGCGTTTTTGTTTTAAGCTTATGATCCACTCTTTAAAGAAATGGCTTTTATTTAAGCCCATTCTAATGGGGTAAGCAAAGCTGTGTTAAGCTGATTTATACATGCTGCAAACATCATTTTAGCACCTGAGTGCTTGCTGGTAAAAATTACTCTCTCCCTCTGAAGATTATTATAATAATCTTGGCTATCAGCATAGCTAGTGAATGTATTCAATGTGCCTTCCTTGCAATTCTCCATAATCAACAGATTATCACTGGATTTCACCCCTGATTCACAGGAAGAGATTTCTTTCTTTAGGGGCTAATGATTAAAATACCAAATAATCTCCAATCATTATCATTATTTTAGATTATTTTTCTGTGCATGACTTCAGGTTTATGAAATGCTAACTAGAGTCTATAACAATGCCATTACTTGGATGCGTGACTGGTAGGGCAAAATGTAGTCTAATGGTGTCTCCAAATATTTAATTTATAACTCTTGTTAAAAATCAGTGATAAACATCACTGTCTTTGCCTCATCTTTTGTAATAGTTTTGAATGTATTATTCATTGTAATTTTAATCTTTTCATTAACAATAATATCTTGATCATGTTGGGATCTGCTTCTATTTTTTCTCTTTTTCTTTCTCATTTTTATTTATCATATGGTTTTGTCTCTGGGCTTCCCTGGTAGCTCAGAGAGTAAAGAATCTGTCTGCAGTGCAGGAGACCCAGGTTCTATCCCTGGGTCAGGAAGGTGCTCTGGAGAATGGAATGGCAACCTACTCCAATATTCTTGCCTGGAGAATCCTTGTGGACAGAAGAGCCTGGCAGGCTACAGTTCATGGAGTTGCAAAGAGTCTGACACGAATGAGTGATTAACACTTTTCCTTGTCTCTCATGTTGAGTTATTTCTAGTTATATTCCGGACAACTACAGAAATTATAATGAAAAAGACTCTGGTGATGATTATCTTCATATCTGACGTTTTGCTAGAAACACATGTCTATTTCAAAAGAATCCCAAATTCTTACTTGGTGCCTCCACACTCCAGAAATGGCCTTTTTGGAAGCCAAACCTAAATTCTCACCTTCTGTATATCCACAGTCAACACACACCCCTTCAAACTGTGTTGTGGATCATCTAGTGTTAACGCTTCCTTCTAGGGTTTTTATCTTGCTTGTGTTTTGTGTTCGGGACTGTTTTCCTGGAACATCATTGAATCCTGAGCACTGTAAAAGTGCAGGGAATTTTGGTCTAAGGATCAGAAGCTCCCAGCCCAGCCCTTTGGCTCTTGAGCAGTCTCAGGTTTCAGCAAGCATCTTTAGTGGAAACCTGGTGGCTATCTGGAGCTTTCCAGTATGTCATTCTAACCTGTGTGGTTGTCAGAACCCAGCTGGTTTCTCTTTTCTCCGGCAACAGCCTTTTCCTGGGCCTGGCCCAGATCTCCAGCCATGCTCAGCTGGCAAACATCTGCCAGGGGAGAGAGATGGATGTCATGAGCTCATCTCTGAAGGATCTCCTTCCTCTGAGTTTCCATCATCCTCTAAATGCCTTGAAAATGTTATCTTTTAAAATATAATGTACTACCTTTTTCTGTATCAGCAGGAGCATTTGCCTACTTTGACCTATACATGCAATCAGAAAACATGCATTGTATGTCATTATTTTTAAAATGTGCTCAGTCACTCAATCGTGTCTGACTCTGCATCTCCTGGACTGTAGCCTTCCAGACTCTTTTGTCCATGGAATTTCCTAGGCAACAATACTGGAGTGAGGGACCATTTCCTACTCTAAGGGATCTTCCTGACCCAGGGATAGAACCCATGTTTCTTGTGTCTTCTGCATTGGCAGGTAGATTCTTTACCATTAACACCACCTGGCAAGCCCTTGAGATATGAAAACTCATCCAGGGGAAATTGTGCAGGGAAAGATGACCAAGTGGGTAAAAGTGATTCATTTGAGGCAATTTAAGTACTTCCTGGAGGCATCCGTGATGCTGTCTGTGAGTAGAGGTAATCCAGGCATACTTGGTGCCTGCCTGAAAATAATTGAAAGATTTCCATGTGGCAGAGAGGTTAGATATTTTATTTATGGCCTCAGATGATGAGACCATGCTAGAAAGGGATGGACTTCAGACCTAAGTAGGCAGGATTTTCTCTGAAATCTCAGATCTATGGGAAAACACAGCGTGCCGTCTCTGGAGAGGATGCATGTTCTCCTGCTGGGGCTCTGTGAGCAGAGGTTGAGGTTTATCTGGAAAGTGTGAAGAGGACATTGGGTTGGTGGGATCCTCATGATTCCTTCGGATTTTGCGATTCTGTGAATTCCTTCTGTGTCCTCTCCTATAACATGAGGAATTGGTGCTTACCTAGCAGTGATCCAGGGCTTCCCAGGTTGCTCAGTGGTAAAGAATTTGCCTGCAATGCGGGTTCCATCCTTGGGTTGGCAAGATCCCCTGGAGAAGAAAATGGCAACCCACTCCAGTATTCTTGCCTGGAGAATCCTATGGACAGAGGAGCCTGGTGGGCTACAGTCCATGGGGTTGCAAACAGTCAGATAAGACTTAATGGCTAAACAACAATAACAATTAACAACAGCAATGATCACAGTTATTAAAGGTACTGCATGGCTTACAGAATTTTCTTCTGGGCTCTAATACCTTTGGTTTTGGTTATTTATGTCAAAGCTATTAGTTCTTTTTCCTGATGAATGAATCCTGTAGTGATATCTCTGTCTAGATCTCGAATTAAAAAGAATTATCACTGCTGAACCTAAGTTAATACTAATACATGATGAACATTCCTCTTTTTATATAAAAACATGCTTTTAGAATCAATGTCCACTCTCAATAGTTAAGCACCTATTCAGAGGAGAGAAAAGTGGTGATATATTTCCATACCAGCTAAAGTCCTTGATGCAGCAATTATGCCATTTTCCAGAATAGGCTGCAGGTCTATTATAATTACTACATTCCACATTCAGATTTCATCATTTTCAGAATAACTTAGGCCTGGAAAAATTGCTCACTAGTTGAATTTTAGAATGATAGATATGTATCCTCTATGTAGATATAAGAGCTAATGTTTGCAATATATTTAATTGCAATCTCCATTAAGGTTTTGTTCAACAAATTCATTTACTAAATCTATAAAAGCAGTAATAACAACAATAGCATTAATAAGTTGTAACAACTGTAGCTTTTTACTCTTCAAGGTTTTCTCATGTGTAAGATTAGGTCATTATCACATTAAGTCTCTGAGTCAGGCAGGGCAATCAGAAATTGCCCTGAAGACCTTGGGAAGTGCCCCGTCAATTTCAGAAATGAAAAACTGAGGTCCCAAATTGTTAATGGACTTTTTAAATATCTCACAGCTGAGAGAAAACTGGTATTAACATTTAGGCTCCTTTACCCCCAGTCATTCTGTCTACTAATAAAAGTAATAAAATTCTGTAAATCTTATGCCAAAACAGAAGCCTTTGCAACTGAATTAGTTTACTGTGGAATGACCCCACACAGGTGACCCATCTCCTTTTGGCTGTAAATAAGCAACCCGAGACCTCTTTCAAACTCACCTTAAAAAGACAGAGGTCTTGAGTGACTTGCTCTCAAAGAGGATTCTCATACCTGCCAGTGAAGGAGGCTTGACTAGAAAGAAATAGAAGCAAAGTCAGCTGGATGTCTCTGTTTATTCACTTCTGTTAAAGTGGAAATATTGGTTGTTTTTTTTTAAAAAATGACCAATGAAAGACCGTTTTACTCCCTTTCTAGAAAATCTGGTTTCTGGGATGTTATGACCCAAATGTGAATATTCTTTCCACATAAAAGAATGGAATATGCTTTCCACATAGTCTAGGTCTTGGCTATTATCTCACATTGTACAATCCTTTTTGACCTCATGGACTGTAGCCCACCAGGCTCCTCTGCCCATGGGATTCCCCAGGCAAGAATACTGGCATGGGTTTCTACTTCCTTCTGCAGGGGATCTTCCTGACCCAGGGACTGAACCTGAATCTCTTGCATTGGCAGGTGGATTCTTTCCCATTGAGCCACCAGGGAACTTGGATTTGTGACCCTTCCTAACTGATGGACATGGTGCATGTTTTTGGAAGCACTGCCTGGAGCTAGACTCTAGGGGTGCATTGGAGAGGACAGGGCACCTCCCAAGGTCATAGAGACTGATCTAGAAGACAGTTGGGTACCTGTACTACCACCAGGAAATCACGATAGGGGAGAGAATTCAGAAGGATATTGTAGAGGAAAGATGGTCCTGCTGTAACAGTGAACAAAAGAGGTTGCAGAGACCAAGCCAGCAGCCACTGCAGCCATCTCCAGCTGTGCACCCCAGGGGACTCAGGCTAGAGGAAACAGGACGCTGGCCCCAAAGAGTGAGGTGTGGATCAGAGGAATGGTTTCAGTGAGCCCAGACTCTTGCCTATTCTCATATGCAGAAAAGGGCTAAATTCCTTGAGATGTCTGATTTTCTTTGATTAACAGAAATAGTAACCAAACATAATTTTTTTTTATTTTCAAACTATGTGTTTTTTCTTTTCATATCAATAGAACCTATATCCTTAAAAAAAAAATCAATGGAGTGCAGTTGATTTATAATGTTGTGTTAGTTTCAAGTGTACAGCAAAGTGAATCAGTTATATGAGTTCATATTCACTTTTTTTTTCAGATTGTTTTCCTGTATAGGTCATTACAGAGTACTGAGGAGAGTTCCCTGTCTATATAATAGGTTCTCTATTTTATATACATGCGTGTGTGTGTGCTAAGTTGCTTCAGTTGTGTCCAACTCTGTGACACTGTGGACTGTAGCCCACGAGGCTCCTCTGTCCATGGGATTCTCCAGGCAAGAATACTGGAGTGGGCTGCTATGCACTCCTCCAGGGGATCTTCCCGACCCAGGGGTTGAACCCACGTCTCTTATGTCTCCTGCATTGGCAGGTAGATTCTTTACACTAGCACCACCTGGGAAGCCTGTTTTCTATATAGTAGTGTGTATATGTCAATCCCAGTCTCCCGATTCATCCCTTGCTACCTTATCCCCTGGTAAACATACGTCTGTTTTTTGCAAAAATTTCTATATATCCTGACTCATTCCTTACCTCTTCAGAGTTATCTGAGAGGCTGCCTCCAGGCTTAAGTCCTCTGTTTCGTTCACCAAATAGCGCATACTTACCAAATTTTAGACTGTGTACTTTTTTTTTTTCGGTCAATAGTACTTGAATGAGGTGGTAGAAACTTAGGGCATAGAAATAGTACCTGAATTGGGACTATAGGGTCAACCTGTTTGCCAAGAGGAGAGGTTGCCATGGGAAGCAAGGTCAACAAAGGCCAAGGTCAGAGGCAGATTCATCCTGACAGTTACGACCATTGTCAGTGGTCAGCTAATCTCTTTATTTGTTGTTCAGTCACTCAGTTATGTCCTACTCTTTGTGACCCCATGAACTGCAGCATGCCAGCCTTCCTTTTCTGTTACCATCTCCTGGAGTTTACTCAAACTCATGTCCATTGAGTCAGTAATGCCATCCAACCATCTCATCCTCTGTTGTTCCCTTCTCCTGCCTTCAATCTTTCCCAGCATCAGGGTCTTTTCCAATGGGTCAGTTATTCACATCATGTGGCCAAAGTACTAGAGTTTCAACTTCAGCATCAATCCTTCCAATGAATATTCAGGATTGATTTCCTTTAGGATGGACTGATTGGATCTCCTTGCAGTCCAAGGGACTCTCAAGAGTCTTCTCCCACACCACAGTTCAAAAGCATCAGTTCTTTGTTATTCAGCCTTCTTAATGATCCAGCTCTCACATGTATACATGGCTAGTGGAAAAACCATACCTTTGACTAGATGGAAGGCAAAGTAATGTCTCTGCTTTTTAATATACTGTCTAAGTTTGTCATAGCTTTTCTTCCAAGGAGAAAGTGTCTTTTAATTTTGTGACTGCATTTACCATCTGCAGTGATTTTGATCTTGTTTGTAGATCTTATTTTATCTTCATATGAGCTATGCCTAGCTGTTATCTCAATCATAAAGGATAGTGTGAACTCTAGAATAATTCATATCTGTAGCACAACTGATAAAGTTATCAGTAGTAATAAGTAGTTATAAGTGTACTTACTGTCCCTAAAAAATTACAAATCTGAAGTTTTGCCAATTATATTTATTTCCCAGCTTTTGTGGAATGTACATATGCAAGTGGACCAATAAATAACTAGAGATGACATGTTTAACTTTGAAAAAAGAGGGGAAAAAGCATCATCTTTCAAAGAGGAATTTTCATTCTGAGTTTTCAGAATAAAAACATAAGTAGATCACGTAACACTTGTTTCAAATCAAAAAAGATAAATAACTCATTTCTTACCAGGAGACTTGGACAAACGGTGGAGAAAAGAGATGTCAAAATGATGTAATTGATACCATGGCACTGATGGGCCTCATGTACGAGGCTGGTTGTGATGTGTCCGGGTAAAGAATAAAACACAAGGTCAGGAACAAGAGTTCTTAATAGCTTCAAGGCCAAGACATGGGTACCTATTTCCTACAGAAACAAACCCAGAAATAGATGGGGAGGGGTAGCTGGTTTGGAACCAGCAGCATGATACACGGCCAGGTGGAATGAAGGAGCAGAGGTTAAATTTGAAAGGCATCAAGGCACCTTTGGTGGATGTGACCTTGACTGCAACACACAGAGAGATGATCAGAGGCACCATTTTAGCTGCTATAAAATTGCATTAGGCAAATAAGTAAATATTGGTGTTAGCTCAGGCCTTCACAAAGCCAGGCGTTCAAGGACAGGCCGCATATCCATCTTGTAGAAGCTGGTCTCTGTCAAATGCCAGTTGGAAGTAATTTGTAAAATTCCCTTTAGTCTTAATGAAAACACTTGGCTATGTTTTGATACATCACTGCTCTTATAGTGATCTTTTTTTTTTTTCTCCCAGGCCTTTAAAATATATGTCAACTCACAGATACAGAGAACAGATTTGAGGCTGCAAGGGGAAGGGGGAGTGAGGGAAGAATAGACAGGGAGTTTGGGATTAACAGATGCAAACTATTATATATAGGATGGATAAACAGCAAAGTACCACTGTATAGCACAGGGAACTATATTCGATATCCTGTGATAATATGTAAAGGAAAAGAGTATGAAAAAGAATACATATATATGTATGACTGAGTCCCTCTGCTGTGCAGCAAAAATCAGCACAACATTGTAAATTCACTAAACTTCAATGTAATAAACAAAAAAAATACTTGTCAGTTCTTCACAGGACAATTTGACACGCACTTTGTAAAGCAATTAATACCGACTCACAGGTGTTTCAAAAATATTTTATAATAAATATTTTTTCAGTTTTGTTGCCTGAAACCAAAAGTCAGCCTGCGGGTAACACCGACTTCTTTGTGTTCCCATGTTCTGGACCACATTCCAGAGCAGAGGGATTAACTAGGACAACTGGGCTAAGTTTGAACAAGTACTTATTTTAATTACATAGTATGAGGCAAAGCTGACTTTTCACTGAGCAGATGGTTGTTTGGTAAAGATTTCAGAAAAAATGATACATTCTGTAATTTTTTACCTACACTGAAGCTATTGAGTTCTCCTCCAGTTGGAAGTAATTAAACTAACTTTATTTTTCTCTATATAAGAAACATTCTACAAATTTATGGAGCTACTTATAAATTATTTTATGCCTTTGTGGAATTTAGAATTTCTATGCATGTCTTTCCCCCCACTTTGTATTCTAAACTGGAATGAATCTAAGGCCACAAACCCTTACAGCTGGGTCTTAGTGTTCAGACTCAATAAATATGTTGATTTGAAATAAATGTAAGCTTTCTGCTCTGACTTAGATGCAAGGCAAATCAAGATGAAATGTTGGTCATTTAAAAAGTAGGTTTTGATGAACATTTGGGTCTTGACATTTTATTTTCTGAAGAAGAAATCTTTGAGATCCTGGGTGGTTTCAAACCTTTTCTGTTGAGTGTGAGGTTTCTAGTTGAAATCCATCCAAATGGATGAAAGGAGAGAGACTCGGAATGTGCAGGGGGAACCCCAGGGCACTGAGTAGGGGGTGAACCTCACGGGGTGGCTCCTTTATCTACTCCCCACCCCTTATTTCAAAAACTAGGATATGAAAGTCAGAGCAAAAGCCCCTTCTCCTGTGAACCCCCAGTTCTGTTGGGGTTTCAGCACCTTTCTGCTCAGCCATGCTGCTAGGTCCTGGATATCCTGACCCACTCTGACCCAGATGCTTTCTTGTGCCTAGTGTGGATTCTTAATATGTGCTCACTTCCCAAATCCACAGCAGGAATTGCTACTCCTTTAGAGGTGGTTGGCTATAATATTTAAATAGTGAAAGTTCAGCAACAGGAGAAAGTACCATCAGGTCAGGTCAGTTCATTTCAGTTGCACAGTCATGTCTGACTCTTTGCAACCCCATGGACTGCAGCACACCAGCCTTCCCTATCCATCACCAACTCCTGGAGTTTACTCAAACTCATGTCCACTGAGTCAGTGATGCCATCCAACAATCTCATCCTCTCTTGTCCCCTTCTCCTCCTGCCTTCAATTTTTCCGAGCATCAGGGTCTTCTCAAATGAGTCAGCTCTCAGCATCAGGTGGCCAAAGTATTGGAGTTTCATCTTCAGCATCAGTCCTTCCAGTGAACATTCAGGACTGATTTCCTTTAGGATGAACTTGTTGGATCTCCTTGCAGTCCAGGGGACTCTCAAGAGTCTTCTTCAACACCACAGTTCAAAAGCATCAGTTCTTCGGCACTCAGCTTTCTTTATATTCCAACTGTCACATCCATACACGACCACTGGAAAATCCATAGCCTTAACTAGATGAACCTTTGTTGCCAAAGTAATGTCTCTGCTTTTTAATATACTGTCTAGTTTGGTCATAACTGTTCTTCCAAGGGGTAAGCGTGTTTTAATTGCATGGCTGCAGTTACCATCTGCAGTGATTTTGGATCCCCTCAAAATAAAGTCTGAAAGTATCACAGTGAATGGGAATTCCACTATTCTCTAGAAATATGATATTAAGAAGGGTTTTGTAGAAATAGCAGCAATTAGAAAAATGTCTTACTTGACTTCTGGCATGATGTCATGAGAATTCTCTTCCCATCACGTGCTGTAATTTCCGCGCCCCCGCCCCCTGCCGCACTTTTGCTCTTAAGTCACTCAAGTCTCTTATCCGAGAAACAAGTAAGCTGACGTTATCATATGAGCCCGGCTCTGCACTGGGTGTATTCATACACATGCTATCTGATCTAATGTTGGCTGCAAGCCAGTGGAGATAGCTGTACTGCTCATTTTGGTTTTGCACCCTCAGATTTGCCCTTTGTCCGCCCCAGTTAGCCCTGCCCTTTGTCCCAGGAGGGTGACCTCGGTGAAGTGTATCATGCAGACCCCCCTGGACTAGTCGAATACTGTAGATTTCTCTTAAGGCAGTTCCCCAGCACACAGTCGGTTCTGGCTCCACTAGGAGCCTTGTGTACCCACCTTGAATGTAGATACCACTATCCCGTCATCGCTCATCAGAGATAGCAGAGCTGGGAGTCACAGTTTAGTTTTTATGCTGAAGTTGGTGATTTTTTGTATGATACTCAACCTGTCTGTCTTGGGTTGGGTCCCTTCAAAAACCGACTCTGATACAAGGATTCAAGAACAACACTTATGTTGGAAGGTCACCCTAGGAAGGGAATGAAGTCAAGGGAGCAGGTCGTGGCTGTGGGCAGGAGGACTCGGTCCTGCTCCGGAGCCTGTAGGACAGTGTGGACCATCTCTGAGAGCTCTCCTACCCCAGGATTGATGTGGCCGCCATATTGACCACCAGCCACCCTTACTCATCTGTCAATGGTGACTGCTCTCAGGATGCTGATCTCCAAGCCTTTACAGACTGCCCATCTTGGATCAAGCAGATGCCCTTGGCCCACACGGCCCTGGGCAGGTGGAATCACAGACCTGCCTCTGATGGGGTGAGAGCAAGGGAAGATGGGCAAAGCAATTCTCCAAGATGGTGCCTGTCCTTTGTTTATTTTTATTTTTCACTTTAGTTCCACAGGGAATTATAGTCACACTTGTGTTACATAGCAGTTTTCACTTGACAAAGAATTATCATAAACCAGATGTTTTTACACTAGAAAGACCTTATTTCAGTCTTCAGATAATTTTTGTGAGTCTCTCTGTCTCTCTCTCTTTTTTTTTTACCGTATTTTGTTGGTTCATTTCTTATATACAGTCAAATTGAATTTAGCTGATGATACCCATTTAAGAACTCTACTACAAAATATAATCACAGTTCACAAAAACAGAGATATTGGATGCAGGTAAGCCCAGGGTGCAAATAATCAATATTTCCTTGTTGCAAAATAAGGAGAAAATTGCATGGCTCTAGCCTTCAGGAGCTGTCAGACTTCTGTATTCTTCACACACTTTGCTATTAACTCATTTTCATGACTTTGGAAACATCCCTGTAGCCAATATCTATGCCATTTGAGATAAATAGATGTATTTTATCTGCAATATAATTTCCAATATGTTGTGTTTGAATTACTTTTGAGTCTATAAAGACAGGCATCATTTGTAATCAGCAACATACAACTATTTGACGACCTGTTACTTTAAGATAAATATTTTAATATCTGAAAAGAAGCACAAATACCTGCTGGGAAATTGATTTTTTTTTTTTTTTAAACTGATTCAACAGAGACTAAGTGAGCTGTTCTCTTAAGTTGGTAAGATAACCGTCTGAGCATCTGGGCTGTGTTTATGATAGGTTGGTAAATATTTTTCTAGTTATTTGAAAAAGTAACATAGATATTCACTGGTTGAAATACTTCCTTCTACCTTTAAAGAAAATAAATGACTTCCGTATGATAACATCTAGGACCCATGGTTTGGAAAGGTAATGAATAAAGCGCTTTCTTGGTCAAAAAGCCTTGTATCTGGATCTTCACAGAGAAGTTTCAAATGCATGTGGTCATGTTCTTTTGTTCATAGATTAACTGACCTTCATGGAAGAGTCAAGATGGCTTGTGCCTAAGGCAGGGGAAATAAAAGAGCCTGAAAACTTTAAAAAAAATTTTAAAATGACTTAAGTAGAAAGGAGCATCATGATTCATTACGCTGGATGGAGAAACACTGTCACAGCTTTCCCCTAATTTACTCTATTCGTGCTCATTCATTTGCAAAGAAGGGTGAGGTGCACGTTAATAATTAGAGGGTGGGAGGAGAACGCCATTCAAATATCGCTTCTTCAAGTTCGTGGAGAGAACACTTTGCTAGTATGTGTCATTATATCACTTTTGGAGATGAGTTTATCATTTCAGACAGCAGACCTTTGTCTGGGGTCATCTTGTTTTGTCTTTGAAAGTAGGAAAGAATCTTGGTATTTTTGTGCCCTCAGAAGGTTGGACCTAACAGGTTCTCAAAATACTTGTTAGATAAGTGAATAAATTATTATTAAAATATAGTGCAGCATGGTAGTCAGAAATGGTTTCAAATCCTGAATGATGGATAACACATCAGTCTAATAGACATGCAGAATCCTGATGAGTGGAAATGCAATACGTGACACTGTTAAGGACTTCTTAAGCAAATGACAGAGCTGAAATCACCATGTGGGTGGGTGAATTTCTGATGGCTGACTTTAATTTTAATCCCCTTACTCACTTTGAATCTAACGGAGTCTCAGAAATAAAACTAATGGTGTGAACCTTGGATATGTTTAATGAAACATTGGTTTTTACTGAAAAAGGATAATTTTCTTTAAATTTAAATGTGTTATACTACAGTTCTGTGAAACAATGATCCAGTAACTTATCTTTCTTGGTTGCTAATTATAAGCCAACTGGGGCCTGTGATCTCACCAAGACAATGTAAATGTCAGCCAGGAGGGTTCATGACTCACACTCGATTTTTTTCCTGGGGGGGGACATGTATTTTATTTATTTTCCTTTACTTCCTTTTTCTTTTCTTTCTCATAGGAGTACAGTTGCTTTACAACGTAGTGTTATTAATAATTTCTGCTGTACAGAAAAGTGAACGAGCCACACATGCAGATACATTTCCTTTTCCTTGGATTTCCTTCCCACTTCAGTTCAGTTCAGCTCAGTCGCTCAGTCGTGTCTGACTCCTTGCGACCCCATGAATCGCAGCACACCAGGCCTCCCTGTCCATCACCAACTCCCGGAGTTCACTCAGACTCACGTCCATCGAGTCCGTGATGCCATCCAGCCATCTCATCCTCTGTCGTCCCCTTCTCCTCCTGCCCCCAATCCCTGCCAGCATCAGAGTCTTTTCCAATGAGTCAACTCTTCGCATGAGGTGGCCAAAGCACTGGAGCTTCAGGTCACCACGAAACACTGAGCAGCGTTCCTTGTGCTATGCAGTCAGTTCTCATTAGTTATCTGCTTTATACACTGTACTATATATGTGCCAATCTCAATCTCCCAAGCCATCCTACCCCCCATAAGCGCTTAGTGTTCACATCTTTACACACTCGATGTTATAGCAAGCATTTCTGTTAGTTTTTCAGGTCCATGCATACCCCTCACCAATAACCTAGATGAGATTTATACAGGTGAGATTTCTTTCACATTGGGTTTTCAAGAACCAGCCCATCAGAGAATACCACTCGGCATTCACTTCACAACTTTATTGTTTTGCAAGAGAGAAGCATGTGGACACATAAAGGGCCAGTCATATGTAAGTACATATTTACAAAGGCAACATTTATCTTAATATTTAGAGAAATGAGAGTAATTTGCTCATTTAAAGTCAGCGAACATTTTCTGAAAAATCTGCGTAGTATTTTTAAGCTGCATTGCTTGTGTGTCTGTGTTCACCTGTCCAGGGTTATATAAAAGAAGTTACATATTCTCTTTTTTATCACATCAAGATCATATTGAGTAAGGAGCATAAGGGAGGGACACAGATGCAAGCTGGGGTCACCCTGACCCTGAGTATTTGAGTCAGAAGGTCACATTCATTCAGTTGTCCCCAAATATTTGCTCTCTTCTCTGTCAACATGTAATCTTTCTGTAGCGAGGACAGGAGAACAAAAAGGTTCTGTTTTCTATCACATTCCTTCAACCTGCAGTGACATTGTCAATGTTAAGGACAATTATATGTGTTTAAAGGTTTAGAAAGTCTGAGATGTTTAAAAAGCAAAACACTGGGTGTTTTATGTCAGGGCTCTGGATTCTAACCTGTAATTCCCTCCCCTTCTTTGTGAGGCAGAATTCCTTTGTGCAAGCCTGTAGCAAGCTTGTCAATAAATCAACTGAAGATTATATGGATTTAAAAGTCTTCATAGAAACACAGAAGAATAACTGCCTGGTTTAGAAGTTTAAAACCAAATGACAGTGTGCGTTTTGCCTGCACTCTGTACAAATAAGTCATAATTTGATTTGTATTTGGTTTTCCAAATTAGTAGAATCTGCTAGAATTGTCAACATTTCATCTTAGTTTTCTAAGGTGTCAGAGTTCTGGCTTAGAATAATTTATTATCTAAACCCTGAGGTGGTGTGGTGACAAGGGGTTTTAGTCTAGACTATTCTACACAATTTAAATAGAAATGTCTTCTTAGGGTTTATAACTCAATTCATCTACCTATTTTCATTCCAAATTTTATCTTCTCTTGCTTGATATCTTGTTTAAGTTACTTCTTCCCTGTGTACAAAATATTTCAGCTTTTACATAGTACATTGTCATGGTCTTTTAGTAAATATTAATACATCACTAGGGGCTCCCCTGGTGGCCCCAGTGCAGAAGAATCTGCCTGCAGTGCAGGAGACATAGAGATATAGGTTCGATCCCTGGGTTGGGAAGATCCCCTGGAGAAGGGCATGGCAGCCCACTCCAGTATTCTTGCCTGGAGAATCCCATGGAGAAGCTAGCAGGCTCCATGGGGTTACAAAGAGTCGGGCATGACTGAGGCAACATAGTACATGTATGGGCACTAGGGAGAAATCAATGTAATAACTTTTTAGTACAAAAATATGCAGAGTCCTGCTCTTACAGGCATGCTTTTAAATTGGCATTTCAAGTGGATGAAACTGTGTATTAGAAATGAAGAACAAAATCCGCTTCAAGAGGACAGGAGCGTGCTCTCAAATTTGGCTGACATTTTAACCCGAGATCATTGTTCTGTGTCCTGAGCCCCTGTGGGTATTGGTATCTACTTTACCACCACTCTCCTCTCTTTCCAAATTACTGTTAAAAAGTTATCATCTATTGTCTAACTTTTCCAAAAAATTAGAAATGAATTTGCATTTTAGAAATAGATCCAGTGGGAATTTGGTAAATGCTCATTTTTCCAGGTGATAAATGAAAAACATAATACAATATATTCTAAGATATACATAATCCCTTTATTTTGAATAGCCAACTTTTGATTAATTAATCAGTCAGTCAAATTTGAGGGAATAATTCTGTCTATGACTTAAGACTTAGTTCTGATATCAGACTTTTTTCCTTCTTTTGTTCTCTGTGTTCCTATGTCAAGAATTTTTGTTGTAATTTTTATACAGATATTTTTTAGTGGTGGCAATAATAACTTTTACATATAAAACATTGTAATATTCTGATGTTGACATTTTATCATCTCGAGAGAATGTAGATGTCTTTCTTTTTAAATTCCTTTCAGTTCAGTTCAGTTCAGTTCAGTTCAGTTCAGTTCAGCTTAGTCATGTCCGACTCTTTGCAACCCCATGAATCGCCAGCACGCCAGGCCTCCCTGTCCATCACCAACTCCCAGAGTTCACCCAAACTCATGTAACTGAGTTGGTGATGCCATCCAGCCATCTCATCCTATGTTGTCCCCTTCTCCTTCTGCCCCCAATCCCTCCCAGCATTAGAGTCTTTTCCAATGAATCAACTCTTCACATGAGGTGGCCAAAATATTGGAGTTTCAGCTTTAGCATCAGTCCTTCCAAAGAACATCCAGGACTGATCTCCTTTAGGACATACTGGTTGGATCTCCTTGCAGTCCAAGGGACTCTCAAGAGTCTTCTCCAACACCACAGTTCAAAAGCATCAATTCTTCGGTGCTCAGCCTTCTTCACAGTCCAACTCTCACATCCATACATGACCACAGGAAAAACCATAGCCTTGACTAGAAGGACCTTTGTTGGCAAAGTAATGTCTCTGCTTTTGAATATGCTATCTAGGTTGGTCATAACTTTCCTTCCAAGGAGTAAGCGTCTTTTCATTTCATGGCTGAAATCATCATCTGCAGTGATTTTTGAGCCCCCCAAAATATAGTCAACCGCTGTTTCCACTGTTTCCCCATCTATTTCCCATGAAGTAATGGGACCAGGTGCCATGATCTTAGTTTTTTGAATGTTGAGCTTTAAGTCAACTTTTTCACTCTCCTCTTTCAGTTTCATCAAGAGGTTTTTTAGTTCCTCTTCACTTTCTGCCATAAGGGTGGTATCATCTGCATATCTGAGGTTATTGATATTTCTCCTGGCAATCTTGATTCCAGCTTGTGTTTCTTCCAGTCCAGCGTTTCTCATGATGCACTTTGCATATAAGTTAAATAAGCTGGATGACAATATACAGCCTTGACGTACTCCTTTTCCTATTTGGAACCAGTCTGTTGTTCCATGTCCAATTCTAACTGTTGCTTCCTGACCTGCATTCAGATTTCTCAAGAGGCAGGTCAGGTGGTCTGGTATTCCCATCTCTCTCAGAATTTTCCACAGTTTATTGTGATCCACACAGTCAAAGGCTTTGGTATAGTCAATAAAGCAGAAATAGATGTTTCCTGGAACTCTCTTCCTTTTTCCATGATCCAGCGAATGTTGGCAATTTGGTCTCTTGTTCCTCTGCCTTTTCTAAAACTAGCTTGAACATCTGAAAGTTCACGATTCATGTATTGCTGAAGCCTGGCCTGGAGAATTTTGAGCATTACTTTACTAGCATGTGAGATGAGTGCAATTGTGCGGTAGTTTGAGCATTCTTTGGCATTGTCTCTCTTTGGGATTGGAATGAAAACTGACCTTTTCCAGTCCTGTGGCCACTGCTGAGTTTTCCAAATTGTGGGCATATTGAATGCAGCACTTTCACAACATCATCTTCCAGGATTTGAAATAGCTCAACTGGAATTCTGTCACCTCCACTAGCTTTGTTCGTAGTGATGCCTTCTAAGGCCCACTTGATTTCACATTCCAGGATGTCTGGCTCTAGGTGAGTGATCACACCATCGTGATCATCTTAGTTGTGAAGATCGTTTTTGTACAATTCTTCTGTGTATATTTGCCACCTCTTCTTAATATCTTCTGCTTCTGTTAGGTCCATACCATTTCTGTCCTTTATCGAGTACTCACCTCCATTTATAATATTATTGCCTTAAATAATTTCTCTACATACTTTGAAAGCCAAATCAGACAATGTTGTGATATTTTGTCTAACTTTGAAACACAATTTATAAAATTCAAGAGGAGAAAAAACAATTATTGCATTTACTCATATTTTTGGTTACTTAGCTTTTTTTTTATTCTTGATATTTCTAGATTTCTTCTCTTATTTGCTTTCTCTTTGGTGAACTTCCTTTATCCACCTTTGAAGATAAGTCTTCTATTGAAAAGTCTCTTAGCTTTTCTTTATCTGAGAGGGCCTGGATTTATTCTTATTTCCTGTAGAATACTTTTGTATGATATGGAATTCTGGGTTACAGTTCTTTTTTTTTCTTAAATCACTTGAAAAACATTGTCCACTTCCTTCTGGCTTCCATAATTTTTCACAAAAAGCTGCTCTAATTTAAATTATACTAACTCTTATAAGTAAGGTGCTTTTCCTTATTCACTGTATTCTAGCTATTTTTCCTTTGCTGTTTAAATTTCAAGTGTTTGATTATGATGTGATGTTGTGAGTTTCTTTGGATTTCTTCTTTCTGGTATTTGCTCACCTTCTTGAATCTGTAACAGAGGCCCACTACCAAGTTTGCGTAATTTTCAGCTATGTTTCTCTGGCTACTTTTAAAATCCTGACTCTTTTGGTCAGACCCCAGGGACATGTGCTAAATATCTTGCTATCACAATACATAGCTCCAAGATCCTTTTCATGTCCCTGCCAGCCTGCTCATGTCTCTGTTGTTCACATTGGCCCATTCCTTTCATTTTACATCAGGTTCAACAGACTGGTCTGACCTCATTTCAGATATGATACTGAGACCATCCAGCAAGCTTCGTATTTTATCCATCGCATTTTTCTATTCTAAAATTTACATTTAGTTTTTCTTTGTATCATCAATTTCTTTGCTGAGGCTTTCTTTCTTTCTTTTTCAGGTTGGTTTTAAATCCTTTCAGAGAATTCCAACATCGGTGATGTTCATATTGACATCTGTTAGTTGTCTTTTCTCATTCAAGTTGAGATTTTCCTGGTTTGCGGTGTGATAAGTAATCCTCATTTACATCCTGGACACTTTGGGTTTTACGTGATGAGAGTCTGTACCTTATTCAGATCTTCTGATTTTGCAGGTTTCTCGTGATCCTGCGCTGTCAGGAGAAGGACACGCTGTCTCAATACTGCCGAGTGCTCCTGGGGGTCCAGGTTTCCGCTCAGCTTCCGCTGCTACCTAGGGGAGGAGGGGCACCTCATGACTGCTCCTCGGGTGGTCTCTCCTGATACTACAGAGGGGGCTTCTTCCCAGGGAATAAGGGTGAAAGCCCCACCTCCCCACTGGAGCTTCTCTGACAGTATCCCAGCAGAAGGAGGGTTCTACATTAAGGCCAGGCGTGGGTTTCATTCTTAGTTCTAAATAGGCTTTTACTTTGCATGCGCATTTTATGTGGATGAACATTGTCCAGGCAAGGGAAGAAGGACACAAGGTGGGTCCTCATTGTAGCAAAGCTGGAGGACAGGCTGGAGGAGGCAGGTCAGTTATAGAAGGCCATAAGCCAGAGAATGAGGAGGAACTGATTTAGCAAATATCACTGTTCAGTGTTGGGCTTCCCTTGTAGCTCAGTTGGTGAAGAATCTGCCTGCAGTGCAGGAGTCCGCCTGCAGTGCAGGAGTCCGCCTGCAATGCAGGAGACCCGGGTTTGATCCCTGGGTTGGAAAGATACCCTGGAGAAGGAAATGATAACCCACTCCAGTATTCTTGCCTGGGAAATGCTATGGACAGAGGAGCTTGGCAGGCTATATAGTCCATGGGGACACAAGTGTCGGACATGACTTAGCAACTAAACTGCTCTTCAGTGTTACCAAGGTTCTTCTGCCCTAGAGCGGGAGCGCTGCAGCCAGGACGGGGCAGTCATCCCCTACCCCCCAACCTTCTGGTGAATTGTCGAATTTGATCAGCAGAGGCTTGGCCACCAGGAGAGAAAGTGGGCATGTGTAGGGCAGCTGTGGGAGGTAGTAAGGAATAGTAACAGTGTGGGTCTGTGTTGGTCACACATAGAAAAATAAGGCTGTGTGTACACCAAAGTACCTGGCCATAAATTGTTAAACATTACAGTTGATTACTAGAATAACTCCTCTCCAAAACAGGATGATGCATTATAATCCTTACCTGAGGAAATGGTAGACTAGAAACACACCTCAGCAATGTCCTTCTGAATGCATTTTCTATGCCACAACAGAGTTTACGTGTGTGTGTTCATGAAGTCACTTCAGCCGTTTTCAACTCTTTGTGACCCCAAGGACTGTAGCCACCAGGCTCCTCAGTTCATGAGATTCTCCAGGCAAGAATACTGGAGTGGGTTGCCACGCCCTTCTCCAGGGGATCTTCCTGACCCAGGGATGGAACTCACGTCTCTTACATGTCCTGCATTGGCAGGTGGGTTCTTTACTACTAGTGCCATTTGGAAAGCCCAGTAGAATTTACACATAAACATAAATAAAATGTTATATAAAAACCAGTTTAGAGGGCCAAAAAATGAGGAAAGAATGGAAAAGAAAAAGAAAACCAAGAATGGAAACAACTATAAGGTGTGCAAGGAGCAATGAATTTGTTTAAGTGGATATTTGCCTATGAATGCATAAATGCCTGGGGCATTTTCTCCATGTAAACTGGGGCTGTGATGAACAGTTTGGGTGGAGAATACCTTATTGCACAAGGACTGATAAAACATGTCTTTATGAAATCCGCTCACGGGTGTGTTCTGATTCCACTAGATTTGCGGAGCTATATGATTTAGGCAGAAATATGTCATAAGATTGTATAGGTTCCAACAATCATTGAAAGGGTTGCTTTGGCATTACAAGGAAAGGATTTGAGCAATTTCTGTTCTCTTTTGGTGTGGTCCTTCATCCATTTGGCAACTGGCATGCAGAACATTTCCTATAGTCCTGATAAGAGCATAACAACTCCCTTAGTTAAGTGACTTTCTGGCTGCCCTCCACTTTTAGCAAGAATTATTAAGACATAGAGCTTTTCCCTTAGGAATCTACATTTCCCAAAAAGTAAATTAAGAGATTGAGAAAAGATAATTCCAGGTTTTGTTTACTACAGCAAAGTTCACCATTAAAAAAAAGAGTGGGTTGCTGTGCCCTCCTCCAGGGTGTCTTCCCGACCCAGAGAGTGAACTTGTGTCTCTTATGTATCTTGCATTGGCAGGCAGGTTCTTTACCGCTAGTGCCAACTGGGAAGTCCATATGCCATGTGTACTTGCATATGTAAACTCATATACATCAATTATATGCAAAGCTCATTATTTGGGGGCACTTTCACTTGTAAATTAGACCTACAAAAATAGTTATTACAAAAGGGGCATGAAAGTAAGATTTAATTTCAGAAATAGTCATCATTAAAACATTATATTTTGAAAACAATCATATCAAATTTAACATCAAACTTTAACTTCTTCTTGATAATTCTTCCCAGACTGCCTTAGTTTAGCGAGATTGCTCCTTTCCCCAAATTCATGAGTTAACCACACATGGAATCACTTTGGAATATCTCTCATCCTGTGCTCTTTTTTGCTGTTTCGTTTGCAGTGTTACTTTTTAATGTTTATGCCTCTTCAATCATTGTCTACCATTATATTCCTCAAAATCCCTGACACTATTTAATTTTAATAAATATTATTGACATAAAAAATAAGAATTACTCATAGTTTTTTTCATGTCTTCAACATGTCTGCTTATTTGAAGTCTTTGAGTTGTTGTTGTTCAGTCACTCAGTTGTGTCTGACTCTTTGCGACCCCGTGGACTGCAGCACACCAGGCCTCCCTGTCCCTCACCATCTTCCGGAGCTTGCTCAAACTCATGTCCATCGAGTCGGTGATGCCATCCAACCATCTTGCCCTCTGTCATTCCCCTCTCCTCCTGCCTTCAATCTTTCCCAGCATCAGGGTCTTTCCCAGTGAGTCAGTTCTTCACATCAGGTGGCCAAAGTGTTGGATCATGAACTCATAATTGCAAAATTCAGACTTAAAATGAAGAAAGTACGGAACACCAATAGACCATTCAGATATGACCTAAATCAAATCCCTTAGGATTATATAATGAAAGTGACAAATAGATCCAAGGGATTAGATCTGATAGACGGAGTATCTGAAGAACTATGGATGGAGGTTTGTAACATTGTACAGGAGGCAGTGATCAAAACCATCCCCAAGAAAAAGAAATGCAAAAAGGCAGAATGGCTGTCTGATGAGGGCTTACAAATAGCTGAGAAAAGAAGACAGGTGAAAGGCAAAGGAGAAAAGGAAAGATACATCCATCTGAATGCAGAGTCTTTGAGAGCTGTGATATATTAACGTTTTTCTTTCTGGGTTGTTATTCTTTAGTTGCTCAGTCGTATCTGACTCTTCCTGACCCCATGGACTATGGCCTGCCAGGCTCCTCTGTCCATGGGATTCTCCAGGAAAGAATACTAGAGTGGGTTGCCATTTTCTTCTCCAGGAGATCTTCCTGGCCCAGGGATCGAATCTATGTCTCCTGCACTGCAGATGGATTCTTTACCACTGAGCCCCCAGGGAAGCCATTGCTCTCGGGTATTTAGAGAGAAATCACTTCTTAATTTCAGGAACTCAGAGCATCACTTCTGTCACATACACAGAGAGAGTGTACAGATCTTCTGTGAAGGGGAGTCTCATTTCCTTACCTGTCAGATGCTTTATTATCAGGAACCTAATCCCCTCACCTCAACCGTGGCTTCAGTATGGCACCATGTGGGTGGTTAGGCTCACAGCCAGGGGTTCTAATCTAATTTAAATAACTGGGGTAACTTTACGGGCTACTGTCATCCCAAAGATGCTCTACACCATATGGCCACATGCTGTTGCTGCTGCTGCTGCTGCTGCTGCTGCTGCTAAGTTGCTTCAGTCGTGTCCAACTCTGTGCGACCCCATAGATGGCAGCCCTCCAGGCTCCCCCGTCCCTGGGATTCTCCAGGCAAGAACACTGGAGTGGGTTGCCATTTCCTTCTCCAATGCGTGAAAGTGAAAACTCAAAGTGAAGTCGCTCAGTCATGTCCAACTCCTAGCGACCCCATGGACTGCAGCCCATCAGGCTCCTCTGTCCATGGGATTTGCCAGGCAAGAGTACTGGAGTGGGTTGCCATTGCCTTCTCCCATATGGGCACATAGTGAATGTCAAATTATAATGATGAAAATAAAGGACGCATTTTCATGTAGTTGGACTTTCTACTTAAGTCAAAATTTTGATACCTAATGAAAACTCTTTGCAAAAGTTACCCTTGTAATAAGACTAAATTGAATATAATTGGATTTTTGTTTGAGGATTTAGGTTTTTAAGGACCTTGGGTCCCAATTAAATCATGTTCCATCCAGAGCTGATACAGTAAGTGAACCTGTTTTCTTGTGATTATCTTGTCTTTTAATACCATAGGGAATATATGTCAATTTAAGGTTGTCTTCATTGAGGTTCTGCTTAATTAAGATTGAGGGGTCAAACCCTCAATGAGCAGCATTTCTTTTTGCTTCTCTTCATAAAATTTTGTGTTGCGGAAATCATGTTTTAATGTCTCAGTCATCAAAATCATCAAAAAGCTTTGCACGTGAATTAACTGAAGTAACACGTATTAGGGACACGGTAACCACACCAAGAGACATAGGTCCCCACTTGGGTAGGTGTCACTAATATAAACATAGTTTTCTTAATTTGAACGTTATTGAAACTTCTTAAAAACTGCAAATGGATTTTATGTGAGGAAATAATAATGGATGCAAATGACTTTAGAAAACAAAATGCAGTACATAGAAAATGTCCTTTCTGAAATCATTGCCTCTGACACTCTTACTATGGGAAGCTTGAATTGTATTTCTAAACATCACCTACAGAGAAGATTTTTAGAACACAAAGGCAATTTTGCTTACCTGCTTGGAAGTCAAAAATTCAGGACTTCTGACAAACACAACACTGCCTGTGGGTTTGCAAACAGGATAGAAAAATGTGGTTTGGAAAAGGGATAAAAAAAGTACACTATTGGAAGGTAATTCTTCAGGAATCTGGGGTTTCTGCGTGCCTTCTAAGCAAAGGTTCAAGAATGTTCTCCCAACAGAGAGCCTTGGAAAGATAAAAATAGTATCTCCCTCTAGAGAGATTTAGTGTCTCTGCCAAGAGACGTTTCAAGGCAACAAATCTAGAGATGTCACGTATCCTCCCCAGAGAAATGCTGATCGGAAAGTGGATCTCTCTCTCTGGAGGCAAGGAGGGGTGGGTTTTCCAGCAGCCTCTGAAAGATGGGGTGTCCCAGTCACAAGCTTCCTCAGCTCTGACACGCTTTCTCCCTGGACCACCTCTGCGTCACCCCAGCAGGACTCGGCAGCCATGAGGAACCACCATGGGCAGGAAGCTCATGATCTCAGGTTCTTTGTTTCTCCATCAGCCATGTCCGTCGACGTGTGAGTAACCAGTCTGGAGATCCCACTTCCTAAAGCCCGCTCCACCCAGTTCCCCTTAAGAGAAAGAGGTCAGAAATATTTGCAGAACAGTCCTGCAGAATGTTGCAGAAATGCCCGCAACTTGCTTAGTTGGCTGCGGATTCACATTTTCAGATGCACATGGAATCAGAAAATACCTTATTTTGAAGCAAATGAAAGTAGGTAGCCAATGCCTATTTTTATCTCCAAAAGCCATAGCAAATCTCACATTTCAAGCATTTCCTTTAAAACATACTCTTAACATGCACTTTGAAAGTTCCCTGTGCCTCAGTGAGTCCTGGAGCACATCACTGGCTGAGAGGGGAGGCTCTGGGTGGGGGGTGAGAAGGGATGCTGAGTGGTCCAGGCTCAGGGGGAGGGATGTGGCCACAGAGCCATCAACTCACTCCTGGATTGGCTGACACGCACCTTGAGGGGCAGAGGAGAGTTTGCCTTTGGTCAGCCCTCTGTATTTGCAGATCACCATCCTTGGAATCTCCTGCATAATCTCCAAGCATGAGCATTTGGAGGTTTTAAAATGGAACCAGGCAGCAGGGTTGGAAGAGCTCCGACACCCACGGAGGCTTCCAGGGTACTGGCTGGTGGCCCAGCGTCAGAGGGAAGCTGGTGAAAGTGAGTTCCAACTGACTCTATTGCTAGAAAGACAGTGCCTCACACACTGCGTATTTTGGTTTCTTTTTGTTCTACTTAAATTAGGAAGAAACTCTATTATGTTGCTAGAGTTTTACTCATTTGGCTTTAGCCACAGGCAGAAAAGTACACAAAGGGGAGGACAGGGAGAGGACAGTGCCTTGAGCAGTGAGATGTCTGAGAAGGGTCTTGTAGGACACAGCAGACCTCACATGACTTGAACATGCTGCCTCCCAGGAAAGCCACACGTAGGTGAACTGTCCCCGAGTCTCTCTTTTCCAGAGGGCTCACACATCATAGCGGGAATTTTCCGGGTGCTCTGTCCTGTGAGGTGATGGCGTCAGTTTGTCCGCATCTATCTATTCTATGCAGCAAAACAGCAGTATTTTAATAACTCAGTTTCTGATGTTCAGCGCTTAGACAAGGCTCCAATTTGCACATTTTTAGATTTATTTCTGGCTTCACAAGTACTGGACAGTTCGTGAACATTTCACAGTAATTGCAAGTTGATTTCTCCACTTTACACCCCAGCCTTACATTTGCCTGTGCAATTAAGGTGACTGGGAATGATTTTCAGCTCAAGAAAAATGCTGTCCACGGAGTTTGCCAGAAGCAACAGTGTTTTCTTTAAAGGTGTTCTGAAATGGGTAATTGGCTTGAAATTTTATTTTCTTTTTAAAAAGCAAAACATATTGATCTGTAAAAGGCTATATTTTATTTAAAACATGTACTTTAAAATCAGCCCAATTGGTGCTGTCTTACTGTAAAGAGATAATTGAGCTCTGGGGAATTGCAAACCCAGAGGCGCAGTCTATTAGAGGACATGTGGAAATTGTGTGATTTTCCTGGAAATGACAGTATTTCTGAAATCCTCCAGGACCGCCCGTGGTCCTTCCTGGTAGCAATCTCCTTGATTAAGAAGGTTCCTCCATGGTAGAGATGTCTAGGAAGAGCCAGAAAAGAAAAAGGATCAGTTCAGCGCCTGAGCAGAGTCCCTCACTAACTCAGAAGAGGCCATGGTTTCGGTCTAAGCCTGCAGGTCCTGGGCTACGAGCCCTTCAGGTTGACACTGCCCTCGGCTTCTGTCTCCCATGGTGACTCCTGAATCAAGGTTTAACAGGTTACCCTGGTCCTTATTCTCTCTGCAAGAAGACTCAGCTGAATCACATGACTCCATGATGGTTTCTAAAGCTGAGTTCAGCACAAATGACTAGGAATGAAACAAGTCTTCCTTCACAAAGAGAAGGACAAAAGGAATGTTGAGGTGCATCTAGGCATGAACTCACTTAATGTACTGAATCTAAAATTTGTAAGACTTCTTTCTTAAACAGCAGGCTGTGTGCGTGCTCAGTCGTGTCCGACTCTTCTGTGACTCCGTGGACTGTATCCCGCCAGGCTCCTCTGTCCACGGGATTCTCCAGGCAAGAATACTGGAGTGGGTGGCCATGCCCTCCTCCAGAGGATCTTCTTGACTGAGGGATCGAACCCACGTCTCTTACATCCCCTGCATTGGCAGGCAGATTCTTTACCACTAGCGCCCCCTGAAAAGCAGAAACCTCTGATTCAGGTAGAAATAAAATAACCCCAGCTTTCTTTGTGCTGTTGTAAATTTAGCATTTACATAGCACTTTAAGCCTTTTCAAGTGATTTTATATCTTTTCATAGCTTTATATTAGTTTGCTACACTTTTCTACTAAATCACTGGAAATATTTGTTACTTCCTATAACCACTAGGACTGGAATGTTCGCTCAAATGATTAATGATGTTGTTTTATATATTTCTCTTTGCTATGTATATGATTTCTTTAATCCAGTTTACTTCTGATGGTTTTTCCATTGCTAGATGAGATGTTAATTTGACAAAATTTGCTAAAACTTTTACAAATGCCATAAATCCTATTAGGAATTCATTATTCAAGGTACAAAATAGAATGCATTTTATAGAGCTTTTAACAGTCGCCGAGCCTGAGGCAATTGCCTGAGTTTTTGCTCTAAACAGGGGGCAAGAGATGGGCTATTGCCTTGACGTCCCACCACTGAGGGCAATGGCCAGCTCAATTTATTGCTAAATGGAGAAGCATTTGTTGTGGAAAATGGGTATGAAATAAAAACAACCAAAGCAACTTTTTTCTTGATTTCTTTAGAATGAAAACCTTGAGGTGGTATCTGCGTAGGGTTTTTATTTTTTCCTTTCTGTCCTCTTTTCTCCATCTCTTTTCTTAATCAGCATTTGACAGCTGCAGGACAAATCTGAATATTTATCCTTAGAGGATACCTGTCTCTGTTCGCAGCTGCCACCCTGCTTTCTCCCTGGTCACTGATGCACATCCTACTGCCCTGAGGCTATACACTTAATCTCTCTCGATTCTGATCTGTTTGCCCCTAATTCTGTTCCTGCCACCCTACTTCTTTAGAGAAGGCTATCTGTGGTCCATGGAGGAAATGTAATCTGTGAATTTTACTCTCTGACAATTTAAAACTAGTATTACATAATTCCTATCAATCTTAGATCCTCTTTACAAAGTCTTAAAAATGAATAATTTTCTTAATTTCAAGTCATTTTTATAGCCCATATATTTTCCTTAAATGAATAAAATTTGATATCCCCTACTTTCTTTTCATCTTCAGATTTTGTTCTTTTTTCCCCTGAAATGCTGACCTAAAATATTTTTGATTATATAAGTTTTATGTATTTATTACTACTCATAATAATTTAGAAGTGCATTTCATGTTTAATATTGTATTTTACCATCAATACAACATTTTTTGTGTGGTAAATTTCACATTAAAAAGAGGGCTTTAAATCAATCAACAACAATATTTCATTTTTGAATAAATGTGCACATAACAGCAAATAATATTTTTTGGGGGGTCAAAGCTTATCTATCTCATTAATTTCGATAATACAAATAGCATTTTAAAATTCTTGAAATTCTTAACACAGTGCCCCTCACATACAGCAAACGCTCAGTAATAGGTATAAGAGTGTATGTTCCATTATTCCAACATTTTCCTTTGTAATAGAATAGTATTAGCTCAGCTGTAAGAAACAGGAAGTGTCTGCAGGCTTTAAATAAAATTGTTTAGAGATGGGAGTGAGAAGAGGATCAGAGTAAATAGCAAATATTCCTGGCTATGTAGTGGTTTTCTGAGCAAAACTCAACAGATTATCAAGTGTACTATTCACTGAGCATGTAATTAATATTTGACAAATAATTTTATTTCTCATAAGAGTCTGACACAAAAACTATTTATCTGCCTTACCTTTAAGACTTGGTTTTCTGTTATCATTTACATAAAAGACTCATTTGAGGTTTTTCAGAGAAACACACAAACCATTATATTGTAAATGAAACCAAAATCGAAAAGGACACGCGAATAAAAATTCTCAGAACCTAATGTCTATTTGGATTAAAACTAACAGATATCTTGCATGTGTGTGTGTGCTCAATCGTGTACAGCTCTTTGCTACCCCATGGACAGTAGCTCACCAGGCTCCTCTGTCCATGGGATTTTTCAGGCAGGAATACTGGAGTGGGTTGCCATTTGCTCCTCCAGGGGATCGTCCTGACTCAGGGACTGAACACATGTCTTCTGTGTCTCTTGCATTGCAGGCAGATTCTTTACCGCTTGAGCCAACAGATGCCTTAAGGCAGTACAATGTGGCTGTTAAAAGCACATTCTTGGAACTGGGTAAGATTCCAGACTTCTGGGGACCCCCAATGCCTCATTTTTAAAGGTGTAAAGACAGTACTTCACTTGCAGTAGGTTGAGGGTGTGTCATTACCATTCATACCATTTACTTAGTCAGAAATACAAACCTGAATATCTTTTGTAGGTAACTTTGAATAGTGAAGTGTTTTTTAAAATAAACTTTTACTTTAGAATAACATTGGATGTACAAAAATGTTGCAAGTGTAGTAGAGAGTTCCCACACATCATACACCAATTTCTGTTATTATTGACATCTGACCTTAGTATGAGTTATTTGATGCAACTAATGAATCAAGATTGATCCATTATTATTATCTAAATTCTGCAGCTAATTTCATCTCTTTAGTTTTCACAAAAAGTCCTTTTTCTGTCTCAGGATCCCATCCAGAATCTCACATGCCAGTTGGTCCCCAGGTCTTTTCAGACCCTCTAGGCTGTGACTGTTCTTCCCTGAAATGAAGTAAAGTAAAGTGAAAGTCACTCAGTCGTATCTGACTCTTGGCAACCCCATGGATTATACAGCCCATGAAATTCTCCAGGCCAGAATACTGGAGTGGGTGATTGTTCCCTTCTCCAGGGGATCTTCCCAACCCAGGGGTCAAACCCAGGTCTCCCGCATTGCAGGTGGATTCTTTACCAGCTGAGCCACAAGGGAAACCCTAGAATACTGGAGTGGGTGGCCTATCCCTTCTCTAGCAGATCTTCTGGACCCAGGAGTCGAACTGGGGTCTCCTGCATTCTGCTCTGGTTTTTGATGACTCCGGCAGTTTCGAGGAGGACTGATAAGGTGTTTTGCAGAATGCCACTGAATTGGGATGACTGGTGTTTTTCCCCTGGGAGGAAGACTGCAGAAATAAAGCACCCTTCCCATCACATTGTGTTAAGGGTGCTGCTCTCAGTCTGATTCTGTTTACCTGGATTATCTGGCTGAAGTGAAGCAATTTCTTTTCCTTAGAAATTCTAAATTACTAACGCTACTCTTTGGGGCTTCCCTGGTGGTGCGGCAGTAAAGAATCCATCTGCCAATGCAAGAGACGTGGGTTTTGGATTCCTGAGTCTGGAAGATCCCCCAGAGAAGGAAATGGCAATCCACTCCAGAATTCTTGCCTGGGAAATCCTGTGGACAGGGGAGCCTGATGGGCTGCAGCCAGTGTGGTCGCAACAGTCGACTAAAACAGCAATAACAGTGCTCTTCTTTAACAAGTGATGGTTAGTAAGATTTTTAGATAATTTTGTCAAAAAATGTCTCATTTCCTGATTCTTTCACTTAACTAAAGGAAAACAGACTTGTCTTTAAGTAACAGCTTTATCTATAAACATTGTTTTCTAGATGAAATCGTATTGGAATTTTAAAAGAGAACTTACTGCTTAGCAGTTAATGCCTGATTTAGCTTCATTATATAACAAATATATTCTTGACAAGGACGAGTGACCCAAAACACGTTTGCTAAAATGTAGTTGAAGAAATGTGTACTTTCAATAAAACCCTTGTTGTTACAGCATACCCTGAAGATTGCTATTTCAAAAAGCAAATCACCTAGGTAAGTTCCAGTTTAAACACACTTTCCTCAAACAACAGAAAGGTTCTTTTCACCAGGAGTCTTAATGGAGCTGCTGAGGGTTTGCTGATGCTGGGGAGCATGGGGGGAGGCAGGATTCTGTAGATTCCTCTGACTCGGATTTCACCTCCATGCTCTGTTAGCGACTTCTTCCTATAGTTAGCTTTATATTTCTAAACAAGATTTCTCTTCTGATATTTATTTATCTCTGGCTGCAGCTTGTGGGATCCTAGTTCCCCAGCCAGGGATTGAATCTGTGTTCCCTGAAGTGGGAGTGAAGAGTCCTAATCACTGGACTGACAGGGAAGTACCTTGATATTTCTTAATACAATTTTAGTCATCATCTTTGGGTTTCTAGTAGGTAACCTGGGATTTTCTTACTATCACACCATTCACTCCATTGTTCGCCTTTTTTCAAACTCCTAATTATGATATCACAATTGTCATCTGATCAGTATTCATAGTTACATTACATAACTTAAGTAAATAGTCACTGCTGACAAGTAGTACTGTGATCTCACTTCTTTTTTTTTCCTCTTATATCACTCTTTGCTTTCTTTGGATTAGTTGATTAATTTTGTTAACCTGTGTTGAATTTTGATCTGGCTCTGATGTTTTAATTTTCAAGAAATCTTTCTAGTTCTGTGAACCCAGTATTTATGTTTTTTAATATAGTATTTTCTAATCTTGTTTCATGAGAGACGTATCCTCTATCTCTTTCAGAAAAATTTTTTTATTTTAAATTTCTTTCTTTTTTTTTTTTTATATTTTTGGTGCTTCCTTGAAGTTGCTTTTGCTTTGTTTTGATTTACTTTGTTTTGTCTTGTTTTTTGGTATTGTTTGCTTCTTCTTTATCTTTTGTTAATGCTGTAAAATTTTTCCTTTTATTTTTTCTGTCATTCCGGAGGTTTTTCTCAATACATGGTAATCCTTAGTATTCTATTTCTGTCTAGGAGTAAGACTCTGAGAAGCTGTTTAGAAGCTTTGTATGCATGGATGGGATTTCTCAACTGATGAGCTTTGCTGTAGATCAGTTAAATGGTCATTTTACTCAGAGATCTCTAAATATAGTTATTTTCTGAAATCTTTCCGTTTCTGCAGAGAACCATCCCTTTAAATCCTGCCTCCAGGGTGAGATGACTGGTTGCCAGCTTTCTTGGAACCACACGGGGCTTGAGCTATTAACAATCAGGACAAGGTTTTTACTCAATCTCTCTGTTTTAGGATGTGTACCCCCTCGTGTCTCCCTCTACCCACAGCTACCCAAGATCTGGAGTGACCTTCATTTAAAAACATGATGATATGTATACTTGTAGCTGATGCATGTTGATGTATGGCACGATATTGTAAAGCAAATACCTTGCAATAGAAAATTTTTAAAAAGAAACCAAAACCCATGAAAATTAAGATCCATTAAATCTCTTTGTCCTTATTCCTAGTTTTTGTACTCTATGTATTTAAGATGTATTCTTAGCTGTCTAGTCCGAGAATAAAGATAGTAATCAAAATGCATTTGAATTCAAGTGATTCAGATTTTTTTTTCTTTAAACACCATTTAGTAACTCTTCAAGAAAGGCTTTTAAAAGATACTAGGAAAGTTTTCTGAGCGTGTCTGAACACAAACAACAGTTTGTATGCTCCTCCAATTTCTCTCTTGCTACTGTTTGTAAAAGATTTAAACGTCTGATGATAGGACACAGCACGATGACATTCTGGGAGATAAAAGGCTTTTATCTTTGTTACTCCAAGCTTTCAATGCAAGAGTTTGTACCCAGGACAGAATAATGGCATCTAGGGCTGCAGGTGGTGATGTAGGCAAGGATAGCTAGGTTTCTGGGCTCCTTGTGGATTTGACGATTTGGATAATTGTGCAGAACCCATGGTGTTGGGCTGGCCCTTGTTTCCCAGTCCCTGGCCCTGGGGATGTATAGAAGTTGGCAGTGTGTCAGCCTTAGGAGGGAAGTGGGTGGGCTGTGGACTTGATGGCTTAAGAAAGGGAACTGATCAATCTCTAGCCAGAGCCTCCAAACTGGGTCAAGAGAGCATTTAAAACAAAGCATGAAACAAACAAACAAAAAACCTACTTGACTTCCCTCTTTCTTCCTCCAGACTGGAAACACATGTTTGTAACTGCAGTATGTACTTGCATGCTCAGATGTGTCTGATTCCTTGCAACCCCATAGACTGTATCCCACAGGTTCCTCTGTTCATTTAGTTTTCCAGGCAAGAATACTGGACTGGGTTACCATTTCCTACTCCAGGGGATCTTTTAGACCCAGGGATCAAAACCACGTCTCTTGTGTCTCCTGAGGCAGATTCTTAACCGCTGCACCACCTGGGATGAGCAATTTATACAGATCTTGCCTATACCATGGCAACAGGAGTTCATTTGACAAGTGTCTCTTGTATCTGATTGAGGGTTTGGGAGGCTGAATCTAACCCATGTATAGTAGATGTAAGGTTGCAAACTCACAGCATCTCCAGCTCTACTCCGGGACAAGTGGTTCCCTCACAACTCTTTGTGACTCATGGCCATTGCGTTGGTGATGCCATCCAACAATCTCATCCTCTGTCATCACTGACTCAATGGACATGAGTTTGAATAAACTCCGGGAGTTGGTGATGGACAGGGAGGCCTGGCGTGCTGCAGTCCATGGGGTCGCAAAGAGTCGGACACGACTGAGTGACTGAACTGAACTGAACTAAACTGATGTTTTATTCTGAACTACTAGTCCTAATCCTTTCCACATAGGATGAAGCCTAAGAATCGAGTCACATACTAGCTTTTGTTGCACAGACCTACAGAATACAGAAGCAGGAGTATCTACTTCTGTTGTGAGGGAACGGCTTGTCCTGGAGTAGAGCTAGAGATGCTGTGAGTTTGCAAGCTTACATCTACTATACATGTGTTAGATTTGCCCCCCCCCGCCCCCCAAACCCTCAATCAGATACAAGAGACATTTGTTAAATGAACTCCTGTTGCCTTGGTCTCGGCCCAACAGACTGAACAGAGTTCTCCTCTGTTGATCAACATGAACAGAGCAGGGGACTAAGAAGTGGGGCTGCCAAAGACCCTGGGACACTGAGGGCTATGTGTTCACAGAACCCTGGCCCTTCCACCAGTCACCCCAGAGAGAACTTCCCTCTTCTCTTTTGTACCTGGTTAGGGAAACAGTGGAAACAGTGTCAGACTTTATTTTGGGGGGCTCCAAAATCACTGCAGATGGTGATTGCAGCCATGAAATTAAAAGACGCTTACTCCTTGGAAGAAAAGTTATGAGCAACCTAGATAGCGTATTCAAAAGCAGAGACATTACTTTGCCAACTAAGGTCTGTCTAGTCAAGGCTATGGTTTTTCCTGTGGTCGTGTATGGATGTGAGAGTTGGACTGTGAAGAAGGCTGAGCGCCGAAGAATTGATGCTTTTGAACTATGGTGTTGGAGAAGACTCTTGAGAGTCCCTTGGACTGCAAGGAGATCCAACCAATCCATTCTGAAGGAGATCAACCCAGGGATTTCTTTGGAAGGAATGATGCGGAAGCTGAAACTCCATTACTTTGGCCACCTCATGTGAAGAGCTGACTCATTGGAGAAGACCCTGATGCTGGGAGGGATTGGGGGCAGGAGGAGAAGGGGACGACCCAGGATGAGATGGCTGGATGGCATCACTGACTCGATGGACGCGAGTCTGAGTGAACTCCGGGAGTTGGTGATGGACAGGGAGGCCTGGTGTGCTGCAGTTCATGGGGTCGCAGAGAGTCGGACACGACTGAGCGACTGAACTGAACTGAACTGAGCCTGTTCATTTGTCTATAACAGTCTAGCAATTCACTATATTTACCTGACAGTATCTTCATTTTGGCTTATTATACCGACTTTGAAAAGAAGAACTGCAGGTTATTATCCACGTCACTTGGACTTGATCATCAGCCCACAGTAATAGTAGTTATTTGTTGAATTAATCGAGTAATTATTTACTAAGTTAATATGATATTCAAATGAGAACCAGAGATTATAAAATACAACTCTACATAACAAAGGTCATTTTTCTTTGTTCTGCATTATTAGATTATTAACTTTGCATGGTAAAATACATGGTAAAATACCGTGTCCCTGAAGTGTTTTCCTTTTCCCATGGAGTTATCTCTGAGAGTAGAGTAGAATTGGAAATACAGATTTTTCTAATAATACTCTTCTTAAATTTTGGATTTAGCCACCAGGGAAGCCCAGTTCCCAATCAATAAATAAGGGAATGTGATCTCCCTCCCTACATGTTGTGGAACAAATTGGAAGACAGTTAAAAAGTCAGGGAGCTGGAATTCAGCTGTCTGCTTCCTGCCTGGGGTGCCTGGATTGGAGGATGTCCCTTCCAGCTGCAGCCCCACTGTGCTTGCATGTCCTGCCAGCCTGGAGGTTTGGCTTCACAGGCACCTGCAGGGGTCCAGCGGAGCAGTGTCCTGCAGAGACCTGCAAGGGAAGTGTCTCAGGTGGGGCTTCTCAGGGACTCGCCGGAAGGGAATTTACTGTTGCAGGATTTCCTCAGTTTCAAACCCATTCACTTATTCAGCATCAAAAATAACCATGCACCCTGTCAGACATTTTAAGTTAACATTTAAAAATTTTTCTTCATAATTTTAAATGGCTACAAAACACATAATTTTTGGCATGTTGAAACGAGTGACACTGTAATAATAAAAT
Source organism: Budorcas taxicolor (assembly GCF_023091745.1). Taxonomy (NCBI): domain Eukaryota; kingdom Metazoa; phylum Chordata; class Mammalia; order Artiodactyla; family Bovidae; genus Budorcas; species Budorcas taxicolor. Next base: position 151,305,848 of record NC_068920.1, on the reverse strand, counting down.
GGATACAAAACTCTTTTAAATGCATTGAATGTACTCTCAACTTTATGCTCACCATAATCCATTAAAATACATGATTGATTGTGTGTTTGAGGGTGCAGTGAAGTGTAAGGAATATTCACACATATTCTCACACATGTATATGTGTGTGTGTATATGTGTGTGTGTATATGTGTGTGTGTGTGTAAGTGTACCAACCAATTCTGCCTTGATACCAGGGAATTTTTATCTCATTTTTTCCCACTTGAATTCACATTTCAATTCCACTTCTACAGAATTTTGTGTAAGTTATGTTTATCTTTGAAAATGATCAGTTACCAAGTCACATACACACATGCTTCTACATATGGAAATTAAAAAAAGAAATTATTTTCTGTGACCGTAAGTAAAAATATTGATCTTTGGACTTAAGTTTCATTAATTTATTATTGTATGAGATCGGTTCCTCGGTTGTGTCCAACCCTTTGCAACCCCATGGATTGCCAGGCTCCTCTGTCCACGGGATTCCCCAGGCCAGAATATTGGAGTGAGCTACCATTTTCTACTCTCCAGGATCTTCCTAACCCAGGGATAAAATTTGTGTCTCTTGCACCTCCTGCATTGGCAGGCAGATTCTCTACCACTGTACCCACCTGAGAAGCCCCCTTACTACACTTGATTGTAGCCAAAGGCTGAGAAGTGATTGATCAATACGCAGTTGATCAAAATATAAATACATAAGAACTTTGACATGTAGATAGCAAAGTAGAAACTTTTACTGGAAAACCATCTCTGAATGAATGAGATGGACGGAACTTTTTATCAATTGGTTTTATATATCCAGGGAATAAAATAACTTTCTGTTACAATTAGTCATGGCTCACATACACTTTCAACTCCTGAAAACTATTATTTTCTTCATAGAGATACACTGAGCAGTATTAGGTGGGGGAGGTTGTGAGGGGTGTGTGTGTGTGTGTGTGCGCGCATGTTTAAGAAACAAAACTTAACATCGAGACCCACTTTCAGGGTGGCTAAACGTCTTTTTAAAAATATCTCCTGTAAGAACTAATATGCAAAATACAGGAGCACCCACATGGTTTCCAGTAATCTTATCAGGCTGTGAATATGGACAGACTTGATGTTGGCTGGCATCTGTTTCTCCAAGTATGAGTGACTAGGACAGATATGTGTCCAGGTTTGGGGTTCAGCCCTCTGCTGGGCCCCACACTCAGTTGGGTTGGAGGAAGTTCTCACGTTCTGTGGAAAGCAGAGATTCCCAGGGTCTGGGAGCTAAGAGTACGTGGCAGGACTGAGGTCAAAGTTTCGATAAAAGAGTGATTCTTGTACTTGAGTGGGCCAGCAGTTGGGCAGCTCCACTTTAGAATGATTTCAGGTAGAACTTAAATCTGCTATTCCTTTTAAAAAAGGAGGGGTTAGCTTGAACTTGAGAATGGAATCCCACAAGTCATTTCTGCTGTATGAAGGAAAAGAATATCAGAGCACAAGTCATGTCCAGTCACCTGCAGGTCTTGTCCATCTTACTCAGGAAGCTTCTAGAAAAGTGATGCCCAAATCAGCTTCCTGTAATGGGAGAAATGCTCTCCACCTGTGCTGTTCACTACAGGAGCCATTGACCACGTGTGGCCACAGAGCACTTGAAACGTGACTCATGTGACCGAGGAACCTCATTAAAATTTTTTTGTTCTTTAGTTACTAAGTCATATCTGGCACTTTGCGACCCCATGGACTGCCACGTGCCAGGCTTCCCTGTCCTTCAGTATCTCCTGGAATTTGCTCAAACTCATGTCCACTGAGTTGGCGATGCCATCCAACCATCTCATCCTCTGTCTCCCACTTCTCCTCCTGCCCTCAGTCTTTGCCAGCATCAGAGTCTTTTGCAATGAGTCAGCTCTTTGCATCAGGTGGCCAAAGTATTGGAGCTGCAGCTTCAGTATCAGTCCTTCCAGTGAATATTCAGGGTTGATTTCATTTAGGGTTTCAGTTTTTATTTAACTGTGAATAAAACATAAATTCAATTTGCTGCATACAGCTGGTGCTATCATGTTGTAGGATCAGTTCTAGAAGGTAATCCTCACCCTCACTCACATCCAGGGTGAAGTGTTGGCTGTGAGGCAGTTACTACATGCTATGTTTCCCTCATGTTTCCTTAATGTTTATCCTCCAAAAACGAGATCTCTGGATATAAATGGCTTAATCTGAGTTTTTTGATCTATGCAAAGATCATTTGTTTTCAATTTCTGACAGTTTCTCAGGTTTTCTTGGATATTAATGACAAAGTTAAGTGATAGTTAAAAATCCATAGCCTAAAGGCAGAGAATCTTGGTTTGAGTGTATTTAAATTAGAAATAAGATTGAAAATTAATCAGTTAATCATTTATGCTCATTTCATTCTAAATTATGATTTTATGTTTTATCTGTAACTTTTTATGTGTATTTTCAACAAAAAAAGTAGTCATCAGAAAAAGCTTCTAAGTGAGTTCCAAAGTCACCAAGGCTTTTATTTTTTAGTTCTCTCTTTGGCTCTCTGATTAATTTTTTTTTAACTAAAATAAAAACTTATTTAATTTCTCCTGACCTGACCTCTCTCCTGGCATCATCTGTAAGCCAAGAAAAAGCAGAGAGGGAGGGCAGAATGGGACACGTGGCTGTGTCTTCATGTGCTGCCTGATATAAAAGCGGGAATAAATTACACGAGGGCAACACGCTTTTATTATCATGTTAAAAACCCAAATGGATAATGCTAGGTTGCCGTACAGTCAAGGATCACTCTCTATCTCATTTTTAACGCAGACGTTTTGCTTTTAATAATGTGTTAATGGCAGGAAACGCGAATGCCATTTGTGTGATTCTTTGTTCTGGCTGAGGAATAACTGATATTATCTAATGAATATGCAAATAACTCAAGGCTCCTTATTAATTGTGTCTAACCATCTGTTCCTGTAAAGAGCACTTGACTGTTTGCCACATCACACTCTATGGATGTGTGTGGAGAACTGTTAGAGAAACTTGGAGCAGTTAATCTATATATTTGAACGAATCTGTGGTTTTATTACCGTCAATAAATGAGGCAATTTCCCTAAACCGAAATGAATTGTTCAAATGAGATTATTTGAGGTTGATATTTCAATAGGAAAATGCTAAGAAGAAAATAATGGTTTAAATGACCCAACCCATGAGTTTTCGATTGCTAAGATTTTAAATAGAACCCAATTTATGTGATCTGAATCTACCCAATTTGATTCTGTAACAGACTTGTACTGCTCATGTATATGTATGATTAACGTAACACACTCACATTTAATCAGGATATTTACAACATGGACTATTTTCTGATGGGATCTTATAAAAGGTGAACAGTAGCTTTGATTTTTTTTTTTTTTAAAGGGCAAGCGAGAGAAGATAGAAATCAAACCTTGGCTGTAAAGCACTCCTATACTGAAATTTCAAACAGTGAAAGTGAGTTGGAAATGTTTATTTCTACTTTTGCTGCACTCCTTCTCAAACTGAAAATTCTTAGCTCCCTTTTGAATGGTGGGTGATGGTTTTCCATAAAGTAAGCTGCCCAGGCCAAGCTGATTGCATGGTTACCATCTTTCACTGTGGTATTTTTATCTTTTGTCCACGGGGGGAGCAGTAAGCCAGCTGTTTCGCTTTACTTATATCTCTGTGTAAAGTAACACGTTTTCTATCTTTTTAGATTACAGCTCTTCATAAATCACATGTGATTGGATTATATACATGCGTCTGGTGTTCATTTCTGTTCAAATGAATGAACACTTTATAAACATCCCTATCTCAAGTAAAATTCTTCCTCACACAAGTGAGCAAATCAGTGGATTTGTGATTTGTGTTAGAAAACAACGTAAATTGTATGAATTTGATAAGATTTCTTCTCTGCTGACTACAGCATTGACCATGCTCTGGTTTCAGGAACAAAATAATCACTTTTAAGATTTGAAAGTAAAACATTTTCTTAATACCTGGAATTTTTTTTTAGAGTATTCCTTCAGGAATATATAATAAAACCATAAAATTATGATAGATTGATTATTACTCAAATTAATCTAATCATTATAAAGATAATGCATAGCCCCATCCCCACACCTTTTATAGCTCATGATTTCCACATGTCTATCTCATTAGGAAGCTTCCATAAGTCTCTTATCCTTCTCTAACAGAGGACAGACAGAGTGAAAACCACATTCACAGAAAACTAACCAATCTGATCACATGGACCACAGTCTTGTCTAACTCAATGAAACCATGAGCCATGCCATGCAGGGCCACCCAAGACAGATGGGTCATGATGCAGAGTTCTGACAAAACGTAGTCCACTGGAGAAGGGAATGGCAAACCACTTCAGTATTTTTGCCTTGAGAACTCTGTGAATAGTATGAAAAGGCAAAAAGTTAGGACACTGAAAGATGAACTCCCCAGGTCAGTAGGTGCCCAATAGGCTACTAGAGATCACTGGAGAAATAACTCCAGAAGGAATGAAGAGATGGAGCCAAAGCAAAAACAACACACAGCTGTTGATGTGACTGATGATGGAAGTAAAGTCTGATGCTGTAAAGAGCAATGTTGCATAGGAACCTGGAATGTTAGGTCCATGAATCAAGGTAAATTGAAAGTGGTCAAACAGAGATGGCAAGAATAAGCATCAATATTTTAGGAGTCAATGAACTACAATGGACTGGAATGGGTGAATTTAACTTAGATGACCATTACATCTACTACTGTGGGCAAGAATCCCTTAGAAGAAATAGAGTAGCCCTCATAGTCAACAAAAGAGTCCAAAATGCAGTACTTGGATGCAGTCTCAAAAGTGACAGAATGATCTCTGTTTGTTTCCAAGGCAAACCATTCAATATCACAGTAATCCAAGTCTATGCCCCAACCAGTAATGCTGAAGAAGCGGAAGTTGAATGATTCTGTGAAGACCTACAAAACTCTAGAACTAACACCCCAAAAGATGTCCTTTTCATTGTAGGGGACTGGAATGCAAAAGTAGGAAGTCAAGAAGTTCCTGGAGTAACAGGCAAATTTAGCCTTGGAGTACAGAATGAAGCAGGGCAAAGGCTAATAGACTTTTGCCAAGAGAAAGCACTGGTCATAGCAAACACCCTCTTCCAACAACACGAGAGACCCTACACATGGACATCACCTGATGGTAAACACCAAAATCAGATTGATTATATTCTTTGCAGCCAAAGATGGGGAAGCTCTATACAGTTAGCAAAAATGAGACTAGGAGCTGACTGTGGCTCAGATCATGAGCTCCTTATTGCCAAATTCAGACTTAAATTGAAGAAAGTAGGGAAAACCACTAGACCATTCAGGTATGACCTAAATCAAATACTTTACAATTATACAGTGGAAGTGAGAAATAGATCCAAGGGATTAGATCTAACAGACAGAGTGCCTGAAGAACTATCAACGGAGGTTTCTGAGATTGTACAGGAAGCAGTGATCAAGACCATACCCAAGAAAAAGAAATCCAAAAAGGCAAAATGGTTGTCTGAGGAGGCCTTACAAATAGCTGTGAAAAGAAGAGAAGCAAAAGGTAAAGGAGAAAAGAAAAGAAATACCTATTTAAATGTAGAGTTTCAAAGAATAGCAAGGAGAAATAAGAAAGCCTTCTTGAGTGATCGATGCAAAGAAATAGAGGAAAACAATAGAATGGGAAAGACTAGAGATCTATTCAAGAAAATTAGAAATACCAAGGAAACATTTCATGCAAAGATGGGCTCAATAAAGGATAGAAATGTTATGGACCTAACAGAAGCAGAAAATATTAAGAAGAGGTGGCAAGAATACACAGAAGAACTGTACAAAAGAGATCTTCATGACCCAGATAATCACGATTGTGTGATCACTCACCTAGAGCCAGACATCCTGGAATGTGGAGTCAAGTGGGCCTTAGGAAGCATCACTACGAACAAAGCTAGTGGAGGAGATGGAATTCCAGTTGAGCTATTTCAAATCCTGAAAGATGATGCTGTGAAAGTGCTGCACTCAATATGCCAGCAAATTTGGAAAACTCAGCAGTGGCCACAGGACTGGAAAAGGTCAGTTTTCATTCCAATTCCAAAGAAAGGCAATGCCAAAGAATGCTCAAAGTACCACACAATTGCACTAATCTCACATGTTGGATCATCAAAAAAGCAAGAGAGTTTTAGAAAAACATCTACTTCTGCTTTATTGACTATGCCAAAGCCTTTGATTGTGTGAATCACAGCAAACTGTGGAAAATTCTTCAAGATATGGGAATACCAGGCCACCTGATCTGCCTCCTAAGAAATCTGTATGCAGGTCAGGAAGCAACAGTTAGAACTGGACATGGAACAACAGACTGGTTCCAAATTGGGAAAGGAGTACATCAAGGCTGTATACTGTCACCCTGCTTATTTAACTTCTATGCAGAGTACATCATGTGAAATTCTGGGCTGGATGAAGCACAAGCTGGAATCAAGATTGCAGGGAGAAATATCAATAACCTCCAATGCACAGTTGACACCATCCTTACGGCAGAAAGCAAAGAAGAACTAAAGAGCCTCTTGATGAAAGTGAAAGAGAAGAGTGAAAAAGTTGGCTTAAAACTCAGCATTCAGAAAACTAAGATCATGGCATCTGGTCCCATCACTTCATGGGAAATAGATGGGGAATCAATGGAAACAGTGACAGACTTTATCTCTTTGGGCTCCAAAATCACTGCAGATGGTGACTGCAGCCATGAAATTAAAAGATGCTTGCTCCTTGGAAGAAAAGTTATGACCAACCTCAACAGCATATTAAAAAGCAGAGACATTACTTTCCCAACAAAAGTTTGTCTGTCAAAGTTATGGTTTTTCCAGTAGTCACGTATGAGTGTGAGAGTCAGACTATAAAGAAAGCTGAGCACCAAAGAATTGATGCTTTTGAACTGTGTTGGAGAAGACCCCTGAGAGTCCCTTGGACAGCGAGGAGATCCAATCAGTTCATCCTAAAGGAAATCAATCCTGAATATTCTTTAGAAGAACTGTTGCTGAAGCTGAAGCTCCAATACTTTGGCCACCTGATGAGAAGAACTGACTCATTTGAAAAGACGCTGATGCTGGGAAAGATTGAAGGTTGGAGGAGAAGGGGCTGACAGGATGAGATGGTTTGATGGCATCACTGACTCAATGGATATGAGTTTGATTAGGCTTCGGGAGTTGGTGATGGACAGGGAAGCCTGGCATGCTGCAGTCCATGGGATTGCAGAGGGTTGGACCCGAGTGAGTGACTGAACTGAACTGATTTCCATATTGTTTGTGTTTTACTATGTGAACTTAGTACAGGCAATAATAGCCCCATGTACCATCCAAAATTGTGAAATCAAAATTTAGATGTCACAAATTTCTTGTTGGTAGAATCAAAAGATGATGTTTGTCACAGCCCACCTCATAGTATGATTAAAGAGTCAGTGGAAAGTATGTAAATTGCCTTTAAAAAAGTAATATTTTCATAACCATGAAAGTTGGTATTAATATTTTTAGAATCACTACAAATGTGTATTAAATGGCTGTCTTAATACCAGAATGTTCACTTTAATCAATGTATCTTACAAATGTGTTTTCTCTATAAAAAATCTGACACAGTCGCTAGTGATAACTCTACTTACCCTATTTTTCCAGCTTTATTGAAGCATAATTACTTACTCCATGCAACATCTTGGGACCAGAAAGAATAGAAACACTGCTTCAAATGTCCCCCTATTTTCCTTTTACTCTTCTACTGCTACATTGGGCTTTTATTACTTGTATAAAAGTAAGTTTTTTCTCAATATAAAACACTGCTAAACATTTAGAAGTGTGTAAAATGATTTCCTTTAGAATATACATTGTTGGTCAAAGTCATGTGCTAGACACTCACAATAGACTTATAGCATCTTATTTTTCCAAAAATATCAAAGTTGGGCAATAGATGATGGTGATATTTATGCTTTATGGTCCCATTGTTTCACTGATATTCCATTTTTGATAGACTCTTGAAGTTCCTGTATTGTTCAGTTACTTAATACAGAGACAAATTTGGGTCTTCATTATTTTCTTGTTAATGACTCCCATTGCACCCGTTTTTTTGCCTTCTCAATTATAGTATGAAATTGCTTTTTTAAAAGGTTGTTTTAGATATGCACTGTATTTTCCATTATTGAATTTCTCCAAATAGTATTACACATGTTGGCCATTATGTCTTTACAGATCCCTGATATATTTTGTCTTTTTAGTAATTCCAGTCTCTGTTCACAATTTTGTTCCCTCTTGCTGGTAAGTACTCCTGCAACGCTTTCCTGCAATACCCGCCTCTGTGTGTCTCTCCCTACCCTGTTCAGTCCCTCCTAGACAGTGCCAACTCTTTGCCTGTAAATCAATATTATTCTTATGCATTTTTGCCTTTAAGATCTCCCACAAATTCCCATCATATGCAAACCTTCTCACCTTGATATCTGGGTATCTTTCTATGACCCCCACCTCCCCCCAAAAAAAGTTGCACGCATGCTCAGTCATGTCCGACTCTTTGTGACCCCATGGACTATAGCCTGCCAGACTCCTCTGTCTGTGGGATTCTCCAGGCAAGAATCCTGGAGTGAGTAGCCATTCACTTCTCCAGGAGATCTTCCCAACCCAGGGACTGAAAGGTCCTCTGTATCGCAGGTGGTTTTTTACCATCTGAGTCACCAGGGAAGCCCTAAGAATGGGAGGAGAATATTAACAAATCAGAAAGAAATTGTCAGGTAAATTAAAACATGTTCTATTATTAAACATTAGGAAAATAATCCCAACTAGTATAGTAGGAAGAAGAACAGCGCCCCACGGACCCATGTCCTAATCTCCGTGCCCGTGTTACCTCCTGTGTTTAAAGGGACTTTAGAGGTGGGCTGCCGTCTATGGGGTCGCACAGAGTCAGACATGACTGAAGCAACTTAGCAGCAGCAGCAGCAGCAGAGGTGATTAAGGTTGTGGACGTTGAGATGAGGAGGTAATCTGGATTAACCAAGTTGGACTCTAATCTCATCACACAAGGTCTTTAAAAAAGCCTTTCGCGACTGCGGTTAGTATCAGAAGGAGATGTGCCTGAGAAAAGACAAGAGAGATTTAGCATTGCTGGCCTTGCTGATGGAGGAGGGGGATCTGAGCCCTGGAATATGGGAACTCAAAGGTAGGAAGGAGCAGGTAGATGGCTGCTCCCTAGAGACTCCAAGGAGGAATGCAGCCCTGTAGGATCATGATTTTATTTTATTCTATTTTTTAAAAATCTGTATTGAGAACTAAAGAGCCTCTTGATGAAAGTGAAAGAGGAGAGTGAAAAAGTTGGCTAAAAATTCAACATTCAGAAAACTAAGATCATGGCATCCGGTCCCATCACTTCATGGCAAATAGATGGGGAAACCGTGGAAACAGTGGCAGACCTTATTTGGGGGGGCTCCAAAATCACTGCAGATGGTGACTGCAGCCATGAAGTTAAAAGACGCTTGCTCCTTGGAATAAAAGTTATGACCAACCTAGACAGCATATTAAAAGCAGAGACATTACTTGGCCAACAAAGGTCCATCTAGTCAAAGCTCTGGTTTTTCCAGTAGTCATGTATGGATGTGAGAGCTGGACTATAAAGAAAGATGAATGCTGAAGAATTGATGCTTTTGAACTGTGGTGTTGGAGAAGACTCTTGAGAGCCCCTTGGACTGCAAGGAGATACAACCAGTCAATCCTAAAGGAAATCAGTCCTGAATATTCATTGCAAGGACTGAGGCTGAAGCTGAAACTCCAATATTTTGGCCATCTAATGGGAAGAACTGACTCATTGGAAAAGACCCTGATGCAGGGAAAGATTGAAGGTGGGAGGAAAAAGGGATGACAGAGGGTAGGATGGTTGGATGGCATCACCAACTCAGTGGATATGACTTTGAGTAAACTCTGGGAGTTGGTGAGGAACAGGCAGACTTGGCTTGCTGCAGTCCATGGGGACGCAAAGAGTCAGGCATGACTAAGTGACTGAACTGAACTGATAGCCATTTAACAAATAATGTTATTTTGTGTTGGGGTATAGTCATTTAACAAATAACACTGTGGCAGTTGCAGGGGAACAGTGAAGAGACTCGGCCATAGGTGTACATGTATCCCTTCTCCCCTAAACTCCCCTCCCATCCAGCTTGCCACATAACATTGAGCAGAGTACCCTGTGCTGTACAATAGATCCTTGTTGGTTAGCATTTTAAATGTAGCAATGCGTATCAGTTCAGTTCATTCAGTCGCTCAGTTGTCTCCAACTCTTTGTGACCCCATGAATCGCAGCACGCCAGGCCTCCCTGTCCATCACCATCTCCCGGAGTTCACTCAGACTCATGTCCATCGAGTCAGTGATGACATCCAGCCATCTCATCCTCTGTCGTCCCCTTCTCCTCCTGCCCCTAATCCCTCCCAGCATCAGAGTCTTTTCTAATGAGTCAACTCTTCGCATGAGGTGGCCAAAGTACTGGAGTTTCAGCTTCAGCATCATTCCTTCCAAAGAACACCCAGGGCTGATCTCCTTCAGAATGGAGCAGTGTGTATAGGGCCATCCAAAACTCCCGAACTATTCCTTTTTCCCATCTTTCCTCCCCAGCAACCATAAATGTATTCTCTAAGTCTGTGAGTCTGTTTCTGTTTTGTAAGTTTGTTCATCTGTATTATTTATTTTTAGATTCCACATACAAGGGATGTCATATGACATTTCTCCTTCTCTGTCCGACTCACTTCACTCAACATGGCACTCTCTATGGGCACTGATTTTAATCCAGTGAGATCCACGTAGTGGCTGCTAATCTGTAAAATACAGTAAATTTATGTTTTTTAAGAAGACAAATTTGCGGGAATTTGTTGCAGCAGGAGTAGAAAAGAATGCAGCCTTTAATATTAATATCTGGAGGTGAGATGTTGCCTTAACAAATTCCTAAAGAGGTGTAAAAACCGGAAAAATTTTGGAGAGAATGGTAGAAAACGCCTAGATTGCCTTAACAGACTGCTGGCAGAAACATGGGCTTCAGTGGTTTTGAAGGGAGGAGGCAGGTGGACGTGAGGAGCGTGGCAGAGAAAACCTAAATCGCCTTGAGTAGACCATCCGTTCACGTGTGGAACTGGGTCCTGCGGTTTTGTGGAAAGCAGAACTTTTATAATGAAAACAGACTTTTAGTTGAGGTGATTTTCAAGCAAAGTGTTGAGGGTGTAGTCTGGTTTTATTCTTTTGATTCTGGTTAAAAATGCGAAAGGAAATTGTGTGAATGAGTCTTTAACAAAATGGATCCAGGGTTTGATGACTTGAGAAATTCTTAGCCTATTCAGACTGCAAAATACTGTAAAAGAAAAAAAAAAAAAGAGGACAATTTGACAAAAAAGTCTAGGGTGTGACTATGCCCCTTTTGCTGATACCCTGGAAAGATCAAAAGGTCAAAGATGAAAATGGAGGAGGTCAGAGGCTCTGGGTGGAAGGACATGGATAACTTTTTGGTGCATCAGGACTGATCTGTTTCTTGATGATGGTGGTGACAGTGCTCTCTTTACTTGTTGAAATCCCCAGAACAATATGCTAAAAATCATGCTGCAATTTTAAAAACGAAAAAAAATTACTACAAACATATTGGGCTTCCCTGGTGGCTCAATGGTAAAGATCTGCCTACCAATGCAGGAGACGCAACCTTGGTCCCTGGGTTAGGAAGATCCCCTGGAGGAGAAAACGGCAACCTACTCCAGTATTCTGCCATGAGAAACCCCATGGACAGGGGATCCTTGCCGGATACCCTCCATAGGGTTGCAAAAGAGTGGGGCAAGACCTCATGACTAAATAGCAACAACAACACAGAAACATATTATAAAGCAGGAATGTAAGTAGAGAAATTCTAGGGAAGGCAAATTTAAAGCCCAACCTGCACTGTATTAGAGGCCAAGGAATCAGTGACAACCCAGAAAAGAAATTTTGATGTGATCAGAGAGACAATCACCAATCTTCACACCACAACCTTCTGCTGCCAAGATGACAAGTATGTATAAGTTTACCACTTTCGTTGATAAACTATTTCAAACTTGGAAGAAATAGATATTCAGCTGGTAGTTGAGATGTTACAGAGTAAGAATAAGCATGTCTGGAGCATGAAATTGTATCTGCTAAGTATCCAGGCAGTCCCCTGCTTTAAGCTTAATCCCCACAACAATCCTGCTAGGTAGGGATGCAGTACAATGATGAACATCGTGCAGATGAAGGGAGGCTGAGGATCTTAACCAATACACACCTAATAAGTGGATGGAAGAAAGGAAAATTGGAAAATAACTCCATTTATTCTACAAAGAATACAGAACTTCTAAGGAAAATGAGGAAAAAAAGGTACGAAAAGGAAACGATGGACAAATTCACTTACACATATAAGTTAATACTCTTAAAACATTACCAAATATAACTCAAGAGCACACAGAGACAATAGCTAAAGCCAATACCTCAGTAAGTCATTTAAGGAAAGCTGAATACTCATTTCAATATGTATTGAGAAGGATTTTGACAAAGTTGTATACTCACTGTTTATTTTATTGTAAAAGAAAATACACATGCTTGGTATGAACTGATAACTGTTGTGCAATGTAGACGTGGCTGGTAAAAACAATCTCAAAATCAAGGTGCAGACACTCACTGCTGTTTTTAATGTTGATCTGGAGATGCTGGCCGATTTGTTCAAATACGTTAAAAATTCTTTACCCACTGTTTCAATGATTATATTTTCAGACAAAGTTTACTCATAAGAAATCATCCCAAATTTAGAGGCAAGGCTTAGTAGGCATTCTGTGTTGGACTCTCTCATCCATCTGATGCCAGATTGCTTTGCATGTTGTGGTCTAATCCTTGTAGAATTGTCTCCCCACTGGTAACAGGCTCAAGAGGATGATAACTACGTGCTTATTACCAGTAGTGAGAGGTCACAGGTCACACCTTCCAGCTATATGTATTTAGTAGAATTATAAATGCTGAACAGTGCAATATTGTTTACAGCTGTGAAAAACTGGGTACCAACCAATCATGCAAATATTAGAAATGCTAATATAAACTATGATATTCAATTCTTAAAATATTAAAGCCATTAAAATTACATTAAAGACAAAATGCTAGTTGATAAAAATATTAACACCGAGTAGCCATATGATACATTAATAACTATGAAAACTGGAAGAAAATACATTGAAATGTGAACAGGGGTTGTAATGCTTGTAACTTGGGCAGCTTATTTTTCCTAATTCTCTAGTGAGCATGTTTGCATTGTTTAGATAGGGAAAGAATAAGCATTAAAAAATAAAATAGCAGTTTATATATTTTTTCCTATTTATTCCTTAAATACTGCATATGACAAAACAGATCAAAGGAATGGTCTTTATAATTAAAAAACAACATTGTTAGTATATGTGAATGTCTTAGACATGGATAATTTGCTGCATTAACTAAGAGGAATTTAACATATGGTGTAATTTTGTGCCATTACAAAAATAAAATATGAAATATTTTGTTCTCCACAATAAATATCAGACTTCTGATTATATATGTATAAGAAAAATAATGGTCATAAAAATATTCATTTATACAATGAATAAAAGATTTTCATGTGAAGATTTAAGAAGAGAATACTTTGGTGGATAACACCATATTCACTGTCCATGACTCTAGTTTTTATTTCAATATAATCTTGATCTCATGGGATCTAGAGAAAATGTGCAGGGCTTATTTATAACTAAGGTTTTTAAGATACAGGATGTGTATGTTTTATGGAATTATTTTCTGCAGAGTTTCTACAAAGCAGTTTTCTGTATGAAATTTCAAGGTCACATGTGAATTTCATAAGAATTTAAGATGTGTTCCTCTAAGAAAGAATTTCAACCAAAAGACATCATGATACTTTAAAATCACCTTTCAAAAAGACCTTTCTTTGAAGAAAAAAACCCAGGATTTTCTCATATGTAACCAACTCAAAACACTATTGCAAATACAGTGGTTACTTAATATTTGATACACTAGGTTTTGAGAGTTGAACACCAAAAAGCCAACTATCTAATAGATCTCTTCTGGCAGAAGCATTTTGGTTGTATTAATTTCTCTTTCCTTTTGGAATTCTTCTTAAAAATTCTGTCTTTGCAAAGGGGATGCATGTTTGTAAGTTGAAGGGAAAGATGCAGTGTTTACTGGAAAAATAGTTCAGGCAATCAATCAAAATGCAATACAAATTAATAAAGTGCATGATGTGAATTTATCATTCTCTGACTTGCATGCCTCCTCCCTCTCCTCTTTCATTAAATCACTCTCTAAAATCAACGGGCGATTCTTCTCCATTTTCTTTGCTCTGTTCCTGGAGCACCCCTGCCTTGAGAACAGGCCAGATCTCAGTGAGGCAGAGGAGACAGAGCCAGGGGAGGGAGCTGGGCTCCTGCAGGATGGGGAGCTGCTTATTGCCTTTGGGTTTCAGACACCTTTCTTTCACACGAAAGGGAAATGAATGCCCATCTAATTTAATTAGTGATACGGAATTTGGTACCTTGAAAGAAACCAAACCTGAAATGTGACTTTTTGTGGGGGAGTGGGGAGGTGAAATTTTGCTGCTCTTTATGTAATGGACTGAAAGCAAATCCATCAGAAGCTTACAAAATTTTGAGAAAAGTCTATCATATAAAAATCAAAGTCTGGTCTTTCAAAGCCTGTGAAACTGCAGTCCCTGACATATACTAATAGGACTCACGTTGCAAAGCTGTCTGGCTCTTGGGGAGGGCACTTGCTCAGAACTCAATATAGCAAGAACTATTAAAAGGTGTCCCAGAGGAAGAGGCTGGGATGGTTCATCCAGGACGAGGGCTTTAGGATGTGGTCCACACGAGGGACCTGTGCTTCCTCCACGTTTCCATGGACAAGGAAGCACCAATGTGTCCCATATTCTCTCTTCCAAATGCCAGGGTTACTGCCATCCTTCTCCCACGTGGTCCTTCTGATGCATCTGGAGAAGATAATTCACCTTTGGGTCTTATCACAGACTGCAAGGAGCTGCATCTCAGCCTAAATTTCCATAGTGTGGTAAGCGTTCAAACTACAATCTTGATGTTAAGGACATCACATCAGAAATGCCTTAACAACAACTCGAAGTGATTTTTCAGGAAATGAACAGCAAGGCTAATTTAACACTCTATTTGGAAATGGCATATGTAATAAGAGTAAGGGCTTCCCACGTGGCACTAGTGGTAAAGAATCCGCCTGCCAATGCAGGAGATGCAGGTTCAGTCCCTGGGTCAGAAAGATTCCCCTGGAGGAGGAAATGGCAACCCACTTCAGTGTTCTTGCCTGGAGAACCCCATGAACAGAAGAGCCTGGTGGGCTACAATCCGTGGGGTTGCAGAGAGTGGGACATGACTGAGGGAGTAAACTACTCAGGCAGGCTCCTTGCTGTGCTAGTTAAGTATACAAGTGTCAGCAGCAGCAACAGCAGCTGCAGCAAAGCCCACATGGAGAGAGACAACTGTATACCCTGGATTTCTGTAAAGTGTCGCTCAGCCTTCTTCAATGCATGTGGTCACCCCCACCTTAGAGATGAGAGCACTGAGGCTCAGGAAGCGTGAGGTAACATAGGTAAGCAAATTCAGCGCTAAGGGACTTAAAAAAAAATCAGCTCCTTCTTCTTGGCTCTGCAGCCATGGGACTGTGCTCATAATTACAAAATGTTTTCACTTCCTAAATGCAGCAATGTGAGAGACTTCAGGCTTAGGCAGATCTAAATGTGCTCTGAAATGTCCAGAATGGGAGAAGTGTTGCATTTCCCCAGCTATCATGGCACCAAATCTTCACTGAGCCCGTGAGCGTGTGGAATCTTGGCTGGATGAGCTTGTCTTACACATTTTACAGAATACAGAGCATGCAAAGGCTATGTCTTTTTAGGAGCTTACATTGTTTTAGAACGCACACAACCTAGGACATTAACTCCTAACAACTATTTAAAAAAGCACAGCTCTCTTTCTAATTGTGCAAAAATAGGTATTAATAGTTGACTAGATGAATTATGTATATTTTACAATGTGCAGTTATCCAAAAGTACATTTCATGAGAATATTCAGGAACATTAAAACTCACAATAAATTATAAGATGACATATTAAATTATTATATAATAGGTATATCAGTTTCCTCTTTTTATTTAAAAGCATGTAAATAAGTGTGTAGATAAATAAACAACAGAAGACTTAATTCTGATGACCAAACTTTGAATTGGCTCCCTTTGCATATTCTAATTTTTAATAAATGAGTTCATATGCTGCTTGCTTTTCTGTAACTCTTATTTTCACTCAGCAGCAAACTGTGGAACTCTGAATTTGTCAATAAAATAATCATACCATCATTTTTATAGATCCTAAGGCAAAGGTCCATACACAAGCTGGAATCAAAATTGCCAGGAGAAATATCAATAACCTCAGATATGCAGATGACACCACCCTTATGGAAGAAAGTAAAGAGGAACTAAAAAGCCTCTTGATGAAAGTGAAAGAGGAGAGTGAAAAAGTTGGCTTAAAGCTCAACATTCAGAAAACGAAGATCATGGCATCTGGTCCCATCACTTCATGGGAAATAGATGGGGAAACAGTGGAAACAGTGTCAGACTATTTTTTTGGGCTCCAAAATCACTGCAGATGGTGACTGCAGCCATGAAATTAGAAGACGCTTACTCCTTGGAAGAAAAGTTATGACCAACCTAGATAGCATATTCAAAAGCAGAGACATTACTTTGCCAACCAATGTCCGTCTAGTCAAGGCTATGATGTTTCCAGTAGTCATGTATGAATGTGAGAGTTGGACTGTAAAGATATCTGAGCACCGAAGAATTGATGCTTTTGAACTGTGGTGTTGGAGAAGACTCTTGAGAGTCCCTTGGACTGCAAGGAGATCCAACCAGTCCATCCTAAAGGAGATCAGTCCTGGATGTTCAATGGAAGGACTGATGTTGAAGCTGAAACTCCAATACTTTGGCCACCTCATGCAAAGAGTTGACTCATTGGAAAAGACCCTATTGCTGGGAAGGATTGGGGGCAGGAGGAGAAAGAGGATGTGATGGCTGGATGGCATCACTGACTCGATGGACATGGTTTTGGGTAGACTCCGGGAGTTGGTTGTGGACAGGGAGGCCTGGAGTGCTGCAATTCATGGGGTTGCAAAGAGTCGGACACGACTGAGTGACTGAACTGAAGTGAAAGCATGTTATGTGAATGTACTTTAATATTCATCACTAATTCCTTACTAACGAAAATCTTTTGTTCTGTATTTTTCTAACTTATAAGGCATACTTAGTAAATATTTTGCCCACATATTTAAAAATTATATTGCATGCTTCACATTTAGAACTGTACAACTGTATGAAAAAAAGAGTGTGTATATCATATTTTAACATGAATTGTGTTTCCCAGGTGGCTCAGTGGTAAAGAATCCTCCTTCCAATGCAGGAGCCACAGGAAACGTGGGTTCGATCCCTGGGTTGGGAAGATCCCCTGGAAGAGGGAATGGCAACTCACTCCAGTATTCTCGCTTGGAGAATCAAATGGACAGAGGAGCCTGGTGGGCTGCAGTCCATGGGGCCGTAAAGAGTTGGACACGACTGTGCAAGTGAGTAAAGGAGTGTGAGTCCCACATTTTCCTGGTCTGATCAGCACTCGGGCGTGATTTGACATTATTTTAAAATACTGTTAGTACTATTGTATCTTATTTTCCATTTTACTTTTATATTCGAAAATGAGGTTGCCTGGATAATCATATGTGTAACATAGTCATATGTGTATATATATATATGTTAATATTAGTTAGGAAAAAAGGCTATACACATATACATTTATAATTTTTTCCTTTCTTTTGCATGTCCAGTTTTGATTGCCTTGTCATAATAAGTGAGTTGAGGATATCTTTCTGTTATTTTAACATTATGCAACAACTTACATGAATGAGAATAATCCATTTTGAAAAGTTTTGATAGATCCGGCCCATAAATTGATACAATCTGTTTTATCTGTAAGCGTTTGTTGCTGGTATGTAGGAACACCATCAGGTATGGTATACTAGCATTGTATCTGACCCTACCACTTCTGGGTCTGGGGCTTTGTGTCTGGTGTTCTTTTGTGAAAGCTGTCTGTAATTCCTGTTTCCAGTATTTCTTCTGTTCCTTTCTCTCTTCTCCCTGGTCCGGTGATGCACATATCCGCCTTTTGCAGTTATCCTGTAGTCTTGGAACATTCTGGTCTTTTTCAGTCCTTGTTCTCTTTGCTTTTCAGTGTTGGAGGTTTTTGCTGATGCACCCTCAAGCTCAGAGTTTCCTCTTCAGCCATGTTCCATCCCCTAAAAAAACACCAAAGGCATTCTTCATTTCTGCTACAGTGTTTTGGCCCCATGGACTGTAACCTGTCAGGCTCCTCTGTCCATGGGATTCCCCAGGCAAGAAGACTGGAGTGGGTTGCCATTCTCTTCTCCAGGGGATCTTCCTGACCCCGGGATAGAACCTGGTTCTCCTGCACTGCAGGTGAATTCTTTACTGTCTGAGTCACCAGGGGAAGATTTTGCTCCCGAGTTGCTCTGATCCTGGGGTAGCACTTTATCCTCTGGCCTCAACAGCCATGGATCCCAGAGGAGCTGTTGGTGTCTCGGTCTTCTTAACCTTTTACTTGCTGTTAGGACGAAGTGGTGACTTCTGAGCTCTTTCTGTACATAAATAAAAGAAATTTAGCAAAAAATGTAGACAGTGATGGTTGGAATAAACCATGGAGATCAAAGAAGAGACTTCATCTGGAAACAGAGTGCATGGTCCCTCCTCTCGAGATGGGTGTGGAGATGATGAAGTGGAGGTGTGGGTAGAGGGGCCCAGATGCTTTGTAAAATCGATCCAGTAAGAAGGTGGAGCTTAAATGGTGCAACATAACCTCAGTCAGTGTCTGTTTGTCTTATTTATCTCCTCTAAGAAGAAAAAATTCATTTTTAAAAAAACTTCGTGTGAAGTTTGAAAATATCTTTGGGAATGTATGAGGAACCAGTGAAGACACAGACACACCGACTGAGGCTCAAGACCGGGCTCCCCTGGTTTCTAGCTCTGCAGCTTTGGACGTTTAATTCACTACTACACACATGCTCCACTGCTCAGCCATGTCTAGCTCGTTTGCAGCCCCATGGAATGTAGCCCACCAGGCTCTTCTGTCCATGGGGTTCTCCAGGCAGGAACACTGGAGTGGGTTGCCTTCTCCAGGAGATCTTCCTGACCCAGGGATCAAATCTGTGTCTCCGGCATTGGCACATGGATTCTTTACTACTGCACTACCTCAGTTCAGTTCAGTCACTCAGTCGTGTCCGACTCTTTGCGACCCCATGAATCACAGCACGCCAGGCCTCCCTGTCCATCACCATCTCCCAGAGTTCACTCAGACTCATGTCCATTGAGTCTGTGATGCCATCCAGCCATCTCATCCTGGGTCGTCCCCTTCTCCTCCTGCCCCCAATCCCTCCCAGCATCAGTCTTTTCCAATGAGTCAACTCTTCGCACGAGGTGGCCAAGGTACTGGAGTTTCAGCTTTAGCATCATTCCTTCCGAAGAAATCCCAAGGTTGATCTCCTTCAGAATGGACTGGTTGGATCTCCTTGCAGTCCAAGGGACTCTCAAGAGTCTTCTCCAACACCACAGTTCAAAAGCATCAATTCTTCGGCGCTCAGCCTTCTTCACAGTCCAACTCTCACATCCATACATGACCACAGGAAAAACCATAGCCTTGACTAGATGGACCTTAGTCAGCAAAGTAATGTCTCTGCTTTTGAATATACTATTTAGGTTGGTCATAGCTTTCCTTCCAAGGAGTAAGCATCTTTTAATTTCATGGCTGCAGTCACTATCTGCAGTGATTTTGGAGCCCCCCAAAATAAAGTCTGACACTGTTTCCACTGTTTCCCTATCTATTTCCCATGAAGTGATGGGACCAGATGCCATGATCTTCGTTTTCTGAATGTTGAGCTTTAAGTCAACTTTTTCACTCTCCTCTTTCACTTTCATCAAGAGGCTTTTTAGTTCCTCTTCACTTTCTGCCATAAGGGTGGTGTCATCTGCATATCTGAGGTTATTGATATTTCTCCTGGCAATCTTGATTCCAGCTTGTGTTTCTTCCAGTCCAGCATTTCTCATGACGTACTCTGCATAGAAGTTAAATAAGCAGGGTGACAATATACAGCCTTGACGTACTCCTTTTCCGATTTGGAACCAGTCTGTTGTTCCATGTCCAGTTTTAACTGTTGCTTCCTGACCTGCATACAGATTTCTCAAGAGGCAGGTCAGGTGGTCTGGTATGCCCATCTCTTTCAGAATTTTCCACAGTGTATTGTGATCCACACAGTCAAAGGCTTTGGCATAGTCAATAAAGCAGAAGTAGATGTTTTTCTGGAACTCTCTTGCTTTTTCAATGATTCAGCGGATGTTGGCAATTTGATCTCTGGTTCCTCTGCCTTTTCTAAAACCAGCTTGAACATCAGGGAGTTCACAGTTCACGTATTGCTTAAGTCTGGCTTGGAGAATTTTGAGCATTACTTTACTAGCGTGTGAGATGAGTGCAATTGTGCGGTAGTTTGAGCATTCTTTTGCATTGCCTTTCTTTGGGATTGGAATGAAAACTGACCTTTTCCAGTCCTGTGGCCACTGCTGAGTTTTCCAAATGTGCTGGCATATTGAGTGCAGCACTTTCACAACATCATGTTTCAAGATTTGAAACAGGTCAACTAGAATTCCATCACCTCCACTGCACTACCTGGGAAGCCCAATTCACCTCTCTGAACTCCAAATTCCTCATGGGGTCTTATATAGCATCAAGTTCTTCTGATCATAATAGATAATAGTGCGTGGGAGAGGACATTGTTAACTCCAAATTTCCTATTAACATAAGACATGATAATAATGGTGACTCAGTGGTAAAGAATCCCCCTCCAATGCAGGAGACATGGTTGAAGTTGAAGTTTTGATCCCAGGATTGGGAAGATTTCCTGGAGAAGAAAATAGAAATCCACTCCAGTATTCTTGCCTAGAAAATCCCATGGACAGAGAAGCCTGACAGGTACAGTCCATGGAGGTCACAAAGAGTCAGACATGACTTAGCAAGTAAAACAACACCAGCATGATAATAACGACATTAGGAACTTTCCTGGTGCTCCAGGGGTTAAGAATCTACCCTGCAGTGCAGTGTTCGATCTCTGGTGGGGGATCCCACATGTTGCACTTGCTAAGCCTGCATGTACAACTAGAGAGCCTTCAAGCTGCAACTCGAGAGTCCATGTGCCACAACGGAACATCCCCTCTGCAATGCAGCAGAGATTGCATGTGCTTGATGAAGCTAAATAAATGACTACGAAAAATAACAATAATAAAAAATTACAAGCTATCATAATTCCAGTGATAGAAATTGTGGAGGCTGTTTCTTTTTAGAAGAATGTATTTTTGAGAATTACATATTGTGCTTGGCAAAGATTGATTATATTTTATATTTACAGTGATTTAAAACTTACAAAATAGATAGCAGTAATTTCTTATTATTTTGTGTCTGCTTTTATGTGTGTCTGGTCGATTTATACAATTTTACATTTTTACCTGGACATGGGCAAGGATATAAATTAGCTTGAAACACTCTGAGTGATTCTATTATCTGTACAATCTTGTAACTTTTGCTTTAATATTATAAAAAGAAAGATACTAAGCGAGGTGTGATTCTAAAAGCCGCAGTCTATGATGGTGGGCCAGAGGCAGGGTTTGCAACATTAGTTCTAGAAGCCTCCTATGACCTCAGATGACCTCAGCGACTCTGAGATGCTTCTCAGTGGTGGATTGCTGTCTTTCATTTCACTGGGGAGGAGATAAGAACAAATGGGTCATAAATTGCTGAAGAGAAAATGTTTCACTTTTCAGACGGAAAGGAATTGTGAAGAACCAGACGTTTAAGTTGGCAGAAGACAGAGAGTGTTGATGGTCTCAGGTTGCTGGAAACAGCAGGCGTCTCGCGTAGGTCTAACGGGCACGATGCTGTCTTCCCTTCAGAAGTTTTTGTCTCCTTTCGTCCGGTTCGTGCATCTGAGATCTCCCTCCTCCCCACACTGTCCTGCCCTGGGAGCGTGCTCCTCAGTGTGTTTTCACAGTGGTCCCACGCTCCTGCTTCCTGTCTCTGCCTCTGTGTCCTTGGGGTGAGCCCCTGAGGGCTCCCGTGGCTCAGCTCCACACCCTCCTCGCCACCACCTGCTGCCAGCCTGACTTTCAGGTCACACTTT
This sequence comes from Budorcas taxicolor, assembly GCF_023091745.1. Classification (NCBI taxonomy): domain Eukaryota; kingdom Metazoa; phylum Chordata; class Mammalia; order Artiodactyla; family Bovidae; genus Budorcas; species Budorcas taxicolor. The sequence continues at coordinate 151,283,526 of NC_068920.1, read as the reverse complement.
TGCAAAGGGAACACTCTTATCCGCAGTTGTGTGGGCATTGCAATCAGGAGGAGCAGGGTTTGAAACACTGCAGTGGCAAGTCTCGGAGATGTCTCTATAGCTGACCCATTGTCACTCTGGCCATGCCCAAGCCTGGGGACATGGGTGGTATAAAAATGTGACCTCAGTTCAGTTGATTTCTATAAGCTTGTGTCCTACTCAGTCTGAGCTGCTCTAAGAATATCATAGACTGGGCTTAATATTCCATTTTCACAGTTTCTGGAGGCAGAGTCTGGGATTCAGGTGCCAGCTTGGTTGGTAAGGGTTCTGCTCCTGACTTTCTCACATGGTGAACGGAGGGAGGGATAAAGCTCTCTCATATCTCCTTGCCTGTGTGCATGCTCAATCACTCGGTCGTGTCTGACTCTTCATGACACTATGGACTATAGCCTGGCAGGCTCCTCTGTCCATGGGATTCTCCAGGCAAGAATACTGGAGTGGGTTGTCATGCCCTTCCTCCAGGGGATCTTCCTGACCCAGGAGTCAAACCCATGTCTCCTGTGTCTCCTGCACTGGCAGACGAATTGTTTACCATTGGGAAGCCCCCAAATACCACCACCCTGGGAAATTAAGTTTGCAGGAAATGGATTTGGGGGCCAACAAGTGTTCAGTCCATAGCAACTTGCCTTCCTTAATCCATTTAAGCCTACCCATAAAAACAATAACCACCAACATAGATTGGGCATCTTCTATGTTTCAGGCATTCTACCAGGCACTATGCATACATCATTTAATCATCAAAACTGCTCTATACATTAGTTATTCACATCATATGTAAGAGAAAAAGAGAAGCTGATTCAGCTTTCAGCTAATTGTTTTGGACAAAACACCAGTATAAAGTCTAGTTAGATGATATCTGCTGTATGTATGCTTTTTATGGACCAGGGACTGCAGAAATAAAGATTTTGCTTTTATTCAGAAACTTCATTTATTCTAAGTGCGAGGGGTTTAATATAAATGCTTTTATTCCTTTTAAAAATTATTTAATGAATACACACATATAGAGCTGTTTAGGACAAGTTAATTCGACAACTTCTTGAGACAAAAAGAGCTAATTTATTTCAAGTCTAGTTTCTGGCACCCAGTCCTCAGTTTGCATCTAGAATTTTTATATATCATTATAACAACCTTACAAACCTGTTTAGGCTTGTCAGTTTCTTCAGGGCTCGAATGTATCCCAGAAGTCCAGTTTACCTTTGGGTGGGAAATAAATACACCGCTCATTACCACGGAGCTGTCGTCATTACTCCTGCAGGGTGACAGTGACCTTGTCTTCAGGAAACGAGCAACAGAGCCATGGACTTTTCCTCCTTAAAGGAGAAAACCTCACAACTGCCTTCTTGTTTTCCTGTTGAAGGAAGTATAAAACCATGATTTACCTTAAATGAATGCTTCACACTTCAAGTCAAACTTTCATGTTACCCAGAAGCTACCTGATTCCCTAGTCCATTTAGCCCATCACTCTTTTGATCTAGAAGACGATTGAAACCTTCCTTCTCTCTCCTCCAACCTCCTACATGCCTTGCTCCATCTGCAGTCTCAGTGGCTGATTTGCTCCCTGCTGCTGCTGCTCCTAAGTCGTTTCAGTCACCTCTGACTCTGTGCGACCCCAGAGACGGCAGCCCACCAGACTCCCCCGTCCCTGGGATTCTCCAGGCAAGAACACAGGAGTGGGTTGCCATATCCTTCTCCAATGCAGGAAAGTGAAAAGTGAAAGTGAAGTCGCTCAGTCATGTCCAACTCTTCGTGACCCCATGGACTGCAGCCTACCAGGCTCCTCTGTCCATGGGATTTTCCAGGCAAGAGTACTGGAGTGGGGTGCCATTGCCTTCTCCAGATTTGCTCCCTAACTCCCCTCTAATGAGAACACAGAAATAGTAAGGAGAAAATGCACACAAGTTTCTACCTCAGTTTGCACACAGCCATCTGCAACTGCGTTTAAATTTCATTTTATATGGAAGTACATTTGATGAACAATGTTGTGTTAGTTTCAGGCATACAGCAAAGTGACCCATATATATATATATATATATACTTGTATCTGTTCTCTTTCAAGTTATTTTCCCATTAGACTGTTTCAGAGTACTGAGTTCCCTGTGCGGAACAGTAGGTCCTTGTTGGTTATCTGTTTCAAATATAGCAGTGGTACGTGACCATCTCACACTCCCAGAAACTCCTCCTATAACTGAGCCCTTCTTTCTCCTCACACAATCTCTCCTTGTGTGTTGTGGAAACCTCTTCTAGCCTATTCGAGGATATCACTCCAGCAACCGATTCTTCTGTTATTCTGTTCCCCACTTCTTCTTTCTTCCTTTTTCCTTCCTTTTTCCTGAGTGACTCCCATGATCAGAAGAGTTGCTATCATTTCTCCCAACTTAAGAGCAAAACGGCAGCCATAACAAGCAAAACAAAGCCCTCTTTTCATCCCCTTCCTGTCTTTACCCATTTGGTTGCTCTCCTTTCCAGCAACATCCATGGGGAGAATTATGTCCATGAATGTCCCTGCCTCCCATCTAAGTCCAGTGATTGGTTATCCATCTCTTACTCGATCGACAACATTTGGTACAGCTGCCCAGTCTTATCCTTGTAATTTTTACTGGACATCCTTGGCTCCAGGTTTTCCAGTTGCCTCACAAGTAACTTCTATCACTTATTTTAGAGTTACTCCTGTTTGGTCTCTTTCCCTCTCTTCTTCTGAAGACTGACACTCAGTTCAGTGCATAATCTTCTACGTTCATTTTCTTAGTGACTCAGTTCATCTCTTTAAGTACCCTCTAAAGCTGACTGTCTACATACTGCCCTCCAGGGTGACCTTCCCCCTGAACTGCAGACTCATCCCCTCCTGCCTTCACAGCTGTGCTGTCTGTGTAGCAGTCACCTCCAGATCACCTGGCCGCAGACTGGCTGGTAACAGGGTATTTCAGAATTTGCCAGGGAATGAACATGACCAGACTCAGTGATTTACTTCTCTAGAAGACAAAGGGACAAAGAGCCTTTGGTTAGGGATTTGTAGAGATTGCTTTTGTAAAGATAACCAAGGGATATAATTTTTATTAAGATATGTATTTTATTATGATGTATTAATCCATATATTAGGACTTCCCTTATAGCTCAGTCGGTAAAGAATCTGCCTGCAATGCAGGAGACCCAGGTTTGATTCCTGGGTTGGGAAGATTCTCTAGAGAAGGAAATGGCAACCCACTCCAGTATTCTTGCCTGGAGAATCCCATGGACAGAGGAGCCTGGCAGGCTACAGTCCACGCGATTGCAAGAGTCAGACACAACTTAGTGACTAAACTACCACCACCAGTCCAAATTAAATGAAATACTTATACATCCATCTCAAAATAACAGAGCTCAACCATAGTTTTTTACCCTTTGATTACAAGAAGTCATGGCTTTTGTCAACAATCTTCCATGAGTGTCATCCAAATGGGAGTGGTTTAAGAATACGGCATCTAAGCTGTCTTCATCATACCTGATCACCCTAAAGCAAATGGGCTAGAATGACAGCATAGACTCCTAAGTGTGCCTCAAAGCCAATTGCTGGTGGACAGTATGAGAGGCTTAACAAGTCCATCCATGCTCAGAATGTCACTGAAAACTCAACATTAGAATTCTTTCTTGATGCATGAATGAGAGGTGGATGCCACCAACATGTCTGAACTATTCTCATCCTGGGGAGGCTCTCCTTTTAAAAATAAACACCAGGCTTCACTCCATTAACAGGCTTGATGTGGCTTAGCTGACGACTTATTTAGACAAACAGGAAGATTCTCTGGGTGCTGCTCTCTCTGCACTGAAGGTTACTTGTAAAAGTTTCAGCCAGGGCCTTTGGAATAGGATCAGGTGGGCTCACTATCTTTAGAGTCCTGGAATCTGAGTCCCCTAACAGGTTTCAGAACGCAAGCATTTCAGTTTACAGTTCTGAAGAAATCACCACCACAAAGTAAAGAAAATAAAGTCGCTTCCTGCAGCGATTATTTTTAATGTTTAAAAAAAAAAAAACAAAACCAAAACGACAGTTTTTTTTTAAACCACAGATATCTGGGCCCCAAATCCAGATACTGTGATTCTCTGGGTTTGGAGTAAGCCCAGACCCCCAGGGATCTGAATTTTCAACAAATGTTTCAAACAACCCTCTTGACATGAGTAACCAAGGGTTTTATTTTACTTTTGTTGCTGCTATTATTATCAGAATTTTAATTCTTCTTATTCTGGTCTACTGTACTTTTTTATGCAAGAAAGGGTTGTGTTGATAAAGCCTCATACATAACATTTTACAATTGTGGTGAAGTAGAAAAGAAAGAAGAAAGTGAAGTCGCTCAGTCGTGTCCAACTCTTTGCAACCCCGTGGACTGTAACTTATCAGGCTCATCTGTCCATGGGATTTTCCAGGCAATAGTACTGGAGTGGATTGCCATCTCCTTCTCCAGCAGATCTTCCCAACCCAGGGATCGAACCTAGGTCTCCCACATTGTAGACAGACGCTTTACCGTCTGAGCCACCAGGGAAGTGAACTGACCATTAAATATGAACTGTCCAGTATAATGTTATGTATAAGGCTGTGTTGAGTATCTTTCCATAGAAGTCTGTGCGCACACATCTGTTTATGCAGAAAACTTAATCTAATTCACATCCTTAAAGAAATCATTCATTTATTTATTTTTCTGTACCAGTTCTTGGTTGCATGACACAAGATCTTTGTACCTTGTGGCTGCATGCGAACACTTAGTTGCAGAATGTGGGTTCTAGTTCCCTGATCCAGAGATCCCACCTGGGCCTCTTGCTTTGGGAATGGGAAGTCTTGACCACTGGACCATCAGAGAACTCTAAACATCCTTTCATGCATTAAGTATTATCATCAAAATCAAAATGACAAAAATTGAAAGGAAGAAAATTCTACCTCACTATCATTATCATCAGTCTTGTTTGTTTCAACAGTGAGATTGAACATTTAAAATGTTTTTCAGCTAATTGATTCTTTCCTTCTGTATTTTGTCTGTTTGCATATTTTGCCCTTTTTTCTATTGATTTTTTAAAAATTAAGTTATAGGAATAGTTTAGATACCTGCAACTTTTTTCTAGTTTGATTGCATGCTAATTTTGATTATAATGCTGATAATCCACAAATTAAAATTTCATGTAGTGAAATCTATTTCTTTTTTCCTCCATGACTGATCTTATGTTTAGGAAATGGCTCTCCATCTATGTGTCAACTGAATACGTACATACTGTGCCTTTGCCTCAAACAGGTTCTGGTTTCATTTTTTGCGTGAATGTTTATATATCACTAGTTTGAAAATACCTAAATTTGTTTGTTCATTTTAATCTTCTTCCTTTTTGGTCAATAATAAGTGTATGAGTGTACACAGCATTGTAAAATTACCCACAAACCCATCACTTCCCTTCCTAGACCTGTGTTTTTGGGAGTATGACCTATACATTGGGAGTGTCAAAAATCCTGAGATATTTCTTGAAAAAAACACATTTCTGGTCCTATCTCAAGACTATCGAATTCAGAGTTCCACATTTCGGGTCTGGAAGTCTACATTTTAGTACATGCTTTAGGGGACTTTAGATGTGTTCAACATGCCAGAGTGTCTGTGTGGTCAGGTGGTGACCAAATAGTGCTGGGTGATCGAGAAAGCTCCCTTAGTGAGATGAAAATTCACCACCCTTTACCACCAAGAACCAAGAAACTACACAAAAATGCATGATATATATGATTGTTAAAACATGGACTATGTCTTCCTTACACTTGGGGTTTTATCTCAGACTCGGGTGGATTTACATTAATTTTAGTATCATTTTCTCCCTTTCATTCTTATAATATTTTGATGGTGGTTTCTAGCATCACATTAATCTAATCATACCGGCTTACTGGAATAATAAAAAGTTCAATATTCTTTAGACAAGTTTAATCATTATTCTCGACACTAGTGAAGAATGGCATCACTGTTGAATTAACAATAAGTTTAGATAGACTGTAAGGCATTCCATATGCTGCCAGAGCTTTAATTAACTTGGTTTTTGTTGTCTGGGAGGTGTACATTGATTTAATTCTATAAACACATAATTAATTTGATTTTTTCAAGCACAGGATGATGAAAAGGTAAAAAGGATTGATATACTAACTTTTCACTTCTTTCCAATCATGCTATCACAACTTTGTTTCAAGACCCAGTTAACTAATGCCTAGAGTACAGCAGTAGGCTCTGAACTGGACTTTCACAAAGCATCCATTCACCAATGTTTCCAGAATAATACCTCTGTCTAACTATGTCACTGTATAATATCCTTAACCTGGAGTCTGCAGCATTCAGACTGTGGTCCCTACCCCTTGCCATGACATAAAAGAAGCTCCACAATTTGATTCACACCTGCTCCTCCAGCCTCTTTTCTAAACACTCTTTTCTTGTATTTTGAGATTCCATAACTTGTGCTTTCCTGCATAATCTATGCTTTCTCTCATAGTCAGTATTTTGAAAATGCTGCTCTCATTCCCTAGAATGTCCTGCTTTACAAATTCCTAGGTAAGCCCGGCCTCCCAATACATACATATCCTACCCTCACTAAACGCTAATAAAACTTCAGGATTCACCATCATAATGCCTCCTCCAGGCAGACCTCTTTGGTGGCTAAGTCTCATTCTTGGTTACCACAGCATCTTGTTCCCCCATTTTATGTCAATGTGTTCCCCTCAATACATTTTAAACTCAGTCAGGCTGAGTTGATTTCATACTTATCTTAGCATTTCTGGAGAATTCAGTACTGAGTACATAATTGGCACTCAGATGTTAAAGATATTTTTCATACATAAAATCATATGAATAAATAATAATTACTGAGTAAATACATCACATCTTATATAAAGGAACTTCCTCACAGAAATTTTATAAACATACAGATTTATTTGAAGATTATAATGTAACTTATTAAAAGTTATCCTGTTTTTCCCTCAGTGCAAAATCAAACAATGGGCTTTCTTTTCTGGCCATTACAAAGTAGCTTGTATGCATTTAGCTTTCCCGCCTACCCTAGATAAAATGCACAGTGTTGCTATTTTTAAACCCTGGCATAGGAAGAAGGAAGACTGGGCACAAAGATCAAGTTTCAAAGAGAAATAAAAATCGTATAAAATTACCCACACTTTCTATTGCTTTTTTTTTTCACCCCAAGTATCTTAGACAAATTGCCTTACATGGGATAGAAACCAGACTAAAACCGTTATCCAGGGTTCAGTTGAGACCAGTTGACATTACCATAAACTCAACTGGGGAAAGAGAAGTTTTATTTTGGGGTTTGTCCAACAGATGGATTGGTGACGATAGCGGTAAAGAACCCACCTTCTGATGCAGGAGTCATAAGAGATACGGGTTCAATTCCTGCCCTGAGTTGGGAAGATCCCTTGGAGAAGGGCACGGCAATCCACTCCAGTATTCTTGCCTGGAGAATCCCATGGACAGAGGAGCCTGGAGGGTTACAGTCCATAGGGTCTCAAAGATTTGGACACGACTGAAACGACTTAGTGTGCGTGCAATAGATGGAAGCTGAGGTAGAGGGAAGAGACACACACATAGTGAAGCTCAGGTTGACCTAGGAGCACTGATAAATTCAAATCCAGCTATGTACAGAGGAAAACTCCCTTAAAAGATAGTGACAATTAAAGCAGCATCCGGGGGTATAAAGAGATGAACAAAGATAGCCACATTCTCTTAGTGCTAAGGAACACACCTTGGAGTTCAAGGAATGTCCCAGTAGCGGGGCTTCGGTAAATGCTCCAGGCAATCAGCTGAAGCCCTGCATGGCCTACATCCCAAGGAGAAAGCTGTAGCACTGCAGAAGAGTCCTGAAGGAAAATCTCCAGCCATGGCAAACCCTAAAACTGAACCTCTGCTGAGTCGATGGAATCTGCATGTTGTTTGCTGGCAACAAAAATAAAGTTTATTTTAGAAAAATAAAGACACCATTCAGTGCCTGTATCATTTTTCATATATAGTATTTAAAACTCAAAATTAATTACCAGACCTACAAAAAGACAAGATTGAAAACTGAAAACAAAGTGACAAAGGAAGAAAATAAAACAACAGAAACAGATCAAGGGCTCTTTAAAAAGAGACTTTAAAATACTATAATCAATCTATTAAAAAAGAAAAATGTCACTAGGGAGCTCTAGTCTATCACAAAGAGTCAAATGGAAATTATAGAACTGAAAACTGGGTGACTAAAATGAAGACCACAAACATTAGTGAGAACATATATCCAGATTGACACTAACAAAGGTGAGAATGAATACACAATGCAATGAAAGAGTGTAATAGACTCATGGAGCCAGTTGAGTCAAGCTGCTAAGAGAAAAAAATATTTTCATGACATTGAAATAGTTAAAATATTTTAAATAGAACACAAGAACACAAAAAGCCCTAACAAGATCACTATTCTAAAGTTAGATTTTATTAAAATTAAAGCATTTTTAATTAAAAGATTACATGAGAAGAGGGAAAAGGAAAATCAGAGAGCAGAACTTGTTTAAAACAAAATTCCTCAACAAAACCTTTTTCCAAATTATAAGAGGATCTAATGTCAATCAGGAAGTGATAGTCAATCCAGTAATAATTAGGTAAAAGATTTAAATAAGCAGAGGTGTATCTATATGGACAAAATGCATATGAAATGTTACTTACATCTTTATCAGAAAAAAGCAAAACAAAACCATGAGATATTTAACACATCCACTCACCCATCAAATAAATTAAAAATAGAGACCAAAAAGGAGATCTACAAGGAATTCAAACCAGTCAATCCTAAAGGAAATCAACTCTGAATATTCATTGGAAGGACTGATGTGGAAGCTGAAGCTCTAGCACTTTGGCCATCTGATGTGAGGAGGTGTCTCACTGGAGAAGACCCTGATGCTGGGAAAGACTGAAGGCAAAAGAAGAGGGCAGCAGAGGATGAGATGGTTAGATAGCATCACTGACTTAATGGACATGAGTTTGAGTAAGCTCTGGGAGATAATGAAGGACAGGGAATCCTGGCATGTTGCAGTCCATGGGGTCGCAAAGAGTTGGACATGACTTTAGCTCAGTTCAGTCGCTCAGCTGTGTCCGACTCTTTGTGACCCCATAGACTGCGGCATGCCAGGCTTCCCTGTGCATCACCAGCTCCCAGAACTTGCTCAAACTCATGTCCTTTGAGTTGGTGATGCCATCCAACAATCTCAATCTCTCTCATCCTCTTCAACCCTTCTCCTCCTACCTTCAATCTTTCCCAGCATCAAGGTATTTTTCAATGAGTCAGTTCTTCACATTAGGTGGCTAAAGTATCAGCTTCAGCATCAGTCCTTCCAGTGAATATTTAGGACTGATTTCCCTTAGGATTGACTGCTTTGATTGCCTTGCAGTCCAAGGGACTCTCAAGAGTCTCCTCCAATACCACAGTTCAAAAGCATCAATTCGTCGGTGCTAAGCTTTCTTTTGGAGAAGGCAATGGCACCCCACTCCAGTACTCTTGCCTGGAAAATCCTATGGATGGAGGAGCCTGGTGGGCTGCAGTCCTTGGGGTAGCTAAGAGTCGGACACGACTGAGAAACTTCACTTTCACTTTTCATTTTCATGCACTGGAGAAGGAAATGGCAACCCACTCCAGTGTTCTTGCCTAGAGAATCCCAGGGACAGGGGAACCTGGTGGGCTGCCATTTATGGGGTCACCCAGAGTCGGACACGACTGAAGTGACTTAGCAGCAGCTGCAGCAGCAAGCTTTCTTTACAGTTCAACTCTCACTTCCATACATGACTACTGGAAAAACCATAGCTTTGACTAGATGGACCTTTGTTGGCTTCACGACTGAACAACAACAACAGCAACAACAACAAAGAACAACAAGAAAAATAAGAAGCAAAAAGAAAACCACAAAGAAACAGGACACCCAACAGTATCAAGTGTTGGTGAGTATTTGGAGCAGTTGGAATATTTATGCATTGTTATTGGTAGACTATATTGGCATAACTGTTTCAGAATGAATCATCTTTTTGGTGTTTATTAAGCTGAACATATACTTCTTCCATAATTTAGTAATTCAAGGTGGCATAATCCTTAACTGCAATGCCTATATATGTGCAAAGAAAGCAAAGTATGAGAATGTTTGCAGTCACTTCATTTATAATAGTTCATATTGAAAACAACCAAAATGTCCATCACCATCAGATGTATAAATAAATACAATACACCTTTATGAAATGAAACATAATAGACTTCTATTATATGCAGCAACATAACTACTTTCACAGTAATAAATCTGAAGGAGAGACCCAGGCAAGAAAAAAATATGAGATTATTTCATCCCTATGAAATGTAGAAACAAGTGGAATGAACCAGTGGTGATAAAATTCAGAATATTAGGTATCTTGGGGAAGGGATTTTTGCTAAAAAGAAGATTCTAGATTTTTGTAATAGTCCATACCTTTATCTCAATGCTTGTTAAAACAGGTATATACATTTGGAAAATATCAAGTTACACAGCTAAGGTTTTTTGCCTTAACTGCATGATCTTATTTCAGTACATCAGAAAAAATGGATGAAACACATAATGCTTTAGGGGACTCAGAGGTAATCATGTGGGCTTGGAAACTAGGTGGCTGTGTATATATATATATATATATATATATATATACACACACACACACACACATACAGTATATATATACACACACACATATACATATATTCTTTATACCCGTGTGATAAAATGCCTCTTAATCAGTATGACACTGGTCCCAAGGACGTACTATCATTTCCTGATTCTTCTCAACCTAGTACTCTGAGAGGCTCAGCTTTGGGTTAAGAGTTACGTGAGATCATGCTTTCTGCCATCCTGGATGGACTTGATCAAAACCACAGGTGGTTACCTAGAGGAGATGGGGGCTAAAAGAATTTAAATGCTTTTACATGGTCTTTCTGCAAGTGAACAGGAAAGGTGGTATTAAAACTAAGTGTAGGAGCAGACCTTCCCCTCATCTGCTGTTCTCCCAAACTGACATTCTTGCGCAAGAACAGGGCATCTATTCAACTAGGCAGACTCTTCTGTGACTCATTGCTCTGCCTTCTGAATCCATCCACACTAGGATTGGTTTTTTTTTTTCCTTGTTAGTATTTTTATATAATGGCATTTGTCTTCTATTACATAATTTTTTATCAGTGAGTATTATTCACTTTTAAATTTGTCTTGCAATATTTGCTATTTTCTTTACAACCCAGTATTTTTGATGTATATGAATCTCTGATGTTATAAAAGATGGTAATAGACTAAAGTATACAGCCACTCATTTTACAAGTGAATATTCAGAATTATGTTAAATTGATTTCACTAAAAGACACTTCTGCTTTGCAAAAAATGAAAACTAAATTGATTTAATATAATTAAGCAATAAAGAGAAGTCTCATCCTTGGCACTTAACAGCTATTAGCTGCTAAGAAATGTCCTGCCCTCAGGCCTTAATCACCATGTGAAAAATATGAAGCAATTGTTATGTTGTAGAGTGAAAAGCCAAAAAATATCAGCTTCCATTTTCTAGGAATGTGCTGTTCTTTACCTATTGATTTTCTACCAATTAGCACTGATAGTATTATGTTATTATGATATCTTTCCTTTACAAACCACTAACACTATTTTGGGAAGCATATTTACTTATATGAAGTGATTTCTAAAGCCTTTTGAATTAAACTTTTGAATTAAAAATTAGGTAATACAAATAGAACCATATTTTGTAGTCTTACAATATTTTTCTTAATCATAAATAGTGTGTGCGTGCTCAGTTGTGTCTGACTCTTTATGACCCTATGGGCTGCAGCCCGCCAGGCTCCTCTGTCCGTCGGATTTTCCAGGCCAGAATACTAGAGTGGGTTGCCATTTCCTCCTCCAAATTAAACATAGTACTCATGGAAAATATAGAAAGATCATAAAGAAAAAAATTACTTGAAACCCATACTATTGGTAATTTGTTATAAAATAGAGTTTTCTTCTCCTATGTATGTGTGCATTTACTCAACATTTGAGAAATCAAAACATCTTTAACATCTTCTTTGTTAATCTTTATCTTACTGTAATTAATTTTTTCTTATATTCTGAAAGTTATTTTCAAACTTCCTATTAATGAGTTCTGTTTCACATAGTAGAATAACAACAAGTTAAACACTTTCTTATCAGAGAACATTTAGGATTTATAGTTTTTCCAGTGGAAATAGTTAAAAGCTCTATGTTTCGGACATTCTGTTAATAGTCATTTGTTTTTGAGGTTCGTATAGTCCACTCAGATACTCTTTTCTGCTTTTTCTTGGTTGTCTGCTATAGAGATTGAAGAATCAAACAAACTCACATGGTCTCCGTGTTCTTTCTGAAGGAGGAGGTGAGTTATCGGCTCAAAGGAACGAGTCACGTGAAGAGCTGTATATGAAGTGAGACTTGAAGAAAATGACAAAGTGTTTAACATTACTACGAGGAAGATGAAACGTCATGCCAGAGTTGAGTGTGGGCTTCTCCCAGCTGTCTACAAGGCTATGAGCCACTGCCGCACTGGTGTGTAAAATCCAGGTGAACTGTTCTGCCTTAGAAGTGTGGCATGTGTGCATTCTGGGAAATGAGGAATTTGAATATGCAGATTTCCAGGTGGGTTTAAGTTCTCAATCGACTATTTTAAGAAAATAGCTGCAATTGCTATCCACTAGCGGGGATTCATGTCTACATCGTTCTTTGTTGTATAAAAACCAATTAAAGAGAATCCTGTAAGATGATCCCACATGGATGTCGTGTGTGTGTTGCAGACATCTGTGACCGATTAGCATCCCCAGGCTTCATGGGCATGGAGCTGGGCCAGTTCACCAGGACATGATTATTTATCCTTCCCTTCCTAATCCCTGCTGGTCCTCTTCTAGGGCCAGAGCATAAGGAATGAGACAGGAGTAGCTGGCACACCAGATGCATTCATGTAGAACTTCTTATGTTTTCTATGATGTTCCAGTAAATTTTGCTCTGCTTTAATATCCACTCATCTAGGGAGCTTTGGCAGGCCCACATTCAATCATGATACTATTGCTTAATATGGGGCCACCAGTATGCTCTGTGTCCCAGCTAGATTATTTTACATGCCAAGGGGATCATGACCCTTCACCTTGAGCCCCACCCACAAGCGATGGCTGCAAGCGACCTTGGTATTGATGAGTGAGCCTCTTGGGTCTGGGCAGGTACCCGCTTAGCGAGACCAGCAGGACAAGGACATCACGCATGGAAGAGTTCCCTTCACACATCAGACTGAGGTGGATTTTAACCCCACACCGCTGTAGTCCAGAACGTAACTTTATGTGGTTTTCCTGTGAGTCAGACCTGCCTCCCAGGCCACAAGCGAAATGGATCCTCCGCTGTCTTCCTGAGAGGACAAACAATCCTAGCCCTTGACACAGGGGAGGACTGGTCTCACATGCAGATGCCAGTCCACCTCAAGCTCACTCTGATTCCATGTCTTGCTTTTTACCTGCCTCTCAGCATCTTGAGAGCCAAGAAAAAACAGCACAAATTTTATGAATATGTGCATGCAACCGTGAATTTACATTTTTTATATAAATGATTAAAATGTAAAAGAACAGAAACCTATTAAATGTTTGGCATGTATTCTGTGCCGGAAACTAGGCCACTTCATTATTTATCGTATCATCAACTGCTCACATCTCAAGGCAAGGTCTGAACTGTGTGCAGTCGCCATTGCTGTCAGTCAAGCAATAGTCAAATATCTTCAGTTTCACATGGTGCAAATTAATATTTTTATCCTCATTTTAGAGAATAGGGACAAAGAAGCAAAACAATAATAGTAAAGCAAGTTCTGAACACCATCTATTAAGCTTCCAAGTCTGTGAACTTTTTTAACCACTGTGTACTTATGAACATTTAGAGAGCAAATATTATGTGTAAAGAGATTGTTTTATATTATTACATTTATTCCTCACCTAATCCTGAAAAATAAGCACTGATATTTCAGTGTGAATGTGAAGGGAGACTATTTATTTATTTTAAAGATTTTTCTTTATGTGGACTATTTTTCTTTAAAGTCTTTATTGAATTTATTACACTATTGCTTCTGCTTTATGTTTTGCTTTTTTGTCCACAAGGCATGCATGTGGGATCTTTAATCCCTTACTAGGAATCGAACTCCCACCCCCTGCCTGGGAAGGCAAAGAGTTAATTAGGGAAGTCCCTCCAAGACTTTAGGTAACTCTTCGATTTGAAGAAAATGGATGCTCTGCTTCCTGATTTCACTATTGTGTCACTATTGAAAATCCGGTGTTTACTGTTGGCATTCGGTTCTTTTTCTTCACAACATTTTCAAAATTTACATGATAATTTAATAGATGTGGAATGTTTGTTGCTCACTCCTGTATGACCACTGGTGAACCAGGTGCCTGGAACATAATCAGTGCAAAATAAATATTTATTCAGTGAATGGTGAGTGACTGAGTGAATAGTCACTGAGTTTAACAGCCAAAGCCTGCTTTATTTCCACAGCTAGGCCCTCATATGGAACCCTAAACCGTGTTCATGATAGAAATTTTTCTCGAAACTTTTTTTTTTTCAGGAGCCAGAAATTCAGGCATTTATTTATTTATTTAAAACATTTTAAATTGGTGTATAGTTGATTTACAATGTTGGGTTACTTTCAGATGTACAGCAAAGTAAATCAGTTATACATACACATATATCCACTCTTTTTAAAATTCATTTGGATAAAGGTTCTGTGTGCCTTTTAATTCTAAACAACTGTCTTCTAGGAAAGGAATAAACACAGGGAAAATTTCCTCAAGAGAAAGAATAAAGATGTTTTTAATGAGGGAATTTTTACAACGTGAGAAGCTGTTTTCTCACTGCCCTTTGAACTTGCTGGCTGTAAAATAGTTACTCAACTCTGGAGATCCATTCTAAATAAATTGAATGAAATTTTAAATCCGCCTTTTAAAAGTATTCCTTTTGTATTCCACTCAGCTTTAAAGGAAATGATATTTTTTGATTTTAGCTTTTAGACATAAATATACACAACTGTGAGCAATCTTCACAATTAAATTTTTAAAATCCTTTTTATTTTGTCTGTTTGATTTTTCTAAGACAGAGAATATTGTGATAATATTTAGTATTACTGCTGAATTTCTACCAGCATATTCTTGAGTTTCCCCCCAAATAAAATCTGCTCTAAGCATTTCTAAATAAAACTGAACAGAATATAAATGCTAATTGGAGCTTTAAAAAAATTGACCTTTCTTCAATTAAATGATTCTATTTAATCATTTAATCTTTTACCCAAAACCTTACTTTGATTTTCAATAATATTGCTACTTCTGCTTTTTAAATAATCCACTTTCACATGAATTGAAATCCTTTTCCATTTGGGCCCCTGCCCCTTTTTTTACATAGCTAGACTTTTTGACCCAATCAGATTTTCTTGTAGTGTTTCATTTAAAATAATTTTAATAACAGGTAAAGTCAATCTTCCTTTTAGACATTGTTTTCCCATTTTTAGCCTAATACATTGCTAATTTTGCTTTCAAAATTTAGCTTTTTGTATGCATTATATATATAAGGGCTTTCCTGATAGCTCAGTTGGTAAAGAATCCACCTGCAATGCAGGAGACCTGCTTCGATTCCTGGGTTGGGAAGATCCCCTAGAGAAGAGAAAGGCTACTCCTCTAGTATTCTGGCCTGGAGAATTCAATGGACTGTGTAGTCCATGGGGTCACAAAGAGTCAGACAGGACTGAGCAACTTTCACTCATGTGTTTTATGTATATGTATACACACACACACACACACACACACACACACACACACACAAATTTTACCCTGGTAATTTGGAAGCTAGGAATATTTCTTAAAAATTCTATAATGCTTCACCCTAGTCAGTATTCTCGGGGTTTCTTTGTAAGGATTGATGCTAAGGTGAAGCTCCAGTACTTTGGCCACCTCACGCGAAGAGTTGACTCATTGGAAAAGACTCTGATGCTGGGAGGGATTGTGGGCAGGAGGAGAAGGGGACGACCCAGGACGAGATGGCTGGATGGCATCACTGACTCGATGGACGTGAGTCTGAGTGAACTCCGGGAGATGGTGATGGACAGGGAGGCCTGGCATGCTGCGATTCATGGGGTCGCAAAGAGTCGGACACGACTGAGCGACTGAACTGAACTGAACTGAGTCAGTATTCTTTGGTACAAGTGACAGAAATGTTACTCGAATCAGCTTTAAAAACCTGACTATTCGCTTAGTCACCAAACCAGACTATAAAGGATTCCTTGCCTGTTTCTTCTCTCTGTTCCTCTCAACACATCGGCTCCATCCTTACTGGCTTGCTTCCTCCACAGGACCAGGCTCGCGGCCCACTCCCAACCTCCAGTCCAGCTCCTGCTTCCGCACTGGAGGGGGGCTGTGGGCCTTTTCTCTGCTCCAGTTAAGAGCACTCCCATGATGAATTTTATCTGGCTCAATTAGGTCATATATCTATTTCCTGGGGGAAAAAAAAATGGGCCGAGGTGGGGAATGCTCAGAAATTTTGGTCCTAATCTTTCATACCTAATTTATTGTTTTCATAGGGCTTCCCAGGTGGCACAGTGGTAAAGAATCTGCCTGCTAATGCAAGAGACGCAAGAGACGTGGGTTTGATCACTGGGTCGGGAAGATCCCTGGAGGAGGGCACGGCTACCCACTCCAGTATTCTTATCTGGGAAACCCTAGGGACAGAGGAGCCTGGTGGGCTATAGTCCATAGGGTCGCACAGAGTCGGACATGACTAAACACACACATTGTTTTCATATTTTATATAATCCCATAAAGTTTGTTATCATATGCACCATGCTTTATAACTGACTTAATTCTTTTTAAAGGCTTTTATTATGCCCATAGCTCCTTTGTCAGAAACATTTACATTCATGACTTTGTTGGTTTCTTTACTAGCTGACGGGAGTACACAGTCCACAGACTTGTAGGGAAACACTGTTTTCTGAGTCCTGTCTAGGATTATAGAGGTTTGTGGTCAAACCATTTTCTTCAGAACTCTGTAGCTATAGCTAACTTGTCTGTATCATTTAACTCATGGAGTAGAAAGCCAAAAGCAGCCTAAGGTGTCCCTGGTATTTTTCCCAATAGGCAAATTTTTGATTTTGTGCTGCTCTTCAGAAATATGCTCAAAAAGAGGGCTCTGGAAGGTTCTAGCCACACAGGGGCACTGTATGTGTTTTTGCTTCAGTTGTGTCCGACCCTTTGCGACACCATGGACTGCAGCCCTTCAGGCTCCTCTGTCCATGGGATTCTCCAGGCAAGAATAGTGGAGTGGGTTGTCACCCCTCTTCCAGGGGATCTTCCTGACCTGGGGATGGAATCCATGTCTCTAAGCTCTCCTATATTGGCAGGCGGGTTCTTTTCCACTAGTGCCACCTGGGAAGCCCCAGTACCAGTACACTCTCCACTCACTGTTCAGAAAGGTGGTGGTCTCCGTGGATGGCAGCCTTTGCTCCCTGAGCCCTCCCCATCTCCAGTGTTTACTCACCCTCACTGGATAATATGAGATCACATAGGATACAGCACACACACACACACACACACACACACACACTTAAATGGGGCAGTGCCATCTCCCCAGGTCTTCTCTCAGTTTGGATTGACCTATCTTGTATTAGAGAAAAAGCCTTTTGCATTTTTGCCACACACTGGTAGAGTTCACTGTGTTCTTTGTCAGCTGGCTTGGATCATGAGACATGGAAATTTAGAAGGTAGATCTCACTATAGAGCTGACTCTGAAGTTTTGACCTGAGGAATTGTAAGACTAGATATTCTAAGATGGGAAATTAACATCGGGGAGATAGTTTGAAGGGAGAGATCAAAAATGCAGTTTCTTTGTTTTAACTTTCTAGAGGAGGGGAAGATGGTAAGGAAGAAGGAATGGAAAAATAGGAAGACACAGTAGAAGTAACTGTCATCAGCTGAACACCTTTAGGCTGACTAGATGACACACTTTTTCATATAATTCGTTAAATCCTCATGAAACACATGTGAGCAAGATATGATCTCAAATTGGCAATGAGCTCAATATGGAGATGCTTTCTAAGATATGATGAATTAACTAATTCTTTCTCTTATGTTATCATGTTCATTGCATCCTAAAAGGAAACTGCACCCCTCCTCTACACATGTTAGTTTAAATTTCCTACAAGACATCAGAAAAGAATGATTCTCTACGATTCCTTTAATTGATGAATCTTTTCACAAGGTTCTCTCAAAACGATCACATTTGCATTATTGATTTAAATTGTGTGCACTTTTTTTTTTAAAGAATAAGAAATGGGGATGGCTCCAGTAAGAGTCTGTCCAATAAACACAAGAAGCAATCAATGGAAAGGTCAAGGGTGTCTGTGTTTGCCTGCAAGGTCGATGATGCAGTCAGACCACTGGAGCAGCATTCAGAGTGGGGAAGTCAAGTATTTATTAACACCAAAGCAACGATGGGGCTGATTGCACGTCGGCCTGTTGGGCTCTGGAAACCTCACTCCAATAAAATACAATCGATGCCATCCATCTGCAGTCTTCTATTTAATAAGTTTTTCTCATGAGGTGGTCAATTTGTCTTATTCCTTTCCCTCAGCAATTGTCAGAGCAAGGCCATTAGAAACTCATCTCAGCTATTTATAATAAGTAACTAGAAGCTGTCATCTTCTTCTTTTAAAATAATTTTAAAATATAAAATTAATGTATGCTCAGTGTAATATATCTTGAATACTCAACATATATAGAGAATTTTTGTTTTGTTCACTCATATTTCCATTACCATAACTTCTGTTATTTTGTTATTGTTCTTTCTAGTCTTTTTTTGATTTTTTAAATTTTATAACCAAATTCAAATTGTATATACCATGTCTTTCACCAATACTGCAACATAAACATTTCCTCTATTTATTACAAATGTTTATGATATCATTTTAAATGACTGAATATGATTCCACTCCATAGACTTGCTATGGTCTTTGATTATAAACTTTTAGAAGACATTTTTATTATTCTTTCCTCCTGCCCATTTTGAAAAAGTTGAATTGCTATAATTGTTCCTGACTGGTATTTACATTTAAACTTATAAAATTATTTTGCTTAAGAAGACACAGTGGTTCTGTATACTGTCTGTAAGCTGAGAAACCTAATATGTGCTTTTTTAACCCAGACCTCTTCCCTGAGCTCCAGATCCTCATCCCACTTGCCATTTCCTCTTGGGATCTCCTAGGAATGCCCAATGGGAATCTCAAACAATGTGTCTGAGTCAGAGCATCCTATGCTCCCTACTTGTACCTGTTCTTTTCTCAGCCTTTCCTATCAGTAAATGGCACCACCAGCTATTCATCTAGCTGTTTTTCAGTCCATAGTTCTTGGCACCATGCATTTTAATTTACTCCATTAGCTCAATGCACATTTACTCACAGACTATTTTAAGGAGAAGGACTATTAGAATATGTGCTAGTTATGTATTATGATTAGAAGCCAATTACAACTAATTCAGCCCACCTATTTTGATGATTTGGTAGAGAACACATGACTACACAGTGTCAGACTCTGAGTCTGTACAGAATAAAAGGTGGAAGGAAGGAATGTGAGCATTGATCTTCTGCATGACTAGTACCAAATCAAAATTGTTATTCTGAAGAACAGGGATTTCAGAGGAAGTTTAATGAAAAACTCATTAAATTCTCAGTTTTCCCAGTTGATCAAAGAAGCATAGCAACATGCAGAATAGTAGAAATTCACGTTTCTGAAACACTGTGTAATAGACACTGTTGCTCTCTTACCTAACTCACATTTCTTTCTTTCCTTGCTTGTAGAGTTCTCGTTCTGTTCTCATGTTCACGCCTCTCCCATGTGTCTCAGAGAGGAGGGTGTATCTACTCCCATCTCAAAAGGAAAAATCCCAATTCTTTTGCTAGTTATTGTGATTTTTCTTGGCATCATTTAAATTTTTTTTTCTTATTCTTCCCTTGTGACTTGTTGAGAAAAATTCATTGTTCTGGGTGGTTACAGGATGTGAAATATTTTGTGTGAATGTTACATTTCAATAAAAATTTTAAAATTTATTATTGCATCCCACTGCTTAACCACAAAATTGGTCAAAAAAAAAAAAAAATGAACTGGCCCCCAAAAGCTACATGTTCATAGCTAAATTCAAGAGTGCAGGGAAGTAAAATGTGTCCCAGATGAGAAACAGCTGGAATCTTTTTTTCTCCCCAGAATCATCTCAAGAAGTCTTTCAATTCCTGTTTTTTTGTTTGTTTGTTTGTTTCTCTTGCATCCAGCCATTTATTGTCTTCTAAATTTAGAGCCCTCAGTTATTTTTCTATCGTGCCAGAATGTTGTTTTAAATCTTGGCATGTTTATCTCTTCAGCAACAAAAGATTTTGTAGGTAGGATAAGGTTTTGTTGTTGTTGTTCAGTTATTCAGTCATGTCTGACTCTTTGTGACTCCACGAACTGCAGCGCACCAGGCTTCTCTGTCCTTCACCATCTCTTGGAGTTTACGCAAACTCATGTCCATTGCGTAAATGATGCCATCCAACTATCTCACCTGCTGTCACCCTCTTCTAACTGCAATCAAAATCTTATGCCATGAACATATTGTGAGGTTAGCCTCTGATTCGTTATCGGGGAAAGAGAAAGTGTATACTTCGATTGTGCTCTGTAGCAACATATTAAGTGCTGATCTGAGTATCAACTGCTAACTTGTGCTTCTTCATACAGACACAGGGTCACACTTCCCAAATAAATTTCACTGGATGAGTCAATCACCACCATCTAACTGTACCTAGAACTTCAGCCAAATTTTATTCCTTATACATTGGTGACAGCTTTAAAATGTCGATCGTCATAGCCTGACTCATCAAAGCAGATCCTTGGCTTCTCTAAACAGCATGCCTTTCTTTCCCTTTAGCGATCTAATTAGGTTAAAATAAAGTTCCATGTCACAATCCATTTTTATTTCTGAGTCTGAGCTCCTTCTGGTGTTTCTGTAGTATACATCTCAACTCTCAAATGACAGTCCTCTTTTGTCAGATTTAACAATGGTGTACATGAGAAACGCTGGGCTGGAAGAAGCACAAGCTGGAATCAAGATTGCCAGGAGAAATATCAATAACCTCAGATATGCAGATGACACCACCCTTATGGCAGAAAGTGAAGAGGAACTAAAAAGCCTCTTGATGAAAGTGAAAGAGGAGAGTGAAAAAGTTTGCTTAAAGCTCAACATTCAGAAAACGAAGATCATGGCATCTGGTCCCATCACTTCCTGGGAAATAGATGGGGAAACAGTGGAAACAGTGTCAGACTTTATTTTTTTGGCTCCAAAATCACTGCAGATGGTGACTGCGGCCATGAAATTAAAAGACGCTTACTCCTTGGAAGAAAAGCTATGAACAACCTAGATAGCATATTCAAAAGCAGAGACATTGCTTTGCCGACTAAGGTCCGTCTAGTCAAGGCTATGATTTTTCCAGTGGTCATGTATGGATGTGAGAGTTGGACTGTGAAGAAGGCTGAGCGCCGAAGAATTGATGCTTTTGAACTGTGGTATTAGAGAAGACTCTTGAGAGTCCCTTGGACTGCAAGGAGATCCAACCAGTCCATTGTGAAGGAGATCAACCCTAGGATTTCTTTGGAAGGAATGATGCTAAAGCTGAAACTCCAGTACTTTGGCCACCTCATGGAAAGAGTTGACTCATTGGAAAAGACTCTGATGCTGGGAGGGATTGGGGGCAGGAGGAGAAGGGGACAACAGAGGATGAGATGGCTGGATGGCATCACCAACTCGATGGACATGAGTCTGAGTGAACTCTGGGAGTTGGTGATGGACAGGGAGGCCTGGCGTGCTGTGATTCACAGGGTCGCAAAGAGTCGGACGCGACTGAGCGACTGAACTGAACTGAACATATATAGCAATTTTATTTGCACTAAAATCCCTTACTTTGAAAAATGATGTCGTTCCACAAGTTGTATACATACCTTCACCATGAGTTGTTTCTTGGTTGAATTTTAGTCTTATTGTTGCACATGATTTTTTATTTTTAATTGGAGGATAATTGCTTTACAATGTTGTGTTGGTTTCTACCACACAACAACATGAATCAGCCATAAGTATAAAGGAAGTACCCCTTCCCCCCATATAGGACTTATTGTTAAGGTATGCTTCCCCCTAAAACTCTGACATTTAGTACTGTAACATTGCATAATTTCAATGAAAATGACTGACTGAGTGAGTGATCATGAACTTCCTATGGTCCAGAGTTATTGCTGTTCTTAGGGCTTCCCAGGTGGTGCAGTGGCAAAGGATTTACCTGCTAGTGCAGGAGACCTGGGTTCAATCCCTGGGTCAGGAAGAGCCCCTGGAGGAGGGTATGACAAACACAATCCAGTATTCTTGCCTGGGAAACCCCATGGACAGAGGAGCCTGGCAGGGTATAGTACATGGGTCACAAAGAGTCAGACACGACTGCTCATGCATGGACCACCATTTTCCTGTCTATCCAAGAGGACTTCAAATTTCCCTCACTCCAGTTTTTGAATGACCTCTCTCTGGCAGTAATAGAAAATACATTGAACTAGAACTCAAAAGGCCAGAGTTACTATAAAGTTCTGTTTCTGGATCCTTAAAGATGACTGGGCACGTAGCTTATAAAGGAGATATGTTGTGTGGTGCTTAAACCTCTCAAATGCTCAACTAGAACCTTTTACTGGGTTCATGCACAATTTAGTGATTCACCCTCAGGAATAATTTTTAATATTTTTACATCTACTTGAAGCATTTTTCTTTAATTTATTCATTCCTTTAATAGCTGATTCTATAAAACAAACCCATCATTAATAAGTTGAAATTTACTTATCAGTCTCAGTGTACTGGAATTTGTTGAGAAACACATATTTTATGGCCAGTGGCTTAAAGGACAAGTAGCTAAAAATTTTATAAAGTGGTAATCAGTATAAGCCTGCCATTGCAGCTTGAGACACGAGTTCAATCCCTGGATTGGGAAGACATCCTCGAGCAAGAAATGGCTACCCTCTTCAGTATTCTTACCTGGAGAATTCCATGGACAGAGGAGCCTGGCAGGCTACCGTCCATGGGATCACAAAGAGTCGGACATGACTGAGCAGACACACGTGTACATAATCAACATAAGTATCAGAGAGTCAAGCTCCTCTTAATTCTGTAGGTCGTACATATTATCCAGAATACAGGATATATTTTAGACATTGAATTCTGCCCTACAGCTTTTTTTTTTTTTAACCAAAGAAATGCATATTAGGGTTGATACAAACGAACGCTAGTACTTAGGTTGGTTTGCACACACTTGCTCATACTCTTTCCTTCCTATTCTCATTAGGACTTGAGTGTTCATCTCCCTCAGAAACCTATTTTCAAGGAGGAATCTCTCAGCATTCCTCAGCTGGTGGTATGCTCACCAGTGACCTCATATACTTGCCCACAACCAGACTGGTCCCTTAAGTTCTTAAGTTCACTTCTCCTCGTTCCTCCTGATGACCACAACTGGACACTCACCCAGTGGCTCTTATACACACGTGCAAGGCAGATTTCATCAGCCTATCCTCTTCTCCTTGCTTAAAAAAAAACAAAAACAAAAACAAAAACTTAGCAAAGTTTCCAGTGCAAATCATGGATCAGAAAATCGCCTTCTTGATTTTTAAGATCAGAAAGCAAAATTCGGATTCAATGAGTGAATTCCATAAATAAAATAAATGGCAAAATAAACAACTTGGTGAGGTTACTTGCAACCATGGAAGGTTTGAGTCTTGGAACTGCCTTTGACGCATTTACATGTACCAGGAATTCTAGCCAAACATCTGGTGAGCGTGAGCCCAAACCTTTATCAGAAGGCTCCACTCTTCTCTCATTTCTGTTTACTGTGGCAAACTGCGGCAGAGGTCTGAACAGGTGCCAGGGTGCTACATGGATGCTTTTTAAAAATGCTGATATTGCCAAAGATTGGTCTGTGACTCTGAGCAAATGACTTAATTAATCTTGGCATGTTAAAGTTTGCATTTCTGAAATGGGCAATAATGATAGGATTATTGTGAGGATTAGGGGCTTCCCTCATAGCTCAGCCGATAAATCATCTGCCTGCAGTGCAGGAGACCTGGGTTTGATTCCTGGGTCAGGAAGATCCCCTGGAGAAGGAAATGGCAACCCACTCCAGTATTCTTGCCTGGAGAATCACGTCGACAGAGGAGCCTGGTGGGCTACAGTCCATGGGGTCGCAAGAGTTGGACATGACTTAGTGACTAAACCACCACTATTGTGAGGATTAAATGTGATAAGGATGCTTAACCTAGTGGCTGGCGTGTTGTAAGACTGATGATTATTAATTACTGATTTTTAATGTTTCCTTCAACATCTCAAATCCATTTATCATCTTCCATTATACTCAGTCCTGACATAAACAACAAAAATAATCTTCGGAAACCAAGTGCAGCTTTCTCTGTTTATTTTAAATAAAGCTCAATGGCTCTATCATCCTATTTACTTTGTTTTGAAGACACTGGGAAAAACTGATACTTAAAAAATATCCTACAGTATATTTATTTCCTATTTTTTAAAATTAAATGCATGTTTCTGGTGATTGTTGTTCTGGAACGCTTGAGCATTAAATTTCTCTAGTTTATACTATCTATAATAAAAGCTCTAGCTATTTTAGTATTAACAGAAAAGCTGTAGAAAGTTTTATAAACTTCAACTTTTCTATTTCATTAAATGTGCTTGGCATATTGAAGAGGTGGATAATTTACTGTAAAATATTAAAATGTTAAGCATAATGACCTGCACAAGAAGTTGGCTGAAATGTTGGAACAGTAGCTGAGTTAATTAATTCTGGGATACATTGCAAACTTCACAGAATGCTTTAGGTAGTTAAAGTAACACAAATTAGTTTGCTATGATTAATAAGGTCTTCTGCATATCAAAGGAATCAAGGCTGATTAGATTAGCATTTCCAAGGGTTATCCAAATTTGATACATTTTTATAAATCAACATTTAATAAAACTGGAAAGAAAAAAGAATTAGAAATAGGTATAATTAAGTAAAAAGCAAAGATTTATCATTTTTCTGGTCTAAGCTGTACTTTGAAAGCAGTACCTTGTATTTCATCAATTTCATTTCAATTACAGAAAATGCTGATATTTTACAAATGTAGGTGCAAGGTCATATTTTCTTTGAATGTTATATTTTTAATGAAAATCCTATACTGAATATCCTGAGATATGTTCATATGTGTATGAATACATTTTTATATTATAAGGTGATTATTAGTAGAGATCTGGGACTATATTCACCTGTATAAATAGTTTGGAAAGAGGTAAATAAATAAAATTATTTAAAAATGGAAGACAGTAGAGTAGAAATTTAGGGATAAAATCTTCAGTTACACAAGATTATTCTTTGCATGCTAGTAATTCTTCAGTTTCACCAAAAAGACTACTATTTGGATCTGCAGGACCCATGGGAGAAGTTCAGCCTTTGAACTGAAACAGGCACAGTGCTGCTCTAGGAAGATCCTGGCTCTTCCACTATATTTTCATATAAAGTTTTACTGCAACACAGTCGTGGCTGAAGTGTATGACTGCTCTCACACCTGACGGCAGTAGTAGAGCTGAGCAGTTGCGGGAGAGCCTTGATTGTGACCTGCAAAGCCTACAGTATTTATTAATGGCCAGTTAACAGGAAAAGTTTTTTGCTTTATTTTTTTTTGTTTTTATTTAGTTTTTGTTTTATTTTCTTGGGCTCCAAAATCACTGCAGATGGTGACTGCAGCCATGAAATTAAAAGACGCTTGCTGCTTGGAAGAAAAGCTATGACCAACCTAGACAGCATATTAAAAAGCAGAGACGTTACTTTGCAGTGACTTTACTTTGTCTCTACAGTCAAAGCTATGGTTTATCCAGTAGTCATGTATGGGTGTGAGAGTTGGACCATAAAGCTGAGTGCTGAAGAATCGATGCTTTTGAATTGTGGTGTTGGAGATGACTCTTGAGAGTCCCTTGGGCTGCAAGGAGATCCAACCAGTCCATCCAAAGGAAATCAGTCCTGAATATTCATTGGAAGGACTGATGCTAAAGCTGAAACTCCAATACTTTGGCCACCTGATGTGAAGGACTGGCTCATTGGAAAAGATCCCAGTGCTGGGAAATATTGAAGGTGGGAGGAGAAGGGGACGACAGAGGATGAGATGGTTGGATGGCATCACCGACTCGATGGACATGAGTTTGAGTAAACTCTGGGAGTTGGTGATGGACAGGGAGGCCTGGAGTATTGCAGTCCACGGGTCGCAAAGAGTCAGACACGACTGAGCGACTGAACTGAACTGAACTGAACAGGAAAAGTCAGTCTGCTCTCGCTTTTGCTCACTTGACTGCTAGCTGGCTGTTATCGGATAGAACATGGACTTCCAGACGGCCATGCCTGTGCTCATGCCGGTCTGTCTGCTGGCATTCTGCTCTCGTTCTTCTTGGTAGTCTGGTCACTTTCTCGCATGCAGTGGGGATGTCTGGCAAGAGAGCTGTGGCCTTCCTAGCCCAGGAGATCCCTCCCTCCCTGGGGCTGCAGTCAGTTACCTCTTGACCTGTCTTCTTAGCCTAATGTGACGTTGTGTTTGTGTCTGTCTCTCTTACTCTTCCTTTAGAGAAGTAAGGTTGGTATTACTCATGGTTTTGTCTCCTAGAAACAAAAAATGATGGAATTTTGTCTATGTTTAGCACAAAGCCTGGAAAACAGAAGGTGCTCAAAAGATTTTTGGTTAAAGGAAGGGAGGGAGGAAGACAGAAGGGAGCCAAATATTTGAAGTATATAATTGAAGCAGAGTTCATTGGCACACACTTGAGGACATTGTTCTGGGAAAGTGAACCAGACGCCCATTCCTAGACCAGTGCTGCCCAAGTTGGGGTGACACAATTATATACTGAGAGAAATATTAAGAAATCTTATGTGTGAGAGAGATAGACAGGGGCTTCCCAAGGGGCACAGTTGGTGAAGAGTCTGCCTGCCAGTGTGGGAGGTGCAAGAGATGCTGCTTCAGTCCCTGGGTTGGGAAGATCCCCTGGAGGAGGAAATGGCCACCCACTCCAGTATTCTTGCCTGGGAAATCCCATGGGGACAGAGGAAACTGGCGGGCTACAGTCCATGGGGTCTCAAAGAGTCAGACATAATTGAGCATGCACACATGAGATAGACTTAGATTACCTATAGGATATAATATATATTAAAATATAACTCTAATATATGCTGTTATATGTGTATACATGTGCATATTAATATATATTAATAAACGTACACAAAACGCTTCAAAACTTTTTAAATCAATATGTAGACAAAGTCAAAGAACTTATCACTATTATTGAGTAAACTTCCAGAATACAGGAATCAACCTAATATGTTTCCATATTTAATTATTACTACAACTTTATTTTTAAATATTGAGGTCGTCTTACCTTACGGGATTGATTGGAACAATCATTTTTCCAGGATCAGATTCTGGGTTTCTCCTGCCACTACAATGCTGCCAGTTTCCTATACTTAACAAACTTCCACTTTTAACTGAATTTGGATCATAGAGCAAACATGCATGTGTGTGAGCTAAGTCACTTAAGTTGTGTCTGACTCTTTGTGACCCCATGGACTGCAGCCCACCAGGTTCCTCTGTCTATGGGATTCTTGAGGCAAGAATACTGGAGTGGGTTGCCATTCCCTTCTCCAGGGGATCTTCTCTGACCCAGGGATCGAACGTGGATCTCCTATATTGCAGGCAGATTCTTTACTGTCTGAGCCACCAGGGAAGCCCTCTCTCACTTAGCATAATGCAAATAAGCCATCCATGGCACGGTGTGATCAGCAGTTTCTTTCTTCCTCTTGCTGGACTACAGTCCATGAGTGAATATGCCCCTGTCTGCTCATGTGCTCACAGACTGAGAGACGATCTGGTTGCTTCCAGTTCTTGGAGATTAACAATGAAGCTGCTATAAATATTGACATACAGACTTTTGTACAAGCATTCTTCTCTCATCTATGATTTGTCTTTTCTGTTTCTTAATTATTCTTTCAAAGAATACATTTTAAAAATTCTCGATCATTTTCTGAATTGTACTTCTGGTATTGTACCGCAGGACACTTTGTCTAAGGGTGACACAAACCTATTTTCATGTTTCTTGTTTACGTTTATATTTTATACAAGTTTTTATAGTTTTATATTTTATATTTAGGTTTATAATGTACTTTGGGATGATTTTTGTCCTCTAGATTGCCTTCACGCCTTTGTAAGACATCAGTTAAAGATGGGCATAGATCTA
Source organism: Budorcas taxicolor (assembly GCF_023091745.1). Lineage (NCBI taxonomy): Eukaryota > Metazoa > Chordata > Mammalia > Artiodactyla > Bovidae > Budorcas > Budorcas taxicolor. The sequence continues at coordinate 151,255,082 of NC_068920.1, read as the reverse complement.
TTTCTGGACTCTATTCTGCTTTGTTGACCTTTATGCAGGACTCAATCTATCTCTGTTAGTTTTAAAGATAAAGGAAGGTATTTTGTGTCAGAGATGCAGGTGGCCTCTCGAAGCTGGAAAAGTTAGGGGAGCCTCTCCTGGCGCCTCCAGATCGAATGCAGTCGCTCTGACACCACTATTTTAGCTCAAGACCATATCAGACTTCTTACCTACAATCTCAGGATTGTGTTTGTGTTGTTTTCAGTGCCTGAATTTGTGGATTTTCATTTTTCATGATAGCAAGAGAAAACCGATAGTATGGTGAATCACGTGGCTTGAAAACAAGCCTTGTTCTCAAGACTTGAAGCTAAGGATGACTCCACTTGCTTCTGATGTATTATTATTTTTACATATGGAAGGATTTGATTTGCTTGGGTTTTTTTTGTTTGTTTCTTATCTGTTCATGATGGATATCAGACGGTAATTTTGTTTTCCTGTGAAGCCTTCATGTGGTTCTGGCATTTGAATAGTAGTGGAACCAAAAACGATGTGAGACATTTACAGAGAAAATGATAAAACTCAATATAATCAAAACAAAGATTTTCACCAAAATTATATACAGGTTTATAATAATCATTCTGGAGTAGGAAACAGCAACCAGCTCCAGTATTCTTGCTTGGAAAATTCCATGGACAGAGGAGCCTGGTGACATCTTCCATAGGGTCACAGAGAGTTGAACACAACTGAGTGACTGAGTGTGCATGTGTGCGCGTGCACACACACACACACACACACACACACAAATCATAATAAAAATATGAGCATGTTGTTTTTTGTACTCAAAAATAGCATTTTAATAGTTATATGGGAGGCCAAAGTATTGATATAAAGACTTGCCAAGTTGATTTTGGACTGAAAGAGACAGCTTAAATTCTGTTGATGAGAATATACATTGATAAACATGTCTAGAAATTCCAAATCAGCATATCCAAAAGAATCTTAGTGAACAAATATCCCCAATGCACACATATACCAATGAATACATTCCTTACATATTTTTAAGACAATTATATATAGGCATGCAATACATAAATACCCTTTCCTCGCAGACATTAAATAAATTAGTAGCATTCCTATAAAAATATCATCAGCCATATTGACTAGAAACAATATCTGTGATACATTTTGCACAAAGTAAAAGGATGAAAATGTTGTTAACATGTACATTAGGATACAGAAGTGAATTTTTTTTTCCTATCAATATTCTTCTGGGGGACAGCTTCAAGTAGTTTGAGAAAAAATGATTTAGAGTGGTTTGGAATTACTGGGTGTATGCTCATGTATGTGACGCTTGCCTTCTAAAGAGCATGCATTATTAACTCACAGGCATTTCGTTCATCATGATGGGTTTGGACATCTAAATTATGGGGTATCAGCTAAGGAAGAGTCAAACTGTTTTGCATAACAAAATGGCAAGACATCTGAGGAATATCTGGGAAGAAGAGGCTGGCTGCTAATGAAGAAAGGGCAGAGAAAAGAGATGTAGGTAGCTGTACGATTTAGGCTGATATTGTACTTGGAGAAGATAAATTGTAATGGAGATTTTTATGTTTTTTTTTTTTATTGTAGGATGTGCCAACTAAACAGTCTCATTCATCTCCCCAGTGAAATCTGCAATAAGCTCTCACCGCTCATACTTTTGCTGTGAAGAGTTTATGCTGGAGGAGCTTGAAATGAAGCTATGTGCTGAATTATGCACTCAGGTAAGAGAGAAAAAGTGAAATTCCAAAGGAGAGGAAAGGAGACAATGGGCATGTTTATCACCTGTATGGGGGGGGGGGGGGGTGGACAGAGAAAAAGGTGAAGCACAGCTCTTTGTGTGACACACAAAAATGTTAAGGGACTTGGGTTTGCAAGTAATTTCTATTTCTTCTTTTCACATTTGCATACAGTCTGGTTTTTAATAACAAACAAGTACTTATAAACCATGCTATTTCCATTAGGAAGTTTGTGCTAATTTGGTGGCTATTTTCTAACTCATTTAGATCTTAGTGCTGATTGGGTGTGAATAACATGGCAGGCCTTCTATATTTCTTGACTTAAAAATGTTTACCTTTTCTTAAAGACTCCCAGCAGCCTGGCCGAGATTTTCTCACTGCTGACTGCAGGCGCATCAGGCTGGCCTCACTCAGCCCTCTGCCCTTCCTTCTCTGCTTGCTCAGGGGTCAGCTCCTCCACTCAACATGAAGGTTCCCCGTCTTCTCCTGGTCCCTTCCCATGGCCTTTGGAGAAGTTTGCCCCACTGAAGTGCTGGTCCATTTATCCGATTCCGTCACAGGTTCTGCATCTCACAGGTCTCAAATCACGTGTGTGATGACATGGACAGCAGCTTACACAAGTCTGAGCTTCTCCACACACTTGGCCTGCATTGCTGGGGGTGCTTGTTAAGTCGTGAAGCATCATTCAATAATTCAGTTCTGGCTTATACTCAAGCCAGAGGCATGACATACAAATACTTAACTGAGAAGCATCTTGGTGTCACCAGAAGTGACCTGGAACTCATAGCATGTGCCCTTACATCTCTCTTTTGGCTGTTTTTTGCTCTGCTCCATGCATGGTATCCTTAGTTAGTGCAACAAAGACTCTCCCAGAACCTCAGCATTAGTTGCTCTGGAATATAATTGTCTACATCTTTGAGTTGATTCACTAGATCTCCCATTAAACTTTGGAATAAAGTGACCAAATATATTAATCAAACAGCTTTTAGTGCTTCTATAATTTGATAAATCTCTGCCTGTGATCGTTAAAATAAAATAAAGGAAAAACAGATACTTTATGTATGTAGTTCTAATAGTGAATGCCAGTCTCAAAAAATATTTATTCATAAGAAATACTTGGAGAAAGAGGTTAAAATATTAATAATAGGGGTTAAAATATTGATAATAGCTATCCTCAGGTGGTAACTCAATTTATAATTTTTAACAACGTTCTATACGTTTTCTATATTTGGCATATATATCAGAGAATATCAGTGATTTAAACAGAACATTTACTATAAAGCATTGGTAGTGAAACTGAAAGTCACTCAGTCGTGTCCAACTCTGCGATCGGATTCTCCAGGCCAGAATACTGGAGTGGGTAGCCCTTCCCTTTTCCAGGGGATCTTCCCAACCCAGTGATCAAACCCAGGTCTCCTACATTACAGGCGGATTCTTTACCAGCTGACCCACCAGGGGAGCCCTACAGTAAAGCATTGTTCGCTTCTCATTTCAGAATTGGGATGGCAAAAAAAAAAAAAAAGCACTAAGACATCATAGCATGGCAACCATATAAGCAGGGAATACCCCTAGAACTTAGGGAACCAAGGAAAGAGATGGTGATGAGTAAAATGACAATGCTTAGAGAGATCCCTGAGGGCCTGAGGGCAGAGTTCTGAGGAGGACAAGCTAGACACTTCATTTTAGGACTCTTGGACTTACAGGGTAGCAACCCTGACTTCTGGTCATGGAGTCATTGCTGGGATGCCCCCCGGGTGCACAGGAACAGGGGAGGGGGCATCCCTTACCCCTCCCCATAGTGCCATCTCCCTCTGGGGGCTCTCTCTTGACTGTACCAAGGATGGAGCCAGAGGCTCAAGAAGAAGTGTGGACATCTGAGCCCAACCCCAAATCACTAAGTAGAGAAGCATCAGGATGAGGACAAAAACATAGTACTTGGCCCAGTAGATATCATTTCAACTGAAAAAAAAAACCAGAAAAAAACAAAGAAGCCACACACAAGCTTTATTGAACACAACAGACATCTAATGCATGGATGAGAGTTCAAGTATAAGATCACTGGCCGAAGTTTCAAGGTTAGTTGGCAACTGACAGGCTAATTGGAATAAGCAAAATGTGAAGTGACATCTCTCCCTACAATGCCTGGCTTGTGAAAGCAACAACAGCAAGTCAGTGGAAATTTGCTGCATGACTCAGTGAACTCAAACCAGGGCTCTGTGACACCCTGGAGGGGTGGGATGGGATGGGAAGAGAGAGGGAGGCTCAAGAGGGAAGGGACATATGTATACCTGTGACTGATCCATGTTGATGTATGGCCGAAACCAATACAATATTGTAATTATTTTTCAACTGAAAATAAGTAAAGAAAAACAACAAGAAAAAGTGCTCAATCAACCTTGGTAAAACAGGAAATCTTGGGAAATCATTGTGAGATATAAATTTTGAGGGTTTGATATCGAGAAATTGAGAGAGGAAAAGTAGATTTTGGTAACAGCTTTTGCCTTCCCAAGGCTCAGTTATTTTCTATTTAAGTCATTGGGTAAACATGTTCATGAGTTGACCCTTGTATAGATAAAGAAGGGCTTCCCAGGTAGCTCAGTGGTAAAGAATCTGCCTGCCAACGCAAGAGACAGAGGAAACTCAGATTCAACCCCTGGGTTGGGAAGATCCCCTAGAGGAGGAAATGGCAACCCACTCCAGGATTTTTGCCTGGAAAATTCCATGCACAGGATCCTGGCGGGTTTTAGTCCCACAGAAAGTCAGGCAGGACTGAGTGACTGAGCACAAAGATGGATGAAGACAAACAAAATGATCATGACCACTGATTTGAACAGCTGTATCCCCCAGGGTCCAGGCAGGGGTGAGGGTCACTCGGGATCATCAAAACACACAGACTTCGTTGCAGGGACCCAGTAGGGTCGAGTGCTTGATGAGAGGAGCAAGTGTGGGATCTGAGACCACAGAGCAGTTCCTGTAAGAAGTTGTTCCTGTCCCTGGGATGACACGACGTTACCTGGACCCTAAGAAGAGGTACTTCACGGAGATGAGCACTGTGCCTGTAGATACGCAGCGCTACAGTCTGAAGGAGCAAGAAAGAAGCACGGCAATTGTCCTCCAGCCCTGGCAGGTCTCCCAGCCCTTCTGTGCGCTGATCTGACCAGTGGCTGATTTTTATGGCATCCTGGGCAGTTTGAAGCAGTACCTTTCTGCATAAAGCAAAAGGCAAGAGTGCATAGGAAATTAACTTAGACCGAGTATCATCAGCAAAATGGCTTTCTAGCCAGACGTGACTATAGCTTGACTTGTGAATGAGCAGATTTCGCCAAGGGTTTCCCTGGTGGCTCAGTCAATAAAGAGTCTGCCTGCAATGCGGGAGACCCGGGTTCAATCCCTGGGTTGGGAAGATCTCCTGGAGAAGGAAATGGCAATCCACTCCAGTACTCTTGCCTGGAGAGTCCTATGCGCAGAGGAGCCTGGAGGGCTACAGTCCTTGGGGTCACAAAGAGTTGGACACAACTGAGTGACTATCACTTCACTTCAGATCTCCATATATGGGTGTGACTGGGGTGCAGATAAGGACTGCTGCAATGGCTGAGAGTTTCTATGCTTTCCTGCCAATTGCTAGAACCTGTCAGAATTTCTAAAAGTTATCTCTCTATATATTCATATGTATATACACACCTATACATATACCTTCAAGAAGGAAATGGCAACCCACTCCAGTATTCTTGCCTAGAGAATCCTGTGGACAGAGGAGCCTGGTGGGCTGCTGTCCATGGGGTTGCACAGAGTTGGACATGACTGGAGAGACTTAGCATGCATACATGCATGCATTGGAGAGGGAAATGGCAACCCACTCCAGTGTTCTTGCCTGGAGAATCCCAGGGACAGAGGAGCCTGGTGGGTTGCTGTCTCTGGGGTGGCACAGAGCCGGACACGACTGAAGTGAGACTGAAGTGACTTAGCAGCAGCAGCAGCATATATATATACACATACATACATATTTATTTATATTTGGACTTCCCAGATGGCTAAATAGTAAAGAATCAATCAAACGATCCCCACTGGAGGAGGAAATGGCAACCCACTCCAGTATTCTTCTCTGTAAAATCCCATGGACAGGGGAGACTGGTGGGCTATAGTCTGTGGGGTCACAAAGAGTCTGACACAACTGAAACTTATATATTTATTTAAAGAGGAATGTCATATTGTATAGCCTATTATAAAATGATCTATTCACTTGTATTCGATTGCAAAGTACTCACTGTGAATTTTATACATTGCCTGTGAAAACAAACTGCCACTTCCCGCAAGGGGCGTCTTAAAATAAGATCTTTGGTGAAGCTGCCAACAATGAGATGTTTAATTGACAGACAATAAACAGGACACACTGTGGCAAATACAAGCAAAAAGAAAGGAAAAAAAAGAAACAAGAGGCTAATACAAATATTTTGCTTGCACCTTGTACTGAACGTTATTTTTTAAAATGTTATTTAAGAGTTATTTACTATAGTTAGATAGGTTCAGTTTGAGAAGTTCTTCTTAAGATAAATGTTTATTTAGCAGTTGTAGTTGTGATAGTCCTTAATGTCATTTATTAAACATTTCCACAGCTTTGTCTTGTAGGAACAGGTGAGGCTGGCCACTTCTTTGTGCTTTGCTTTCTCCAATAAAATGTGAACAGTAGTGACTTGTTCTTCACTGATGGGACATGGAGAACCAAGACACAGGTCAGCTCATTCTTCCCTGCTGATATTGGTTGTCCAGACTGGCCCCTGTATCAGCTCAGATCCTCATAGGAAATAATGTGGACCAGAGCCTCTAGAGAATCAAGGCAGACATGTTTTAAGCCACACTGATTTGAGTTTATCTTAATAAGATCAGGATTTCCCAGGTGGCTCAGTGGTAAAGAATCCACCTCCTAACGCAAGAGACTCAGGTTCAATCTCTGGGTCTGGAAGACCCCCTGGAGGAGGAAATGGCAACCCACTCCAGTATTCTTACCTGGGAAATCCCATGGACAGAAGAGCCTGGTGGGCTAAAGTCCATGTGGTCACAAAGAGTCAGACTGGACTGAGCAACAAACACACACACATAATAAGGTATAACTCAGCCTGTGCTGTCTAGTACGCTGAGTGCTCAAAACAAAAGCAATTTATGCTCAGAAAACCTGGAATCCATGAAGGTTACATTTTACGATGATATTGGACCTTAAGCCAAGGTCCGAATAATAGTGGCTTCATTGAGAAAATTGCCTTGCCTTCACCTCCAATCTTTCCTTTTGCCACACAGTGTTTTGTAGAATAAAAAGCTGAGCTATGAACGGGGGTTTATTCATAAAGGAAGTTTCTCGAGTCTGCAGAACTCTGCTGGTCCTTGGGTGCTGGGAGCACTCTGCAGTCCTTAACACTGAACTCCTTATACTGCTCCATCACCAAACAGGTAAGTAACAGGCAGATGCTGGATTTGGTAAACATTAAGCCTCAGGGTGGGGCTTCCCAGGTGGCTCAGTGGTAAAGAATCCACCTGCCAATGCAGGAGACGTGGGTTTGATCCCTGGGTTAGGAATCCCCTTGAGAAGGAGAAGGCAACCCGCTCTAGTATTTTTGCCTGGGAAATCCCAAGGACAGAAGAGCCTGGAGGGCTACAATCCACGGGATCGCAAAGAGTCAGACACAACTAAAGCAACTAAACAACGACAACAAAGTGTCAGGTAGAGAAGGAAGTTTTTGACTCTTCCTGAAGAAAATACCAGGTGAAACTTTTAAGTTAGCTTGAGGACATTGAAATTTCCCTCGTTTGGGGTTGCTAAACAACTTAGATAATATTCTTCGATGAGAAAGTAGGAGAAAAACATAAAGTGCACCCTTCTGAATGAAGGACGATAAGAAATGAAAATTATTTACTAATATTCTTTCATCCTGCTCCTATTGATGATGGAAATCCTAAATTGTGCCTGGAGCCAGCTACTCAAGCAGTCTCATTTTCCAAATGGAGACCAGGTCCTGCCATCTGATTAAGTGTTGGTCAACAGGCTGCAAAAGAAATAGTGTGTACTTACAATCTTAAAGCCATAACTGTAGACTCCATGCTCTTTTCTCCTTTCTTGCTGGTCTAAATGCAAAATAAAGAAACCAAACATGATGGGAGTTAAGCTGTAATATCCAGCTAAGACCCAAAAATGGAGCAAAAGAAACGTCTATGTATTTTGTGCTCAGCCGCTAAGTCGTGTTAGACTCTCTCTGACCCGTGGATTGTAGCCCACTAGGCTCCTCTGTCCATGGGACTCTCTAGGGAAGAATACTGGAGTCAGTTGCCATTTCCTTCTCCATCTGTATAGCATATTGTTGTTCTGTCAATAAGTGATGTCCTACTCTTTGTGACCCATGGAGTGAGGCATGCCAGGCTTCCCTGTCCTTCACTATCTCCTGGAGTTTGCTCAGATTCATGTCCACTGAGTCAGTAACGCTATCTAACCATCTCATCCTCTGTCATCCCCTTCTCCTTCAATCTTTCCCAGCATCAGGGTCTTTTCCAATGAGTCGGCTCTTCGCACCACGTGGTCAAAGCATTAGAGCGTCAGCTTTAGCATCAGTCCTTCCAGTGAATATTTAGGGTTGATTTCCTTTAGGATTGACTGGTTTGATCTCCTTGCTGTCCAGGGGACTCTCAAGAGTCTTCTCCAGCATCAAAATTCAAAGGCATTATGTCAATGTAATTTGGTCTCTCTCTTCAAAATAGCAACTTAGTTTGTGTGTTTATTAGACTAATTAGACCATACACTATAGGAAGACCAGTTCATGCATGTTCTCCTGTGGTCACTGTTGATTTTATTGTTATTATCACAAAGTTTCAGGCACAGAGGACTGAGTTGATCATTCTTCTCACTTCATGGCACTTTATCATCATTGATCTGCTAATTTTATTTACTACCTTGCTATTTGTGTTGTCTGGGGCTATTTATTTCGCTTCTCTGTGCTTTAGTATTCTCATTTGTAATAAAATGAAGATAATAATAGTTTCAATCTCTTAGGGTTGTACTGAGGACTAAAAAAGTTAATTTGTGCAAAGCCCACATCCAGCATGTACTGTAGTAATTGCTGACTATCATTTTTATTAGCTATTATTATTTCTTTGTATTCTCATTCTCCAGTTCCATTTCCTCAGCTCCCACAGGCAATCTTTCTAATGTGTGAATGTATCTCCTTCTGTTCACATCTATCCTTGCAAAGTCTAGTTTATGTGCATTACTTGTAATTTATGCCCCTGTGCTGTGCATATCAGCAGTGAGGTTGTAAGATCCACTCACATTACTCTGAGTACATCTGATCTGTTTTCTGAGCTGTTGCTTGGGACCCCATGGTGCATCCCCATCACGTGTTTCCATCCACTCCTGCAGGGCAGATGCCAAGACAGCCCCTGGTACTTCACTGCACAAGCAAGAGTGTGATGAACATCTATGCAAAAGTTCACTTTGGATCTGTTTGAGAGTTTAGCTAAACAGATGACTTCGGAAAGTGCTGTTCAATATTAAGCTGTGCTTTAAAAAAAAAAAAAAAAAAAGTTGACCTACTATCTCAAGACGATTTGTCAGAATGCCTCCAGATCCGTCTTCCCACCAGGGCATAGTTGTTCCCACATCCACCCTTGTGCTGCACACACTCTGTGTGACTCTGCTCTCGAATTACTGACCCTCTAGTCTACTTCCACTCAGAAAGGAGAAGCCTCAGAAGACCATTGCTACTGAGCACACAACGAGTGAAAGCCAGATTATCTACAAAATCCTAATGGTTTTTTGAACACTAGAGAGAACCGAGGTCACGGAGCCAGAAAGGCATTCCTAGGAGTGCCAAGGTTTCTGCAGAGACATTGGACAGTGAGGGTTTCTCCCCGACAAGGCTGCAAAAGAAAGCAGTGGCCAGGAGCCGAGCTGTGGGAAGACCTGTGGGTTATGAATAAACCAGCTGGTTATCAATTTCCTGTCTCTGGGGTCCAAAGCCACCCTCAATCCCTGCTTTGTAAGAACGGGGACTGGACCCTGTTCATACATCACGTCCTCTGCCTCCTGCACAATACGGAGCTGTGCCAGTAGAGGGTGATGCAGGGACATTAAAGTGAGGATGTGCCGGCTCACCTGTGTCCTCAGGCAGGTTCTCCAGCTCTTCTCCTGAGGCCTGGGTGCCTTTCCTGTGCTCAAGTAGCACAAGCGGCCTCCAGCATCCTGAGGTCACGTTGCAGGAAGTTTCAAGACTCTACACCTTTCTATGGGTGGTTTCTCCAGGAATCCAAGATAAGAAGTGTGGAAAAATATTGCGTATGTGGGAAATTAAAGTCATAAAGAAAAAAAAAAAACTAAAATTGCAAACATATTTATAATCATACAAAGAAAAGATGGTATCGAAGGAATTTGGACATGGTGCCTGGATCGTTCGCTGGGTACCCTAGGGGAAGAAGGAGGGGTGGGGGGCACAAGAGAATAAAAAGGAGGAGGAGAGGAAAAGGGGAAGGCGGAGAAGAAATATGTAACCTCAAGGAGTATGTTTCTTGTTAGCAGTGATTCTGTTCTTACAATATTGCTTTCAAATGTCAAAATTATTATCACACTGTAGGGTAAGGTCAATAAATAAATATGTAGTAATGATTTTAAGAGCCATGATTTTTTAGCATAAGAAACAGTGGATACAAATAGGCCTGCGGGAAGCTCCCTAAGGTAACCTTGAGTTGGGAAGGGTAATGTCAAGTCATGAGTTCTTTTGGCTTTCTAGCTCTAACAATTCAACAGGCTTATGAGCAACCAGAAGCCTCTCTGCAGCAGCGAGCAAGCGCTCAGATCTTAGACTCTAAATACCATCTCCCGCAAAAAAGAGTTAAGCCTCTTTAGAGAAATGGCTGATTTTGGCTCTGGGGCAGGGAATATACAAACCACTTCTGAGGTGTCCCTATGAGAGGTGCCCTTTAAGTCTGAGAGTTTTAAACATGAAGGAGGTTGTGTCAAAAGTGTAAAAGAACTATTTTAAAGAGGCTTCCATTGCAAAATCAGTGGCACAAGTTGAGCATCCAAAGTATTTAGTATAAGGTTTTCCATTAGCGATTTAAAACAATCCAAGATTTGCTATGAAACACACAAAAAAAGAAAAGCAAAATTAACAAAAAGGAAACAAGCTACACCTTGCTTTACATCAGTGCCGTCTAAAAAACATAACATCATAATAGAGTAGAAATGATTGACTCAGGCAATCAGCAAATAAAATCTTTGATTTATAAGATTGTTGGGAAAGGCATAGTGTCAATGTATTTACCCTGAATTCCTTAGTACCTTCAAAGAAAAGGACACAAATTTTCCAGTGGACAGAAGATGATATGTGAGCAACATTAGTGGAGGGACAGCCTGACACTTGATATGGTGCAGCAGAAGGTACCCAGTAGCCCCTCTGAAAGATTCTTGCCCTCTATGTTAAGCTTGCACCTAATCAACCTTATAGACCAAGGGCTGGCAAACTTTTCTGTAAAGGGAGAAAATATAAATATTTTGGTCTTTGTGGACCATATGCTCTCTGCTACAAATCCCCAATTCCATCATAAGGTAAAGGCAGCCACAGACAATACCTAAATAACTGAATGTAATTGTGTTTTAATAAAACTTTATTCACAAAAACAGGTTGTGGACAAGACTTGGCCCATGGCTACAGTGCATTGACCCTGGTCATAGACTTAACCTCCAGTTTAAAAAGAGTAAGGAACAAGTTATGATATCATGACATTATGAAGAAAAGAATACCAAGGAGTGGGACATTCTACAAAGTCACTTGCCATTTTTAAATAATACAATGAGATTAAAACTAAACACAAGAGAGAGGCCTATTTCATGACAAAACAGACTGAGTCAATAACAACTGAGTTCAATGCATGAGATTCAGTTGGATCTCAGTTCAAAGCAAAAGGAAATCAGAAGAAATTAAGAGATATAAAAGGCATTTCTGTCAAAATTGAAGAGATGTATATATAGGTTGGATATTTTATGGTGTTGTATTCTGCTATTATTATTGTTATTATTCCTATTTGGGCTTCCCTGGTGGCTCAGCTGGTAAAGAATCCACACAAAATGCAGGAGACCTGGGTTTGATCCATGGATTGGGAAGATCCCCTGGAGAAGGAAACAGCTGCTCGTTCCAGAATTCTGGCCTGGAGAACTCCATGAACTGTATAGTCCACAGGACTGCAAAGAGTCAGACACAACCGAGCAACTTTCACTTTCATTATTCCTATTAGCATATTTAAAGTGGCAAGAGTATATGTGAAAATGTTGCCGCTGCTGCTGCTAAGTCACTTCAGTCGTGTCTGGCTCTGTGCGACCCCATAGACGACAGCTCACCAGGCTCCCCCGTCCCTGGGATTCTCCAGGCAAGAACACTGGAGTGGGTTGCCATTTCCTTCTCCAATGCATGAACGTGAAAAGTGAAAGTGAAGTTGCTCAATTGTGTCCAACTCTTTGCGACCCCATGGACTGCAGCCTACCAGGCTCCTCCGTCCATGGGATTTTCCGGGCAAGAATACTGGAGTGGGGTGCCATCGCCTTCTCTGATATGTGAGAATATGTTCTTATTACTAGGAGGAATATCAAATGTTATGGGGGTAGGGATTCATGGTGTCTTCTACTTATTTTAAAATGGTTCAGGGGGAACATATACAGGAAAGAATAGCAATTTGACTAAATGCAAACCGCTTTTCAATATGTTTGGGGTATAAATGTCGGATATTCATTTTCTTTTTACTTTCTTGTTTTAAGGTTTTCAAAATAAAATCTTAGGAGAAACACATACACATTTTCCTTTTTCCTCCTTTATTCTCTTACCTATAGTCTTCCTTATCTCTTTTCCCTCAGAAAGCTCCAGCATATCTTCAAGCAAACACTGTTTGGCCTGACTGCCTTAGTACTTCAGTTTTCCAAGGCATCTATACAAGTGATCCTTAGCCCCAGGTTCCTCTGGAGAGAATTTCCTTGCTAACGAAATATATTCAGAAGCCAAAGAAATGAAAATCCATATCCTCTTAGCATACCACATTACAAGGGAAATGTGTGAATGTTTTTTATTGGGGAGGGAAAGAAGAAAGGATTAAAGACCTTGGAAGCCAGTCAGAAGCATCAGGCAGAGCAGACAAAGCCAGTCAGAAACTGACCATTTGCTTTTCTTAATCACCAGAACGTGCTGTTGGAAATCTCTGAACCAAACTGAGTTCCAGCCTCGCCATGAAACCTCTGTAATTCTCTCATGACCCATTAAAGAGGGCAGCATTCCTGCCCTGCCGATTTAGATGATGCACAGAGAAGTGGGTGATTTTTTTTTTTTTTTTTTTGCTTGTCAATGCTAATCCAACTTGGAATTCTAGAGATAAGCAGGCACTATCATTTAGTGGACTAGAGATACCTTCTAGGAAAAACTATGCAGAAAGGGAAGAAAATTAACATGGATTAGTTGCCCGCTCTGTGCAAGAAGGTGTGCAGAAGATGTGCTCTGTCTCGTCATCCTGCGCCGGGAGCACGTGTGCGTTGCTGGTCCTCTCCTGCTCTACAGCCATCATATTGCCTTTTGGTTTTTTCCTTGCAGCCCAGGTCCCCACGTGAGATCCCAGCTACTCAGAGACCCCTGAGGAGGGCTCCCTCAAGTCTTCTCTTTCCCTGTCACATTTTTAATAGTAACCATACTTATCTAGTCAAGGCTATGGTTTTTCCAGTGGTCATGTATGGATGTGAGAGTTGGACTGTGAAGAAAGCTGAGCTCCAGAGAATTGATGCTTTTGAACTGTGGTGTTGGAGAAGACTCTTAAGGGTCCCTTGGACTGCAAGGAGATCCAACCAGTCCATCCTAAAAGAGATCAGTTCTGGGTATTCTTTGGAGGGACTGATGCTAAAGCTGAAACGCCAGTACTTTGGCCACCTCATGCGAAGAGCAGACTCATTGGAAAAGACTCTGATGCTGGGAGGGATTGGCGGCAGGAGGAGAAGGGGACGACAGAGGATGAGATGGCTGGATGGCATCACGGACTCGCTGGACGTGAGTCCGAGTGAACTCCGGGAGTTGGTGATGGACAGGGAGGCCTGGTGTGCTGCGATTCATGGGGTCACAAACAGTCGGACACGACTGAGCGACTGAACTGACCTGACCGATACTTGTTGAAGCAAAAGAGACACTAGAGAAGAGATGGGTGGAGCCTGCGGGGGCGGGGGCATTGAGCAGTGAGGAAAACCGAAGTTCTGTTTCGCTTTCCTCTGGTAACCTGGCAAGTCATTTCCCTATCCTGGGTGCAGCTTCCTCACCTATAAACAGAGGGCAAGAGCAAATCCTGTCTTAATATTGTGTGTCTCTGGTTTCCTCTTGTTCACTGGCTTCAGTGGGCTTATGTCAGGAAGTTAAAGCAAAGCAATGTTAGTACCAAATATTAGCCACAAGAACAAACACAGATAATACATTTTAATCCCCCCGCATAGTTTTTAATAAAAAATGCACTCAAGGCCTGATTTATTGTAATGACTTTTATTATTATTTAGTCACTAGATCGTGTTCAGCTCTTTGGGGACTCCATGGACTGTAACCTGCCAGGCTCCTCTGTCCATGGGATTTCACAGGTAAGAATACTGGAGTGGGTTGACATTTCCGTCTCTAGGGGATCTTTCCTGTGCAAGGATTGAACCCACCTCTCATGCATTCTTTACCACTGAGTCACCGGGGAAGCTCCACTGTAATGATACTATTTTTCATTAATAGCACTAAATTTCATCCTAAAGTTAAACATACTCACACTTTTTTTTTTTCGTTTGGAAGACGAAGCCAGGCTTTGATGTTTTATTTCCAGTGCACTAATAGCAATAAATACAATTACTTTAAAAGATTTTTATTCTCAGTAATGGGGTTTAGGAGATCACACTATATTAACAGGACCCACTGTTTCCTGGATAACAGGCATCTACCTCTGATTTCTTGTATAGCTTTGTAACATGTCTGTAAACATTATTATTTAAATTATTTTTAGTCTAAACTCACATTTTAAAGTATATCAATCTACTCTACCTAATGAACACATATATAGAGAACATATTTTCAAGCTGTGACTTCAGCTGTGGCCACAGATGAACTAAATCATGTATAATCTTTTGCATTTTTTTTTTTTTTTTGGAAATACATTTGAAACACATTTCAAATGTATATGTTGGTTGAAGTATGGTTGGTGAGAGCCAGGGTGAATTCCAAGGTCAAGAAACATGGTTTCTTTCTGGGCAAAGTTAACTGACTCATGTGGGAAAAGAACATGTTCCATCCACAGCTTTGTTGATTTACACCCGTAGACCTAAAGAAAATTTCCAACCAGACAGAAATATTTTTAGTATTCATATTTCTCATAGTTTGAAGACCTATTGGCAACTGAATATAGACATGGTATAGATATGCATAATAAGGAGTTTTAAAAAATGAGATTTAATGATACAGTTAAAAGTTAATTTAAAAAATATTTTCCAATGAAGTATTCACCTGAGAGATTAAAAAATCATGTAAAATGTTAGAGAGGTTAAGACAATACAGCCCCTTGTTTTAAGTTTGGTTTATTTATTTCTTCAGTAAATTGGTATTGACTTGAATTCTGATAAACTGAAATTGCTGGAGCAAATTTTCTTTTGTATTTGTTTTCCCTAAAAATCCTGAATGATAAATAAATTTTACATAGATGTTCAGAAACATGAATTTCTGAAATCTTGGCCATGATGTGTGGAGTCATTCTGGAGGTCAGATTGTCTGGATTTAAATCCAAACTCTGCAGCTTCTTATCCATGAAACTGAGCAAGGTTTATAAACGTTCTATGTATAATGAAGAATAAAGATACTAATAGTTTTACATGTCTTATAGCATTCTGGGGATTAGATAAGTCAAAATATACAGGTTTTAGGAGTGTTTGTTGAATGGCCCTATACTAACATACAGATGGCCCTTCTTTCTGATCATCATTATTGTTATTACTGGCAGCAAGCCCCTTACTCTCTCTTCTCTAAAACTTCAGGAATTCTTAGAACATTGATCTAAATTATTTGGAAAGCTGATTTGTTTAGCTGATTATGTTTAGTGATGGGTAGCTTGGTGGAGCTATGATTTTTCCAGTAGTCATGTAAGGATGTGAGAATTGGACTACAAAGAAAGCCGAGTGCCAAAGAATTGATTATTTTGAACTGTGGTGTTGGAGAAGAGTTTTGAAAGTCCCTTGGACTGCAAGGAGATCCAACCAGTTCATTCTAAAGAAGATCAGTCCCGAGTGTTCTTTGGAAGGACTGATGTTGAAGCTGAAACTCCTATACTTTGGCCACCTGATACCAAAACTGACTCATTGGAAAAGACCCTGATGCTGGGAAATATTGAAGGTGGGAGGAGAAGGGGATGACAGAGGGTGAGATGGTTGGATGGCATCACTGCCTCAATGGACATGAGTTTGAGTAAACTCTGGGAGTTGGTGATGGGCAGGGAGGCCTGGCGTGTTGCAGTCCATGGGGTAACAAAGAGTCGGACATAACTGAGTGACTGAACTGAACTGAGCTCAGTGGAAAAGAATCTGCCTGCCAAGAAGGAGGTGGAGGTTTAATCCCTGGGTGGAGAAGATCTCCTGCAGAAGAAAATGGCAACCCACTCCAGTATTCTTGCCTGGGAAATCCATGGACCAGGGGAGACTGGTGGCCTATAGTCCATTGGGTTGCAAAGAGTCAGACATGACTGAGCTACTAAACGGCAGCAGCATTTGTACGTCTATAGAAATTGTTATTGATAATATACAGTGACCATAGTGCTTACCTTGAATGTTCACTTAATGGGGGAAAAGCATGCCTCGAGAAACAGGACCTTGCTTCGGCTGCCTCTCTGTCCTTTGAGAAGGACTTACACTCTGACTGGTTCACCCTGAGGATTCACCATCCCCGTCTCTTTGGTCCCATTTGCTGGGGTCACCATCCTGGGCTCTGTCCCTTGGTGAATGTGTTTGGGGAAGAGCGACACTAGGCAAATGAAAGAGTGTGGGAGCCCTGAAGCAGAGTGTGGTGTAAAACTTCGATGTTCTGACTCAAAGCTGGGAATTATTTCCACTGCTTAGGACAGGTCTTAATTTCTAGATAAACTTAACATGGGTAAGAAGGACCCCTGGAGGAATATGGAGGACCCATGGGAAGGTTATTTCCTGTACACTCAGTCTAGCTGATGGCCACATCTCATGACCTTACGGATGCCATTGCTTTTAGATGCCATCACCACTAATTCACGATTTCATATTCTGTCTCTCTCTCTCCGCTATCTAGCAACCAATCAATCTATCTACTTATCTACATAAGCAGGTGCATAAAATCACACGTTTTGAACCAGCCACTTTATGGAAGTGCCCAAGATGCAAACATAAATAAGATGAGAAACTTCCTTTTTAAAAAGCTCAGTGTAAGCAGGAAGAAATCCACAGCTTTTATACAATGTGAAAGTATAAAGAGGACCACAGGTGTTCTGGGGGTTCAGGGAAGATCATCTACAAAACTAAAGATTTACAGGTAAATACCACCTACCACTGTTCAACCTCACTATTGTATGGGGGAGCTCTTCGCTTCTGGATTGTAGGCCTTTGAGACCAGAAATTGCAGCCTAAGAATAATCGCTTGTCCCTTTTGTGTGACCTTCAGATCCACTGAATCCCCTTGCACATTGTAGGTACTCTGCAAGTTATTGGTTGTTGAATGAAATTAATGCCATGTGCGCTTAAAAGTTGGCAAAGATCACTCTGCTTGCTTTTTATTTATTCCAAAAATCACCATTCTGACAAGTTGGGATCCTGTATCTATTCTGTTATTTAAAGGAGATTTGCTTTTTGCCCAAAGGTGTGCACATTTCTTTTGTTTCAAAGGGAGAATGGTTAAAATGCCATTTCAATTTTAAGTAGCTTTTATCGAGAAGCCAGGTTTTTCGTAATTTACAGATTGAAAAGGGTTTAGCACTTCAGATAAAAATAAAGCAAAAACTTGGCTTGTCTACCTCACAGGAATTTACTTAAGCAAACAGTGGATTGTTACTTTGGGGACAATGGATTGTTTTCCAATCTATGAGAGATAAAATATGTGTATTGATGCTGTTTTTCTTTGAGGGGAAGTAGGAGAGATGTAGGTGCTTCAGCCCTCAGATGCTAAAGCTCCAAGATAGTGACTGGGGTTAATGGTGGCCTTGGCAATTCCACGAAGATGCGTTGATAGGACTGAAAAACAGTATATTTTACATAAATTGTAAGGTGTGCCAGAGAAGGGGGGAGCCTTTCCACATTCCAAAACAGCATGTGGAGGGTGTAATTGAGTGGTCCATCTGGCCTCCTTGTGATGCATTTGCTATTGAACAACCAACAGCTCATTAAACGCTGGTTGGCCAAGCTTCCAGACTCCCCACCAAGACCAGCTTGGTAGCAAAAATTAATAACATGTGTTGACATTAACTTGCTGAAAGAGAAAAGTAAATTTTTGTTGGACATTTGTGTTTCATGTTCATGGGTGATAAGCTTCTATTTAAAAGAAACTGAAAAATTCTCCTTTTTTTCCTTTCTTTAACTAAGGCTTGGTTATCCGTAGAATGTTTCTGAGAATGCGAATGCCTACGTAACTAGTGCTTTCCAGATGTCTGCTTTTAATTATTTTTAAGAGGTTGGTTGTTTCAACTGCTGACTTGGAGTTTTCTTGGGGAAGGACATGGTAACTAAAATAATTGAGCTTGATTTACTACTTTGGGGGGTTCTTTGCCCCATTCCTAAAGAAAACAGAATGAAGCTCATTGTTTGCATAGCTGCATAAAACTGAATTGGTGAATTCATGGGGTGTTTGCTGAAAGCTTAGCTTTCCTTGAGGAGCTTGAGGAAGCTGGGGTAGGGGGAATAGGGAGCTTTAGTGCTACGTCTAGTCTTGGATTTATACGAACCAAGCAGGAGCTTTCAGGCTCTGCAGCTGTGAAGTTCACGGCTGTGTCTTGCTCTCCCTGCTTTCATCCGTAACGAGAGATCTCAGGGTGTGAAGGGCTATGGAGCACCAGCGTTGCTTCCCGGGTGTGTGGAGATTCTCCTGGAGAAGGAAAACGACAGCAAAGAGTGTGTCTGTCCTCACACCAGCCAGCCCTGAACACAGCTCATTGGCCAGAGAGGACTCAGGAAGTGGGAGCGCTGTCAGCATTGTGAGGGCAAGAGGGCGCACTGAGTCTCCTGGGAAGTCAACAGTACATTGGGCTATGTTCTCAACTCTGCCTCCTGCGGGGTCTTCCCCATTGCTTAGGAAACCCTCTGAGATTGTATGCTTACTTTTTCTTACAGATTAGGAAGTGAAGTCAGGAGGTGAGATAGCTCATTCCAGGTTGCACACCTGGGATGTGGCCATGCTGGCTTTTGAGTGCAGATGCCTGAGATCAAGCTTTGACTTTAAACGTAAAAACCACTCTTTCAATGGGAAGGTTACCTGTATGTAAGAGGCATGGAGAGGGCAGTGATTGTTGGGGGAGAGATGGAGAAGAACAGATACTTTGAGGGTGGAAGGGAGGGTGTCGGAGGTGTGACTTTTGTCAAAGGAGGTGTGGTTAGGGTGCCAAGTTCACTTTCGTGCTTAAATTTAAGAAATTGTAGTTTATTTTGTTGTCTCTATGGTCGAGTCTCTGCTCCTGCCCGTAGACAAGTCGGTAAACAGCCTGTGACCTACAGGAGTCAAGAGCTACACGGGGAAACCCTCACAGCCAGAAGCTGACTGAATCAGCAAATGAGACACAGAAGGTTATGAAAGTGCAAGGAAATTGAGTGATTATTACAGGGGAGTTGAGGAAGTCATCCTGGCTAAGAAGGCCCTTAAACCTTGGAAGATGATTCTTGAAAGAGAGAAAGGGTTTCAAGACAAGAGAGGTAGTTTTCATGAACTGGCTAAACCCATCCAGGCTTTCCCAGACAGTTTATTCTCCTAGAAACTGGGATGACATTAGCTTTACTATAGGCAAAGCTGTTATGTGGGCACCTGGACACATTTAATATCAGATAGGAACTGTATAATTGACAAATTTTCCTAACACAGAGGCAGACAGGATTTAACAAATTATTATGATGAGTATTTTTTTTTTATCAATGAAGACTTTCAATTAGTCTTTTCTGCGATCACATACAGAATCCAGAAGTCTTACATACGATGCTAACTGATACAACCTGTTCTAGTGGGGCTGAAGTGGGGCTGCTATAGTCATTGTGCACAGAAACAGCCATGGCTTCTTTCTGCTCAGCACTTTCATCTTAGACCCTGAGTCCCCATCCTGTTAGGGCACATGAAACACCTCACTGATGTCCGTAGTTCCCACTCCTCCCAGAATCTTCTCTAGTGACAAGACATGGAAGCAGTGGTCCTCGGGCATCAAGGGACGCAGGTTCAGTTTGAGATGTTTCTCTTGCTGTCCCCCTGGCATTTCAGGTTTGCAGCTCTCTGCTATTGTAAGTCTTCCTTTGAGCCTTGGAGTTTCTCTCTGGCTTCTGTGCCACAATTGGGGCACCAGGACACGGGGCAAGGCCACATTCTCTTGGAGTAGACATGCCTTGTCAGGGGTCTTGTTGAACCCCAGGAAACATCATAGACAGCAGCGTTTGCGTTCGGACCACACAGGTTTCTGGGGTCTCTCTTTTGCCCTCTCTCTGGCCAGGAGCATCTCTTTTGAGTCTGATGGAATGTCAGAAAGCCCGATCCTTCCTGCTTCCCTAGAATTTTATATAAAATACCTTTCTCTCTGTCTGAGGTTTCAGAGTTTGGCAAGCAGAATCCAGGATCATTTGCACACTAATTATATTCCGTTCCAGGATGGCCATTCCTAAGGTCAATAGAATAGAGCTGATGGCTGAGATGAATGAAGAAAAGAAAACAGGGGAACTACAGGAGGGGAGTGAAGAGGATTTAGATCAAAGACCACCTCCCCTACACCTGCCCAAGCGACTTCTGCTAAACTTTCCATCCACATGTCCTCACTACCACATCCCTCATCCATCCCCCTGCCCCTGGATAAGGACTGGTACACAAGACGCACTTGCCAGCTGTCCTCCTGGTGTTCCAACTTCTGCACGCTCCCTCCCGCATTAGACAGGGGTGATCCATGTACCCAGGAACGTTCTGCAGAAACGATGGTGTGACCTCACCCCCTGAGACGAGGTCAGCAGGAGGCTCTTCCCCTCCCTCTCTCAGGTCACTCGGGAATGCACCCCCATCTCAGGGGTTTCTCAAGCTGCCTGGGGAGTGGTCTCTGTCTCAGGAACTGGGTCCTCTGGCCAGGAATTGGCACAGCTTGTCAATCACACGAGTGATTTGCTTGGAAGTAGATCTTGCAGCCCCAGTCAAGCCTTCTGATGGCTGTGGCTCAGCCAAGATCTTTGCTGCAGCTTCAAGACAGAGTTGGAGCCTAGAGTACCAAGGCCAGCCACTGCTGAGTGCAGAGCCGTGGAAATCATATAAAGTGATCAATGGCTGTTATCCTTTAAGCCACCAGGTTTGCGGATAATTGATTATGCACTTATGGATAATCAATATGTATTCTGGTCCCTAGAGGGGAGGTTTTGTGGTAATAACAACCTAACCTGTAGGAGAAGCTTTACAAGTGGGCAGTGGTGTCAGCTGGACTGGGTGACAGCTGCAGCGAAAACTTGCAGAGAATGAAAAGATTGAGATGGCGTTTGAGGAGGGTGCCCAGCAGAAGCCCAGCCTTCAGTTTCCTAGGTTTTCTTCTCTGCACTTCTCTTTCTCCCAAATTCCAGTGACTAAACCAAACCCACGGCCAAAAGGCAAGGGAGCCCATTCATTTCATCCACCTGGGTGAGGTTCCTAGACCATAAGGCAGGAGCTCAGAGGTGGAGAGAATAGATCCAAAGAACAAAGAGAATATAGCCAGCACAAGATTTCTCATTCATTTTTTCTTTCTGTTTCCACATTTGATAATTAAATCAAAATGTCTTGCTCAAGGTGCGGCAGCCCACTGAACCCAGCACACAGTAACACCATCCAACTTCAGTGAGTCACAGCTTCTTCAATGGTTCCACAGGGAGGATAATAAGATTTGGTCACAGATAGGTAAAGACTAGATTTAAAGATAAATAAACAGGTTTTGATTAGCAGCTGCGTATGTATCAATGTTTTCTGTGTGTGACTGCTCAGTGGCTCAGTTGTGTCTGACTCTGTGATCTCACGAACTGTAGCCCACCAGTCTATGTCTATGGGATTTTTCAGGCAAGAATCCTGGAGTGGGATGCCATCGCCTCCTCCAGGGGATCTTCCCCACCAGAGATTGAATCCATATCTCTTGTATCTCCTGCATTGGCAGGCAGGTTCTTGACCACTGAGTCACCTGGGAAGCCCATACCAATGTTTTATTATCAACAAAACTGAATTATAGAATCACCATATAGATATTGGTTTGTTTATATTTCCATCATTTTACTAGGTGGTACAAAGATATAAATAAGGGCTTCCCAGCACAGTGATAAAGAATCCACCTGCAACCCAGGAGATGTGAGTTTGATCCCCAGGTCTGGAAGATCCCCTGGAGAAGGAAATTACACTCCAGTATTCTTGCCTGGAGAACCCCAGGGACAGAGGAGTCTGGAGGGCTACAGTCCATGAGGTTGCCAAAGAGTTGGACATGACAGCAACTTAACAACAAATAAAGATATAAAAATTTGTAAAACATAACTTTTTTTTGGCAAGGAGTTTAATTTTTTATTTGGAAGATCAAGCAGCATTAGACTAGTGCCAAGAGTTGTAGTATATATGAAAGGGCAGCATAAGTTTTCAGCAAGGAAGCAATCACTGTAGATGGATGTAAGGCAGGAGAGGTTTGAACTGTCCATCTTTCTTTCCTTCCTTCCTCCTTTCTCTCCATTCATCCTTACTTCCATCCTTATATTCACCCTAATCTGCCTAAATGTTTATGCATTTGTTCTGAGCAGAATTCTGTCCTTGGTCCTGAAGAAACAGATGTGAATAAGGGACATTTCTTGTCCCCATGAAATATTGACGAAACATACCTAAGAAGCAAGTGAAGATGTTTTCTCTAAAACATTTTCAGAATGGTATAAAATGCCACGGTTAATCTTATATGTTAATGTGGCTGAACTATGGTACCCAGTCCTTTGGTCAAATGTTAGTCCAAATGTTGCTGTGAAGGTATTTTGAAGATGTGATTAATATTTAGAATCAGTTGAATTTAAGGAAAGGCGATTACCCTTGATAATGTGGGTGGGCATCCTTCAATAATGTTTAAGGCCTTATGAACAGAAATGGAAGTTTTCTGGAGAAGAAGAAATTGCTTTAAAACTGTAATGTCGTAATTCTGAGTTTCTAGCCTGCTCTACAGATTTCAGGCTCAGGACTGTTTGCAGTCTGTGGGCTTGCCCTACAGATTTTGAACTTGCCAGGCTTCTACATCATGTGAGTCAATTTCCTTACATAAATCATTTCTGTCTTTCTGGAAAGACAGAAGTAAACAAAAGCTTATACCTAGGTTGGCAATGTTACAAAAAAAGAAAAAGCCTTCAGCAACAATCAACAAGAGTACATAGAAAGGAGAGCTCTGAGTTGAACGACGTGTCAATTTTCTGTCTGAGACTGCATCTTTGAAGTAAGTGATCTGCCTCATAGGAGACTTGTTTTATATTTGATTTGCTGAAGATTCATTTTGTGTTAAAGTTTTATCTGTTAGATCTGACCTTGTTTACAGTAGTGGTAGAGATCAGAAGGTATGGGAGTATACTGATAGATGGTGTCACTCAGAGGATGGTTTGAGACCCTAATTCTGTTGTGAATCAGTAACAAGTACTGACATAAACCAGGGAAGATGGCTTCATTTCTCAAGTCTAATAATTTTTAAATTAAATTATCAGGCTGCTCTGGGTCTTAGTTGTGGCATATGGGATCTAGTTCCCTGACCAGGGATCAAACCTGGGCCCCTTGCATTGGGAACGCAGTCTTAGCCACTGGACCACCAGGGAAGTTTCTTAACAATGCTTTTTTTTTTGTTTTTAATCTCTTAAAAATTGTTTTATTTGAATTCCATTGTTGAAACTTTGTATCTTTATTATAAAAATATGAAAAATACAAAACAAATTAGAAAGAAGGAAAAGCAATAATCAGTCAGTCAGTCAGTCGCTCAGTCATGTCCGACTCTTTGCAACCCCATGGGCTATGGCACGCCAGGCCTCCCTGTCCATCACCAACTCCCAGAGCTTACTCAAACTCATGTCCCTGAGTTGGTGATAACATTCAACCATCTGATCCTCTCTCATCCCCTTCTCTTCCTGCCTTTCATCTTTTCCAGTATCAGGGTCTTTTCAAATGAGTCAGTTCTTCGCATCTGGTGGCCAAAGTATTGGAGTTTTAGCTTCAGCCTCAGTCCTTCCAATGAATATTCAGGACTGATTTCCTTTAAGATGAACTGGATGGATCTCCTTGCAGTCGAAGGGACTCTCAAAAGTCTTCTCCAACACCACAGTTCAAAAGCATCAATTCTTTGCCACTCAGCTCTCTTTATAGTCCAACTCTCATATCCATACATGACTACTGGAAAAACGATAGCCTTGATTAGACAGACATTTGTTGGCAAAGTAATGTCTCTGCTTTTTAAATACGCTGTCTAGGTTAGTCATATCTTTTCTTCCAAGGAGCAAGCATATTTTAATTTCATGGCTGCAGTCACCATTTGCAGTGATCTTGGAGCCCCCCAAAATAAAGTCTATCACTGTTTCCATTGTTTCCCCACCTATTTGCCATGATCTTCGTTTTCTGAATGTTGAGCTTTAAGCCAACTTTTTCACTCTCCTCTTTCACTTTCATCAAGAGGCTTTTTAGTTTTTTTTTGCTTTCTCTCATAAGAGTGGTGTCATTTGCATATCTGAGGTTATTGATATTTCTCCTGGCAATCTTGGTTCCAGCTTGTGTTTCTTCGAGTCCAGCGTTTCTCAGGATGTACTCTGCATAGAAGTTAAATAAGCAGTGTGACAGTACACAGCCTTGATGCACTCCTTTTCCTATTTGGAACCAGTCTGTTGTTCCATGTCCAGTTCTAACTGTTGCTTCTTGACCTGCATACAGATTTCTTAAGAGGCAGATCAGGTGGTCTGGTATTCCCATCTCTTGAAGAATTTTCCACAGTTTGTTGTAAACCACACAGTCAAAAACTTTGACGTAGTCAATAAAGCAAAAGTAGATGTTTTTCTGGAACTCTCTTGCTTTTTCGATGATCCAGTGAATGTTTTCAGTTTGATCTTTGGTTCCTCTGCCTTTTCTAAATCCAACTTGAACATCTGGAAGTTCACTGTTGAAGTCTTGCTTGGAGAATTTTGAGCATTACTTTACTAGCGTGTGAGATGAGTGCAATAATACTACAACCTAATCATCACTACTACTAAGACAGAATTTCCTTAAATAAGTTATGGAAGTTTTTACATAGGTCCATCTAAGGATTCAGCTTTGACTTTAGTTATTTTTTTCACTTAGCTTCATATTCTATCTATTACTTAGGCAGGTATTGGAGAATTCATCAGAAACAGGAGAGCATGAATTCACCTATGCCTTCCATTTTTTGAGCATCCTTTTAAATGTTTCTTTAATAATCAGCCATGTACTTTTATGATAATTTCCTCAACCATTTTTCAAGCTTAGTGTATGAGTCAAGTACTGATTAAATGAGGAAAGAGAGGCAAAGACATGATGAACCAGTGTTTAGTATGTCCATATTATTTCATGCTTTCTTTCTATTTTGATTTCACTGAAAGCAGTGTTGGCATACTGTACCTGACAGGAAAGAAGAAATATAGAAATCCCACAGTGACTGTCTTTTTGTAGTAAAGGCACAGAAGCCATCGCAGGCTCTGAGGCCATGTGGAAGGCGCACTTCTCCTTGGAGCTATAAATCTTCTGAGTGTCAGTCATGAAGGTCATTCCCACCCTCTTGCCCATCCTTGGTGTGTGGCCTGTTCTAACAGCACATGAAGCCACCTCTCGTGTCTTTCCTAGCCTGACTGCCAGGGAGAGTCCTCTAGTGAGTATCTGAACCCAAGGCCCCTCTGCAGTCAGGCAATCATGAAGGGCAGCCACAAGAAAAAGCCGCTTAGTCTGCTGGGTGGGTTGGCCTCCTTCCAGTTTGCCAAGCGGCTGCCGCTCATATAATTGCTTTGCTTTGTGACAGTGTAATCAGGTTCACAAAAGTGGACAAGATTTTTGGAGGCAATCAAGCACACTAATTCATTTTAAAATGCTGAACAGGTGCAACTGGGATGCGTCGAAGGTGGTTATTAGGCAAAAGTCGCTCAGATGAAGGCGGGCTGACATCTGTGCCTATTATCAGAGACACAATAGAGCAGACCCCCGTGCAAATGTGAGCAGGGTCTTCCTGGAGATGGGGCAGGAACCTCCTGATTTAAGACTTTCACTGTTTAGGGTAATTAACATTTGAAGGGGGAGGATACTGAATTCATCTTTTCTCTTTTTCCTGGGGATGGATAAAGTGGAGTCTGACTTAATTAATAAAGGCAGTGACTCCAGGCACTCACATATAGCCAAACAAGGACAGTCTAATGAAGGCTTTGTAATTTAAATCCCATGAAGGCTGGTTGCCCACTATCCTTGGGTTTCTGGGAGTATCTTTTTTCTCCATCATACAGACCAGTTCAGATTCGATCCCCGGGTTGGCAAGATCCCCTGGGAAAGGAAATGGCAACCCATTCCAGTATTCTTGCCTGGAGAATCTCATGCAGAGAGGAGCCTGGTGGAATACAGTCCATGGTGTTGCAAAGAGTCTACACGACTGAATGAGCATCATCAGAGACATTTAATTGCCATGGAGCCAACTGGAATTGTAAATAAACCTAAGAGATTTTCTCCAGTTTTGGACTTGTAGATGAGGACCAAGGCAAGTCCAAAGTCTGATAGCACAACACAATTTTAAATGTTTGCAAGGTTGTGACACTTATGTTCAAAAAGCACTGACCTTTTTTCTAACAAAATGATTGTCTCAGGTATATTCTTTAAAAGATAGAATTGCATATAAGGAAAAAAATTTAAAAATATGAGTTTTATAATAGGATGGTTGTAGATTCAACTCCCAGCTTCAGAATTAATGTGCAAGGTCCCTAACAGAGCCATCTCTAATTAGGCGTCCATTCAGATGGTTCTGTTTTAGCAGCTGGGAACATGGAGGGGGAAAAGAAGTGGTTATACTTATACCCAAGTAAGATGGTAGGTGTTACAAGATGGCATCAGAGGGCAGACACACTGAAACCATACTCACAGAAAACTAGTCAATCTATCACACTAGGACCACAGCCTTGTCTAACTCAATGAAACGAAGCCATGCCCGCGGGGCAACCCAAGATGGACGGGTCATGGTGGAAAGGTCTGACAGAGCGTGGTCCACTGGAGAAGGGAATGGCAAGCCACTTCAGTATTCTTGCCTTGAGAACCCCATGAACAGTATGAAAAGGCAAAATGATAGGATACCAAAAGAGGAACTCCCCAGGTCATTAAGTACCCAATATGCTACTGGAGATCAGTGGAGAAATAACTCCAGAAAGAATGAAGGGATGGAGCCAAAGCAAAAACAATACCCAGATGTGGATGTGACTGGAGATAGAAGCAAGATCCGATGCTGTAAAGAGCAACATTGCATAGGAACCTGGAATGTCAGGTCCATGAATCAAGGCAAATTGGAAGTAGTCAAACAAGAGATGGCAAGGGTGAACATCGACATTCTAGGAATCAGCGAACTAAAATGGACTGGAATGGGTGAATTTCACTCAGATGACCATTATATCTACTACTATAGGCAGGAATCCCTCAGAAGAAATGGAGTAGCCATCATGATCAACAAAAGAGTCTGAAATGCAGTACTTGGATGCAATCTCAAAAACGACAGACTGATCTCTGTTCATCTCCAAGGCAAACCATTCAATATCACAGCTATCCAAGTCTATGCTCCAACCAGTAACACTGAAGAAACTGAAGTTTAACGGTTTTATGAGGACCTACAAGATCTTTTAGAACTAACACCCAGAAAAGATGCCCTTTTCATTATAGGGGACTGGAATGCAAAAGTAGGAAGTCAAGAAACACCTGGAGTAACAGGCAAATTTGGCCTTGGAATGTGGAATGATACAGGGCAAAGACTAATAGAGTTTTGCTAAGAAAATGCACTGGTCATAGCAAACACCCTTTTCCAGCAACACAAAAGAAGACTCTACACATGGACATCACCAGATGGTCAACACCGAAATCACATTGATTGTATTCTTTGCAGCCAAAGATGGAGAAGCTCTATACAGTCAACAAAAACAAGACCGGGAACTGACTGTGGCTCAGATCGTGAACTCCTTATTACCAAATTCAGACTTAAATTGAAGAAAGTAGGGAAAACCGCTAGACCATTCAGGTATGACCTAAATCAAATCCCTTATGATTATACAGTGGAAGTGAGAAATAGAATTAAGGGTCTAGATCTGATAGATAGAGTGCCTGATGAACTATGGAATGAGGTTCGTGGCATTGTACAGGAGACAGGGATCAAGACCATCCCCATGGAAAACAAATGCAAAAAACCAAAATGTCTGTGTGGGGAGGCCTTACAAATAGCTGTGAAAAGGAGAGAGGCGAAAAGCAAAGGAGAAAAGGAAAGATATAAGCATCTGAATGCAGAGTTCCAAAGAAGAGAAAGAAGAGATAAGAAAGCTTTTTTCAGCAATCAATGCAAAGAAATAGAGGAAAAGAACAGAATGGGAAAGACTAGAGATCTCTTCAAGAAAATTAGAGATACCAAGGGAATATTTCATGCAAGGATGGGCTCGATAAAGGACAGAAATGGTCTGGACCTAACAGAAGGCAGAAGATATTAAGAAGAGGCGGCAAGAATACACGGAAGAACTGTACAAAAAAGATCTTCATGACCAAGATAATCATGACGTTGTGATCACTAATCTAGAGCCAGACATCTTGGAATGTGAAGTCAAGTGGGCCTTAGAAAGCATCACTATGAACAAAGCTAGGGGAGGTGATGGAATTCCAGTTGAGCTCTTTCAAATCCTGAAAGATGATGCTGTGAAAGTGCTGCACTCAATATGCCAGCAAATTTGGAAAACTCAGCAGTGGCCACAGGACTGGAAAAGGTCAGTTTTCATTCCAATTCCAAAGAAAGGCAATGCCAAAGAAGGCTCAAACTACCACACAATTGCACTCATCTCACATGCTAGTAAAGTAATGCTCAAAACTCCCCAAGCCAGGCTTCAGCAATATGTGAACCGTGAACTCCCTGATGTTCAAGCTGGTTTTAGAAAAGGCAGAGGAACCAGAGATCAAATTGCCAACATCCGCTGGATCATCAAAAAAGGAAGAGAGTTCCAGAGAAACATCTATTTCTGCTTTATTGACGATTTCAAAGCCTTTGACTGTGTGGATCACAATAAACTGTGGAAAATTCTGAAAGAGACAGGAATACCAGACCACCTAACCTGCCTGTTGAGAAATCTGTATGCAGGTCAGGAAGCAACAGTTAGAACTGGACATGGAACAACAGACTGGTTCCAAATAGGGAAAGGAGTGCATCAAGGCTGTGTCTTGTCACCCTGCTTATTTAACTTCTATGCAGAGTACATCCTGAGAAACGCTGGGCTGGAAGAAACACAAGCTGGAATCAAGATTGCTGGGAGAAATATCAATAACCTCAGATATGCAGATGACACCACCCTTATGGCAGAAAGTGAAGAGGAGCTAAAAAGCCTTTTGATGAAAGTGAAAGAGGAGAGCGAAAAAGTTGGCTTAAAGCTCAACATTCAGAAAATGAAGATCATGGCATCCAGTCCCATCACTTCATGGGAAATAGATGGGGAAACAGTGGAAACAGTGTCAGACTTTATTTTGGGGGTCTCCAAAATCACTGCAGATGGTGACTGCAGCCATGAAATTAAAAGACGCTTACTCCTTGGAAGGAAAGTTATGACCAACCTAGATAGCATATTTAAGGGCAGAGACATTACTTTGCCGACTAAGGTCCGTCTAGTCAAGGCTGTGGTTTTTTCAGTAGTCATGTATGGATGTGAGAGTTGGACTGTGAAGAAGGCTGAGCACTGAAG
This sequence comes from Budorcas taxicolor, assembly GCF_023091745.1. Lineage (NCBI taxonomy): Eukaryota > Metazoa > Chordata > Mammalia > Artiodactyla > Bovidae > Budorcas > Budorcas taxicolor. The sequence continues at coordinate 151,225,163 of NC_068920.1, read as the reverse complement.
AATTGACGCTTTTGAAATGTAGTGTTGAAGAAGGCTCTTGAGAGTCCCCTGAACTGCAAGGAGATCCAACCAGTCCATTCTGAAGGAGATCAACCCTGGGATTTCTTTGGAAGGAATGATGCTAAAGCTGAAACTCCAATACTTTGGCCACCTCATGCAAAGAGTTGACTCATTGGAAAAGAGTCTGATGCTGGGAGGGATTGGGGGCAGGAGGAGAAGGGGATGACCCCGGATGAGATGGATGGATGGCATCACTGACTCGGTGGACGTGAGTCTGAGTGAACTCCGGGAGTTGGTGATGAACAGGGTGGCCTGGCATGCTGCGATTCATGGGGTCGCAAAGAGTCGGACATGACTGAGTGACTGAACTGAACTGAACTGAAATATGTATAGTAATATGCACAAATCTTCAGTATATAAATCAATGAATTATATATAGTTACAACCTATTTAGCTAGCTTACCTATCAACTGTAGAAAATTTCCAACATGTCAGAACGCTTTTTGTGCCCTTTTCCATTTAAACCTCCTTGAAGTCATTATTATTCTTAATCCTATCCTATCCTATAGATTATTTTGCCTGATTTATAGAGTATTCACTATTTTCATGATGTACACTATGATGTTGTGTTTGCATGTAGATGGTTTTTTTTTGTTGTTGTTGTCATGTAATAGTTCATTGCATATATGTGAAAACATGAAAGTGTCAGTCTCTCAATAGTGTTCAACTCTTTGCAACTCCATTTGACTCTTTGCAACCCCATGGACTGTAGCCTATTTCCAGTAGTCATATATGGATGTGAGGGTTGGACTATAAAGAAAGCTGAGCATTGGAAAATTGATGCTTTTGAACTGTGGTGCTGGAGAAGACTCTTGAAAGTCCCTTGGACTACAAGGAGATCAAACCAGTCCATCCTAAAGGAGTTCAGTCCTGGGTGTTCATTGCAGGGACTGATGTTGAAGCTAAAACTCCAATACTTTGGCCACCTGATGTGGAGAGCTGACTCTTTTGAAAAGACCCTGATGCTGGGAAAGATTGAGGGCAGGAGGAGAAGAGGACAGAGGATGAGATGATTGGATGGCATCACCGACACAATGGACATGGATTTGGGTGGATTCCAAGAGTTGGTGATGGACAGGGAGGCCTGATGTGCTGCGGTTCATGGGGTCACAAAGAGTCAGACACAACTGAGTGACTGAAATGAACTGAACCGAACTGAAGACTGTAGCCTGCCAGACTCCTCTGTCCATGGAATTCTCCAGGCAAGAATACCAGAAGGGTAGCCATTCCCTTCTCCAGGGGATCCTCCCAGCCCAGGGATTGAACTCCAGTCTCCTGCTTTGCAGGCAGATTCTTTACCATCTGAGCCATCAGGAAAGCCCTGGTGGCATTGTATGCATCAGTTCAGTTCAGTTCAGTCACTCAGTCGTGTCCGACTCTTTGCGACCCCATGAATCGCAGCACGCCAGGCCTCCCTGTCCATCACCAACTCCCAGAGTTCACTCAGACTCACGTCCATCGAGTCAGTGATGCCATCCAGCCATCTCATCCTCTGTCGTCCCCTCTCCTCCTGCCCCCAATCCCTCCCAGCATCAGACTCTTTTCCAATGAGTCAACTCTTTGCATGAGGTGGCCAAGGTACTGGAGTTTCAGCTTTAGCATCATTCCTTCCAAAGAAATCCCCGGGCTGATCTCCTTCAGAATGGACTGGTTGGATCTCCTTGCAGTCCAAGGGACTCTCGAGAGTCTTCTCCAACACCACAGTTCAAAAGCATCAATTCTTCGGTGCTCAGCCTTCTTCACTGTCCAGCTCTCACATCCATACATGACTACTGGAAAAACCATAGCCTTGACTAGACAGACCTTAGTCGGCAAAGTAATGTCTCTGCTTTTGAATATGCTACCTAGGTTGGTCATAACTTTTCTTCCAAGGAGTAAGCATTTTTTAATTTCATGGCTGCAGTCACCATCTGCAGTGATTTTGGAGCCCTCCAACATAAAGTCTGACACTGTTTCCACTGTTTCCCCATCTATTTCCCATGAAGTGATGGGACCAGATGCCGGGATCTTCATTTTCTGAATGTCGAGCTTGAAGCCAACTTTTTCACTCTCCTCTTTCACTTTCATCAAGAGGCTTTTTAGCTCCTCTTCACTTTCTGCCATAAGGGTCGTGTCATCTGCATATCTGAGGTTATTGATATTTCTCCCGGCAATCTTGATTCCAGCTTGTGTTTCTTCCAGCCCAGCGTTTCTCAGGATGTACTCTGCATAGAAGTTAAATAAGCAGGGTGACAATGTACAGCCTTGACGCACTCCTTTTCCTATTTAGAACCAGTCTGTTGTTCCATGTCCAGTTCTAACTGTTGCTTCCTGACCTGCATACAGATTTCTCAACAGGCAGGTCAGGTGGTCTGGTATTCCTGTCTCTTTCAGAATTTTCCACAGTTTATTGTGATCCACACAGTCAAAGGCTTTGAAATCGTCAATAAAGCAGAAATAGATGTTTCTCTGGAACTCTCTTCCTTTTTTGATGATCCAGCGGATGTTGGCAATTTGATCTCTGGTTCCTCTGCCTTTTCTAAAACCAGCTTGAACATCAGGGAGTTCACGGTTCACATATTGCTGAAGCCTGGTCCCTGGTAGCTCAGACGGTAAAGCGTCTGTCTACAATGCGGGAGACCTGGGTTCGAGCCCTGGGTTGGGAAGATCCCCTGGAAAAGGAAATGGCAATCCACTCCAGTACTGTTGCTGGGAAAATCCCATGGACAGAGGAGCCTGGTACGCTACAGTCTATGGGTCGCAAAGAGGTGGACCCTACAGAGCGACTTCACTTCACTTTACTAGTGGGTGAGATGAGTACAATTGTGCACTAGTTTGAGCATTCCTTGGCATTGCCTTTCTTGGGATTGGAATGAAAACTGACCTTTTCCAGTCCTGTGGCCACTGCTGAGTTTTCCAAATTATTGGCATATTGAGTGCAGCACTTTCACAGCACCATCTTTCAGGATTTGAAACAGGTCAACAAAGGTCCATCTAGTCAAGGCTATGGTTTTTCCTGTGGTCGTGTATGGATGTGAGAGTTGGACTGTGAACAAAGCTGAACACTGAAGAATTGATGCTTTTGAACTGTGTTGTTGGAGAAGACTCTTGAGAGTCCCTTGGACTGCAAGGAGTTCCAACCAGTCCATTCTAAAGGAGATCAGTCCTGGGTGTCCATTGGAAGGATTGATGCTAAAGCTGAAACTCCAGTACTTTGGCCACCTCATGCGAAGAGTTGACTCATTGGAAAAGACTTTGATGCTGGGAGGGATTGGGGGCAGGAGGAGAAGGGGACGACAGAGGATGAGATGGCTGAAGAGCATCACTGACTCAATGGACATTAGTTTGAGTAAAGTCTGGAAGTTGGTGATGGACAGGGAGGCCCGGCGTGCTGCAATTCATGGGATCGCAAAGAGTTGAACACAAACTGAGCGACTGAACTGAGCTGACTGAAGTTGATAAGATGATAAGCTAAAAATACATATACTAGCACTTCCCTGGTAGTCCAGTGGTTAAAAATACACTTGCCAATGCAGGGGACGTGAGCTCGATTCCCTAGTTCAGGAAGATACCACATGCCACAGAGCAAGTAAGCCCATGCACCCCAACTACTGAAGTCTGTGTGCTTAGAAGCCATTCTCTGCAACAAGAGAAGCCACAGCAATGAGAATCCCACTCACCACAGGGAGCAGTAGGCCCCACCCGCCACAACTAGAGAAAGCCTATACACAGCAATGAGACCCAGGGCAGCCAAAAAGAAATAATAAATAAATAAATAAAATAGAGGTACGTAGAACATCATAGTTTATCTAGACTAACATGTGAACATCCTAATGTGTTCACAGCATTCACATTAGCCTATAGTTGGGCAAAATCATCTAACACAAAGCCTATTTGATAATCAGTTCAGTTGCTCAGTCATGTCCGACTTTTGTGACCCCATGGACTGCAGCACGCCAGGCCTCCCTGTCCCTCACCAACTCCTGGAACTTACTCAAACTCACGTCCATTGAGTCGGTGATGCCATCCAACCATCTCATCTTCTGTCGTCCCCTTCTCCTCCCACCTTCAATCCGTCCCAGCATCAGGGTCTTTTCCAATGAATCAGTTCTTTGCATCAGGTGGCCAAAGGACTGGAGTTTCAGCTTCAGCATCAGTCCTTCCAATGAGTATCCAGGACTGATTTCCTTTAGGATTAACTGGTAATCAAGTATTGAATATCTCCTAAAACTTATTGACTACTGTACCAGTAGTGAAAACTAGAGTGGTTGGCTAGATACAGAGTGGTCGTCAATGTTTAGGTTGTTTGATTTTGTGGCTGTGGAGCTGACAAGAGCTAGAGCTCACCACCTGTGTCCAGCTTCTTGACAGAGTATTGGACCACACATTGCTGGTCTGGGAGAAGATCCAAATTCAAAATCTGAAGTATTGTGTCTACTGAATGTATATTGCTTTTGCATCACTGTAAAGTCCTGGACTGCGTGTATTTCATGATTGTGTACAGCATCTTGGAGTTAATGGAGCACTTTCTATAAGTAAGGTCACTTAACTGTCTTATAGATGAAGTGATTAAGCATCTGGAATTCAATATCTTATTTGATTTAAGGGGACAGTCACAGGTTGAGCACAAGTCCTCCACTGGCAAGCCCAGCTCCTCCGTGACTATGGATAGGCTTCCCAGTTTTGAAATTTAAAATGGTCTTCCATATTTTTCTCATCACAAATACTTCTAGATTTAGAGTGCAGAAATCATGGATATTTTTTTCACTAAGATAGTTTTCTTTTCCACTCATATATCAGAGACTTTTAGATGTATAAATGTTCATGTCTTATATAATGTATGACTCAAAATTATGAATGATAAATGTCTCAGAGTCATTTAGTCAGGAAGTGGAAAGGAAAAGATAATTTTTACGATATAACTACATTTCTGATAAATGTAGATTTTAGTGATATTCCTCTAAATTTAAAAGCATCACCTCTTTCGGTTTGAATTATTTATTCCCTTTGAGGTAATCTTTAACACTGCAAGTGACCAGCTTTTAAATGAAAAATGCATGCAGATTTGGGCAGGAAACACTGCTTGGGAATGCATTTCCTCACTGTGAACACTTCATTCAATTATCACACATCTGCAGCTGAAATACACCAAGTTCCTTTAACTCAGCAAAGACAGGACTTAAGGTCCCTTTATATTATACCGGTTTACTTTTGATATAAAAGCACAGTATTATTGTTGAATGGGCCTTCCTTGTTACCAGGTTGACATTGTCCATGTTGCTGGTACACACTGAAGCTCTGAGGTGTGCACTTGACTCTGGTTCACTGAGAGGTGAGGTCAAGGGTCAAGGACTCCAGTCCTCAGCTAAAGCAGGGAACTGAGCAAATCATTTAACCCCTGCAGTTCTGATCCTGTAAAATGAGGGAATTGGGCTCACAAGTTATTTCTTTTCTAATATTTTATTGAAGTATGAAAGTGAAGTGAAAGTTGCTCAGTCGTGTTCGACTCTTGCCACTCATAGTCCATGGAATTCTCCAGGCCAGAATACTGGAGTGAATAGTTGCTCCCTCTCTAGGGCACTTCCCAACCCAGGGATCGAACCCAGATCTGCCAGATTGCAGGCGGATTCTTTACCAGCTGAGGCACCAGGGAAGTCTTTATTGAAGTATAGTTGATATATAATGGTGTGTTAATTTCTGGTGACTGTAAGGAAATCCAAACAGTCAATCCTAAAGGAAATCAGTCCTGAATATTCGTTGGAAGGACTGATGCTGAAGCTGAAGCTCCAATACTTTGGCCACCTGATGAGAAGAACTGACTCATTGGAAAAGACCCTGATGCTGGGAAAGATTGAAGGCGGGAGGAGAAGGGGACGACAGAGGATGAGATGGTTGGATGGCATCACTGACTCGATGGACATGAGTTTGGGTAGGCTCTGGGAGTTGGTGGTGGACAGGGAAGCCTGGCGTGGTGCAGTCTACGAGGTTGCAAAGAGTCGGACATGACTTAGTGACTGAACTGAACTGAATTTCTTCTGCAGAGCAAAGTGACTCAGTTGTACATAAATATATATTCTTTTTCATATTCTTTCAATTCTGGTTAATCACAGGATATTGAATATTGTTCCCTGTGCTATACAGTAGGACCTTGTTGTTTATTCATTCTAAAACAATAGTTTGCATCCACTAACCCCAAACCCCCAATCTTTCCCTCGCCACCCACCATCACCTTTGGCAATCACAAGCCTGCTCTCTGTTTCTGTGAGTCTGTTTTCTGTTACTGAGATGTGTTCATTTTTGTCATATATTAGATTCCACATATAAGTGATATCATATGGTATTTGTCTTTCTCTTTCTGACTTACTTGCTTAATATGACAATCCTTAGGTCCATGCATGGTGTGGCAAATATCGTTGTTTCATGCTTTTTTATGACTAATATTTCGTTGTATATATGTACCACATCATTTTTGTCCATTCCTCTGTCCATGAACACTTAGGCTGCTTTGATGTCTTCACTGTTGTGAAGAGTGCTGTTCAGAATATAGGGGTGCACACATGCCATTCTTTAGAACAGGAGGTAGGGCACAGCCATCTGCTGATGTGGGGTAGGGCTACACATTTCTTGCCAAACTTCCTTCCAATTTGTTATAGAGAAAACGTATAGCTGTTAAAAACGGCCCAAAAATCAAACAAAAAAATGAATTCATTGTAAAACCCCAAAGTCATCTTAAAATGTCACATAATGTTTGTGACTTCCTCAGGAAAGCCTTCTGATGACAAAATCCATGTCTGATCCAGTCACCCACCCCAACACTTCAAATGCAGAGTCCTCCAAGCTGAGCTTGAGACAAACACTTGCCTTAAAGTGTTGTGTCTTCTCTGGGAACCAAAATACCAGAGAAGACTCAGTATTTAATCTTTTTTTTTTTTTTTTTAAGGAAGTAGAACTGCGCTAAATAGAACTGTTGTTGGGGGTTCTCCAGAGTCGGATACTGGATTTCGCCTGGATTTCGTTTCCCTTCTGTTAGTGGGGTCACCTATGTGACACGTTATTTCAGCCCCTGGGACAAGACTTCCTTCCTCCCTGGTAGAAGAGGGGACCTTATAAGCCCCTCGTCACAGTTTTTATTAAGGACCAGAACCTTAGACATTTGCCTGGCACACAGTAGTTTCCAGGATGGTAGTGACTGTTTTCAACAGCTTTGTGGACAGTCGTCCACTGAGGCTGGATGGGAGAGGACTGTATGGGCCCATCTCTGTAGATCCTGGTGTGTGAGCTGGCAAGATTTTGGGGCCACACCAGGAAGATCTGGACACACGTAGCTTGACCACACGCTGGGCCCCATTCTGGCATCTCTGGGTCTCCAGGTCCCTGTTTATGTTCTCTGATCTCATAGTGACCCTGCACCCATGACTCTGATGAACTGCTGTGTATAATGAAGGTTTTTTTTAAACCATCAGTTAAGCCATCTTAAACAAATATTTCTTTAAACCTCAGAGTCTGGTATTTGAACCTTGACCTCTTCAGACAGAAGGCATCAGCAGCCCCTGCTCCTTGTCTAGGCTACCTGCCTCCAGAGGGGCAGTCCTTGGGGTGCAGACCCAGAAGCTCAGGCTGCGTGCAGTTCTCAGCCCTATGAAAGCAGTGTTCTCTTGAGGCTGTATCGTGACTCAAGAGAAGAACACATCAGTTCTCCTTAATTTTGCTTATTTTGAAATGATTCATACTCTGAGTGCATTGGTTATCATCATAGAAAATACTTTGTCTTGATTTCAGGGCGGAATTGTTTTCTTTTTCATTTAAGAAGCTTGATCTGCATGCAAGTACGTGTTCCACTTTTCAAATCTAATTCTAGAGAAAGGGAAGAAATGTTTATATTTGTGGTGAAAGTCCTGATTGGATGCAGCGCTATGATGGTTAGCACTGATTTTGGTTAGATCGCTTCTCACAACTACAATTTCCATTTGGAAAAATACTTTCCTCCTCTGTCCCTGGGTTATGAAGGAATGTTGTCTGTGTCATCTGCATGACCTGAGCCGAGTGTTGCCAAGTCAAGGAGAACACAGGTTGGACGTCCCCTTTACTCCACAAAATTCCCTCACAGCTTCCTGTGAGATGTGGAATTTGACCCAAACTCTCTGCAGGGATGGACAAACCTTGCTGAACCTGCCCTGTCAGCCTCTTCAAAGCCCTTTTAACCCATCTTCTTTCTCCTCTGCTCCTGTCCAGATTCCTTCTTAGAGGTCTTTGAACCAAATCTTGTCCCTGCCTCAGGGACTTTGCGTGACCTGTTGATACACTTTGTTCAGGATCTCAGAGCTATTGTCGCTTCAAAGTGGTCCTGTCCAACATGTGTAGTTAAATTATCTCACTATTACTGGGCATCCTCTCATCAATCACATCCCATCCTTCCCCAATCTGCAAGCAGCCTCATTATTCCTCCAAGCCCTTATCAACAACCTACATTACATTACAGATTCAGTTGCTTACTTTTGGCTTCCTTTGCTGGAATATATGCTGTGGGAGTGTTGTTACTTATCTACCTTGTTCAACGTTATGTCTCTGGGTGTCTGCCTATAGTACACTTTCAGTAAATATTTTTGGGTGAATAAATAAATTTTTTGCAGAAAAATTAAATTGAATATAATATTTTTGAATGAAATTTAATACAGTTTCACCATGTGATATGTATATATGTATGTACATTTTTAATAGGGAGAACTCATACTGAATGCTTTTCTTCAAATTTCAGAAACAGAATAATTTCTTTGGAAGACAACGTTTGGAAAGATCTTAATAAGCTGGTAAAGTTTTACCTGAGCATTCATTCTATAAACATTTTCAGGGACCCTGCAATATAATGGACAGTTGTGTAAGTCTCTAGGATTAAAATGCAAATTAGATATTTTTCTCCAGTAGATGGGATTCAGTTCAGTTCAGTTCAGTTCAGTCGCTCAGTTGTGTCCGACTCTTTGTGACCCCATGAATCGCAGGATGCCAGGCCTCCCTGTCCATCACCAACTCGGAGTTTACTCAGACTCACATCCATCGAGTCAGTGATGCCATCCAGCCATCTCATCCTGTCATCCCCTTCTCCTCCTGCCCCCAATCCCTCCCAGCATCAGAGTCTTTTCCAAGGAGTCAATTCTTCGCATGAGGTGGTCAAAGTACTGGAATTTCAGCTTTAGCATCATTCCTTCCAAAGAAATCCCAGGGTTGATCTCCTTCAGAATGGACTAGGTGGATCTCCTTGCAGTCCAAGGGACTCTCAAGAGTCTTCTCCAACACCACAGTTCAAAAGCATCAATTCTTTGGTGCTCAGCTTTCTTCACAGTCCAACTCTTATATCCATATATGACCACAGGAAAAACCATAGCCTTGACTAGATAGACCTTTGTTGGCAAAGTAATGTCACTGCTTTTCAATATGCTACTTAGGTTGGTCATAACTTTTCTTCCAAGGAGTAAGCGTCTTTTAATTTTAGGCAAAAAGAAATGGTGAGAAATATGATTGGTGCTGTGGTAAGGAAGACATATTGGTGGTTCAAAACATATTCAACAGCTAGCTCTTAGGAATAACATTTGATGATATGCTCAGCTTTTTAATAAATGATAAATAGAAACTGAAAATAATCTAAATTCTTACCCATTTTAAAACACTGTTCTTTAATGTTCAGTTATATGTTTGACAAACAGTTTACTGCAAGTTGATAAAGAAAAAATGTGCGCAACTCCAGGCTTCCCATCCTTTTCACTGTTCTAATGGATGTGGCATTTCTGAGAGACCAAGAGAAATAACGAGCAATGTAATAGACTCCGACCTTATGGTGAACAATAAACACCTTCCAGTCATGTTAAGTGGATGCTAAATATATAAAACTAATTATTTCGTGAACTGGTGTCCTTCAGAGATTAAACTGTAGTTTATTTTCTGCCCACTGTCTGTTACAGCAAAAATTCTCCAAGCAACCTGATCTAAAAGTAGCAGCATTCGTAGAGAATATTCTTGCTTTACTAGTCTCTGAATATCTTTTTGGGGGACTTGAATTATGTTGCTAATTATTTCAAGTGTCCACTTTCCTTTGCTTGCACTGACCTGATTAATGTATGGTTCTTCACTGCAGCATCTCAGCGGGACCTTTTAGAGGAGGAAGCTCTGCAGCAGAACTGTCTGCACCAGAGTCAGTGCTGGAATGTTTATACCATTGAAAGGATTGCCCTGAAATGGTCATGTCCCAGTGAGCTGCCTGAGTGAGACTTGCCTGTGTTCAGGTTTATGTCCTGGCACTGCTGACTGATGTGGGACTCCAACCAGAGTAATTAAAGTGAGTTCTGGATCTCTGCATGGGAACAACTAGATTGCTTCTCAAAGTCTGATGGCTACCAAGAGGGAGAGGGAAACACAAAGAGAGGAAATTAATTCACACACTAATGATTTTTTAAATTAGTACTTAAAACTCCAAACTTCAGCAGTATATGTCCCTATAGGGAATGGTATAGAATGATCCAGGTAATTAGAGAGAGCAAAGATATTAAAACAACTTATGGATATAATACAATAGAAGATGTTTGAAGGTCAATGGCAGCCATTGAACAGAGGATATGAAGCTATTAAGAGGAAATATAGGTTTGATATTAGTGGGTTTTTTTCCTGAAAAGAAACAAGAACAACCACTAAATTTAAAGTAAAGGATTACATGCCAGAACAAAGATAAATCCCTGAAAGGGCATTAGAGGCTCTTTGGATATAAATTGGCCATTATTAATATTTTTAATTTGCTGTGTCATTAATCAATTTTTATTGTATAGTTTCCCAATAAACCTGAAAAGTTAAGCTAATGGTTTAAGGATAATTATTGCAGTTTTCTCTAAGTATGATGATGGTGACGATATACATAATAGAGCTTTAAAGAAACAATGAAGTCATGGTGTTGTCATTTCTTCATCTTTTATACATTTCTGACTATAAATGCCCCATACACTGAAAAGAGAAATGAAATTCTCAATATTTGTGTGAATATTTCCCTTTGGAAGACTTTCTTTAAAATCTAGAAATGGATATTGTACATTTGCACATATTCCAGGTCCAACTATCAAGAGTTAGGATACAACCTTCAGAAAACACATTTTAAACACCGAAGAGACAGGACAACCATTCTGGGGTACTGCCTCAGCTACCACTGCAAAGTTATTGATGCCAAGAGGGCAGCCTTGGTTTTAACTGGGGTGGATATTGGTCAACAGCCACTGAGGCTGGAGACACATCCTCCAACAGATCCTTCACCATTTTTGTCACAATTATGTCACCACTGAGCCTCTCCATGCTCTCCTGCTTTCAGTCTTTGTATTCTGGAATCTGTATGGCATCCAGTTACCAACCCAGTCTTCAGAAATAGCACTTCCCTGATGCCTCTCTGTGGCTGAACAGAACACTTCATTAGCCTATGGGATATTTCTTAACATTTTTTTTTTTTTGCTCCTTGCACTGGTCTACTGCACTTTAGCAAAGTATGGTAACAAAACACCACAGATAGGGAGGCTCAAACAACAGAAATTTACTTTCTCAGTGCTGGAGATCAGAAGCCCAAGATCAAAGTGTCTACAGAGTTAGTCTCTCTGAAGTTTCCCTCCTTGGCCTATAGACAGCCGTCTTCTCTGTGTGTCTCCACTTGGTCTTCAGTCTGTGCTTGTCTGTGTCCTGGGCCCCTCCTCTGATAAGTACACCAATCCTACTGGATGAGGGCCCCACACATACAACTTTAGTTGTCTTAGTTACCTCTTTAAAGGCTTTTTGGTCCAAACACAAGCTAGGGTACTGTGGGTTAGGGCTTCAACATATGAATTTGAAGGGAGCCAATTTAGTCCATTACACTTCTCATCCAAGCCTTCAATGACCTGACTTGCAAATTTATAATCTATCTTCTGACTGTGACCTCATTGGTATTGCTGGAGGCAAGCTGGGTGTGGATGTCTAATCCTCACCTTCACTCAGTTGAGTGTCTGTGGACACACAGTGTAGATGTTCCAGCTGGGTCCTCCGTTTTTGCATCTGTCAGAGGGAGATCTTAGTGTGGCTCATGGAGCTCCCCTCCAGCCTCTGCAGTCTCAGGGTGCCCCCCGCCTCCACTCTCCTCCTCTACACGCTCCTCTTACCCTCTTGTCACTGATCATATACTGAGGCATGTTTTCCAGATTTAATTTTTATATCACTGAATAATATAGGCTCTATAACAATAGGGATTTTCTTTTGCATTTGTTTATTCTTACAGAGCATTCAGCAAAATGATGTGCATTAGCATTATTGATTAACTGAAATTAAATCAAATAAATTATTCATCAAAGTTCTTGCTTTTCTGTACCACCTGGGGGTTGGTGTAGAAGAAAGTCTTTGAAATAACTTCCACATGTATCCTGTAACAGCTAAGTCCTGTTTCAGGAAGAAGCATCATTGTCTTGCAGTGGAATCACTGAACAAATGCATTCAACTTCTTCAGAAAAATACATCTTGAGAGTCAAGGAAAGTACTTTCTGTAATTTATAGAGAATGTTTCTCTGCTTCTGAGTTCTATGTGCGGGGTTTCTAACCAGGGGTCCTCTGCTCTTGCCACTTTCTCTGCTTTTTTCTGCTCTTGGCCATTTCTTCTGTAGATGGAAGAAGTAAACAGGCATCTGTTTTAGGATAAGATCTCAGAACACACGAAGGGATCCTCAGCAATGTCTTTGGAGCAAGAACGTCAGCACAGGAGCTGCCATAGTCAGACATTCTAGGTGGAGAATGTGGCGGGGTTCATGCTTTAGTTCAGTTCTTCACCTCTTACCTACACGGGGCAACACACGCACATGCGTGCACAAGTACACATGCATGTGCACACCTGCGTGTGCACCTCACTTCTGCAAGTGAGCTTTCTCATCCCTGGAACCATTTCCCTTTTACCCACTTGCTTGGTGCCATATCTCACTTTCCTTTTGGAAGTAGTGTTCATGCCAGGTCACCACTATCAGAGCCATGGGGACAGGGGGTTCCATGGGGGGGAAACACCTCCTGCCTGGGATGCAAGAGCCATTGCTGAAGCCCCCTTCCCACCTGAGGGGCCTGTGCAGTAGCTCACTGTGCTCTGTCTTCAATCGATCTCTTCATGATGGAAAAGCAGTGGATTTGGATGGGCAGTTAGCTGTTTGTATCACCACTGGTTTTCTGCCCCCACATACCTGTGTACTCTTTTTCACCATCATACAAAACCCACTTTATCCATAGGCAGAACTCAAGGTTCCATCTACAGGCTGGACTCATGAGAGCCTAGCATATCTGAGCAATGTTCCATCTTCCTCATCAGACCCTGTGGGCTCCATGGAGCCCAGCAACTCACAGAAGGGAAGAGAAATTGTCTTTGCTTCTTGGGCTCCGGGCCACAGTTCATGGTCTGGTCTGGCTGTGAGACCCACTCTCCTGTTCTGGAGTTCTGGAGGGCAGTTACCTCTTCTTTCTCCTGCAAATGCAGCAGGTGTTCCCAGCCAGGACTCCACCCATTTTGCAGAGGAGCAGTGATACCAATGCACCCTAGCCCTTCTGGGCCTCTGGGTAGCAGGTGCAACTCAGACCTCCGGAACCTCAGCTGCATCCATAAACCTTTAAGTCAACGGTCGTGGTTCCCTTGACTTTCATGTCTTCAGATTTTCATGTGTCATGTAAGCACCTAAATCACTCAGCTTATTTGCATCTTTTATTAAACTTTTAATTTTGTATTCATTCTCCCCCAAATTCCCCTCCAGTTCGGGCTGCCACATAACACTGAGTGGAGTTCTCTGTGCTATACAGTAGGTCCTTGTTTATTATCCATTTTAAATATAGCTATGTGTACTTGTCCACCCCAAACTCCCTAACTATCCCTTTCCCCAATCCTTCCCCCCGAGTAACCTTAGTTCACTCTCTAAGTCTGTGAATCTGTTTCTGTTTCATAAATAAGTTCATTTGTATCGTGTCTTTTAGATTCTACATATAAGGGATGTCATACAATACTTCTCCTTGTCTGTCTGACTTACTTCACTTGGTATGGCAATCTCTAGGTCACGCATGTTGCTGCAAATGGCATGGTTTTATTCTTTTTGATGGCTGAGTAATATCCCATTGTATATGTGTACCACATTTTATTTATTCATTCCTCTGTCAATGGACATTTAGGTTGCTTCCTTGTCTTGCCTATTGTAAACAGTGTTGCTATGAAGACTGGGGTGTGTGTATCCTTTTGGATCATGTTTTGCTCTAGACATATGCCCAGGAGTAGGACTGCAAAGTCATAGGTAGGTCTAATTTTAGTTTTTGTCAGGAACCTCCATACTGTTCTCCACAGTGGCTGCAGCAATCGACTTATTTGCTTTTTGCTTCCAATGCCTGGAATGGTCCTCCTCTCTTGACCGAATCCTGACTGGCACTTATTTCACATAAATCCCGTGAGAGAGGCATGACTTGCCCCTTTCAGTGGTAACCATGCCTGTCATTGCCACACTTAATCATGTCGCTGAGTGAGCTCTGGGTCCTAGAAGGTGGAGACCTGTGCCTCTCACCTCCACACTGTTCCTACTGACACAGGCTTGATGGACAGGCACCCAATGAGAATAGTTCATTCGTGGTCACATGGCTATCTATAAAGGCAAATAAAATTCAAGTTTGGAGTCAGCAGATGCAAACTATGATACATAGGATGGATAAACAGCAAGGCCCTGCTGTAGAGCACAGGGAACTCTATTTGATATCCTGGGATAAACCAGAGTGGAAATGAATGTGAAAAAGAACGTCCATACATGTGTAACTGAGTCACTTTGCCATACAGCAGAAATGAGCATAACATTGTAAATAAACTACACTTGAATACAAAAGAAATTGATGAAAAATATTAGAGTTCTGATCAATCTGATTCTCAAATTTATTCATATTCCTAACCAGCCTATTTTCCATTAAAAGTTAATTTTAAGATTTTTATTTGAGGACAAATCAGAAAAATTGGGGAAAAAATGCTCTTAATTATAGCACAAATCATTCAATAATAAAAATTACTAATAAGTTTGGTAATACCATAGATAAAAGAACCTGAAAGCAAATACTGCAAACTAATGAGATTTATCTTTGGATGGCCTCTGCCCTATTGTTTCCTTAAATGTTTGTCTACTATGAAGACACGGCTCCAGTTCCACAATTCATCCTTAGCACATTATTTTGTTTCACAAATAAGCAGCCTGAGCTCCCCTTCTGCATTTAGGGCAGAGCCATGTCCTCTAAGACGAGGAAGGGGAGGCATGCCCTTCCCCATCCTTCACGTCTGTGCAGAGCAGGAGCAGACAAGGTGAGAGGGCACAGCTCAGGGTGCTCCCTGCAGCGTAAATCTTCAGAGAAAGCCTTTCTAGCAGAGGAGACTCTGCCCTCCAAATGGCCTGTGTGGAGCACACACATATGCTGCCTGACATAAATCCCGTATCAAGGGAGCTCTGTTTAAAGGTGAGCTGCCACATCTCTTAGGTTTCCTCTCCCTTTTCCTGATGAGATTTTCTAGACCCCACACCTCTTTATCTTTATATGTTTCTAATTTCTTTTGCAATGAATATAGGAAATCGCTCTTCAGTAAGTTTGAGTTGGGTAATTTAACTCAATGACACTTAATCCATGTTTTAAAGGAATTAGAGCAGGAAGAGAGAGTGGAAAAAGCATACCTCTCAATGCACATCAAAAATTAATTTTGACTTTGTAGATGAAGAAGGGAAACCACCAATGAAATGGACTAGGCTTGATGCCAGGATAAATCTTTACTGCTGATACTACTTCCCCTGAATTAAAATATTATCTTAAATTATTTATCTGGTTTTCCTTTTGGAAATTATTCTACAAGACAGCTTTATAAACCTGAACAGTACAAACAATCCCTAAAAATATTACAAATATGATACCTATGCTGTTACTTTATATCCCTGTAGATAGCATTAATTTTCCCAGTTTTTAAAGTATAATTTTATTGGAATTATTTTATTGTGACATGGAAAATTCCACTAATAAAAGTTATTTGGAGCAGAGAATTTGAGCTAATCAATTTGTTTAGATGCTATAAGAATTTTGAAGTCTAAAATAAACATAATCTTTTAGACAAAGTATTTCTTCTCTGTCTTTTCTTGACATAATTTTATTTATTATGCATGTTATTATTGCCAGAGCAATGCCTTTAAAATTGCATATCTGTGTGCTGATCACCTAGTCTAAAAGGTTCAGTGGTTCCATACTTCTTACTATGTTGTTCTGAATTCCTGTGTTCATACTCAAGTTCTTCATAAGTGGACTCTATCCGCCTAAGACAGGCATTTGTCCTGTGGTGCTACTACTCAGGACTGTGCCCTCCCCAAAATGTGCATCTTCCTCCCTGCTCCCTTCCTGTCCTTGTCAGAACATTTTTCTTTGCAACAAGGATCTTCTTTCCCATTAGGTAGAGTGGGCATTCCAAACTGGCCACCTGAAGGGCAGTGTGGCCATCAGAGTTATTTAGTTTGACTCATATGTGTGTGTCTGTTTGTTTCATTGCATATGAGATCTGTCTGGTCTGAAAAGTTCTGAGATAGGAGAACCCAGGCTCCCTATGCTGAATTGACCAGCATGAAGCCACTTCATATGTTGCCTGCATAACTGATCTCTTGAAAGCATTTGCTTCTGAGTCTTAAATTCTACAGAGCCTATGAAACTCATAATAATTGAACATACACCTCATCTAGGCAAACTTAGACTTGTCCAAGGAATTCCAAGACCTCCTTCAAGGCTGAGGAGCAGACTAGGCAGAGAAGCAAATGGCAATCCAGTAACCTTGCCTGGCAAATCTCATGGACAGAGGAGCCTGGGGGCTGCAGTCCATGGGGTCGCAAAGAGCTGGGCACAACTGAGTGACTAACACTTGCTTACTTACACTTAAGGCTTCTAAGAGACTAGGACTGACAGATCTGTGATTAGCATGTTGTTAAAGCTAAAGAAACATTGTTAATTAAATGCTCTCAGTTTCTCTGATTTTCCTATTAAGCCCATTTCCCAACACTTGTTGTGTGCTTTGATTTAGAACATTCCAAAGGCCTAGGGTATAGAGATCAGACAAAGACCCTGAAAAACAAAACAAAACAAAATCAAACTTTAGAGTGGGGGATGGAGACATAACAAGATAGTAATTCACAGCTTCGTGTGTTGAGCCACTGCTGAAACACTTTACAGAGCGAAGGAGGGTTTGACTCAATGGGAGATGATCCTCACAAACCCTTGGATGGTGGTCTGGGAGTGTTCTGAACTGTTGTCTTAAGGAGAATGCAGCTAAAACCCAGAGACCTCAAGGAACGAGTCAAATAGCTCCCCTTGGAGGTGGAGGAGGACTTACTGCAAGTCCTCTGACACCCGTGAGGCTTTGTTTAAACTGTGTCGATGAGTAGGCTTCCCATGGGGATCTCTCCTCTCATGTCCAGCTGCCCCTCCACCCCACAGCTGTGCCCAGTTCCCTGCTGGTTACACGTGGACCACTGTGGGGGTGGGGCGGGGCAGGGCAGGGAGGCCCCTCCCCAGGAGGCCACTGTCAGGGCCAGCGGAGCCAGCACACCCTCATCTTCAGGAAAGGTGGTGAGTGGAGTACGGGCGCGGGACCACGAGCCCCTTGATCAGGTAAGAACCGGGGTCCGTTTTCAAGTGGAGGAGCTTGCATATCACTCCTAATTTCCCAAACTCAGGACGATACTCAGAATTTAAGTTACAAGCGAAGAGGGAGACATAGTAAAGATCTAAACTCACATAGAAAGTGGAGTCTTTTAATCAACACCGAAGCAAATTTCTTCTAATTAGTGAAAGGCTTTAATGTTACTTTCCTTTATGCCAACTCTAGCTTTTCTAGAAAAAAAGGAACCTATATTCCTTGACATATACATATAGAACGGATTGGGAAAAAGAGGAATTTGGCAGGAGAAAATAATATGAAGATAAATCTATTATTTTTTGTGTAGCATCATTATTAGTCACAGTATTTGTTTCCAGAAAATGAAATGTGTCCAGTTACAAATTTCTGATTCTTAACTCCATTGAGGATTTATATTTTAACCTTTTATTTATTTTTTTATTTTAACCTTTGAGAGAGAAAATTTGAACCAGCAAATGAATTTATTGTGACTAAGTAGCATACCAGGTGTGCCTGCTCTGAGTACGCCATCGAAAAACCACCTATTTGATAATCAATTTGATTCATTATTTTCTTCCTATTAGAATCATTAAGTATGCAACCTTTTCTTTTAAAGAACTGATTACGGGGGCAAATGTCTTACAGTTTTACTTATCACCATCCCTTAAAATTTAGATTTTAATGAATCATTTACAGGCAACCTAAAATCCAAAGCAAATAAGATGAATTGAAGGCTGAGTTTTGCAGTTTTAGCCGTGTGTTTAACTCAGGGAGTGAGTGGTCATCCAAAGAAGCCAGTGCTCAGTGTCTCCCATCACCAAGGCATGTTTTCCTGTCTTGTACATAATGAGAAAAGGACTCTAATAGCCAGTCAGAAGCAGAACCCTTCACAGGCTGGACTGGCCACCTCAGCACCGTCATTGAGATGAGTCTGTTTGTTACCCCCGGGGGGCGGGGGATGTAGGGACCAAGCTCATGTGTGCATGCGCAGGGCCAGTGGGCAGGAGTGGGCCTGTGTTTCTCCTGAGGGATTCAGGTCCACTCTCCTTGGCTGCCAGGGGCAGCAGCTCTTCCATTGGCTCTTTTAGAATCAGCAGGTGGAGCAGGAGGCTGTGAGTGAACGTGCTCTTTGTTGTGAACCGTGAGCACGGGCCTGGTGTCTGTGACGTGCTTTGCAACCTGTCACTCCTGGGCCTCTGTGGATCATCTCTGTAGGTGCACTTCCTCCGGGAGCCTCCTCCTTCTCCTCAGTTAGTTCAGTTCAGTTGCTCAGTCATGTCTGACTCTTTGCAACTCCGTGGACTGCAGCACACCAGGCTTCCCAGTCCATCACCAACTCCCGGAGTTTACTCTAACTCATGTCCATTGAGTTGGTGATGCCATCCAACCATCTCATCCTCTGTCGTCCCCTTCTCCTCCTGCCTTAAATTTTTCCCAGACTCGGAGTCTTTGCAAATGAGTCAGTTCTTCGCATCGGGTGGCCAAAGTATTGGAGTTTCAGCTTCAGCATCAATCCTTCCAATGAATATTCAGGATTGATTTCCTTTAGGATGGACTGGTTGGATCTCCTTGCAGTCCAAGGGGCTCTCAAGAGTCTTCTCCAACACCACAGTTCAAAAGCATCAATTCTTCACCACTAAATTTTCTTTATAGTCCAACTCTCACATCCATTCATGACTAAAGGGAAAACCATAGCTATGACTAGACGGACATTTGTTGATAAAGTAATGTCTCTGCTTTTGAATATGCTATCTAGGTTGGTCATAACTTTTCTTCCAAAGAGCAAGTGTCTTTTAATTTCATGGCTGCAGTCACCATCTGCAGTGATTTTGGAGCCCCCCCGAAAATAAAGTCTGTCACCGTTTCTATTGTTTCCCCATCTATTTGCCATGAAGTGATGGGACCGGATGACATGATCTTAGCTTTCGGAATGTTGAGTTTTAAGCCAACTTTTCCACTCTCCTCTTTCACTTTCTTCAAGAGGCTCTTTAGTTCTTCTTTGCTTTATGCCATTAGGGTGGTGTCATCTGCATATCTGACATTGTTGATGCTTCTCTCGGCAATCTTGATTCCAGTTTGTGCTTCATCCAGCCCAGCGTTTCTCATGATGTACTCTGAATTTAAGTTAAATAAGCAAGGTGACAATATACAGCCTTGACATACTCCTTTTCCTATTTGGAACCAGTCTGTTGTTCCATGTCCAGTTCTAACTGTTGCTTCTTGACCCGAATACAGATTTCTCAGGAGGCAGGTCAGGTGGTCTGGTATTCCCATCTCTTGAAGAATTTTCCAAAGTTTGTTGTGATCCACACAGCTAAAGGCTTTGGCATAGTCAATAAAGCAAAAGTAGATATTTTTTGGAACTCTCTTGCTTTTTCTATGACCCAGTGAATGTTGACAATTTGATCTCTGGTTTTTCTGCCTTTTCGAAATCCAGCTTGAACATCTGGAAGTTCATGGTTAATGTACTGTTGAAACATGGCTTGGAGAATTTTGAGCATTACTTTGCTAGCATATGAGATAATTGCAGTTGTGTGGTAGTGTGAGCATTCTTTGGCATTGCCTTTCTTTGGGATTGGAATGAAAACTGACCTTTTCCAGTCCTGTGGCCACTGCTGAGCTTTCTAGATTTGCTCACATATTGAGTTCAGTACTTTCACAGCATCATCCTTTAGGATTTGAAATAGCTCAACTGGAATTCAATCACCTCCACTAGCTTTGTTCGTAGTGATGCTTCCTAAGGCCCATCTTTGAGCCTCCATCTCCTACACATGCATATATATGTTTGTTGCACACATGTGCACTCCCCCCTGCCCCAACCACACACACACACACACACACACACACACACACACACACACACACACACTCACTTTGCACAGCTAAACTCAGTGCCTCAGTCCAGAGGTGCATCATTCTTGCCTGGTAGCTGAGCACCTCCCCTGGGGTCATCCCATCACTCACTGTCCCATGGTGACCCCGTGGTTTTATTCTTATCTGCACAGCCATCTCTTTGAATACAGTGTGAGTTTTTTGCACATGAGAACTGAGGACCTTGTAGTTTCTGTCTTTATAAACCGGGCCCAACATGAGCTTAGCATGCACAAGCAGGTCTCCCTTGGATTAGTCCAAAGGGCTCTGTGTGCAGACGCAGCCTCCAGCCGTGGAGCAGATTCTCCTCTGGTGGGTGACATCTCTCGAGAGGGACTGAAAGGATTTTGTGCCTAATTCCTGTCTCACCAGGCTGTGAGCAAGACTGTAGGAGGGGTTCAGGTGTGAGAGAGAGGAAGAAGATGCCAGATTTCCAAAATGAATCTTTACCCTTGGTTGTCTTAATGATTTCTTAGTGCCTCTGAATGTACCCAGTTTAAGATCTAACCTGGTGTAAAAGTCCTTTTTGTTTTTCCAAGAGGGTGATTTTATACAAAATCAATTTGCTGAAAGCTGTTTTAAATATGGTCTAAGTTTATGGCAAAAGGTTTTCTATTTTACTTGCATTTTATTTCAAGTTTTTAAAGAGTGTCTGGCCTTCTCCGGTTGCCAATTAAACAGCTGGTCTGACAGAGCTGGCAGCCTTCTGCAATCTCTGAGCAGAAGATTGAGGGAAAATTGCAATGCTCTTGTTTATACCACAACTACTATTAGTCATAGGACCATTCAGAGTATTTCTGAATAAGGGTGTTTCAGGTTGCTGGGGAAATGCAGGAGCAGAGTGCAGGGGGGTGGGGATAGGAGGGGAAGGGTAGGGTAGGGGAGGGCTATTTTCAGTTTTGAACCAGGTTTCAGAGCCTCTGCCCACCCCTGGGGAGTAGTGCATGCAGACCCTTTGCTGGTGTGTATCCATATTTTATTTGCTTTCTCTCTAAGGAGGATATCTTTTCACATTCAAGTTATGAATGAATATTGAAAATAAGAAGCCTTTTAGGATGATGCATGGCTCATGGAGGTGGATATTAAGCCCTTGCAAAGACTGTGGCTGGAAAATGTGGCGCCTCGTTCCATTGTGGACTCTGCTGGTTCTGCGGGACCCATCGACCTCAAACGCTTTACAGAAACGACTGGTGTGATGAGGCTCATGTTTTCCCAGCCACTTCACATTCGGTGTACTCTGTTAACAGAGACTTCCCTGCAGTCCAGTAGTTAAGACTCCATGCTTCCAGCGGAGGGGGTGCAGGTTTGATCCCTAGTTGGGGAGCTAAGATCCCACATGCAGAAGGACATGGCCAAAATGTTAAAAAAAAAAAAAATTGTATACTCTGCCATGTTACAGTTTTCTGTGTGTCTTTCCTTATATGGTCTATTGTTTAACCTTTTACACTTGGAATTTTGGTTTTATAAAAGACCTCATTGAGTTAAGTATATAATAAACGAAACAACTAAACTGCAAAACTTGACATCTTGCCTTATTTCTATAACAGTGACATTATGACCAAGTCAATATACATCCATCACCCCCAAGCTCCTCAACCACCGCCCCCCCCCACCCCCCCACCCAGGTACCTGGTGCTGTGACTTCTGTTTTAAAGATTAGGCCACATGTACTGGAAAGTAAAAGAGGAGAGTGAAAAAGTTGGCTTAAAGTTCAACATTCAGAAAACGAAGATCATGGCATCCAGTCCCATTACTCCATGGGAAATAGATGGGGAAACAGTGGAAACAGTATCAGACTTTATTTTTTCGGGTGCCAAAATCACTGCAGATGGTGATTGCAGCCATGAAATTAAAAGATGCTTACTCCTTGGAAGAAAAGTTATGACCAACCTAGATAGCATATTCAGAAGCAGAGACATTACTTTGCTGACTAAGGTCCGTCTAGTCAAGGCTATGGTTTTTCCAGTGGTCATGTATGGATGTGAGAGTTGGACTGTGAAGAAGCCTGAGCGCCAAAGAATTGATGCTTTTAAACTGTAGTATTGGAGAAGACTCTTGAGAGTCCCGTGGACTGCAAGGAGATCCAACCATCCATTCTGAAGGAGATCAGCCCTGAGATTTCTTTGGAAGGAATGATGCTAAAGCTGAAGCTCCAGTACTTTGGCCACCTCATGCGAAGAGTTGACTCATTGGAAAAAACTTTGATGCTGAGAGGGATTGGGGGCAGGAGAAGAAGGGGACGGGCTGGATGGCATCACTGACTCGATGGACGTGAGTCTGAGTGAACTCCGGGAGTTGGTGATGGACAGGGAGGCCTGGCGTGCTGCGATTTATAGGGTCGCAAGGGGTCGGACATGACTGAGTGACTGAACTGAACTGAACTGAACTGGAGTCAAGCAGGATGCATACTTTCTCGGCCGGCAGAAGGGGTCTCTTCATTCACTCAACAAAATTATTTTGAGATCCATTCGTTCATATTTCATATATCGTTAATTCATTCATTTTTATTACTGAATAGTATTCAGTGTTTGAATATATCATGATTTACTTATCTGTTTATCTTTTTTTGGAAAAGGCGAGGAATGAAAAGTTTATTCATTCAAGAAACACATTAAATACCTATAATGTGCTACATATTCTGAATTAATTTTTTTTGCTATGCAGTATGTCCTTGGTTATCCATTTTGAATATAGCAGTGTGTACATGACCTTTCCAAACTCCCTAACTATCCTTTCCCCCCAGCAACCATAAGTTCATTTTCTAAGTCTGTGAGTCTCTTTCTACTTTGTAAGTTCATTTATATCACTTCTTTTTAGAATCCACATGTAAGGGGTGTGATATGATATTTCTCCTTCTCTGTCTGACTTCACTCAGTGTGACACTCTCTGTGTGTGTTAGTTGCTCAGTCGTGTCCAACTCCTTGAGACCCCACGGACTACAGCCCACAAGGCTCTCCTGTCTGTGGAATTCTTCAGGCAAGAATACTGGAGTAGGTTGCCATTTCCTTCTCCAAACACTCTCTGGGTCCATCTATATTGCTGCAAATGGCATTATTTCCGTCATTTCAATGACTGAGTAATATTCCCTTGTATATATATGTCCCATATCTTCTTTATTTGTTCCTCTGACAGTGAACATTTAGGTTGCTTCCATGTCTTGGCTATTGTAAACAGTGCTGCAATGAACACTAGGGTGCATATATCATTTAGGATCATGTTGTTTTCCAGATATATGCCCAGGAGAGGCGTTGCAGGGTTATATGGTATTTCTATTTTTAGTTTTTTCAGGAAACTCTATATTCTTCTCTATGTGGCAACCCCAACCCACTCCAGTATTTCTGCCTGGAGAATCCCATGGACAGAGGAACCTGGCCATCTACAGTCTGTGGGGTCACAAGAATTGGACATGACTGAGTGACTAAGTCAGTTCAGTCGCCCAGTTGTTTCCAACTCTGTGCAACCCCATGGACTGCAGCACGCCAGGCCTCACTGTCCATCACCAATTCCCAGAGTTTACCCAAACTTGTGTCCACTGAGTTTGAGTTTAACAACTGAACAACCACCATACTGTTCTGCATAGTGGCTATACCAATTTACATTCCCACCAACAATATAGGAGGGTTCCCTTTTCTCCATACCCTCTCTGGCATTTTTTGTGTGTGTGGATTTTTTGACAGCAGCCTTTCTAACTGATGTGTAGTGATATCTCATTGAAGTTTTGACTTGGATTTTTCCAGTAACCTGTGATGCTGAAAATATTTTCATGTGCTTACTGGCCATCTGTATATCCTCTTTAGAGAAATGTCCATTCAGGTCTTCTGCCTATTTTTTGAGTGGGGTTATTTGTTTTGATGCTGTTAAGTGTCATAAGATGTTTGTAAATTTTGGAGACTAATCCCTTATCAGTCACATTATTTGCAAATGTTTTCTCTGAATCTATGGTTTGTTTTTTCATTTTATTTGTTGTTTCCTTTTTTGTGCAAAAGCTTTTGAGTTTAAGCAGGTCCCATTTGTTTATTTTTGTTTTATTTACATTATTCTAGGAGATGCATTGAAAAAAGATGTTGCTGTGATTTATGTCAGAGAGTGTCCTGCCTATGTTTTCCTCTAGGAGTTTTACCATGTTCCATCTCACATTTAGATGTTTTCCTGTTTATCTTCTGATGGGCATTTGTGTGGTTTCCAGCTTTGAGCTCTTACAAACAAAGCTGTTATGAATGTGATAGACCAGTTCTAGATGGGAACATTTATTCACTTCTGGGTAAAAACAAATAAACAAAAAAGAATGGAATGAGTGTTTTACATGGTAGGTATGCTTTCTTAAGAAAGTGCTGCATCATTTTCACCGAGGCTGTGTCATTGTGTGGCCACACCAGTGTGCGGAAGGTTCTGGCTGTTCAGTGTTCTGGCAGTGTTGCCGATTTCAGCCTTTCTAAGAGGTGTGTAGTTTTTAATTAATTAAATTAAATTAAATTTGTGATTTTTAACTTGTGATTTCTTACCATCTAGTCAAGGCTATGGTTTTTCCAGTGGTCATGTATGGATGTGAGAGTTGGACTGTGAAGAAGGCTAAACACTGAAGAATTGATGCTTTTGAACTGTGGTGTTGGAGAAGACTCTTGAGAGTCTCTTGGACTGCAAGGAGATCCATCCAGTCCATTCTAAGGGATATCAGTCCTGGGTGTTCTTTGGAAGGAATGATACTGAAGCTGAAACTCCAGTACTTTGGCCAACTCATGTGAAGAGTTGACTCACTGGAAAAGACTCTGATGCTGGGAGGGATTGGGGGCAGGAGGAGAAGGGGATGACAGAGGATGAGATGGCTGGATGGCATCACTGACTTGATGCACGTGAGTCTGAGTGAACTCTGGGAGTTGGTGATGGACAGGGAGGCTTGGGGTGCTGCGATTCATGGGGTCGCAAAGAGTTGGACAAGACTGAGTGACTGAACTGAACTGAACTGAGTGACTAATGATGCTGAGCATCTTTTTGTATGCTCATCTGTAATCAGTACATCTTCTTTTGTGAAGTGTATGCTCAAATACGTCACCCTTTTTCCTCTGACCCTTGTCTTTTTAACTTAGTTCTGGGAATTCTCTATGTATGATGGATACATATCCTTTGTCAGAGACACATGATTTACAAATACTTTCTAAGAGTCTAAGCCTTGTTTTTCATTTTCTTCATAGAATCTTTCAAAGAACAGATGTTTTTAATTTTAATGAGGTCCACAGAATAGAAAGAGCCGACTAAGAAGAAGTCCAAAATGGAAACCACAAATTCCAGACATGAAAAATGGACATTGTGTACTTGACAACTGGGGTCATCTGTATCTCAAGACAGGCAAACTTAGACAGGCCGATAGTCCAAATGTTCTTCATTTTTTCCATCATACTAATTTTAAATGGGCCATATGATTCACAGCCCCAGTGGAGTTATATGCTTCTTGATTCAGGAACTAAATTCAGGATGCTTAGCTACCATTTTTAAGTTATA
This sequence comes from Budorcas taxicolor, assembly GCF_023091745.1. Classification (NCBI taxonomy): domain Eukaryota; kingdom Metazoa; phylum Chordata; class Mammalia; order Artiodactyla; family Bovidae; genus Budorcas; species Budorcas taxicolor. The sequence goes on along the minus strand of NC_068920.1, from coordinate 151,199,080 downwards.
TAGAAAACATGAGCCCTGAGATTATTCTAATATCCGTTTTCAAATGATCAGAAAATATACTTTCTGAGACTGAGTGAAAAAGCCTGGGAAACAAACCATGTAAACATGCAGTGTTATAGAAGTGAACTATATTAAGCAATTCTAAAAATAAAAAATATATAAAATAATCCTCAGGTGATGGCACATTAGGAATTACTTTTAGTTTCAGCTTTTATTACTAGTTTTTTTGTTTGTTTGTTTTACCAAGTTAGATTTCTCTTTGTATGGCAAGAGGATCCTGAAGCCCCACTGGGACAGAGCGGCCAGTAGAAATGCACGTTTTAGTCGTTTCTACATGAACATCATCCCATGAGAGTAAAGGTGAAATGCGGGTCTTATTATGAAGGCATCATAACAAAATATTTTGAAAAAAGTTCGAGATATTTCTACAAGCTATTTTTTTCTGGAAACATGGGAAATTTTACACAGGTATGTTTTCAGAGTTCCATACAAGGGATTTGGTATGACAATTTACCGAGTCACAGTGATGGAACCAGAATGATAAATGAGAGACAGAGAAAGAGGAAGGAAGAGAGGGAGGGAGGAAAGGAGGATAATAACAGTAAGCAAGCACTTAAATTCAGGAATGAAAATTCTTTCCATCTCATCCATTTGAATTTTACGCCTCAAGGTAAAGCATTTCCCCACCAGTTTACTCTAAATGAGGCAGGTTCGATAATAAACAGGACTGCAGTGGTTGGATCATATTTACGACAGGGTTTCAGAGTAGATGGAGTTAGAGGTGACCCTGAGGTCACTGGTTTTGAAGCAGAGAGATACGCAGTGGCCGCTCGCCTTAGTATTCTGTTCCTTCAACACTGTTTCTCTACCCTTAAGACACTGCTCAGGATGGAGATGAAATTAAACGCTAGTGTTGAACAATTTGCTGTGACAAGACTGTGATGTCATTGATAAGGGTCTGTCTGCTGGAAACTCCAGAAGTACTTAAGTGAAATTACCATGTGCTTTTGAACGTTGTGTTGGAGAAGACTCTTGACAGCCCCTTGGACAGCAAGGAGATCCAACCAGTTCATCCTAAAGGAAATCAGTCCTGAATATTCATTGGAAGGACTGAGGCTGAAGCTGAAACTCCAATACTTTGGCCACCTGATATGAAGAATTGACTCATTTGAAAATATCCTGATGCTGGGAAAGATTGAGAGCAGGAGGAGAAGGGGATGACGAGGATGAGATGGTTGGATGGCATCACTGACTCAATGGACATGAGTGTGAGTAAGCTCTGGGAGTTGGTGATGGACAGGGAGGCCTGGCGTGCTGCAGTTCTTGGGGTCACAAAAAGTCAGAAGCAACTGAGCAACTGAACTGAACAGTAGGGGGAGAAGTTGTAAGTTTTTAAGTAGAGAGCATCTCAAATCTGTGTATCACAGTATGGGCAATACACTATAGGGGCAAGTTCATTACATTTAATATTTTCCCTCCTCTATTCAGAAAATAAAATTTTGCTTTGCCCATTTGGTGTATTCCCTTTACTGAAAAAAAAAAATTTTTTTTTTTTCTCCTTAAACTGGTGTTTGGGTTTTTGTGATGCAGATTCTGAGGGTAAGGAAAAAGAAGTAGGAGTGAGGTGCAGAAGGTAAGAGTTTAAGAACCAGAGATCCATGGGCTGAAGCTGCAGGACTGGATAGGAAGCAAGAGTCTCTGCAGATGTGCAGCAAATTGGAGCAGTGAAAACAGGCTACAGGATTTTCACTGCTTGTTTGTGTTGCTCTGATGTCGACCCCGTTCTGAGGTGGCAGCTTTAATGATCCTCCTTTAAATAACAGTCCTTCCATTTTCTGACATCCTGTGATTTGCCATGTACAAGGACATCTCTCTGAGGATTTTTAAAGCAATATACCAAATGCATACTCTTGTTGATTCTGAAAGATATCACATCTGTCAGAATAAAGAAGGGTGTTGTAGAAATGGACGACTCACAGGAGAAACAGTTCTTAGACTTTGAAGAGTTGGTATTGTGGTTTGAAGACTGATCTGGAATAAGGTTGTGAAAATCTTTCAGAATACAGGGAGAAAAGAGAAACAAAGACACATATCCAGGGAATTCCTGATGAACAGCGACACTGAGAGAATTTAATTTATTTCAGAAAGGAGACACTGAGAGAATTTAATTTATTTCAGAACGGAAGAAGTGCAAAGGGGGCAGGTGAAAAATTCAGATAATAGAAAGGATTTTTCTCAGAAAAAAATGGTGATGAGCCTTCACCTTATTCTGGGAGCTCACCCCATTGCTGGTTCTCTCCTTTTCCTGCTTCTAGGATGATGACACTTTCCTGGCCCCTTACAGTTGGGAGGGACCATGAACTAGTTCTAGTGGGTGGGTTTGTATGGAGATCATTTCCAAGACATGGCATCTAAGTGCCAGCATGCATCTCCAGACTCTTCTTCTCTGCCTGCTTTGGAACTGTGTCATAATGATGGACGATGAAGCAGAGATTGAAGCATTCTGTGTTTCTAAGACACTGCAGGGAGTTGGCTGCCCCAAGCATAGCCTGGACCCTTGAGGGCCATTAACCGAATAAAAATGCCCTTATGTTAAGATGCTGAAGTATTTGTACTGTTTGTTATAGACACATAAGACTTTCTTCTCTAGCTAAAGTAGTTTCTTGATTTTGATGTTTTATAAATTTCTTGCATAATTTCCATATCATTTGGCAGCAAAAAATGGTAAATCGTGAGCAGATCTTTAGTATTAAATGGGGATAGGAGCAAAAGTCTTCAATTAATGTGGAAATGATGGTGGTATGCCCTGGGACATGTATGTGATAACAAGAGGAGAGACTGGAAACTATTATAAATCAAATAGCCACATTAAAAGGCAAGATTAAGAGCAGAGAAACTGGTATTTAGAAAAAAAAATAAGCAAGTAAAGTGAAGTTGTTTTATCAGTTCAGTTCAGTTCAGTCGCTCAGTCGTGTCCAACTCTTTGCGACCCCGTGAATCGCAGCATGCCAGGCCTCCCTGCCCATCACCAACTCCCGGAGTTCACGCAGACCCATGTCCATCGAGTTAGTGCTGCCATCCAGCCATCTCATCCTCTGTTGTCCCCTTCTCCTCCTGCCCCCAATCCCTCCCAGCATCAGAGTCTTTTCCAATGAGTCAGCTCTTCGCATGAGGTGACCAAAGTACTGGAGCTTCAGCTTTAGCATCATTCCTTCCAAAGATCCCAGGGCTGATCTCCTTCAGAATGGACTGGTTGGATCTCCTTGCAGTCCAAGGGACTCTCAAGAGTCTTCTCCAACACCACAGTTCAAAGCATCAATTCTTCGGCACTCAGCCTTCTTCACAGTCCAACCCTCACATCCATACATGACCACAGGAAAAATCATAGCCTTGACTAGACAGACCTTAGTTGGCAGAGTAATGTCTCTGCTTGTGAATATGCTATCTAGGTTGGTCATAACTTTTCTTCCAAGGAGCAAGCGTCTCTTAATTTCATGGCTGCAGTCACCATCTGCAGTGATTTTGGAGCCCCCCAAAATAAAGTCTGACACTGTTTCCACTGTTCCCCATCTATTTCCCATGAAGTGATGGGACCAGATGCCATGATCTTCGTTTTCTGAATGTTGAGCTTTAAGCCAACTTTTTCACTCTCCTCTTTCACTTTCATCAAGAGGCTTTTTAGCTCCTCTTCACTTTCTGCCGTAAGGGTGGTGTCATCTGCATATCTGAGGTTATTGATATTTCTCCTGGCAATCTTGATTCCAGCTTGTGTTTCTTCCAGTCCAGCGTTTCTCATGATGTACTCTGCATAGAAGTTAAATAAGCAGGGTGACAATATACAGCCTTGAATTACTCCTTTTCCTATTTGGAACCAGTCTGTTTTTCCATGTCCAGTTCTAACTGTTGCTTCCTGACCTGCATGCAGATTTCTCAAGAGGCAGGTCAGGTGGTCTGGTATTCCCATCTCTTTCAGAATTTTCCAGAGTGTATTGTGATCCACACAGTCAAAGGCTTTGCCATAGTCAATAAAGCAGAAATAGATGTTTTTCTGGAGCTCTCTTGCTTTTTCCATGATCCAGCGGATGTTGGTAATTTGATCTCTGGTTCCTCTGCGTTTTCTAAAACCAGCTTGAACATCAGGGAGTTCACAGTTCATGTATTGCTGAAGCCTGGCTTGGGGAGTTTTGAGCATTACTTTACTAGCATGTGAGATGAGTGCAATTGTGCGGTAGTTTGAGCATTCTTTGGCATTGTCTTTCTTTGGAATTGGAATGAAAACTGACCTTTTCCAGTCCTGTGGCCACTGCTGAGTTTTCCAAATTTGCTGGCATATTGAGTGCAGCACTTTCACAGCATCATCTTTCAGGATTTGAAACAGCTCAGCTGGAATTCCATCACCTCCACTAGCTTTGTTCATAACAATGCTTTCCAAGGCCCACTTGACTTCACATTCCAGGATGTCTGGCTCTAGATGAGTGATCACACCATTGTGATTATCTGGGTCATGAAGATCTTCTTTGTACAGTTCTTTTGTGTATTCTTGCCACCTCTTCTTAATATCTTCTGCTTCTGTTAGGTCCAGAACATTTCTGTCCTTTATCAAGCCCATTTTTGCATGAAATGTTCCTTTAGTATCTCTAATTTTCTTGAAGAGATCTCTAGTCTTTTCCATTCTGTTGTTTTCCTCTATTTCTTTGATTGCTGAAGAATGCTTTCTTATCTCTTCTTGCTATTCTTTGGAACTCTGCATTCAGATGCTTATATCTTTCCTTTTCTCCTTTGCTTTTTGCCTCTCTTCTTTTCACAGCTATTTGTAAGGCCTCCCCACACAGCCATTTTGGTTTTTTGCATTTCTTTTCCATGGGGATGGTCTTGATCCCTGTCTCCTGTACAGTGTCACGAACCTCATTCCATAGTTCATCAGGCACTCTATCTATCAGATCTAGACCCTTAATTCTATTTGTCACTTCCACTGTATAATCATAAGGGATTTGATTTAGGTCATACCTGAATGGTCTAGCGGTTTTCCCTACTTTCTTCAATTTAAGCCTGAATTTGGTAATAAGGAGTTGATGATCTGAGCCACAGTCAGTTCCTGGTCTTGTTTTTGTTGACTGTATAGAGCTTCTCCATCTTTGGCTGCAAAGAATACAATCAATCTGATTTCGGTGTTGACCATCTGGTGATGTCCATGTGTAGAGTCTTCTTTAGTGTTGTTGGAAGAAGGTGTTTGCTATGACCAGTGCATTTTCTTAGCAAAACTCTATTAGTCTTTGCCCTGCTTCATTCTGCATTCCAAGGCCAAATTTGCCTGTTACTCCAGGTGTTTCTTGACTTCCTACTTTTGCATTCCAGTCCCCTATAATGAACACCCATCTTTTTTGGGTGTTAGTTCTAAAAGATTTTATAGGTCTTCATAGAACCATTCAACTTCAGCTTCTTCAGCATTACTGGTTGGGGCATAGACTTGGATTACTGTGATATTGAATGGTTTGCCTTGGAGACGAACAGAGATCAGTCTGTCGTTTTTGAGATTGCACCCAAGTACTGCATTTCAGACTCTTTTGTTGACCATGATGGCTATTACATTTCTTCTAAGGGATTCCTACCCACAGTAGTAGATATAATGGTCATCTGAGTTAAACTCACCCATCCTAGTGCATTTTAGTTCACTGATTCCTAGAATGTTGACGTTCACTCTTGCCATCTCTTGTTTGAACACTTCCAATTTTCCTTGATTCATGGACCTAAAATTCCAAGTTCCTATGCAATACTGCTCTTTACAGCATCGGACCTTGCTTCTATCACCAGTCACATCCACAACTGGATATTGTTTTTGCTTTGGCTCCATCCCTTCATTCTTTCTGGAGTTATTTCTCCACTGATCTCCAGTAGCATATTGGGCACTCACCGACCTAGGGAGTTCCTCTTTCAGTATCCTATCATTTTGCCTTTTCATACTGTTCATGGGGTTTTCCAGGCAAGAATACTGAAGTGGTTTGCCATTCCCTTCTCCAGCGGACCACATTCTGTCAGACCTCTCCACCATGACCTGCCCGTCTTGGGTTGCCCCACGGGCATGGCTTAGTTTCATTGAGTTAGACAAGGCTGTGGTCCTAGTGTGCTTAGATTGACTAGTTTTCTGTGAGTATGGTTTCAGTGCGTCTGCTCTCTCTGATGCCCTCTTGCAACACCTACCGTCTTACTTGGGTTTCTCTTACTTTGGGCGTGGGGTATCTCTTCACAACTGTTCCAGCAAAGTACAGCCACTGCTCCTTACCTTGGATGAGGGGTATTTCCTCACCGCCGCCCTTCCTGACCTTCGAAGTTGTTTTATAGGAAATTGTGAATCCTATCTTTTGGGAATTTCAAGCTTTGGAAGCCCCGAAGATCTTTTCCTTTACCCCCTTCTGCTCCCTGATAACCCGCATGTTCCAGGTGCCTCAAATAAGCCCAGCACCTCCACTGAAGCAGTATCTTCCACTGTGCTGTTACCTATTCAGGATTCTCTCAAGGTGATGGTGACTTTGCAGGGTACTGGGCCCTTCTCCAGACTCCAGGGAATCAGCTCCTGGAATTGCACTATACCAAGTTTCTCGGATGAATTTTACATACTGAAGTCCGCTAACTGCTCCACTGAAGACTTTTCTCGTCTATTAGGACCTTTCAATGGCTAGTTTCCCTGAACATCTTATGTTCTGAGGTGACTCAGTGTTTCATTCTGTGTTATGTTCTTATCAGCATTACAATATAGCTCGCTTGGACTGAAAGTCCTCCGGACTGCAAGGAGATCAAACCAGTCCATCCTAAAGGAAATCAACTCTGAATGTTCATTGGAAGGACTGATGTGGAAATTGAAGTTCCAGTACTTTGGCCACCTGATGTGAAGAACTGACTCATTGGCAAAGATCCAGATGCTGGGAAAGATTGAAGGCAGGAGGAGAAGGGGACAAGAGAGGATGAGATGGGTTGCATGGCATCACTGACTCAATGGACGTGAATTTGAGCAATCCTGGAAACAGTGAAGGACAGGGAAGCCTGGAGTGCTGCAGTCCACGGAGTCACAAAGAGTCGGATGTGATTTAGTGACTAAACAACAACAGAAAAGCTGACTTTCATCAGTATGAGAAGCCAAATAGTTTTCTAAATGAGGTAATCTGTCAGAGGACAGAGGGAGAGACTATTGAAGAACAGTGCATGGACTAACTCTTCTGTTATAAAAATCACCCTGATGTTTGCAAATGCATATCCAATTTTAGACCTAAAAATTATGTGAGGTTAAGTCATTGCTTTGTAGTCCCACTATATACCCTGTTTATTTGATAAGCTACTATGATTATTTGCTATAATTCTAGATGGCTATTAATAAAATAGCACATCTATCAAAAACATGGCTGATCACTTATTACAATGACCCTAAGGAACTTGTGTGTGTGTGTGTGTGTGTGTATGTGTGTCTGTGTGTGTATGTATGTGTGTGTGTGTGTGTGAGAGAGAGAGAGAGAGAGAGAGAGAGAGAGAGAAAAGCCCCAAAGATGCATTAACCACGTACAAAATACTTACAAGAGAATTCCTCAGGCTCTCCTGATGTGTCTTGTTTTGTTTTGCAGATCCTTTGAATAGGTTTCCAGCTAAACACACCAACAACAGAAGATTGTCAGAGCGGGAGACTTCCCGCTCGATGTGGTTGTCCCTGATTAAAGATGTACAGGTGAGACTGTAGCAGGAAGAAAAGACAGAGGCAAAACAGAAAACAAGGAGAAGTTTGAAAAAAGAGTTATGCACCGGAAAAGAAAACATGCTCCTTAGAGTCACACTTACCTTCCAGAGGCAAATTGAAAATCCTCTATACTTCTGAAAAATCAGAGAGGTTGCCCTGGATATGTCTGATAATAAAAACCAAACAGAATTGAATTTCTTTTTTGTTTTTCCCATAGAGGAGAAAATAATTTGAACTTCGGGGGTGGGAGGCACACAGGAGAAATAAGTGGTAAACTTGGTATGTTTTGAGGGAAGATTGGAGCAACCCACCTCCCCTCCTTTTTTTTTCATTGAGGGAATAAAGTAGCTGCTTGTCTCTTCCTGGAATTTTGGGGAAGGTCTCTAATGCTTGTGGGGAGGTGACTGGGGAGAACAGTTTATAAGACTCAGGAGGCAAAAAGGAGACCATCTGAAAGGAAGCCCTAGGGGAATTCTCAGATATCTTTGGGAAAACTTATTTAAAATTATGAGATTGGAAGTTCCTATTATTATCCTCTTCCATGTTGAGAGGTGGTGCTTACATGGTGGGTGGTAGCAATTAAATTCATTGTCAGAAAGCTAGAATTGTACATGATTTGGAAGACAAGTTTATACCGTATCCCAAATGTCAGTGCTCCAGCACTTCATTTCCCAATATTTTCTGAATGACTACTGAACCCAAGTACCGAGCACCAGGACCTCATGGCACATGTTGTTGAGAGCAGAGATGCAGCTCAGCTCATGTCTAAGCCAGGTCCTGAGGATGAGCTGAGGTTGCCAGCGAGATCATGGGTGGGACGCAGGGACTGGAGGGACTGGGGCATGGGCCTTGAGTTCTGCTATGAAAGAGCGCTGTGGGTGTCAGCAACAGCACCTTGTCCAATCAAGCAGGGAAGAGTAACAGGAGTACAGACCCAAGACACCCAGTTACAGAGTTTAGATACTAACCTGCAAGTGGTTAAGAATTATTATTTGTTTTTGGCGCCGAGAGGGGTATGAAGGTGATGAAGAATTTTATGCGATCCAATTTGCATTAAAAAATCACTCAGGTAGAGTTCGAGGAACCTGCTGCTTAAGCAGAAAATGTCCTTGGTTTAGTCACGAAACTCAGGCTCTCAGGAAGCCCATTACCAGATGCTGGTCCACGTGAGGATGCTACTGGATGACGGAGCCTCCACCCCTCTTGCCATGATGGTGTTGCCACGCTCTCGTTTTTCCATGGACTAGAGACCAGTGACAATGATAATAGAAATGCCAAACAAGTTCAAAACAGCCCATTCCTCTGAACTCTGTTTTTTTAATGCTCATGGTACTTAGGAGATTCAGCAGGTAAACCTGCATGCCAAAAGGGAAGACACAGCATTTGGCAATGGAGATTCGTGGAGACTGTTGGAACGCATCTCTCCTGTGTGTTTCTTTCCAAGGTGGGTCGCTGTACTGTCCAGATGAGGAGCCATATTATCATGAAGACCACAGTGAAGATTGGGAGGCAGTGTATAAGAATAGAATGAATATAGGCTTTTGGCATGAAACATACCTTAAAAAATCGGTCAAAATTAAATAGGCACATTGAGTTTCTTTAAGACAATGTCCTTATTTGTCTGAGATTTCAATGCAGAGCCTGTTAAATGTCTCAGTTTAGTTAGTTCAGTCGCTCAGTCGTGTCTGACTCTTTGTGACCTCGTGGACTGCAGCACGCCAGGCTTCCCTGTCCATCACCAACTCCCGAAGGTTGCTCATACTCATGCCCATAAAGTCAGTGATGCCATCTAATGTTAAACGTCTACATAAAAGTCAATTATGTGTTGATGCACAGAGGTGACTGTCTACTGCCTGGCATATAGATAGAAGCTTAATGGATATGAACCAAAATGGGGTGATGATGATTTGATGTCTAAAATGACTTTATATACATTAATATTAATATAGGAATACTATATAATACATTTGAAAGAAGAGAGATTTTGTAGGATTTCATTTAACTTTGTAGGATTTTCTCCAGCACTCGATTTGGCACTCAGCCTTTATGTCTGGGTGTCTTCTCCACATCCCGTACCTGTCAGTACACAGCTGAACAATTATATAAGGACCAGAGAAACTCTAGAGAATGAAACCCTGAGTACAATCTGAAATGCTTGTTATCACAAAGAATTCGCTTGTCGCTCTTAAGGGGAATAGGTAATATTTCCAAAGGATGATGCGAAAGACCAGAGAGTTATATTCTATTAGCCACTAACTACCAAACTGTTTCTTTTTTAAACAGACAGAAGTTTTGTTAGCAGATTATGTAATAAAATATCAGTGATTCATGTACATATTTTTGTTCTTTTGCAAATTACATTTTTTTCTACAGAGATTAATTTGAAAACTCTTTGTTATGGAACATCATGTACAATTTTGTATTCTGACATTTGTTGAGGATGTTATGTCTTCATACTTTTCCGTTGCTTCTCATAGTTTCAGGGGGAAATGCTATTTTAGAATCTAGCCTATACAAGGAAGATTCACAGAGTTCAGCTAGGGGATCAAAAGGTTGCTCACTCAGGTATAATTTGGAATATTTTAAGTATTTCAAAGTTTATGAAAAATTATGCCTCCTACATACATGAGTTTCTATACACACATAAGTTTATAGTCATGAGAGAGTCAATTCCTAGGCAGGTTGATAAGAAGTCCCCAAGGAGAGAGGGGCCTGGAATTCTCAAGGAAGAGGAAAGGACAAACCTTTTTTTTTTTTTTTTTTCTTCTCTACGTTCATTAGTCTTGGTCACATAAAATGTTTTTTTCTTTAAGCCCAGAAGTGATAATTATACAACAAACAACTCAGTTTAAACTCTGTACTAAAGATTATATAACAACAGTGTATCCTGCTTGAGAACAGTTTCTCCTTCCTGAAAACCTGGCTAATCCTGTCATCTTAAAATAAATATTATGGGAGTGGGTCTGGTAAGCCTTTCTATTGTTAGTTCTAATCCCGTTTTCCTAAAATGTAAGTTGTTGAAGTGGGTCTGGTAAAATTTTTACAACCTTGAGGCATTCTTTTGATTTATTGTAATAACCAATTGAAAAAGTATATAACTCCCTTTTCTAAGACTAGTGGGAGGGGCATTCTCCACCCTCCTTCTGATGTCTATGTCAGAAGCTTTCTCTGTCCCTTAACATACTTTAATAAAACTCTGCTACACAAAAGCTCTTGAGTGATCAAGCCTGGGCCCTGGTCCTGAAGCTAAATCTTCTTCTTTGGAGATCAAGAATCTGACACTGTTAACTGTAAGCTATCAGTCATATGGTCAGTACATATGGGAACATATTCACTTAAGACTATTCTGTTGTAAAATGTTTAATTAGTTAAAGTGAGTTCCCTTCTACCCTATCCCACCCCCACTTGCCCTGGCCTAAAACAAAATGTCAAAGGAGCTTCAGAAGTTGAGGGCCCTTCAGAGAGCCCATGTAGGATTCATTAGCACTACTGGTTGTTTATCAAAATTTGCTCAATACTACTTGAATGAAATTTAGTGAGATCTTAATGAGAATTGATGAGGGAATTTGTAAGCTTGCTTTGGTTTGGTTTTGAGGAGGCCACGATCCCGGACTCTCGATAGAAAGGACCTTGGTGCCAATGATGGTTTTAGTTCACTCAAATAAGTTCACTCACCTATACCTGCCCATCTTGGAGCTCATTTGAACACCTGTAAAAGCAAAAATGATATGGCCAATGGATGGGGAGACTACTTAAGCATAGGATGTGAGTTACAAGGAGAGTGATCACTTGAAGGGGAACAGGAGCCAGTTGTGTGCATACTTTAATGGGTCACTTTTAACCCATTGAGATGATATTTCTTGCTGATCTCTGCTGTTATTTTAGAGGTAGCAGAACATGTTTCAATGACTTTGTCACACATATTGTCTGCGAGCTTAGTTGCTTCAGTCGTGTCTGACTCTTTGCAACCCTATGGACTGTAGCCCGCCAGGCTCCTCTGTCCGTGGGATTTTCCAGGCAAGAATGCTGAAGTGGGTTGCCATGCCCTCCTCAAGGGGATCTTCCCAACTGGGGGATTGAACTCGTTTCTGCCTGTGTCTCCTGCATTGCAGGCGTATTTTTTGCCACTAGCACCACCTGGGAAGCCCATTACACACGATTAGTTAAGTTCAGTTCAGTCACACAGTCGTTTCCAACTCTTTTTGACCCCATGGACTGCAGCATGCCAGGCTTCCCTGTCCATCACCAACTCCTGGATCTTACTCAGACTCATGTCCATTGAGTCGGTGATGCCATCCCACCATCTCATCCTCTGTTGTCCCTTTCTCCTCTCACCTTCAATCTTTCCCAGCATCAGGGTCTTTTCCAGTGAGTCAGTTCTTTGCATCAGATGGCCAAAGTATTGGAGTTTCAGGTTCGGCATCAGTCCTTCCAATGAATATTCAGGACTGATTTCCTTTAGGATGGACTGGTTGGATCTCCTTGCTGTCCAAGGGACCCTCAAGAGTCTTCTCCAACACCACAGTTCAAAAGCATCAATTCTTTGGTGCTCAGCCTTCTTTACAGTCCAACTATTATTACACATAACACTCATGCAGAGTTGTCTTTGTAGAGAATGAATGCTAGAGTAATCCATACAGCTTCATGTACTGAAGCTGATAATTCTCAACCTCAAAATATGTTTAACTGAAATCAATGAAAAAATTTTGATTTGACATGGAATTTATCACATCACTCACAACTGTCTCTGGTTGTCCCATAAAATCTGAAAATTTAAGGGGGCGGGGATGAACCTCTCTTCCAAGTTTTAAGTGATAAGTCTAGAAATTCCAATGGTGTATCCATTTAGTGAAATACATAATTACACTGCAGCATTACCAGGCAAGCGGAGTGATCATGTGGTTTGTAACTGTGGTGAAAGATCCCAAGTCTGAGGGTCATTCTAGGAGATGATCTCTTACAGAACTCTCATAATTGTCATCATCTCTCGTGATGTCCTGGGGCCTGCTGTCTTCATGGTTAGCGTCGGATTCCTTTGAAAGTAATATGATTATATCAAGCCCTAAAAAACTTGACTTGACAGACTTCCCTCATTACAAGAATAAACATTTCTTTCAATAAATTTACAAACCCATGCACTAGATTTATAAAAACATACTTTAGCCACTTAAAAGCTTTCAGAAAAGACATCTGATTCCACTTTCACCCATCACTGAGGTTCTAATTACTTTGATATAATAGCTGTGGGATTTTATTTTTTACTGATCAGACAGATTCCTCACTAATATGTAGCAGAAAAGAAACATTAGAATTCTGTTCTATTTGACAGGACTGTCATTAAAGTCAGTTGGATCCAATTTATTTTCTCCAATGCAATTGTATGAAAATATCTTTGATGTTCCTCTAGCCATATTTACGTAGGGAACCTAAATATTTGATGCGTGATGAAACCACAGAAAAAAATAATGAATTTGACTTGAATTTATATGTTTCTGTAGAGTGCCGTATGAGTATGTTTCTGTATACTCTTAGAGTGATATGGGCTTATTCTCACTGCCAAGTTAATTGGTTTATTTGATATCAGTTCAATTTTTTGTATGATACTAGACAGTATATTTGGTTTAATATCCATATTCAGTTGAAACAGTTTATATGTAGGTTAGTGCTATATCAATAACATATTAGCACAAATATACAGGAGCTCTTTTATGTTCATTTCCATTGCACTATAATATTACTAGACCTTTAATATACCTTAAGTGATATCATATGTGAAAATATATATATTTTGCACAATAAATGTAGTGTACAATATATATGTTATAATGGTGTCATGCCTATCTATATGATATTACATATGTTAGTAATATATTAATTTATAAATATGTATTGCTATTATAAATATTAATATGATATTAATATAATTCATATTAAATTATGCACTTCCCTGGTAGCTCAGAGGTTAAAGTGTCTGCCTGGAATGCAGGAGACCAGAGTTTGATCCCTGGGTTGGGAAGATCCCCTGGAGAAGGAATTAAATTATAAATTTTATAATAGGCTTAAGAACTAAGGACTAGAATTTTGAATCTTTACTGTTATAACCAATAATATTCAGCCAAATTATGCATTCTCTGAGTTTAATATTTTAACTGGGGCAAAAGTTAACTGGTTCATGGGGCTGCTTTGAAAATGAAAAATGAAATCACTTTCTGAAAGCATTTTGTTAGCAAACTAAAGTTATACAAATATCATGAATTTAGGTTATCTAGTATCCTGTTTATATAGCAATATATAGTTTTGATACATTTTCATTCAAGAAATAGAAGGTTGTATATTATGGGATAATATAAAACTAGATTAATATATTGCAAATTGAATAAATAATGATCTACTCTAAAGTCCATAGAAAGGATAATGAGAAAATTTCAATTCAGTTGATTCCAGTGGTTTTCTAGGATTGATCACTGCTTATTAGATTAAATTATGTCTTGACTGTAGCAAGTTATAAAAATATGTATTATGCAAAATTCAGTTGGTAATACCAGGTATGCATAGAGTCATTTTTTCATAGAGTGAAATGCATTTTTAAAATCTTAAACATTATCATATTTGTCAACTATTGTTCTCTGATATTGACATGAGCAAATGGTGAAATGATCTTATATATATATATCATAAAATATATAAATATACACTGGCCTACACTTGTAGCCTGATAAAACCAAAGCCTTTGTTTACCTATAAAATTCTTTCAGAAAGTGTGACTGTCACCAAAGTCCCGTTTCTCAGGATGTCTGATATGATATGTAGTTGGCAATTTGTTCTTTTCCCTCTTTCAAGAACAGTACTCTTTCATTCAGATATACTTCATGGGGAATTTTGCAAATGAACTCCTTTCAGACATCATCCAACTCCCTTTTTTTTTGAAGCATTTATTGGTGTCAGTATTGTCAGATTGGGAGCAAAACAGCAGTGAGTAGAGAAGACAGGGTAGAGTATACTGGAAAGATAGTGTTTTTCCACAAAGGTGGTGTAATGTCCGTCTGTGTGTGTGTGTGTGTGTGGTGTCTATCGAAGTCAACACAGAAAGAGCGCCCATTATGACAAAGAAAAAGAAAAGGTTCTTGGATGCAAGGGAAGCGGTGGAGGCTGTCCAGTGGCCAGCTCAGGTTTATTTGCTTTCCTGGTGTATCATTTTTCCTCCTGTTAACCATGGCCACTTTATTCACTGTTGCAAAAATTTTGATTGCCTATTCAATGCTTTGCTACCATCCCCTTATTTTTTGGTAGAGGAGCCTCGCCAGGTTTTGAACAATACCCACATTTATTGTGGTCATGCAATCAAGGAAAAGAGTCACTTCTACCCCCCACATCACTGCCCGTAATAGAGTGCCAGATTCGATCATTTTAAGCTGAGTGTGGTGGTTGCTCCCTGCAGTGAGTGGTTGACGCGAAAGCTTATAACGATTCTGGTGCTTGAGGAGACAGTGTCCAGGGTCACTTTGGAGAGCAGCTTTCTTCACTCTTATAAGGAGTTCTGGGAAGGGAATTTTCCTTTGGTGATCATATGCACGGCCGTGTGATGGGGAGGTGCTTGGAGCTGTGGAGCCCTCAGAGAACAAAGCTGTGGACACAAGCCAGCATGCTGGAGAGGGGTCTGAGGAAAAAGAGAAAATCGTCAACCCCTGATGATCTAATCAAATCTGGAAACTGCTTGTCTTTAGATTTCTTGTTATGAGAGAGAGTAAGAGTCAGTATTTTTAACCAATTGACTTGGATTTTTTGTTGCCTGCAGCTGAATTTATCCTAATTATACCAGAAGATTTCATAAACACAGTCAGGAAATTTAATTTCAATCTTAGGTAAATAGTCACCAATGCTGACAAGGTTTTAAAAGAACAGAGTCAGAAATACTTAAAGTATAATTTTTTGTAAACTAAGAGTTAGTTGCTGTTGTTTAGTTGCTAAGTTTTGTCCACCTCTTTGTGACCCCATGGACTGCAGCCTGTCAGGCTCCTCTGTCCATGTTATTTCCTTTATTTAAAGATTCATTTATTAATTTGTTGGCTTTTTGGGCAACAAGTAGTGGTCATGTATGGATGTGAGAGTTGGACTATAAAGAAGGCTGAGTGCCAAAGAACTGATGCTTTTGAACTGTGGTATTGGAGAGGACTCTTGAGAGTCCCTTGGACTGCAAGGAGATCCAACCAGTCCATCCTAAAGGAGATCAGTCCTGGGTATTCACTGGAAAGACTGATGTTGAAGCTGAAACTCTAATACTTTGGCCACCTGATGCGAAGAGCTGACTCATTTGAAAAGACCCTGATGATTGAGGGCAGGAGGAGAAGGGGACGACAGAAGATGAGATGGTTGGATGGCATCACCAACTCAATGGACATGGGTTTGGATGGACTCCGGGAGTTGGTGATGGTCAGGAAGGCCTGGCATGCGGCCTTCCCCGTGTGGTTCATGGGGCTGCAAAGAGTCGGACATGACTGAGTGACTGAACTGAACTGAACTGAAGTGCTTATTATATGCCAGGATTAGTAAAATTTATGCTGGGCTGCGATGCTCCAAGGACTCTTCATCATGGACTCAGTTTGAACTGGGAATCAACTTCAGAGTCTAGGTGACTTACTAAGGGGCCTCCAAGGTGATACTAGTGGGTAAAGAACCTGCCTGCAACGCAGGAGACACAAGAGATGTGGGTTCGATCTCTGGGTCAGGAAGATGCCCTGTAATAGGAAATAACAATGCCGTATTCTTGCCATAGAAAATTCCATGGACAGAGGAGCCTGGTGGGCTACAGAGCTTGGGGTCAGAGAATCAAACACTACTGAGTAACTGAACACACCTCACTAAGAGCTCAGTTTCAGAGCCCGCCAGGCATTTTCCAAGTGGTTAGAAGTCATTTATAGACCAAGAGCTGTAATCACCTCCCACCTCTGTGCTGGGATGCCTCCGGGTCTGCCTACTAGCTAGCTCTAGCTGTGTTGGTCACGAGATGCTGCTGTTCCAGGACCAAACATGAGGACATTCTCTGTGTTTGGAGCTGAATCATTTTAACTGAACAGAATAAAGAGCACCCGTCGGTGAGCATGTTGCTAAGCTGTCCAACTTGCCTTTTGGGTAAAGCCCGGTTTCTCATCCTGCTCTCCTGTGCCACCACTCATGGAGACCTCACTGTCCAGGACAGAAAGCTCTGCAGTGTTCCCTCCACACTGTCTGAGCTTTCGGTGGTCAGCTAGGGCTCAGTGGTCCGGCTCAGTGGTGTTCATCGTTGGGTGACACCTCAGTCCTCATCCAGGAGCTTCCCAATGCTTCCTTTTGAACCATTAAAAATGCTCTTGAAGAACATTTCTCATCTGTGATGCACTATTTTTTGGGGGGGGGAGGGGTTACCCATGACAGCTTATGGCTTTTTTTTTTTTTTTTTCTAACATAGGAGTCTCTGGGAGATAGTGAAGGACAGGGAAGCCTGCCATGCTGCAGCCCATGGGGTCTCAGAGAGTTTGACATGATGTAGCCACTGAACAATGACAAAACACAGCAATCTGTAGAGAAAAAGTGAAGCACATACATTTAGAAATGCTGCCCAACAAGCGGATCGTTCCAGCACTGCTGGTAATGCATTAGCTTATGTCCGTATTCTTACGCTGCTTTTACAATGATCACTGCCTGCCATGTTTTCTAAATATCAAAGACACGATGTCTTCACTCATTCCATATCTTTAATTAAGGTGATGCTTTTAAGAAGGTGATAGACTGTTTTGTAAAGTAGAATTATACTCTAAAATCTTTTGTGATTTTCCTGTAACATCTTATGGGATGTAGTCTATGATCTCTGCACCCCTCACACCCCTGCACAGACCCTGAAGCCCCCTGGCTAGGTTGACAGTAGCCCTGTGCACCCCCCAATGCATCCCAGTTCTCCCACCTCATCCCAGTCCCCCGACTCTGTCCCAGTCCCCCGACTCTATCCCACTGCCTCCTGAAGCAGCTCCATTGCCTGCTGCCCTGGGTGCTGTGACCCCCACTTATATTTCTAAATATAAATGTCAGTTCAATTAATTGCCAAGTCTGACAGTAGGCATTGCCAATATGCCCTTTCCTTAAATATGTTTATAATAATATTAAGACTATTGTTTTGAAGAAACTCCTCAAGAAGTACTGTCTAATTAAAGTGATCTTGAATATCTGTTTTCAGTCTCCTTCTGTCCACTGTTTATGGTCTCATAATTAGTTGAACACCCTCTTCACATAATGAAAGTAGAAATCTTTCAGGCATGTGCCTACTGGCTCTCAATAAGGATGCTTAGAATATTTCTGAAGAGAGGATTCACAGTACAAAGGAAGAATGTTAAATACCTTTTGAGGAAACCTTCCACATTTCTAAAGAATGACCTAAATCTGGATCGAAACCAATCAACAAATTGATCAGATGTCTATTATGTAAAATGTCCTGTACTGTATAAAAAATATAAATGTGATGCCAAATGAGTCTGTGTGTTAAGAGGGAACTAGTTAGTTACTCTCATGCTGAAAATTGTTAATTGGAAATACAAATCCTGCATAAAACACTCTAAGATAGAAGTCATAATTAAGAGAAACACAGAAGAGGGCTTGTCTGTGAAGTCTGCGAGGTTGGTTAAATGGAATATTTTCAGATGGAAGGACTGGTGAACCTGGTTCAACCTCTTCCACCCCTGACTAGCTTAGCATTTCTAGTCATTAGTTTCTTTCTTTGTACAATGAGGGAAAGTCTAGCAGCTTTGCAGTTGACATGAGAATTAAACAGACAGCATTAGACACATACATAGTTTATGCGTGGTGCTCCCCAGACTCCAACCCTCATCTCTGAAATTATGACCCATATTTTCACATGATTATTTATTTATCTAATGGACACTTCTTGAACACCTGGAGCACTTGAGTGGCTGCTGTGGTGAAGAGGGGCAGGTGCTGGGGCATCTGAAGGCCATGGGGTGTGGGGTGGGGATTGCTGTTAAATGTGTCTCTGGGGCCACCCATATTCCAGAGTGTGGAGGTCAGTGGATGCTGGTTTCCAAAGCCAACACCTAACATGGACCAACACAGCCTCTCCACCCGAGGGGCTCCCAGCTGCCCACCACAGGAGCCTCCAGATCTCCCAGGCTTCCCGTGAAGCTGGCTTCCCGTAGCTGGAAGGCCATCAGGATATCCCCTCCAGCCTTCCTTTTCTTTCTGTCTCTTCCTTTCTTTTCTCTCCTTCCTTCCTTCCTTCCCTCCTCCTTCCTTCCCTACTTTCTTACTGAAGTACAATTGATTTTCAACATTGTGCTAATTTCGCTTATACATCAAAGTGATGCCGTTGTACATATATACGTTCTTTGAAAGTCTTTTCCCTTATGGTTTATCATAGGGTATTGAATATAGTTCCCTATGCTAGACAGTAGGACCTTGTTGTTTATCCATCCTATGTATAGCCTTCCACATAGCAAAACACACATACCAGGAACAGTGGAGCCGCAGAGCACTCAGGAGTCCCTGTAACCAGGGAATCTATGAAGCTGATCCATCTGCCTTTCTAAGCATATTTTGCTTTGCATTTGGTGCATTCTATGATTTGG
Organism: Budorcas taxicolor; assembly: GCF_023091745.1. Taxonomy (NCBI): domain Eukaryota; kingdom Metazoa; phylum Chordata; class Mammalia; order Artiodactyla; family Bovidae; genus Budorcas; species Budorcas taxicolor. The sequence continues at coordinate 151,179,751 of NC_068920.1, read as the reverse complement.
GCAAAGACTAGATATTCTATTGCAATTAAAAATAAGCATCTATTGGCTCAGACAGTAAAGGGTCTGCCTGTAATGTGGGAGACTTGGGTTCGATTCCTAGGTCGGGAAGATCCCCTGGAGAAGGGAACGCAATCCACTCCAGCACTTTTGCCTGGAAAATCCCATGGACAGAGGAGCCTAATAGGCTACAGTCCATGGGGTAGCAAAGAATCGGACACGGCTAAGCGACTTCACTTTCACAAGATAGAAATCCAAGGATGGCAAAGGATTCAACTCCATGGAAAAGAGTTTGCCAAGAAATTCTCTGTCCCCATCTCCCACTATGTCACTGCTTGATATTTGACATGAAAATAGGGAATTATGAAGGGCTGGAAATCCTGAGAGTATTGGGCCTTGAAATATACTTAAGCTCCAGGCAACTTTTCCTTCTTGTAGGGAAGAGGTCATGGATTAATCTCATATGTCACCTTCTCTGTTTCAACTATTGTTATATCTTTATTATTTATTTATTTTTCAAAACAACATTGTCCTTTAGCTTTTTAAAATATTTATTTATTTGGCTTCTCCAGGTGTTAGTTGCAGTGTCCTTCGGTTTTTATTATTTCCATTTTACAGGTGAGGAAAACAAGGTTTTTGAAAGTTAAATACTTTGAAAGGACCACACAACTTGTAACATTTGCAAATGCCACCATGTTTCATAGACCCCTACCTAAGCTAACATTCCTTTCCCTACCCCAACACTAATTTCTTTTACAGCAATGACTTAATGTCATAATGTGGTTGGATGGATTTTCCATTTAACTGAAAACGAAATTCTAACCTGGAAAGAACAGCGTTTAAGGTCTGTGGGCAATAGATAGCTCAATTTCCATCCATATCTAATTCTAGATTTTGACTTGCTTTTATTATCCCCCTGTCCTTCAGAAGGCAATTACTCCATCTCTTGGGTTTAGCTGCCCACAGGGACTTTGGTTTGGACCAATTTTAACCTCACACAGTCTCTGAAAGGAAGCACCCTATAAGAAATAAACCTCTGCTTAGAATCTGAGTTTGGGAACCACTTTGTGAGTGTACTTCATCCCATATTCCATAATTGGCCAGTCTATCTACTCGAAAAGTGTATGCTTCTAACAGCATTATTACAGGAAATATTATGTGTTTCAATTTTTGCTAAATAATTTGATAGCCAATGACTTATTCTGCTAGCCACTTCCAAATTACAATCTGGATATATAAAACTCTTTTATGGTAAGTATATAATTAATGTGAATAATAGCAGTGAAGCAACAAAAGAGATCACACACACTTGACATTTAAATAATAATAACAGAAATAGAAATGCACTGTGGCTATAATTAAAAGAACTATGATGAAAAAAAGTCAGGAAACAGTCTAGAATATCTACATTAATATTTACATCCTGGGATGATACGTTCATTTTTATTATATCATTTCTTGCATGTATTTTGACATAATTTCTATTTTAGCAAGTGAAATTCAATAGAACATGGGATGTGTACAAACGGCTAGGTCCCAAATGAATCTCAAGTGAAATATATTTGATTATATTAATTACAATAGAATTCCATTATCAAAATAACATTACAAGCTGAGGCTACAAAAGAAAATTTTGAATGATGACAGTCCAGTTGAATGAGTAGTAAAGGAAAATATATTTGCTTTCTCTAATCCTCCACATATGAATTCTATTTATTAATAGACTACCCAATCCCTTTCCCAATCATTTAAAGAGACACATAAATATTTAGGTAATGAAAAACTTCAACATTTAAACTTTTTTCTTTTACAGTTTTTATGAAAATAATTCCAAAGTTTGTTCCCTATATTTCTTTGCTTTTAAACATTATTGTGATGAGTCAAAATCATCTTTAAATCGGGTAAATTTATAGGACTGCCACCATGGGTTGCTGAAAAGGGTTAGACTGTTTACCTTTGTGCAAAATGTCCTCAGACTCTTCAGCTTTTGTATATTTTTCCTGTATTGTGCCTTTGATGCCAACTGTTCCTTTCTGTTGTATGTCGGCTTGTCCATTTTTAGTTTGCTTCATCCTTATCTAGCCAATCACATAAAGCAAGTTGACTTATAGCAGTTGAGTGTCTCAGCTGACCCTTCTCTTCCTGTTCAGTGTGAATGTTCCAGTACATGGCTTTGCTGGAAGTCTGACAGCTATCATGTGTGATGATTGCAGTCACTAAGTTCTATTCAGTACCACAAATAGAATTAATACTCGCCAAACGCTTTCACCATATTTGAAAACTTGGAGTTACCTTTGACTCATCCGTCCTCTTCATGTCGCTGTCATTAAAAAAACGAAATAACTCATCCATTTCTCCTGCTGCCATAAGATTCTCCTGACTCTGTTTTCAAATGGACACACACTTACCTTTGAAGGCCTTTCACAATTTCAGCTCAGTTCAATTCAGTCGCTCAGTCATGTCTGACTCTTTGTGACCCCATGGACTGCAGCACGCCAGGCTTCCCTGTCCATCACTAACTCCTGGAGCTTACTCAAACTTATGTCCATTGAGTCGGTAATGCCATCCAACCATCTCATCCTCTGTTGTCCCCTTCTCCTCCTGCCTTCAATCATTCCCAGCATCAGGGTCTTTTCAAATGAGTCAGTTCTTCGCATCAGGTGGCCAAAGTATTGGAGTTTCAACTTCAATATCAGTCCTTCCAAAGAATATTCAGGACTGATTTCCTTTAGGATAGACTGGTTGGATCTCCTTGCTGTCCAAGGGGCTGTCAAGAGTCTTCTCCAACACCACAGTTCAAAACCATCAATTCTTTCATGCTCAGATTTCTTTATAGTCCAGCTCTCACACTGGACTCATTTTCTCACACATGACCACTGGAAAAACCATAGTTTTGACTAGATGGACCTTTGTTGGCAAAATAATGTCTCTGCTTTTTAATATGCTGTCTAGGTTGGTCATAACTTTTCTTCCAAGGAGCAAGTGTTTTTTAATTTCATGGCTGCAGTCACCATCTGCAGTGATTTTGGAGCCTCCAAAATAAAGTCTGTTACTGTTTTCCTTGTTTCCCCATCTATTTGCCATGAAGTGATGGGACCAGATGCTATGATCTTAGTTTTCTGAATGTTGAGTTTTAAGCCTACTTTTGCACTCTCCTCTTTCATTTTCCTCAAGAGGCTTTTTAGTTCTTCTTTGCTTTTTGCCATAAGGGTGGTGTCATCTGCATATCTGAGGTTATTGATTACTTCCAGCAATCTTGATTCCAGCTTGTGCTTCATCCAGCTTGGAATTTCTCATGATGTAATATAAGTTAAATAAGCAGGGTGACATTATACAGCCTTGACGTACTTCTTTCCTGATTTGGAACCAGTCTATTGTTCCATGTCCAGTTCTAACTGTTGCTTCTTGACCTGAATACAGATTCCTCCGGAGGCAGATCAGGTGGTCTGGTATTCCCATCTCTTTCAGAATTTTCCACAGTTTGTGTGATCCACACAGTCAAAGCCTTTGGCATAGTCAATAAAGTAGAACTAGATGTTTTTCTAGAACTCTCTTGCTTTTTCGATGACCCAGGGATGTTGGCAATTTGATCTCTGGTTCCTCTGCCTTTTCTAAATCCAGCTTGAACATCTGGAAATTCATGGCTCATGTAATGTTGAAGCGTGGCTTGGAGAATTTTGATCATTTATTTGCTAGTGTGTGAGATGAGTGCAATTGTGCAATAGTTTGAGCATTCTTTGGCATTGTCTTTCTTTGGGATTGGAATGAAAACTGACTTTTCCTAGTCCTGTGGCTACTGCTGAGTTTTCCAAATTTGCTGGCATATTGAGTGTAGCATTTTCACAGCATCATCTTATAGGATTTGAAAGAGCTCAACTGGAATTCCATCACTTCCACTAGCTTTGTTCGCAGTGATGCTTTCTAAGGCCCACTTGACTTCACATTCCAGGATGTCTGGCTCTAGGTGAGTGATCACACCATCTTGGTTATCTGGATTTTGAAGATCTTTTTGTATAGTTCTTCTTAGTATTCTTACCACCTCTTCTTAATTTCTGCTTCTGTTAGGTCCATAACATTTCTGTCCTTTATTGTGCCCATCTTTGCATGAAATTTTCCCTTGGTATCTCTAGTTTTCTTGAAGAGATCTCGAGTCTTTCCCATTCTCTTGTTTTTTTCTATTTCTTTGTATTGCTCACTGAGAAAGGCTTTTTTATCTCTCCTTGCTATTCTTTGGAAAATCTGCATTCAAATGGGTACATCTTTCCTTTTCTCCTTTGCCTTTAGCTTCTCTTCTTTTCACAGCTATTTGTAAGGCCTCCTCAGATAGCCATTTTGCCTTTTTGCATTTCTTTTTCTTGGGGATGGTCTTGATCACTGCCTCCTGTACAGTGTCAGGAACCTCCATCCATAGTTCTTCAGGCATTCTGTCTATCAGATCTAATTCACAATCTGACCCCAAACAATTGTTCATGATACACCACCTACTGCTTTTGCTTACATTCTAAACCAATTCTCTGCACATGCCATGTGCAATCATAAATGCATTAGCTTGGGGCATTCCTTGATATGTGTTCTGAAAATAACTCAATAAAAATATGTCTAAGCCTAAACTTTTTATTGTCATATCTGGTTTTGCTTCAGAATCCAAATCTTTTCCTTCTGCATTTGTTTCTTTGTGAATGATCTATCCACCCATCAGCCTCTAGGCTTGCAAATTCTACTGTCCTTGTCTCAAAGGTCTCCTCATGCTTTTCCACGTTCAGGAGATCATGTCACTTTTAGTGCTCAAATGTCCAAATGCCAAATGCCAATTCTTTTTATTTTATTACCTAAGTAAAGTTTTTGTGGTCAAAGTATGAAGAGTATGTTGACAAGCTCAAGTTCACTCTGCTCACCACAGGACAGTTCAGTTAACTCAGAGAAAAGATGTTGACAAGGAACAGAACTTTGGAAAACTGGCTGGGTGGCAGACTACCATCTCAAAATAACCATCTTGTTGGGGTCTGGATGCCAGGTTCTTTTATAGGACAGAAATGGGGAGGAGGAGGTAAGGGAATAAAGTAGCCATTTATCTTGCACGTATCTCCTAGAATGGCAAGACTTGGGGAGGGAATGTGTTCCTATAGCCACAGGTGGACAGCGTCCTGAACAAAGACACTTTTGTTTAATATTCAGGCAGAAGGGCAGGGTTCCCCATGGCAGGCCATTATGTATAAACGGTCTTCTCAGTGAACAATAGCAATGGAAAGCAAAGGTTAACGTAAAAGAAACAGATCCCACATGGACTCAATTCTTTCACGTAACAGTATCGTAAGCCCTTCAAAACTTTACCCTGTTTCTAATTCCTGTCTGGCCACTGCACTTCCCCCCCCCCACTCCCACCCCTCCCCCCACAAAAGCAAGTGCCATTCCAGCTGATGAATTTTGTCTCTTATGTTCCCCAGAAAATTCCAGGACTTTCCATAACTCCATGTCTTTCAACATACAAGTCCCTATGCTCTCATTCCTTCCTTCCCCAAATGGAAAGCTTTCAAAACCCAGCTCAAATGTCACCTACCTGTGAAATCCCTCCTGATTCCCAATGGAAGGATCCACCACTTTCTCCTTAGAATGCCACTGACAGACTGCTCACTAACACTAAAGTACTGATCACACGATAGTATTCAATGTGAATTGTTAGAACAGAGGACTTTATTCACATCTGCGTCTGTAGCAAGTGTAGAGTCCTGAGACACAAAAGGTGCTTGCTCATTTCAAGTTTGTTATGGTGTCAAAGACTCATTGCATGACCCACATTTCTTTAAGAGAAAGAAAATCTCCCTCCCCAGCACTGTCCCCAGCAGAGTTGCACGTCTAGGGGGGTTAGAGTGGCCCTGTGAGGAGTGGCCAGTCCAGTAAGACCCTACCTCGCGGCCAGGATTAGCATCTGAAAGACTTTAGCATCTGAAAGACTCAAGCAGGTCCCGCAGCTCTGCTACTGTGCATGCTCGGTGAAGACAGGCAGTGTTTCTCCAGTTTCAATTGTGGATGAAATCGTGTGTTAAATGATCTACTGAACAATCAAAACCCATCAACATTAGTTTATTAAAGGGCCAGGCGGTCCTCCTTGGTCTTCTGAGTCTACATTTGCAAATCAGACATTCCTTTTCTCAGCTTCAGACCCTTCTGGTCCCCAGGAAAAATATCTTCATTCTCTCCTTGCCATTGCCTTATACATATTTGCTGATGGAAATCTGAGTGTGATTATGGCAGTAGCAACTCTGAGAGTGTTGGAAAGTGGGTGAATTTCTCTGTGCTAATTCCAAATCTTGATCAGAACATCCTCTAGAATAAACACAGATGGAAGACCAATGGCATTTGCATGTTCAGCAGGCAAGCATAAGTTTCTGTCCACAAGAACCTGATAGGGAAGGAGATTGCTTTTCAATCATCTGAGTAACATGCGTTCCAGGCAGAGGTTGCAGATGCAGGGCCGTCAGTGCTGAGATCAGTCGCTTATGGGGCATGGCTATGGGACCTGGGTCCGTCAGAGCTCGGGGTCTGCAGAGCGGAGTGCATGAGCCAACAGCCCCTTCAGAACTCTCGTCCCTCAGACAGTTCCTTAGGATGATTGCAGCTTCTGATGTTAGGAACTCCTTCCACCCAGAAGCTTGACAAAGCCTGTGTTTTATATTCTTTCTTGTCTTCTGAGGTCCTTTTCTGCAAGACAACCAGGGCTCAACTCACTGTCTTCCCAGACTGTTCTCTTTCCAGTGACACTCTCTCCAACCCCTTGTGTCCCGTCTCATCATTAATTACAATGCAGCCTTCCATCCACTTATATAACCAGCTCCATGGTTCTGTAATCATAGTACTGATGGTAACAACAGCACTAGCAATAATACTAGCCAGGATCGATGTCGTGCCCTACAGTTTTATTCAGCGTTTCGTCACAGAGCAGGAGCCTAGGTGTCCTTCCTGGGACAAGTCCTCCCCGACATCCTTTGCTTTAGCTCCTCTGTGAAGTACCTATTGAATAGATGACAGTATTTGATGCTCATTTCCTGAGCTGTTTTGCAGATGTAAAAGATGTCCCCTTCTCCACCAAATGGAAGATTTAACTTCCATTTAATCTTCCAAGAAGATTTAACTTCTTGACCATGAGCATACAGCCCCAAGCCTCCTGGAGCCTCAGGACTGATACTGTTAATGCCTGTGAAGCCACCCTGTTACTTCACCATCAGCCAGTCAGAGAACATTGCACGAGCTGATCAGTTTAGCTCAGTTGCTCAGCCATGTCCGACTCTTTGCGACCCCATCGCATGCTGCAGTCCATGGGGTCGCAAGGAGTTGGACATAACTGAGTGACTGAACTGAACTGATCACAGACCCTCAGCCCATCTCCCTCCCCTCGCTTTTGAAAATGCTTTGCTGAAACCCTTCAGGAAGCTTGGCATTTTTTATGGCATGAGCCCCCTAGTTCTTGGCAGGGTCCTGCAATACACCTTTCTCTGCTTCAGACTCTGATGTTTCTTTTAAGCCTCACTGTGAAGCAGGCACATGAACTTGCGTTAACAGTTTCGCAAACGAAATCTCATCCGACTTGTGTCTCATCTTAAAATGACTTGTGAAGTTCTTGTCTTTTTCTTTCCTACTTTAAAAGTAAAGGCACAAAGACTTTTAAGAACTTAATTTCTACCCCTATCCTATGGCAGAAGTAGGTCCAGAAACCAGTTCTTCTAACGGTCCATCTCATGGGCTTTGTGCAGTTCACAGATGAAGAGACACTGAAGTCACTGCTAAGCAAACACCCTGCACGCAGAAGAATCCTTATTTGAAAGAAGAAAACATCTACAAAAAGGCCCATCTCAAAATGCTTTTAAGTGTGGACTGGAATAGAATTCCAGGTCTGCAGTTAACGTTTTTCACTTCCCAACAACCCCCTGGGTTTCCTGGTATCTACTCATTCTGTGGATTGCCTGGAGGTTGAAATGATAAAGCACAATGACCTCGAAGTAACTTGGTTAAAAGAGAAGTCAGGAGTCTTCCTGATGTATTTAGGGTGGAAAAATACTCTTCGGAGGTATTATTTATTTAAGCGACTCTCAGGAGGTCAGTCTTCTGAATTCAAGGTGCAAGAAAAGAAACTGCCTTTAATTATGGTGATGTCCGAGTTGAGAGGGATGAAGGCAGCTGGAACTGTAGGTTTATCCAAGACCACCCTGGGCAAAATGCCCAGCTTCCATGTGCTCAGGCTGCAGGGATTCTGTCTTCTCCAAGGGATGCCGCTGTCTTCCCAGGGTACCAGGTGCCTTGATTTGGCTTCAGATTTTGACACCTGCCAACTCTGTGACCCTGATCAAGGGACGTGGCCACAGCACTACTCACTTTTCTAACCCGTAAGGTGGGGATATTCCTACAGGCCTCACGGGACTCATGAGAGGAGGCAGCTGCACATCCCTGCCTGTCAGGCCCTCCTTTCCTGCTGGCCTCTTCCTGGGCATCGCAAGGGAGGAACCAGCTCATAGCCTGTCTGTCCCAGGTGACACTTCAGGGTCACTCAGGAGGCTTGCTACCCGCAGGGTGAACAGCATGCTGGACACTGTAAGCCCGAATAAGGTGATCTGATGTCTTCACCCACAGGGTCATGCACGTCCTGCCCAACTTCCGGGAACCTCCACCACAACCCTGATTCTGGGTTTGGGATGATGAAATAAGTAGAGAAAGAACTGCTCACGCGCGGGATTGGCCAGGAGCAGGTGCCCAGAGATACAGACAGGCCAGCAGCTGGCCAAGGTGGGACGGTAGCACCAACTCCCTGATGAACCGCCTGGGGCTTCCTCCCTCCTTGGCAGGAAGTTCTGTCCTCCAAAGCCCTGCTGGGCTATAAAATACTTTATCTTCATTAATGCCAGTGAAGTATGCTGTGGATGGAAATGGGAATTTCTTACAAAAGCAATATAATAATTGGAGATTAAAGGAAGAAAATGACTACTGAGAAAGTCACTCGACCCCAGATGATGACCCAAACTTTCCTGACCTGCCATGTCTCTAAGTTAGAAATGGTGGAGGATAGTGGCTAAAGTAACCGGCTTCATGGTTCTAGTGCAATGTCCAGACCCAAGGCCCACCTGAGCAGCTGTGTGTTGTTGGGCAACTTGCCTTTGTGACTCAGGCGGGACCATAAGTTCCTCATCTGTAATAACACTTACATGTCAGTGTGAGGATTTATGGATTCATTGCCCTGAAAATGAGAAGAGAAGGCTTGGTCTGCCCTGTAGGGATGGGTCAATATGTGTCTGAAATCAGTGTTATTTTTATTAGTTATTAGATTAAAAAATGCAAGTTATGTCATTGTCTATATTCATCCCGAATACTATTCATCGCTGAAAAACTATAGGTTTTCTTGCTATAAATGGCACCAATTTGTAGTGACTGATTTTGCTGAATTTTTTTCTATTTTGTTAGTTTATTTGTACTGCATATACACTGTAATTCAAGATTAAAATAGATGTAAAAAATCATTTTGAAATGTGTAAATCTGCTTAACAGAGAAAGCCACTTGCCATTCAACCAGTTAACTCAGGATTTAGTGCTCTTTGGACCCATGAGGCATTTATGGCTGCTGTTTCGCTGGTGTTTTGCCCCACTTTTTGGTGGAGGTGATTTATGGTGAACAGAAGTTAACAGAATCTCCATCCTGTTACAGGAGTAGGGAGTAAAATATACTGGAATCTAAAACTAAAGAATTCTACCCTAACAATTCTCAGGGAAAATATTTTAACATCTGGAGTGACACAGATAACTTCTACAGGTTGCAGCAAAAAAGTCAGCACACGACTTCTAAAAATCGAATTTCTCTGTATGATTCATGTCTTACATGAAACAGACAAAAATATGACTCAGTGTAACCCGCATAATACCTGGCTGTAGCTCTCCATCTGAAGTCGTGGGTTTTCAAATCCCGCAGCCAACGGCTACTTCCCAGAGGGGGAAAACATCTGATTCCACTTTCACCCATCACCGGAGTTCTAATTACTTTGATTTAATGACTGTGGGATTTTATTTTTTACTGTTTGGACAGATTCCTCACTAATACTTAACAGGCAAGAAACATTAAAATCCTGTTTGGTTTGACAGGAGCAGAGTTTAATGTCAGCTGGACTGAATTTATTTCTCCAAGTTCTATTTTCTCAAAAGTATCTTTGATGTTTTCTCTAACCAGATTTGTTTAGGAAACAAATGATAGGATATGCCGAGGGTCCAGATACATTTCTGATTCAATCAGAGCATCAATATTCTGTCCCCCACCCAGTTTGGGGTAAACATTTTACATTAGATTTCCATCATAAAGGGGCAGCACAATTCACAATGAACTCTACATCAGTCAGTGTCTGTTTCTATTTGGGTAAAGTTACAGCAGGAAAAAGCATGTGATCAAGCATCAGGATGTATATTTTTACCCAGTGCTCTCTTCCAGGAACATTTTTCTAAATTTTCTTGAACCCTTGTCTTTTCTCTCTTAGCTCCTATTCACATAGTGGAATTATTTGTGCATGTTATAGACTGAGACTTGTAGAGACCAATGAGTTCACCACAGCACAGAGATCTGGTCCAAGGTAGGCTACTGCGACTATGTCTTGAACTGCCTGGTATTTATTCATGTACTTGATATGTGCATATAGCAGGGTAAAAAATAACCTTGCATTCTAAAATATTGTAAAGTAAATATAATTTTATTATCTATAAACATGTATAGTAACACAGATGTAGAAATAATAAATGAAAGATGAATGTTTTTTCTTAATGACTATGAGTGATTTGTAGCTGGTGTATTTATTGACTTGATTTCCAAGGACAAGTACCAATGAATAAATAAGATCCAGTTTGTACTAGACTGCACAATTTCATTGGCAAGTAATAGACAACCAGTAGTAGCTTTTCAAAAGAGAGCGTATATTTACTCATGGAACTGAGAAAAAGGCTAAGTGTGACAGAGAACATGATTGCCTGTCCCAAAGGTACCACTCCTTATCTTTCTTGATCATTAAAAAGTTCCAAATATCGTTGGAATATATCAGTATATATATTCAGAATTCCCATAGAAATATATATAACTATACAGGGATAAATAGTTGAGGAGCCTTTGACGTTACGGTATATTGTCATAGTCTCTGAAGGGCTTATAATCTCAATCCTGAGGAACAGCTTATAAAACGAAGCCTATTGACTTAATTCTGGGGAAGAATTTCCTTTTGATAAAATAGGGCAGGTGAAGAGAAAGTCTCACTTCTGTTTAATGATTTTAGTCATGGTTCTTTAAGGATGTGATGTCTGGAGCTGTGGCAGCCATTTAGCAGCCCAGAGGGAAAGACTAGTCCTGAAATTATTAAACTGTTGAATTAACACTAGAATGGCCAATGTCAAGGATTCTTGGTATATAGGAAAGATCAAATACTGTATATTTGGGACTTCTTGATGTACCCTTGTTACATCCCTGATATTGGTAATTTTTTTCTTTTTCTCTCCTTCTTTGATCTATATTGTCAGTGGCTTGTTAGCTGAATTAATCTTTTCAAAGAACCAATTTTGGCATTGTTGACTTACTCTACTTTTAATTTTCTGTTTCACTGATTTTTCATTATCATTTTCTTTATTTTGATTTGCCTGTTTTTTTCTAGATTTTTAAGATGAAAAATTAGACTGAATTTCAATCTTATATTCTAATTTGTGCATTTTGGCCTAAATTTTCCTCTAAGCATTGCCTTGTCAGTATATTGTAAAATTTCAATATGCAGTATCATATTAACATTTAGGTTGAATATTTTAAAATAATGTGATTTCTATTATTTTTGTGGTATTTGGAATTATACTGTTTACTTTTCATATAGCTAAGAACTCTCTGGTTACTGTGCTATTGATCTCTAACTTTATCATGAGAAGGTATCCTGTGATTAATTTTAATCTTGATTTCTTGAAGATTTCTTTATGGGACTGGTTGTAGACAATTTTTGTACAGGTGGCACTAGCCCTTAAAACGTGTGTAAATTCTGTTGATGGTGGGTATTTTTTTTTTTTAATTAGTTAGGTCAAGTTCTGTAAATAATGTTAATATCTTGTATCCTTATTGATTTTTCTGTCTGCTTGTTCTAACACTATTAAGAAAGGTGATTGTTTTATTATATATGCTGTTTTTAGAATTTTTTGTATATTTGTAAACAAGTCCTTTATCAAGTATTCATTATACAAAGATTTGCTTCCATCCCGTGGCTTACCTTTTCACTCTATAAAAGATGTCTTCCCCTGAACAGAAGTTTTTAATCCAGATTATCAGTTTTTTAAAAGGATCTTGATTTTGGTGTTGCATGTAAAAACTCATCATCAAACTCAAATTCACACATACCTTCTCTTATGTTGTTTTCTAAAAGTTTTATAGTTTTATGCTTTACATTAGTTCTCTGCTCCATTTTGATTACCTAATTTTTTTTTTAAGGTGGAGGTTTGTGTCTAGGTTTATGTTTTTATTCACATGGGCATCAAAATCTCCCAGCACCAGTTGAGGAAAGGATTTCCTTTCTCATTTAAATGCCTTTGCACTTTTGTCAAATATCATTTTACTGAACTGACATGGATATATTTCTGGGTTCCCCTTTCTCTTTAATGTATATATTTATTTCTTCACCAATATAACACCATCTTGGTTGTGTGGGTGCTCATTTGCTTCAGTCGTGTCTGACCTTTTGCGACCTCCATGGACTATAGCCCATGAGGTTCTTCTGTCCGTGGGATTTCCCAGGCAAGAATACTCCAGTGGGTTGCCATTCCCTTCTCCAGGGGATCTTCCTAACCCAAGGAATCCAAGTCTCCTGAGTGTCCTGCATTGGCAGGCGGGTTCTTTACCACTGAACCACCTGGGAAGCCCCATCTTGGTTGCTATAGTGCTAAAACAAGTCTTGAAGTTGGGTACAGAGAAAGAGTCCTCCAACAGTGCTCCTTTTCTTTAGAATTGTGTTGGTTATTCCAGGTCCTTTATTTTTCCCTATAAACTTTAAAATCAGTTTGTCAATATCTACAAAATAACTTATTAGGATTTCAGTTGGGGTTCCCTAGAATCCATAGTTCAATTTGGAAGAAACTGACATCTTAACAGTACTAAATCTTCCAATTCGTGCACACAGAATATCTATTTATTTCGATTTTCTTGTTTCTTTCATTAGTAATTTGTAGTTTTATGCATAATAATGTTATACATATTTTGTAAGATTTTTACCTAAGTATTTTATTTTTTGATACTATTGTAATTTGTATTGGTCTTTAAATTTCAAATTTAAAAGTTCATTTGTGATCTATAGGAAAGCAATTGACTTTTGTAGGTTGGTAAGCACTGATGGTTAAACAAAGAACCCTTCATTTTTCCTGACCTGTAGGGAAAAGTATCCATCTCATCATTAAGTATGTTTACTGTAGGTTTCTGAAGGTATCCTGTGTCAAATTGAGAATGTTTATTTTAGTCTTAATTTGCTGAGAGTTTTCATGATGTTAAATTTTCTCAAATGTTTTTTCTGTAGCATTACAATATTCTTATGGTTTTTCTTTTTTAGCTTGTTGATATGGGGAAGTACATCAGTTGATGTTGAGCCAGGCTTCCATACCTGAAATAAATTTCACTTGCTAGCAGTGTGTAATTATTTTCATGTGTTGTTTTATTTAATCTGACAATGTTTTGTTGAAGTGTTTTGTACCCATATTCATAAAAGCTATTGGTCTATAGTTTCCATTTCTTGTAGTGTCTTCATCTGGTTCTGGTATTAGCATAGAGCTGACCTCCTGGGATGAGTACAGAGTGTTTGCTTTGCTTTTATTTCTGGAGGAGATGATAGAGTACTGCTTAAGGATTAAGGAGAAATTTGTTTTGTAATTAAAAAAAATAGAATTTGAACATGATAGACCAGTGGTTCTTAACGTTAGCTCCTAGTGAAGTGCTTGGGAAAGTTTTAAAAATAGACCAATGCTGAGGCTTCTCTCCAAACAGACAAATCCACATTTTTGGGGCTGGACACTAGGAATCAATGTATTTAAAAATAGCATCCCAATGACTTCTATGAAGATAAAGTTGAATATTCATCTTTAAATATTGAATTGGTTGAATTCTCAGCCATAAACAGGATGCCTTCTGTGACTTAAAATTCCCGGTGAGCAGCCTAGGAGACATCAGGGTCAAACGACGGTGAGAGAGACTGTTTGCACCGAGAAGATGGTCTTTTGTATTTCGCTCTATTTCTTTGACCTGAAGACACTCTTGTATTTTATGCCACGGGCTTTCTCCTCCAGCAAAAGAGCTTATTCTGGTATTAAAAGAGTCCCTTATGGATTGTGTTCTGATACATCTTAATCTCTGAGCTCCAGGGAGGGTTGGGGGGAAAGAGAAAGGAGACAGAAATAAAAACCTTTCACATGCAGCACTGTGTTCAGGCTTCCTGCTCTTTCCCCAGGGTGAGCCATCCACAGCAGAAGCAGACCTCACCCCGAGCTGCAGAGCCTGGTCCTGCTCCCTGTGTGGGTTGATCACGGGGGAGACATCCCGTGGGCTCGGGTGCATCCTGAAAGCACTGTCAGGAGTCCTCAACTCTGTTCCCACTTGTCGGGACCTCAGTCTCCTACTTCTGGATGTCGCTTCTCCAGGATAGCTCTCCCACATTTCACAAGGCATCTTCTCGGGAGAGTGACAATGAGGCGCCTCAGATCCCCCAGAGTCCAGACGAGCGACGCAGGAAGCCTTTGGCCCGCCTCCCGCTGCTCACCCAGTGGGCACTTGCCAGCCAGCACACCCAGCAGATGTTCACATTTGTGGCGATTGCTTTTGAAACTGATTTTAGAGAAATAAATCATAGGCTAAAATATTTCAAAGAATATATTTCCCTTCTATTTCTTCATTCTTATTATATTACTATTTTGTTATCATTTCCTTGGGTCTTTTTTTTTGTCTGTATTGTAAAACTCAAAGTCTTATATGTGTATGTTCAAAGGAACCCTGATTTACACATGTGTTCCATCAAAAAGAAAGCCTTAGTTTCTCGTGGGAAGGACTCACTAATAGGCCAGAGAGAATGCAGCCATCCCTGATAGTTGGTTCACCTGGAAATACATTGTGGGTAACAGGTATCTTAACATGTCAAGATTTATGTTATCAATGATTGAATGGTTGCCCCACTAGATTTAGGATGGAACCACGAGATAGGCTATTAGTAACACTGTGTAATAAGGATCATGTACGTGCATGCTAAGTCACTTCAGTCGTGTCCGACTCTCTGTGACCCCCGTGGCACTTGTGTAGCCCACCAGGTTCCTCTTCCATGGGATTCTCTAGGCAAGAATACTGGAGTGGGTTGCCATGCCCTCCTCCCGGGGAGCTTCCCAACACAGGGATCCAGCCTGCATCTCTTATGTCTCCTGCATTGGCAAGTGGGTTCTTTACCACTAGTGCCACCTGGGAAGCCCAATGAGGATCACAGTCTTCCTGAAATACCCTCTCTCTTTATCTTTCCTGTTATCCTTTCCAACTCCAAGTTTCTTTTTCTTTCCTTTTAACTACTGTGCTCACATATGAACCAGGCAATGGTGTCCTAGTCCCTGATCTTGTCCAGTCCAGTTCTTCAGTTCAGTCGCTCAATCGTGTCCGACTGTGTGACCCCATGGACCGCAGCACACCAGGCCTCCCTGTCCATCGCCAACTGCTAGAGTTTACTGAAACTCATGTCCATTGAGTCGGTGATGCCATCCAACCATCTCATGCTCTGTTATCCCTTTCTCCTTCTGCCTTCAAGCTTTCCCACCATCAGGGTCTTTTCTAATGAGTCAGTTCTTTGCATCAGGTGACCAAAGTATTGGAGTTTCAACTTCAGCATCAGTCCTTCCAATGAATATTCAGGACTGATATCCTTTAGGATGGGCTGGTTGGATCTCCTTGCCGTCCAAGGGACTCTAAAGAGTCTTCTCCAACACCACAGTTCAAAAGCATCAATTCTTCGGTGCTCATCTTTCTTTATAGTCCAACTCTCATATCCATACATGACCACAGGAAAAACCATAGCTTTGACTAGATGGACCTTTGTTGGCAAAGTAATGTCTCTGCTTTTAAATATGCTATCTAGGTTGGTCATAACTTTTCTTCCAAGGAGCAAGCGTCTTTTAACGTCATGGCTGCAGTCACCATCTGCAGTGATTTTGGAGCCCCCCCAAAATAAAGTCTGTCACTGTTTCCACTGTTTCCCCATCTATTTCTCATGAGGTGGTGGGACCAGATGCCATGATCTTAGTCTTCTGAATGCTGAGTTTTAAGCCAGCTTTTTCACTCTCTTCTTTCACCTTCATCAGGAGGTTCCTCTTCGCTTTAGTTCCTCTTCGCTTTCTGCCGTAAGGATGGCGCCATCTGCGTCTCTGACGTTGTTGATGCTTCTCCCAGCAGTCTTGACTCCAGCCTTTGCTTCCTCCAGCAACAGTGCAAAGTGACTGTTTTCCCCATTGCATTTACCTCTGTGAACACGCTTACATTAATGACCACGTTCAGCTGTGAGCAGATGCTCTGCTCTGGTCTGTTGAAGGAAAACCGAGTCCCTGCGCACATAATGTTATTTGGACACAGGTTCTTAGCAGATGCAATTAGTTAAGGCGAGGTCATTAGGGTGGGCACTAATCCAATATGACTGCTGACCTTATAAAAGTGAGAAATTGAACACAGACACCAATGCACAGAAAGAATGCTTTGTGGACATGAAGGCAGAGACTTGGGCAAGTAAGCATATAAGCAAGAAACTCCAAAGATTGTCAGGAAGCCACCAGAAGTTAGGAGAACTTGAAGGGAGCGTAGCCCTGCTGACACCTTGATCCCAGGCCGCAGGCCTCTAGAACTGTTGGACAACACGTTTCTGTGGTTTGAGCCACTCGGCTGTGGGCTTTTGTTACAGCAAACCTAAGAAATAAAAACAATGTCTCAGCCTGGGATTTCATGACTCCTCAAGAAGGTGTCTGTGTCAGGGTAAGAAATAGTTTTCAAATCATATTCAGAAAAGAATACGCATGATTGGGTTGACTTAACTCAGTCTAGATTTAAAATTTGTTTTATATGGGGGATGTAATTCATTTTATCTATCTTTGTATACCAAGTACCCAGTCAGGGTTAGAATGTATATGAATATGAGAGTGCTAATATCCAAAATTTATCATTAATTCCTAAAAATTGATAATGAATGACCACACTCTAATCAAAGAATGAACATGCAATTTCTATGTATTCAAAGATGTACAAATAGCCAGTAAGCTTATAAAAAGACATTCAATGTCATTATTCATTGGGAAAATGTAAAAAAAATTATGATGGATTAATGGATTACAGAAGGATGGATAATGGAAAGATAAATGGTAAAGCAAATATAACCCATGCTAATTGTAAAATTCAGGTAGTATGAATGCAAGTTTTCACTGTATTATTCTTTCCAATTTTCTGTATGATAGAAAATTTTCATAAAAAGTTTTAAAAAGCCAATTCTAAGATACTAATGTGTCTCCACAGTTCTTTCCTGATACTAAACCTCAGTAGAATGGGAATAGTCATGTTACCTCATTTTGGGCAAACAGATGTAAGCAGCTGTCTCCAGGTGTGATTTGTATGATCTGTTAAGTTCAGTTCAGTCGTTCAGTCATGTCCAACTCTTTGCAACTCCATAGACTGCAGCTCACCAGGCTTCCCTGTCCATCACCAATTCCCAGAGCTTGCTCAAACTCATGTCCCTTGAGTCAGTGATGCCATTCAACCATCTCATCCTCTGTCATCCCCTTCTCCTCCTGCCTTCAAGCGTTCGCAGCATCAGGGGCTTTTCCAGTGAGTCAGTTCTTTGCATCAGGTGGCCAAAGTATTGGAGTTTCAGCTTCAGTCTTAGTCCTTCCAGTCAGTATTCAGGACTGATTTCCTTTAGGATTGATAAGCATCTGTCTACAATGCGGGAGACCCGGGTTCGATCCCTGGGTCGGGAAGATCCCCTGGAGAAGGAAACGGCAATCCACTCCAGTACTCTTGCCTGGAAAATCCCATGGACAGAGGAGCCTGGTAGGCTACAGTCCATGGGGTCGCAAAGAGTTGGACATGAATGAGCGACTTCACTTCAGGATTGATAGCATATTAAAAAGCAGAGACATTACTTTGCCAACAAAGGACTGTCTAGTCAAACGTATGGTTTTTCTAGTAGTCATGTATGGATGTGACAGTTGGACTATAAAGAAAGCTGAGTGCTGAGGAATTGATGCTTTTGAACTGTGGTGTTGGAGAAGACTCTTGAGAGTCCCTTGGATGGCAAGGAGATCCAACCAGCCCATCCTAAAGGAGATCAGTCCTGAGTGTTCATTGGAAGGACTGGTGCTAAAGCTGAAACTCCAAAAATCTGACCACCTGTTGCAAAGATCTGACTCATTTGAAAGACCCTGATGCTGGGAAAGATTGAAGGCAGGGAGAGAAGGGGATGACAGAGGATGAGATGGTTGAACGGCATCACAGACTCAATGGACATGAGTTTGAGTAAACTCTGGGAGTTGGTGATGGAGAGGGAGGCCTGGCGTGCTGCAGTGGGATCGCAAAGAGTCGGACATGACTGAGTGATTGAACTGAACTGAGTGCTCAGTCTTCAAGCAGAGACAAGGAAGGAAACATTCCCTCCTGATTCATCCTCTTCCTACAGGCTGCAAGCTGTGTTAACTGGGACTGACTCGCTGTTGTTTTTTTTCCTTAACTCTATAAATTAAAAGCATCAAATTAGAAAAAGATAATTCTCAATAGATGTGCATCCTTGCAACAAAACTCAGGTGTATCCCAAACAACAGCTCTATATTCCAGTTAAGAAAAAAGACACAAGTCTTTGGCTTAATTTTTCTCAACTCATTTCTATATCTGGAGAAGGAAACAGCAAACCACTTCAGTATTCTCGTCTGAATAATCCCGTGAACAGAGGAGCCTGGTGGGCTACAGTCCATGGGGTCATGAAGAGTCAGATGCAACTGAGCATGCAGTTCAAGGTAATCAGAGTTTCTATTTTACAGACGAAGGAAGGAATGTGAGTGACAGATTTTTTTCTCACAGAGAGCAGTATCCAGGACCTGGCTATGGGTACCCAGTGGGAGTATTTAAACTTGAGTTGTGGTAAAAGAAAATATAATGCATTCAGATTGGACCAGGAAAGATAATGCTATCCTAACTGAGTGCATTAAAAAAAAAAGAAACCTAAATTTTGTATTAAAAATATTTTAATGAATTTAGTTTTTTGTTTTTTTTTTTAATGCACTCAGCTAGGATAGCATTATCTTTCCTGGTCCAAACTGAACATGGAACAATAGATTGGTTCCAATTTGGGAAAGGAGTATGTCAAGGCTGTATATTGTCACCCTGCTTATTTAACTTAAATACAGAGGACATCATGCAAAATGCTGGACTGGATGAACCATAAGCTGGAATCAAGATTGCTGGGAGAAGTATCAATAACCTCAGATATGCAGATGACACCACCCTTATGGCAGAAAGCGAAGAAGAACTAAAGAGCCTCTTGATGAAAGTGAAAGAGAAGAGTGAAAAAGCTGGCTTAAAACTCAACATTCAGAAAACTAAGATCATGGGATCTGGTCCCATCACTTCATGAAAAATAGATGGGAAAACAATGGAAACAGTGAGAGACTTTATTTTCTTGGGCTCGAAAATCACTGCAGATGGTGACTGCAGCCATGAATTTAAAAGACACTTGCTCCTTGGAAGAAAAGCTATGACAAAATTAGACAGCATATTAAAAAGCAGAGATATTACTTTGCTGACAAAGGTCCATCTAGTCAAAGCTATGGTTTTTCCAGTAGTCATGTATGGATGTGAGAGTTGAACCATAAAGAAAGCTGAGCGCCTGAAGAATTGATGCTTTTGAACTGTGGTTTTCAGAAGACTTTTGAGAGACCCTGCAAGGAAATCAAACCAGTCAATCCTATAGGAAAGCAGTCCTGAATATTTATTGGAAGGATTGATGCTGAAGTTGAAATTCCAATATTTTGGCCATCTGATGTGAAGAACTGACTTATCTGAAAAGACCCCGATGCTGGGAAAGATTGAAGGCAGGAGGAGAAGGGGACAACAGAGGATGAGATGGTTGGATGGCATCACTGACTCAATGGACATGGGTTTGGGTGGACTCCAGGAGTTGGTGATGGACAGGGAGGCCTGGCGTGCTGCGGTCCATGGGGTTGCAAAGAGTCTGACATGCCAGAGTGACTGAACTGAATATAAAAGAATGTATTAAGTGCACACAATAAAACCAAGGGTCAATAAAGGAGACATGCAGCCTTAAATGAAATATAACCGGCATTTCCTTAGATGTCCCTTATGAAAGAGGAAATTCGGTTGTAATTGGCATCCAAACCAACAGCAGCTGAAAGCCCGAAAGCCTGAGAGCAACTAGACCTCAGACCCAATTAGCCTTGTGTCTCTTCTGCCCCCTGGAGGCAACTGGAGTTACCAGGTTCCTGCCTCTGTCCACTTCCTTGTTAGCGTCCCCAGGTTTTATTGTGGAGGTAAAAGGGGATTAGATCTCCCTGGTAACTTGCTTCCTGCAGCAGAGATATTTCAGAAACCAATTATGCTGGGTTCCCTGGACACAGCCTTGCTATAAACATCGCTTCCTCAGGCCCTCAGACTTCAATTTGGACCCTAGAAGCCTCCATGGCATGTGAGTTAACTTAGAATATAAATCACAGAATACAATTAATATTCTAGCTTCTGTCCTAAGTAGATATGGACAGTTATTACAATTCACAGCAGCTGCTTATGATAACCATTAGGAAAAAATATTGCGCAGGGAAATTTAATGTACAGGATGGGGAGGGCTGTGGGAAACCCCAGGTATTGATCATAGTGTGCATGCTCAGTTGCTTCAGTCATGTCCAACTCTTTGTGACTTCATGGAACTGTAGCCCGCGAGGCTCCTCTGTCCATGGGATTCTCTAGGCAAGAATACTGGAGTGGGTTGCCATTTCCTCCTTCAGGGTATCTTTCCAACCCAGGGATTGAACTCACGTCTCTTGCATCTCCTGCATTGCAAGCAGATTCTCTCTAGCCACCTGGAAGGCCCAGGTTGTAGCTTAGGCAATAATAAGAAAAGGGGCTCACTGACCAGACTCCATGTGGGGATTAAGCCTCTATAAAGGAGACTGTGGGTTTCTGAAGAAGACTGATGTCAACAGAGGCCAAATTCCAGCAGAGACAATTGAGAGGGTTGTTGTAAGGTGTGATGGCGTTATGGATGAAAGCTGGCAGGAAGGAAGTGCTCTTCGTCAGCTGTTCTCTGTTAAGTACAGAGATGGCCCCTCAGTGAGGGCTCATTCCCTGGGGATGGTTTGAGGGGCCAACCGGTGCTCTGTGGAGGCTGAACCAGAGAGCTTACTTGGATCTGGAAGGGGGGCAAGGAAAGAATTAATTTTCTGAGCAAAGTTCATGGTGATGATGGATAGGCCTATAGCACAGAGCCCCTCCCTTCTTCATCTGCCTGCTGCATGGGGTCGAGATGTCCACATGTGTGGCAAACACCCATCTCTTTAAGATATGAGCTGAGGGACCAGAGTGGCCTGGTGGTCTGTTATCAAGTGTCTTGACTGACAGTCACAACTCATTGGATTTTCCTGGTTTATAAGAATTTGTACTCACTTCCTTGAAGAGCCCATCACTCCCCTTGGATTTAAACAGCATCTACAAACAAACAAATGTAAGCTGCAGGCTTAGATCTCTCCCAAATCCCAAACTCAAATATTCAACTTCCTATTGAGTTTCTATCCACTGATACTTAACAGACCTCTCAAAGTCAATGCAGCCCAAACTGGGCTTTGCTCTCCCCCTGCCTAACTTGTTCCACCCCCAGACTTCTTCATGTCAGCTGATGCCAACTCCCGCTTCCTAGTTTCTCAGGCCCAAAACCTGCAAGTCATCCTCGACTCTTTTTTGTCTTTCACTCTCTGCATTGAATCCTTCAGCTCGCTCTACTGGGTCTCCTTCACAACATACAGAGACCCCGGCCGTTTCTCTGTCCTTATTACTTGTGTGAGCCGATGGAGCTTCCACACTCATGGAAGCCCCCCATATGAGGTCTGCTTCCCACGAATCTCAGTGTTTCACTTTCCCTCTTGAGATGCCCCACTACCCAGGAGGACCGGGAGGGATAGGTGAGAAACCCTCAGTCTGTGGCCAGGTCCTGTATTTAAAATTCTCCCTGTAGCTCAGCTCGGTGCTCAGTGATGATCTAGAGGGGTGGGATAGGGTGGTGGGTGAGAGGGAGGCTCAAGAGAGAGGGGAGATATATATATATACACACATACATATAGCTATACACATATAGCTGATTCACTTTGTTGTACAGCATAAACCAGCACATTGTAAAGAAATTACACTCCAATACAAAATAAAATAAAACAAATAAAATTTTCTGGTGAAGACATCACCAAATGCATCCTGGTGGGACTGACCAGAGCGATGCTTTGAAATGCCTTTCTGGAAAGGAAGAATAGAAATCTCATTACTCATAAAGATTCTGTGATTATTTTCTAAACTGAAAAATTTGGTCTACAGTGTTGTTTTTTAATGTTAAGAATTTTGACAAAAACTTATCACCCTCCCATAAAATTAAACACACAAACACACACACACACATATCCTGGGAAATGTCTGCCCTCATCAAGGAACAATTTGTGCATAAAATGCAATGAATTTGGGAGAAATGTGAAACTGCTTACATACACATGCCCCATCAGCACACGTGAAACCTCTCAACATTTCTTCTGCTCTTTGACATCTGTGCCAAGTGACTGTTCCTCAGAAGCTCCCATATGTCTCCAAATATGTGCCTCCCTGTCTCATTACGGCAGGTTAATAGATGTGGCAGGTTAGATTAATTATGACTTGAAACTTGCCATTCCACAGGAAGAAAACACAACTTTCAAATACAATGTCTTACAATATGACTGATTTTCTTAAAAAAAAGAAAAAAGAAAAACCTGTCAAAACATGACATGTCAGATTCCGTTTCTTTCCACCAACATATCACAATCTGTTTTGATGTTGAAAGGATATATTTTAATTATTTGTTTTTAATCTGACTCCAGACTTGACATATGGCACTTCATTAAGTTCTCTACAAATTCTGGTAAAAACAAAAACAAGCTGTACAAAGTTATTCAACTCCTGGCATAAAAGTTATTTTTAAGAACTTCTATTATTTTTGATGAGGTTAAATGATTCCTCTGCCTCCAAAAAAAGTGTCATCCATTTTGAGAGATTTGCCAGGAATCAATCAGAATAGACATTCAGTCAGTTCAGTCGCTCAATATGTCTGATTCTTTGTGACCCCATGGATTGAAGCATGCCAGGCCTCCCTGTACATCAGCAACTCCAGGAGTTCACTCAGACTCATGTCCATTGAGTCGGTGATGCCATCCAGCCTTCTGATCCTCTGTCATCCCCTTCTCCTCCTGCCCCCAATCCCTCCCAGCATCAGAGTCTTTTCCAATGAGTCAACTCTTCACATGAGGTGGCCAAAGTATTGGAGTTTCAGCTTTAGCATAAGTCCTTCCAAAGAACACCCAGGACCAATCTCCTTTAGAATAGACTGGTTGGATCTCCTTGCAGTCAAAGGGACTCTCAAGAGTCTTCTCCAACACCACAGGTCAAAAGCGCTCAGCCTTCTTCACAGTCCAACTCTCACATCCATACATGACTACTAGAAAAACCATAGCCTTGACGAGATGGACATTTGTTAACAAAGTAATGTCTCTGATTTTGAATATGCTATCTAGGTTGGTCATAACTTTCCTTCCAAGGAGTAAGCGTCTTTTAATTTCATGGCTGCAATCACCATCTGCACTGATTTTGGAGCTCCCCAAAATAAAGTCTGACACTGTTTCCACTGTTTCCCCATCTATTTGCCATGAAGTGATGGGACCAGATGCCATGGTCTTCATTTTCTGAATGTTGAGCTTTAAGCCAACTTTTTCACTCTTCACTTTCACTTTCATCAACAGGCTCTTTAGTTCCTCTTCACTTTCTGCCATAAGGGTGGTGTCATCTGCATATCTGAGGTTATTGATATTTCTCCCGGCAATCTTGATTCCAGCCTGTGCTTCTTCTAGCCCAGCATTTCTCATGATGTACTCTGCATAGAAGTTAAATAAGCACGGTGACAATATACAGCCTTGACGTACTCCTTTTCCTATTTGGAACCAGTCTGTTGTTCCATGTCCAGTTCTAACTGTTGTTTCCTCACCTGCATACAGGTTTCTCAAGAGGCAGATCAGGTGCTCTGGTATTCCCATCTCTTTCAGAATTTTCCAGTTTATTGTGATCCACACAGTCAAAGGCTTTGGCATAGTCAATAAAACAGAAATAGATGTTTCCCTGGAACTCTCTTGCTTTTTCCATGATCCAGCAGATGTTGGCAATTTGATCTCTGGTTCCTCTGCCTTTTCTAAAACCAGCTTGAACATCTGGAAGTTCACGGTTCACGTATTCCTGAAGCCTGGCTTGGACAATTTTGAGCATTACTTTATAGCATGTGAGATGAATGCAATTGTGCGGTAGTTTGAGCATTCTTTGGCAATGTCTTTCTTTGGGATTGGAATGAAAACTGACCTTTTCCAGTCCTGTGGCCACTTCTGAGTTTCCCAAATTTGCTGGCATATTGAGTGGAGCACATTCACAGCAGCATCTTCCAGGTTTTGAAATAGCTCAACTGGAATTCCGTCACCTCCACTAGCTTTGTTCATAGTGATACTTTTGGCTTCACATTCCAGGATGTCTGGCTCTAGGTGAATGATCACACCATTGTGATTATCTTGGTTGTGAAGATCTTTTTTGTAGACTGGAGAAGGGAATGGAAAACCACTTCAGTATTCTTGCCTTGAGAATCCCATGAACAGTATGAAAAGGCAAAATGATAGGATACAGAAAGAGGAACTCCCCAGGTCAGTAGGTGCTCAATATGCTACTGGAGATCAGTGGAGAAATAACTCCAAAAAGAATGAAGGGACGTTAGAAAGTGATCTAGTTTCATTCTTTTACAAGTGGTTGACCAGTTTTCCCAGCAGCACTTGTTAAAGAGATTGTCTTTACTCCATTGTATATTCTTGCCTCCTTTGTCAAAGATAAGGTGTCCATATGTGTGTGGATTTATCTCTGGGCTTTCTATTTTGTTCCATTGATCTATATTTCTGTCTTTGTGCCAGTACCATACTGTTTTGATGACTGTGGCTTTGTAGTAGAGCCTGAAGTCAGGCAAGTTGATTCCTCCAGTTCCATTCTTCTTTCTCAAGATTGCTTTGGCTATTCGAGGTTTTTTGTATTTCCATACAAATCTTGAAATTATTTGTTCTAGTTCTGTGAAAAATATGGCTGGTAGCTTGATAGGGATTGCATTGAATTTGTAAATTGCTTTGGGTAGTATATTCATTTTCACTATATTGATTCTTCCGATCCATGAACATGGTATATTTCTCCATCTATTAGTGTCCTCTTTGATTTCTTTCATCAGTGTTTTATAGTTTTCTATATATAGGTCTTTAGTTTCTTTGGGTAGATATATTCCTAAGTATTTTATTCTTTTCGTTGCAATGGTGAATGGAATTGTTTCCTTAATTTCTTTTTCTACTTTCTCATTATTAGTGTATAGGAATGCAAGGGATTTCTGTGTGTTGATTTTATATCCTGCAACTTTACTATATTCATTGATGAGCTCTAGTAATTTTCTGGTGGAGTCTTTAGGGTTTTCCATGTAGAGGATCATGTCATCTGCAAACAGTGAGAGTTTGACTTCTTCTTTTCCAATTTGGATTCCTTTTATTTCTTTTTCTGCTCTGATTGCTGTGGCCAAAACTTCCAGAACTATGTTGAATAGTAGCGGTGAAAGTGGACACCCTTGTCTTGTTCCTGACTTTAGGGGAAATGCTTTCAATTTTTCACCATTGAGGATAATGTTTGCTGTGGGTTTGTCATATATAGCTTTTATTATGTTGAGGTATGTTCCTTCTATTCCTGCTTTCTGGAGAGTTTTTATCATAAATGGAGGTTGAATTTTGTCAAAGGCCTTCTCTGCATCTATTGAGATAATCATATGGTTTTTATTTTTCAATTTGTTAATGTGGTGAATTACATTGATTCATTTGCGGATATTGAAGAATCCTTGCATTCCTGGGATAAAGCCCACTTGGTCATGGTGTCACTTTCTAACACCGCACACAAAAATAAACTCAAAATGGATTAAAGATCTAAATGTAAGACCAGAAACTATAAAACTCCTAGAGGAGAACATAGGCAAAACACTCTCAGACGTAAATCACAGCAGGATCCTCTATGATCCACCTCCCAGAATTCTGGAAATAAAAGCAAAAATAAACAAATGGGATCTAATTAAAATTAAAAGCTTCTGCACAACACAGGAAAATATCAGCAAGGTGAAAAGACAGCCTTCTGAATGGGAGAAAATAATAGCAAATGAAGCAACTGACAAACAACTAATCTCAAAAATATACAAGCAACTTATGCAGCTCAATTCCAGAAAAATAAACGACCCAATCAAAAAATGGGCCAAAGAACTAAATAGACATTTCTCCAAAGAAGACATATGGATGGCTAACAAACACATGAAAAGATGCTCAATATCACTCATTATCAGAGAAATGCAAATCAAGACCACAATGAGGTACCACTTCACACCAGTCAGAATGGCTGCGATCCAAAAATCTGCAAGCAATAAATGCTGGAGAGGGTGTGGAGAAAAGGGAACCCTCCTACACTGTTGGTGGGAATGCAAACTAGTACAGCCACTTTGGAGAACAGTGTGGAGATTCCTTAAAAAATTGCAAATAGAACTACCTTATGACCCAGCAATCCCACTGCTGGGCATACACACCGAGGAAACCAGAATTGAAAGAGACACATGTACCCCAATGTTCATCGCAGCACTGTTTATAATAGCCAGGACATGGAAACAACCTAGATGTCCATCAGCAGATGAATGGATAAGAAAGCTGTGATACATATACACAATGGAGTATTACTCAGCCATTAAAAAGAACTCATTTGAATCAGTTCTGATGAGATGGATGAAACTGGAGCCGATTATACAGAGCGAAGTAAGCCAGAAAGAAAAACACCAATACAGTATACTAACACATATATATGGAATTTAGAAAGATGGCAATGACGACCCTGTATGCAAGACAGGAAAAAAGACACAGCTGTGTATAACAGACTTTTGGACTCAGAGGGAGAGGGAGAGGGTGGGATGATTTGGGAGAATGGCATTCTATCATGTATACTATCATGTAAGAATTGAATCACCAGTCTATGTCTGACGCAGGATACAGCATGCTTTGGGCTGGTGCATGGGGATGACCCACAGAGATGTTATGGGGAGGGAGGTGGAAGGGGGGTTCATGTTTGGGAACACATGTAAGAATTAAAGATTTTAAAATTTAAAAAAAAAAAAAAAAAGAATGAAGGGATGGAGCCAAAGCAAAAACAATACCCAATTGTGGATGTGACTGGTGATAGAAGCAAGATCTGATGCTGTAAAGAGCAATATTGCATAGTAACCTGGAATTTTAGGTCCATGAGTCAAGTCAAATTGGAAGTGGTTAAACAAGAGATGGCAAGAGTAAACATCGACATTCTAGGAATCAGAGAACTAAACTGGACTGGAATGGGTGAATTTTACTCAGATGACCATTATATCTACTACTGTGGGCAGGAATCCCTTAGAAGAAATGGAGTAGCCATCATGGTCAACAAAAGAGTCTGAAATGCAGTACTTGGATGCAGTCTCAAAAATGACAGAATGATCTCTGTTTGTTTCCAAGGCAAACCATTCAATATCACAGTAATCCAAGTCCATGCCCCAACCAGTAACGCTGAAGAAGCTGAAGTTGAACTGTTCTATGAAGACCTACAAGACCTTTTAGAACTAACACCCCAAAAAGATGTCTTTTTCATTATGGGGGACTGGAATGCAAAAGTAGGAAGTCAAGAAACACCTGGAGTAACAGGGAAATTTGGCCTTGGAATACAGAATGAAGCAGGGCAAAGGCCAAAGTGTTCTGCCAAGAGAACGCACTGGTCATAGCAAACACCCTCTTCCAACAACACAAAAGAAGACTCTACACATGGACATCACCAGATAGTCAATACCAAAATCAAATTGGTTATATCTTTGCAGCCAAAGATGGAGAAGCTCTATACAGTCAACAAAAACAAGACCGGGAGCTGACTGTGGCTCAGATCGTGAACTCCTTATTGCCAAATTCAGACTTAAATTGAAGAAGGTAGGGGAAGCCACTAGACCATTCAGGTATGACCTGAATCAAATCCCTTATGATTATACAGTAGAAGTGAGAAATAGATTTAAGGGCCTAGATCTGATAGACTGAGTGTGTGATAAACTGTGGACTGAGGTTCGTGACATTGTACAAGAGACAGGGATCAAGACCATCTCCATGGAAAACAAATGCAAAAAAGCAAAATGGCTGTCTGGGGAGGCCTTACAAATAGCTGTGAAAAGAAGAGAAGTGAAAAGCAAAGGAGAAAAGGAAAGATATAAGCGTCTGAATGCAGAGTTCCAAAGAAGAGCAAGAAGAGATAAGAAAGCCTTCTTCAGTGATCAATGCAAAGAAATAGAGGAAAAGAACAGAATGGGAAAGACTAGAGATCTCTTCAAGAAAATTAGAGATACCAAGGGAACATTTCATGCAAAGATGGGCTCGATAAAGGCCAGAAATGGTCTGGACCTAACAGAAGCAGAAGATATTAAGAAGAGGTGGCAAGAATACACAGAAGAATTGTACAAAAAAGATCTTCATGACCAAGATAATCACGATGGTGTGATCACTCACCTAGAGAGTAGACATTAGCTGTGAGCAAAGTGTGTTCCCTGGAAGAGAAAGGGTCTGTACCAAGACACAGAATTGCTGGTCTTTTCATAAACTTTTTCCTCCCTGACATTCAGAAATATCGAGTAAACTGAGAGGAAATCCACACATTAAGTATAATTTTCAGATTGTAGAAGGAGTCATCTGTGCCTCTATTCAACCTCAGAAGAAGAAGATAACAGACCACTTATTTATTTATTTATTTTTTACTTCATTAAACATGCCTTATTAATAGCTTGTCTGATACAGCACAAGGAAATAATTCTGACTCTTTTTTTTCTCTATTGCAGGGAGGCTGAAATGAAGCAGGGACCTGTGTGGCTTTTGAGCACAAAAGGCTTTCTGTGTCCCATTCCCTGAATTCCAAAGGGCAGGTTCAAATAGCTGCTAATCAGAGAAGGAAGGGGATACAGAGACAAGCGAGGAGCAGTCAAGAAGCAATAGTGCAGCTTTGGGGCAGCGTCCTGGTTCCCCTTCAAAGACAACATGTAACATTATGTTGAGCTCTTCTGTAGAAGTAAGTGACAGTGAAAGTCACTCAGTCCTGTATGACTCTTTGACCCCATGGGGGTAAAAATATTGGAGTGGGTAGCCTTTCCCTTCTCCAGGGGATCTTTCCAACCCAGGGACTGAACCCAGGCCTCCCACATGGCAGGTGGATTCTTTACCAGCTGAGCCACCAGGGAAGCCTTGCAGAACTAAAGCTCTCACCATATGGAATATGGTAACTACTTGGTCATTCCATTTCTGTCCTTTATCTAGCCCATCTTCGCATGAAATGTTCCCTTGGTATCTCTAATTTTCTTGAAGAGATCTCTGGTCTTTCCCATTCTGTTGTTTTCCTCTATTTCTTTGCATTGATCGCTGAAGAAGGCTTTCTTATCTCTTCTTGCTATTCTTTGGAACTCTGCATTCAGATGCTTATATCTTTCCTTTTCTCCTTTGCTTTTCACTTCTCTTCTTTTCACAGCTATTTGTAAGGCCTCCCCAGACAGCCATTTTGCTTTTTTGCATTTGTTTTCCATGGGGATGGTCTTGATCCCTGTCTCTTGTACAATGTCACGAACCTCAGTCCACAGTTTATCACACACTCAGTCTATCAGATCTAGTCCCTCAAATCTATTTCTCACTTCCACTGTATAATCATAAGGGATTTGATTTAGGTCATACCTGAATGGTCTAGTGGCTTCCCCTACCTTCTTCAATTTAAGTCTGAATTTGGCAATAAGGAGTTCACGATCTGAGCCACAGTCAGCTCCCGGTCTTGTTTTTGTTGACTGTATAGAGCTTCTCCATCTTTGGCTGCAAAGAATATAATCAATCTGATTTCACTGTTGACCATGTGGTGATGTCCATGTGTAGAGTCTTCTCTTGTGTTGTTGGAAGAGGGTGCCTGCTATGACCAGTATGGACCTAACAGAAGCAGAAGATATTAAGAAGAGGTGGCAAGAATACACAGAAGACTGTACAAAAAAGATCTTCATGACCCAGATAATCATGATGGTGTGATCACTCACCTAGAGCCAGACATCTTGGAATGTGAAATCAAGTGGTCGTTAGAAAACATCACTATGAACAAAGCTAGTGGAGGTGATGGAATTCCAGTTGAACTATTTCAAATCCTGGAAGATGATTCTGTGAAAGTGCTGCACTCAATATGCCAGCAAATTTGGGAAACTCAGCAGTGGCCACAGGACTGGAAAAGGACAGTTTTCATTCCAATCCCAAAGAAAGGAAATGCCAAAGAATGCTGAAACTACCACACAATTGCACTCATCTCACGTGCTGGTAAAGTAATGCTCAAAATTGTCCAAGCCAGGCTTCAGCAATACGTGAACTGTGAACTTCCAGATGTTCAAGCTGGTTTTAGAAAAGGCAGAGGAACCAGAGATCAAATTGCCAACATCTGCTGGATCATGGAAAAAGCAAGAGAGTTCCAGAGAAAGATGTCTGCTTTAATGACTATGCCAAAGCCTTTGACTGTGTGGATCACAATACACTGTGGAAAATTATGAAAGAGATGGGAATACCAGAGCACCTGACCTGCCTCTTGAGAAACCTATATGCAGGTCAGGAAGCAACAGTTAGAACTGGACATGGAACAACACACTCGTTCCAAATAGGAAAAGGAGTATGTCAAGGCTGTGTATTGTCACCCTGCTATTTAACTTCTATGCAGAGTACATCGTGAAAGATGCTGGGCTGGAAGAAGCACAGGCTGGAATCAAGATTTCTGTGAGAAATATCAATAACCTCAGATATGCAGATGACACCACCCTTATGGCAGAAAGTGAAGAGGAACTAAAGAGCCTCTTGATGAAAGTGAAAGAGGAGAGTGAAAAAGTTGGCTTAAAGCTCACCATTCAGAAAATGAAGATCATGGCATCTGGTCCCATCACTTCATGGGAAATAGATGGCGAAATAGTGGAAACAGTGTTTATTTTGGGGGGCTCCAAAATCAATGCAGATGGTGACTGCAGCCATGAAATTAAAAGACACTTACTCCTTGGAAGGAAAGTTATGACCAACCTAGACAGCATATTCAAAAGCAGGTACATTACTTTGCCAACAAATGTCCGTCTAGTCAAGACTACAGTTTTTCCAGTGGTTATGTATGGATGTGAGAGTTGGACCCTGAAGAAAGTGGAGCACCGAAGAATTGATGCTTTTGAACTGTGGTGTTGGAAAAGACTCTTGAGAGTCCCTTGGACTGCAAGGAGATCCAACCAGTCCATTCTGAAGGAGATCGGTCCTGGGTGTTCTTTGGAAGG
This sequence comes from Budorcas taxicolor, assembly GCF_023091745.1. Taxonomy (NCBI): domain Eukaryota; kingdom Metazoa; phylum Chordata; class Mammalia; order Artiodactyla; family Bovidae; genus Budorcas; species Budorcas taxicolor. The sequence goes on along the minus strand of NC_068920.1, from coordinate 151,148,024 downwards.
ACTGATGCTGAAGCTGAAACTCCAGTACTTTGGCCACCTCATGCGAAGAGTTGACTCATTGGAAAAGACTCTGATGCTGGGAGGGATTGGGGGCAGGAGGAGAAGGGGACGACAGAGGATGAGATGGATGGATGGCATCAGCAACTTGATGAACGTGAGTTTGAGTGAATTCCGGGAGTTGGTGATGGACAGGGAGGCCTGGCATGCTGCAATTCATGGGGTTGCAAAGAGTCGAACACGACTGAGCAACTGAACTGAACTGACTGAAGTGACCTACTTGGTGAAGACTATTCCTTCCAGAGAGAAGGTCACAGTTTGCCCATCAACACCAACATGATCTCTGAGTTGAAGGAATTTCTGCCCCCCTCAGCACTCTGATCCTAATTAGCAACTCCACCCCTTTGAATATAAAATTCCTCACAATCCAGAGAGGCCAGGACATTGTGTTTTCACATTCTGAGTTCCTTCAGGGCTCACCATGGGGAGTGGCTACAGTCTTATGGCTTCGAGATGGCAGGAATTCTTTCCTTCCTGAGATCTTTCAGGACTCACCAGCTCACCATCACCTGTGGCTGCAGTTGGTGATAACTGTGACATTCTTTGGTTCCTGACATGGCAGGAAATATTCCACTTGTCAATGGGATCATCGAGGACAAAGGTTAAGGCTTTGTCTCAATTAGTGGTATTACTTTTGGTGGCATTTTATCATCAATTCCTCCAAGTGAGGAGGAACTAAGATGAATAAGTCATGTGATAGTCCTTTGTATGTAACACATGTGCACAGAACAGTGTTTGAAGTTTTTTGTCCAAATGTTGGAAAGACAGTCATTCCAGACAACTCAATTTTTGCCCTTCTCATAAAGTCTTAATTCTTTAAATATAATTACTGTGTTAATTTGACTCTGTTTGATGATGTATTCAGATTCTGTTTACAGAAATGGCTGAAACCAAATAAATATCTCCTATTTCTACTTTAAGATATTATATGGATTATTAATGAAAGCTTAAGGTTAGAGGTTAGGATGCAAGGATAAATATAGTGACAAGTGGTGACGTGAACAGAATCTAGGTAGGAAAGAGGCGTGGCTTTTATATGAGAAGACCTTGAACATCAGTATGAGAGGCAGTACGCTTTCCTTTGGAATTAGGGAGACCAATGAGAAGCCTGTAAAATCTGTGTTAAGGAAGTAGATTAAGGAAATTTTCAGCAGATTCGGCAGTATTGATTGCCAAGAGTTGTTTATTTAAAAGAAATATGTTCATCATTGAAGAAGGTAGTACTGATCATTTTCAAAGAACAAGAAATTTCAATCTCAAGATGGTCACTTAAGCCTGGAATCCCATTGGCATAAAATAGAACAACAAGGGCATGGTTGGGATTGCTTTTCTAGCCACAAGAACATGTTCATAGTTACAAGACTGGCTTTGAGAAGTGGCATATTTCCTGCCGAATCAGCAAACAAAGAATGCCAGAATCATCAGCAATTAGAGCCGCCATGGATGGTGAGCTGGTGAGCCCTGAGGGAAGTCAGGAAGGAAAGAACACCTGCCCTGCAGCCACCATCAGACTGCAGCCACTCCCCATGGTGAGCCCTGAGGACGGTACAGAGGTGAAAACAGGATACTGGCCCCAGATCGCTGTGCATATCAAAGGAAAGATTTCAGTGATCCCAGAAGCATGCATCTTCCCATACATAGAAAAGTACTGAATCCCTTAACTCAGGATATCCATTTTTCTTTAAGTATCAATAATCTTTTGATATTCAAACTATCTGCCCTTTGTCACAAAACTTCCATATAACAAGGGTCTTCCTCTTGCTTTCTGAGAGCAGTCCTGTCAGGGTTACTTGAGATGCTGTCTCCTGGGCTGGAAGTCCTAGAAGTACCCACCATATAAAGCGCTAATGTTAAACTATTCGATTGTGAATATTTTTTCAGTCCACAGCACCACTGTAGCTTCTCCTGGGATCCAAAATGTAAAGCACTCAGGAGAGACTGGAGACCACACCGAACAACGCATTTTGAGAGTTGAAGGGCTTCAACAGTTGCTAAACTTTACCTTGAGAATTACCCTAAATGAACAGCCAGGGTCAGGGCAGAGCAGGTGCTATTATATTTAAACACTGGTGCAGAGTTCTCTACAACTGAAACCAGCATGCTCCCAAGAGGAAAAGTTCTGAGCTGTGCAATGCTCTCTACTTCTCAGGCCTCTTGGTTGGAGTCTGAGCTAAAAGAAAGCAGGTAAAGTCCCCTGACACTTCATTCATGTCTGAGAGACTCTGGTCCAATAGAAACAAAGAGAAGCTAGGGAGGGTTGGATACCTGCATATACAGTAAATAACACAAAACCAAGACAATTCCTTCAGGAAGGTGTTCTCAGTCAGAATTCTCTGATTTTCCTCCTGTACCAGTAAGCTTTGACTTAAGAAGGAGTTATTTTCAAAATGCTGCTTTTTTTTTTCCCTAAAGTAAAATAAGAACAAGGGAAGAGTATCCAAGGATGCATGGAAATAAGATATCCAGGTGATACCCAGGTGGTACTTCCAAATGAAAGCACTAATGGGACTGTAGTCCCTGGTGGCTCAGTGGTAAAGAATCTGCTTGCCAATGCGGGAGGCTTGGGTTCTATCCCTGGGTAGAGAAGATCCCTTGGAGAAAGAAATGGCAACCCACTCCAGTATTCTTGGTGGGAAATCTCAAGGACAGAGGAGCCTGGAGGGCTACAGTCCATGGGGTCGTAGAAGAATCAGACACGACTTAGTGACTAAACAACAAAAATGAAACCGCTAATGGGACTATTTACCTTCAAAGATACTTTTCAAAAAAGGAGATCAAAATTCATGTCCACGACCTCCAAACAGGATGAAGAAGACAAGGGTGCAAGTTCCTGGCACATTTTACATAAGAAAATGAAATAATATCGTTTAGACAAACAAGATAGGGACTGGCTGTAAAAATATTTTTAATGCCCTTTTAAATTCCTAAAGTGAGAAATCCATAAGGGATAACTTGAAAGAAAACCTCATGGGATTTATTCGCCAATTGGCAAGAAAAATTTCTGGAAATCTGAAGAAAAACGATGGACCAGCCTTGCTAATTGTTACTGCCAGAATTAGTAACCATGGCGGTCTTGGAGAGTGATCCACCAGAAATGATGATTAAATCTTGAGATTTGTTGCACTACCTCTAGCAACGGTCAGCAGGAGGTTTACAGTTCCAAACAAAAATTAAAGCAATTTTTTCTCAAAATGGAACTTATTTTGCGATATTTGTATGGATGTGAGAGTTGGACTGTGAAGAAGGCTGAGCGCTGAAGAATTGATGCTTTTGAACTGTGGTGTTGGAAAAGACTCTTGAGAGTCCCTTGGACTACAAGGAGATCCAACCAGTCCATTCTGAAGGAGATCAACCCTGGGATTTCTTTGGAAGGAATGATGCTAAAGCTGAAACTCCAGTACTTTGGCTACCTCATGCGAAGAGTTGACTCATTGGAAAAGACTCTGATGCTGGGATGGATTAGGGGCAGGAGAAGAAGGGGATGACAGAGGATGAGATGGCTGGATGGCATCACTGACTCAATGGATGTGAGTCTGAGTGAACTCCAGGAGTTGGTGATGGACAGGGAGGCCTGGCGTGTTGTAATTCATGGGGTTGCAAAGAGTTGGACATGACTGAGCGACTGAACTGAACTGAACTGAACTGAATGGTGATGAAAGAGGCCAGATTTTAAAATAAACAAAAAAGGAAAATACACCTCGTCTTTCCCCCTTCAATGTTAGTTTCTAATTTTGTCTATACATGTATTAATTTTAGCATGGGTCTGAGTTACACCCTTTGATGTTCAGGGCTCTGTCTGAACAGATATGGGCCTAATAGATTTGAGGGAATTCTTTTTTTAATAGACACGAATCCATATCAAAATGGACTTGATTTGTTAAAGACAAAGCTGACAGCCTAGTAAATGAATAAACAGTGTAAACAAGACATTGAAATGTTGGGAGGTAAGAGCACCGGTCTTTTTGAGATAGCAGGCATTTAAGTAGAGATAGCAAGAACAAATGCCCCCTGCCACCCACTTGGACACTGTAGCCTTGGAATGCCGTCCAGCCAGCAGAGTAAGGGGGGGTGATTATACGTATTTTTAATAAAATGATTTTGTTTTTTTCAAAAGAACAGTGATCATGGGAAGCTGAGATAATGAGCACAGAACAGAAGTTGTTTTGAAAGTGGAAGAAGCATGGATTTGGGAGACTTAAGGCTCGGGAGGACTGTCAATCAGGCGCAGACGTGCAGTGTGGTGGTTTATGTTGTGAGGCTCTGACTCCCTGTTCTGTTCTGCCCTTTAGGAGCTGTGAGCCCCCATCAGCTTAACTCCTTTGTGCCCAGTTCCCTAAGATGTGAGTGGGCATCATCGTAAGTGCCTGTTTAATTAGGATGTTGCATAGATTCTACCAGCTTAAATGTTAAAGTACACAGACACAAATCTGTTCTCTATGTCTGTGTCTCTATGCCTGTACTACAAATAAGTTCACTAGTACCTTTTTCTAGATTCCACATGTATGCATTAACATACTATATATATATTTTTTCTCTTTCTGACTTACCTCACTCTGTATGAGAGTCTAGGTTCTAGTTTGCATGCCCTTAATGGCAATCTCTCTGCCATTCCCAAATAGGCTCTTTTCCCCACCCTGTTGGTAATAAATAAATAAAGTCCATAGAGAGGACTTAGGACAGTGTATGGCACATAACACCAAATGATAGTAACAAGAAACAATCTTTGAAACAATGGCAGTGGTGGAGAGCAGTATTTGAAAATACGTTTAGGGATGGGAGCCACGAATCAGTATTCTTTTTAAAGATTCCCAGGTAATTTCAGTAAAAAGCAATATGTGGAAACCACTAATCTAGGCACACTGGAAGAAATAAAGTGACATCTTCTAGGAGTCATATGAAAGTGAGCCCTCAGGGAATAGTCCAGTGCGTAGGGGCAGGGGCTCTGCTTTCTATGGGGATGAGTTGACCCTGTGAATTGCAGACCTTTAAAGATTCTGGAAATGAAGTGTTTTCACGTAGGAGACCTTGGATTTGCACAGAAGGAAACCTTGCCCACCATCAAAGCTGAAGTAAGCCCAATGGTGACTAAGGTGTTCCAAAGAGTAGAGATAATTCCCTTGAATTTCCTAGACTATACCAACTCTCAGGGCTCCGCTATGACTTTAGAAATAAAGAACATTATTATCCTTTGATCAACCCTTAATTTTCACTGAGGACGGATGCTGAAGCTGAATCTCCAATACTTAGGCCACCTGCTGTGAAGAGCCAACTCACTGGAAAACACTCTGATGCTGGGAAATATTGAGGGCAGGAGGAGACGGGGACGACTGAGGACGAGATGGTTGAATGGCATCACTGACTCGATGGACATGAGTTTGAGCAAGCTCCGGGAGATGGTGAAGGACAGGGAAGCCTGGCGGGCTGCAGTCCATGGGGTTGCAAGGAGTTGGACACAGCTGAGCAACTGAGCAACAACAACATTATCCTTTGATAACAGCAGATATTGGGCTTTGTGGTATGTTGGGGAATGTTTTCCTAAAACTGTATTGTAAAGTAAAATAAAGTAAAAATAAAAATTAAAAAAAAATTTTGGATTTTTTTAAAAAAGGCTGAAAAGAAATGTCACGTTTTTGCATCTAAGTGTGCTAGGGAACGTTAATAATTGTTACTTATGTTTTTGGTCATTTCATAGAAACTTTTCAAAACAAACGTCACCACATAAGATAGGTCCTGCTTTGTATTGCGAAGAATAAACTTTGATGTTATACAGTTGTTCTGTTTCTTCCAGCCCTCTGATACCTAAGGAGATGGAGACTTTTATGTAAATGTTGTTCAGATTATTGGCACACTAAAAGTAATAGGCTTCTCAGGTGGCACAGTGATAAAGAATCCACCTGCCAATGCAGGAGATGCAAGAGTCCTTTATTTGATCCCTGGTTTGGGACGATCCCCTGGAGAAGGAAATGGCAACACATTCCAGGATTCTTGCCTGGGAAATCCCATGGAAAAGAGGGCCTGGGGGGCTACAGTCCATGGGGTTGCAAAGAGTTGGCCACGACTGAGAGACTAAACATGCATGCAAATTCAAAAGTACATTTTTTTCAGTAATGAGTAAGATAATCTGAGTACTACTGGATACAATTTTTGTCACAAGCAAGAGCTAGAAAAAGTTGAGAAAGATGATTCATGGAAGAGCCTTTCAAATCTTTAATTTATCAAAAAGTATTTCCGTGGTTTCAAAGATGATCCAGAAGAACAATTTGTTTTATGAAACAAACGCATTTTCCACATGATCTTAGATTTTCTCCAATGCCTTAATACTCACTCATATTTCTCCAGTGATATTGAGCAAACAATATATGCCACTAATACAAAATCAACAAAATATTATCAGTCTGTCAGGTGTGAAATACAGTGCAAGAATCAAAAGTAAATTCCTTTCATCCAAATAAAGGCAACTGAGGGAAAATCAAGTCTGATGAAAGTGAAAAGGATCATCTTTGGAAACATCATGTGATCTGTGAAAATTAAACACTCATTCACTTATAAGAATAGCACATTTTACCCCAAATCATTGCAACCCAACATAAAATAATTTTTAAAAGCTTAAAGCAAAATTTAACATATCAATGGCTCATTATAAACTGAATCAACTGAAATAAAGAGGATTCCAGTTTTTTCCTGAGTCAAAGTGTTCTCACTGAATAATATCCCATAATAGTACGTTACTGTTGTTGGAACTGACAGCAGAGCAGGGATGCTGGGGTATGCCATATTTCAGACCTCAACATGTCCAGGGAAGGGCAGAGGGCTGTTGAAGGGACAGAAAGCCTGCAGTCACTCAAGGTAATCTGGGAAAAAAACAAAACCCAAGAGGGGCTCAGCTGTGGATGAAATCGACTCACCAGGCCACAGGCGAGTCTGGCAAGGAAAGAGGCAAGTCCATTCTGGGTAGACATAAATGTTCTGTTTCTTCAGAGATAGGTTTCTCTACCAGGTATACATATAGCCCATGAATAAAGGTAACCAAAGACTATCTCAGGCCAACAAAAGATGGGAGAGCTCACTGCCAGAAGAGCAACATTATAAAGGATGAAGGAAGTTCATGAGGGCTAAAGAAAAGTGATACCGGATTGAAATTAACGTGTTTGTACAGGAATGTGAATAACCATCTTTTGTAAATACAAATTATCTAAATCATGTTGTTTTCCCATTTCAGCATCAATAAAATAATTAAACATTTAAATGGTAATAATGGGGTTCAGGCTTGATGACATAAAAATGTGTGACATGGCACATTGGATGAGACAGGAAAGGATAGAATGCTTTGAGCACCTTATATCACATGAGATATAGTATAATATCATTTAAGGATAGATGATAGGACAAAGACAGGTACAGTGAACCCCAAAGCAATTGGTGAAATTAGTAATTAAATAAGTGAATGAACATTTTTTAAAGAGGTTTCCTGAGAAGCCAAAAGTGATAATAAAATGGGAACACAAGAATACATTTAATTCAAGCTAAAACAGGAAAGAGGAAAAATAGAGTAAGCAACAGATGGGGCAAATAAAAAGACAGTTTTATTTAAGCTAGGAGACAGTTTTTATTTAAAATAAAAGACAGTTTTATTTAAAACTGGATGTCAGATTTAAATTAAAACACATTAATAAGCATGTGAAAGATTAACGTCCTGAATGATAAAATTAAAGGCTGAGATTGAGGGACTGAGTGAAAAGGACCGAGCCGACCACAGGCTGTCTAATGGAGCACACATCACTACACAGCACAAATGACTCAAAGGCAACAGAATAAGAGACATCATAGAAGTCCAACTCAAAACAGTGTGGATCGGCTGTAATGCCATTAGACAAAGCCAGCTTCAGAACAAGCAATATTACCGAGGAAATATAGAGACATTGCATGAAGACTAAGGGGTTAGTTCTTCTAGAGTTATAAAATGATTGGACCGATGGATGAGAGAAAGTTTGAGGGCAAATATATCCGAGGATGAAAACGACACGTCATTTTTTAAAGATCCTCCGGTAATTTTAATAAAAGGGAGACTCGCTTGTCTGTCGAGATCTTGCCCGTCTCAGATAAGGACGTTAGCGCATCGTCATCACGGCAGTCGTGGCGTTGCCAGTGCTGACAGGAGGAGCTGTCAATCACATCACGGCGGCTGCGAAGTCAGCACTTCTCTGTGAAGCACCACTCACCTCCCCAACAGTGCTTTCCAGCTGAGCAGTATTTCAGCAACAGGAAATCTGTACCCATTAAAAACAAACAGAAAGAAACGTCTGATCCAGTGAATGCATTTACTCCAAAGTTGCTCCAGATGATGCTGGTGGTACCCATAAGGCAGGTACACAAGTGCCCAGGATTTGAGAATATTTGTTTTGTTTCTAACTTCATCTTTGCATTAGTTTATTTTTCTTTCTTAGTGTTGGCCTTTCATAAATGTCTTATTTATGTTTGTCCTGTTGTGTTAAATTGGTTTGGAGAATAAGGTAGAGGACAGACACACAGGTGAGTAGATGATAGGTAGGTAGGATCGATAAATAGATAGATGATAGATAGGTAAGCACATAGATCAGCCTCTATGTGTGAGTGTGCCTGCAAAGTCGCTTCAGTCATGTCCAACTCTGCGACCTCATGGACTGTAGCCTGTCAGACTCCTCTGTCCATGGGATTCTCCAGGCAGGAGAAGGTTGCCATGCCCTGCTCCAGGGGATCTTCCCAACCCAGGGATTGAACACGCGTCTCTTGTGTCTCCTGCATTGGCAGGTGGATTCCTTACCACTAGAGGCATGTGGGAAGCCCATCAGCATCTGTAGCTATGTCTATGTTTATCCATAATATTAAAGCCAGTAACTTTCCATGCTCTGCACATCTTGCTTCTTTACTTCCATTCATCCTAATCTTCTGCAAGTTTGTCAAATGCTGCCTGCAGAGGCAAGGACTGAGAGCTGGGTGTGTAGAGGTGGGGTAGGCAAGCCCAGGGAGCAACAGTCTTAGAACCAGACACAAACAAAGCTCTCTGGATTTCTACGCCCAGACCAGGGGCATGAGATGGGAGGGTGGGAGGTGTCTGATGAAGACTATGGGTAATCTCCATTACTGATCTGGTGCTGGGCTGACCCAGCCACAGGTTAGGCTGGTAACTAAATATTTTGTTTAACAATTGGACACCATTATCCTGAGTATTCTCATTTTGCTTTTATCATCAGCATTCATCGGTCTGTATTTGCTCGTCTTTTCAGTTCACAGTGGGGACTTTTGTAAGGTGTGTGATTTTGCTTTCCACAGCTTCTTCACACACAAGGGCAAAAATTTTGAACTGGAAAGAGCAAGCAGGGGACCCTGGTGGTCCGATAGTTAAGACTTCGCCTTCCAATGCAAAGCTTTCTGGATTTGATCCCTGGTGGGTTCCATCTTTGGTCTGGGAATTAAGACCTCACATCCCTTGCAGCCCCAAAAATCAAAACACGAAACAGAAACAGTATTTTTCCAAATTCAATAAAGACTTTAAAAAATAGTCCACATCAAAAACATCTGAAAAAAAGAGCAAGCAGGTACAGAAGGATTTCTTGCAAATTACTCAGCAGTAGGACTTAATTTAACACACACCTCCTACTCCTGTAGACCTGCCTAGGACTTGGGAAAAAGATGCTCCATGAGTTTCATAGTCATATGATAATTTTTCCACAAATAAACCTTATTTAAAAGTTTATCGTGATTAGTGTTTAGCAAATATGATTGATAGGTCATTAGTAACACAAGACATTCAGTGACTCATGCTATTAAAAAAACATTTTATGACGTCTTTTTGAATTAACAAAACCTTACCTATAGTGTGCTCTACAGTATTCTGTGACGTTTTCCCAAGTAAATGCCGGGGTAATAATTCAACAAAAGAGAGAATCACCCTCCCAAACCCCAGGGATATGTCTACTTTAAAAAATCATTCCTATCTTTTCTCCTTATTTCTTGCTTTACTGTTGCAAGTTATTTTTATATTGGTGTTTACATGTTTCTTATTAGAATCAAATTAGTCACCAGGAGACTGAGCAGAGTTTTAAATCTGTACCAAACATTACATAATCAAGAAATTCATTTTTTTGTATCAACATTATACACATTTAGATTCCACAGACTATTAAAATATCTTGATTTGCACTTTTTTACTACAATAGATGGGTACTTTCATAGCTACTAGAGTGACTGAATGTTATATGAAACTTAGGCTTCGGTCAATAACTGTTTTAATAAAAATATAATCACAAATGAAATTGCAGCCCAGGAGCACTTTCTGTTTCATCTTTCTAACAGCAGTTCTGTCTACACAAGCTCAAACAGCCACTTGATGAAGTCACTTCACAGCAAGACATTTTGATGCCCAGTATGTGAGGAAAGAACTTCAACAAAGGCAGGGGAGGTGGTGGCTTGGGGACGATGAACAAAGCAGCTTCTCTCGAGAAGGCGACTCATGAAGCCATCCTAACGTGGAATCAGCAGCTAGGATACTCCGATGACATTTCTGGTGACATGTTCTCAAAATGCATCCTCCTTTTTATTGCGTTTGTTGAATGTGTCTGAATATCTCAATATACTCTCCACAAACTTCCCGTGTCACTATGAGGCCTCCAAGTATAAACATTGATGTAATCAGTGTTCGAGTGACATGTAGCTGAACTGCTGGACTAGATTCAAAGCACCAAGCTCAGTGCTGAAGTTGGTCCCTGAGATCTGCAGCCCCAAACCTGGTGGAGATGCAGGTCATTTAACCCTGACTCCAGCAAACCTGGTAGCAAGAGAGACCAGCACTGTGCCCACCGGGTGGGTGCAGGCTGAGCCCACAGTTCTGGAGACACATCCTACAGGAAGGTAACAGGAGCTTTGGGCACAACACATAGGGGTGTTAGCTCCTCCCTGGGCTAGGTGAATCTCTGCTCAACTGCAGTAAGAACTGCACAGTGGCCCCAGGAAGAGCATCTTACCTGCCAGCATCAGCATCCTCTGCCCTAGCAACATGCCCAAGCAACAAGGGACATCGCCTTTTGCACTGGTGGCTTGATGTCAGCTCTTGATTGGCTAAGCTCTCTCTCTTGAAAGCCAACTCTTAGAAAGTTACACCTTAAACTAAACTGGGATTTTACTTCTTTCATCTTCCTCTTGCTTGAAACAATGATAAAATTAATCCATCACTGGTTTGGAATATGTTATGTTAGGTTATTCTTTATTGCCTTATTAAGAGACATTTTCCTGTACATTATTGGCTTGTGAAATTATTATGATTCCCTCAGCGAACCTGTGTTATATGAAATATTGGCAAAGATAAACTCAGTCTCTTAGCCTAATCTGCTCTGAAACAAAACAGATATGTAACTTGGTTCATCTGACGCCTGTCTCCTCCAGCGTGACTTTAACACCTCTCCTGTTGCTGAAGCATTCGGGAAGTGAAGCCATCCCTGACCCTACAGAGAAAATACAAAGGCACAGAGGGCGGATAAACGTCCTAGATTAGAGACAGAAAGCCACTGTGTTACCCGCCGTGACTGAAAGGAAACACTGAAGATAAAGTCTGTACACACTGTGAGGTAGTATAGGTTTAAACTGGCCCATGATTACTTTAGAACTGGACATGGAGCAACAGACTGGTTCCAAATCGGGAAAGGAGTGTGTCAAGGCTGTATATTGTCACCCTGCTTATTTAACTTCTATGCAGAGTACATCATGAGAAATGCTGGGCTGGAGGAAGCACAAACTGGAATCAAGATTGCTAGGAGAAATATCAATAACCTCAGATATGCAGATGACACCACCCTTATGGCAGAAAGAGAATAAAAACTAAAGAGCCTTTTGATGAAAGTGAAAGAAAAGAGTGAAAAAGTAGGCTTAAAACTCAACATTCAGAAAACTAAGATCATGGCATCTGGTCCCATCACTTCATGGCAAATAGATGGGGAAAGAGTGGAAACAGTGTCAGACTTTATTTTGGGGGGCTCCAAAATCACTGCAGATGGTGATTGCAACCATGAATTGAAAGACGCTTGTTCCTTGGAAGAAAAGCTATGACCAATCTAGACAGCATATTTAAAAGCAGAGATGTTACTTTGCCAACAAAGGTCTGTCTAGTCAAAGCTGTGGTTTTTCCAGTAGTCATGAATGGATGTGAGAGCTGGACTATAAGGAAAGTTGAACACTAAAGAATTGATGCTTTTGAACTGTGGCATTGGAGAAGACTCTTGAGAGTCCCTTGAACTGCAAGGAGATCCAACCAGTCCATCCTAAAGGAAATCAGTCCTGAGTATTCATTAGAAGGACTGAGGCTGAAGCTGAAACTCCATTCCTTTGGCTATTTGATGTGAAGAGCTGACTCATTTGAAAAGACCCTGATGCTGGGAAAGATTGAAGGCAGGAGGAGAAGAATATGACAGAGGATGGGATGGTTGGATGGCATCACCAACTCAATGGTCATGAATTTGAGTAAACTCTGGGAGTTGGTGATGGACAGGGAAGCCTGGCGTGCTGCAGTCCATGGGGTTGCAAAGAGTCAGACATGACTGAGCAACTGAACTGATGAATGTTTGCTTTATGGTCAATGATATATACTCTGAAGATAGTGGACCAAGGGATGCAGGGAGCTCAGGGGGCCTGAGAAGAGAATCTAGACTCAACCTGCCCAGACAGGACTCCTTCAATCATATTCACTATGAGCCCTCAGGATTCTTGTGTTTTTTTTTCCAGGTTTTATTTGTTTATTTAACTTCTATTGGGGTATAATTGATCTACAATGTTGTGTTAGTTTCAGGTGTGCAGTGTAGTGATTCAGTTGTTGTTGCTGTTGTTCAGTCACTGAGTCGTGCCCCCTTCTTTGAGACCGCATGAACTGCCCCACGCCAGGCTTCCCTGTCCCTCACTATCTCCTAGATTGGGCTCAAACTCATGTCCATTGAGTTGGTGATGTCATCCAACCACCTCATCCTCTCTTGCCCCCTTCTCCTCTTGCTCTCAATCTTTCCCAGCTTCAGGGTCTTTTCCAATGAGTTGACTCTTCACATCAGGTGGCCAAAGGATTGGAGCTTCAGCTTCAGCATCAGTCTTTCCAATGAATAGTCAGGGTTGATTTCCTTTAGGACTGACTGGTTTGATCTCCTTGCTGTCCATATATCCATGTACATATATCCACTCTTTTTTATTTTCTTTTCCCATATAGATCATTAGAGTATTGAGTAGAGTTTCCTGTGCTATACAGCATGTCCTTGTTAATCATCTGTCATATAATAGTGTTTGTACATCAATGCAATCTCACAAGTTATCCCTCCCTCCTTACTCCCTGGTAACCATGTTTGTTTTCTAGATCGGTGACTCTATTTCAATTGTGTAGATGGCTACAGAACCCTCAGGATTCTTTAGTGGGCAGATTGGGAAATGGATACCAAAACCCTCTGCTTAGCATTCACTGCAGTGAAGAAACCATCTGCCTCTGGTTTCTGTTGTTTGTGACCCTGGCTGGAAAGAGGACTATTCATGGGAATTAAATCCTGAATAAAAGGGAAAACCATGGAGAAGATTGAGCTGAGTTACCTGGACCATACTGTAGGCCCTTGTTTGTTTTCTGTTTTAATACATAAGTGTGTACAAGTCAATCCCAAACTCCCAATAAATAATCTTATACATAGATAGAAGAGTTTATATAGTCCTGAACCAGGTGAGAATGCCTCTTATAAAGGGCTACTTTAATGAGGTTTCTTTCTTTTTAGTGTGTGTGCTGCTCTTCACACTGATAAAGCTAGAAGATGAGAGTAAGCGTGAAAGACTAAAATTAGCATCTCAGGCTTCCATGGTAACCAAAAAATGAAAGAATCAATTTTCTGTTGTTATACTATGTAAAATTTAGTTAGGTCTTTGTCAAAACAAGTCCTTTAAGTATTCTCAAATATTAGAAACATTAAGCTTTATAACAACCTTCATAGATGATTATTATAAATAATAATATATTATTTTTGATATTTGTCTAGTAGCAAACATTTTAAAATTCCTATTTTAATAGAAACTTAGATTTTAAAATTTTAATAAAAAGAATGATTAAATGTCTTTAGTGATAGATAAAATAGCTTGTTTCTAAAACAAGTAACTTGACATCCACAGAATTGACATCCAACTCAATAAAACAAATTAATAAGGTAATCAAAACTTCTAAATGTTTAGTTTCTGTCTAGCCCTTAAAAATATAACCAGAGAAACAGTAACATTGTGATTTTTAAATAAAAATATCTATCTATATCTGATATTTGTCCCTGTTCCAGGCACAGAACTCCATAAACACTTGGAATTTTCTAAGTGATGAGAGGGACAAAGGTTTTTGTTTGTTTGTTTGTTTTAATGTGAATGAGGTGACTTTTGGATCACTCATAGGTCACCTAAGGATGAAGGCTGGATGCCGGGGTAAAGAACATGTGATTGGAAAATTGGGAGGGAGGGCAGAAGGGAGAAGGGATGGAGGCTGGATGAATCAATGTCCAGTGATTTAATCAATTATACCTAGGTAAGGAAGGGTCTGTAAAAACCCAAATGGATGGGGTTCTGAGAGCTACCCGGTTGAGAAGCACAGAGGTCTGGAGAGGGCGATGCATTTGGAGAGAGCATGGGGGCTCCTTTCTGTGGCTCTTGCTGCCCATCTTTCATCTGGCTGTTCCTGAGTTCCTTTTATAATAAATGAGTGAACTAGGAAGGAAATGTTTCTCTGAGTTTTCTTAGCTGCTCTAGCAAATTAACTGAACCCCAAGAAAGGAACTAATCTGTAGCCAGTGGGTCAGAAGTACAGTGACAGCCTGTGATTGGACTCTGGCAGCAGTCTCAGGGACTCATGTAGGTCAAGTCAGCAATGCCATTTCCCCATCTCATCTTCTGTCGTCCCCTTCTCCTCCTGCCTTCAATCTTTCCCAGCATCAGGGTCTTTTCTAGAAACTATCCAAAACATAAAAACTCTACCTATTAAAGGGAAGAGTCCTTATTAAAATCACCTTTATGTATCCAAAACCCATGCTTTTTACAGAACTGTAGTAACTTGCAAAGAAGAAAGAGACTTCACCCCTGACCTGGGAATCCTCACAGGGGCTGTGCACTTCACAGTCAATTCTGACAGTGAACACTATGTTGCCTAATATGTATTCTTGGTGACAATATTCTTTTTTTTTTTAATTTATATAGTACAAGAAAAGTGTTCTCTTTTCAAAAAAATGTTAATTATTGACATGTACAAAATCCTTCTCTTTCCTTTGTAGTAATTCCCTTCTCTTTGTAATAATTCTGTCCTTTAGACAAATACCGTAGACTGTACCATAGACTTTTTCTAATTTGAATGCATTTTAATTTTGAGAATTTTGTCCCATTTCATTAAAGAGTTAGGGAGAATGTGTGTCATCAACTAGAGTGAAGAGTCTTGGAGTTATAAACTTCAACTTTGTTATCAATATCAACTTTGTTGATTGTTAAAAAAATGATGATGAAGATATTTATTTATCCCGAGTAGAAGTCTTTCCAGATATCCCCATTATAAAGTTTGCAGAATAAACAATTCCTTCAGAAGCACTGACTTTTTGTCATCAGTGACTCAGGTAAGTGTCCACTTATTTCAGGCAGTCGTGTGTCTGTTTTCTTTATTTCTTTAGAGAATTCTCATCTTTCCTTCCCCCCTAACTTCAATAATAAAAAGCATCATATTGATGACAAAGATCATTAACGTTCAGTTCAGTTCAGTTCAGTCGCTCAGTCATGTCTGATTCTTTGCGACCCCATGAATCGCAGGATGCCAGGCCTCCCTGTCCATCACAAACCCCCGGAGTTCACTCAGACTCATGTCCGTCGAGTCTGTGATGCCATCCAGCCATTTAATCCTTGGTCGTCCCCTTCTCCTCCTGCCCCCAATCCCTCCCAGCATTAAAGTCTTCTCCAATGAGTCAACTCTTCGCATGAGGTGGCCAAAGTACTGGAGTTTCAGCTTTAGCATCATTCCTTCCAAAGAAATCCCAGGGTTGATCTCCTTCAGAATGGACTGGTTGGATCTCCTTGCAGTCCAAGGGACTCTCAAGAGTCTTCTCCAACACCACAGTTCAAAAGCATCAATTCTTTGGCGCTCAGCCTTCTTCACAGTCCAACTCTCACATCCATACATGACCACAGGAAGAACCGTAGCCTTGACTAGACGGACCTTAGTCGGCAAAGTAATGTCTCTCCTTTTGAATCTGCTGTCTAGGTTGGTCATAACATTTCTTCCAAGGAATAAGCGTCTTTTAATTTCATGGCTGCAGTCACCATCTGCAGTGATTTTGGAGCCCCAAAAAATAAAGTCTGACACTGTTTCCACTGTTTCCCCATCTATTTGCCATGAAGTGATGGGACCGCATGCTATGATCTTAGTCTTCTGAATGTTGAGCTTTAAGCCAACTTTTTCACTCTCCTCTTTCACTTTCATCAAGAGGCTTTTAAGCTCCTCTTCACTTTCTGCCATAAGGGTGGTGTCATCTGCATATCTGAGGTTATTGATATTTCTCCTGGCAATCTTGATTCCAGCTTGTGTTTCTTCCAGTCCAGTGTTTCTCATGATGTACTCTGCATAGAAGTTAAATAAGCAGGGTGACAATATACAGCCTTGATGTAGTCCTTTTCCTATTTGGAACCAGTCTGTTGTTCCATGTCCAGTTCTAACTGTTGCTTCCTGACCTGCATACAGATTTCTTAAGAGGCAGGTCAGGTGGTCTGGTATCCTCATCTCTCTCAGAATTTTCCACAGTTTATTGTAATCCACACAGTTAAAGGCTTTGACATAGTCATTAAAGCAGAAATAGATGTTTTTCTTGAACTCTCTTGCTTTTTCCAAGATCCAGCGGATGTTGGCAATTTGATCTCTGGTTCCTCTGCCTTTTCTAAAACCAGCTTGAACATCAGGGAGTTCATGGTTCATGTATTGCTGAAGCCTGGCTTGGAGAATTTTGAGCATTACTTTACTGGCATGTGAGATGAGTGCAATTGTGTGGTAGCTTGAGCATTTTTTGGCATTTCCTTTCTTTGGAATTGGAATGAAAACTGATCTTTTCCAGTCCTGTGGCCACTGCTGAGTTTTCCACATTTGTGGGCATATTGAGTGCAGCACTTTCACAGCATCATCTTTCAGGATTTGAAACAGCTCAACTGGAATTCCATCACCTCCACTAGCTTTGTTCGTAGTGATGCTTTCTAAGGCCCACTTGACTTCACATTCCAAGATGTCTGGCTCTAAATTAGTGATCACATCATCATGATTATCTGGGTTGTGAAGATCTTTTTTGTACAGTTCTTCCATGTATTCTTGCCACCTCTTCTTAATATCTTCTGCTTCTGTTAGGTCCAGAACATTTCTGTCCTTTATCAAGCCCATCTTTGCATGAAATGTTCCCTTGATATCTCTAATTTTCTTGAAGAGATCTCTAGTCTTTCCCATTCTGTTCTTTTCCTCTATTTCTTTGCATTGATCACTGAAGAAGGCTTTCTTATCTCTTCTTGCTATTCTTTGGAACTCTGCATTCAGATGCTTATATCTTTGCTTTTCTCCTTTGCTTTTCACCTTTCTTCTTTTCACAGCTATTTGTAAGGCCTCCCCACACAGACATTTTTCTCTTTTGCATTTCTTCTCCATGGGGATGGTCTTGATCCCTGTCTCCTGTACAATGCCATGAACCTAATTCCATAGTTCATCAGGCACTCTATCTATCAGATCTAGACCCTTAAATCTATTTCTCACTTCCACTGTATAATCATAAGGGATTTGATTTAGGTCATACCTGAATGGTCTAGCAGTGTTCCCTACTTTCTTCAATATAAGCCTGAATTTGGCAATAAGGAGTTCATGATCTGAGCCACAGTCAGCTCCTGGTCTTGTTTTTGTTGACTGTATAGAGCTTCTCCATCTTTGGCTGCAAAGAATATAATCAGTCTGATTTTGGTGTTGACCATCTGGTGATGTCCATGTGTAGAGTCTTCTCTCGTGTTGTTGGAAGAGGGTGTTTGCTATGAACAGTGTATTTTCTTAGCAAAACTCTATTAGTCTTTGCCCTGCTTCATTCTGCACTCCAAGGCCAAATTTGCCTGTTACTCCAGGTGTTTCTTGACTTCCTACTTTTGCATTCCAG
This sequence comes from Budorcas taxicolor, assembly GCF_023091745.1. Classification (NCBI taxonomy): domain Eukaryota; kingdom Metazoa; phylum Chordata; class Mammalia; order Artiodactyla; family Bovidae; genus Budorcas; species Budorcas taxicolor. The sequence goes on along the minus strand of NC_068920.1, from coordinate 151,129,794 downwards.
TCCCCTATAATGAAAAGACATCTTTTTTAGGTGTTAGTTCTAAAAGATCTTGTAGGTCTTCATAAAACCATTCAACTTCAGTTTCTTTAGCATTACTGGTTGGGGCATAGACTTGGTAGACTTGGATATTAATGTTGCATTTGGTTAAATGAAGATTTTTATAAAAATGATTTGAAAAACCCTAGGCTGCAGTCTCAGTTGGTTTTCTTTATAGGAAATCTCTCACTATGCCAATAAGATGCATTCATTCCACAATGATTTGTAAAATGAATAGTTCAGAGCAAAAATTAAAGGCAGTACACTAGGAATGGAGAGATAAATACCAAGATTGCTTTATGAATACTACATTAATTATTTTTCTCACTGAAATCAACTTGGAAATTGGAATTTGAGGAGCAAAGTTGATCTGGCTCCTTCAATAAACTTTAAGGTACACCAAAGAATGCTCAAACTACCGCACAATTGCACTCATCTCACATGCCAGTAAAGTAATGCTCAAAATTCTCCAAGCCAGGCTTCAGCAATATGTGAACCATGAAATTCCAGATGTTCAAGCTGGTTTTCAAAAAGGCACAGGAACCAGAGACCAAATTGCCAACATCCGCTGGATCATGGAAAAAGCAAGAGAGTTCCAGAAAAACATCTATTTCTGCTTTAATGACTATGTCAAAGCCTTTAACTGTGTGGATTACAATAAACTGTGGAAAATTCTGGGAGAGATGGGAATACCAGACCACCTGACCTGCCTCCTGAGAAATCTGTATGCAGGTCAGGAAGCAACAGTTAGAACTGGACATGGAACAACAGACTGGTTCCAAATAGGAAAAGGAGTACGTCAAGGCTGTATATTGTCACCCTGCTTATTTAACTTCTATGCAGAGTACATCATGAGAAACGCTGGACTGGAAGAAACACAAGCTGGAATCAAGATTTCTGGGAGAAATATCAATAACCTCAGATATGCAGATGACACCACCCTTATGGCAGAAAGTGAAGAGGAGCTTAAAAGCCTCATGATGAAAGTGAAAGAGGAGAGTGAAAAAGTTGGCTTAAAGCTCAACATTCAGAAAACGAAGATCATAGCATGCGGTCCCATCACTTCATGGCAAATAGCTGGGGAAACAGTGGAAACAGTGTCAGACTTTATTATTTGGGGCTCCAAAGTCACTGCAGATGGTGATTGCAGCCATGAAATTAAAAGGTGCTTACTCCTTGGTAGGAAAGCTATGATCAACATAGATAGCATATTCAAAAGCAGAGACATTACTTTGCCGACTAAGGTCCGTCTAGTCAAGGCTACGGTTCTTCCTGTGGTCATGTATGGATGTGAGAGTTGGACTGTGAAGAAGGCTGAGTGCCAAAGAACTGATGCTTTTGAACTGTGGTGTTGGAGAAGACTCTTGAGAGTTCCTTGGACTGCAAGGAGATCCAACCAGTCCATTCTGAAGGAGATCAACCCTGGGATTTCTTTGGAAGGAATGATGCTAAAGCTGAAACTCCAGTACTTTGGCCACCTCATGTGAAGAGTTGACTCATTGGAGAAGACTTTAATGCTGGGAGGGATTGGGGGCAGGAGGAGAAGGGGATGACCAAGGATGAGATGGCTGGATGGCATCACGGACTCAATGGAGGTGAGTTTGAGTGAACTCTGAAAGTTGGTGATGAACAGGGAGGCCTGGCATCCTGCGATTCATGGGGTCGCAAAGAATCGGACCTGACTGAGCGACTGAACTGAACTGAAGTGAATGTAAAAAATGTTCACTTCATCACTAGCGATGCCATAAGCATGATTCAATATTGGTTGAACCAAAAGCTTTATTTCTTAGGGTGGGCAAGGACATTTTCCAATAATCATTATTAGCTGAGAAACAGCTAATATTATGAATGGATGATGTGTAGAGAGATGGCTATATGAACAGAGATGCTATGGTACTATTTTTATAAATGCGTTATGGTAATAAGTGCTATTTTAATATTTGAAGAATATCCTAAAGGCTGGTTTATGTGTCCTGGGGCCTGGAAATGTGAACACTTTTGAAAACCCTTTGAGGATCATCTTTATCCAAATACAGTCAAAAGCTAATTTCTTTAAAATTCTGAGAAGGGAGTTGGGCAGAAAGGGAGAGATGGAGGGGACTTCCTTGGTGGTCTAGTGGTTAAAACTTTACTTTCCAATGCAGGTGGTGTAGGTTTGATTCCTGGTAGGGGAGCTAAGATCCCACATGCTTCTTGGCTAAGAAACCAAAACATAAAAAGCAGAAGCGATATTGTAATAAATTCAATAAAGACTTTAAAAATAGTCCACATAGGAAAAATTTTTCAAAAAAAGAGAGAAGTTGAAAAGACTTAAGCATCTTGGAAATGAGAAATCTTGCCAACCTGTGGGAAAGCATTTTAGACTCAGATTTTGTGTGTGTGTGTCATTTAAGCTTAAATACCTGAGAAGCAATTAAAATGCAACTTTTGTTTCCAATAGTAGATTTTCTAGATGAATGGAAAACTTAAATCAGGATGTTTTATGCAATAAGAAAATATAAAAAATATGTTAACCTTTAAATCTAAGGCATCCAACTGGTTGCTCTACAGTACCAGATTTTGCCAAGAAATGTTTGAGACATGCTTAGGAAACTATTACAAGTATGCTTTGAAAAAATTCCTTAATTTTATAAAATGTTGACATAATATCAGGTTAGATTTCCTTGAAGTAAAATATTTTATAAAGTTATTTTTATGCTATGGCATTAATCCCTAGAAAATGAGAATGTTTAATTATTGATTTTCTTTTTTCAGTAAAGAGGCCACAGAAAGCAAGACCATTATGATGAACTGGATGAACAATCATATAATTGAATATAAAGCATACATTTAGTATGAAGTCCCTTAAAAATTAAAATAAAGTGCTACAATTTCAAAACAATTTGTTTTCTAGAATGACAAAGTTCCTAGTAAACTATGAATGTTCAAAATGGCTTTGAAAATTCACATGCTACGTTCAAGACTGGCTTAGCTTGTCCCATTCCCTAAATGGTTATTTGTGCCAATTAGTTGATTTCTTGTTATTAAATTAATCCTAATGGATTTGGTAGATAATTTGAATTTTATTTAAGTCCTGAGGAAAAAATTCACTCACTTTCCCAGGCTATGACAAACATTTGCAGACAAATATCCTTTATTATTCAGCCAGGACACCTGTTTTATTTTATTTTCATGCCAGTTGTATCACCTTTTGTATAGACAAAGAGACAATACTAGTAAGAATATTTTTAAAAGGAAACACTGGATTAACCAAATTCAGGGGAAATACCCTTCTTAAGAGTACTAAGCCTAAACTTTAGACAGCTAGTTTCATCATGTTCTTCACATTTATTATTTTAAAACATGCATTTGAATAATCAGTAATCTCTCATTCTAATTAAAGTAAGTAGATACTCTTGATGAGGAACTCATTAAACAAAATTAGTTCTGAAAGTTATTATCCTTTAATTGAACATTTCACCTGAACATAGCACACATGGCTTTAGAGATGAATATACACATGGACAAAGGCCAGAGCATATTTGACAATAGGACTCAGACCCCTGACCTCTGCAGCAATTTCTCCAGGAAGCCAAACCACAACTTTGCAGCCATCAGACCCAACGGGCTGTGCTTGGTCAATGACTGCCAACTTTCTAGTTTTTGGCTCTGCTTCCAACTCAGCACCAGTTAGAGAAAGTCGCACATGTTCCCCAAACCAATCTAATAAAATGCTTGACTTTTCATTAGCTTTCTTATGCCCCAAACCTCCACTCGAAGCTCATCTGGAGACTTCCACCCCACTTGGATCTTCACCACTCTCCATCTGCCTGCTTTCTGCCAAATTTGAGTGATGGTGGCTGTTTTTCCGGTTATAGCAAACTTTGGATGAATAGCCCCTTCTTATTCTCACTTGGGTGATCATTTATTTCTACGGACTTCATAGACGCATATTCCTTAGTTAATTTTCTTTGCTGAAATATTCATTTGTAACAGACGCAGAGGGTCTGCTCTGCAGAAGGTTTGTTGGCAGACATGGTATTTGGGAGAAAGAATGCATGGTGCTTCCCAGGTGGCGCTAGTGATAAAGAACCCGCCTGCCTGTGTAGGAGACGTAAGAGACAGGGGTTCGATCCCTGAGTTGGGAAAATCCCCTGGAGAAGGGAATGGCAACCCACTCCAGTGTTCCTACCTGGGGAATCCCATGGGCAGAGGAGACTAGTGGGCTACAGTCCATGGGGTCGCAAAGAGTCGGATATGACTGAAGTGACACTTAGGGACACACTTATGCCTGGCGTAGATAGTTAGCAGTTAAAATTGATCTCATATCTCTTTCCTCCTTACTCTGTCTTACTCAGCTACATCTACTCATTACTGCTTCAGCTTTTAGAGTGCCTCTCTTGCCTGCCTTTCTTCCATTTTTTTTTTTTCTCTGTAAGTATCCAGGTTAAGGTTTTGACTATCTGCTACATACCATTCAATTTAAAACTCTCTCTCTTCACTCACATCCTACCAAACAGACTTTCTATGTCCTGCCTCCCTCCCCTACAATTCAGGCTTGTCAGTCAAAACTTCCTAAAATGCACTTATTTAAATAAAATATAGCTCTTCCTTCACTAACTGAAAATGGACAAAATCCTCAGCTTACTCCCCAAAGCCCTCCATTGTCCAAGTATGGAATACTTCTGTTAACAACGCATACTTCTTTTAGCAAAGTGAGTTTATCCTTGAACACAGAGCAGACTTCGCTCTTTCTTACCTTTCTAATTTCTTCTTGGAATCCAAAAATGTTTTGTTCTGTTCCTCTTAATCTAACCACTAGAAGTTACCTTTGAAGAAACAGTTCCTTGCTTCTGATATTTAAATCCTTCTCTTAAAATGCAGACTTGAAAGATACTTACAAGGACTAGCCCCTTAACTGGGTAAACTAGCAGGTTTTAACCCACATGCAACCAATATAAACTAGTAATAGTAGATTAATATGTTGAATTGAGGAAGATTCAGATATTGTGACCAGGTTCTTCAGGTGACATGCGGCTGCTGCTGCTGCTAAATTGCTTCAGTCGTATTCGACTCTGTGCGACCCCATAGATGGCAGCCCACCAGGCTCTGCCGTCCCTGGGATTCTCCAGGCAAGAACACTGGAGTGGGTTGCCATTTCCTTCTCCAAGGCACGAAAGTGAAAAGTGAAAGTGAAGTCGTTCATTAAGTGTCCGACTCTTATATATTAGATGAGAGGGATCTCACTGATATCTTCAGGAAATTCCATCCAAATGCAGAAGAATACACCTTCTTCTCAAGTGCACATGGAACATTCTCCAGGATAGACCACATCTTGGGTCACAAATCGAAACTCTTAAACTTACCTTTCTTAAATTTAAGAAAATTGAAATTGTGTCAAGCATCTTCTCTGACCACAATGCTATGAGATTAGATATCAATTACAAGGAAAAGACTATAGGAAACACAAACACATGGAGATTAAACAACATGTTTCTAAATAACCAACAGGTTACTGAAGAAATCAAAAGGGAAATCAAAAAACTTTCTAGAAACAAATGACAATGAAAACACAACAATCCAAAGCCTATGCTGCTGCTGCTAAGTCGCTTCAGTCGTGTCTGACTCTGTGCAACCCCATAGACGGCAGCCCACCAGGCTCCGCTGTCCCTGGGATTCTCTAGGCAAGAACACTGGAGTGGGTTGCCATTTCCTTCAATTCATGAACGTGAAAAGTGAAAGTGAAGTCGCTCAGTCGTGTCCGACTCTTCGCCACCCCGTGGACTGCAACCTACCAGGCTCCTCCATCCATGAGATTTTCCAGGCAAGAGTACTGGAGTGGTTTGCCATTGCCTTCTCCTCAGGTGACATGAGAGATTACTTAATTAAATAAAAACTGATAACCTTTAAAACAGTGGTCAAGTGACAATTGGTTAACATGGCCAGGAGGAGCCAGTTGATAATCTTAACAACTTATCAAAGTTTGCTGTCTGTGTTCTAGATATTTTATTTGCAATTAACGATGCATTTCTCTATAAGCTTCTTCTATGATCTTTTAAAACATTTTCTAATTAATTGCCTATCTATTGACCATAACTCTACTTAAGCTCTCTATCCTCAATTAAAATAATTCTCTGAAAGCAGATTTGTGTTATCTTCTAGAATATTTCAGAGTTAGTTCCCATAAACATGAGGTTTTATTCTATTTGTAGAAAAATATAATACAAAATGAGAGGAGTAGGGGAATTTGGGTAATCACTTTAAAAATAAAGATATTTAAAAATAATGATGCAGACTTTCAGTTGCCAAAAGTTTCAGTTGGCTAAAAGATTTTCCACCTTCTTGAAAAGTGGATAGTAAGAAGCTATTGCTAGTTACCAGAAAGAAAGGGAAGACGCATATTGTTTGCTAAGCAGAAATAGAATTTCAATATTATTTTTTTCTTCTTTTGGGAAATCAAAAGTTTTTTCTATAGAGTACAGACTAGAATGTAACTTTGGCAGTGAAGATTTGTGACTTGAATTCACAGTGAAACATGAACTTGCCAGTGTGATCTCTGAATTCTGTTGTCTGGTCACTTTATTTCATAGATGCTTAAATGGTTGGATTCTCTGTTAGGTTTGATAAATATCCTCAAGATGTGCCTTAATGATTATCCAGATTTAACTTTAATTTGTATGATAGGAGATTTTTTTAAAAAAACTAAATAAAATGGAAAGCATTAAAATAAAGGAATTAAATTCCTAGCTCAAAATATCAGGAAAAAAATGAACCTAAACCCAGTAGAGACAGTAAAAACAAACCAATAAACAATTAAGAAAAGGAACTACAGGTCAACATCTCTTATAAAAATGAATGCAAAAATACTCAAAAAAGTATTAACAGAAACCAATAGCACATAAAGAAAATAATATACAATGACCAAGTTACATTTATTATAAGAATATGAGAAGTTTCTTTTAATATTAAGAAATTCATAAATATCATAAAACATCTATCTGTTGTCTATCATCCATCTGGCCTATATTTATTTATCTAATATATCTGTCTCTATCTCTCTGTATCTTTATCTCCAAGAGTGAATGCACATGCATATATTTTCTAGTTTTGTCCACTATGAGAGTCTAGAATCAATGACACCTCAATATCAATGACCACATTTAGCAACCATATCTTAGGTTCCAATAAAAAGAGACAGAGCTCCTTAAAGAAATGGTTGATTCCAGGTTTGGGGAATAGAAAAAGCAAGGTAAGCCTAGAATATGTTGTGGGTGTCAGAAAGTAAAAACACGTTAAAAAAACAAAGTGATGGGGTCCCGTTGGGAGGTCACATGATGTCTGAAGAAGAGAAGAGAAGTGGTGGCTTCCCTTGCTGCGGAGCATGGGCCTGGTTGTCGCAGTGCATGGGCTTCTCATTGAGGCGGCTTCTCTTGTGGCAGAGCGCAGGCTCTAGAGCCCAGGCTCAGTAGTTGTGCACAGGCTGAGTTACTCTGTGGCTTCTGGGACCATCCCGAATCAGGGATCGAACCTGTGTGTCTTGCATTGGCAGGCTGATTCCTTACCACTGAGCCACCAGGGCATCCACCCTGGATTATTTAAAAAATCATGCTTAATTTAGAAATATTTTTTCTCCCAAATTAGAGTAAATAGAAATGAAAAGATGAAGAAGAGGATCAGGTGCAGTTTTTAAAACCCCCATCTATTGCCCCCCAAATATCCAAATGCCTATCAGGCATTACATATTGCATAAGCAATGGCCTTTTTCTAGCAACTCATACTGTAGGTGGCAAATAACACGTCCTGATGATAACAGTTGTTGCTGGTCATGTCTGCCTCTTTGCAGCCCCATGGACTCTAGCCCGCCAGGCTCCTCTGTCCATGGGATTCTCCAGGCAAGAATAGTGAAGTGGGTTGCCATGCCCTCCTCTAGGGGGTCTTCTTGACCGTCATTTCCTGCATTGAAGGTGGTTTCTTTACCACTGAGCCACAAGGGAACCCCCACAATGATAATAAGACATTTTTAACAAGAGTGGGTACTTCTACTACTGCAGTACAACTAGTATTTCTAGAGTAAAATGCTCATTGACGTGTATGCACACACAAACTCTAATTCTCACAATAACCCTGCAAGTTATGTATTGTTATTCCTGCTCTACTGCTCAAATACCTAAGGATATCAGGATCTGAGAACTCATCTTACTATGGAGTTTTCTACAGAGGTCTGCCAGGAGATTAAGTCTATTTTCTTTTTCTCTGAAGAACAGAGGATGAATTTAGAGTATTTGCAAGTCTTTCTGAGTCAGAGGTGAAGATGGTAACATTCACTCTGGTGTGCTGTCAGAGGACTGGCTGCGACGCATATTAAGGTCCGTACTCATCATGTGATGACCGCCCATTAAATGTCAGTGTCCTCTCTCCCTCCTTCCCAACACACAAGTAATGGTTACCTTTTGTGGTCAGGCTCTTCAGCAATATTTAGTCACCACAGATCTTGGAAACTGTGTGTTATCTCAGCCCCAACAGCTATTACTGTCATACTCGGTCAGGCAAAGCTGATGGGAATTTTTCACATACATCTTCCAACATTCCAAATGCATACTCTACATAATAGAGTATAGGAAAAAACATAATCAAATTGCCCTCTACTTTGGTTTGGACACAGAAGAAACATTTCAGACCACAAGAAGCAGGTGGGAACTTCTAAATCACATCATATTTTCTGTGGCTTGTAGAATATTAATAACTTGGTCAACCTTCACAGACCATTTCCAGAGACTTCTGAATTCTTGAATATTGTAGAAATATTTTCTACTCTTAAGCTCACTGTGAAGATCATGAACAAAAGGAGGCTCATACTATCTTTAAAGCATTCTTCCCCAAACTTTCTGCCTTTTATAAAGGGTATTTTTCAAGGAATTTTATATTCCAGTTTCATAATGTAGTTTGTACATTATATGAAATATCATATCAATTCTTACTATATCTAGAGCAATGCCACTGTGTATTAAGTGAATGAAATACTGTGGTTATTAGATAAAACAGGGCATAATGGTATGCTGTAAAAGACTGTCTTGAATAAATAGGAGCAGAAAGCCAAAACTCCACAGAGGCACTTCAAGTGAATTTGATCACCAGGTTGAAGTGAATTGTTGACAAAACCCTTGTTTTACTGCACTGACTCAGCATAGCATCCAGTCTCTCATGCCTTGGCATATTTTGATGTTTCACTGCTGACATGCTGGCTCGGGGAGTCACGTGTCTGGCCTCACTGCGTGATCCAACATGAGAAAAGATTTCAAACCCTTGAACTCCCAAATGCTGGCATTGAATAATTTAATACCTTTTTTTGATGCTTTATGTTTAATAATCTAGAACAGGTCATCAGACATTTCGTTCATTCATTCATAATTGAAATCTCAAGGTTAGTCTCCATGCGAGTGCTTTTCCATGTTTGGGCAGGGACGATAGTAATGGCCCGGATCAGAGTTTGCAGCAGTGAGCTTCCTCTGAGCAGCTGAAAGTGCTTTATCCTCCGAGTAGGTTGTCTATGATGATCCAGTCTCGGCTCCTCAGATAGGTCAGATAGGACTCCTGCTGCTGCTGCTGCTAAGTCGCTTCAGTCGTGTCCGACTCTGTGCAACCCCATAGACAGCAGCCTACCAAGCTCCGCTGTCCCTGGGATTCTCCAGGCAAGAACACAGGAGTGAGTTGCCATTGCCTTCTCCAATGCATGAAAGTGAAAAGTGAAAGTGAAGTCGCTCAGTCGTGTCCGACTCTTCGCCACACCATGGACTGCAGCCCACCAGGGTCCTCCATCCATGGGATTTTCCAGGCAGGAGTACTGGAGTAGGGTGGCATTGATAGGACTCCTGCCTGATGGATAAGTATAGAAGGGGATGAGAAGACTCACGGCCATGATGGTCACAAGGTTAACACTGCATGTGGGGCCTCCATAAGGCTTCCCTGGTCGCTCAGTGATAAAGAATCTGCCTGCCAGTGCAGGAGCCACAGGAAACCTGGGTTTGATCCCTGGATCAGGAAGAAGGGAATGGCTACCCACTCCAGTACTCTTGCCTGGGAAATCCCATGGACAGAGGAGCCTGGGGTGCTACAGTCCATGAGGTCACAAAGAGTTGGATATGATTTATTGACTAAACAACAATAGGGCTTCAGTGAACATGAAATCTGTGCGGAAACAAAGACTTCTTGAGGGGAAATGATATGGACAGTTTTGAAGTCTGTACAAGGTGCTGGTCAGTGGGGTTCAGGTTAAATATCTAATCACATGATTTAATTCTCATAACTACCCTAAGGCAAAGCTCAGAGAATTCGAGTAATTTCCCCAGGCTACAGAGCTGGTAAATGATTTGTCTCATTTTGGAATCCAGCTTCATACTGCCCCTTTGCAAATGTAATTCACTCATTTATCAACTGTTTGTTGAGTGCTTACTGCATGCTAAGGACTGTTTTAGGCACATGAAATATATAAGAACTCCTGGCACTCATGGAATTTAAAAGAGAGGATAAAAAATGCATTTTATGTGCTTATGTGATGAAGCAGAGTACTGAAGAAAGATTATGCCAAGGACAGTTTTAAAAAGAATTGTTGGGATAGGAGTCACTGAGAAAGTAGCACAAAGCTATGAACTCTCCGTGGATGCCTGGAGTGTGGACAATGCTTTTACAGAAAAGTGACAACTGAACGAGATCCTACATAAATAATAAACAGGAATTTAGTAGGAGGAAAAAGAGAATGATAATCCTGAGGCAATTCAAAGTAATGAGATTAGAAATTTATTAAAAAAACACCCTGTTTTTATGTTGAACCTGTGTACTTAAATGAGACAGACACAGAGGGAACATCCTGGCTTCTTTACCTCCTTCCAAAACAAACCAAAATAGAGTGCTGTCCATTTAGAATATCCAGTGCCGATTTCTTGCCCATGAGCATCATTTGGAAATGACATTATCTTACCTGATCTGATGATGCTGTAACTGTAACTGCGAAATGTGTAACCACCCAGTCTCCAGAAAAAAATGCTTGCATCTGTATCAGTCATTAATTTCCATGGTGTAAATATTCTAATCATAGTCAGTTTGAAGCTACTGACACGCAATCACTAAATGAGGTCTTGAAAAGAGATGTGAGTTAGTACAGCGTTATATAGTATTTCTACCTGGCAGACACAAAACATGCAAATAGCTTTTAATAATTACTGAGCTTAGCCATTGATTTACCAAAGTCTTAGAAGAGAACAAAGCATGGCTCTTATGAGACGGTATGAGCTGTTTCCACCCCACCACTGGGTGGCATAGGAATAAAAGGAATTTCATGTTTTCTCTAAGTCAGATCTTAGATATTTTTGTTCTGGAGAAATCTCCCAGTTCAGGGAAATGTACCATTCAGAATGCTTTTATTTTTGGTGACAAGATACTTGTCATTAAGGTGTCAGAGCCTGGTAGCTGGTTAAGACCATTGCCAGCTACGATGTGGTCCCACTTGTTTTTCTGCTTGTGCTTTTGGTGTCATATCGCAAAATATCATTGCCAAGATTTCTTCCCTGTGCTTTCTTCTAGGGGTTTTATGGTATCAGGTCTTATAATTTGACTTAATTTTCATGAGTGATGTAAGATGAGGGTTCAATTTCATCTTCTTCAGATTGTTATCCATTCTTTTGTTGAAGAGACTGTCATTTTCCCACTGAGTGTTCTTGGCTCACTTGGCAAATATTAGTTGGCCTTGTATGCTGGGTTTATTACCAGGCTCTCTTTTCTATTCCATTGGAGACTTTTCCTCACTGAATGGTTGCATCTGCTTGCATGCTGCCCATAATCCCACTCCAAGGGCAAGCATGATGCCAGCAGGTTAAGGGAGGTTATTACGGTACTTTCATTTGAACTGCTTTTATGTTGTAGCTTTGAAGGTGGTAAAAAAGACAGTTGTGGAGACTGCAACTTTTAATCTTCTGGAATATAAATATGCCTCTGATGCAAGGGAAAATGTTGATTGCCCTGGTGCTTTTTTCTGTGTTTGAATATCTCCCCCCAGGGGGAGCCACTGCCCAGAATATCACTTTTGCTGCTGAGTTACCTGAAACACCTAAAGAGAAACAATTCATAGGAGAAGCAGTCACTAATAAGACCTCGTCACAAGAGTTCATGACTTTAAAGATTCTTGTTTTGTTTTCTTTCTTTCTTTTTTTTTTTTTTTTGGTTGTTGCTGCTATTACCATTCCTGTTATGTGTAGCATCACAGGACATTTTTCCACTTCCTAAAATGTGGTCACACTAGGACCACGGTCTTGTCTAACTCAATGAAACTAAACCATGCCCATGGGGCCACCAAGGATGGGTGGGTCATGGTGGAGAGGTCTGACAGAATGTGGTCCACTGGAGAAGGGAATGACAAACCACTTCAGTATTCTTACCTTGAGAACCCCATGAACAGTATGAAAAGGCAAAATGATAGGATACTGAAAGAGGTACTCTCCAAGTCAGTAGGTACCCAATATGCTACTGGAGATCAGTGGAGAAATAACTCCAGAAAGAATGAAGGGATGGAGCCAAAGCAAAAACAATACCCAATTGTGGATGTGACTGGTGATAGAAGCAAGATCTGATGCTATAAAGAGCAATATTAGGAACCTGGAATGTCAGGTCCATGAATCAAGGCAAATTGGAAGTGGTAAAACAGGAGATGGCAAGAGTGAACATCGACAGTCTATGAATCAGAGAACTACAATGGAATGGAATGGGTGAATTTAACTCAGATGACCATTATATCTACTACTGTGGGCAGGAATCCCTTAGAAGAAATAGAGTAGCCATCATGGTCAACAAGAGTCCAAAATGCAGTACTTGGATGCAGTCTCAAAAATGACAGAATGATCTCTGTTCATTTCCAAGGCAAACCATTCAATATCACAGTAATCCAAGTCTATGCCCCAACCAGTAATGCTGAAGAAACTGAAGTTGAACGGTTTTATGAAGACCTATAAGACCTTTTAGAACTAGTACCTATAAAAGATGTCTTTCTCATTATAGGGGAATGGAATGCAAATTAGAAAGTCAAGAAATAGCTGGAGCAACAGACAAATTTGGCCTTGGAATGTGGAATGAAGCAGGGCAAAGACTAATAGAGTTTTGCCAAGAAAATGCACTGGTCATAGCAAACACCCTCTTCCAACAACACGAGAGAAGACTCTACACATGGACATCACCAGATGGTCAACACCGAAATCAGATTGATTATATTCTTTTCAGCCAAAGATGGAGAAGCTCTATACAGTCAACAAAAACAAGACCAGGAGCTGACTGTGGCTCAGATCATGAACTCCTTATTGCCAAATTCTGAGTTAAATTGAAGAAAGTAGGGAAAACTACTAGTCCATTCAAGTTTGACCTAAATCAAATCTCTTATGATTATACAGTACAAGTGAGAAATAGATTTAAGGGGCTAGATCTAATAGACAGAGTGCCTGATGAACTATGGAATGAGGTTCGTGACACTGTACAGGAGACAGGGATCAAGACCATCCCCATGGAAAAGAAATGCAAAAAAGCAAAATGGCTGTCTGAGGAGGCCTTAAATTAGCTCGAAAAGAAGAGAAGTGAAAAGCAAAGGAGAAAAGGAAAGATATAAGCATCTGAATGCAGAGTTCCAAAGAATAGCAAGAAGAGAGAAGAAAGCCTTCTTCAGCGATCAATGCAAAGAAATAGAGGAAAACAACAGAATGGGAAAGACTAGAGATCTCTTCAAGAAAATTAGAGATACCAAGGGAACATTTCATGCAAAAATGGGCTTGATAAAGGACAGAAATGTTATGGACCTAACAGAAGCAGAAGATATTAAGAAGAGGTGGCAAGAATACACAGAAGAACTGTACAAAAAAGATCTTCAAAACCAAGATAATCACAATGGTGTGATCACTCACCTAGAGCCAGACATCCTGGAATGTGAAGTCAAGTGGGCCTTAGAAAGCATCACTATGAACAAAGCTAGTGGAGGTGATGGAATTCCAGTGGAGCTATTTAAAATCCTGGAAGATGATGCTGTGAAAGTGTTGCACTCAATATGCCAACAAATGTGGAAAACTCAGCAGTGGCCACAGGACTGGAAAAGGTCAGTTTTCATTCCAATCCCAAAGAAAGGCAATGCCAAAGAATGCTCAAGCTACCACACAATTGCATTCATCTCACACGCTAGTAAAGTAATGCTCAAAATTCTCCAAGCCAGGCTTCAGCAATACGTGAACTGTGAACTTCCAGATGTTCAAGGTGAATTTAGAAAAGGCAGAGGAACCAGAGATCAAATTACCACCATCCGCTGGATCATGGAAAAAGCAAGAGAGTTCCAGAAAAACATCTATTTCTGCTTTATTGACTATGCCAAAGCCATTGACTGTGTGGATCACAGTACACTGTGGAAAATTCTTCAAGAGATGGGAATACCAGACCACTTGACCTGCCTCTTGAGAAACCTATATGCAGGTCAGGAAGCAACTGTTAGAACTGGACGTGGAACAACAGACTGGTTCCAAATAGGAAAAGGAGTACATCAAGGCTGTATATTGTCACCCTGATTATTTAATTTCTATGCAGAGTACATCATGAGAAATGCTGGGCTGGAAGAATCACAAGCTGGAATCAAGATTTCCGGGAGAAATATCAATAACCACAGATATGCAGATGACACCACCCTTATGGCAGGAAGTGAAGAGGAACTCAAAAGCCTCCTGATGAATGCGAAAGAGGAGAGTGAAAAAGTTAGCTTAAAGCTCAACATTCAGAAAACGAAGATCATGGCATCTGGTTCCATCACTTCGTGGGAAATAGATGGGGAAACAGTGGAAACAGGTCAGACTTTATTTTTGGGGGGCTCCAAAATCATTGCAGATGGTGACTGCAGCCATGAAATTAAAAGACGCTTACTCCTTGGAAGGAAAGTTATGACCAACCTAGATAGCATATTCAAAAGCAGAGACATTGCCGACTAAGGTCCGTCTAGTCAAGGCTATAGTTTTTCTGGTGGTCATGTGTGGATGTGAGTTAGACTGTGAAGAAAGCTGAGTGCCAAAGGATTGATGCTTTTGAACTGTGGTGCTGGAGAAGACTCTTGGGAGTCCCTTGGACTGCAAGGAGATCCAACCAGTCCATTCTGAAGGAGATCAACCCTGGGATTTCTTTGGAAGGAATGATGCTAAAGCTGAAACTCCAGTACTCTGGCCACCTCATGCGAAGAGTTGACTCATTGGAAAAGACTCTGATGCTGGGAGGGATTGAGGGCAGGAGGAGAAGGGGACGGCAGAGGATGAGATGGCTGGATGGCATCACCGACTCAATGGACGTGAGTCTGAGTGAACTCCGGGAGTTGGTCATGGACAGGGAGGCCTGGCATCCTGTGATTCATGGGGTCGCAAAGAGTCAGACACAACTGAGTGACTGACCTGAACTTTACTGAAAATGTGGAAGCAAACAGGATGCCCGGTTCTTTTTCCAAAGTATCTGAGTAGAAAAAATATTGCTTATGTATGATCATCTGATAATCTCCCCAGACTTAATAACAGTGTAGGTGAAAGACTAGGGCTCTCTGGTGGCTCAGGGCAAAGAATTCGCCTGCCAAGGCAGGAGACATGGGTTCAATATCTGAGTCAGGAAGATCCCTTGAAGAAGGAAATGGCAATCCACCCCAATGTTCTTGCCTATAGAATCCCATGCAGAGAGGAGCCTGGAGGGCTACAGTCCAGGGGTTGCAAAGAGTCAGAGACAGCTTAGTGACTAAACAACAACAAACAAAGTGACAGAATGCAAATTTATTGCTCACTAAGCCACGTGAATTGTTTCCAGGATTTAATTTTTAATATTCAAAATAAATTGTACAGAGGGGGCAGACTATGAAACCAGACTCAACTGATTTTTTTCTCAACTGCAGAAGCTCAGTAAAGGTTGAATAAGTGACTCAATCTCAAATTTACTGTTGAGGAAACATATTCAAGGAAATGAGAGAGTCAGTTCCTAGGTAGGTTGATAAGAAGTCCAGGGTCCCCGAGGAGGAGAAGGGCCCTTGACAAGGAGACAGGGGTCTGGGGTTATCAAGGAGGAGAAAAAGACGTACTTTTTTTTCTGCATTGTTTTGTCTTAGTCAATATAACAATGTATCTTGCTTGAGGACGTGTTTTTCCTTAAGAAGAATCTTCTGAATAATCTTGTTATCTTATATACCATATATATGCATATATAATATATATTATATATATATACAATTATATATTATATATATATATATAAGATAACAACATATATTGTGGGAGAGGGGTCTGGTGAAACCTTTCTATTATTAGTTGAATCTTGTTAATTTAAGAAGTATGATGTGGGATTGGGTCTGGTAAAGGTATATAAGGCCTTCATAAGACTAGTGAGGGGGGCACTCTCCATCTCCCTTGTGTCTCTGTCAGAAGCTTTCTCTGTCTCTTTTTCACTTTAATAAAACTCTGAAGCTCTTGAGTGATCAAGCCTGGTCCCTGGTCCTGAAGCTAAATCTTCTTCGGAGATCATGACTCCGACATCATTCACCTTCAGCTATCAAAGTTTCTTACATTGGGCAACACTAGCCAGTTAATAAGTGGTAGAGCCTTATTGAAGTATAACATTTTCTGGTTTCGACGCTCTTTCTTTCTCAAAGTACTATGTTCCTCCACGGTGTCCACCTGGGAGAGAATGAGGGGTGGCAATTAGAGCACTGAGTTTAGAGTTTGATGTCTGTAACTCTGGGCTGCATTCTTGATCCACAGATGAGAAGCTCATTGATCTTCACCATTTCTCTTGTCTCCCTTTCTGCAAATGTTTGTCCTGCAAAAGTCATAAGGCATTAAAACCACTTCATAACATTTAAATATAATATTTAGTTGAGATATTATTTTTCAACAAGTACTGTAGAGATGCCCTTTTTGTTCCCTGCATGTAATTAGTAAAACAGCCACTTTGACAGGTTTGTACCTGAAATCCGGTATTTATTTTGGCCTTTCTCCTGCCAGTTATTTGTGCCCAAACTTGTTTTGACTAGCCACACTACATGGACACCAAAGGGTCTCATAATTGGTTTTTCTTCTGGGGCATCACTGAAAACAGAGTCTCTGAAGCATGATGTGCAGAGGAGCTGCCTCAGAGTCACTCGGGGAGCAGGTTGTGATGGACCCTAAGGTCTGTATCAAGAGAAACTCCCAGCTGGTAGACAGTGGGCTTCTTAACCTTCCCAAGTGAATTCTGTTGTTCTATCAGTGTTTCCGACTCTTTGTGACCCCATAGACTGCAATGCACCAGGCTTCCCTGACCTTCACTTCCTCCCAGACTTTGCTCAAACTCATGTCCCTTGACTCCATGATGCCATCCAACCATCTCATCCTCTGTCGTCCCCTTCTCCAGCCTTCAATCTTTCTCACCATCAGGGTCTTTTCCAATGACTCAGTTCTTCGCATCAGGTGGCCAAAGTATTGGAGCTTCAGCTTCAATATCCATCCTTTCAATGAATATTCAGGACTGATTTCCTATAAGATTGACTGGTTTGAGCTTCTTGCTGTCCAAGGGACTCTCAAAGGTATTTTCCAGCACCACAGTATAAAAGCCTCAGTTCTTTGGTGGTCAGTCTTCTTTATGGTCCAACTCACATGCATACTCACATGACTCCTGGAAGAACCATAGCTTTGGGGAGTTTGAGACCTGCTGCACTGCACACTGTGTACATATGTGTAGCATCACAATACAGTCCAGCATGGTGAACATATTCTTTTGAAAGCAATGGATAGAGAGCCTCATTGATGGTTATCTCACTTTGGGAAATTACCCTTTGGAACTGACGCAATGGAGAAAGTACACTGCTTCATGGAAGCTATGTTTAGCTTTCAGTCATCCATGTTGGAAGAGCCAGTCAGGAGCCTGAGGGTTTAGATGCAGGCCAGCTCAGCAGCCTCCCACATGTGTGACTTCAGGGGCTCTTCCGCTCTGTGCCTTATCTCAGCATCCTCAGGGGACCAGAGGCCAGCAGAGACCTCCTTGGGAGTTTGTGAGGTTCCTATGGTGTCAACAGGTTGACACGAGGCAGACATCTTGTCCGCAGCAGACATCTGGTGTCCCTTCACTGTTTCTGATGCTGAGGATAAGAGGCACCCTCTTCCTTTCTCCTGGTGACCAGCAGCCTTGGACACTGAGTCTAGGCAGGAGCCAGGATGCCCGAACTCAGAGACCATCATGCAGGTCCCGAGCAACATCCCTAGAAGTGTGGAGTTAAATACCAGCTCCACTCTCCAAACACACAGTGAAGGGGAAAGGGGCCAGGAGTGTATGTGTGTGTGTGGGGGGGGGGGGGGGGATGGAATGCAGAGATGAAGCTGACTTGGGCCAGGAGTCACTGAAGAGTGGACCCCAGGATGAGGAGGGTTCTGTTGGGATTCAGATTGCTGTGTGATAAGCAGCACAATTGAAAAGAGACTTTCAATTTCTAGACTCTGCAGCTAGAAAATATTGCACTTAGAAGACAATATAGTCCCTTTTCTGCATATCCTTCTAAAGTCTCTATGATCCACATATAATAATCCACATATTTCTTAATATTCAGATAAAGTGATAAAATGTGAAATTAACCCTGACATGAAATTTCATAGTCTATATTTTGCTTTAAATTGTATTTTGAATGCAGTTCCATGTGCAAATTTTTTCCTCAGTAACCTATGTTCAAGTGACTTCAGATAAAGTGATTTCAGATAATTTCTTGGGTCAAAACTTTACTTTGAGAAGAGTTGGGTTATTTTCACTTTATTTTTGCTATTGTAATAGCTATGTAAAGAATAATGTCCAAATCTTTACATATATTCCTATTTATCTAGAAATTCATTAGAAATACAATCATTGTCAAAATATACTTAAAGATTTTTGATGTGTCTGTGTGCATGCTAAGTCACTTCAGTCATGTCCAACTCTTTGTGACCCTACAGCCCTGCCAGGCTCCTCTGTTCATGGGATTCTCCAGACAAGGACACTGGAGTGGGTAGCCACGTCCTCCAGGCCATCTTTCTGACCTAGGGATCAAACCCACATCTCTTATATCTTCTGCATTGACAGGTTTTGTTTTTTTTTAACCACTAGTGTCACCTGGGAAGCCCAAAGATTTCTGATACTTACTTCCAAATAACTTTCCCCAAACAAGTTTTGCTAGCTTTACAAGTCATCAGCAGCGCAAGTCATTGTTAAATGTGGGTCAAAGAACCTGCATCGCCTGGGAGTTTCTTGGAAACAGTCTCTCCTCCCACCTGGACCTCCTGAATTAGAGTCTGCATTTCAGTGAGATTTCAGAAAGCTCTGCACGACTGAGAATCTGGGATACCACCACATTCCACTGCAGCCTCAGTGGCCTATAAGACATTTTCGTTTTTGCTGGAGGGGAAAACACAGGATACAGAGATGGTGAAAGTTTGATTTCAGAGACTGAGAAATGGGGTGATATCATCAGTCTGAGAATTACTCACTGGTGTTAGCTGAGTCACCTGTCCAGAAATAGAGCAGGAAGAGCTGAGGTAAGTGGCCGAGGGGGTGTCGGGAGGGGGTGGCCACACCTGCACCTCTTCTAATTCCAGCACCGCACTGCTTGTCTCTGAAGTCCAGGAGCAGCTGTGACTCAGCTGTGACCGCCCTGGGGGATGGATATGGAGGTAGGCTGGCCTCTCTGCTGATGCTCCTCTTTTAGAATTTGTCAATGACTGTGGGCGGCTCTACCAATGACATCACCATTGCCACGGAATTGAGTTAGTGATTGCTACTAAACAGACATCTGTTCGCCCGAGAGTCATGTGTTCACACACATGAGGGTGACTTCATATTTGCATTTGCAGGGCTAAATCATCACGTTTGACAACTTCCACTTAATTCGCAAATATGCCTTTTTGGTTGACTGTTTTGGAGATAAAATGATGTTATACATCAGTGTCCAACTCATAAATGCTGAGGATGACCTGAGAGTCTGGTTAAGATGCAGATTGTGATTTGGTGGCTTTAGAGCGGTGCCTGAGGTTCTTCATTTCAACCAGGCCCCTAGTGTTGCTGGGTATAGATTCTGAAGTGTGTGCTTGTGTGTTTATTTACTCAATCGTGTCTGATGCTTTGCAACCCCATAGACTGTAGCCCACCAGGCGTCCATGTCCATGGGATTTCCTAGGCCAGAATACTGCAGTGGGTTGACATTTCCTTCTCCAGGGGACCTTTTTGACCCAGAGCTCTAATCGATGTCTCTGCCATCTCCTGCATTGGTAGGTAGATTCTTACCACAGCACCACTTGGGAAGCCTGAAGATCACACCTTGAATATGGTCCGGTAGATGTATCGAATATTAATCTTACCTTTTCAAACTTGGGTCACATCATTTAAAAGTAAAGTAGATTTGTACTTTTTAAATTTTTAATTTATTTTTTAATTGAAGAATAATTGCTTTACAGAATTTTGTTGTTTTCTGTCAAACATCAACATGAATCAGCCATAGGTGTACATATGTCCCCTTCCTCTTGAACCTCCTTCCCATCTCCCTCCCCATCCCACCCCTCCAGGTTGATGCAGAGCCCCTGTTTGATTTCCCTGAGATATACAGAAAATTTCCATTGCCTATTTATTTTACATATGGTAATGTATCAATAACCTCAGATATGCAGATGACACCACCCTTATGGCAGAAAATGAAGAGGAACTAGAAAGCCTCTTGATGAAAGTAAAAGAGGAGAGTGAAAAAGTTGGCTTAAAGCTCAACATTCAGAAAATGAAGATCATGGCATCCGGTACCATCACTCCATGGGAAATAGATGGAGAAACATTGGAAACAGTGTCAGACTTTATTTTTTTGGGCTCCAGAATCACTGCAGATGATGACTGCAGCCATGAAATTAAAAGACACTTACTTGGAAGAAAAGTTATGACCAACCTAGATAGCATATTCAAAAGCAGAGACATTACTTTGCCGACTAAGATCCATCTAGTCAAGGCTATGGTTTTTCCAGTAGTCATGTATGGATGTGAGAGTTGGACTGTGAAGAAGGCTGAATGCCGAAGAACTGATGCTTTTGAACTGTGGTGTTGGAGAAGACTCTTGAGAGTCCCTTGGACTGCAAGGAGATCCAACCAGTCCATTCTGAAGGAGATCGACCCTGGGAATTTTTTGGAAGGAATGATGGTAAAGCTGAAACTCCAGTACTTTGGCCACCTCATGTGAAGAGTTGACTTATTGGAAAAGACTCTGATGCTGGGAGGGATTGGGGGCAGGAGAAGAAGGGGACGACCGAGGATAAGATGGCTGGATGGCATCACGGACTCGATGAACACGAGTCTGAGTGAATTCTGGGAGTTGGTGGTGGACAGGGAGGCCTGGCGTGCTGCGACTCATGGGGTCACAAAGAGTCGGACATGACTGAGCGACTGAACTGAATTGAACTGAATGTAAGTTTCCATGGTACTCTCTCCATACAGCTCATCCTCTCCTCCCCTCTCCTCATGTTCATAAGTCTGTTCTCTGTGTTTCTCTACTGCTTCCCTGCAAATAAATTCATCAGTACCATCCCTCTAGATTCTATATATATGCACTAGTATATGATATTTATCTTTCTCTTTCTGACTTACTTCACTCTGTATAATAGGCTCTAGGTTCATCCACCTCATTTGAACTGACTCAAATGTGTTCCTTTTTATGGCTGAGTAATATTCCATCATGTATATGTATCACATTTCTTTATCTACTCATCTATCAATGGACAACTCGGTTGCCTCCATGTTCTAGCTATTGTAAATAGTGCTGTAATGAATATTGGGGTATATGTGTTTTTTCAATTTCAGTTTTCTCAGGGTATATGCCTAGGAGTGGGCATGGTCCACTCGAGGGTCCTATGGTGGTTTTATTCCTAGTTTTTTAAGGAATCTCCTTACTGTCTTCCAAAGCAGCTGTATCAATTTACATTTTTACAACAGTGCAAGAGTGTTCCCTTTTCTCCACACCCTCTCCAGCATTTATTGTTTGTAGACTTTTTGATGATGGCCATTCTGACTGGTATGAGGTGATATCTCATTGTAGTTTTGATTTTCATTTCTCTAATAATGAGTTATGTTGAGCATCCTTTCATGGGTTTGCTGGTCATCTGTATGTCTTCTTTGGAAAAATGTCTGTTTAGGTCTTTTCCGCACTTTTTGAGTGGGTTCTTTGTTTTTCTGGTATTGAGTTATTTGAGTTACTTGTATATTTTGGAAATCAATCCTTTGTCAGTTGTTTCATTTGCTACTATTTTCTCCCATTCTGAGGGTTGTCTTTTCACCTTGTTTATAGTTTCCTTTGAGAAGGAAATGGCAACCCACTCCAGTATTCTTGCCTGGAGAATTCCATGGACAGAGGAGCCTGATGAGCTACAGTCCATGGAATCACAAACAGTCAGACACAACTGAGTGACTAAATTTTGCTGTGCAAAATCTTTTAATTCTAATTAGGTCCCACTTGTTTACTTTTGTTTTTATTTCCATTACTTTAGAAGGTGGGTCATAGAAGATCTTGCTTTGACTCATTGAGTTATTTGTTGATTTATTTCGAGTGTTCTATGTTTTCCTCTAAGAGTTTTATAATTTCTGGTCTTACATTTAGGTCTTTAATCCATTTTGAGTTTATCTTTGTGTATGGTGTTAGAAAGTGTTCTAATTTCATTCTTTTATATGCAGCTGTCCAATTTTCCCAGCACCACTTGTTGAAGATGCTCTTTGCCCCATTGTATATTCTTGTCTCCTTTGTCAAAAATAAGGGACCTATAGATGCATAGGTTTATTTCTGGGATTTATATCTTGTTCCATTGGTCTATATTTCTGTTTCTGTGCCAGCACCATACTATACTGATGACTGTAGTCTTGTAGTATAATCTGAAGTCATTAAGGTTGATTCCTCCAGCTCCATTCTCTTTTCTCAAGACTCTTTTGGCTATTCCGTGTTTCCATATGAATTGTGAAGTTTTCTGTTCTAATTCTGTGAAAAATGCCATTGGTAATTTAGTAGGGATCACATTGAATCTGTAGATTGCATTTGGTAGTATAGCCCTTTTCACAATCTTGATGCCTCCTACCCAGGAACATGGAATATCTCTTCATCTATTCATGTTGTCTTTGATTTCCTTCATCCATGTCTTATAATTTTCTGTATACAGTTCTTTTGTCTCCTTAGGTAGGTTTGCTGCTAGATTGTTCTTTTTGTTGCAGTGATGAATGGGATTGATTCCTTAATCTAGTTTTCTGATTTTTCACTGTTAATATATAGGAATGCGAGTGATTTCTGTGTATTGATTTTTTTTTAAATTTTCTACATTTCCTTTTTTAAAATTTACTTATTTTTACTTTACAATATTATATTGGTTTTGCCATACATCAACATGAATCCGCCATGGGTGTGTATTGATTTTGTATCCTGCAGCTTTGCTAAATTCACTGATTAGCTCTAGTGATTTTCTGATAGTATCTTTAGGGTTTTCTATGTATAGTATCATGTCATCTGCAGTGAGGACTTTGCTTCTTCTTTTCTGATCTGGATTCCTTTTATTTCTTTTTCTTCTCTGATTGCTGTATCTAGCTAGGACTTGCAAAACTATGTTGAGTAATAGTGGTTAAAATGGACACCCTTCTCTTGTTCCTGATCTTAGGGGAAATGCTTCCAGTTTTCCACCATTGAGAATAATGCTTGCTGTGCACTTATCATATGTGGCTTTTACTATGTTAAGGTAGGTTTCTTCCATGCTCATTTTTTGAAGAATTTTAATCATAACTGGGTGCTGAATTTTGTCAAAGGCTTTTTCTATATCTATTGAGATTAGCTGGGATTGCTGGGAGAAATATCAATAACCTCAGATATGCAGATGACACCACCCTTATGGCAGAAAGTGAAGGAGAACTAAAGATCTTCTTGATGAAAGTGAAAGCGGAGAGTGAAAAAGTTTGCTTAAAGCTCAACATTCAGAAAACTAAGATCATGGCATCTGGTCCCATCACTTCATGGCAAATAGATGGGGAAACAGTGGAAACAGTGGCTGACTTTATTTTTCTGGGCTCCAAAATCACTGTAGATGGTGATTGCCGTCATGAAATTAAAAGACGCTTGCTCCTTGGAAGGGAAGTTGTGACCAAACCAGACAGCATATTAAAAAGGAGAGATATTACTTTGTCAGCAAAGGTCCATCTAGTCAAGGCTATGGTTTTTCCAGTGGTCATGTGTGGATGTGAGACTTGGACTATAAAGAAAGCTGAGCACCAGAGAATTGACCCTTTTGAACTGTGGTGTTGGAGAAGACTCTTGAGAGTCCCTTGGACTGCAAGGAGATCCAACCAGTCCATCCTAAAGGAGATCAGTCCTGGATGTTCATTGGAGGGACTGATATTGATGATGAAGCTCCAATCCTTTGGCCACCGGATGCAAAGTTCTGACTCATTGGAAAAGACCCTGATGCTGGGAAAGATTGAGGGTGGGAGGAAAAGGGGACAACAGAGGATGAGATGGTTGGATGGCATCACCAACTCGACAGACATGGATTTGGGTGGACTCTGGGAATTAGTGATGGACACAGAGGTTTGGTGTGCTGTGGTTCATGGGGTCGCAAAGAGTCAGACATGACTGAGCAACTGAACTGAACTGATTGAGATTAGCATATGGTTTTATATTTCAATTTATTAATATGGTGTATCACATTGATATACCTTTTTCTCAAGTGCACATGGAACATTCTCCAGAATAGACTACATCTTGGGTCACAAACCAAGTTTCAGTAAAGTTAAGAAAATTGAAATTATATAAGCATCTTTTCTGACCACAGTGCTATGAGAGTAGATATTAATTACAGGAAAAAAAACTGTAATAAAACACACACATGGAGATTAAACAATATTTTTCTAAATAATGAGCAGATTACTGAAGAAATCAAAAGGGAAATGAAAAAATTCCTAGAAACAATGGACAGTGAAAGCACAACAACCCAAAACTTCTGGGATGCAGCAAAAGCAATTCTAAGTGGGCATTTCATAGTAATGAAATCCTACCTCAAGAAACATGAAAAACATCAAATAGACAACCTAACTTTACACCTAAAACAACTGGAAAAAGAAGAACAAAGACCCCCCCCCCCCAATTAGCAGAAAAAATCATAAAGATCAGAGTAGAAATACATGAAAAAGAAATGAAAGAAACAGTAGTCAAGATTAATAAAATTAAAAGCTGGTTCTTTGAGAAGAAAACCAAATTGACAAACCTTTAGCCAGGCTCATCAAGGAATAAAGAAAGGAGGATTAAATCAACAAAATTAGAAATGATAAAGGAGCAGTTAGAACGGACAGCGCAGAAACACAAAGGATTATGAGAGACTACTGTGAGCAATGATATGGCAATAAAATGGATAATGTGGAAGAAACAGACAGATTCTTAGAAAAGTTCAAGCTTTCAAGACTGAACGAGGAAGAAATAGAAGTTATGAACAACCCAGTTACAAGCACTGAACTCGAAACTATGACCAAAGATCTCCCAAAAAACAAAAGCTCAGGACCAGATGGCTTCACTGGTGAATTCTATCAAAGATTTACAGAAGAGCTAATACCTATCCCTCCAAAACTCTTTCAAAAAATTGCAGAGGAAGGAACACTTCTAAACTCATTCTATGAGGGCACCATCACCCTGTTACCAAAACTAGACAAAGACAACACAAAAAAAGAAAACACAAGCCACAGTCACTGATGAACCTAGATGCAGAAATCCTCAACAAAATTCTAGCAGAATTCAACAACACATGAAAAAGCTCATACACCATGAACAAATTGGGTTTATTCCAGGGATGTAAGGATTGTTCAATATATGCAAATCAATCACTGTGATACACCATATTAACAAATTGAAGCATAGACTTGTACTGTTGACAAGTAGATTTGGGTGAAATCTTGACTCTGCACTTCCCAGCTGTGACTTCAGACTTACAAAACTGTCATTTCCCCATTTTGGTCTATGTTATTTGACTGAGATGGTTTCAGTTTCTATGTGCATCTCCCAGTGTAGTAACTACTTCAAGGAATTGTAAACATTCAATGGAAGCAAGAAGATCACATCTAGTAGGTATTGAGTTAGTGTCATTAAGGTACATAGGAAATCATGCTATTTTAAAATCAGCCATACAGATCTTCATAGAGAGAGAATTGTTATTGTTTGAAGGAAATACTTTGATAGGTTGCCTTGACTTGTGGAATAAAGATCAGAAAGCAAAGACAAACAGGGTCATTTGTCAAGATTTGGGAGTTGGGGTCAACAGTGGTCAAGGAGAAGTGGGGGGTGACCAAATAAAAACAGAGATATGATGGTAGACTGAGTTCATGGAGAAAGTGGCTCAAGAGAAATCCATGGCAGTTAAGTAGCCAATAGAACTAAGGATAGTGATTTATAATATTCAGTTTTAAATTCATTTCAGAACAAAAGCGAGTCTCCACCAAGATGCTTTTGTTCTTGCATGATCCCCAAAAGTACAGTATTGCAACTCACATATGTGCTGCTCTTTCCTTATTTGTAAACCTCTTCTATTTTCCTGAATATTCAATATACCTTGCATTGGATGCCCTAGCCTTGTGGTGGTGGCATTTGGGAGAGGGGAAGAATTTGGCGACTCTCATTATGGAGCAAGGCAGTGTGGCATTAAAAAAGAAAAAAACACCTCACTTGGGAGAGTGAGGTTACAAGGGAGACTGTTACAGTGCACATGGATGGAAACTCAAGCTAATCGACATCAATCACATTTTCCTCAGGTTGCTTTTTTCTTCTGTTTTATTCCTTTGAAAACCAACTGAGACATAAATCATTCTCATATTATCCTATTCATGATATTCTATACAGTATTATATATGGTTTCATTGCTGTCATATGTTCAGTATCTTGCACTAAATGTCAAATCGATGCTGAAGGTCACTTCCTAAATGCATCAACCTATACCGTATCTTTTCAAAATGGTAAAATTCAAATATCCTTATTTGGGGATAAAAGTATTTGTAAATACATCCTATCCTTGTTTTATTATCACATTTTGCCTTTAACTGATACCTGAATCTTTATATATTTATATTTTGGACTAAATATGTGAATATACAGGTGTAATGAAGAATATGAGTTATTTGTCTAAATTACCTCAGAAATAAAATTCTGTTTAAAAAGAGAGGACTTACTGACCTCAATAGTGTGAAGCAGTTCAAGGTGTGTGTTTTAAAAAATGCAGGGAAATCATGCAGAGATGCCATACGGTGGAGAGAAATGTTTTCACTGCCGCTGGAAATATTTTTCTTTTCACTTGCTTTTCTTCTCACTCAGTTTAATTTCTTACATCTCCAAAGCATGGATAATATTAATAGCATTTTCCAATTTGATATATATTATGTGTTTACAGGTGAAAATATGCACCATGTTAGATAGTTAGACATTCAGAGTTACCTCTCGCAAATGTGAAAACACATAGGGTCTGAGTGAATTATTTAGCTGTTCATGTTGGATTTGGAATGCGTGCTTTCTGACACTTCTTTGAAGCCCTGCACTCTGGTCATGTGCTTATTTTCTCAGGCATTATCAGCTTGATATATTTCAAAGATAAAACTCTGAGGCATGCTCAGCAATCTACTGTTGAGGAATTGAAATGTGACCAAGATACCTTGGAAAGTAGTGGATTGACTTAAAGGATACTAAGCTGTCTAGCAAGAAATTGTCTTAGAACAACGTCAAATAGTTTCTGCTGGTAGAATATGGTCGATCTTCAATTTATTTTCATTCAAGGCAGCCATGACTATTTAAAAGCACATCTACTCCAAAAAGACTCCAGAGCAACTGGGTCTGGGATTTGAAAAGAATTCAGTCTAATCCAGCAATGTCCACTGGAGCCTGGATGCCAGTGTAGTTTGTACATGTGTATAGTTTTAAATTTTATGTATTATATAGAGATATAGATAGATTTTAAATCAAAACTAACATGATACTAGCCTAGCTTGCCTCCTATTTTGGAGTACATTCATTTTTAAGAAATAATATGACAAACTTGAGTGCATGTGAGCACAGGAGGGGAGGTTGGTACAGAGTACAAACACTGCTAACTTAGAGCTGAAATGAAAGTGGTGTCCTCAGGTAGAGCTGGTTTCAGAACGAGTTCATACAAATAATACTATGACCTGCAGTGCAGTTCAGTTCATTTCAGTTGCTCAGTCGTGTCTGACTCTTTGCGACCCCATGAATCACAGCACACCAGGCCTCCCTGTCCATCACCAACTCCCAGAGTTCACCCAAACTCATGTCCATTGAGTCAGTGATGCCATCCAGCCATCTCATCCTCTGTTGTCCCCTTCTCCTCCTGCCCCCAATCCCTCCCAGCATCAGGGTCTTTTCAAATGAGTCAACTCTTCGCATGAGGTGGCCAAAGTACTGGAGTTTCAGCTTCAGCATCAGTCCTTCCAATGAACACCCAGGGCTGATCTCCTTCAGAATGGACTGGTTGGATCTCCTTGCAGCCCAAGGGACACTCAAGAGTCTTCTCCAACACCACAGTTCAAAAGCATCAATTCTTCAGTGCTCAGCTTTCTTCACAGTCCAACTCTCACATCCATACATGACCACTGGAAAAACCATAGCCTTGACTAGATGGAACTTTGTTGGCAAAGTAATGTCTCTGCTTTTGAATATGCTGTCTAGGTTGGTCATAACTTTCCTTCCAGGGAGTAAGCGTCTTTTAATGTCATGGCTGCAGTCACCATCTGCAGTGATTTTGGAGCCCCCCAAAATAAAGTCTGACACTGTTTCCCCTGTTGCCCCATCTATTTCCCGTGAAGTAATGGGACATTCTCTTATACTGTTACAATCTCTAATTTGATTATACAAGACTATGAAATTTTATGCGATAAGTTCATTCTTAAAACAGCCATATGTACATGTATCTTTTTGAACTATGGTTCTCTCTGGATATGTGATCAAGGAGTGGGCTTGCAGGATCACATGGTACCTCTATTTTTGGTTTTTTAAAGAATCTCCATTCCATTTTCCATTATTGGTAGGAATAGTGTAGATTTTATTCAGATTTCTCCGGCTGTTTTCACTAATATCCCTTTTCAGTTCTAAGAGTCAACTCATTATCTAATGTCGTGTGCACTCATCCTGCCCGTGTCTTCAATGACCTTGACAATTTTGAAGAATACTAGGTGTTTTGCTGAAAGCACCTCAACTTGGGTGTTCCTGATGTTTTCTCACAATTCGCTAACTAATGCTTGAAGTCATCACAGATTGCACAGATCACTGAGGGAATGTGCTTTCATTATTGCACCAGAGAAGTAGTATCTGATGTCATAATACCTTATTTCTGGTGGCCTTTATCACTTGGTTGTGCTTCCCTGGTGGTCAAATGGTAAAGAATCTGTCTGTAGGGCAAGAGACCTGGGTTTGATCCCTGGGTTGGGAAGATCCTTTAGAAAAGGGAATGGCAACCCACTGCAGTATTCTTGCCTGGAGAATTCACGGACAGAGAAGCCTGGAGGTATATGAGTGGGTGACTAGCACTTTCACTCTTCACTTTTGTCACTTTGTTAAGTGGTTTCTGTCAGATTTCTCCACTGTAAATTCACTGTTTTCCCATTTCATACTGTATGTGCTAGAAACCAGTAACTAAGTGCCGCTCATGCCCAAGGGAAGGGAGTTAGGCTCCCTCTCCCAGAGAAAGAATTATCAGAACATTTGTAGATACATATTAAAACAACAGAAGCAATGAATATATATTTTATGGGAGAGACTTTGAAGTTACAAAAATTTTCTGCATCTCTTTAAAGTTTTGTCCACTAATTATAGCGTTCATCAAGGACTCTTGCCTGCAGTAATGATTGCTGTGGTGTTCTAATGGTGATTTTTCTATTTTCCTCACTCTTTCTACATTTATTAATTGGAAGTTTTTTTCTAAAAGTGTCCTACACTTTCATTCATTTGATTATTTATTCCAGCTGCCTTAATAGTCAAGCTGTTTGGATATTGATTTTATTCTCTGGTTTATAATCTTAAATGATATTGTGACTTATTTTGCTATCCCAGCTGTTCTAACCTAGCATGTAGGATTCACTTTAACCTTCCTCTCTAGGTCTCTCTCTGTCAGTGAGTAACCTGGCTCTCATCATCTACAAAGTATATAGTTACTTGTTTAGGATATGTGTAAATTAGTTTCTAAGTTGCTAATGTGTACTTCTGTAAAAGGTTGTTTTACCACCAAGAGTTTCCTTTTTGTCTCCATCCTTAAAGCATCCAGAAAAAGTCCCAAAGTTATTTTTAAAAAAATTTTTTAAAGGGCCATTTTAAAGGTTTTTGTTGAATTTGTTACAATATTGCTGCTGTTGCTTACATTCTGGTTTCTTTGGCTGCTAGGCATGTGTGATCTTAACTCCCCTACCGGGAATTGAACCTGCAGCCCCTGCACTGAAAGGTGAAGTCTTAACCACAGGACCACCAGGGAAATCCCTCCCAAAGTGTTTTCAACCAACTCCTTTATCCCCACCCTCTTCAGTGCAGTTGTGTCAGACATTAGCAGTAATAGCAGATTTATTTATAACAGGCTGACCTCTGTTCTGAATATCCCCCAAAATCTGTTCAGTTTGTTTTCTTTGTGAAACGTAAAAGTCATTTTTGCCAGGTGCTTTGACAAACGTGTGAACTCATGAACCCATCACCCGAGTCCCACACAGGACATTCCATTATCTAGAATTTCCTTTGTGATTTCTGCTTGCTGCCACTGCTCTCCTCTCCCCCCAAACCAAGGCACTCGCCATCCATCTTCCATTCAAATAGCTTTGCCTTTCCCAGGACCGCACATAAATATCTATAGTGTTGTACTCAGCAAACTTCATTGAGATCCATTCACATTCAGTTCAGTTTAGTTCAGTCGCTTAGTCGTGTCCGACTCTTTGCGACCCCATGAATCACAGCATGCCAGGCCTCCCTGTCCATCACCAACTCCCAGAGTTCACTCAGACTCACGTCCATCGAGTCCGTGATGCCATCCAGCCATCTCATCCTCTGTCGTCTCCTTCTTCTCCTGCCCCCAATCCCTCCCAGCATCAGAGTCTTTTCCAATGAGTCAACTCTTCGCATGAGGTGGCCAAAGTACTGGAGTTTCAGCTTTAGCATCATTCCTTCCATGAATTAATAGCTCGTTGTTTTCTACCTCTGAAAATTCCACTTCATTCATCAACTCATTCATAGCATCTTGATTTCTCCCGATTTTTTTGATAATTATGAGTAAAGCAGCAGTAGACATGGTTTCTAAGCTTTCGTGTGAACAAAAACCTTTATTAGGATTTTATTGTTTTGAGAAGTTTTAGGATCACAGCAAAGTGGAGAGGAAAGCCCAGAGAGTTCCCACATATCCCCTGCTGGGACAGATATGCATTCATGTTTCATCCAGAGGTGTAGGTTTCCATCTCGTTTCTTTCTTCTAGATGCAGTGAATTTGTGTAGTCTTCTAAGTTGGCAGTGTTTATTCATCTCTTACTAAAGATTAAGGTTTTGTTACTTAGAGCATATGGGATTGGGAGGAATTTTGGCCTTGACTGCTGTTCCTCTTCAATAGTCAGCAGCATGGAAACTTTCTTAAATGGTTCCTACTTGCTGCATGAGTGTCTATTAAAAAGGCTTACAGGAAGAAACTGAAATGGGAAAAAACACCCTGATGACTGGTCCTCAGGGGCTTTACACTCTCATGGTAGCCTGCACTATGCCTTTAAGAAATGATAAAATGTTTAGCTGAATTTTTGTACTGGTTTGTGTGTGTGTGTGTGCACGCTCAGTCACTAAGTCATGTCCAATTATTTGCAACCCAATGGACTATAGTCTGCCAGGCTCCTGTCCATGGGATTTCCTGGGCAAGTATACTGGAGTGGATTGCCACTTCCTCCTCCAGGGCATCTTCCTGATCCAGGGATTGAACCCGTGTCTCCTGCTTCTCCTGCATTGATAGGTGGATTCTTTACCACTGAGTCACCTGGGAATCCCACTGGCTTGTATGTTGTCTGAAAAAGACTGCCATTGGTTTGTAATCACTGGGACTGTTTCGACCTGCAGTCACTTGTCTCTCCCCATATTTTGGAATAGTGGTTTTTCTGCAACATCAGTTCTCTGATGAATTTAAGAGAAGTTATCAATTTTCACTTTTTTCAGCTCTTTTCTTGTTGTGTAGGGTGACACAATTTCCAGTTCTCTGTTTTGGTGCTGAAACAGGAAGTTCATCCACAATTTTTTTTTTAATTTATTTG
Organism: Budorcas taxicolor; assembly: GCF_023091745.1. Classification (NCBI taxonomy): domain Eukaryota; kingdom Metazoa; phylum Chordata; class Mammalia; order Artiodactyla; family Bovidae; genus Budorcas; species Budorcas taxicolor. The sequence goes on along the minus strand of NC_068920.1, from coordinate 151,097,451 downwards.
TGTCATTTTTTTTCCCCCAAAGTAATTTACTTAGAACTCCCTTATAAAACTATTTCAAAGATTCCCTGCTGCTGCTAAGTCACTTCAGTTGTGTCCAACTCTGTGACCCCATAGATGGCAGCCCACCAGGCTCCCCTGTCCCTGGGATTCTCCAGGCAAGAACACTGGAGTGGGTTGCCATTTCCTTCTCCAATGCATGAAAGTGAAAAGTGAAAGGGAAGTTGCTCAGTCATGTCCGACTCAAAGATTCCCTACAGGAAACTAAATATGAGGATAACTATCTGTCAATAATACAGGAAGCAGCCCTTAAGAATTTCTGATTGCCACATCTAGAATAACAACTTCTTAAATATTAGATCCGAAAGATCCTTAGATAATCTTTTTTCGGTGTTTTTCTTGACTTTTCTCAGTTTGTAGACTCCACAGATATTTCAGCTCATCTGATATACTCTTAACAGTTGATGGCATCATCAACTTAATGGGCATGAGTCTGAGGAAACTCTAGTGAAGGACAGGGAAGTCTGGCGTGCTTCAGTCCATGAGGCTGCAAAGTTGGACATGACTAACCGACTGAACAATAGCATGATCAGTTTCAAAAATGGTATATATGTATGTACATTGCTCTAACTTAACCAGCCATGATATTCATTGTCAACAATATATAAAGTATGAAATAGATCTTCACGATGCCACAGAACAAAACAGTTGGCAGAAGAAAGCTCCAACGGCTCTAACAGTTTCACTTGAGTCTGTTGTGTGATCCCTAAGATCACTTGCAGGTCAACATCGGTCTCTGTAGTGCTCTCCACTCCTGGAACTGCTTGTTTTGTACAGTTAGTCGGGCCTTTGCAGGGGTATGACCCCTCGGTAACTTCGACCTTGTCTCCTACCCCAGGACTCAGAGGAGGAAAGACTTGTGAGGATGCTGAACCTGTCTAGAGGTGTTGGACAACTTGAGGAGGTGAAGAAGAGCTGGCCCATAACCCCAGCAGATACACAGTCAATAAAGAGGATCTCTGGACCACAAAGGAGATGATAAGAGACAAAGCCATCATTGAGATTCTAACCTGGGGCTTCCAGATACTAATCAGGTGAACTGTATATTAAGATTTTTTTCAGTATTTTAACTTTGGAAAACTAAAGAAACTGGTGCTTCCAGCTACACTTTAAACTGAATTTGTATTACATCTCAATTTTCTTTGAGCCTCTCTGAGTCCATTTGATGCTATTATCCACAGATGGACAAAGCTATTTTCCACAGCTGATTTCACATGTGATTCTGCAAGCTATTTGCCTTTCTACTTCCCTGTAAGCCTACAGATTATAATTCTCAAATACCCTCAAGTATGTGTTCATTCTCACGAGCACTGAGTCAGTATCTAAATGCCAAACAGCACCATTTCTGAACAGCCATATCTACAGATTTGAAAGGCAGTGATCTGAGGAGAGCCAGCAGTAAGAAGAGATCCAAAGGTTCTTTTTCTCAGGTTATTTTTCTAAATAGGTCAGTGGTTTGCAACATATTTGGTAAATAAGAATCCCCTAAGTAGATCTCCAGGCTTGATCCTCACCCTACAAGTCAGGATTTCTAAAAGTGATCCCAGGGATTTGCAGTGATGCTTTGTAACATTTGAAACATCTATATTTTTCCTATTCTAGGCAAAATGTGCTATTTTTTCTTTTCTTTTTTAACAATTTTTGCTGGAGTACAGTTGTTTTACACTGTTGTGTGAGTTTCTGCTGTGCAGCAAAGTAAGTCAGTTCTCATGTACATATATCCAACTGAGTGACTGATATAAATATATATCTCCCTTTTTGGATCTCATTCCCATTTAGGTCACCACAGAGCACTGAGAAGAGATCCCAGTGCTATAGAGTAGGTTCTCAATAGTTGTATATTTTATACATAGTATCAGTATTGTATATATGCCAATTCCAACCTCCCAATTCGTCCCAACCCCACTTTTTCCTTTGGTGTCCATACATTTGTTCTCTATGTCTGTGTCTCCAGTTTTTGCTTTGCAAACAGGCTCATCTGTACCATTTCTAAATACGCTATTTTCTGCTGAATATTTTTACTCTTAAAATGGCAAATATATTTTTCTCTTTATTTCAGTTTTTAGGATTATAGCTTTGTTTTCCGCCTATATTAGTGACTATCTCCTTTCCAGTTATTTAGGATCTTATTCAAGTTCTTTCATGAAAGTTTTTCAGTTTTCAGTATACAAGTCTTTCACATCCTTGACGGAATGAAGTCTCTGTCTCTGTTTAAATATCTCAAGTTGGGGGAAACTTGCCAACTTCTTATTTAATTCTGTTACAGGGTTTCAACATATGGTGATATAATGACATATACATTTTTGTCAACAAACTTTTTGAGGGAACATGCATGGATGCAGGAGCTGGATTTCAAGGGCCTAGAAAATTTCAACTCAATACTGGAAATATTACTTAAGAGGAAACATCAATAAAAGGGAAATGGGAGAAAGAAAATAGAGTGCAATCTCTGTGTTAATAATGTCCATGGATCATGAATGGACACACACCAACCCAGATATGCATCTATATGAATGCGTGGCTAGGAATACTTTCTGTTTTAGGAAGAGTGAGCTTATACAGCCCTCCTCACTCTCCATAGTGAATTTCTTATTCTCTAAAAGTTGATGCTAACCTACTTGTTCAAAAGTCAGCTTTCTTATTAACACATTATAAAATATGTTTCATTTCTAAACAGAAATATCATTTGAAGGCTGGAATGAAAAATAGGCATCTGTATATTATTGTAGTTGTAGAAATAAGTGAGGCAAAGTAGCCCTGGGCAAAACTTGTAGATGAGTCCAATCAAGTAATCCCAAGGACTCTAGCTTCTAGAACTGCAAAAAAAGAAAAAAGCCAAAAAATTTAAAAGAACTATCTATTTTTATTAACATTTACTGCTTATAGTAATATAAACAAAAAATCATGTAAATATCATGATGATGAAATTATTGAAAATATATTCAGGCTGAGGGAGGAATTGTTTTATTATTAATTATTTAAATCATAACTCCAGACTGAATGGAAAGTTTAAGAAAAAAAACCCTAAAAAGTATTACAGCTAATGTATAAAATCAGTAAAGTGTTAATTAAGAAAATAGCTATTGTTTCAGAGTGGGGAATTGAATTCAATTCTATCTAATCTCAGAAGACTAATTATTATCACTGTTTTTTAATAAATTATACCAGGTATGTACCTGCCCCTTACAATTCTTTAAAAGTTTGAGACATGAAGAACAATGCTGATGATTCTGAGATTACAAAGATTTTGTAGTTTTCAAAACTCTGATTACTAATTAGCATTGAGATGAAACAACCATCTCTTCTGGGCAGAACCATGAGCATTTAATTAGACTCTCATTTGTCAAGAGATAAAGTAATTCTTGCACCAACTTTGGGCTTAGGATATTTTACAAACTTATAATAGATTCAGCCTGGTCAGATGAATAGTGATTGTGGTACTTCAAACTGTTTGTTATCTGGATAAGTTTATTAGGAAAAAATGCTTATTGTATTTGATTCTGAATTGATAAAATAGTCAACGACTTGCTTAGTGCATTTAAACTAAAATTGAATTCTACACAGTTATCTGCTCCAAATTGCGTTGAATATTAATCATCATTAGAACACTTAACTTGTGATGACATGCTATATAAAAATAATAATATTAACACAACTATGTTTGACATTAATAAAAAGTCTATCGCTGTCTCTACGGGCATGTTGCTGTGGCCACACAACAAGCTGGTGTGATCATGTTTATAAACAAAAATGCTCAGGTTTGGTTCATTCAGCTTGGAAAAGGTCTTTTCTCAGAGTTGCCAGGAAAGCTTCTCCAAGGATTTTTGTATTTTCCTGGAAATGTAGGATGAGAATACTTTGAACATAAACCATTGACATATGTGGGGTTGTCCACTTTTCTGCTTCCCCAGTTAGATTAGGAACTGTTCTAAGTGAGGTTCCACGTTCCTTCATATTTGTATTCCTAGGACCTAGTAGCATAAGCCACAAGGTAGGCGCTGAATAGATGTGTCTTAAATGAATGACTAAATCTAGGGCTGACCTGTGTCCCAATACAGGCCAAACAAAACCCAGTCTGCACTGCATGTCCCTACAATATGCTGCACTTAGCTCTATCATGGCTCCAATCACAGAGTATTATACTTTTCTGTTTTCTTGACAACAAATGCAAAACTGTGGGAGATAGGCTCTATAGTAAACAGTGTGTATTTCTGGCCCCAGCAGAGTGTCTGGAACTGAGTGAGCAGCTCTCAGTACATGTTTATAGGATAAGCCTATGATTGGAAATCTCACTGTAGCTTTACCATTTGTCTCCTGATGAGGAGGTGATTTATAATAAAAGTATAATAAAAAGATATAATAAATGTTCACCCTGGATGTAGGTCAAACTTTACTGTTTTTTTGCAAGTCTCAATTTTTATTGGAAACTGAACATTTTTGATAAACATTTAGCAACAGTGGATTCTGATGTTTCATCCCTGGGAATTTTTGTTGTTGAATTGTTTAACGGATTTTTTTGTTTGTTTCTGTAGTACCTTGCCTGGAGTAAATCGATGGAATCCATTCCCCTATGGTGTGTGGCTGCTGCCGTTTCTACTCAGTTTAAAATTATATATTATACTGTCCCAGGTGATTCAGTGGTAAAGAATCCACCTGCCAATGCAGGAGACACAAGAGATGTGGGTTCAATCCCTAGGTTGGGTAGATTTGCTGGAGTAGGAAATGGCAACCCACTCCAGTACTCTTGCCTGGGGTATCCCATGGGCAGAAGAGCTTGGTGGACTGTAGTCCTTGGGGTTGCAAAATGTTGGACACAACTGAACACCTAAAGATGATGAGATGAACATGAATTTTGCTGCTGTTCAGCTGTTCAGCTGAGTCATGTCCCACTCGTTTCGACCGCATGGGCTGCACCACACCAGGCTTCCCTGTCCCTCACTATCTCCCAGAGTTTACTCAGACTCATGTCTGTTGAGTTGGTGATGCCATTCAACCATTTCATCCTCTGTCTCCCCCTTCTCTTCCTGCTTTCAGTCTTTCCCAGCATCAGAATCTTTTCCAGTGGTCGACTCTTCTCATCAGGTGGCCAAAGTATTGGAACTTCAGTTTCAGCATCAGCCCTTCCAGTGAATAGTCAAGGATGATTTCCTTTAGGATGGACTGGTTGGATCTCCTTGCAGTCCAAAGGACTTTTGAGAGTTTTCTCCAAAACCACAGTTTAAAAGCATCAATTCTTCAGTGCTCAGCCTTCCTTATGGTCCCACTCTCACATCCGTACGTGGCTACTGGAAAAACCATAGCTTTGACTATATGGACTTTGTTGGCAAAGCGGTGTCTCTGCTTTTGAATACATTGTCTATATTTGTCATAGCTTTTCTTCCAAGGAGCAAGCGTCTCTTAATTTCATGGCTGCAGTCACTGTCCATACTGACCTTGGCTTCCTACGGTCACCATGTGTCTGAGTAGCATTTTAACCAGCCAGTCATTACTCTGTTACCCTACAGCTGTCTCATTTCTTAGATCTCCCTAGTAAGTTTCCAGCCAACCTGTCAATCTGTTGTTTGCCTGAACCAGCCCACGACACTGGGAGCCACTCCTTTTCTCTGTCGGTTGGCCAACAGTATTGCTGTTATCATGGAAAATGCCGTGAGCATTATGTCTTACAGACCACATTCAAGTCATGTCAGGGCCCTCTGACACTAAAGCTCCTGTCGTCCCAGCTTGTCCCAACTGGTAGAACCATCCCATTGACCCAAGAACAGACTTCTGCCCTTCTCACACAAAATCCAGCTTTTTTTCATGGATTATCACTTCTTTGTCCAGTGTTTGTTTTGGTCAGCATCCAGAGTCCTGGCGGAAGATTTTTTGCAACATCATTTCTTCATGCAGCAGTTGTTTGTCCAGGTACAACATCTCTGGATGAGAGGAGATGACTGAGGCAGTAGGACCATACCATCTGATAAGTCCACTTTGGGGAATTCTTAAAATTTTAAGATCATCTTCTGATACCATTTTTTAGGAATTAACTTTTAAAGCAAAAATTGAAATCGAGAGCATGAACTCCCTTGGAAGTTCCACACTTAGGAAGGCAAGAAGGATCTGCAAGCTAAATAAGATGACTTTATAAGTGAATATAAATGTATTTTTATTTAGAATTGGAAAGTTAGAGTACATAGTAGGACATGCATTCATAAACTTATATTGTGTAATCCTGGACCCTGATGCCATAGCAAAAATGGCCTCATTCAAGTCAAATCTTTTTCTGAAGTAACCCTGACTTTCAAAATTAATTCATCTGATGTTACATTTGTGATTTACTAAGACACACTCTGGTAGGTCATATCAAAATCATTTTACTTTTATGGAGATATCTAAGGTGATAAGGACAATATTTGTGTACTTCAGGTGCAGTTACTTTGGCTTGTAAATTGCAGTGCTTTTACAACAAGTAATGCTCAATTGTGTCCAACTCTTTCCAGCTCCATGGACTGTAGCCCATCAGGCTCCTCCACCCATGGGATTTCTTGGGCAAGAATACTGGAGTGAGTTGCCACTTCCTCCTCCAGGGAATCTTCCCAATCCAGGGTTCAAATTCACAACTTCTCCATCTCCTGCATTGGCAGGCAAATTCTTCACCACTGAGCTACCTGGGAAGCCCATAACAAGCAGAGATTTACAGAAAAAAATCAAAATAAAATTGTAATCAGAGGTCTAAGGTAGGGGTAAAAATGGAATAAAATGTTCACCAAGTTTCATGACAGCCTGTTCAGGTACACGCCACAGCTAATCTGTCTGTATAATAGATCAAGCTGTGTAAAGGGAGTTGATGGTACCAAATTTTACCTTTCCTGTGTAATTTATAGGAAAATTTGTTGGCATGCAAATTATAACTTGTCCTGAAAACTTCTTTTACTAATTAAAGCTTGCAGAAGCCAGGGAAGGGCTGAATAATTAGCACAGTGCGGGCATGATTCTTAGTTAAGTGAAGTATTACCAAATTAGATGTCAAGATGGGAGAAAGGAACCACTTACAAAACACATTTTAGTTTTTGAACTTTTACTTTTGAAGCGTGTTCTGAGGAACGTGGTGCAGAGATATGAGACCATAAAATCTTGGGGTACCAGGAGCCTGCTGGAGCTTGAAGGGCTGAGGACAGTTTTCCTCTTTCATGGGTATCAGAGGGCTTGAAATTACTGTGATTATCAACAAAGACAGAAGAAAGTGTACGTAAAGCAAATTCTGACACAGAAATCCAAGGCTAGGCCCAAGATGAGACCCAGTGGCAGGAATCTGGAGATCTCTAATAAGAAGCTATGCATGCTACTGGGTTCCAACACCAGTAATGAATCCAGAGACCACTGAGTGTCTTGGTAGCTGAAGGAGAATGGAAACCTCTACCCCACCGCAAACAGCAGCTGGGATGACATAAAGAGCAGGGGAGGAAGGAGGGCATGTTTGAGGGTGAATGTTAGTCTAGGATTTTGTTGTTGTTGTTATTTCTTTGTTTGTTTTAATTTAAATGTATTTATTTTAATTGGAGGCTAATTACTTTACAATATTGTATTGGTTTTGCCGTACATCGACATGAATCCACCACAGGTATACATGTGTTCCCCATCCTGAAACCCCCCTCCCTCCCCGTACCCTCCCTCTGGGTCATCCCACTGCACCAGCCCCGAGCATCCTGTATCCTGCATCAAACCTGGACTGGCGATTTGTGTCTTATATAATATTATACATGTTTCCATGCCATTCTCCCAAAATCACCCACCCTCTCCCTCCCCACCCTCTCACTGTTCTATACATCTGTGTCTCTTTTGCTGTCTCATATACAGGGTTATCATTACCATCTTTGTAAATTCCATATATATGCATTAGTATACTGCATTGGTGTTTCTCTTTCTGGCTTACTTCAATCTGTATAATAGGCTCCAGTTTCATCCACCTCATTAGAACTGATTCAAATGTATTCTTTTTAATGGCTGAGTAATACTCCATTGTGTATATATACCACAGCTTTCTTATCCATTCTTCTGCTGATGGACATCTAGGTTGCTTCCATGTCCTGGCTATTATAAACAGTGCTGTGATGAACATTGGGGTACACGTGTCTCTTTCAGTTCTGGTTTCCTTGGTGTGTATGCCCAGCAGTGGGATTGCTGCCAGTCCTATGCTCTTCTTCCCCAGCAGGGAGTTGGGTTACTTTGGTTTGCTTTGTTTTATGTTGTTTAATTGTTATGACTTGACTGTGAGAAATGTTGGGGCCTCAGAGATAATTTTTGGTATTCTAAGGGTTGTCATCCCCGTCATTTCTTTATGGACAAAATTTAGAAAGTATTAGAATATATTATTTCAGATCATCTGTTGGCTGGAAGCAGCTGAGAATTGTATCTTTCTATGCTTTCTCCACATCTCAATGTGTGCAAGGGATGTATGTGGCTACTGGACACTTCTTCTCATTTCACTGAGCAATATAGTCATATAGTTATTTATGCACTAATTGTTGATGTTCTAGTATGAAACAGGTTTTAAAAGTAGAATCAGCTGGTAATTCTTTTGGTGAAATAATTGATCCTTAATATTTCTTTAAATTTGAATTTTTATAGGTTGTATTAAGTAGAATTGAAATGACTGAGCATGCATATAGCAGGAAAAGTTACATTACAAAATATGACTTGCAAATAAGTTACAAGATACCTTTGTATAAAATTTTGTCCATTATGATGTCCACCTAAATACTTAAGAAAAAATAAAATTAGTACATTGGTTATCTAGCTTTTAAATCATTAATTGAGACAAAATTGCATCTAAATACTGATTACAATTAAACAAAAAGAACTCTTCTAAGTAGGTTTTTACCTATATCTTGGATTTGAGAAACCAGTTCTTCACATTAAAACAAATGTTTACATGCCCTTAATTGTTGCAATCATATGATTTGTTTTCATTTTTTAAGATGTTGATGTGGACCGTGTAAAATTTTTCATTGACTTTGTTACAGTATTGCTCCTGTTTTAGGATTTTCTGTTTGTTTTGGCCATGAAGCATGTCTGAGATAGCTCCTGGTGAAAGTGAAAGTTGCTCATTCGTGTTTGACTCTTTGTGACCCCGTGGACTAGATAGTGTATTGAATTCTCCAGGCCAGAATGCTAGAGTGGGTAGCCTTTCCCTTCTCCAGGGGATCTTCCCAACCCAGGGATTGAACTCAGGTTTCCCACATTGCAGGAGGATCCTTTGCCAGCTGAGCCACAAGGGAAGCTCAAGAATACTGGAGTGGGTAGCCTATCCCTTCTCCAGTGGATCTTCCCTACCCAGAAATCCAACCGGGGTTTCCTGCATTGCAGGCAGATTCTTTACCAACTGAACTATCATGGAAGCTATTAGCTTCCAGACCAGGGATCAAATCTGTGTCCCTTTTTTGGAGGGCAAAGTTTTGACCCCTGGACCACCAAGGAGGTCTTCAAATATGTGACTTAAAACGACTAAGCTGATAACTGAAAGCTGCTGACTGAAATGGCTAAAGACTATAAGAGCTAGCGCCATTTCCTTACAAAGTCTACTCATCTGCCATGCACAGCACACAACTAAAAGGAACCTTTCCTGGATTGGGCTCTTAAGCACACATTTAATCCATTTAACCTGAAAGCATATGATGTTGGCACTGTGCTGGGGGTGAAGGTCTTGGTGGGCTTGGCAGGAAAGAAATGTACAAAGAAATTTGAAACTCCGCTTTGGACAATGAAAGTAAGAAGCAGTGAAAAAAATGGTTGTGTCACCTGGAGTGAACTTACTTTATATTCACGCTGCAGACTTTTAGAGGAAGTGGGTAGGAAAGGGTGGACATGGTCAGCTGTGGTTGAATGAGGAGTATGGGCGTTTAATCCTGGAGGAATGGGCAATGAGCAGGATTAGGATAAAGTAGAAGGAAAAGAAGTGGAAATGGAAATTAATTTCTTATGTATCACAGAATGACTCTTTGTTTTCATTCCAGGTTGAAGGGCGGCTGTTCAAATGGATTGGATCCTTAAACCATGGTACTGAATCATTATTGAAACTGCAATCCAAAATGTATCAAATATATCAATTATGCGAGGATTACTTTTGCTCAAGCTAAGAGTGGAGCCACAAATCTTTCTGAATTCGCATGGTTTCCCAGTGATTAATGCACCAGGGAGGCTGTGCAGCTGACGTGCTCACCTCTAGTTAATTGAAGTGAGAAAACGTAGGAAGAATAACTTCTTGCATTTTTCATTATGAATGTCGCTTCCATAAGTCACTGATGCAGAAGGGAAAAACGTAAAATTACCAACTGTCAATTACATTAAAACCCGTGAGTTTCAGCACGTGGAATGAAGCATCTTGCCATCTCCCTTAAGGAATTTATTCTTAGGGAAATCCTCACAGCTTAAAATTGCTACTGCACAGAGCACTGGGTAGGGCTGGGGGAGCCTGAGCAAGGCTCTGCAGCTGAGATGCTGGCTCTTGGAGTCACAGTGGTCCCGACTCTCCCTTGATGGTACCTCCATCCATGCCTTTGGCAACTCAGGGACTAGCATTCTTTTAAAAATCTGCTTTCAAAATGAGAAGCTAATTTTTAAAAATGCAATGAAAAAGATTAAAAGGTGTTTTAAAAGTAGACTAGAAAAACTGGTGTCAAAGGATTAGGGAATTCACTACATACTGTTTCTGATGACTTTAGAGAAAAAGTGAAGACTTTTTAGGTCAAGAACTAGTTTTCTGGAAATGACAGAAAATAAAACTTTGTATTGATTATAGAGTTGGTTCTTGATAGCTCAGGCTTGCTCATTTCAAAACAATCAGCAATTCTAGATGGCAGGGGCTCAGGATTATTAAGAAGGTATAGTCAGGGAAATATACTATCATCTGTTGATGGCATCCTCAGTGGCTCAGCAATATAAAGAATCCTCCTGCTAATACAGGAGACACAGGAGACCTGGGTTTGATTCCTGGGTTGGGAAGATCCCCTGGTGAAGAAAATGGCAACCCACGCCAGTATTCTTGCCCGGAGAATTTCATGGACAGAGGGGCCTGGGGGGCTACAGTCCATGGGGTCACAAAGACTCAGACATGACTGTGTGATTGAACGCACATGTGCACACACACACACATTTTAGATAACTCTGATTTAGAGTTAGTGACTAAAACATAATATTTTAAAAAGTCTAATATACTATACATTGTATCCTTATAAGCACACCTTGCAGAAGCTTTTCTGTGGCATCATATAATATTTCCCATCATGCATTTCTTTCCTCTGGGCTATGAGGTCCTTCTTCACCCTTCACTCAAGTCTTCCTCCCCCTTCACTAATACACACACACACACACACACACACACACACACACACACACACACACAAACACCTGCTGCTTTTTTGTAATATTTACCTTCATCAATGACATCACCATTCTCCTAAGTTCCCAGAATTAAAAACAAATAAACCTCACTAACTAGAAATGCACTTTGATTCAATGCCATTTCCTTCCTGGAGAATTTAAATAATTCAGAAAATGTTCTTTTCAGGCATATATCCTATATATTGTCCAGGGAGTTGGTATACAGAGGTCAACAAGCAACAGTTGTTCATCATGAAGAACCAAAAATCAGATTAGGAAATGAAATAAAAATTCCTTAAATGTAAATATCTGCTCATCACTTTGGAGAATTGTTTATATCTGGTGAGCTATCTTAGGGCCTTGGCAACAGTGTAAGTATGTTGTTGGACAAGGGCACTGAATAGGATGGCCTCAAACCCATCAGTGGATGCCTGCACACACATACTCCTGGGTGACCAAAGTCAGGAAGCAGTGGTGAACGCGGATCACAGACGAATATTTTGGGTATTTGTGATGGGAGGAGATCTGTGAAGGAAACACAGCAAGAGAAGAGCAGGCTGTAGCAGGGACTGATGTAAGGAACTCAACATACAGAGAAGGAGACCGTAAAAAAAGAAGTGGTGTTCAATTCTGTTACTGTATGACAGGAATAAAAAGTGAGATTATATTCTCACGGAGTTAAAGCACGGATAAGAGATAACTTAAAAAATGGAAGAGTAGACCCTTAGTATTAGGAATGTTTATCCAAAAGTGTTAAAGCTACATAAGTTAGAGCATTGATCAAAATACTCTAACCTGATGATGGCAGCTCAGAGACATTTTGTCCAGCTTGGTCTTTTTACTTTTATCTCATACTCATGCAATATACCAATACTATTTTGTTGTTGTTTAATCACTCAGTTGTTCTCACTCTTTGTGACCCCATGGACTACTGCATGCCAGGCTTCCCTGTATTTCACCATCTCCCGGAATTTGCTCAAAGTCATGTCCACTGAGTCCAAGATGCCATCCAACATCTCGTCCTCTGTTGCTCCCTTCGCCTGCCTTCCATCTTTGCCAGCATCAAGGTCTTTTCCATGAGTCACCTCTTTGCATCAGGTGGCTGAAGCATTGGAGTTTCAGCTTCAGCATCTGTCCTGCCAATGAATATTCAGGGTTGATTTCCTTTAGGATTGACTGTACTATTTAGCCATTCACTATTCTCTAAAGAAAACTTACTGAGACACAAACACAGCTGACTCTGCTGGATAATTATGTATGTCAATAAAATACGTGTGTGGAGATTCTAGTTTACATGGGATGATCTTATGAGTGTTGTTAGTGGTAATCTGCTCCATAGATTCAAGGTTGAGAGTGATGCTGAAGGCTCTGCAGGCTAGAGATGAGGATGAGAAAAACCACATCAAACCAGTGTCACCTCAAAAGACTCTGTCAAGGCAGCCAGCCTCCATTTTTACCCACATGTGAATCCCCCCTCATATAAACAGATCTTATATCTCTTTTTACAAATAAGTTAACTATTTGGCAGGGGAGCTAAAGTAGCAGTATGTAATGAAATCTACATGCCAAAATAAAAAGTCACAGATGCAGAGTGCATTCATTTGGAGAACTCTTGGGTAAAGATTGAAATCAATAGGAATGAAATAAGAGAACATGGATGCTATATTCCCTCTAAGACCACTACACTGACATAGTAGCCATATGTGGTGACAAGACAGGTTTAAACCATCTGCTGGTAATCTTGTTCAGCTATAAGAAGCACAACAAAAGCAAGAATGAAAACTTTGCTATTTCTTGAGTTGTGTTTCTGATGACCAGTTGTTGAGCTAGAGAGTAAAGAGATCTCAGTGAATTTTATACTAACCCTAAACAATGAAGGGAACAATAGAAGTTAGAGATAGAGAACAAGTTTCTAAGGTGTCTTCCTACCCTAGTTAGGGATTGCTTGATTATTTCATTATAAATATGATAGGGATCATCGTTCATTATTTATACTATTTATAAATATACTATCTATTTATATTATTTATAGGAGATACACCTAGACAATCAGGAAGCTCCCAGGCACCATCAGTGGCCTGACCACTGTTACTACACACAAAGAACCATGCCCTTGGAGCTTAAAGTAAAAGTAAAAGGAAAGTGAAAATGCATAACCAAAGATGAGAATAAAAATACAGAACATGAAGAGAATGAAAATATAGAAAAATATAGAGAATAAAATTATAGACTATAGTTCTGGAAACTATTTTCAAAAATCTAAATCTCAAAGAGGATTTGTAAAACTTTAAAGAAAGTGAGAAATGACTGATTTCTGGAGAATAAGACAAGAAAGGACATTACAGGTTGGGGCAAAATGCTTGAAATTGGAGAGGAACTACTCAGTTCTGGTTTTATTCTCAACTTTTCTGACAAGAGAAATGATCTTCAGGGAAAAAAAATTGTAAAGCAAGTTTCCTTTTAGTTGACACTCAAGATAGATGATGTGATTCTGAAAGAGTGCTTAACTACTCTAAATGAGTCCATGTGGTGATTTTTAAAAACCATTTTCTCTCCGTTTTGAGAATAAAACCTATCCAGTCTGACTCAGAGGTGGGCAGATGAATCAGAAAGATCTAATCATAAAATTATATCCTTCTTAACATAACTTGTTATGATTCCAACCCAGCCAAGCATGGTCCTTCCCCTCACATCTTCTGAAGCTGAAAAGATGATACTCTGTTGTCTATTTAGTCAAGAAACTGGCTTGGTGATCATGAAAGTAAAACTCAACTTTGCTGAGAGAATAGAAGGCAGTAAACATGAGATTAGTTCTACTTGTCACTGAGTTTCCCTTTAGTTCTTGAAAGCTATCATTTCTTGTTTTGTGAGCCTCAGTATCTTTTCAATAAAGCCAGCATCCTTTGACTGTGTACTTTTAGGCCAGAAGGGGTTAAATTTTGAATCACTTCCATCCAGAAACATCAACATCAACAACCACCAAAGAAAACAGAACGATAAAAACAAAGAATCAAAATCTTGATCCTGATAAGGCAAATCATTGATTAATGCAGAGGGAACTTGTATGTGAGGTTGAATAGCTTTGGGTTATGTTTGGAAGTTCATGGAGAATTGAAGAGTTGGAGGAGCTGGAGGGGGCTAAGATGTTCTGACTTAAATCACTGAAGGGTGAACAGGATGTACTTATTAGGATCCAAAAGGGTAGCACCAGTATCACTGGAACAACTTCTTCCTCAAGAAATGCATGTTGTTCCTAGTACTTAGAGAAGTACAAAAGTTATTTCATAACGCTAACCCTTCTCATTAAAAAGGTGTACCTTTCCTGCCTAGAACCAACTTGACCCATGTCAACCAGGAAGTGAAAGGGACTAAGTACATGTTATGTAAATACTTTTCCCCTGGGTTAGCACTCAAAAGATATTAATTTACAACTACAAAAATGCCTTCTTACCAATTCTATTTTTAAAGGATGATATTCAGTTTCAGTATGAACAATAGCCAAAGACCTTTGTTGCCACCAAGCATGATGAGACTCTTCAGCAGGAGGTCATGGAATAAAACTTTGATATGAATTGACGTGTAGCATCTCAGTCCAAGGTGTTGGCACCTGGAAACTGGGGGCTTAGGAGTGTGAAATAGTTTCTCTCTACAAAGATGATTAGAATATACATGACATCATGTGTTAGATTTTTGCTGTCACAAATTTAAGTTACTAGAGAAGGATACTTGAGAACATTCTGGAGATGATAACTTAGAAAATAATAATTAAATGAGACCCAGGAACAGCTATCATACGTCTTTGAAAAAGATCACTCTGTGTGGCCAATGTGAGGGCACCTGTATAAATTATTGGAAGTTTGTTCAGTCTACAAGGCTGGAGAAGATTTTGCAAAAATTATATAAAGGAGGATTCGATCAGAGCAGGGGATAGCAATCATTGTAGAATAGTAAAATCACATGGAAAACTTTAAAAATACCAGAAGTTCTGTTCCATCCTGGCTCAATTAATTCCAGATTTCTTGACACAGAGCTCTAAGGACCATTGCCCCCAGGGCAGAGTGGATTGTACACAGTGTTTACCCAGGAAAAATGAAACCCACACCCCTGTGAAATCTTAACAAAATAAAAAACCTGAGGTCAAACACAAAGGAGACATAGTAAAAGATGGCGATAGGGAGCAGTTGCTATTCCAAAAGCAGAAGACAAAATAATGAATTGTTTGTTTATGAAAGTACAGACATCAAGAAAAAATATCATCAGAAAAGCAAATTGTGGAAATCATTTAGCTTAACATAAACCATGATGAATAATGGGAGCTGAGAACCTGTCCTTATCAGATTATATGCATATCCTTAGAGTAGAAAGGACAGTTTATTTTTTTAATTGAAGAATAATTGATTTACACTGTTGTGTTAATTACTGCTGTATGGCAAAGTGATTCAGTTACACACACACACATATATGTATATATATGTTCTTTTTCAATATTTTCCATTATGGTTTATCATAAGATATTAAATATAGTTCTCTCTGCTGTACAGTAGAATCCCATTGTTTATCCATCTGATATATAATAGCTTGCATCTGATAACCCCAACCTTCCATTCCATTCTCCTCCAATCACTACCCCCTCACCCAGCTTTGCAACCACTAGTCTGTTTTCAGGAAATCTGTCCTGAATATTCACTGGAAGGACTGATGCTGAAATTGAAACTCCAATACTTTGGCCACCTAATGCGAAGAACTGACTCATTGGCGAAGACCCTGATGCTGGGAAAGATTGAGGGCAGGAGGAGAAAGAGACAACAGAGGATGAGATGGTTGGATGGCAACATCGACTTGATGGACATGAGTTTGAGTAAGCTCCAGGAGTTGGTAATGGACAGAGAAGCTTAGCATGCTGCAGTCCACAGGGCTACAAAGAGTTGACCATGACTGAATGACTGAACTGATCTGAATTGACTGTTTTCTTTGTCCATGATTCTATTTTTGCTTCATAGATAAGTTGATTTGTGTCATATTTTAGATTCCATATATAAGGGCTATCATATGGGACTTGTCTTTCTATCTCTTAGTACAATAATCTCTAGTTGTATCCATGTTGCTGCTGCTGCTGCTAAGTCACTTCAGTCGTGTCTAACTCTGTATGACCCCATAGACGACAGCCCACTGGGCTCCCCTATCCCTGGGATTCTCCAGGCAAGAACACTGGAGTGGGTTGCCATTTCCTTCTCCAGTGCATGAAAGTGGAAAGTGAAAGTGAAGTAGTTCAGTCGTGTCCGACTCTTAGTGACCCCACGGACTGCAGGCCTTCCAGGCTCCTCCGTCCATGGGATTTTCCAGGCAAGAGTACTGGAGTGGGGTGCCTTTGCCTTCTCCACATGTTGCTGCAAATGGCATTGATTTTTTTATTCCCTTGCATATGCATATCACATCTTCTCTGTTCACTCAACTGTCAATGCACATTTAGATTGTTTCCATATCTTGGCTATTGTGAATAGTGCTTCTATGAACATGAGGGTGCATGTATGTTTTTGAATAATAGTTTTGTCTGGGTATTTGCCCAGGAGTGGGGTTGCTAGATTATATGGTGAATCTATTATTACATAGTTTTCTGAGGAACCTCCATATTATTTTCCACAGTGGCTGCACTAACTCACATTCCCACCAACAGTATATGAGTGTTCCTTTTTCTTCATACCCTCTCCAGAATTTGTTATTTGTAGACTTTTTAATGGTGGTCATTTTGACTCTGTGAAGTGGTACCTCAGTGTCATTTTGATTTTCATTTCTCTAATAATTAACCTTGTTGAGCATCTTTTCATGTTGCTTTTCTTATTGGCCACTTGCACTTCTAGAAAGGGTAACTTAAAATGCTGCAAGAACTCAAAAGGCAATGCCTTCTGCAGGATAAAGTTAAGATTCCCTTCAGAAGAAATGATCAAGGAACAGCCAAATTATCACCCTGAAGGTGTGCTTTAGAGGGGAACAAGGTATTACATTTCATCTAATCAGATGAAGATGATCAGAGATAAACATGAAGCCTACACTGAGATCCAAAACTGCATCATTGCAGTGTTGGTTGAGAAAGTCTGTTTTAAAATACACACATATGGAAGCTGTTTCTGCCAGTGGTATGCTCCCACCAGGGCCCTGGACCTTAGGTCCTGGAGTTCTCTGAACCCTGTGGATATGTCCTCCTTCTGCCCATGAATTATGCTCCTTATTCTTTCATTCTTTCTTTTACTAAGATCAAGTTTATCCATGTTTCTTAAAATGACAGTTAATATTTGCATGTATTTAGTTTCTTCTAGTCTACCTATTCTGGGCTCATCCAATAAAACAACTCTCTTTAATTCCATAAATTGGGCATTTGGACAAGAATTTGCAGATAGAAAAGCAGAAGTTAATTAGTGTATCACTAAAGCAAAATCAAACAATAAAAAAATACAAATCAAAACACAAAAATTACTCTGAGCACCACTTTTGATGAAGACATTCTATTCGTATGCAATGACTGGAGAAGGATGTAAAAATTGGTCCCCATTTCAGTTAAGTCACTCAATTGTGTCCGACTCTTTGCGACCCCATGAATTGCAGCATGCCAGGCATCCCTGTCCATCACCAACTCCCGGAGTTCACTCAGACTCACGTCCATCGAGTCAGTGATGCCATCCAGCCATCTCATCCTGGGTCGTCCCCTTCTCCTCCTGCCCCCAATCCCTCCCAGCATCAGAGTCTTTTCCAATGAGTCAACTCTTCCCATGAGTTGGCCAAAGTACTGGACTTTCAGCTTTAGCATCATTCCCTCCAAAGAAATCCCAGGGCTGATCTCCTTCAGAATGGACTGGTTGGATCTCCTTGCAGTCCAAGGGACTCTCAAGAGTCTTCTCCAACACCACAGTTCAAAAGTATCAATTCTTCTGCATTCAGCCTTCTTCACAGTCCAACTCTCACATCCATACATGACCACTGGAGAAACCATAGCCCTGACTAGACGGACTTTTGTTGGCAAAGTAATGTCTCTGTTTTTCAACATACTATCTAGGTTGGTCATAACTTTTCTTCCAAGGAGTAAGCATCTTTTAATCTCATGGCTGCAGTCACCAGGTCAGGAAGCAACAGTTAGAACTGGACATGGAACAACAGACTGGTTCCAAATAGGAAAAGGAGTACGTCAAGGCTGTATACTGTCACCCTGCTTATTTAACTTATATGCAGAGTACATCATGAGAAATGCTGGACTGGAAAAAGCACAAGCTGGAATCAAGATTGCCAGGAGAAATATCAATAACCTCAGATATGCAAATGACACCACCCTTATGGCAGAAAGTGAAGAGGAACTGAAAAGCCTCTTGATGAAAGTGAAAGAGGAGAGTGAAAAAGTTGGCTTAAAGCTCAACATTTGGAAAATGAAGATCATGGCATCTGGTCCCATCACTTCATGGGAAATAGATGGGGAAATAGTGGAAACAGTGTCAGACTTCAGTTTTTTGGGTTCCAAAATTACTGCATATGGTGACTGCAACCATGAAATTAAAAATTGGTCCTACCTTATTGCAATTCACACAAACATGCTCTTGTAACTGTAAGAGTATGAATTCATATCAAGGGTCAGCTGAGACAGGCAGAACTGACCACACGAATGATGTTGATGAAAATCGGGCAGGTGGGTCCGAAGTCTGGCGGTTTGGACAGAGTCAGTCATAAGAATTTCTTGTCACAACCTGGCTACATCAGAAACTCAAAGAATTGGAGAGCAGCAGTAAGCCAGGCTGGTCCAGGGAAACTGAAACCCTGATGATAAATTCAGAAGTGAGCAGGCGTCACAAAGAAGTCTGACCTTCAGCAGAGGCTGTCCTTAGCTCTGTCTGGTCCTCAAGAAAAGTTGAGGCTCCTGGGGGGCCACACACAGTGAGAGGGGTTCAGGTGCCCCCAGTGGAACCGGGACAACTCTCGGAGGTCCTTTACTGGCTTTATGAAAGAACAAATTTTAAAAAATTCAGAGGACCAGTTACTTATATGCCAGAAGCATTCCTCCTTTTAGGAAAGGAAGTTTTCTTTTCCTCAATTATCATATAATGCAGGCTTAACAGAATTCTTTTTTTTCTTAATCAAACTTTAATCTTTTCATTTTGTACTGAGGTAAAGCTGTTTAACAATGTTGTGGGCGTTGCAGGTGAGCTTCGAAGGGACTCAGCCTACATGGACGTGTACCCTTTCTACCCTAAACCTACCTTCCATCCAGGCTGGCGCATAACACTGAGTAGAGTTCCGTGTGCTGTACAAAAGGTCCTTGTTGCTTATCCGTTTTAAACATGGCAGTGATAACACAATCCTATTTTGTGAAAAATCAATACTCAAAACGATGAGAATAATGCCGTTTTAAGAATGAACTTACGGCATAAAATTTCATAGTCTTGTAGAATCAAGTTAGAGATTGTAACAGTATAAGAGAATGTCTAAAACATGTGCTGCCTTGGAGTTAGGGATCCTATTTATTTAAAAGTAACTACACTTGTGAGTTTTTCGTAATTGTATTTTTAAAAGTAAAGCTCATTTTCTATTTTGCTTCTTATTTAATTTTTAAAAATTGTGTAACATTTTACTGCAGTAGCACCACTGGAAGTAACTTGCAGCCTCTGCTCTGGCTGAAACGACATAAGCAGGAATTTAATGTGGGTTTTCCAGTTCATTCCATATTGATGGCTCCAGTCGTATAGAATGAACTGAAAAAAATGGCAGAATCATCTTCAAAGTCATTTCTTGTGCTATTTCAGCCCTGGCCAGATTGGATCCAGGCTCAAATTGTTTCCAATATTGCCTTCTGAATTGGATTTCAATTTTCTGGTGTGTGTGAATACACCTGTGCTCACAGAATATCATGTTTTTTCTTCTTTCTGAAAACTGTCATAATTTAGTATCTAAAAGGACTTTTCATGGACAGCATTCAGAAACTCTCACCAGTAGACTTAGCGGTATGTGACTGCCTTAATGGGGCTTTCAATGTAGTGGTCACATAATGGGAATGGTTTAGAAAAAAAAAAAAATTCCATTAGTCTGGAGAGATTTTAGGCTTAAATTAACTTGAGATTTAAAATGAAAGCAAAAATGACCAACACACTGTAGTTTTTGTAAGTGACTCTTTCCAAGAGCGCAGAATAGTTGCAGGAGAGAGTTGGCTTCACGTGTGCCCTTGATGGGACAGCCTGCACATGGTGGGCCTGAGTCCTGAAAACGTCCCCAGAGCCCCTGCAGCACGTGCACCCAGGCCCAGTGCTTTGCTTTTTTCTGAGATCCTTCTCAGGGGCCAAAAACCTCTTTTAAGAAAAAACACAATGAATTTTATAGGGCAAATTCTGCAAGAAAAAGCATGTTGAGAGGGAGATGCAAATGCTCATATCGTAAATACTTGAGAGCAAGTATGGGTGGTCACAGAGGAGGAGACAGTCAGTTTCAGCCAAAGTTACATATTTTTCCATTTCTTCAGAAGGAGGATGAGAACAGTGAGGGGAAGATATGGAGTCTGGTGTGGATCCCAGGGCAAAAAAGAGAAAAAGAAAACAAAAAGCATAAAATGAAGCCTAGTTCTCAGATAAAGCTTCTCCCCTAGTATGAAACACTGAAAAACAATTTTTTTTTTTCCCTTTGATGGTTTAAGAAAAAGCTGAGTGAGGTGGCCTCTCCACTTGGGTCAAAAGCGAGACTCTGGTGTGCAGCTTGGCTGCCACAGATGTCCACAGTTAGCCTGATAATCCAGTGACAATGATTTCACTTTAAATCCAATCCTGAAGAACACATGCAACATGGGACAAGGGGCCACATGCAGGCTCTTAGTAAACCAGGGTCACCGATGCATTCATGCTGGAAACGTGATGACTTCTTCAGGTTCATTCCTCTCCATGTGGCTTTTCTCTCACTTATGACCCTTCTTCTGTCATTTTTGGGAGGATTCCTAATGGAAGGCATTGACTACATCAGAACATTTTGTATAGAGCTCAGAGGCTTTGCACTGCTGCCAAGGGATTATTGAGTGAATGTATGACTAACTGTATAATTACATGAATGGGAGAGTGATATT
Organism: Budorcas taxicolor; assembly: GCF_023091745.1. Taxonomy (NCBI): domain Eukaryota; kingdom Metazoa; phylum Chordata; class Mammalia; order Artiodactyla; family Bovidae; genus Budorcas; species Budorcas taxicolor. Next base: position 151,075,955 of record NC_068920.1, on the reverse strand, counting down.
GTGAATTAAACTCCTGCTCTGAGGTTAATACCTGGATCCCCAGGGTCCCCTTCCCTGGGTTACCATATAGTTCCATCGTGACTCTTCTCTAGATCTCATGTGTATCTATTAAATAAACCCAGTGTCCTTATGCTCAGAGTGCACGCATACAAAACAAAGATGAACACCTGATTTTATTTAAAAAGGAAGAGGAAGACATTGAATACTAATGAAACCTCTCAAGGAGAAGAAATTGATATGCTACAGATTTTCTCAGCCTGAAAAGCAAAGCTAAATGGGGTCACTTTGCTGTCCAGGCACTGCTACAGAAGAAACTCTGTGCATTAAATAGAATCAAAGTAGAAAATATAATTTTATTGGGAAATTCAAATTAAGGTGAAGACAGTGCTTTATCTGTGTTAAAACAGATTTTAACACTATCACTGTTAAGAGGTCTTGTTTTACATGAGAAAAATACTGAGATAAAAATATTTCCCAAATAAAAAGAATCCCTTTGCTAAGATATGTTATATCAAATTTCATTTTTATTAAGTAAAAAGAAAATTTAAAAATTAGTAGTCAGAATTGACTGAATGAGATGAAGTAAGTCATGCCATGTCCTGGATCGCTGCTTTTCAATAGATGTATTGAATAGATATTGAATTTGTATTGAATTTCAATAGAAATGTTTCAATAGAAATAGGCCTAGATGGGCATTGAGGTTACAAAAATTCTGTGAAATACTTTTGTTTTAGTTAATGTGACAAAATGACCTGAAATCTGCATGCGCAAATAAAAAAACATTTTGGGTGGGTGCAGATTTACAAACTCTAAATGCTGGTTGATGACAATAATAAAATTATATGTGTCTAATATCTCATTTCAAAATAGTTTATACACATGATTTTAATATTTGATCTTTATTGCTATCTTAAATATGTATTATTGTCTTCAGTAAAATTACATATATATATTTCACTTCTAAACAAATTCCTATGTGTCTGTGCTCAGTCACTCAGTTGTGCCCGACTCTGTGACCCCATGGACTGTGACCCCCAGGGTCCTCTGTCCATGGAACTCTCCAGGCATGTCATTCTCCAGGGGGTCTTCTAGAACCAGGGATGGAACCCACATGTCCTACATTTCAGGCAGATTCTTTACCTACTGGCTTCCCTAATAGCTCAGTTAGTAAAGAATCTGCCTGCAATGCAGGAGACCCCAGTTCGACTCCTGAGTCAGGAAGAGACCCTCTGGAGAATGGATAAGCTACCCACTCCAGTACTCTGGCCTGGAGAATTCCATGGACTATATAGTCCACGGGGTCACAAAGAGTCAGACATGACTGAGAGATTTTCACTTCCACTTCTTTACCTACTGAGTCACCTGGGAAGCCCAAATCCTAGGCATAGAATAAACTAATAAATTTCCAAGGCGGATGACTTATTATATGGAGACAAGGCTTGTGGCAGAGAGAAGAAATTCTAGAAGAACTTCCGCTAATAAGGTTACACTCGTGAATTTTTTTCCTGCATGACATTGCTGTTATTTGACAAAAAAAAAAAAAAAAGAGAGAGAGTCATTTAACTCCACCTTCTCTGACTTGTGGATCGGACAGCCCTAGAAATGTTCAGCTGTCTGGAGACCATAGCTGCTGGTTTCGGTAATGAAAGGAATGTATGTTGCATAATCTGTGAAAGAATGCATAGAGTGTAAGCACAAATTTCCCTTCACGTACTATATTCTTTTATGTTCATATGATTCTAAGAACACAAATTCGATCAAAACCAATGTATTCAGGTAGCTAGTTCCAAAACCTTGGCTTTCAGCTAGAACCTTTACTTGCTTATTAATCTTGATGATAACTTGCCAGCTCTAATGTATACTACTTGGGGATCATAACATTCTTCACAAATGTTAATTAAATAAATGTAAAAACCACTGTACTGATGAATGTTTACCCTTTCTTTACAGGTGGGAGTGAAGGAAGAGTTTAAAGAGACCGGTGTTTTAGAAGAGAATCCTAGCTGAGTGGGGAAGCTGTGATTACCTACACAGACTTTGACTTTTTTCCCTTACTGATGCCAAAACCCAAACCTTGGAAATGAATGTGCATATTTCCTTTATTCCACTTTATCCAGCCTCTGCTTAAGACAAGATTTCTGGCCAAGGGTGGAGTCTGTGTGTGTGTCTTGAACTGCCTCATTTAAAACGAACGAAGTTTGTCTTACTGCCAACTCACCACATCCTTGTTGAAGGGTGCACTTCCTCTGGTTTTCTGGGAGAGTAAATGCAATGAAAGGAAAGACAGTTTCTATGGACGTGTTAATAGCAGTCACATTACGACAGCATATTGAAACAAATGAGTGAGGTTGGACTACTCGAAAATCAGTAATTCTTTGCACAGATGCCACTGAGCAGTGTGAAATATAAAGACAGTGGGTTGGAAAATCAGACCCCGGTCAAGTCCTTGCTCTGATTCTAGAATTCCCTGACTGCATTCTCAAGTAAGTCCCATCAACCCTCTGAGTGTTTGTGATTTCATCTGTGTGTGCTAGTGACCTCAGTTGTGCCTAACTCTTTGTGACCCCTTGAACAGTAGCCCGCCAGGTTCCTCTGTCCATGGGATTCTCCAGGCAAGAATACAGGAGTGAGTTGCCATTTCCTCCTCAACCCAGGAATCGAGCCCACATCTCCTGCATTGGCAAGAAGATTCTTTACCACTGTGCCACCTGGGAAGCCCATTCCTCACAATAAAATAGTCATGATAAGTAGCTTAAGAACTAAGGTGTTTTCCTAATAACAGATGAGGCTTTATTGGTTGTGACAACACTGGTAGAAATTTGGCAACTGAGACAACAACTTGGTAATTCTTTTTTCTCAGTGTAATCTGTGTTTCTTTTTACGGGTTATCTTAAACAATACTTCTCAAGATGAATTAATGTTATATCACACCAAAGAATGAATTTGGAAATAATAACCCAAACACTTGCATTGATAGCACTTGCGTCTAAGAGATGATGAATGAATTGAATGCTGAGATTTTTTAAACACAAGAATTCTCTCTGTGTGTATATATCAATTTCTATCTCTGTCTCTGTTTCTTTATCTTCATCTACCTCTCAATCTATATGTGGTATGCATCGTCTATATCTTCACTTGTGTTGATAGATGGATAGATAGATAGATAGAGATTACGGTAGGGACAAATAAAGAAGAAAAGAATGGCTGAAGGAAAAAGGAAACAATAGGTCCATCAAGGTAGAAATTGTTACCCTGGGACTTGGGGGCAGGTGAAAAGCAGAAGTTCAGTGAGTCTAAGAAAGTTTCAGAAAAATTTTATCTGATGTCAATTTTGTATGATTTGGACCTCTCCCATAAGAAGCACATCTTAGTATAAACTGATAACACCATGAAACGGAGTAATTAGGCAAAACTTCAACTAGCTGCAGGCTTCTCAGATGGTGCATTGGTAAAGAATTTGCCTACCAGTGCAAGAGATGTAGGAGACAAGGAGTCAGGAAGATCCCCTGGGGAAGGAAATGGCAACCCACTCCAGTATTCTGGCCTGGAGAATCCCATGGACAGAGGAGCCTGGCGGGCTACAGTCCATGGTGTCACAGAAAGTTGGACATGACTGAGTGCACATGCACACACACACACACACACACACACAAACTATTGACAAAGGTTGGATGAGCATGGAGCCACAGGGATGCTGCAGCTCCCTGGGGCTAATAACTCCTTGCAATCACAGACCCTAGACTCTATACCCTAGAGGCGAGGGGGAAGGGGTGGGAGTGGCAGCAGCTCCCAGAGAGAAAGAGAGAGAGAGAGAGTCCTGCAGGGGAGGCCGCTGGCAGGGGCAGGAGCTTCAGGAGCAGTGAAGCCAGCCCACCAGACCCTGCAGAGGGAGGGCTGTGGTGGAGATATTACTAAGGGGTCATCCCATCTCCTCTCCAGTGGTCAAACACAACCAGACACCAAAAGACAAGGGACCCAACCACTCATCTCCAGGAGGGGAAGGCAGTCTGGAGAAGAGCAGGGAGCAAGCCTAGAGGTGGACTTGCAGATGCCTGGAGTGGGGCAGGGTGCGGGGATGCGACACTGCCCAGTGGAGAGGGCATGGCTCAGAAGGGAGGTCAATGGAAGCTGCAAACCCAGCTCTGCTGCTCCCAGAGGCTGGTGACCTATTCCTGGTGCTTGACTTCCGTTTCCTTCATTTTCTCCCATGTTAAACTTGAAAAGCTATTTATTTTGCTGGATAACTGTGAGGATTATAAATAGATATAAATAGGGAAATTATGCCATGGCACCATAAAGATGTATCATTAGTATTGTTACTTCTAAAAATGAAAATTTAAAAATGGGATTTTAGTAAATCTGTGTATTATACACTATACACCAAATACTGAGTTTATGCCTGGGTATGTGGATCTTAACTGGGTATAATTATGCCTTGAGTTCAGAAGCTCAGAGAGATGGGGGAAGGGTGAGGGCTCAAGGTTCAATAAAAATGTATCTCAAGAACTTCTGAAACAGTCTTCAAATACTACTACAAGGGAACAAAATGTGTACTTTTCAGTTAGGAGGAAAAATCCCTATTTGTATATTTATATGCCCCTTACTTGTTATGCTTCCTCTGATAATATAGGCCATCTCTGGGGAGTGGTCCTTCCCTGTGTTGATCACTGCTACATCCCCAGTGCCTAGGACAAGATCCAGAGCATAGAGACGATTCCATAACTAAGTTTGCTGAATGAATGAATATGGGGTAATGGCTGGGCCACCCATCACTTCATGCATAACCTCAACTACACAAATATTAAAAATGCATAAGTATCTCAGTGGTGTACTCACTTTTTTTTTTTTTTGCAGAGCAATTTGCCTGTCTGCTGACTATATTAGCATTCATTGTGCATGGTTTTAAGAGACCACTGCATCTATTGTAAACACCTTTCAGTTCATTTTGGAATCACAATAATTATGTAGCTACTTTGAGAAGGCTGAATTCCACTTTCTCTGTACCCTAGCAGTCTTTTATGGACTATCTACTCTATTGAGTCCACATTAAAAATGTCATTAACTGCAGACGCTTTAACCTCCGAGCCACCAGGGAAGCCCCAGTAGATGAGAAAACAGTGGCTCAGCAAATGGAAGTCACCGAGTCACAGTCCTGCACAGAGAAAAACAGACGGTAGATCTCAGATGTGAGCTCCAGTCTGGCTCTAAGCTTAGAGCACTTTCCACTGTATCACATAATTTTAATGAATTGCTATTGAAAAGCAGAGACATTACTTTGCCAACAAAGGTCCGTCTAGTCAAGGCTATCGTTTTTCCAGTGATCATGTATGGATGTGAGAGGTGGACTATAAAGAAAGCTGAATGCAGAAGAATTGATGCTTTTGAACTGTGGTGTTGGAGAAGACTCTTGAGAGTCCCTTGGACTGCAAGGAGATCCAACAGTCCATTCTGAAGGAGATCAGCCCTGGGTGTTCTTTGGAAGGAATGATGCTGAAGCTGAAACTCCAGTACTTTGGCCACCTCATGCGAAGAATTGACTCATTGGAAAAGACTCTGATGCTGGGAGGGACTGGGGGCAGGAGGAGAAGGGGACAACAGAGGATGAGATGGCTGGATGGCATCACTGACTCGATGGACTTGAGTCTGAGTGAACTCCGGGAGTTGGTGATGGACAGGGAGGCCTGGCGTGCTGTGATTCATGGGGTCGCAAGGAGTCGGACACGACTGAGCGACTGAACTGAACTGAACTGTTGACAAGTTTGAATAAGATATTTTGTCATTTTAGATTTTAATCTCAACATACAAGTTTATGTTCTGAATTCACTGAAACCATTTCCCAGTTTTCTCTACTAGTTGAAATACATTTCTTTTTCTTAGAAGTTTAGATACTAAAAGCCAAAAAAAATAGGTCAACACGTCTCTTCTAGATGTCTGATTTTGTGGCATTGAAGGTTGGTAGGGTAGGGTAAGAAGTTGTGGTCAAGTGTATTTCAAGAGCTGAATAAATCGTTTTGTGTAATGAGTATTATTTACTATAGGAGACATTGTTTATTGGCTTAAGTACAGGTAATTATTGCCTTGAAAACTGTGACAACTTTACTAGCCTTATCTTTGTTTTCCAACAAGAAGCTAAGAGTGGGTTATTTTCCTATATTCAGCTTAATTATGCTTTGAGGATTAGATAAGAAAAGAAATTGAAAATATGTTGTGAAGTATCTATGTGCCCTATATCTTCATGGGAAACAGGAATGTGAACCATCAAGCCATAGACTGACTCACCTCAAGAAAAGAAAACAATGTTTTTCTAGCATCATATATATGTTGAGGATCATTTAGCTGAATTTGGTGAGAGCTTTAAAAAAGTGTGAAATTCATAGTACCCATTCAACAATTTATTTATATTGGTAGAACGTCCCTCAAAAACACTGAACGTCTTACCCATCACTTAAACATTTCCTGGGGAAATTATTTCTCACCACACAGCTTCAAGTGCCATCTGCCCTTTGGTTAAAATAACTGCGGACACTTATTTTTTTTTTCCCGATGAGAAGGAAAGGATATGCTGGCGTGGAACAAATGCACTGTGTCTGATCTTGCCTTTGTGGTTTTGGGCACCACTGAGAATTCCAGGGATGGGGGAGCCTGGTGGGCTGCCGTCTATGGGGTCACACAGAGTCAGACACAACTGAAGCGACTTAGCAGCAGCAGCAGCAGTTCCCTCTGTTGGGTCTTGTGATTGAAAACTTGTGTTCTTTTTGCCCAAATCAGACCTTTCTCTACTTAGGCATCTCAGGAACCCATACACTTTTTATTTCTTTTTTCTTCTCTTGAGGACATGTTTCTTTTTGAAACATTATTGTTGCATCATCAGGACCCAGATCTTGAATTCTTGTACAGAGCTCCCACAATGTCTCTGTGTTTCATTAGGTCTTTATCAATTCATCTGTTGCTAGTGATTTTGAGCACTACTCAATATGGATGATTTTCAATAATCAAATCTGATTGAAACTATATGGGATTTTTGTTGTTCTTCTTGCTGCTCAGTTTCAGAGTACCAACCACAGTTCCATTCATCTTCAGGACTTTCCAGGGTTTTCCAGCTGGCATTTTAAGCGCAACCTTTTAACTAAAAGTCACTATCCATCTCCCACGACTCCTCTACATTTCTTCCTCTGTAGGATGAGGAGGGATGAACCAGCAGGCAGTCACACACCTTCCCTGCTTTTTCCTTGCTCTGGCTGAAGCCTCCAGTCTGATCTCTGATGCCTCCCCTTCTGTCCACTTTTGCCTCTGTGAATGCGCTCTCCATCACCACGACCATCTATGCTGCGTTCCTCTTATAACTTCTCTCGTTCACTTTAAATGCAGAGTAGTTTCACATTTAAATTGCTTTTTTTTTTTTTACTGGCTTCCTGACTTCAGTCTTTCTCCTTTAAATAATTATCTAGATTGCTTCAAATTTAAACTTTCCAAAACCCAAGTCCGATCATGTCACTTCTGCACACCAATCTCTCTCGGCCTCCTGATGGTCACATAATTTAAGAAATGACTCAAGTTGTTGCTCAAGAGCTTCTAAACACACTTCTAGTTTGTAGCCCTCTCCCTTAATCAAAGTCCACCTTAGTCATCAAATCTCCCATTTCTCCTTGCTTAATTTTTGAGTAGAGCTTGTCTCTCCTTTTAAAAACCCCCTTAACAGTACTTGTAGTCATTTAGCAGTGTCCAAAACCCAACCCAAATACACTTAAACAAAATGGCAAAGTGTTTGTCTCATGTTCCTGGGGACATGTAACTGCTGGAGCCGCAAGCTCAAGGGTTCTATTCCTTCCTCTGTTCCTAGGAGGTTTTGCTCATTCTTTCTGACCCTTTACCGCTCTTTCCAGGCAGTCAGGAAATACAGCTTCAAGCAACACTCCTCAGTGCAGACCTTAAAATCTAATAACTCAGAGACTAAGGAAAGCACCTTTCTTCCCCTCTCTTAGGGACCACTGACCAAGTCCTAGGAAAGGCACAGCTCACGTGCTGAAGTGCGTGGGAGCAGCAGAGCAAAGATGGGAAAATACTGAGGAGTGGATTAGTCAGGTTTCTCCAGAGAAGCAGAGCCCCTGGGACTGCAATTGGCTGGCAAGTCCACAGTGTGTGGCTGGAGACTCTCGGGAAGATTTTCTGCATTTAAAAAAGTGTACGCATACAGACGGGGCCTCCCTGGTGGCTCAGAAAGGAAAGAATCCTCCTGCAGTGTAAGAGACCTGGGTTTGATCTCTGGGTTGGAAAGATCCCCTGGAGAAGGGAATGGCTACTCACTCCCCAGGATTCTTGCCTGGAGAATCCCATGGACAGAGGAGCTTGGCAGGCTACAGTCCATGGGGTCACAAGAGTTGGACATGACTGAGCACCTGACGCTTTCACACACGCAGACTCACATGCACGTTCAATAAATCACTGTTTTGTAATCTCAGACCTTAGGAGATGATGTTGCTCTTCCCTAAAATGGTTTCTTTTTCTCTCTGTCATATCAGAAGTAAGTTTGAAGAGACATATTACTGAGTTTTTGTGTATTGTGGAGAAAGGAGATCATGTGGGGAGGGGTGGTGACAAAGGCCCCTTGAAAACCACGGGGCAGAGTCCTCTTCTCTGCTCCGCTGGGCGTCCCAGGAGGGTCTGCCTGGCTGGGTTTGTGGGAAAGCAGTGCGTGTTTCCAACAGTGGAACTGACCTAAAACTCCCTCTAGAGCTCAGAAATTCCAAAAGGCCTCAGAGCACAGCTGTTGATACACCCAGGGTGGACATGAAAATTATCAGGTCGCAAGCATTTTCTGGAGCAGCTCACTGAATATTCCTTAACTGCCCAAACTGAACCTTTGAAGCCCCAGCCCTGCTCTGGTGCCTCTAAAGTAAAAGATTTGTTCAGAATCTTGGTGTCACAACAAGCTCTAACCTCTAACGACTGTAACTTTTATAGGTATTTGAGTTCCCTCTGCAGACACTGAATGAACACAGACTACTTACCAGACGAGTTGTGCTCCGGGTCTTGTGACATTAAGATGAGTAGAGTTTCAAGGTGACAGCAAGGGATAAATCTCAACAATTATGATAAAATGTATTTAAAAGTTGTATGAGATTCCTCCTACATCATAATATTATGGAAGAATGATTGGATCTTTCCAGAAACATTTATTGTATACTAAATATGCTTTAGGTGTTATGCAAGATACTGATCTTTTGAGTTCATACTTCATATTCTTTAAGTGACCACTTCAGAAACATGTTTACACAGAATGACAGTCACAGACATTTAGTGACATGTATATGGTCCTGGCAGTGTGTCCTGCTTATGTATGTGTGTCAGATAGTAAGGCTGAGTGCAGATAGATCTCTAGTTATCATAGTAATAAAGATACAAATACAGCTTTTCTGAAATGTATCTCTATGCTATTCTGGTTCTCCAAGTAGAATTTTATTAGTTCTTGCTCAAATTCATTTATTCACTTACTCAGGAAAATTTATTACAGAGATGAAAGACACTTGGTTCTACTCAGTGGCAGTGGAACCTGGAAAAGAGGGCGGGGGGTTAAGTGACATTAATACTTGTCTGTCTGCTTTCTGGCCAACAGCCTTCCTTTGTTGCTTTTAACAACCACAAGCCAGCGTTTTCATCTGATACTGGCAGTAACTGGCATGCAGGAATGTACCCATGTATCGTTTAACAGATGAGGAACCTGGAGCACATATGTGATTAGAAATGAATATCAGCTCACATGACTAGAAAGTGATGACCTGAGATATGACCCCAAATCTTTTAAATCCAAGACCAGTTTCCCATTTTACAAAACTATAGCCAGCCAGTCGATGCTGCTAATGACAAAATACAGATGCCAATACCATAGCAATTTTACTCAAGGTTTTTTAAACCTTCCAAGGGGAATAATTTCTTCCTACCAGCATCCTGCTTACTGCTGGCTGCAAATTTATCTCATGAAGATTTGACGGTTTTTGATTGTGGTTTTTGTTTTATTGAATGAGTTGAACACATTCATACTCTGGATAGAATTGGTCCACATTTCCTAGCTTTATCAGACTGCAAAACCAGCACCAAAATAGAAAATGGCCCTTTCTTCTGTTCAGTTACAACCCTGCTTATTATTTTTTACATAAATAGAACCGCAGTTAGACGGCCGGCTGATCAAAGGCAAGGCTGCAGTAAGAAGCAGCCAGGCTGCTCAGGCTGGCTGGCTTCTGACAGCTTTCAGCTGCTTTGATCAGACACCTATCAGCACAGACAGGCACCTTTTTTTGCCTTTTGTCTGAGTCAGGAAATGAGAGAGATGATAGCTGCCTTTTGGTCCTAATCCCAACCACTCTGCTTGACAGATGAAAGGTGCACCAATTACTACTGGTAAGAGTGGACTCCAGTGTGCATTCATTACCCCAGTTATCTTTACAAATTACCTGGTATTCCCAGGTACCTGAGGAAAGGAAATATTTAAAGCCAGAAAACTCTCTACCAGCAATATTTGATGAGCCCCAAGAGAAGAAGAGCCCACTGTCAAAGCATTTTTGACACAGCTTCACCAAGAACATGGAATCCAGTGGAGATTCCAGGTCCTGGGGGTGGATTCTGGCTGAAAATGGTATGTGGTGAAGGTGGTGAAGCTATGAAATGAGAGAATGGTATGTGGTGAAACTATGAAACGGTATGTGGTGAAGCTATGAAATGAGAGAATACAGTGCTTTATGAGGTTATATCTAGAATCTGGGTTCTCTGGTCCACAAGGGCAGTTTATGTTTATTGCTTTGGGCCATCAGTAGATGACCTAGCCTATGAACAATGTGCCCATTCATAAATGGATTTCAGAATTCAGCTATGAAAACTCGGCATTAGCAGACATACATTCTGTTCCCAGTGGTGGGGATGGGGTTAGATTTGTGTAAGTAACAACCATAAAAGTAGTGATATTTGCAACTGCTTTCCCCATAGTAGTGTGATCATGTGTGTGTGTGTGTGTGTGGTGTGTGAAGTTGTTTTTGTGTTGGTGGGGGTGGTGAGCTCATACTTGAAGCAGAGACTCATGGTCTATGTAATGTGTATATACATATGTGGGCCTCCCTGGTAGCTCAATGATAAAGAATTTGCCTGCCAATGCAGAAGTGAAAGGTTCGATCCCTGGGTTGGGAAGATCCCCCGGAAAAGGAAGTGGCAACCCACTCCAGTATTCTTGCCTGGGAAATCCCATGGACAGAGGAGCCTGGCGGGCTACACTCCATGAGGTCACATGGAGTCAGACACGACTAAGCACTTGGGATACTCTTTGGATTGTAGGCCAGAGAGCGATTTCTGAGAGGTGACAAACAAGCCTGATGAATCATACAATGATCCTGAACTCGCCCCTGGAGAGAGTTCAGGCATCACTGCAGGGAGGTATAACCTTATGATCGCATCTTGCTCCTTCTGAAATGAAGAGACAGAGCTAGAAGTCACAGGAAGCAAACTGTCAATTTATGGGCAGAGCCCAGCAGAAGAGAAGACTGCACAGAGAGTTCTAGAGTTCTGAGAGGGTTTCCTTTATTTATTCAGTTAAGTACTGACCAGAGAAGGTATGTGAGAAGGCAACCTGAGGCAATAAGAGCAACAGTCGCACAACCATAGGCATTATAGGGGACAGCATTTGGTGAGTGCACAGTGCCTGTTGCTTCCAGGTAGACTGGAAAGCTTCATCGTTCACATAACACTGGATGGTGTACACAGGAAAGCTCCATCGTTCACACAACACTGGATGGTGTACAAAGGAAAGCTTCATCATTCGTAGAACACTAGGTGGCCTACACAGGAAAGCTCCATTGTTCACACAGCACTGGATTGTGTACACAGGAAGGCTTCATCATTCACACAACACTGGACGGCGTACGAAGAAGCATCTTGCCTCACTACTGTTGAATGATTATCTCCAGACTGAATGTTGCAGTGAGTCAGCATAATCTAATAAGAGATGCTTTTAAAAAAAACCCAAAATGAGTTGAATGGTTTAAAAGTAACTATGCTCTATAACAAAGCTAAGATGTAGTTCAGTTCAGTTCAGTTCAGTTCAGTCGCTCAGTCGTGTCTGACTCTTTGCGACCCCAGACTGCAGCATGCCAATCTTCCCTGTCCGTCACCAACTCCCATAGCTTACTCAGACCCATGTCCATTGAGTTGGTGATGCCATCCAACCATCTCATCCTCTGTCGTCCCCTTCTCCTCCCACCTTCAATCTTTCCCAGCATCAGGGTCTTTTCAAATGAGTCAGCTGTTCACATCAGGTGGCCAAAATATTGGAGTTTCAGCTTCAGCATCAATCTTTCCAATGAATATTCAGGACTGATTTTAGGATGGACTGGTCGGATCTCCTTGCTGTCCAAGGGACTCTCTCAGAAGTAGTTACTGGAACACAAAATTATAAAGCAAACAATAGAGTAAAAGTCATAATGTATTGAATCCAAATCAAGAATCCAACTATGCAGAAAAGCACAACCTGTAATAGAGAAAAAAAAAAAAGAAACAGACTCAGAGATATTATAGAGAAAAAATTAGTGAAGACATTAAAAAAGCTATGATTACTATATTTCATTTGCACAAAGAAGTAGAGAAAATATTGAACATATTAGAAATATGGAAGATTTATAAAAGACGCAAATTAAACTTATAAAAGAAAAAATGCCTGAGATGAGACACTGAATGGATTAATTTCATATTAGACTCGGCAGAAGAAAAGATTAGTGAATGCAAAGACATACAAATAGAACACATTCAAAGAGAAAAAAAGATTAGAAACAGTATATAAATGAGTTTCAATAAAATACTACATGATACAAAATATATAAATAATTGGAATCACCTCAAAAGAGTAAAGAATGAAGGAAAAGAGTGAAATAGTCTTAATAGCCCATTTAAAAGGAAAAGATTATCAGTTCAGTTTAGTTCAGTCACTCACTCATGCCTGACTCTTTGCGACCCTATGGACTGCAGCACGCCAGGCTTCCCTGTCCATCACCAGCTCCCAAAGTTTACTCACTTATGTCCATCGAGTCAGTGATGCCATCCAACCATCTCATCCTCTGTTGTCCCCTTCTCCTCCTGCCTTTAATCTTTCCCACCATCAGGGTCTTTTCAAATGAGTCAGCTCTTTGCATTAGGTGGCCAAAGTATTAGAGTTTCAGCTTCAGCATCAGTCCTTCCAATGAATATTCAGGACTGATTTCCTTTAGGATGGACTGGTTGATCTCCTTGCAGTTCAAGGACAACAGTCCAAAAGCATCAATTCTTTGGCTCTCAGCTTTCTTTATAGTCCAACTCTCACAACCATACATGATTATCAGAAAAACCATAGCTTTGACTAGACAGACCTTTGTTGGCAAAGTAATGGCTCTGCTTTTTAATAAGCAGTCTAGGTTGGTCATAACTTTTCTTCCAAGGAGCAAGCGTCTTTTAATTTCATGGCTGCAGTCACCATCTGCAGTGATTTTGGAGCCCCCTCAAAATAAAGTCTGTCACTGTTTCCACTGTTTCCCCATCTATTTGCCATGATGTGATGGGACAAGATGCCATGATCTTAGTTTTCTGAATGTTGAATTTTAAGTCAACTTTTTCTCTCTCCTCTTTCAAGAGCCTCTCCTCATCAAGAGGTTCTTAGTTCCTCTTCACTTTCTGCCATAAGGGTGGTGTCATCTGCATATCTGAGGTTATTGATATTTCTCCTGGCAATCTTGATTCTAGCTTGTGCTTCATCCAGTCCAGCATTTCTCATGATGTACTCTGCATATAAGTTAAGTAAGCAGGGTGACAATATACAGCCTTGACATACTACTCTCCTGAATTGCAAACAGTCTGTTGTTCCATGTCCAGTTCTAACTGTTGCTTTTTGACCTGCATACAAATTTCTCAGGAGGCATGTAAGGTGGTCTGGTATTCCCATCTCTTGAAGAATTTTCCACAGTTTGTTGTGATCCACATAGTCAAAAGCTTTTTGCATAGTCAATAAAACAGAAGTAGATGATTTTTCTGGAACTCTTGCCTTTTCAATGATCCAGGGGATGCTGGTAATTTGATCTCTGGTCCTCTGCCTTTTCAAAATTCAACTTGAACATCTGGAGGTTCATGCTTCATGTACTGTTGAAGCCTGGTTTGGACAATTTTGATCATTACTTTACTAGTGTGAGAGATAAGGGCAATTGTGCAGTAGTTTGAGCATTCTTTGGCATCGCCTTTCTTTGGGATTGGAACGAAAACTGACCTTTTCCAGTCCAGTGGCCACTGCCGAGTTTTCCAAATTTGCTGGCATATTATCAGATTGGATTAAAAATTTTAAATTGTATTAAAAGATTATCAGATTGAATTAAAAAATAACAATAAGACTCAAGTATATACTGCTGACAAGAATCCTATGAAAGATATAAATGTTGACATAAATTATAGGTTGAAATAAAAGGACCTAAGGAAACATTCATATTAATCTGAATGAAATAAAATTTAAGTTACTATATTAATCAGACAAGGTGGACTTCAGAGCAAAAAGCTTATTTAAAATGGTAATTTCAGAATGATAAAGAAGTGATAACATCAAGAGGGCATAGTGGCACAAAATGATTATGCATCTTATTATCAGAATTTCTAAATACATACATCAAAAGCAAGGAGAAAGAAATAGACAAGCCCACAATTAAGGTCAGACATTTCAACCTCCCTGTATCATTACCTGATAGAAGAACTAAATAGACTTTCATTAAGGATATTTAAGATCTGAGCAGCATCATTAATCAAATTGACCTTGTAGACATTTATAGAAAACCTAAACCCAACCCAGAATACATAATCTTTACAAGTTTGAACAAAGATACACTGTATTCTGGATTACAAAACAATTCTCAATAAATAAAAAAGTTTCAGATCATATGAATTTTATTTATTAATATATTTATTTGTTTATTGCACAACAGAATTAACTTGAAAATTAAAGATAGATATTTGCAAAACTCCCAAATTTCTAGAAACTCAAAGACACATTTTTAAATAACATGTAGACCAATCAACAAATCAGAAAATATCTTTTAAAGAATAAAAATGGAAACACATGTCAAAAAGTGTCATGGGTGTTAATAGTGTTTAATTAGGAAGTTATCATACTAACGAACTCAAATCAATAGCTCCCACTTTCAACTTATAAATACAAAATAAGCAGGGATAAAAATAATAAGTGCAAAAATCAGTGAAATATAAAAGTAAAAGCAAGTGATGAAAACAATGAAACCAAAATTTGTTTCTTCTGCAAAGTTATTATCATTAACAAATTTTAGCTAGTCCTATAAGAGAAAATAATATAAAACTTAGAATTAATATCAGGAATAAAAGAGGAAGCATACAAGTTCTATAGATGTTAAAAGAATAATAAATATTGTGAACAACTTTATAGTAATACATTTAACAGCCTAGGTAAAACAGACTAATTCCTTGAAAGAAACAAACTTCCAAAGTTTTCTCCAAAAGAAACAGATTAACTGAGCAGTTTTACATCTATTTAAATGTTAAAAGTGTAGTTTAAAATTTCTCCTTAAAAATTTTTGGACACATATCTGGTGTCACTGGTATTTAAGCAAGAAACAACACAAATGCTATCCAAACTACTGCAGAAAACTGATGAAGAAGGAATAATTTCACACTAATTCCATGAGTTCAGCTTTACCTGGACACTCAAACCAGATAAAGACATTATAAGGAAAAAGAATGCTTTATGAATATAGATGCAAATATTCTTATTATAATTTAAACAGCTAGAGAATGATCGAAAATACAATAGTCAATAATGTGGCTTTACTTATTGGTGGCTCAGATGGTAAAGCGTCTGCCTACAGTGTGGGAGACCCAGGTTCAATCCTTGGGTTGGGAAGATCTCCTGGAGAAGGGAATGGCACCCCACTCCAGTACTCTTGCCTGGAAAATCCCATGGACGGAGGCCCCTGGTAGGCTACAGTCCATGGGGTCGCAAAGATTCGGACATGACTGAGCGACTTCACTTTCACTTTTCACTTATTGTTATGACTCTGTTCAGTTCAGTTTCTAAGTCATGTCTGACTCTTTGTGACCCCATGGACTGTAGCCCGCCAGGCTCCTCTGTACATGTGATTTTCCAGGCAAGAATACGTCTTGTCATTTCCTTCTCCAGAGGATCTTCCCAACCCAGGAATCAAAACAGAGTCTCCTGCATTGCAGGTGGATTCTTTACAAGCTGAGCTACCAGGGAAGATTTTATTTAAAAATAATATTTATTTAATACCTATATTAAAAGGGATATATGTATTATTTTCAGGTCTAATTTTACAGGCAGTTTTTACAGAGTGCTTACTTTGTGTCAGTCTCTTTGCTCAGCACTTTATATATAATTTCTTTTTTAATCCTATCAGATATTTTACAGAGACCACTTTTCACACTGTTTCACCTGTAAGGAAATCAAAGTCAGAGCTTGAGTAACTCATCCAAAGTCACTCAGCTTATAAGACCCTGTATTTTGATATACTGCTGTTTAGCAACAGAAATCCCATGCCAGGCCGTTAGTTCATTCTGTCCCATGAAAACTATTTAAAATGAGTCAAGCTTATTTTTCTGTATCCTTGACTTCTTGTTTCCAACATATTTCATCTAAATATTCTTCCACAAGTGAGTTCTCAGGTTACTTGTAAACAAGTGCAGGTTGCCCAACCTGTGTTCTTTCTGATATTTGCCCAAACCTTAAGAATCCTCTTTCCCAGATAAGCATCTGCAATTCTGCAATTTTCTCCATGAATTACTATTCCTCAAAGGTGCACTATTCTAATGACACATCTGGATACGGTTTAAATTGATCTACCACTGATGATATTTTTGTTTAGTGAATTTCAAGTGTTCTATCTTTTCTGGTTCAATGAAAAAGAATTAGAAAACTCAGTTTGTTAACAAACAAAAACAAATGAATAATGACCTTTTAAAAATTCTATACTTCATTTAACTCAACCTGTTTAACTTTTATTTTACCATGAATTAGTCAAAATAGACCCCAGGACAAAAATTGAGATCAAGCAAATGGGGGACATTCTGAATCAGTAAGTCTTATTTTGTTGTTTATTCACTAAGTTGTGTCTGACTCTTTGCGACCCCATGGGCTGTAGCCCACCAGGCTCCTCTGTCCATGGGATTTTCCAGGCAAGAACACTGGAGTGGGTTGCCATTTCCTTCTCTAGGGGATCTTCCCAACCCATGGATCAAACCCACATCTTCTGCATTGGCAAGTAGATTCTTTACCACTGAGCCACCAGGGAAGCTCACCATTCTTTCTATTTCTGAGTTAATTCTTACAGAGCTAAAATTATTACACAAATTATTGCAGCAAAATGTATAGAGAGAAGTACTGAAATAATCCCCTTTCATTCATTATCAGTCCTTTACCATGTAACTGTTTCAGGAAGTACAGACTATACTAAACACAGATGTTTTATATTTTTCTTACAATGAGATGCTCTATTAAAGATGAAATAAACAAATAAATAACCTATGGTTGTGTAAATTATTCAAGATGATACTAAATGTGTGTATAGAGTTTTAAACAATTTTCTAAAATATTTTTCAGTTAGTATTCTTAATTATAATATGAGATAAGCATCATTTTCATATGAAATTAAAGCTGAGAAGCTGAGGCTCGTATATAGAAAGTAACATGGAAAGGTGAGAATTTATCAGGTACAACCAGACTTTGCTTTCAGTTACACAAGAATTCTTTCAAGTGTGTTATTTTGTTGTTGATTTCCTTTTTTGTTTTTAAAATAATATACTTCACAGCTGCTGGTAGATTTCAGTGGTACTCGTGTAAGTCCATATACATACAGTTTAAAGTGTTGCTAATGTCTACAGTTGACTATTGGAACCATTACTGCATCTATTGCTGTATACGCCAAATTTTTTCCAACATAGCTCTGATTATGCACATTCTTTTATGGTGATTTTACCCTAAACGTAGCCAGATGTACTGCACTCTGCTCTTCGGGAAGGTTATTAGGGAGTGATTTATTGATGGCATTCAGAACGCTTTATGGCTCCAAGGTCACAGCGGTAACATCCGCCTGCCTGTCTACCAGGGTATCACGCCTTGTTTCCTGGAGTTGCAAAACGTGAAGCCCAGGCCTCCATCTGATTTTACTTCCTTACATTTGTGCTGACTCCATCTAGGTTGTCCTGAAAATGGGAAAATGTACACCAAAAAGAAAAAAGGCAGGAAGACGAATAAATGCTCTCATGTTATAAATCTGAGTAGTATGTTAATTAAAGGAGTGTTTCTTTGCCCTCCTATTTGGTTCATATTTTAAAACAGCTCATTTGCTGTTCTGGGTTAAATCACTTTCTGACATTGTCTGGTTTGTTGGTGATTCTAAAAAACACAATGTTAAATCATATCAGTAAAACACAAGAAGACGTGGACATTTTACTGTCTGTGTGTAAAAACAAGTGTCTATGTCATTTAAGAATGAAAAAGAAACAGAAAAACAGAATCACCATGTCAAGTTAGTGGAACTGGGTTGTTACAAAAGATTTAATACTGATGATAGAAACTATTTTGATAAGTCAGAATTTTAGGATTAATGTTTAAATCTTGGCCTCTTGACTTATTTGCTTAAAGATTATTCCAACATTTTCCTGTTTGCAATAATATGGTTAATGTTTGAAGATCAGCATTTCATTCTTTACTACTGTTCTCATCAATAAAATCACAGTTTGTCCAGAAATGTTGGATTATTTTAGGCCATACAGATTTGGTGTGTAGGGGGGCATAGAGAAGGCAAAATGTGTTTCACTTTTGAACTTTATCGACCGGTTTCAAAGTTACAATTAGGGGATCTGCTATGTGTAGTGGCCACAGCTGCTGCTTCTTTTATTTTTATTTTTATTTTTACTTTATTTTACTTTACAATACTGTATTGGTTTTGCCATACATTGACATGAATCCACCACGGGTGTACATGCGATCCCAAACATGAACCCCCCTCCCACCTCCCTCCCCACAACATCCCTCTGGATCATCCCCATGCACCAGCCCCAAGCATGCTGTATCCTGCATCGGACATAGACTGGTGATTCGATTCTTACATGATAGTATACATGTTTCACTGCCATTCTCCCAAATCATCCCACCCTCTCCCTCTGAGTCCAAAAGTCCGCTATACACATTGGTGTTTTTTTTTGCTGTCTTGCATTTATATGCATAATTGCATTCAGTTCCCACAACCAAACATAAGATGCTGATTATTAGCCTCATCTTATAAACAAGAGAATTAGGGATGAGACCTACTCTTTTTCTCTAAAAATTTTATTGGACTGTAGTTGGTTTACAATGCTGTTGGTTTCAGGTGTACAATAAAGTGATTCAATTTTATATACTCATATATTCATTCTTTTTCTGATTCCTTTTCTGTAGAGATTATCACAGAATATTGTGTAGAGTTTCCTGTTGATTATGTGTCTTATATACACCAGGTGAGTGGGTCCTGACAGGCAGAATGGTATCAAGCAGTGGTCTGAGCCCAACACCCACACACTGGGAAAATTACTGAATGAACACACCGGGACTCAATTTTCAAGCTCATTTTGCTTTCTCTTCCCCTGTGCACCTGGTTGAATGGTGTTTTCCCTTTTTGTCACCACGTTGATTTTGCTGATTTCCTCTGCATGTCCTCTGCAGCTGTACCGGATGCCACCTGGTACCCCTGGCCAGCAGCTGGCAGCTGGCTGCTGTCCTGATCAGGGTGCACCCTTACATCACTGGCCGCCTCTCCCCCGCATATCTTTTCTAATCCACCTCCCTGCGCATCTCTTCCTCACATCATTACCGACTCACGTCTCCAGCCCAGTGATCAAGGCTGCCTTCATAAACTAGGCAATCATCTTTTTGTTGTCGAACCTTGACTTTGAACTTCAGGGTTCTGCTCTGTAAGTACTGATACCACAATCAGGGTATAGCACCTTTTTAAAAGCAGTTCAGATTCACCATTACCACGTGGGCAGGATTTGTGGTGGGTCACGTAGCTTTGGTGTAAGTTCTTGCTTTGTTAAACCACCTCCACTAGGGGTTGAGGTGCTTTCAGAGCTGATGCTGAGCCAGTCCCTGTAATGATGGCAATGCCACCTGCACGTTGCCCAGGGACAAGCCCTGTACCAGGTGTTCTGCATGTGTTATTTCCAGTCTTAGTGAAGTCTTAAAATACATGCTATCATACCCGTAAGGGACTCATGACCTGCTTATAGGAGAATACAGTCAAAATACAACGTAGGGGCCAAATTCCTGTCCTCTTTGCCGCATTCTAGAATACTAGCAGATGTGGGCTGGTGGCCAGGAGACACACATGAAGCCCCCGGTCCCCCATGCTTCAGATTTCTGATGGCTTCTGCTTGATTCGTGCAAGCTGGGACTGCAGTGCTGCTCTGGAGTGGACATAAATGCCATCACATACCTAGCGCTGGCAGAGAAGGAAACAGCAGCCCACTCCACTATTCTTGCCTGGAAAACCCCACGGACAGAGGAGCCTGGTGGGCTATCCTCCATGAGGTTGCAGAGTCAGACACGACTGAACCGGCTTAGCATGTACCCACCTAGGGCTGGAATGGTTAAGCACACACACACACTCTCTCCTCACCCTGTGAGCTGAAAAACAGCATCCCTATCCTACAGGCTTCTCGAGGCATGTAATCAACCTGGAAACATCACACAAGAACCAGCTCCCAGCTCCCAGGGGTCTAGCTGCTTTCTCTCTGCAGGCTCTTAACCATCACTATACCTGTCTCATGCTGAGTTCTTGCTTATTTCTTGACTCCTAGCCTTACCCCTTATTTCATGTTCTAAATCAAATATTTTGGTCATCTGGAAATATAAGGTTTCTGCCTTATTTAATGTAATGGCTATGCTTCTGAGGTCCCAAGAACACTTATTGCAAAATAAGTTAAATCTTTCTTGGACCCTAAGGTATCCCCCAGCTCAATACATTTGCACTTTGTAGTGAAAGAATACTTCATCCAGATATTTGATCCATATGTACAGTATGCAGTTTTTAAAGTATTTTTACTTGGCATTAAAAAATGTTATTTTGGGAAACATTAACAATTGCTAAGATTTTTCAAGCCTGTTAATATGCATTTTGATCACTGAGTATTTACAAGCTTTAAAAGCAAATCTTTAAGAATAATCTGGTCATGTTAATGAAAGGAAATAATGATTAGAATTAGTGAGACACTTGCGCAGAAACATTCTCTCTCTGCTCTGATGGAGAAAAGATAAATTTAGTAAGAAATGTTAACGCAAACTCACTTAGGCATTTTCTCTTATTTTGGTCTGTTTCCATTTTTCTCATGAACAGAACTTTGTATTTATTGACAGTATGCTATATTTAAAATTTCTAAATACAATTTTATACTTAAGCATTCTGCTTCATAGCATACACAGATGTAGTGTGACTTATTTGATAGATATCAAATATTTCATGTAAAAAATAGTGCAGTTCTACAGTACTTTAGTGTCTTGTGTCTTGAATTCACCAGTCTAGAATATTCTTACCCAGATAACGTCAGGCAGTAACTGGGTTTGGCACTGATACCCATTCAGGCTGGTGAAATAGATAATTTTTATTTTAGTGTTTTAGTACTTTCAAATGTAATGAAGTAGCATATAAGTCAGAGGGCGGATTATGGCATAAATTAAAAATGCAGATTTAGAGACCGAAAAACCTACGTCTTTTCTTTAACTATGGGATTGCTAGGAGATGTTAGGAGCACTATTTTATTAACCTGTCCTTCAGAATTAGCTTCCTGTTAACCATTCTTCACCGGTTACTACCAGCAAACCATTGCCAAGATTGATCACCCAACACCACAGCAACTGGTCTGTTATGAATAAAAGATGACCAAGTGGGTAAAAGAACAGAAAATCTCAAAGTCGTTAGGGCAATGAAACTTACACACTGATGCATTTTGTACTTGATTATAACATCATGAGAATACCCCTTGCATACAATATATTTTTTTAAAGGAACTGAAACTGAATTGTGGCAGAGGAAAATCACTGGAGTTTATGGACCACTGAGATGTGTTGTTGTGGACAAGAAGTCTCTCCTTTTTGCTGGGAAAGGAACTGTGGATTTGTAAGAGAAGAATTAAGCAACGGTCTTTAGCACGACCCAGCTCCTCCGTCCCGGGCTTGGTGGTAAGCTACCTACGATGTAACACAGCGGATCTACTTATCTAGGCTCTGCTCCCCTCAGTAGATGTTCAAGCCCTTGAATGTGAGGACAATCTTGAACATTGCCGTTCATCCCACTCACAGTATCCAAATAAACTGTCAGTCCTGCATAAATATTTACTGAATAGATACCAAACATTTAGAAAAATATTTGGAAGGAGGAGACCAGGAAGAGAATACAGACCATTTCAAATTCTTTTTCTTGGGGAAATATTCAACACAGGGACCGTTCTTTAACTGGGCCTTTCCTAGGGGACTGATCTGAGGATCAATATAGCTACAGGCAAGCCCGTTTATGGAAATTATTGTCACTAATCTCCTACTTTAATCCTTCCAGCAGTTTCAGTCTTGGTTTAACCTTTCTTACAGGCCTCACTAGGTCATACTTCAGTATCATCAGACACTTGCTTCTGGTAGCAAATGGTTCTGGGAAATTAATTAATTCAGACTTAGCACTTATCACATCGAGAAATGAATGCATTTGAACAATGGCTGCCTAGTTCAACATTTTTACATATACTCTATTTTTCTAATCCTTACAGGGGTTTTCACCTGGAGGTCTTTTCATTATTTAAGACACGAATCCCTGAGGCCCGGAGTGAATCTGGCATGCATTTATTATTTAGTCATGATTATCCTTTTCTGGGCTTCGCTGGTGGCTTAGACAGACAAGAATCTGCCTGCAGTGCCAGAGACCTGGGTTCAATCTCTGGGTCCAGAAGATCCCCTGGAGTAGGGAATGGGTACCCACTCCAGTATTCTTGCCTGGAGAATTCCATGGACGGAGGAGCCTGGCGGGCTACAGTCCATGGGGTGGCAAAGAGTTGGACACGACTGAGCAACTGAGACACACATTCTTTCTGCTCAGGCTCAGTTGGTGTCTGCACTGAAGAGTCTTTCAGTTGCTCTAACACTTCAAGGGACTCCACTTACATCTCTCTGACCAGGATCTCTTCACCCTCCTCAGTTCCCAACCCTCTTTCTCACATACTCTGCTCTGGATTTAATGAATGGATTTCTCAGTTTCCTGAGAAGCCATGTGCTATCATCACTCTGCCTTTTTCTATTTGGCTCCCTCCCCACTTTTTCATGCTCTCTAAAAAGTGATGCAACAGCTAGTCTATTCTCAAACCTCCAATCAAGCATCCCTCTAGAAGGAATCCTTTCCGATAATCATCTCTGTCTGTCTGGGGATTGTCTACCAATAGTAACAACACCTGGTGTATCATGACACATTGTTGGTGTTCAGTCACTGAGTCATGACTGACTCTTTGTGACCCCATGGACTGTAGCTCACCAGGCTCCTTTCTCCACGGGATTTCCCAGGCAAGAATGCTGGAGTGGATTGCCATTTCTGTTTCCAGGGGATCTTCCTGACTCAGGGACTGAACCTGCATCTTCTGCTTTGGCAAGCGGATTCCTTACTACTGAGCCACCAGGGAAGCCCATGACACTTATCAAGCTGCATTGTAATTGACTATCTGCCTGCATAGATTAGCCGTTTCAGGAGATAAGAGCCTGGGGAATGTATCTTTTTACACTTAGATTCAAGATCAGTGTCCATATATTGTAAGTACTCAGAATAGTTGGGAATTGATCATCATAATAATCTTATGATTATACATTTATACTTATACATTATACATTATACTTCTTCCAATCACAAATTTCATCTGTGCAACACTGCAAGAAATTTCCCAATCCTAGAGTTATAACTAGGTAGAATCCACAAACTTCTGTTCAGTTTGATTTCTGAGTTCAGTTTGATTTTTAGGCTTTCCTGGTACCTCAGATGGTAAAGAATCTGCCTGCTATGCAGGACACCTGGGTTTGATCCCTGGGTTGGGACGATCCCCTGGAGGAAGCCATGGCAACCCCAGTCCAGTATTCTTGCCTGGAGAATCCCCATGGACAGAGGAGCCTGGAGGGTGACAGTCCATGGGGTCGCAAAGAGTTGGACACGGCTGAGTGACTAAGCACAACACTTAGCCTCCAGCGTTGGGGCTGTTGTCTCCCGTGCAGCCTGGAGATGGGGAGGGATGGTTCACCTTGAGGCGCATCCTCACCTCCCATCAAGGTCTCCTCATTTGGAAGAAAGGGGAACAGGGGCAGGGGTGACTAGCCAAATTCCGGGGAAGGAATGAATTCCTGACGTAGCTCTGGTCCCTTCTTGTCGATGGTACATGTGGTTTCTGTGTGCACGATACGTGGCTGCCTGTGGGGACTACCACCTTGGTCACGTGCATCGCGAACGACTGTCTCAGATGTGAACACAGATTACCGATTAGCCCCAGTCTAGGTATATACTCCCATCTTATTTTCAGAGATGAGGGTTGCATTTGCTGGACTGTATATCTTGTCCCTGCTCCCCCATTAGGCTCCATGGTTCTTTCCTGTGAAGCATAAACATTCAGGACCCTTTCAACACTCTCCAAAAGCTGCAGGGGACTGGAGGGGAGAGAAGGTGGCATCACGTCTTGCTCAGAATCACTTGATGATGCTTGCACACACTCCTACCTCCAGCCGTGAACACACATCTCTTCCGAGAGCTCCTCCTTCCTCTCCCCTCGGGTTCCCTGCCTCCAGACACGGAGCCTGACTCCCTTTGCCTGCAGAGAGAAGACAAGCATCCCCTACAGTTGCCAGCACAGGGAACGTGCACTTTCCAATGAGGAAGGTGATCACAGCCTCTCCCCCCATCCAGCGCTCTCACACAGTCAAATCTGCTTCAAGCCGATCAAGAAAATTCAGTCGGAGATGGTTTGTATGCAGCAACCTTGTAGGAACTAACAGTAACTGATGTTTGTTGTTTCTTTTCCTAGGGATGTGACCACTACATAATCAATCTGTTTATCTGCTTCACTGGACCCCCCCCCCCCCCCGCCACATAAACCTTCCTGAGATGTTGCATTAAAAATATGCAATTGGTTGGTGTCTTATTACTCTGGAAAAATACACAGTTTTAATCAGCATTCACTACTCTGATAGTTCTCTCACCTGCAGTTAACAGTGAACGATCCCTCAGGATTTGGAGGAACGAGAATCTGTGTAGGCAGAAACCGAAAAGCAACACAGAAAAGGAAGGTGTTCTTCGTGCCAAACCACACCCCAGTGCATTTCCAATGTGGACAAACCCAGACGGAATCCAGCGCTTTCCCATCTGAGACGCACAAAATACATCCACCAAGGGGACAGAGGTCAGTGGATTTCTTTAGAGCGCCCTTTGCTCACTGCTGGTCCAACGTCAGCATCCTAAAAACATCTACCAAAACTTGACCTCGAATGTGAAAAATCACACTTCAGTTTCTTTAGTCTGAGAAGTAGCTGCAGCTGATATCTCTCCACCTATAGGGTGCAGTGTGGTCAGGGTATAATTAGGATAATTCTCAATCAACTTTTCTGCCTTTGAATCACTTGAGGAAGTCATTGTTCCCCATTTCTCCATCTTTCTAAATTTTGTTTTCCCCACGAGATACATGTGAAGAGATGGGCTAACGAACAAGAGATTCTGAGAGTCATTTATAGACTATAGTCATTTACATACCATTAAAAGAATGAGAAATCAGCTTAACTTAAAAGTTAATAAAAGTGGGCTAAACAGTCTCATTGGAAAAGACCCTGATGTTGGCAAAGATTGATGGCAAGAAGAGAAGGTAGCGACAGAGGATGAGATGGTTGGATGGCATTACTGACTCAATGGACATGAGTCTGAGCAAACTCTAGGAGATTGTGAAGGACAGGGAAGCCTGGTGTGCTGCAGCCGATGGGGTCGCAAAGAGTTGGACACAGCTTAGTGATGGAATAACGATCTCAGATTTCTTTCACAAGTGTGTAAACTCTAAGTAGATTAGTCTGTGCATCACACTGGCATGCTACTTAGAAGAAGAAAAGGTGCAGGCTTTGAAGCTTTGACACTCACCTGTGCTTAGGGATTGATAGCAGCAGCAAATAATACAGTCTTAGTGGCCTATTTGCCAGCAGGTAACCTCCATTTGAGGCTGTAAGACTGTAACATGTTAAAATTCACCTCCCTAATTTTCCTTAGCTTCCCTCCAGAGGGTCTGTGGCTCCTCATTAGTCCTGGGATAGTGGAAGCTGAAGTGGTTGTAGTCCCTAGAGAAAGAATGATATTATTTCACCATTACTGCTTGCCCATCTGAGTCCACAGTCCTCTGCTTCTGTGCCTCCTTGAAGACATTACTTCTAGATTAAAACCTCCTGTGCCCTCCAACAGCCTTTCCACAGCACTCCCATCCTTCTAGAAGTTGAATGTTAAATTAATGAGCATACAAATAAGTACAGGAAAGTTACTATTCTATATATAGAGTTATACATGGTTATGAAACCCGACACATTGGCTGAGCCCTGGCTTTTATGCCAGCTGTCAGATATGGGTCGTCTTACAGGCTCTGCACACCTGAATGAAGTTGGGTATGCCGTTCACAGCTGGGAAAAGGCAGGCTTAGAGAACTGAACTGAATTCTAGGTAGAAAACCTAAGAAGTGGTTTTTATTCTCTCTTTGCCCAAGGCATCTCAATCCAGAGTCAGACTCTAAATATAGAAACTTGCAATAGAAAAGTTCATACAGGAAAACGTGTAAGCTAAAAGAAGATTCTGAAATAGAGCCGACACCTTGCAGTTTGCCTACAGTGAGAGAGGTAAGAAAAGGAATTTCAGGCTCCTCATCTCCCATTTTTTATGCCTGAAGGGACTGGAAGCTTTACTGGCCAATTTCTTCAATTTTCCACATGTGCCTGCAGCTCATGGTTAGGCTGAGAAGCATAACCTTGTATACCTACTGCTGGAACAGGGCTTACAAAGCCCAGGGCCCCTGTGCCCTAGGCAGACACCGGCCTGCGAGGTGGCGGCTGCCTCAGGGCCAGAAAAGAGTCGTGTGAGTCCTGTCTCCGAGTGCCTCCAGCTCAGCGCCTTCCCTGACCTTGAAGCAGGTGTGGAGAGCACTTCTGCTCACCCAGCTGGTATGCCAGGTCCCAGCCACTCCACTTGAGAAAGAACGCTGTGACGGCGTAACACAGGCTCCTGTATGAAACTAGTTTTCCTGTGTGATAGCGTTCACTGAAGTTGGTCTCCAGAATCTAGCCTGGCCCTGGGTATTCAGCTTTTCTATTATTTGTGGACCTCTGAATTTGTGGTTCTCGTGAAAGAAGAAAAAAAGGAATGATGGAAGAAAGAATAGAGGGAGAAAGGAAAAAGAAAGGAGGAAAGAAGGAAGGAAGACAGGAAGAAAGAAAGAAACAAAGAGAGTCAAGATGAAAGAAAGAAAATAAGGGAAGAAGAAAGTGATGATATGTTTTTAAGATTTTTGCTTAATTTCTGAATGAATGTCTGTAATATGCTCCATGGGAATGGAGGGGGAAATTCCCCCAGAGTAATATTCCTTGGGCCCCTTATTTCTACATGCAGTTGGCTTGGCCAGTTTCTTTCTTGGACAGAACCCTCTGTTGCAACAATGAAACTTCTCTGTCTTCTCCAAGCAGAAAAGACATTTCTTAAAAGACATTAGATGTGCAGAATGGTTGACTCCAGGCTGAGCTGTGGGGGCGCTCCCTGCCCAACCATGCACCAAATGGCCTCACTGCTATGTTAAAATTAAATGTCAGAATGTTAAGTACTGCAGCCTATATCTCAGCCACTCCTGCATTAAAAACATGAAAGCACAACCTAGTAGAATCCACCTTGCACCAGCCGTGTTACTAGACCTGGAGCTGTTTGCTGATCAGAAAATGCGGAATGGTTCCCAAAGTGGGCTGAACACCTGCCAATTAGCTAGCTGATGTTCTTGGGATTTTTATTTTTTGTCTTCCCAGAACTTCTGGTCACTATTCACATTTGGAACTGTTGTACAAGGTGGCCCTCCAGGTTCCCTGTAGTGATGGAAATAGTTCTAGGTTTGTAAGAAAAAATAAGAGCCAACACCAGTCTCCAGACTCCCGGGAAGCCTGACCTATATCAGAGGACATTTTTCAAAACAAAAGACCTATGCAAAATTCAAATTGGAACAAAGACCCAGGTAGCAATTACTGCAACCCCCTGTTTTTCCACTTTCCACAAAGCTGAAAATTCATGCTTAAAAACCAGTGAGGCTCAGTCAGGTATAAAGGCACGTGCAGTAATCTGAAACACGTGAGCTGAGTTCTGATTTGCTGCACAAAGATATTTTGCTCCAGGATGTCTCCATTTGGTGACGTACATGAACTGCACCCACGGTTGAAGGACTAAGACAGTTTTTAAGAGGAAGTTACACAGGGCAAGGGAAAGAATGGATTCCCCACTGCAAATAGTTTAAAAGTAGCAATTCTCCTTTAGGTAAACCTTCCATGAATGCATGAATGGAAGAAGTTGTGGGCATGGATACCTCGCTCTCTCATCTTACCTAAACTGGAAATCCTTGTGTACTCATGGTGAACAAAATATTAATTCTACTCTTGTTTGATATATGTCCACAGAAAAATGTCCACTTGTGCTGATAGTATTTATTTTACTTTATTTCAATTAATTGTCAATGTAATGAACACCAGAGGTTAAGGATGCTTGGAAAACACAAAAAAAATTGATGATAAATAATAGAGATCAGTGACAGAAGGAAAAATGTCACTCCAAAATCTCTTCATTTTGAACCAAGATGATCGACATTTTGGCAATGTCTCTTTTTTAATATGTATAATCACATATGTGTGCTAAAATGCTATGTGATCAGCATTGTATCATAATTATTTTCCACATCATTAAATATTTTTCATCAACAACATTCTGAGCAATTCTATTATTTCATTATATGGATATACCACAGTTACTTAAGCCACTTATATTGCACCTTTTGGAAGTTTCTGGTTTGGGCCATTATGTATACTATTTCTAAATGTTTGCATAGAAACCATTGTGTTAGCAATTGATTTATTGGAGGAAAAGTTAGATATTTTAAAAATTCCTGGTAACTGTTGTCAGATAAGAAGATGCAGTAATATACTTCCAACAAACACAACTGCAATCCAAACACTTATGGGCCTGGCACCAGGCCAATTTCATTTATTTAAAATGTAACTAAGTAAAGGAACATATGATGTTGTATCAATTAGTATTGATGTGATCTCTAGCATTAATTTTTTACTTTTATTTTCAAACACTTGACTCATTTATTAATCACCCATTGATATAAGTTGTAATTACATTGCTTTGTTTATCTTGCATTTATATTCATCATATAGTCTCTATAATTTTTATCTATTAATTTACTGCTCATAGTTGTAGTAATATATTTGCCTGTTGATTTGGAAATCTAAGCCTTAGTTTTGGTGTTATTATAGCTTGTGATACCTTCTCTTGATTTTAGACTTAGTAAATCTTGCCCGATTTACACACATTTAAAATAAAGATGAATTAGTATATATATTTACATATATATGTGTATAGACATACTTTAAAAGCACAATATTAAAACAAGAAACCCTATGTACTCGGCTCATATTTAGAAGCAGAATAATATTGGTGCCACTCAGTTGAACACAGTTGTCCTTTCGTCCCCAGAGGGTAGACGTGATGAACGATTTTCTGTTTAGGGTTTCCTTCTTATTATTTTAGTTTACAACTTTGTCAGCTTTTTTTTTTTTTGATAGAAAAATTCTTTAATCAAAACAAGTTTACATGTTGACACTTATGGCTTAACTAGAATAAATTTGTCCAAGTTTAAATTGTGTAAGGACCAAACAGGTATAATAGCCAGAGTTCCCTCAGAACAGTGGGTCCTAGTTCCATTGTAAGGCCTCTCTAAAGCAAGACTCCAATTACTGAAATGATTCCAAGTTTTCATCTAAAGATGAAAAAAATTACTGAGAGGTCAAAGCATACAATGCATGTCACATCCAAACACTGGTATTTAAGCCTTTTTCACGTATTCCTAGTTTCCAAACATGAGAAGCATCTTTTAAGCTACTGCAAACCACCAACTGACCTAGTATTCAAAATATCTTAGAAATCCTGTTTGTTAAAGTTGTTCTTAAAATTCTGTGTTAACCTTTGTCCACTGTGATTTAGTCCATATACACGAAAATACAGACTGCTCCTTTACTTTTGTCTACTGCCTCAGAGTAGCTAACTTTTTGCAATCCTGTCACATGTATGCATTAGAAATAAAAATTCCCTTCTCATAGTCATGTTTTCAAATAGGTTTGATTCCTTAGATAGTATTTATTTTATTTACTGCAAAAAGCATTATGTATTGCATTTTTTCCAATTAAAAAAATATTTAACGACTTCTTTAATGAGTGGGACTTTTAAAAAAATTCAGAAACTGGAGACATTTCTCAAAAATAAACTTTTATCATGTAGTTCTCAGTTTCAGCTACTACTGCCTATAAAGGATCTTAAATGGTTGAACCCTAAAAGCCAGATTCATTCCTTCATACACTCCTGCTTACTGCAGGAAACTCACATGTGATTTTCACTGAATTCTCAGCCACAAAACTAAATTACCTTCAGAAGTTAACATGAATTTTGCACCTTGCAGAATTGTCAGTTCAGTGTCAGTTGGTTATCTAGTTGTCACACAAAAAGGCATACAGACTGCACATTATTACAAAGCAGTAGATTGAGGTAGATTGAGATTAAAGTCAACTTTTGATAAGAGAACAGAAGGAGTGAGTACTTGCATAGAAGTAACATTTTATCAACCATGAAAATGCTTAACTTCTGCAAAACCCACAACAGTGAAAAAGACAGTCTGGTAAATCCAATTTTTGTAAAAACTATGCACAAAACCCACAGTATCTGGGAAAAGAGGAAAAGGTTTATACAAGTAGCAGGTTTAAAAAATGTAACTTTTTTCTACTATCAATTACACATTAACATACACACACTAACTGAAAATATACTACAACCGATGTCTGGAAAAGCAGTTTAACACTTCCTAAATGAACTTCCCCTCACATTTCCTGTATAATGTAGCTGTTGATACTACAGAAGTACAATTAGCAATGTTTAGTCACTTTTAAACAAAGATAAGGAGATTTCTCCCTCAAAACAAGTTTTAAACATCAAAACCTATGTTTATAAAAATTTAAAACTTTCAGCAGTCTAAATATTTCAAATGAAAACCATTACAAACTTCTCAAATGTTCTTTATATTCCAGGTATGTCAACCTAGTTATCTAGGGTAGAATCCTTCAGAGATATTTCAGGCTCTCTCTCTTCACTGGATGGCTTTTTCTTACTGCTGGCCTCGTGGTTGTCTTTGCTTTCTTCATTGCTGTCTCCATTGTGTTGTGGTTGATTACTGTCTTGAGCATCCGATCCTCCATTTAGAGTCTTTGAACCTGTTTGTTCCTTTTCTAGCTTTTTGTTTGGCCCTTTCTTCCCTTGATCTTTGGTTTTATTTGCTTCCTCATGCTGTCTTTGTTCGGCAAGAGATTTGTTCAGCACTTGTGTGATCACAGAATCTCCTTCACCAACCAAAAACATGTTCTTAAACTTGTTATACAACATTGTAGACTTTTCCATGATAATCTAACTTTGAATCGCCGTATTTTTTTCAGTGTTGTAATCATCTCTGTGTGTTTTTGAGCTTGTTGCATTGCGACCTGAAGTGAAGCCAGTTCATCCAAAGCCTCAATACATCTGTTGACATCAAGATTATCAATTTTGAGTGAATTTTTAATTTCAGCATGTATCCTTTGAAGTCAAGAATCCATTGATGTTTCTCGCTTCTTCTCCACTTTCTTAACTTCTGGCTTCTTTCCTTCATCTTTATTCTGCTGCTCAGTTTCCATTTGTTCTTCTTGCTTGCGTTTTCTATCTGCAGCCTCTTTCTCATGTTGTCCTTTGAGCATATTCCTTCTATGAGCAGTTTGAAAGTTTCTTCCACCTCTTCTCTTCTTTTCACCTTCTTGATCATCACCTTCTTCACAATCAGAGGTTGATGTAACCCCTGTTTTGGCTAAATTTTTCCTTTTTGATTCAACTTCCTTTTCCCCCCTCTTTTTTATCTGGCTTTTTTCTTGGCTTTTCTTCTTCCTTCTGGCCCTCTTCATCCTTTTTAAGCTGTTTTTTAGGTTGTTTTTCCTCTTGCCCCTTTTTCTTGCTTTTGTCTTCTTCAGTTATCATGTCACTCTCTGAAGGACAAGGTTGTTTTACCATCTTGGGTCTGCCTCTTGGTTTTGGAATCTTGACCTCTGTGGCTGCAGGTCGTCCTCTTTTAGGACTCACTTTTAGATTAGCAGATGCTGTTGCTGTAGTCACTACTTCAGCCTCCTCAGTTTCTACTTGGTTTTCTGCCTTTCTTTTTCTCCCTCTTCTGGCAGCTTTTGGAGTGGTTATGTCAATTGCTTTAGTCACATCCTCATTGCTGGCTTTTTCTTCATGGTCGGTATCTTCCTTTGAAACATATCTTTTCTATCTCTATGGCCTACCTTATCTATATTGTCTTTTTATGCAGAAATATTAAAATTTTATGCAAAAAAAAAAAGAAACTCTTGTTTCTTTTCTTCAACTTCAACATCAGATGACGCATTTGACTGTTTAGCTGATGCCTGTTGAATTGAAAATTTCACTTTCGGATTGTTATCTATCTCCCATAAACCTTCATTAAAGCCTTTTCGTTTATTTGGTTTGCCGTAGTTTTCCTTATTTTCTGAGTAAGGAAATATGTCCTTTGGGCCTAAAAAAGCAGTCTCATGAGTTCCAAAAAAGAAAATCGGTAGTTTGTTTGTGGGTGGTTTTACAGCTCCATCAGGAACTTCATCTACTCGAGCTGGCCAATGAGGATAACCTTTCATCTTGGCGAAGATGAGGTCCCCAGGTTTGAAGTCGCGAGTCATGTTTCAGGAGCGAGGCCGAGGGTCCGAAGCCCAAGGAGGAGGTGCAGCGGTGCGGCCTGTGAGGGGATGCGCGAGGGCGGACGGGAGCCGCGGCTCCCGCGATGGCGGGAGCGGGAGGATGCCTCGGGGTGCCCCGGCGCGCCTGCCCGGCCGCGGGCGCTGAGGCTGCGGTGGCGGGCCGGCCGCCCCGTCCGCGTCCACGCAAGCCACCTGCGCCACCAGCTGCCGCAGAGCCGTCTCAACGGCGCCGAACGACAACCGCCGCCGCCGCCGCCGCCGCTGCGCTGCTACTTTGTCAGTTTTTAACATGTACCTGTATGAATAGTCTCTGTGCAATCTTTCACAGCTTTTTTTTTTTTTTCAGTCAATGTGATACTCTTTAGCTTCACTTATGTTTATGTGTGGGCTTCCCCCTGGCCCAGCAACAAAAGAGTCTGTCTGTCAATAAGGAGCCACCGGAGACGCAGGTTAGATCCCTGGGGGGGGAAGATCCCCCGGAGGAGGGCATGGCAACCCACTCCAGTATCCTTGCCTGGGAAATCCCATGGACAGAGGAGCCTGGAGGGCTACAGTCCATACGGTCACAAAGAGTCAGACACGACTGAAGCGCTTTAGCACGCACACATGTTTATGTGTATAGCTGTGGTTTATTTTCACTGCTCTATGCTTTATTTTGCATATGTGTAGCAAATTTAATTCTATAATCTGCCACTGACGAATATTTATTTTTCCAATATATTTTCATTATTAAACATGTAAACATTAGGATTCAGCTGAGACCCACTAGGGAGAACTGTGAACATTTAATACAGAGATTTGGTAACTGGTAAAATACTCTTCACTACAAAAGAAGGGTGAGGAAGGATGAGAAGGAGAAGAGCAGGTGCAAAGGCAGACCGTAGCTACTGCTCAGAGGGGGAGACCAGGGAGAGCAAGGCTGGGACCCTGGCCTCTTTGGAGAAGGCGTGGTATCTGGGAGGCAGCATTTGGCATGAGCAGGATGCTTGCGGGAAGATGCAGGCGGAGCTCCACGGAGGCAGTCCTCTCCAGGGGGTGAAGGGTTCGCTGGGGGGGTTCAGGATGAAGCTGGCCCCTGAGGGCTGCAGAGGTGCGGGCTGCCGGGTAAACACAGCCGAAGAGAACCTGGAAAGACACCCTTTCCCTGCCACGTCTAGACGGCCTCCGCCTTCTCTCATTCTCCCTGTGGACGGAGCCCACCTGCAGCCAGCTGCTGGAGAGGACTGTATGCCGGACTCATCCCTGTTCACGCAAAGCAGGCAAGGAAGTGGGATGTGGGGGTGGGCGGCAACGACCCACAGCAGACGCAGGTCTCCTCATGCTGATCATCTAGTTCCTTTTTTTTTTTTAACAATTCGTCGCATTTTATTATTTTATTTAAATTTATCTTCAACAGGAGGATAATTGCTTTACAATGTTTTGCTGGTTTCTGACATGTATCAACGTGAAGCAGCCATAGGCATACAGATGTTCCTTCTTTCCTGAACCTCGTTCCCACCTCCCAGCCCACCTCACCTCTCTAGGTTGTCACAGAGCCCTGGATTTGAGCTCCTTGCATCATACAGCAAAATTTCCAGGGCTTATGCCTAGAAGTGGGAACGCACGTGTGCCTTCCATCATTTCTAAGAGATGCCGAAGCACTTTAAAACTATTTTATACTGCTGGTAGGAGGAGAAGGGGAAAACAGAGGATGAGATGGTTGGATGCATTGCCGACTCAATGGACATAAGTGAGTAAGCTGCAGGAGTTGGTGATGGACAGGGAAGCCTGGTGATGGACACGGAAGACCTTGGGGTCGCAGAGTCGGACACGACTGAGAGACTGAAATGAACTGAACTGAAATGATACTACCGATTGTGATGTTATCTCATTGCACTATTATTCATCCTTTTCATGATTACTTAGGATGGTTGAGTCTATTTCCATATTTTAATGGATATTTCTGTTTTCCCTTCTGTACAGCGATAACTCAAACCTTTTGCTTGTTTTATCTAATTTTGTGTGTATGTGCACACGCCCTTTTTTCATTCTGACCAGTTTTTTTTAAATTGTATTATGAAAACGAACAATTTATTTTATGTTTTGCAAATATCTTCTCCCCAGGGTCAGTGTATTCACATTATCTTTTGTTTAATATACTTAATTAATTTACAAGCTATTAATTGCTTGCTTTCCTCATGAGTTGGGCATTGCAGACTTAAGAATTTCTTTCTCTCTTTGGGGATATGAAAATATTCTGTCAATTCCCTTCGAACATTTTTTTAAAGCTTGCTTTTGAGTTTAAGTCTGTGATCCATTTGGTATTAACTTGGAGGAGAAGTTAAGAAGTGGAATCAGGATCTATTTCACGTTTTAAAAGCATATGGATCACGGTCCTTGTCCTGTTAATTGAAAAGTGCCCTCTCATTAGATTCAGAAGTGGTTCTGTTTTTCTTTCAGCGCTGTGTATTGTGTTTCCTTCTGCTGTGATGTGTTTCTGTAAGTCTTTGACAGCCCACACTATCCTCAATATTATATTTTTATAATAAATCATGATTTTAAGGAGAGTGATTCCGCCTGACTCAATAAACGGGCACTTCTGCAAATTCTGTATAATTAAACAAGTTTCATGAAAAAATTAATTAATTTTTCAAACAAGGTTTTGGAAAAATTGATATTTTTACAAGGAGTCCTCCAATCAATGGATATGTTTTTTGTTTATTTGATTATTTTTAAAAAAGGCTTGTGGGGAGGGGAATGGCAACCCACTCCAGTGTTCTTGCCTGGGGGATTCCATGGACAGAGGAACCTGGTGGGCTGCAGTCCATGGGATTGCAGAGGGTCAGACACAACTGAGCAGCTAACGCACACACACAAATAAAGGCTTATAGTTATGTTCAGAAAGGTTTTGAGTCTCTATTGATAATTGTATTGTTGGCTTCTCTCTGCTTATTTCTACTTTTGTAAAAAGTATTTTTAAATTTGCATTTTCCACTGCTATAGTAGATTATAGAAATGTAGCTGAGTATTTAATAAGGATTTTACATGTAGTCCCCTTGTGGTATAAGACATAAAACAAAGGCCCTATATTGTGTGCTGTCTTGACATCTGGGAAAACCAGGAGACCTTGAATCCTGCCTGTGAGCCTCATCTCACTCTGATCCTGAAGACAAGGAACCCTAGAAAAACCCTTGTTATTAAGCGAACCGGGCCTTGTTCTTGCTCATCCTGGAAAAGTGGCTTTGCTTTCCTGCCAGCCCATGGGCTTATTCAAACAAGTCAACCACATCCTCCTGTGGGAACCAGGGATGCCTGACCTCATTGATCCTACAGAGCCTGTCCCCGTAAGCCCTGGTTATTCTCTCTGTTCCCAAGCACAGCTCCCAGGTGGCCTGTGTAATGTGCCCTGTCCCCCTCCTCAGGTTCTGAGTCTCTGTGTTGAATATACAACTGTCGGTCTCAGCTTTCCTAGGTTGGGTGTCCTGGGCTTGGCCATCCCTGTGACCCTGCAGGAATGTCTCCCATGCCAATGCAGGGAAGGGACAATAAAGCATCCCCTGCTGCTTACTTTTAAATTCTAGCAATCTGTTTCTACTGTTTGTGATTTTTGGTAAATCAAACCCATACTACTTGGGTGCCTCAAATAAGTTGTAGGGATTGGGGGCAGGAGGAGAAGGGAACGACAGAGGATGAGGTGGCTGGATGGCATCACTGACTTGATGGACGTGAGTCTGAGTGAACTCCGGAAATTGGTGATGGACAGGGAGGCCTGGCATGCTGCGATTCATGGGGTCGCAAAGAGTCGGACACGACTGAGTGACTGAACTGAACTGATGTTGAAAAAAATTTTTTTTTATCAATTCAACTATGCTAGTCCTAGGGTTAACAGAGCCTCAGAGTCAAAAATAAACATTGGGTTGAACAAAGGGTACCATTTTCAATAAGAATTTAACATAAAAGCTTTCCAGCAGCCATATTTAGACAATTGTATCATCTCAAAAAGTG
The DNA here is from genome assembly GCF_023091745.1 of Budorcas taxicolor. NCBI lineage: Eukaryota > Metazoa > Chordata > Mammalia > Artiodactyla > Bovidae > Budorcas > Budorcas taxicolor. Next base: position 151,038,844 of record NC_068920.1, on the reverse strand, counting down.
ACAACTTCGGGTCTTCTTTTCCAAAATTTGGAAACTTTAACCCCTACTATTTTCTGAATTCTTGTATGACTAGGGCCTCCAGTGAAATGTTGAACTGAGGTATACATGGCTAACAATCCTGAATTTATCCTGAATTGATATTCTACTATTAAGTAGCTTCTAGTTTTCTTGCATATAAATTTTTCTGGTTAAGGTAGTTTCTTTTTTTTCCTTGTTTCCGATGACATTCCTTGTAAATCATTGCAGAATCTATTAAACTATTTTGCAGGATATACTGAGATGATCACATAATATTCATCTTTTATGAATTAATGAAAATATGTATGGTGATTTATACCAACACATCTCACAATGTCAAACTCACTGTAAGCTACTGACATAAACCCAGTTTGATCATAAATACATTTCTGGATTGGGCTTCCCAGGGGGCACAAATAAAGAACCTGCCTGCTAATGCAGGAGACGAAAGAGACACGGGTTCAGTCCCTGGGTCAGGGTGATCCCCCTGGAGGAGGGCATGGCACCCCCTCCAGTATTCTTGCCTGGAGAATCCCATGGACAGAGGAACCTGGTGGGTTCCATAGGGTCACAAAGAGTCAAACACAACTTAAGCAACTTAGCACACATGCATATTTCTGGATTATATCTACTAACATAGTTTCAAAGTTTTTAAAATATGTTCATGAGTTTTATTAAATTATATTTAATATAATTCTGCTTTTTTTCTCATGTAGGAATTGGTCTTGCATGAGAGTGTAGGGAGGGGTTCCTGGCAGATAGTAGAGGAAGGTTGAGACTGAAATGTTGGAGAAACACTACTCAGGATTCCTGGATATCAGGTACAAGGAGGCAAAGGGCCATGCAAAGCAAGTAGAAATGCAGGTCTTTTCAAAAAATTTTGTGTTGAAGAGTTGATTTAAAATGCTGTGTTAGTTTCAGGTGTACAGCAAAGTGAATCAGTTATATATACATGTATCCATGCTTTGGGGAGTTCTTTTCCCATTTAAGCCATTACAGAGTATTGAGAAAGGTTTCCTATGCTATACAGTAGGTTCTTGTTATCTATTTTATATATAGTAGTTTACATGCATCAATCTCAATATCCCAGTTTATCCCTCCCCCCATACCCACTGGTAATCATAAGTTTGTTTTCTACATCTGTGATTCTACTTCTCTTCTGTAAACAAGTTCATTTGTACCCTTTTTTTTTTTTGTATTCCATATGTGAAAGATATTGTGATATTTGTCTTTCTGTGTCTGACTTCCTTTACTCAGTAAGTATAACTAGGTCCAGCCATGTTGCTGCAAATGGCATTAGTTTTTTTTCATGGCTGAATAATATTCCATTGTATATTTGTACCACATCTCCTTTATCCATTCCCCTGTTGATAGACATTTAGGTTGCTTTCATTTGATGGCTATTGTAAGTAGTACTGCAATGAACACTGAGGTGCATGCATCTTCAAATTATGGTTTTCTCTGGGTACATGCTTAAGTGTGGGATTGCTGGGGCTTAAAAGCTTTTGCACAGCAATGGAAACTATAAACAAAACAAAAAGACATCCTATAGAACCAGAGAAAATATTTGCAAATGAAGCAACTCACAAGGGATTAGTCTCCAAATATACAAACAGCACATGCAGCTCAATATCAAAACAAAACAAAATAAAAAACAAAACAAGGAACCCAATAAAAAATGGATGGATGATCTAAAGAGACAATTCTTCAAAGAAGACATACAGATGGCCAAAAAGCACATGAAAAGATGTTCATCCTCACTAACTATTAGAGAAATACAAATCAAAACTACAATGAGGAATCACCTGGAAGAAGTCAGAGTGGCCATTGTCAAAAAAATCTACAAACAATAGAGCGTGGAGAGGGTGTGAGCCAAAGGGAACCCTCTTACACTCTTGATGGGGACACAAATTGGTTCTCCAGTCACTATGGAGAACAGTCTGGAGCTTTCTTAAAACATAAAAATGGAAATGCAGGTTTTTATGGATGTTTAGGTCTTGATGAAAGTTTAGACACTTTTGAAGACAGTAAAATTTATCCAAACATTTTTAAACACAGGAATGGAATGGCTATATTTGCATTTTAAAAGATCATTTTTTCCACAGTCTCATGAATGAATTAGAAAGACACAAGGGTGAAGACAGAGAGATAATTTTCACAGCTGTTACCATAATTCAGACATAACATTTAATGAATTTCATATTTAATTGAATTTTTGATATAAAAATTCTGATAATGAGAGTCATATCATTGCAACTTTTTTCAAAATCCCATTGTTGATGCTGACCATGTTCTGATGAGTTATCCGTCCCAAACAAAGTGTCACCATAGCATGTCTCCAGTGGCACAGAGAAGGCTTCCCTGAAAATATGAAACAGACCAAGTCAAATTACAGCTGTAAGGGTGAGACAATCAAAGATCTTTATCCTGACAGCGAGGTTAAACCCTCATCAACCCTATCCTGTGTAAACAGATGATCACAGTGTCTGAGTATGCGGCCACTTCTGAGAGTGTTTTCATATATGACAAAAATGTGCCTCTATCTTCAGTTACAGTATTTCTGTGAGAGCCACTTTGGCCAATCTCCATTCCAGAGGAGAAAGAAAACAAACAGAAAACAATGTGCTTAAGAGAAGTTTTGAAATTCCTAGTTCCCTTACATGTGAGAGATGACAAAAATGAAACCCAGGGCAACCAGATCTGTGAGTCACCAAGGACCTGAGCTCAGACCTTGGTTTCACAGAAGAGCCTCCCTGCTCCCTCTGCATACTGGGGGGGGGGGGGGGGTAGGGGGGGAGGGGGGTGGTGGAGGGGATGGACAGTTCATTCTCTCTGAAAATGGATTTCTACACGTGCGTCTACCTGTGGGGTCTAACAATGCCTATCTCATTAGGCGGTTGCAAGGTTGAGTAAAATGTGGAGGCAAGCACTTAGAACACAGTCTGGCACTTTCTCAGGGCTAAGTGCTCATCATTATGTAGGTTTAAGACATGGCTAGAAAGTTTTAGAGAGAGATGAGATACATCACAGCAGTGTGGAGCCCGCTGCACTGACAGCCCTTCCGGGGCTACACTGATTCACATTTTAGATTCATTTTATCCTCTCTGCATTGACTAATTTCACGACTAGAGTAAAATGTATATGTAAATTTTGCTTTGATAAGATTTAGTAACATTATTTGATAAAGGTGCCTTTTTTGTGAAATATATCTATGGTCAAGATTAGTAACCGTCTGTCATTGCCTCTTCCACTTGGGATGAATTCATTCTTTATGCAAAATTCATACCATTTAGCCCTAAAATCCTGTGTTGTGTTACTGAGAACAAAATTTGGAAACGTTTGTTACGGTGAACTCTAAAATATCACATTTCTCCCCCACTCATTCCCCAACCTCGTCTTCACTCTGTACATGCCACAGAAAGCCCTCATTCACTGATTCATGCATCCATTGACTCCTTTATCCATCCACCCATCTCAGTTATTTCTCAGAGCATATTATGTGCACAGGTCCCATGACAGGCAACACAGCTACAAACAAGAAACACAGAGTAAGCTCTCCTTCAAAGGGAAAGAAAGAGAAAGCTCTAAACCCACATTTTTAATAAAGTGATGCATGTTCTTTGAAGAAAGTGTTTACAGATATCAAACCTCTGGAGCAGGGGTCTTCATGAATGAAGCAGCTTTTGATCCAAAGATCAGAGACAGGTGAGTGTTGACTAGGAGACTGAGTTACAGGGTTGTGGGGAGAGAGGGCAGAGGGATTTCCTGAGATGGGAAGAACTCTGTGGCCACCTGACATGTGTGAAGACTGTCAGACAGTTCTAAAGACTGGAACCCACTTAGGGCGCCCACCACCGAGGAATCCTGTACATGCCTTGGTCATCAGCCTCAGTTTATCGAGGGAGCCAATGAGGGGTTTCATTTAAGACTCAACTTTTCAGGTTGGTATTATATATAAACTAGATATACAACAAAGTCCTAACTGTACAGCACAGGGAATTCTATTTACTATTCTATAATAAACCACAATGGAAAATAATATGAAAAAAATATATAAATATGTATATAAGTCAATCACTTTAGTGTACAGCAGAAACTAACACAGCATTAATAAATCAACTATTCTTTAATTTAAAAAAAAAGACCAAATATTCACCTTGTTTTGATTGGGGGCTGTCAATACAACCATGATCTACACTTAATTCCTTATGAGCTCTACTAATTTCTATAAATGCCAATACACTGAGTACATTGTAAGTGAGAATTAAATTGCCTCATTAGAGTTCTGTTTTCTCATGGGGGTGTGCATAGAAATGCACACCTATTTTCACAAATCAGAAGTATTTTCTTCAATGCATGAAAAGGTCTAGGTGCATCCATTAATACTATGTTTATGAGCAGGTTTTAAAGTATGTGCAATATGAAATGGATGGAGACAAATGAGCATGCGCTTCTGAAACAGTTACTATGTGCTGTGCATGACTGCTTTAATGCATTTTATCCCATCTGTCTTTCACAACACCTTCCTGCTATTAAGTTGCTCATTCACACAGTGAATACAAATGGGGGTTTGACTGTGCTGCCCACATGCAGTTTCAGCGGTCAAGTAGACTCTACAATTTTATATCTTCTTAATTCCTTGATATTCACAAAGTTATTCTTTATTAGTCAATGTCATAAGCCATTTTCTGCCTTATATTAAGATTGTTTATATTATTAAAAATGAGCCCTGGAAAGAGGACTTGGGAGGAAGTCTTTGATTTCTGTATCCACACACAGTGCATGAGGAGTCAGTAGTCATTTGATTAAGAAATAAACAGATAAATTACACCCATACAACAGTGAACCACAAACATAGGTTGCAACAGGTGTGTGAGGGCAGGTGTGTGAGGATCTGATTTGCTAACTAACGTTGTAGAATGACAGTCGAGTTACACTTCCTAGGAGGCTATGAAAAGCACATCTATTCCATCTTTTCTAAAACAAGAAGAAAACGGTTAAGCTTGAAGTGTTTTTTTCCCAGGGACACATTAAAAAAATAAAACAGGTGAAAAGGTAAAGCTTGACTATTCTGTTCAGTAAGTAGTCAACAAGATGCCCTGAACTTGCAATATCAAAATTCACATCTGCCTCTCCTGCTCAGTGTATTTATTGTTCATAAAATTATTTTCTGACTTGAATGGCATGCATAGCTTACAATATCAAGTAATACATGACTAGGTGGACTTTTGCAGCTAGGTAAAATGATATGATGCCCAAGTGACATTAGCCAAAGGTATCAGATGTCTTTGATGCTTTTAAAAGTCCCTTCATTTCCTGTGTGCCTCATTCTTGCTGCTCCTGCAGAGTAATGAATCCTATCCTAAATAGTTATGCCAGGGCTTTGGGTCCCTCAGGACTCCTCTGCCAGGTCTATCTTTAGTGAAATCCTGTGTACACTTGAAGATCACCACTCTAATGAGGCAGAACGTCTTGAACACAACAGTGGCACAGGCCCCTTCCCCAAGATGGGTGAACTTATCAAGGACATCCTTCCTTCTGGAGGTGAAGACAGAGGAGCCGAAGGAGCAATGGCTCACGGTCCTCCTGTAGCACACGTCTTATTAAAAAAATACAACAAACGTCCAAGTGCTCCAGGAAGAGCTCGTTATTCTAATGAACACTTATTGCCTAAATCCTTGATGCTAATGCAAAGAACTGACTCATCTGAAAAGACCTGATGCTGGGAAAGATTGAAGGTGGGAGGAGAAGGGGATGACAGAGGATGAGATGGTTGGATGGCATCACTGACTCAATGGACATGAGTTTGAGTAAGCTTTGGGAGTTGGTGATGGACAGGGAGGCCTGGCGTGCTGCAGTCCATGAGGTCGCAAAGAGTCGAACACGACTGAGTGACTGAAAGCCTTGATGAAACTGATGTAGTAAGCAAGCACATCTCCCATTCCTTCATTCTGTAGAGCACTATTAGCATTGTTAATAAAAGAACGTGGCTTTTAGGGCAACACTTGAGATCGAAAACAATGCAAACTCTTAAAACCGAAAATTAAACTGCATGTCAGTAAAAGTGGATTGGGTTGGGCATTTGCGCCACTGATTGTCTCATAAACCCCAGCGAAGCGCTTCTGTCTTGTCTGATTTTTCTGAGAGATGCCCATCTCTGAAAGCCCTTCTGTCTGACTGTAGTTCACTGTCCCCAGCCCACTCCTAAATTCCTGTTTCTTCTCAGAGGCATTTGAGCATGGAATTTAGAGCATGGGTTCTGGAATCAAGGACTTGTATTCAAATCCCAGCTTTGTCCCTGCTGTCGGCCCCCTTCTCCTGTGGCTTGGACAACAGCTTAACCGTCTCTGTGTCTGTTTCATCACAGGTACAACAAAGGCAATATTGTCAGTAACTCACAGAGTTGTTATGTGGATTATGTAAAGCCACGAGTATTCAGGATGATTTTGGTAAGCTTGTAATATTCATCAGCAACTTTCCTTTAAAAGGATATACAAATCACTCTGATGGTCTCACTGACAGGGACGATGGTGTCTGTCCTTCTGCACCTCAGTACTGGTGGCTAATAGTGTTTTGTCTTAGAGGGCATTGAATATTGATGACTTTGTAGGATTTTATATACCTACTGTTTACACTTCCTGTTCTGTTGTAAACTGGCTGGACATCTCATTTGTCCATTTTTCTATTAGCATTTTTGTGTGTTTCCTTTTAAGAGCAATTAAAAAAACCCCAATTTCCCTCTGAATACTTGTTGCAGATATTCCTCAGGTCTTCCTTATTCATTTATGTTGTTTCTATTAAATGAATCTTATTCTTGATTTCACTTTGGGCATTTGTATCATTTCCTTTTTCTTTTGTGATGTCACCCATAATTTTATGCTTGGCAACTCTGTCCCTTTCTTGATATGGTTTTCTTAATAAGATCTCAATGGACAGTTTGGATTTATTTTGAAAGACACAAGAATTAAAAAAAAAAAGAATGACATTATTGAGGAAGAATTTGTTTTAGACCCATCTTGACTACTTATTAATCATTTCTGAGACTGAAATTTTATCATCCAATTTAATTGTAATATGCTAAATGTGGAGATTATTACATTAGAATAAAGACATTCTGAGAGATTTACTGTATAGAGGTTTTAGACCCTGAATTTTTAAAATATAAAATAGAGGTGAAGATTTTGCAACACAAATAGCGCAAATTCAGAGCTTCTATACATGGTCCATTTAGATTGAAGCCATGGCAATGTAGTATAGTCTATCCTTCTTAGAGTTTATCAATATTGTGCAGCTGCTGTGTGTCTTAAAGAAAATGCCAAGGAAAAATAATGAGGCTATATGAAACTTGAAGTAAAAACTTTCAAGGCGAAAATCACAGAGCTTAGGAAATGAAGAGAAAAAGAGCCAGAGCTCCAGTCTTACTGCTTATTTACATAACATTACCCTAAATGCTTTGCATTAACGTGTTTCTTTGAACAATTGCTCTCTTTGGAATAAGCCAAAAACCTAGTCTGCTTCTTTCAGAAGCTGGCACCACAGGGATGATTTCTGAGTACAAAGTGAGCAACTGCAGTTCCTCTTTCACTGTGACTTGAACGACAGACACGTTTGATTGGCATGAATGTGTCTCCAAGTAAACAGACCCCACTAATTCAGAAAGAAAGACAAGACATAGACAAGTCCTCCTCTTTCTCCAGTACACATACTGCTCAACGCATGTGAAGGCAAGTTAATTTCAGAAAGGTTTACTTCTGTTTTCTTGAGATAACAATATGTGAAGCATTTGCTTCAACTCAGACTGTTGATAAAATTCTTCAGACACTATTATCACTGTCTATGCATTTTATACACATACCATACTCAAACAGGGTGCTATTTTGGTAATTTGTTAAACTCACACCTTCCTTGAACATGAATGACATCTGCCATGTCTGTCTATGCTTTGAGAAACATTCCTTAACTTTGACAGAATCTTTCCTTGTTTAAAATAATGGGAAATCTTGGGAAAGTACTTTTGTTTGCCTAGGAAATAATGATTTTTCTATCCTCTTTGAAATTAGAATATGCATTAAAATGTGTTTTATATGTGTCAACCTCATTCTATATTAATATATAAGTTAAGACTTTCTCTGTAAACATCATATAAGTAGCCAAACATTGTCAGGTCTAAGTAAAAAGTATTTTGGAAAGGCATTTATATATCTATATACAAGCACTTGCACAAAGAACTCATTATCTTTAGCATCATTGTACAAATCAAAATTCATAGAACTTTTGATTTTAACATATTTTGAACTATCTTATAATACTTTTAGATAAAAGTCATTAAAGTGTACTTCATCCCTTAGATTTTTAATAAATAGTTGGTTTAGTTTTGATTGGAAAATTTTTGAGTAAACCGATTAAAGAAAAATGTAATGAGAATGTAAAGAAAAATGTAACTTCAGATTATTAATACTAGGTAGATAAATATGGCAACCCACTCCAGTACTCTTGCCTGGAAAATCCCATGGACAGAGGAGCCTGGTAGGCTGCAGTCCATGGGGTCGCTAAGAGTCGGGCATGACTGAGCGACTTTACTTCCACTTTTCACTTTCATGCATTGGAGAAGGCAATGGCAACCCACTTCAGTATTCTTGCCTGGAGAATCCTAGGAAGAGAGGAGCCTGGTGGGCTGCCGTCTGAGGGGTTGCACAGGGTCAGACACGACCGAAGTGACTTAGCAGCTGCAGCAGCAGATAAATACTAGGTAGGGAAAATAAAAGGCAGAATTACTTTAATAGCATCTGGTAGACTATGGAACTGGTTTCTACCAAGAGTCATCTTTCATTTTCTCTTTGCTTCCCTTTTTTCTTCTTTTCTCATGAGGTTGAACAGTATCATAAGACCTACCATTTGATTTTGGAGTTTAAGGAAAAGCCCAGTGTCCAATTGTGCAAACATACTAAAGATTTATTTTTATGGATTCATCATAAAATGGTACTCTGTTCCCACTTAGATTGCTTCTCTGGATTAAAGATCCCTTGAAATCTGTGAAAGCTAAAGTGTTAATCTACAGGACAGATTTTGATTTTTTTTTCTTTTTAGTCTCTGGTTTTAGTAATAAAACACCTCAACTCTTAATACTATAGACAAAACATACAAATTCACTGAAATATTTTGGGCATTTTTTAATAGGAAATTGAATTTTACTTTCCACACAAATGGGGACACATCTAACTTTAAAAATATTTTAATTTTATTTAAGCTTGGCTGCCCTGGATCTTCATTGCTGCATATGGGCTTTCTTTAGTTGCAGAGAAGGCAATGGCAACCCACTCCAGTACTATTGCCTGGAAAAGTCTAACTTTTAGACTAACTAATCCCATGGATGGAGGAGCCTGGTAGGCTGCAGTCCATGAGGTCGCTAAGAGTTGGACATGACTGAGCGACTTCATTTCACTTTAGTTGCAGAGAGTGGGGACTACTTTCTAGTTGCGGTGAGCAGGCTTCTCATCACTGTTGCTTCTCTTGCTGCGGAGAAGGGGCTGTAGGGCACACAGGCCTCAGTGGCTGTGGCACGTGGGCTCTGGAGCCCATGGACTTCAGTTGCGGTGTGGCCTCAGTAGCTGTGGGCTTAGTTGCCCCACAGCATGTGGAACCTTCCTTAAGCTGGGATTAAACCCATGTCCTCCGCATTGGCAAGTGGATTTCCAACCACTAGACCACCAGGGAAGTCCTCGGCCAGTCTTAACTTTTCACAAGATGTTGCTGATATCAATGATTTCGTCTTTAAAGAGCTCTGCACCCTACAACCAGAGCTCAGGGTAGAGCTAGTACTAAATGTGTCTTTCTCACATTTTGTGAATTATACACTTAAATATAGTTTTATGTGGATGTGCTTCCTGATTTAAGATAGCAAGAGTTGACTCATTGGAAAAGACCCTGATGCTGGGAGAGATTGGGGGCAGGAGGAGAAGGGGATGACCCAGGATGAGATGGCTGGATGGCATCACGGACTCGATGGACGTGGGTCTGGGTGAACTCCAGGAGATGGTGATGGACAGGGAGGCCTGGCGTGATGCGATTCATGGGGTTGCAAAGAGTCGGACACAACTGAGCGACTGAACTGAACTGAACTGATCTGATGCTTGAAAGGGGCTTCCCTGGTAGCTCAGTTGTTAAAGAATCCACCTGAAATGCAGGAGACCCTGGATTGATTCCTGGGTGGGGAAGATCCCCTGGAGAAGGGACAGACTACCCACTCCAGTATTCTTGGGCTTCCCTGGTGGCTCAGACAGTAAAGAATCCACCTGCAAAGCAGGAGACCTGAGTTTGATACCTGGGTGGGGAAGATTCCCCTGGAGGAAGACATGGCAACCCACTCCAGTATTCTTGCCTGAAGAATCCCCATGGAGGATGGAGGAGCCTGGTGGGCTACAGTCCATGGTGTTGCAAAGAGTCAGACACAAGTAAGCTGGTGATGATACACAGGAATGTCGATGCACTCAAACAACTGCCGCACAATTTCCTCTGAGTCTCTGAAGTCCCCGCTAAGGCATTTGCAGCTCCTTGTCCACCTGCACTGGAGACACGCATTTCTTTTCTTTTTAATGATTTCTTTGAAGTCCATAGTTTCTTTTTTTTTAAATTTTATTTATTTGTTTTTGGCTGTGCTGGGTCTTCATGGGTGCATGTGGGCTTTCTCTAGTTATGGAGAGCAGGGACTTATCCTCATTGTGGTGCAAGGGCTTCTCATTGTGGTGGCTTCTCTTGTTGCTGAGAACAGGCTCTAGGGAATGTGGATTCAGTAGCTATGATGCACAGGCTTAGTTGCCCCGAGGCAGGTGGGATCTTCCTGGAACAGGGATCGAACCCATGTCTCCTGCATTGGCAGGCGGATTTGTAACCACATGACCACTAGGGGAGTCCTGAGACTCTTATTTCTGACAATGGACATTGAACAGCTGGAGTGTTGCTATATGAAGGGAATTTTACATCATGACGTTTAAATAAATGTCCATTGAATGAATGATAAAGATAATTAAAATGTGCATATTACTATCCATTTCAATGCTTTTCTTTGCTGCTAATTCTACTGTACTTTCAGAGATAAGTTCCAGCATGCGATCAAGATTTTTGAGAAATATGAAGAAGAAATACAATGTAGCTCCTAGCTAAGAGAAAAATCAGTGAATCAGTAAGTCAGACCCCAAGTAACCCAGAGGTTAAAAAGATACGCAAAATGAGTGAAGAAATGGAGAACTTCAAGAAAGAATTGGAAGTTGCCTAAAAAATTCAAATTATCATCCTAGAGAAACAGGGCATAAAAATGATTGAAAGAATCTTGGCTGCAATTTTCCAAGTGTATTAAAAAAAATACCAACCTGCTGATTTACAGTAACTGGTAAAATTCCAAAAGCATACCCAAGATAGAGGAAGGCATAATTTGAAAAACCACCAAGTAGAAAAGGTAACAGTTCTGAAGCTGTGGTTTCCTGTCCGGAAGGCACTGCTAATACGTGGGACCATGATGGGAGTGGGAGTGTGTGAGTGTGTATGTGTGAGTCTGTGTGTGTGCATGTGCATACATGTGTATATGTGTGTGCATGTGTGTGTTATGCATGAGTGTGTATATGTGTGTATTTGTGAGTGTGTGCGTGTTATGTGTGAGTGTATATGTATGTGTGTTGGAGTGGTAGGGGCTTAAAACTTTACCAGCAAAATGTATGAAGATTGTCAGTCAGTGCAGTCACTCAGTCGTGTCTGACTTTGCGATCCCATGGACTGCAGCATGCCAAGCCTCCCTGTCCATCACCAACTCTTGGAGTTTACTCAAACTCATGTCCATCGAGTCGGTGATGCCATCCAACCATCGCATCCTCTGTAGTCCCCATCTGGGGTACTTGGGGTCTGACTTGCTGATTGAAGATTGTAGTTCTAGGAGAGGAAAGCACCTAATAATTTAAACGTTTAGAGGAAAAATGCTGGCAGTATAAGAACTACAGGAGTGGGAACCAAATGGAAAGCATCATTTGGGAGAGACTCCAGGCATTTAGCTAAATAAATACAGTCTGCTTCCGCTCTGGCCAGTGTGCGTACGATCATTTCATTGGTCGGGCCTTCTCCGGCCATTCTTTGATACGGGGCAGTTCTCCTTTCCCTCGTCATTTTCTGGTTCCCTCTCAAAACACACTTGAAGGGGTTAAGGGTGGCACTCTGAGGAGCAGCTCAGACAGTATATAGCTCTGTTTTCTCCCTCTGAGATTCTTTTCAACACATTTTGTCAAAACTCAGTCCTCAGAGTTGTGAGCACCACCTAAGCCCATGAGAATACCTTCAGAGTTTTATTATTTCCCATTTCAGCTAGACGACCCGGCAAGGAACAAGGCGCTCGGGCAGTTCCTGCCTCGTCTGAACTTCTCAAGGGAAACGTTTGGTGCTGGGAATCCTCCTCTTCTCCCACTTCCCCTCCTCCTCCCACTTGTTCCCCTTCTTTTGCTTCTTCCTCCCTTTTCTTCTCTTCCTTTCCCCTTTCAAAGTTCAGGATTTTTTACAATTTATCTTTCCAACAGAATAGCTTTTTAAAATGGGAGAAGGAAGAAACAATACTGAGCCACATCAAAACTGTTTCTTCTTTGGCAGAGTTTTCTAAAGATCATCGATTTCCACTCCCTTCATTTTCTTATAGTATTTTACTGGATCCTGTTGGTTTGATTTTTGTTCATTTTGTCAGGTATCAGGGCAGGAGAGGCAATGATATAGGTTCCTTCAATCAATTTACCTAGAATAGTGTCTGAATTATTATTTAAAAATACTCTATTTGGAGATTTATTTGTAAAAACTCAGGTTTAATGAAGAGAATATGAACTAGGAATCAGTATAATTAAAATTATCTGGTTATATAATCTACAGTAAGTCATCTCACCTGTATGGGCTTTTTACTCTTCATTTATAAGAAGGGATTCAGCTTATGTATTATGTGAGGCTGTTCCAGTGTTCACAGTCAACAATTTTCACTACCTTGACTCTATATTTACATAACTATATTTCTCTTCTGCTGGCTCTGTGGAATGAGTCTATAAAAATAGCTTCAGTTACAGAAGGTCCAAAAAAGTTCAGGGCAGTTTGAAAAGGGTTTAAAGAAACAAGATTTTAATCTTTTCTATGTAAATAAAGCATTCTTGCCTAATGAGCTCTTTTAAAAAAATAACCTCTATTTTTATATAGTATTTCAAGAATTTTTTCTTCGTTTTTGCCAGTCGATAGCTCGATGAACGTGGTACCGATTTTGCTTGCCAGCATGGTGACCCAGCTACCAACAACTGCTCTGCTTCTCACTGGGCTCAATAATCTAAGGAATGTGCTAATTCCTTTTGCATATATTTTCATTTTACCCTAAAGTAGCTACTTTTTCATGCAAATATTACTCTACCCCAGTTTTACTATCAAAAATATTCTTATTGGTAGCATGTGTGGTGGGTAATTTTATGTGTCAGCTTGGCTGGGCCACGGTGCCCAGACATTTGGTGAAACATTAGTCTGGACATTTCTGCGAGGGTGTTTTCAACATGATTAACATTTGAATTGGTGAGCTTTGTGTAAAGCAGATTGCATTCTATGGTGTGTGTGGGGACCCATCCAACCAGTTATGGGCTCAAACAGAACAGACTGACCCCTTTCTCCCACCAACAATGGGGGGTTCTGTCTGAAACAACATCACTGCTGTCCAGGGTTTCCAGTCTGCTGGGCCACCCTGCAGAACTTGGACTTGCCCATCTCCATAATCATGTGAGCCAATTTCTTAAAGTCAGCCTCTCCCCTTCATTCACATACCTCTGTGCATGTGTACTTAGTCACTAAGTTGTGTCCAGCTCTTTGTGACCCCACAGACTCTGTCCGTGGGATTCTCCACGTAAGAAAGAATACTGGAGTGGGTTGCCATTTCCTTCTCCAGGAGATCTTCCCAACCCAGGGACTGAACCTGGGTCTCCTGCATTGGCAGATGGATTCTTTACCACTGTGCCACCTAGGAGACCCCTCTTTACATATATACATGTGTTCAAGCTTTCATGTCTCTGGAGAACCTTAAGACAACATGCCTTAATTATTTCCAAAACTGCATGCATAAGAAGAATATTGAACTTCTTATGGCAAAGAATTTTTTGGAGCATGCTGTGGGGCTGAGGCGGAGAAGGCAATGGCAACCCACTCCAGTACTCTTGCCTGGAAAATCCCATGGACTGAGGAGCCTGGTGGGCTGCAGTCCATGGGGTCGCTAAGAGTCGGATGGCTGAGCAACTTCACTTTCACTTTTTACTTTCATGCATTGGAGAAGGAAATGGCAACCCACTCCGGTGTTCTTGCCTGGAGAATCCCAGGGTTGGGGAAGCCTGGTGGGCTGCCATCTATGGGATTGTACAGAGTTCGACACGACTGAAGCGACTTAGCAGCAGCAGCAGCAGCATGGGGCTGAGGTGGGTGATGGTAGGGAACAGAAGAACATAAAATAAAACAAAGCTTCATCCCAAGGGAAAACAGATCTCCAATCTTTGCACAAGGAAAGGTGCTTGGAATTAAAACTCAGGTTGCTTCTGTTCTCTGTAATAGGGCGTGGCCTGGTACCTCGTCCTATGTAGCTACAGGTCTTGCCCATCTTTCTCCCGTGATACAACTACCTGCTTTTATGATTAGACATCTCTAACTTAACACCTAGGCTAGTTATCAGAAAAACAGACTGTTCCTAGTTGTCAATGTGGTTAATAGTTCTGCTCTATAATGAACCTGCTGCTGCTGCTGCTGCTAAGTCGCTTCAGTCGTGCCCGACTCTGTGCGACCCCATAGACGGCAGCCCACAAGGCTCCCCCGTCCCTGGGATTCTCTAGGCAAGAACACTGGAGTGGGTTGTCATTTCCTTCTCCAATGCATGAAAGTGAAAAGTAAAAGTGAAGTCGCTTAGTTGTGTCTGATTCTTCGAGACCCCATGGACTGCAGCCTACCACACTCCTCTGCCCATGGGATTTTCCAGGCAAGAGTACTGGACTAGGGTGCCATCGCCTTCTCCGATAATGAAACTGAAAAGGAAAAAAAAAAAAAAAAAGGGTTTTCCTTGTTAGACTCAGTTGGCAGCTTGCCTGGGAAAGGGGTGTTAATATCTTCTCAGCCAGGTTTCTGGGCTCCTGCCAGTCCAGCTTGCATATTTCATGGGTCATTCACCTTTGCTCTTTCACAAAAATACTGTCTTGCTCAGAGTATAGTGTTCGTGGGTCCTGGCCTTAGTCGTCAAATTTTGCTTTTGGTTTATTTGTTTGTTTAAATTTTTTATAGAGGCTAAATGCCTCAACCCATTAATCTCATCTATATTCTTTTGAAGACCTTCTCTCGTGGCTCAGTGGTAAAAAAAACCAGCCTGTCAATGTAGGAGAGGCAGGTTCGATCCCTGCATCAGGAAGATCCCCTGGAGAAGGAAATGGCAGCCCACTCCAGTATTCTTGCCTGGAAAATCCCATGGACAGAGGAGCCTGGTGAGCTTCAGTCCATGAGGTCACAAAGAGTCAGACATGACGACACACACACACACATACTTGTTTCACCACTAAATCTGAGTGCTGAGCCAGAAAGGAAATGATGCTGATGCTTTCTTAGAGTAAGAGGTACTCAGGTACCTATGTTGTTCTCTCTATAAGTCAGACGTGCGTTTTCAAGATAAAGTCAAAATCTTCTGCCACCAGTGTTGGAAGAGTCATTTCTCACTGTAAGAGCAATGCTGTTGAAATAAAATTATTCTTCAGCCACATAAAATCTAGCACATATATTCCTGGACTTCAATAATCTAACTCTATTTAGTTGCTGTAAAAAATTGAGAATTACTGGTAAGATAAAGGCAATATTTTAAAAGTTACTATTCTCATTATATGGGCTTCCTAGGTAGCTCATAAAGACCCTGCCTACAAAGCTGGAGACGTGGGTTTGATCCCTGGGTTGGGAAGATCCCCTGGAGAAGAAAATGGCTTCCTACTCCAGTGGTTTTGCCTGGGAAATCCCATGGACAGAGAAGCTTGGTGGGCTGCAGTCCATGGGGTCAAAAAAGAGTTGGACACAATTTAGTGACTAAACAATGACAATTCTCAGAGTATAAGATAAAATGACAGGAGAACACATACTGCCGTGTGTGTATTTGTATAAAAAATTAAGATTCCTTGCACAATTTATTTAGACAATGTGTTTTCTAGACTAGAGGGGAATTAACCATCAATGAACAAAGCCATGCTCTTACTCAAGAGCAGTTATTCAGGAAGTTATTATCAATAAATCAATGTGTTATTTTGATCACTTCATGGTATGCTTAACAACAAAGGAAACAACAATAGCGTTTTTTTAAAGTATCTTTAAAAACGTATTGATGAAAAGATTATGGGTTTTACTGTCAGACAACAAGGATTTGAATGGCAAATTTTCCACTTGTGTGTTACACAGGTAACTATATTTTACCTCTTTCAGCCTCAGTATCATCTGTATAATCTTGCTATTTTATAACTATTAAACAATTAGAAGGGTTAAGGAAATCCTTGTGATTTATAATGGATATAAAGCATCTAGAACTGTGTCTGGCATAGGTAGGTGTTCAGTAAACATAATCTGCCCACCTTCTTTTTTGCCAAATCTCATTTCCTCATTCCCAGTATCTGGGCAAGCTCTGGAAGTTGGTGATGGACAGGGAAGCCTGGTGTGTGGCAGTTCACGGGGTCACAAAGAGTTGGAAATGACTGAGCGACTGAACTGAACTGAATATCTAGGGGATGTTTCCAAGTGCAGGGAGGTTTGTGAAGATTAGATCTGATACACGTGAATGCTCTTGTGCTGAACGAGGGAAATGGTGTGTGGATGCTTTGCATCAGCGGATCAGTTCCGGTCCCTTCCATTTGCATCCTACTGGTTACTGCAAAGATTAGAAAGCCAAAACTGGACTCTCAGTTCCCTTTGCAACTGAGTTCTGGATGCTCTCACCAAGTGGAACACAGAAATACAGAAGTGGAGGTGTCTACCTGCCGCCTTGAGCTGCTTCTGAGATTTTAGCAGCATTGTCAAGGTGAGCATTCTTTCTGCAGGGCATGTGATGTCACACTCAAGCATCCCAGTGACCAGAGGCAGCTGCTGCAGGGACCCCTGTGGTGCACACTGCTGGTGTCTAGCTGCCCAGTTTCCTAGATCAGAGTTCTGATGTGGGTCCTTGAACATGACAGTTCTTGTAGTGGTCTCCCTAAATGAGATCACTGGTGTGTTTCTCACTCTGAAATTTATTCCTGGAAACTCACCAAACTTTTTTCCAAAATGTTTTTTGAACCACCACATTGTTTCTAAGATCATTATTTTCTATTTAAATCCCTGTAGTGTTTTCTATTTCTTGTGCAGATTCCTAAGTGACTTCCAATTTTAAATAACATGGTTTTATTTAATATGACTTTAAACAATATCTTCCATAGTTTTTCCTTGTAACAGTTACTGTGATGTTACGTGCCTGCACTGGATTCTCCCTGGGACTCAGAAAGAGGTCATGAACCTTCTGGATGCTGTCCTTTGGGAATTGGGAGTGGGGGTGGGGCTCATTTACTGGTATATATAATGGGAAATAAATGAGTGACTATTTAGGATTGATATAAATCAATTTGATTTTTTGTTTTTTTCAACTTGTTTGGGAAAAATGAAAAAAAGAAACACCTCTCTTGATGGTTTTTCAAGTTAAGCAGTAGCGTTCGTTTCAATCCTTACTTGACATATGAATGGTTATTTACTGCATGGCGTGACCCTTCTCAAACAGTCCTTTATGTAGACATTTAGAAACACTTTACATTTAACAGTACAAAGAAATGACTAGAAGTCATTGAGGAGACTATAGGATGTATGAAGAAAAACAAGAATAGAAAAACTAGAAAAATAACGCAGCTATTATGTTAAGATCTCAGCTAACTTTTCAAATGAGATTAGAAAATATATTCTCTTAATTTTAATGCAGTCTTTTCCTTATGTTGCTCCCCAAATGCCTTCATAAGAAAAAAGGGCTTTGTAAATTAGATTGTTTTATTACAAATTTCCAATAGGATGTATATTCTCTGTAGCCCCTTATTTTTCTGTAAATAGCCCTTGACCAATAAGCAGTGGGTGGGCTGGGTGACAGTACGTAAGGCCCAAACTAAAATTTAAAACAGTCCAGGGATTGTACATAAGATGACTGTTCTGTGCACATCTAGGACTTCATCTACAAACAGAACACATATTTTGCAAGTCGGGGCAAAAAAATTACAAGCTCAAATTACTATTATGAAAGATACTTAACCTAAAGCAACATGAAACCCAAAAATCACTGATTAGTTTCCATTCAGTATTTACAGAGCATATTCTTCTGATGTATGGAGGTCTATTTACCAAAGACCGTAACACCATCTTTTGCATCACTGACAAGCAAATTTAAATTTCTTTCTATTGTAATTAAGTCATAATAGCCAGTATTTGATTGCTTTTCTTTATTACTGTGTGTAAAGTGGCTATTTGGCAGGTTAAGAGTTAAAGTTTTCTGCAAACACTTCCTCCCTCCAGGGAAGTCTTATCTGATGTTTTGTCTGCTGAGCACTGCCTCATATTTGCAGTGTGCTCAGGTGAAGAGAGTACTCACCTGAGCAGGAGTCACCGGACAGCTGTGACGTTTCCTGGAGGCTGGGGTTCCATCCCTGGGTCGGGAAGATCCCCTGCAGGAAGAAACGGCAACCATTCCAGTGTTCTTGCCTGGAGATCCCATGAACAGAGGAGCCTGGTGGGCTACAGTCCACTGGGTCGCAAAGAGTAGGACACGACTTAGTGACTGAACACACACACGTAGCACCCTAACAGGCATCTCTGGGACTGAGTACCACGGGATGCATTGTATTTTTCCATTATAGTTATTTGAAGTTCCTGGACTCTCCAGATCAAAAAAGGCAGGGAAATTAAATTGTCTTCCTTAAATGCTTTGGTGACTGCAGCCATGAAGTTAAAAGACGCTTACTCCTTGGAAGGAAAGTTATGACCAACCTAGATAGCATATTCAAAAGTAGAGACATTACTTTGCCAACAAAGGTCCATCTAGTCAAGGCTATGGTTTTTCCAGTGGTCATGTGTGGATGTGAGAGTTGGACTGTGAAGAAGGCTGAGCGCCGAAGGATTGATGCTTTTGAACAGTGGTGTTGGAGAAGACTCTTGAGAGTCCCTTGGGCTGCAAGGAGATCCAACCAGTCCATTCTGAAGAAGATCAACCCCGGGATTTCTTTGGAAGGAATGATGCTGAAGCTGAAACTCCAGTACTTTGGCCACCTCATGCGAAGAGTTGACTTATTGGAAAAGACTGTGATGCTGGGAGGGACTGGGGGCAGGAGGAGAAGGGGACTACAGAGGATGAGATGGCTGGATGGCATCACTGACTCGATGGACGTGAGTCTGAGTGAACTCCGGGAGTTGGTGATGGACAGGGAGGCCTGGCGTGCTGCGATTCATGGGGTCGCAACGAGTCGAACACAACTGAGTGACTGAACTGAACTGAACTGCTTTGCAAGCTAGGACCTCTAATTTTGCTTTCTCAGTTTTCTTTACGCAAACTTTGTGAGGAAGTATTTACCTATTTATTTCTCAGATGAGGAAACAGATTCAGCAGGGCCAAAATTTTTTTGTGGTCACATCATATACACATTAAGTGTGCAGTTGAGATTTTTCTTGTACCTTTTTTCCCCCTTGACTCAAATCCTTTCGGTTTCTCTTTAGTGATAGCTATATAGCTGTCAGGCTAAAACCTGAAGGCTGTTTAGAGAAGAGGAGAACGAGTGCTAATTTCATCAGGGCAAAAAGGGGCAGCTGTAGCTCAGCTGGTAAAGGATCTGCCTGCAATGTGAGAGACCTGGGATGGGAAGAAACCTTGGAGGAGAGCATGGCAACCCACTCCAGTATTCTTGCCTAGAGAATCCCCATGGACTGAGGAGCCTGGCGGGCTACAGTCCTTGGGGTCACAAAGAGCTGGACATGACTGAATGACCAGGCACATAAATCATTAAACCTATGCTAAATCATCATCATTTATAACTTAATTCAGTTCAGTTCAGTTGCTCAGTCGTGTCTGACTCTGCGACCCCATGAATCGCAGCACACCAGGCCTCCCTGTCCATCACCATCTCCCGGAGTTCACTCAGACTCATGTCCATCGAGTCCATGATGCCATCCAACCATCTCATCCTGGGTCGTCCCCTTCTCACAACCTTTAAATCAGGCAAATGTTTAACTACAGATCTTTAGAAAAAAAATTAGTATCTGCCAGTTTCTATGGTATGAAAATCCCAACTGTGGGCAAAGTTCCAGCTCCTGGTGTGACATCACAGAAGGCAGTCTGGAAGAGATGCGCATGGTGGCTCTGGGAGCATCCAGAAGCTGGACTCCAGCAAAACACTGCCTGGAAAGTCATTCCCGCAAATCACCCTGTTTCACAGATGAAGAAATTGCACCTTGAAACATCCAGCAATTCATCCCAGGTCGCTTGTTAGAAAGTAGCTTTGCTGGGGATGGAAACAAGGACTGATTCCAATCCCTTTAAACAGCTTTGCGGACAATTAAGCTGTTGTAAGGGAGAAGGAACTGGCAACCCACTCCAGTATTCCTGCCTAGAAAATCCCATGGACAGAGGAGCCTGGTGGGCTGCTGTCCATAGGGTCTTACAGAGTCGTACACGACTGAAGCAACTTGGCAGTAGAAGCACCAAGCTGTTGTAAACTGCAGTGAGGAGCTTTTTCTTCTATATATTTATATTTTTATCAGCAGATTACTAAGAAAGACCAAACAAGAGTAGTTGCCTCTCTCACCTAGTGGGTCAAATGTATGTGTTTCTTTTGTTTTGCTTTTTTACTTTTTGTTTTATTTTCTTTAAAGGTTGTGTCTTGTTAACAAAATCATGCAATCTTATAGATGAGATACTCACAACTTTTTAGAAATCCAATTAAAATACTAACTGCACAGTGGAAGAGTCGGTGAGTCCCGAGAGGTGAGCATCTGTGCGGAGGTAACAGGACTCTGTCCCTCCTCCCTGAGTACAGAGTGAGCTCCACCGGCTCTGTTCTACCCTCCTACAGTGACGGGAGCTTTGGCACCAGAAGGCAGCCCCTTGCAGAATGATCACTTTTCCAACCAGTTTATTATTGGGACTGTTTCTCTTCCTATGAGTTCCTGTTGCTGGAAGGGAGCCTAATGCTTTTTTAAAATCTATTTTTCAGGAAATGAGGAAACAGAGAAGTACTCAAGTGTTATTTGAATAAAAAGAGCATTTACTGGTAGTTAATCTAATTTAGAAAAGACAATCTTTTCCCAGTACAGGCATACAGCTTGAATTCAGTACATGAGTTTTTTCCCTGGTTGTTTTTCCATATTATCTGGTGTTAATACCTACGAGGATACATTGAAACAATCACCTTAATTAATAAAAAGACTATTTTAGTTTTCTCTGCTGTCTACCTCTTGCACTAATTGTTGTGTAATCTGGCAGATTATACAATATCAGTCATATCCGACTCTGCGACCCTGTGGACTGTAGCCCATCAGGCTACTCTGTCCATGGGACTCTCCAAGTGAGAACACTAGAGTGGATTGCCATGCTCTCCTCCGGGGGATCTTCCCGACCCAGGGATCAAACCTGCATCTCTTATGTCTCCTGCATTGCAGGCAACTTCTTTACAGCTAGCACCACCTGGGAAGTCCAGATTATAGGATCAATTCAGTTCGGTTCAGTCACCCAGTTGTGTCTGACTCTTTGTGACCCCATGAATCGCAGCATACCAGGCCTCCCTGTCCATCACCAACTCTCGGAGTTTATAGGATACAGATGCAATAAAAATAGATCAAATGAAGTGAACACATATGATACCCAGGTCTTTCTCTCTCATACACGATGCACACACACATACACACATATACAACACACACACCATCTACACACAGGCACGCAGCACACACACTTCTTGTAGCTTTCAGATAAAGCTAAAAATACCTGCTGTTTGAAATTACTCCCAATGGTGATTAAAAAGAACCTTCCCCACTGAGATCAGAGATGGTCCTTCTTCTCTGTTGAACAGAGGTCTTCACTGTGGTTGTCAGGATGCAGCCATGACCCTAGAAAAACAGAGCAAAAGGTGTACTGTGGGCTCATTTAAGCCAAGTTTTGTTTAAAAACCATCCTTTTTCAAAGCTATCTATAAACCCTTGGTGAGAGTAGTGCAAAGAGTGTTGGTGGATAGGAAAAGGAAGTGATCACAGTCTATCATGCAATGGTCCTTTTAGAAGGATGGAGGGGCAGAGGAGACCGGAAGTTCTAAGTCCAGGCGGGCTCTTTCTGCATTGCTATAATGAGTTCTGGGGTGCAGATACATTACTTACCATTCCTGGTTTGTAACACACGTGTCTGTTTGCGCTTTCTCATTTACACACAAGAGTAGGAAGTGATGTGGACTCTTAAGTCGATCGTTTCATATAAATTGTAAGTAAATTGAAGATACTTTTCAAATTGTAAGTATCCATCCCCCAGACATTCTGATTCTCTGGTATGAGGCCATGATCACCTGCCTAGCCTTTGGCCCACACCTATATACTGGAAATTACCAAAGTCTATCTCCAGGTAGATAGACTGAAATTTCCAGACCTGAAATTATATATTCCGAAATTAACTCACTCTTCTGAAAGCTGCACAAAGATCACAGGATCACTTATAAAACTATTTCATAATATTCATAAATGAAGAACCCTCTCTAATGCTTTTTCACTTTTTATAAAATAATAGCTTCTGTATACTGTTTATAATATGCCAAATACTTGACTAATCTCTTCACTCATATTACCTCTGTTAAAGTCACTGCATTATCCCAGTAATGGTATGAGGATTTATTATTTCCATTTTATGGATAAAGGAACTAACAGTGAGTAGATATCACTGACATTAAGTGAAAGATCATTGTCTGAAGATACTTACAGTCCTTCATATTATTCACTATATACATTCTATATGATAAACTCATTCAAATCTCTTTGAATTTAATAGTCATATATTCACACATTATATTAAAGTTCAATCATTTTTCAACTAAAAAGTTTATTCTAAAGCTTCTATTTGATTTGAACCAACTAAGAAAGTGAACAATTTGCCCTTCAAGACAGCTATCTTTTAAAAAATAATGTTTTCTTAGTTCCTAGTAAAATCATTCATGCTTTTTATAAGTTATAAAATACGAGAACGGTAAAAGCTGTATCCTCCATAACCTATCAACTGTATAATCAGATACATTTATTTAAAAATATATCATTTAAATTCCAAAATTATTTATAGTTATATACAAATGTCTGGGGTTCCCCAGGTGGATCTGTGGTAAAGAATCTGCCTGCCCATGCAGGAGATGAGGGTTCAATCCCTGGACTGAGATGATCCCCTAGAATGAGAAAGGGCAACCCACTCTGGTATTCTTGCCTGGAGAATCCCATGGACAGAGGAGCCTGGCAGGCTATATAGCCCATGGGGTTGCAAAACACTTGGAGATGACTGAGCAACTGAGCAGGCATGCATACCCACTCACCAATGTTTACATTTCTTAAAAATTATTTTTCTAGCGTTAACAGAGTTCTGCCTTCCCTAAATCACCATTCAGATGATAATGAGAGGAAATAACCTAGATGTAAACCGTGGATGGTGTGTACTGAATGGACTGAAGGACAATGACGGAATAGCAAACACATCCCATTGAGGCTATGTGCATCATCTCAAAGGTGAGTTTCCTCTTGTCTTAGTGTGTAGTGAGTACCCCAGTCTTTAGAATAGTTATGAGAATTAAGTGTAGTTGTAGTTCCCACCTTTTACCACCTTTGAATAACGCATCTCTTCCTCATGCTCACGGGATATAACAGGGGTATAATATCTATACAGAAATACGTTACATCCACTAACCCTGCTTTCATCAAACAGAACACATTCTTACCACGACTAGCACAAGCAGAGGGTAGAGGAGGAACCAGAAGTA
This sequence comes from Budorcas taxicolor, assembly GCF_023091745.1. NCBI lineage: Eukaryota > Metazoa > Chordata > Mammalia > Artiodactyla > Bovidae > Budorcas > Budorcas taxicolor. The sequence goes on along the minus strand of NC_068920.1, from coordinate 151,014,782 downwards.
AATGAAAAAGCAAAGGCTTTGGGGTTGTGGAGGCAGAAAACAACCATCTAAGCTCCGGCAGTAAAGTATCTGCCTGCAATGCAGGAGACCAGAGTTCGAGCCCTGAGTCAGGAAGATCCCCTGGAGAACGGAATGGCAACCCACTCCAGTATTCTTGCCTGGAGAATTCCGTGGACAGAGGAGCCTGGCCGGCTACAGTCCACGGGGTCACAAAGAGTCAGACAGGACTGAGTGACTTCACTCTCACTTTCAAGTGAGCCTAAACAAGAAGTTAGAGTAGAGGTGTGTGTGTGAGTCTGGGAGTTGGCACCCTGGTCTCTGTCCCGATGGAGCCATCATGGAAATTTCTCCAGTTTGATTTATCCTCTGCATGAGAAAGAACAATTTTCCACATCTCTTAAGCTTTCAGATCGTTTGAGACCAGGTGTTAATGGTGGGCAAGTGGAGGAAGGAAGCTGGTTTTCCAAAGAAAAGTGACCGAGACTGTTGAGGGAGTAGGAGGAAGAGGGGCTGGGAGCTTTGCCACAGGAGGGCTTTCTGTTCTGCTGAAATCCCTTCTGGAGTCCCAGGAAAGAGATGTTACCTTTTAACTGGCATGGACCTTGTGACCAGGGAGCAGAGTTTACCTACTTCCTGGCCAGGACTAAATGTTACTTTTGACTTTAAATTATAAACAAAAAAAATGTATCTACTTTCCTACTTTAGACGGTAAATATCAAATATATTATCTTATTATTTTCTCATTCTATGGTCACTAGAATTTCAACAAAAGTGACGAGAAATCAAAGAGGAGAGAGGTTTGTAAAATGGACATTTCTGGTCGATTTTATTATTATTACTATTATTAGTATTGAAGTATAGTTCCGCAGTGTTTCAGATGTACAGCATAGTGATTTCAGATACAGGATATATTATATATATATATATATATATACATATATACATACGCATACATATACACATGACTGCTGCTGCTGCCAAGTCACTTCAGTCGTGTCCGACTGTTAGCGACCCCATGGACTGCAGCCTTCCAGGCTCCTCTGTCCATGGGATTTTCCAGGCAAGAGTATTGGAGTGGGTTGCCATTGCCTTCTCCGAGCATCTGAGATAATATATATATATTCTTGTTCACGTTCTTTTCCATTATATACAAGGTACTGAATACAGTGCTCTTTGTTGTATGATAAGTATTTGGTCAATTTTAAGGCTTCTCTGCTTGTCATAAAAAGGGGATATAAGAGTGAAATTCATAACATCTTGAAAGTTCTTTTGAGCTCATCTCTATGCGCTATGTAAATTTTAACTGTATAAAATTTATTTCATTTAAGTTTAAAGTTGGCCCAAATGTCATGTGTCTCTGGAAAATATCAGTTTGTACACATGTTTAATCTTATTTATTGATATTAATTTCCATCCCTTTCCAAAACTGTTTTTCTCCTATTCTTCAAACTGTAGATCACAAATTTGTGCTATCTGACAATTTTGTACATTAAAAATCCCTGATCTATTGAGTCCTGCACTTTTGCCTTGCCACAAACAGAGAAAAAGCAGAGCAAAATTACTGGGCTCTCACTAACTGCATGTTTCATCTTTTTAACTTGCCTGAAGTACAGTTGACATCCACACGTAACACACTGTCATTGAGCTATTTGGCGGGAATTTCTCTAACGAGATGACATAGCCACTTGGCATGAGATGACATAGACACTTGCCACTGGACCAGCTTTTGACCTTTAACCCCATCTGAGCACCAGATGCACTTGCCTGGGGCGGGGGAGGGGGCCTCGTGGAGTCTTTCTTGAGAGGGAGGGTCCCTAATGACCCACCGTGGCTTTACATCTTCTTTACCACGTTTAAACAGCTCTTCTATTTGCAACCTCTCCTATTTGACATTTTTCTTTTGCTTTTAAAAAATTGTCTCATTTGATGCTCAGTCACTAGCACACTTTATTTTTCTTGCTTCTTAACTGCTTTGCTGTTTTGTCTGCTCAACCAGGACAACTTTGAAAGTAATCCATATATTAATGTTTCTTTAAGTTAACTATGGCTAAATCAACAGTGGTGACTGCTTTGATTTTCAGCACAGAGACCATAGTAAAGTGTGTTAAAAAGTTCTATATCAGGTGTGTTGATTAATACCTCGTAGAACTGGGCTTGGATTTTTACAACTTGGGTAATTGATGAGAAGTCAGAGCTGGGGGCTGTATAATTAAGATAGCTGGAAAATGAATTCAGAAATTGGCTTTGTGATTTGATTGGTTTAAATTCTATGAATATACTTAATCCTTTTGAATTAAATTTGTTGCCAGAGAATTATGTTAGCTACATCTCTGCAATGCTGTATCCTCAGGGCAGTGTTCATTTGCAGTCTCTCAAAGAAATAGTGTGTATATAAAACACAGTGACCAATAGTAATGTAGAAAAAAAATTGTTTTTTTGTTCATTGGTGAAATATGCTGGATATTTTCCTATACTTTCACCTTCTCAGCTGATCTTTTAATTACCTCTGTGCCGTAAATAATTATAGCTCTGTGGCTACAGCTGAATTCACTGAAGTCTGCTATTAGGATTAACTAGTCCTACTGGCTCGCAGCATCAGGCAGTGAAATTATGTTAAGCAAGAATAGTCATTTGACAGTCATATGCTATACTTCACTGTGTGATACTTTCCTATATGATGGTGAGTATTTCCATGGGAAAACACAGAGCTCATCGTAGTGACTGTCTTTCAGGGAGGAGGATGAGAGTTGGTGCATAGAGAAGGCTGAATACTGAAGAACTGATGCTTTTGAATTGTGGTGCTGGAAAAGACTCTTGAGAGTCCCTTGGCCGCAAGGAGATCAAATCAGTCAATCTTTAAGGAAATCAACCCTGAATATTCATTGGAGGAACTGATGCTGAAGCTGAAGCGCCAATACTTTGGCCACCTAGTCCGAACAGCTGACTCATTGGAAAAGACCCTGATGCAGGGAAAGATTGAGGGCAAAATAAGAAGGGGGCGGCAGAGGATGAGATGATTAGATATCATTACTGACTTGATGAACATGAATCCGAGCAAACTTTGGCTTCCCTGGTGGTGCTAGTGGTAAAGAACCTACTTGCCAATGCAAGAGATGTAAGAGATGTGGGTTCGATGCCTGAGTTGGGAAGATCTCCTGGAGGAGGGCATGGCAGCCCACTCCAGTATTCTTGCCTGGAGAATCCCCTAGACAGAGGAGCCTGGCAGGCTTCAGTCCATAGGGCCATCGCACAGAATCAGACATGACTAAAGTGATATAACACACATGTTGGGAGACAGTAGAGGACAGAGGAGCCTGGCATGCTACAGTCCATGGGATCACAAACAGCTGATATGACTTAGGAACTGAACAACAGCATGAGTGAGATCCAACTAGTTGAGTGCTACACATTCATTACAAAATAAACGCAAGTAGTAGGTGGATGACCAAGTTAATAGAATGATTTTCTTACTTGGGTTTTCCTTTGCCTCCTTATTTCTTTCCATCTGCATCTCCATCTCTGTCTCTTTCTCTCTCCAACCCTTACCTCCTCAAATATTAAACCATGCGGACTTTTATCTTAACTATGCAGATAGCCCTAAAGATGCTGTAATTTGTCTACTTCCTTTCTTGACTGCTACTGCCTTAGTGAGTGAAATCTTGAAATTTGGATTGCATGATTTTTTAAAAAATAATTATATCGTGTAAATATTTCTTGCAAATTAATTGTGACTGACTCCAATGCAATTAAAAAAAATAAAAAACAGCCTATCTCTTGAATAAAAGAACAAATTTTAGCCAGGTGTCACCTAAATCATTCTACCTCTTTCTTTTCTAATGCATTTTATTCTGACCATTACTCCCCTTCATTGTGTCACAGGTCACAAAATGCAGATACTTCTTCTGATTAATCATTTTAAAAATAATATTCATCTGGATATTATTGATACTTTTATGTCCACCACACATAGATAAGGGCTTCCCTGGTGGCTCAGTGCTAAAGAATCTGCCTACCAATGCAGGAGGCATGGGTTCAATCCCTGGGTCAGGAAGATTAAGTAGAGAAGGGAATGGCAACCCACTCCAGTATTCTTGCTTGGAGAATCCTATGGATAGAGGAGCCTGTTAGGCTACAGTCCATGGAGTTGCAAAGGTGAGACACAACTAAGCAACTAACACACACACACACACACACACAGGAGGTCATGAGTAGCGGTTCAGTTCAGTTCAGTCGCTCAGTTGTGTCCGACTCTTTGCGACCCCATGAATCGCATCACGCCAGGCCTCCCTGTCCATCACCATCTCCTGGAGTTCACCCAGACCCACGTCCATCGAGTCCGTGATGCCATCCAGCCATCTCATCTTGGGTCGTCCCCTTCTCCTCCTGCCCCCAATCTCTCCCAGCTTCAGAGTCTTTTCCAGTGAGTCAACTCTTCTCATGAGTTGTCCAAAGTACTGGAGCTTCAGCTTTAGCATCATTCCTTCCAAAGAAATCCCAGGGCTGATCTCCTTCAGAATGGACTGGTTGGATCTCCTTGCAGCCCAAGGGACCCTCAGGAGTCTTCCCCAACACCAGCCCAAGGGACCCTCAGGAGTCTTCTCAACACCTAGTGGTACTGTCTCCTTTATTCTATCTCCTTTTTGCTTCTATCCTCCAACCACATAATAATGGTAAGTTTAAAAGGCAATTCTTTGTGTTTTTACTCAAAAGAAGAGAGGGAAAGTTGGAAACAAGTAGAAATTTGTAGTAGCTAGTTAAATAATTATGGTCTATCTTTGTAATGAAATTCTATCCCTCTATTAAAAGCAACAAGAAAACTTCATAATTGTTGATATATGGACCTGAGCTCTAAGATATTTTGAAAAAGAGTCATTGGTTTTACTGTGCTTGGGGGGGGGGGGGTAAAACCTACGTATGTCAATACACTTGTAAATATACCTGCATGATTTGTATCTGTACCATATAAAATCGACTGATTAATAGTGTATAACTCTGGGAAGAGAACAGAGTGAACAGGGCCATGGAAGGAATGATTTTTTCCCCCTATATCTTCCTGTACCTCTTGGATTTTGTGTCATACGGGTGGGTCATCTACTCAAATAAACAGAGATGATTCCATAGGGCAGAAGGAGCAACAGTTTTCTGATGGGGTTTAAATAAGATTTGATTCCAGACCTGATCACTCAACTGTAAGTGTGACCTTAGATGGATTGTGTGACCTCTCATTGTTGTTGGTGTTCAGTTGCTAAGTTGTGTCCAACTCTTTGTGGCCCCATGAACTGGAGCATGCCAGGCCTCCCAGTCTTTCACTATCTCTTGGAGTTTACTCAGACTCATGTCCATTGAGTCAGTGATGCCGTTCAACCAATTAGTCCTCTGTTGCCCCTTTCTTCTCCTACCTTCAGTCTTTCCCAGCATCAGGGTCTTTTCCAATGAGTTGGCTCTTCTCATCAGATTGCCAAAGTACTGGAGCTTCAGCTTCAGCATCAATCCTTCCAAATCATGGATATCTGTCAACTCACAACAGTTCTGTGTTGGAGGAAGTGATGGAGTTGGAAGTACCTAGCAACCATGAAGACTGTGATAAGTTCTTTTCTCTCAAAGCCACCATTGACCGCAGTAACTGCCAGTGCTCTAGGAAGGATGGACACTCACAGTGTACAGTTGGGTGACTCTCTGTCCATCTAGCTAAGTAAGATCTAGATAGCCAGTAAAACATCACTTCTGGATGTGTCTGTGAGGTTGTTTCTGGGGGAGATCATCATTTGAGTTGGTATACTAAGTAAAGAAGACGGTCCTCACTCACGCAAGTGGGCATCAGCCAATACAATGATCTTGGGAACAGAATGAAAAAACGGAGGAAGGATTTGCTCTCTGCTTGAGTTGCAACATTTATCTTCTTCTGCCCTCAGACTTAGGTGATTCTGGGTCCTGGCCCTTCAAACTTAAACTGAGACTTAGATCATTGCCCACCTACTTCCCGCCCCAGGTCACTAGCCTGAGGGCTTGATTGAATTACATCACCAGCTTTTCTGGTTCTTCAGCTTGCAGATGGCAGGCCATGGGACTTCCTGGCCTCCAGAATGGTGTGGCCCAATTTCTATAATAAATCTCTTCATAGATATGAGGATAAATGCCCTATTGCTTCTATTTTTCTGGAGAACTGTGATTAATACACTATTTATCCAACTATTCTGTCTCATTAGAATAAATATAGTTCCTTTCTCAAGTACATTACAAATTATCTTAAAAAGCCTGTTGAGTGCACATGTCAATCCTGTCCCATTGAACGTAAAGATTCTGTTCATCTCACCAGCCAAAGATCTAGAACAATGGAAACAAGAATAAATTTTGTACATCATTTAGATACGAATTTCTAAAATTGCTTATCTCTATATTTCCCTGGATAAGAAGGGAACTATTAGGTCTATATTTTACCCCTGGTGAAATTTAGCCCAGGATAAGTAATAGAATACCATTGAGTTATTGAAAAAGGTACAGTTAGATACTTGACTTTTTGGTCTATGCTTGAATGCATTAGCTAATCTACATGCCTTTTGGACTAAAGGGAAAGGTGCACTATATAAATAGATCGTGGCTTCTGACTGGGTATTTCACTGCCATAGGAATTAATCTTTAATTTGCTCATCTCAAAAATGAATCCTGTTGGACTGTGAGGGTAAGGTAAATGTCTGGCATTAATAATCTGTTTCTTTTCAATTAATCTTAAATTCATCAGCTCCAAACTAGTATTGATTAAGAGATTATAAGAGTCCAGAAAGTATGCAGAAAATTTTATTTGTTCCCTAGAGGTGTCGTGAGATTTTTAAAGGAAAGATCATTCACTGTGCACCAGTATTTGAAATATTTTCTCGGGAACTGCAGTACATTTTCTAACTTTATAAAATAATGTATCACGTTATTGATTTGTAATAAAGACAAAATCACTCAGACCCTCACATCTGGTGGTTAGGCTCATGATATCTTACTGGCAGCTTGCAGTGTACCTGCACCAGTATTCTTGAGAAATATCATAGAGCTAAACAGAAAGACAAGACTTTTTCACACTGAAAATATTTCTATTAGCTTTTTCCTTCCTTTTACATATTCTATCAATTTCATCCAGTTTTTATTATCACATTTTATATTTCCAAATTGCAATTGCTTATTTGTGGTATCTTCTTTAAAATCTTTTTGACAAAGCCTTCTAAATTAATGTTATTTCAATCATATTCCAGTAGCTGTTTTAACATTCTTATAACAACTGGTTTAAAATCTTTGTTCCATCATTGCAACATCTGTATCATCTGGTAATTGGGGTCTGTCAGTTGACTTTTTGTTGGACTTTCAATTCCCGCCTTCTTCTTCAAGTCACTTGCAACGGTTTAATTTATCGAGTCCTCAAATAGCTGATTCAGAAATTTGCTCCTGGTTCATAGGTGCATTTAACGGAAAAGGCAACGGGAAATGTGCTTAATTCTTCTTTTCCAGAGCCAAGACCCTAAACATCCCTTCTGAGATGTGTTTTATACTCAAGGAATACTAACTATGTTTATCTTGGGTCAAACACAAGTCTAGCAAGGAAGAGCAACTGTGCGATGAATCTGCAGATTTCTCGTAACTACGAAGTCAAAATCACTGACCATAAAATGTTTTTTTTTTTTTTTTTCGGATTGACATACTACAGGACATAGTCCACCAGTTTTATTATTCTGTCACTAGAAATAAGGAAACTAAATAAGTCTACTTATTTAGAACCTCACAAAAATAGTGACTCATAGAGACATTCAAATCATAGCCTTAGCTTTTACTTATGTCATTTGTTTCATTTTTATATTATTCTATTTATTTGATCTGTGATATTTTATTACCTCTTTATGTAGTACAACATCATCATTTTTATCTTGAGCATTTGGGCTCCGTGTAAATATTTCCATTTTCTAGAGAATCTAATTTCTTCCTTAAGTCAGAAGGTGACAAGCAAAGTGACGAGGTGACATGGTCATTTTTCTCTTGGTCTCCAGGAAATATGATGCTGAAGTTAACACTGAGTTAAGATGAATACTATGTCCTATGACTTTAGCATTGACATCCTCTGTTTAAAAGTGTGAACATGTTAAGCTGCTTCAGTCATGTCTGATTCTTTGCGACCCTATGGACTGTAGCCCATCAGGCTCCTCTGTCCATGGGATTCTCTAGACAAGAATACAGGAGTGGGTTGCCGTGCCCTCTTCCAGGGGATCTTCCCAACCCAGGAATTGAACCCACGTCTCTTATGTCCCCTGCATTGGCAGTTGGGTTCTTTACCACCAGAGCCACCTGGGAAGCCCCTTATAGGAGGTTGCTGATGCTGCTAAGTCGCTTCAGTCGTGTCCGACTCTGTGAGACCCCGTAGACGGCAGCCCACCAGGCTCCCCCGTCCCTGGGATTCTCCAGGCAAGAACACTGCAGTGGGTTGCACCTAATTAAATTTCCACTGTTGTATTTTGGTAGATATAAATTTTGTCTTCTTCACATCTTTTAAAAAGCTTACAGAATCTACCTAGTAAACTATAGATTAAAAATAAAGTTGTCAAGAAACGTCCATCCTGTTTTCCATTTTTTTCATGTATCTGTACAATGAGGCAAAAAGACTTGCTCAAATGAAGAGATCCCATTATCCTCACCCAGGGCATCCTTTCTCATGAAAATTTCAACACTTTCATCTCTATTTTCATTCAGCCTCAAATTTCTTTTTCGTATATTAACATCTAAAATCCATTATACTTTTTATCAGACTATTTATTTATTTAGAAGCTGACACACAGTGTTCTTACAATTTGAACAATTTTGTAAATTCCACTTGAGGCTATGTATATAATCTAGGAAAACCGTAAAAAACTCCAGTTTCCTCTAATTAGTTCCATAGAGAATCACTACAACAAACAAAAGTATAGAATTTTAACCTCACAGGTGCTGTTTTACAGTACCCTAAAAATGTGTGAAGCATCTTCCAACACAGTTTTAAAGTGAACACAGATGAATGATTTGGGTTACAAACAGGAGACTGGCGTAAGCACAGTGCTTAAATAAGCATTGTGTCAGAAGGAAACGTGCTCATAGAAAGCGCTTATCCCAGCTCTATTCCAATTAGGTTAATTTTCCTCTCTCTTTGGACCTTATTTACAACATTCATGTTTGACAGCCTTTTAAATTTTTCTCTGAATAGAAATTTGGATTTATATTTGCAGAAACTGAAATAAGACAAACTCACACATGTCTCACGAAATGTTGCATATTCACCTTTTGTTTTTACAAGCAGAGTCCAGGTTAAGTGGCTGCAGTGGCAGTTTGATAATCAATTCCTGACACTTTGAATTGATTCTCAGGCCAGGTCTCGGATGACAGGCAAAAACAGTCCATCTGTGTGAATGCCAGTTTCTATTTCTCTCTTACCCTAAATAGCGAGGTCATTTACTTAAAACTAGGAAGGGAATTGGGGATGTGGATGTGTGTGTGTAGGTTGTGTGGTTGGGGGAGGGACTGGAGTTGGCTAAAATTGCATAGATGATTGCTCTGACTCTATAGACTTCCTTTGTCAGTGGAGATGGCTATCTAAATTGATCACTGGTTTCCATGACAACCAATCTAGATAATTTGAGTCTTCCACAGCAGGGATTTTAAGGGTCAAATTATTTTAAAAATTGCCCAGTTTTCTCCTCCACAGTTATCGCCTCAGATATTAGTTGTTAGAATGTAGAGATTGCTTCTTTATGAAAAAAATATTGAAACTGCATTCCCACAGAAATATTAACATGTCAAATGTTATGCACGCACATTCCTCAGGGATTTCTTTTCTGTCCCACATCTACACAGAATTGAATTTTCAAGTGATTGCTTTGGTGTTGATACTTTTTACAAGGGTAGACAATGTTTCTTATTTGTAAAGAGAATAAAGCCGTCGAAACCCATAGAAATATTGAAATGGAAGGATATCTTTCTAATAATTTTGGCATTTCCTTATACATATCATGGCTACTTTGTAGATTATTATTCTCATAGAGGAGATGAAACCAGCTTACTTCTACCTCATCTCAACTCCTGTGAACTGTGATTTACTTTTCTAAAAAGTAAAATAATTCCATCTTTGAATTGAATGTTTGGTGGTCATTACCTTATAATGCTAAATATTATCACTATCTCCAGATACTTTATTCAAAACATAAGGACATATATTCTATAAAATGATTTTAAGGAGGCTATTTGAGGAAAATATTCCAGCTTAAAAATCTGTTTTACCAGATCTTTAAAACGATTTGAGTCAGCTTCGTTAGAGGTTGATAAGTTTCAGGGGTCGTCTGGGAACTATGGGAAGAGTAGGCTGACCATCACTGCACATGCACAAGTGACCTTACTATCCTCAAGAAGAAGCCCGTCCACAGGAACATGTTTGTTCTGAGCAACCAGATCCTGGGCAGGAGGGACATGTGGATTTGAATGTGTAATGCAGTTATCCTACAAATATTCCAACTCTAATAAAAAATACACAGCTTTCAAACTTTAAAAAATATATAGCTGATATGCTAGGAGAAGAGAGTGAATATCATCAGTCAAAAAGCAATGATTGTCAGGATGGGTGAAAATGCTAGAACCAACTAGAGGTTGTCTATGAGAGACCTGCTTTGAATATACAGAGACAGACAGGAGAAAGGAAAGAGAAAAAGCTAAATCCTGAAAAAGCGAATTAAAATAAATTTGGAATTTAGCTAATGAAGTTTCAGACAAAATAGACATCCTAACAAGAAAGATCACAGAGATAAAGAAATGGTCAGTTCTCAAGAAAACACTTTAGTCCTTAGAATGTAGGCACCCAGGAACAGAGAATCAAATATGGGGGACAAAAATTGAGATCTGCGAGAGAAAAAAGGGCAAATTCCCTAAGGAAATCGGAGACTTCTATCCTCTTTTTTTCTGTAATTGATACAAGCAGTAGGCAGAAAATCCATAAGGATTTAGTTGAACTAAACCGCATCATTAATCAACTTGATCTAATTGACAGATACAGAACATTTTCATCCAAGAACAGCAGAATACACAATCTGCCCAAGCTCTTGTGGAATATTCACCAAAAAGACCAATCCAGGGCTATGAAGCACACTTTAACACATTTAAAATAATAAGAATCATAAAGAGTAAGAACTCTCTGGAATTAAGCTGGAAGTCAATAACAGAAAACTGGAAATCCCAAATACCGGGAAATCAAACAAAGCACTTCTATAGTAACATTTGGGTCAAATAAGTCTCAAGAGAATTTTTTTTAAAAATTAGAGATAAATGGCAATAAAGATCATTTATAAAAATTTGTCAGATGTCTGAACTTTCCGTTTTCTGGCTACAAAATGAGTGTGATACTATAATCATATCTGTTCCAAATGGTTGTTGGGAAGATTAATGAGATGATGCAGGCAGTTGGCTCTCAGTGAAGTTTTCAATAACTATTATAAATATAACAGTATTGATAAATAATCTGTGCTGAATGGGATTCTGGAACAGAAAAAGGATGATTTGGTAAAAACGAAGGAACTCTGAATACAATATGGACTATGTTAATAATGCTTTATCAGTATATTTACTTTAATGATAACAAAGGTAGCAAAGTAGTGTAAAATATTAATACGGGGAAACTTTGTGTGATTATATGGGAATTTTGTACTATCATCCCAATTTTTCTGTAAATCTAATATTCTCCTAAAAAAATAAAGCCTAATTAAAAATTAATGGCAAAAAATCATATTGGAATTTTTTTTCTAGCAGCTTATTCTAAATATATCTCATTTATTCCAGCTATATCTTAGTTTTTTCTTTTAAATTTCTGTATTTATTCCATAGAGCTATGGTTGTTGTATAGTTACTAAGTCATGTCCCCCTCTTTTTGACCTCAGGGACTACAGCATACCAGGCTTCCCTATTCTTCACTATCTCCCGAAGTTTGCTCAAATTCATGTCCACTGAGTTGGTGATGTCATCCAACCATCTCATCTTCTGTTGCCTCCTTCTCTTCGTGTCCTCAATCTTTCCCAGCATCAGGGTCTTTTCCGATGACTTGGCTCTTCTCATCAGATGGCCTAAGTATTGGAATTCAGCTTCAGCATCAGTATTTTTAATGAATATTCAGGTTTGATTTCCTTTAAGATTGACTGGCTTGATCTCCTTGCAGTCCAAGGGCCTCTTAAGAGTCTTCAACATCACAATTTGAAAGCATCGGTTCTTCAGTGCTGTCTTCTTTATGGTAGAGCTGTTGGGAGGATTAAAATATCATAGTGCAGTTCTGGCATGGAGAAGATGGCTGATAATTATTCCCATACTTCCATAACTAAAACTACTATCGCAGTAGTTTTAGACTGGCCCCCAGGGCCATAGGGGGAAAAAATTCATGAATTAGGCTGAAATACAGATATTGAACAAAATAGTATTTAAAGCATGGCCATCTATCATATTAATTTGATTTTTATATTCATTTTTTTCAGATAACAAATTTGCCACAATTCAAAACATTTTAAAGAATATATATTAACAATTTCCTTGGGAACACTGGCAAGCTTGTAAACCACTAAAGGTGGCAGCAGAATGTATGATTAATAAGATATATTCGGGAAGCGTGGAGATTTGGATTCAAATCAAAATATGCTGCTTATCATTTTGTGCTTTTTAATAAGTTACTTGAACTCTCTAAACCTCAGTTATGTCAACTGAAAATAAAGATGGTATTTTAATTCAATGAAATAATGCTTAGTAGATATTTAACAGTCCTTGGTATATGATAAAGTGATAATGTATCATTATTATTATACAAGTTTATGGACCCTAAATTTTCTGTTAGTATTTTGGAATTACAAACATCTAAAATAAGTATTCATAGCATTCTATATTATAACATAGGAAATAAGTGGATTTTCAAAACTAAAGAGCTAGATAATAATTGTGGAACTAGACCTGGAATACCAGATCTCTTTTCTTCCAGACAAGTGAAGTCTCCATTAAAAAAAAAAAAATGTATTAATGTTCCACAGTATTGGGTAGAATAAGAATAGACTGCATTTTTTTCATATTTTCATTTATTGTTTGATATGAAGACTCAGGAAAAAATTTTGGCTCAATTATGGTTTCTATCTGAGATAAACTTTGGAATTACTTTCCTATAATCCAACTTCTATACATTCACAGGAATTGAGTGTAACGGAGAAAGAAATGTAGTTCACCCCCTCAGAGCAAGTTCTAACACTCCCATGCCCTTGATTGCTAATCAAGGAGGCTTCTTGCTATATTTTTAACTTCGAAATATTGACTCTAATTTATCTCCACTAACCAATACTAATAGATCAGTGTGTGAATAAAGTGCTTCAACATTCTCCCATACCTGCCTGTGTCTTGTTGCCTAATTTTACTATTTTTTATTCAAATTTCTTGAAGTATTTTATAGCAAACCATAAGCGATCTTGATATTAAACAATTTAATAGAGGCTTTTGTGGTAAATAAATACACTGCTAGGTGGTTCCACATGGTTACCGCTTTTAAAACAAGAGTTGCTAACACCTTATCACATGAGATGTTACACACTTTGTATTCTAATGTGTGGGAGGACACAGAAATGCATCTTCCCTAACTGTGATGCTTGGACCTATCTTCTCTAAGGATTTTCACTTGGGATTCGAGTTGTCATCGTTCACAGACACACATGCAAGGAAAGAACTATCTTACTACCTTGAAATGTCTCTCCACCTCAGGGAAGGTCCTCCACCACTGACTCAGCTATCTAATTGACTGAGCATCAGTTGTCCAAGCACTGCTGGCTAAAAATTATTTTTACAGAGTATGTAAACTTGGAAATGCAAATCAAAACGAGAGAGAGAGGAGGAGGAGGAAGATAATGTCTTCCAGATGACAGCTTTCTGGATGGGATCTGAAGCCTGGAGCAAGAGAAAATTTTCATTAACATTCAGATTACATGTCGTTTTGATTCACACTCCCTGAGCAAGCTAATTTGGTCGGCAGCCAACCTTCTCGCCGTGTGATGACACCACAACAGGCTTTACCGCCTCCCTTTCATTGCTAATGACGCCTTGAGTGGCAGCCACGGTCTCAGAGCTCTGCAAGACACCTCGCCCTGCCTCTGCCTGCGATGTCAGAGCTGCTGCTGCCCTGGGCTCTTGCCATGCAGTCCTGGCAAGGACGGTCTGTGGTTCCAGGGACACGGTGGACACCATCACCCCCATGCACACGCATACCCACACACACACACAGGTGCCCCTGACGCTCACCTCTCACATACCACATGTTCTTGGAACAGGACATGCGGACAAAATCAATTGCACTGGTGATTGGATGCCCTCTGAGGACCTCTGCCCTTCCACCCAGGGCAGCAGGGATTAACCCTTCACCTCACCATGGCTGCACCCAAGCAATAGCTTCTTTGTTGTACTCTATGCTGTTCTAGTCTGTGCTCATATGTCACCAACATTTGTTTGCTTGTTTTTTAATTTTCCTTTACCCCGTTTTTAAAAATCTTTTGTTCAGTACAGATGTATTTTTTTCAGAAATCAAGAAGTTTTGTTTTCTTGTCTCTTTGTCTTCAGATTTCAGCTCAGTGAACCACAGCCCTCTGGTTCCAACGTCCTGCTGGGTTTTGAACCATGAGAAAGAGAGTGAGCTTTGTTTCCTGTCTGGAAAGGATTCAATCGATGTAGGTTTGGGATAGGACCATACCCTCAGATGTCAGATGGGCGATGGCAGCTGTCTGGTTTCCAGGCATCCCTTTGAGTGTCCCGGAGCATGGAGGCATGCTTGTGATGGAGCCGCCATTCAGCACCTGTTTGTGAGTGACTGAATGAACGAATGTGCATATCTTATAATGAATTTTGTTTTGTCATTTCCACCTGAGATTTATCAGGGTCATTTTCAAGTTTGGAATCCTGCCTTTTGTGTGTACCCTCTCCCTCCTTGGAGTCCTCTGCACTCTGTTTTCATGACAGGAGTTTTGTTGTCATGGAAGTAAAGGTCAGCTGGGGTTCTAACTGAAGCACTGTTCTCTCACCCCTATGATGTGTCCCAGTCTGCACTTTCCTTAGTTCATTCATTTATTTGTTTAACAGGTGGTTACTGAGTTTGCTGACTAAGGTACGTCTAGTCAAGGCTATGGTTTTTCCTGTGGTTATGTATACATATGAGAGTTGGACTGTGAAGAAGGCTGAGTGCCGAAGGATTGATGCTTTTGAACTGTGGTGTTGAAGAAGACTCTTGAGAGTCCCTTGGACTGCAAGGAGATCCAACCTGTCCATTCTGAAGGAGATCAGCCCTGGGATTTCTTTGGAAGGAATGATGCTAAAGCTGAAACTCCAGTACTTTGGCCACCTCATGCGAAGAGTTGACTCATTGGAAAAGACTCTGATGCTGGAGGGATTGGGGGCAGGAGGAGAAGGGGACAACAGAGGATGAGATGCTGGATGGCATCACTGACTCGATGGATGTGAGTCTAAGTGAACTCTGGGAGTTGGTGATGGACAGGGAGGCCTGGCGTGCTGCGATTCATGGGGTCGCAAAGAGTCGGACAGGACTGAGCGACTGGACTGAACTGAACTGAACTGAGTGTCCACGACTGCAGGCCCCAGTGCTGGGAACCCAGTGCTGGGTTCCTGGGCTAGAAGGTGAGCACAGGTGAGCAGGTAGATCCCCTGGTGGCTGGGATCTTGAATCTAATGAAAGATACAGGAAAGTTTATTGTAGTTTAAAGATGACAGGAAAGACGATATTCTCAGTTGAAACAGACAGGTGGCTGACAAAGTGGACAAGATGCTCCCTTTAACAGAAAGCCCTTTGTGGGAGCCTCTGCCTCCTTGAATTTGTGGACCATTTGCTCCTCTGAAATTCAAGGTTCTGCATAGATGAAACTATCTATGAATACATAATTTACAAGGAAAGATGAGTTGGTACTTTTTTCTAGACATGAGTGGTCATCAGTGACCTAGTAGAGGAAATTAAATGTGCATGTAAAGATAGAAAACAAAATACATTAAGGGGTCGTCATAGCTCCAGCTTTGAGGAAGTTCAGTAAAGACACATGTCATTTAAATATCCTTCACAGCTCTCACCATGAAGCTGTAGTAATTAATTATTTTTCTCGCTTTTTGAATGCACATGTAGGAGGCATTTGAGGTTTGAGAGGAGAGAATGATAGCTCTCTCATTAGAAATGCCTTTTTTGGGGGGGCTTATTTGAAAATGTGGAAAGATTAATCAATTTGGAATTAAAATAATTAAAATCAATACAGATGCACCACTTATTGTGTTGCTTAAATTTTTACCCTCTCTGAAGCTTTCTATTCACATCTGTAAGATGATAATCATAATAAGCCCTATTTATGTTTTGTGCACTCCATGTAAATAATTAAACTCTAAACATAAGTCAATGTTTGTTTTCAAATCACAATCGTCTTGTTGTTTCCAGCTAAAGAAAAGATGCATTACAACAAAGAACTTTGGCTTCTCTTTATGTTTTATTACACTTTCCTCAAGGTGAAGCTTTTAGAAAATAAAGCCTATAATGTTTTAAAATCAATTTTGGAAATATGGGAAGACTGCTGAGTGCAAATAAGACTGAATATTATTGGTCCTAGAGTTTTTAATTTATTATAGCTTCAAATAGCACAAGGATATAAGGGAAGGATTGTGAATCTTTGCATTTTCCAAATGTATCCACAGTTGGCAAGAGTTTGAAACAAGCAGGGTGATTAACTTGGAAGATTAAAAAAATTTACTTCAGTTCAGGGCCACAGAGTTTTTAGTGGCCTAGTTCATATATGGTAATTTTAGTTAAAACAGTGTTCCATAGAAATATTCCTGTGGAAGACTGGTCTTCTTGCTTTTGCTGGTTTTTTTCTAAAGCTTTTCTCCTGTGTCTACTGGTAGTGTTCTGAGACACCATTCTCAAATGTAACGAAGGACATTTAACCATCAGACCCAGGGCTTTCCTAACTTCAAGTGTTCATTTCAAGAGTTCTTTGGAAGCATCCATTCCTCTGGACACACAGCCTGGAAGCAGAAGAAAATCGAGGCATCTGTAAAAAGAAACACAGGGTAGCTGTGATACTGACAGTTATATTCAGAAAAAGAGGTGAAATGTATTTTCTGTGGTTCCAGAGAGTCTGTGTTGTTGGGGAAAAGTTTGTTTGTTTGTTTGATTTTTAATATAAGGATCTGCTTTAGAAAATTTAGAGTTTTCTGAAATGGAAATAATAGACTGCCTACCTTTTGCAGTAGTAGGTTACAAAGTGAAATAATTCTTACAGAGTAGACAAGTTCTTGTCAACAACATTTAAGTCTGTCTTTGTATATGTGCTGGGCTGAATGAATTATGAACTGGAATCAAGATTGTCAGCAAAAATATCAACAACCCCAGCTATGCAGATGATACCACTCTTATGGCAGAAAGTGAGTCGAAGCTAAAGAGCCTCTTCACTAGAATAGAACTTGAAATGTTCTTGCTAAACATTAGGGTCACCTGGGATGCATGTTACAAAAGGATGCTGTGCTGTGCTCAGCCGTGTCTGACTCTTTGTGACTTTGTGGATATAGCCTGCCAGGCTCCTCTGACCATGGGATTCTCCAGGCAAGAATCCTGGAGTGGGTTGCCATTTCCTCCTCCAGGGGATCTTCCAGACCCCAGGGAATGAATCCTTGTCTCCTGAGCCTCCTGCTTTGGCAGGTGGATTCTTTACCACTGCACCACCTGGGAAGCCCCAACTACAAGATGCCTGGACCCCAAAGGTAGAGATTCAGTTTTGACTGCTCTGGAGTGAGGTCTCACCATGGTTCTTTCTAAGCCAGGATTACAAAAACTCCCTGATTGCTCTAACATCTAACACCTAACACCTAACATCGAACACCCAGAATTCAGAAATACTTAATGCTAGTTGATTTCCAGACGTATTTCTCATTGGATGAATCTGGTACTTTTTGTAGGTACTCGTACTGATCAAAGTTAAAGCAACTCAGTGTAGCTGGGCTGGCTGCATGGCTGGCAGGCCTGACACCAAGCACTGGAAGGAGATTGGTAGAGATTAAACAGAGGGTTGATCCATGCCTTGTTCATTACTGCTTTATTCAAGAGACAAGCATTGGCCGCGTCTTCTGGTCTTCGCCTCAAATAGAGACAGGCGCTGACAGCTTCAGCCCGCCCATCCTCCCAAGGAAGACGACCTTCATGGCACGCAGCCAGCAACACCATGCCAGCGATGAGGACAGAGAAAAGGTTATGATACACATTCTCCGACCTGGTACATTGAAAGATTGCAGAGCCCAGGGTGTATTAAAACCACCCCATTCCCAGAGCCTGTTAGCAGCGACTGGAAAACATCATTCTCAGCACAGTGGGGAGAATCCTGTCACTTTGCAGTGGAGGCAGGACGGGGATTCTGACAGCTCGGTGACAGTGTGTGTGTGTGCTTGTTACGACTGCTCTTCTCGGTGACCATGCTCCCCAGACTTTATGACACCAGTCTTGGCATAGTCCTCACCCTCTCTGAACATTTGCCTCTGCTGAGAATTAGGCATTTATTTTTCTGGGTCCTTATTGTGGCTTTTGGATGTCCATTTTCATTAAGCTATTTCTGTGTACATAGAATTTTGACATAATAAGAACACCGGCATAGACTGGTGTGGCCACTGGCAGATCATTTCAAAACCATCTCTTCCATACTGTGGCTTAATTTAAAGGCTGGATTACTTGAAAATGCATTTATTAAGTCTGACCTACTTTTTAAATATTTAATATTCCATTTTGGTTTCCTTGTAACAGAAGAAGCTTCAAGGTCTTCATGTTCTTGCCAATTTTTAAAGCACTGGTATTGATTCAGCTAATAAGAAACTGTACAGACTCATCGTCCCCTGGACCACTTTCAAGATGTGTATTTAAAGCAATTAGCAGTTCACAAGATCTTCCTGGTACCTGGATGTCCCAGAGGGCTGGTCTACATTTGTTCTTGATAAAAAAAAATTATCCTCTTTCATTTTCTTCAGATATGAGACTGTGTATTGGCAATAAGGTCCTGAATCCACAACAGGACAAATATCCACCATCTTCACAGAGGAAGGCCTGCTTATAGCTTATTAAGGCTTATTCGTCTGATCAAAACATTCTGATTTAAGGAATGATGGATGTAGGCAAAAGATAGATATAAATTATTGAGAATGGGGAAGGAACAAAATAGGGAGAAAATAAAAAATAAGGGCAATGCAAACTTGTGAGATTTAAGCAATAGTTGTATGTGCAAACTGTTTAGTTCATTGTAAAAATAAGATAGCATACTTATGTCAAAAAAACTCAGTAAAAGACAATAAAAAATAAAGATGCATTTAGGTGGAGAAATGTGAGAGGGGAGGTCACTCGCAGCTAAGGGTAAACTCATCACACAGAAACACTCCACTTAAAATCGTGTCCCAGATGGAGGGCAAGTTCCCCAGCAGTCAAAGCAAAGATAAGACATGGTGATTACTTGAATTAACTCTCCATATGATTGGAGCAAATAGGTCACTCAGAAGTGAAGTTCTTTTTGATCCCGGGCTCATGGAGAGTTTCTCTAATAGAGTCACTTGAAAAGAATACTTGAGGTTAAATGACAGCACCCACCAAATTAGCAATAATAAATGTGATAGAGGATTTCATAGAATTAAAAAAAATATTTATCAAATTATATTCCTACTTAGATTTGGGAGTAGAAATGCAGTAGGGGATGCTCAGTCTCTCCACGTGATCCCATTTAAGACTGTCTTAAAAGCAACAGATCTCAAAACTGCCAGGAGGTGGTGGTGGTGGAGGTGAGCAGATTGTTGCTCAATTAGCACAGAGAAGAAGTGTTGTGTGTCAGACCGGCTGGAAGGGGCATGCTTTACAAGAGCAAAGGACTCAGCTTTCATCTTCTGCAGAGTTCGAAAACATGACTACTGGAAAAACCATAAAAATTATTTGTCTAATAAATGGAATATCTACAGACCACAGAGCATATTGAATAATAAGACCTCTTTTTAAAGAGCAAACCAAGCCTGAAAAAATTTCATGAAGGCCACTTGATATCAAATTAGTCTGAAATTTTTTTCTGAAAAGACGTTATAACAAAATCCTAAATATAAACCAGGGCTAAAATTTTTATTTATCTTCCAATATCCCAATCCCAAACCACTACCTCCTCAAAGCCATCCTGAACCTATTCTGGTTTTATACCATGAATCTTAAAGAATCTTCTTCTTGTTTTATTGCCTCTGTTATCCAAGAGCTTCATGGGAGCAAAGACCTCCCCTTTGTATTAATATTTTGTGTCCCATTTTGTGCATATTAAGTAATCATCAAACCTCTACTGAATAAATATGTCCAAGATGATTTATTACAGAATACTAAATACCAGCAGGTGTGATGGAAGATCTATTAGGATACAGATATTGTAGTAGATCACAGATCAAAGCAATTTAGAGACCATTCACTAAAGACTTCATATGTTTACCTGGGAACCCTTTTAGATTTTATTTCTGCTGCTCATTCTGACCCCAATGTGTCCTAATTTCAATACAAGAGAACACACCCAACTCCCTGATAACATGCATCACAAACCCCAAGACAGCTGATCAAATTAAAAGTGTAGGTGCCTCATAATTCACTTTTTATTTACTGGAAATTTAGCTTACCACCGATATAATATTGCATATGATTAATTATGCTATAAAATTTGTATTTCGGCTTATGCTTGCTCCTGTAAGTGGAGCCATGCCTATTTTTTTGTATTCTATAGAGAGCTCAACACGACTCATTGAATTTCCATTTGCATGATATTTACATATATTTGCATTTCCATACAATCTTACTAATTTTACACAAGAAATACACCAAATTCTAAAGATAATGAAGTCTAATCTTACGAGTTCCCCCCATAGTTGGCACTATTGGAAGAAACTGGGTAATGCAAGAAGTTGGCAAAAAGTACAAGATGTGTTTTAAAATATTGAAAATATCTCACTGTTGCATAAAGAGTTCTATTTGCAAAACATTTCCATATATTTCATCTCCTTTGAACTACATTTGAAATTTTTAGATAAGTAGGTCAAAGGTGACACCAATCTTACCAAAAGAAACTTTGTCCTGGAAGTTCAAGGTCATGTTCAAGGTCAAGGAATAGGTTCCTGGGAGAATGACAGCTTGAACTCTTGAGCCAAATCTCCAAAGCTGAAGCATCTTCCACCTGGTTCTGGACTTGGGTGCACATGGAAGATGAAGAGGTTGGAAGAGAACTACTCTACAGACCAGAGAAGTGTAGAATCCATGCTTCTTCCTCCTCCATTTGAGGCTCTCACTCCATCCTTCCCTCTGAACCCTAATTCCCTCTCTCCAAATGCACAGCTTTGTCCCCATGAATTGATTCTGCTAAAGCGAAACAAAAAATTCAAGGGGGTCTCTCTCTGGAACTTGTGCTTTTAAAAGGAGGTTCTTTCAGTTAAAAGAGCTTTTTTCCTAGAGAGATGGCGCTGATATTGCAGGATTATCAGACAGGTTGCTTTTTGACAACAGAAAGGCAAGTCCTGACTTTGATTGTTAAATTGCTGAAAGGATAAAACAGAAAGACAGCTGTGTGTTATGAACTCTAAGTTCTTAAGAAGATGAGAATGAGTTATAAAGGGAGATTTGGAGGTATCTTCAGGAGTAACAGTGAACTCTTTAGATAAACAATTGAATCACAAAAGCATTTAATGATCAGCCCCACAATAATTGCCTGTCTCCTATCCACTTTGAGACACTTTGCTCAGTAGACTGCACTGTCCCTAATCCTTTCAGTTAATCCATAAAGTAGTTACCACTAACTTCCTAAGTGAACAATCCAGTGCTTAAAGGAATCATGTAACCTGCCCAGAAGTCTCATAGCTAAACAGGTAGCCTCAAGATCTGCCTCAAGATTCAGACTGTGGTATCTCAAAATTTTCAACTACTTTATTAATGTCATTCTTCAGATTGTTGACAAATATACATCTGAATAATTAGACAACTAGAAGGACATATGCAAGCCTGGCCTGGTATCCTGCATTTCACTGGAGAAGGTCATGTCCTGATGGCATGATCCAGACTGGAGAGCTGGTTGGTGGCCGCATCTAGGTGAGAACCGAGTCTCACGCTTGGATTGTTTTCAATTGTTTGCTGCTTTGCCCCAGAGTATCTGGCTTCCACTCTTTTTCCTCAAGCTGACTCTCTGTACATGAGCCCCACTTAATTCAGCCTCTGTGATGATTTCTCCTGCTTAGATCCCAGTAACTGATATGAGTCAACACAGACATACAGCAACCTGTAGGGTGACTAGCAGCAGCAGACTACTGGCAATGAGTAAGGGAGACAGTTCACCGAGAATGTAAGATTTTGCATTTCGGATTATGCTAGATGTCCGTACACTTCACTGGATTTTGAGTTAGAAAAATTTGTTTTCCAGTCTCAGCATGAGTGTATGTAAGTGGCACATCCTGAGTTCTGACATATATACCTTCTGAGACTCAGCTTTTATGCACAAACAGTTGAAATAATTAAAACCAGCCTCACAGAGTTGTTGGAAGTAAGCACAACTATAAATATAATAAGTATAAGATGTATAAATCATACATGTATGCATAATAAATGACATTTCCATTTTTTAAACTTGTTTGATGGAAGAACTGTACAAAAAAGATCTTCACGACCCAGATAATCATGATGATGTGATCACTAATCTAGAACCAGACATCTTGGAGTGTGAAGTCAAGTGGGCCTTAGAAAGCATCACTATGAACAAAGCTAGTGGAGGTGATGGAATTCCAGTGGAGCTCTTTCAAATCCTGAAAGATGATGCTGTGAAAGTGCTGCACTCAATATGCCAGCACATTTGGAAGACTCAGCAGTAGCCACAGGACTGAAAAAGGTCAGTTTTCATTCCAATCCCAAAGAAAGGCAATGCCAAAGAATGCTCAAACTACGGCACAATGCACTCATCTCACATATTAGTAAAGTAATGCTCAAAATTCTCCAAGCCAGGCTTCAGCAATACGTGAACTGTGAACTTCCAGATGTTCAAGGTGAATTTAGAAAAGGCAGAGGAACCAGAGATCAAATTGCCAACATCTGCTGGATCATGGAAAAAGCTAGAGAGTTCCAGAAAAACATCTGTTTCTACTTTATTGACTATGTCAAAGCCTTTGACTGTGTGGATCACAATACACTGTGGAAAATTCTGAAAGAGATGGGAATACCAGACCACCTAACCTGCCTCTTGAGAAATCTGTATGCAGGTCAGGAAGCAACAGTTAGAACTGGACATGGAACAACAGACTGGTTCCAAATAGTAAAAGGAGTACGTCAAGGCTGTATATTGTCACCCTGCTTATTTAACTTTTACGCAGAGTACATCATGAGAAACGCTGGACTGGAAGAAACACAAGCTGGAATCAAGATTGCTGGGAGAATTATCAATAACCTCAGATATGCAGATGACACCACCCTTACGGCAGAAAGTGAAGAGGAACTGAAAAGCTTCTTGATGAAAGTGAAAGAGGAAAGTGAAAAAGTTGGCTTAAAGTTCAACATTCAGAAAACGAAGATCATGGCATCCGGTCCCATCACTTCATGGGAAACGATGGGAACAATGACAGACTTTATTTTGGGGGGCTCCAAAATCACTGCAGATAGTGACTGCAGCCATGAAATTAATAGATGCTTACTCCTTGGAAGAAAAGTTATGACCAAACTAGACAGTATATTAAAAATCAGAAACATTGCCAACAAAGGCCCATCTAGTCAAGGCTATGGTTTTTCCAGTAGTCATGTATGGATGTGAGAGTTGGACTATAAAGAAAGCTGAGCACTGAAGAATTGATGCTTTTGAACTGTGGCACTGGAAAAGACTCTTAAGAGTCTCTTGGACTGCAAGGAGATCCCACCCGTCCATCCTAAAGGAAATCAGTCCTGAATATTCATTGGAAGGACTGACCCTGAAGCTGAAACTCCAATCCTTTGGCCGCCTGACGTGAAGAGCTGACTCATTTGAAAAGACCCTGATGTTGGGAAAGATTGGAGGCAGGAGAAGAAGGGGACAACAGAGGATGAGATGGTTGGATGGCATCACTGACTCAATGGACATGAGTTTGAGTAAACTCTGGGAGTTGTTGATGGACAGGGAGGCCTGGAGTGCAGCAGTACATAGGGTCTCAAAGAGTGGGCATGACTGAGTGACTGAACTGAACTGAACTGAAGGGTAGTTATGCAATATTGATTCAGTCATCAACATAGCATCCTTCCTATCTCACACTTACTACATGATGTGTAAGTTTGTGTGTGTGTGTGTGTGTGTGTGTGTGTGTGTGTGTTAGTCGCTCAGTCGTGTCCAAGTCTTTTGTGACCCCATGGACTGTAGCCCTCCAGGCTCCTCTGTCCATGGGATTTCCCAGGGAAGAATTCTGGAGTGGGTTGCCATTTCCTCCTCCAAGGGATCTTCCATATATATATGTCATATATTAATATATTATTATGCTGCTGCTGCTGCTGCTAAGTCGCTTCAGTCGTGTCCAACTCTGTGCTACCCCAGAGACGGCAGCCCACCAGGCTCCCCCGTCCCTGGGATCCCTCCAGGCAAGAATGCTGGAGTGAGTTGCCATTTCCTTCTCCAATAAATTCCATGGACAGAGGAGCCTGGCGGGCTACAGTCCTGGGGTCACAAAGAGTTGGACACGACTGAGCAACTGAGCACAAATATGGAGCACACTCACATATATGAGGCTCACAAACCCCTGTCAAATCTGTCGGTTTCATATCCTGTTTCCTCTGCCCTCACCCTCTGCTTCCAGGGGAGAGGTGTCTGGCTGGCAAATGTATGGATCAGCGGCTTCAGGAGTTCCCGAAGCACCTTGACCTCTAGTCTCAACACTGCCCAGGCTTATCTCTATTCCACTCGTGCCACAGAATGAGATCAGGGAAAAGCATCAGGCAATTGTTTTACTGACGGTATATTACAGAGGTTGCTCTTCTGAGCTTTGTGTCTCACTGAGCTCCTTGGCAGGCTGTCCCCTGGGGAAGGTCGCCCCCTAATGTTATGGGAAGAAACTAAATACTCTTGCTTTAGCTTAGTTGAGAAATGGCATACCCCTAATTTGATCTTAAAACCTGCATGTGATCATAAAGAGATATAACACAACTACAGAGTATCTTAACGGCATATTCCAGTTAATAATTCAGCTTTAAACATTGTACTATATGCATTAAGAAATACAAAGTAGCATTTTTATTCATGACTAGCTTTTGCAACTTTGTAGATTTTTACCTGAAATCATATTCAATTTTCATTTTCTATTTATTTCTTGAAAATTCCTACATTCTAAAATTTTTCTTACTTCTAAACTCTTTTGTCCTTAAACATGAGCATATTTCTAAGACTTTCACCATATGCTTCCTGGAAAAGAAGACTTGAAAATATGGTCAATTATTCTAAAAAAAGATAAACTCAGTGATTATTATATAATGCTTAAGCATAATACAGACAAGTTCACTATTTGTTGCTATTTTAACTGCAGTGCCTTTTAGTTACAAAAGTCTTAGAGGAAAGCTTAATCTGTATTAAACTTTTCCAAAAATTATAATTGGGAATTGTAGTTTTTTGTTAAAATATTTTAATTTGGGCTGAAATATTTGATATGTAAGTAGAATATTAATAGAAAATAAATGATAATCTTAAGGAAGATTGGTGTGTTTATATAAATATTTATTAACAACTAAAGGATGAATAAATATAATGAAAACTCTTAAGAAAAAGTAACCAAAGAATGATTTCACTTCTGTGTAATTTTGTATGAACTTACTTTACTTTAAATTTGAAATACTCTGACAAGTAAAGCAGAACAGCTATTGAATTGATTTAAATATTCAAGAGCTAATAATACTTGGTTTATTAACAAAAACAACTTTTCAAACAAATATGAATTATACTGCTCTGGATATAATTTATTATGGGTGATCAGATTTTTAAAAGGTTAATTAAAATTAGATCTGTTACTCTACTGCCAAAGAAATGCAAAACAACACTCCAAGAATCTTTTAAAAATATGGTTTTTATGATTTGGGTAGCATGTAGATGAATGCATATTTCGTGACAGATGTGTGCCTATAAAGCAAATAAAAGAGGCAATTTCCTAAGGAAATTTCAATTTCTTCCAGTTGATCACAATTTCCAGTTTCTTTCCACCTAAATAAAATCTTTAAAAATTTGAATCATAAGGAGATAAATAATATTTAGTACATCAAAAACGTAAAATAAACTATTCCTATAGTTTAAATTGAAGTCATACTTATTTCAGCAAGAATTAGAGTTCCAAACTCACATTTGAAATTCGGAGTTTTCCAAATGGGGATTGATCATGCGTTATTGTCAGCAGAGGAATGAGTTTAAATGTTTCGTGCTTACATTAGAAGTTGGAAGGTTATTTTTTAAAAAGTTGTTTCATTTCTTTGCAGTGATGCTCCAATGATGTGCAATTTTAACTGTCTATTTCAAATTGTCTGTTTTTTATAAAACAACTCTCTCAGGATCTCTGTATTAAATTGATTATGAGGCAATATTAGATATTAATAGGCCTTCCCTCATAGCTCAGTTGGTAAAGAATCTACCTGCAGTTCAGGAGACCTGGGTTCAATTCCTGGGTTGGGAAGATCCCCTGGAGAAGGAAATGGCAACCCACTCTAGTATTCTGGCCTGGAAAATCCCATGGACAGAGGAGCCTGCCAGGCTCCTCTGTCCATGGGATAGCAAGAGCTTTAATTCAATGATCAATTACAAGAATAAAGGACCTCTACTACTTTGCCTCTGATATGTCACTTGAATCTCTGCAATGTGTGTGTGTGTGTGTGTGTGTGTGTGTGTGTGTGTGTGTATGTTTGTATGTGTGTGGTGATCTAGACGGGTGGGATAGGGAAGTAGGAGGGAGGTCCAAGAGGAACGGGATATATGTATATATATACTTGGTTCACTTCGTTGTACAGCAGAAACCAATACAACATTGCAGAGCAGCTAAACTCCAATTTTTAAAAAAGCAAATTTCTTATGTGATGCTCAAATGTAGCCTGTATCCAAAGATACAACCCACTGGAAGATCCATTTTAATATACAACCTGATTAAAACAGGGCTGTTTTATGTAGAGCTTCAACATATTTCTGAAAGAGGACCGTTGTGTTCTGACGCTTCACGTTGGGTAACAGCATCAGTCGGGTGCCTGCTTCTCTTGACACTTCCTTTTGCGTTTGAATTCACTCTGTCCATCAGACAGCCTCTCGTTAACCCTTCTTCGAAGGCTGTTGATTATCTATTGGGAAAGCAGAGTTCTCTTTGTTTATGAAAACGGCACTGCCTTCTCTGCTTCCCAGTGACCGGTGACATGTCTTAGCCAGGTCTTGGCAGGTGAAGCTCAGTCCTAATTGGAGCCGTTTCCCTGGGCGGGTGGAGATGCTGCTGTCAGAAGCAGGAAGAACACAGACAGGTGGTTTCAGAGGCAGCTGTAAAGGACATGAGTGAGCACACATAATGTAGTCACCAGAGACCAGCCGGCTCGCTGCTCCTGATGCTCTTTCTGAAGCTGACCTTTTCCTGGCCACGTGGGTCTTACCTTAGCCCTGTGATAAATGCGAGCCTGAGTCACAGAATCATGACCTTGAACACAGGGCCTGCCTTTCAGCAGCTAATTCCCAGCAAGGCAAGAACGCGGGTGACAGTCACTTACGGTTGTTACTTTCACGTGCAGGCTGTTGGCAGCGGTCTTTTACAGGCAGCTTCATTTGGAGGCACGTTGTCATAAAGTCAATCGCCAACGGGACACACTGCAGTTCTGTAATTGCGGTTTCCTTCGGTGCTAATTAAATAAGTAGAATCAGAGCGGAGACTCAGGGTGCATGACCTTGATGTTCTCTGTGTGTCTGAAGCTGCCCTGTCTTCCATCTACTAATTTTAAACAGGAATCACAGTGGAGGCTCAGTTTCTGATCTCAGTACCTAAGATATCCTTCCTTATTATGACCCAATGAACCAATTTTAAATGCGCAGCACAGGCTTTAAGATTCTATTTTCGGAAATGTTGAGGACAGTGTGATGAGGTTAAAACCTGTGTCCTGCAGCTCTGTCCTCTGTTCAGAGCTCTTCTGGATGCTGACTCACCTGGCTCCGTTGTCAAACCATTCTCTACCGTTCCTTAACACCTGGTCCTCCAGATTCTTCCAGCAGTTCTCAGGTCTTACTGGTTTGGTCTTCCCTCATACCTCTTGGAAAACTTCCTGTTTGGGGAAAATAAATCTTTTTCTTCTCATCCTGTGCCTTCCTTCTGGTCTCTCCTATGTTTGTTTGCACACCTCTCCTTGCACAATCTGTTCAGGTCTCAAAATTAGTCTCTGTCTTGTTTGGCAGCTCCTGGCCTTCCTAGTGGTCAGCTTACGGGGTTCAGATGCCTACAAGGCCCGCACAGGGGAGTCTCAGACCTTCCACACAGCTCAGAGAGACAGAGTCCCACCAAGAGATGGAGGGAGAGCCCAGGAATGGTAGTCAAGTGATGGGGACGACTGCAGAGCTGCTTCTTGGGCTCATTCCTGCATGCTGTGTGCTGAGTCGCTCAGTCATTCCTATTCTTTTTTCCCAATAGACTGTATACCACCAGGCTCCTCTGTCCATGGGATGTCCCAGGCAAGAATACTGGAGTGGGTTGCCATTTCCTTCTCCAGGGGATCTTCCCAACCCAGGGATTGAACCCGGGTCTCCTGCATTGGCAGGCAGATTCTTTACCACTGAGCCACCTGCAAAGCCCATCCCATTCCTGTTTCCTTGTAATAAACAGCCTTTCTCAAGTCAGCTTAATTCAACTGGACTGTTGCTATTCGCCAAAAATAAAACAGTCCTAGTTAAATAGCTTCCTGTCAACTGTTTCCTCTGCATTAATGTGTAGTTAATAGTAAAATTACCTGTCTCACAGGTTTGCATGTGTTTCTATTAAGATAATATAGAAGTGCCTTAAATAAAGTTATATATACATATAATATTAAAACTTGAATATGTCTTTGTGCACAGAATATCTGTTTTTCCACTGCAAATAATCTTGGAGACTTTATGTCTCCAGTCTATTTCTTTCAGAAATATAAAAAGACTATAGTGGAGATTTTGTTCACTGAACATCAACCTTTACATGCTTAACTAGATGTGGAGGGCAGTAGTTTACTAATAACTTCTCAAGCTAGTTTAGATTTTATGGGGAAAATGGGGAAAAAAACTTAAATATACATAATTATATAGAACTGAATACACATATACACTGTTTTGTCTCATTTCTGGAAATGGAACATGTTAGTGACTAGATCCATACATTTAGGCTTTCTAGAAAAAAAATTTAAAAATCACCTTTGAAAGAAAAATATATCCTTTGCCAACTCAGTTTTTAATTTTCTTCACATTGTTCACTAGATTTTGACATATAACTAAGGTTTTATTTTTTCTTAAAAAAGCAAAAGATATCAACTTAGCAAAATGTTTACTGAAATAGTCCCTTTTTGTAAGTCATTGTAAGAGATTATTTGGAGAATAGAATCATAAGTATTTTATAAATCTTTCTCCTGAGAATTTGGAGTCCAGGGGAAGAGGCAATGCATTCACCATCAGCTGCGCCGTGCTGAGTTGCTGCGGTGGTGGTTCAGTTGTTAAGTCGTGTCCGACTCTTTGTGACCCCATGGACTGTATCCCGCCAGGCTCCTCTGTCCAAGGGATTCTCTAGACAAGGATACTGGAGTGGGTTGCTATTTCCTTCTCCAGGGGATCTTCCTGACTCAGGGATAGAACCCGGGTCTCTTGCATTGCAGGCAGATTCTTTACTGACTGAGCTACGAGAAATATGGAAAAATGTAAACACACTGTGCTTGGGAAAAAACTTCAAATGTATTTAATTCTGCTTGGCACTGAGGGAGTCAGGGAAGCCTTAACAAAATAATTAACTTTGGAGATATTAGTTTATTTATTTGCACTCTATGTATTATAAATACATTTTGAGAGGACTACTTTTCAGTTGTGCTTTGAAGAATAAGTACAATTTCAAAAATATCATGCTGCTGCTGCTAAGTCGCTTCAGTCGTGTCTGACTCTGTGCGACCCCAGAGATGGCAGCCCACCAGGCTCCCCCGTCCCTGGGATTCTCCAGGCAAGAACACTGGAGTGGGTTGCCATTTCCTTCTCCAATGCATGAAAGTAAAAATTCAAAGTGAAGTCACTCAGTCGTGTTCGACTCCTAGAGACCCCATGGACTGCAGCCCACGAGGCTCCTCCGTCCATGGGATTCTCCAGGCAAGAGCACCGGAGTGGGGTGCCATTGCCTTCTCTATAAGTCAGGAAAAAAGTATTACGCACAGAAGAAACATTACATATGATAACACGAATTGCCTAATAGGAAGTTAATAGTTTAATTTTTTTTCTTATCATGGTATGCGCAGAATGAATGAAAATTTGTGGAAGACTAATAAGTAATAAAATTACCCATGACCCACTGTCATGAGGTATGTTATATATCTTTCTAATTTATTCTAAATAATATTTATACAAATTCAGATAGCCTACATCTATGTCTGTGCTGCCTTTTTTAAAAATATACACAATACACTTTAACATTAATACATCATGAGTGCGTATTCTCATTTTAACACACAGTTCTTTTATATTTTTTCCCCTTTTCTCTAGTAGTTGCTATAATTTACATTCATACCAACAGTATATGAAAGTATCCTTTCAGTAATCTTTGCAATTTGAATCACAAATGTGGTGTTTTATTGTTCCATGTTTGTTTCTGTAACTAGGAAGCAATTGAGATGATCAATTGTTATTTTACAGGCTTAGCGCTTGTATAACTTAAGGCACATTCTGCTGGATCATCCCTAAACGTGAGTGCCTGTGTGTCATAAACACTTTTTCATGAGAGCAACTTGTCCCAACACTGTTCTGAATTTAAAGACACGTATGGAAGTCTCTTCTGTTAAATCACTTTCATCCCACAGATTAAAACCTGAAATTTTCATACAGCAAGATACTAGGTAAAGTCTAGGCATAATTTTCAGAAAGAACTCCAAGACAAGATATTACTCACTTAATGCTCTCATAGCTCAACAAATATGCCTTGAGGATCTGAAAGTTGCATGGATGTATGTATGAATGAACCCTTGGTTGGCAAAGGGTCTAGTTTAGACACTCTGCATAGTTATAGGGTACCTTGTCTTGTGAGATTGAGGTCTTCTGAAACTAACAGACTTGGACACGAAGTCTTAAAAATAAAATTGGACAGTGGGCATATCTCACTAGCAACGCCAGCTACATTCGTGTCGCACAGTCTTCTCTGGGGATCCTCGGGGGATTGGTACCAGGACCTTGTGGATACCAAAATCCAGATGCTCTTATACAAAAGGGTGATGAATTTGCATATGACCTACACACACTTTCCTGCATATTTATATCATCTCTGAATGACTTATAATACCAAATGAAATAAAAGTACCATAGTTGTCAACACTATTTAAAAAGTTGCCGGCACATGACAAATTCAAGCTTTGTTTTTTGAGACTTTCAGGGATTTTTTTAGGAAACATTTTTGACCCCAAGTTGGTTGAATCCACTTGAGGATACAGAGGGCTGACAGTGTTGACTCTGAGTTCTTTGTGAGAGCCCAGAGAGAATCGTGTGCTGTCCAAATGTGTCGCTCAGCCCTAAGTTGGTCTAGTGTGAGCTTCAGGCTTATTGAAATTAGACCACTCATTGCCTGGTGAAGAGAACAGAGTTTATGAAAGCTGAATTTATGCTGGCACAAAAGAACCCTTTTTAAGAGCATTGTATAGACGTCCCTGGTAGCAATGATAAACTCTGTATAGTGTTTACTGATCAATTTTGTTTTCCAGGTTGACCTCATTCAATCCCAGTTCTAGAGGAAACGTTGGATTTCTTTATGATGCTGTTAAACAGTCAGAAAGCCACGACTGAAAATTACCAGATTAAACGCAAACAGACACGTTGTAATCTTTTACCAGAGTTGTCATTTGTTTCAACTATATTTCTTTTATTGCCAGTCTGGAGTCAGATCATTTTACATCTGTTCTGTCTCTTTCTGGTTTCAAGAGAAGAGCAAAGAATGCTTTAAAGTAACACATATGAGTAACATTAGTATCATTAATAAAGCAGCCTTGACAAGTCATTTGTGAAACCAAGCATAGTTAACCCTCCAAATAGTACTTCATTGTTAGGAGCAAAATGGAACCCCACCTCCTTGGTCTACAGAAGAGCTCACAGATGGAAATGTGATGTCCTGACTTACTCTTTTTCTGTCATCACAGAGAAGCAATGAGGGTCAGAAACCACACCCTCTCGGTAAACATGCAGATACAAGCTAATCAAAATCTTCCCATGGTAACATTTCTCTTTAAATGCATGAAGAAGATCTCTCTACTCAAGCAATAATCTTTCCTGATGGGCAAAATCAGACTGGCCCATATGATGAGTGAACCTCACTAGGCAGAATCTCTTCTGAAGAAAATGATAATTCTATAGCTGTGTTTCTCAAATCATTTTGTTTTGTCAAACACTGAATTGATTAGCACATGGTAATATATGAAAATTAGGGAGGTAAAGTGGATGTCAGTTTTGTAAATCTTTATAAAAGTATCAGAGTCTACAGATTCCAGGTTCTGGGGGTCTTATTGCTTTGGTTTGTAATAAGCAAGAAATAATGAAGTTTAAATGAAATTCTAGGCTTGAACTAGAGTATCTCTTTCTGTACCATTTTTATCAGAAGTGATAAAAGTGTACCATTTTCCTCAAAAGTGGTAGGAAATACGGTAGATGGAATCCACACATCAAATCTATCAATAATCCTACTATATATTGTCCTTTCAAGGGTCACACTGTAATGATAGCAAAACTGTAAAAATTTTAAAGCCATTTGATAAAAAGAGCGGGAAGCACATGTCAATTTCCAGGGAAACGCAACATATGTAAGAAGCTTTGCTCATATGCATAGGTTGGTAAAACCACTTTCTCAGCTCTTTCACTTAATCATGAAATGTCACCTAATGGTCATCCAAGACTCAGGGAGAATGTCTCAGAGTAAAAAGGGATAAACGATAACAAACAGAAAGACTAATAATTTAGAAGCAGTAGAGACAAAATGAGTATTACTCTAAATAGAATATGTGGAGAGTTTTGAAGGAAAAAAATCTATAGAGAAACAGAAAGGGACAGCTTTATACTGAGAACAAGCTGCTGCCAATCAAGTGTGTGATGGCCAGGATAAAAATATTAACCAGCATTTTGGAAAATAAAGCAAAGAAAAGTCTTACAATGTAGAAGGAGACAGGGCTGAGAAGACGAGAGGAGTAACAACAAAATAGAAGCAGGAAAGGGTGTATTACAGTTTGGATTGCCTCCTTTGGAATGTTACACTGAAGCCCTATCCTGGTACCTCAGAATGTGACCTTACTTGGAAATAAAGTTGTCATAGATGTAACTGGTGGACTTCCCAGGTGGCTCAGTGGTAAGGAATCTGCCTGCAATGCAAGAGTTTGATCCCTGGGTTGGGAAGATCCCGTGGAGGAGGGAATGGAAACACACTCCTGTATTCTTGTTGGGAAAATCCCTTGGGCAGAGGAGCCTGGTGGACTATAGTCGATGGGGCCACAGAGAATCAGACACGACTGAGCAAAGTGGCTAAGCGCTAAATAGAACTATAGTGGGCAGATAGCAGAGGGAGGTATGGGAAAAGCAACCAAGTAAACTCCTGTCTTGTAAGGAAGTAAAGAGAGAATGTCTACAGGTGGAGAATAAAAATCAGAGCAGTGTTACCTAGAGATGGAATGAAAACAGCAGAAAGAAAGAGCTGAAAGAGCTAACACTGGCAATATCTAGACAGAGGACAGGAGGGCAGGGCTAGAGAGCAGAGGGAGATAATTTGTTATTACACTTTGGGGGCTACTTATTTTTATCATGAACATTGCTTAGATTAAAATATTTATAATACAATAGGGATTATAAAATATTTGATGTTTTTGTCAATCAACTTGATAGTTTCTAATAGTAGATGAAATAAATTCACATTAAAATATAAATTCTGATGTAATGCTTAGACTTTTCTCAAAGAAAAAAAGAAGAGTTTTAGATATTAAGAAGTGTCCTCAGCAACTATTCAGCTATCTGCAAAGATATGAAGAATTGTAAGCAAAATGGCTTACATTTCAGGCAGAACCAGCTATCTGACTAGCTCTTGAGTTGAAGTTTTACACTAATCTTGGGAAGAAGACAAGACTATTTTTAGCTTCCCTTGCAGTGGGATGTGGCCATTTGGATGAAAGAATACTGACAGAATTGATGTTGTGTATTTCCACCTAGATCCATAGTAACCTTCACCTTCTCTCTCACACCCAGAATGGCTGGATGTTAGTACTAGAGGCAAGCTCGGAAACTGTGTGTTGAGGGGGCAGAGTTTTGTTATCAACTGGAGTCTCTGAATGGAGCTAATTAAAAAAGTATTTAAGAAAGCTGATTAAGAAACATGACTAGGAAAGATTTGAAAAAATAGCTTATGAATGAGCATTAAAAATCAGTCCAATCACTAGCTTGCAAAGATACACGCACCTCAGTGTTCCTAGCTGCACTATTTACAATGACCAAGACATGGAAACCTAAGCGTCCACTGGCAAATGAATGGACCAAGAAAATGTGGTACCTATATACAAAGGAATACTACTCAGCCATAAAAAATAATGAAATAATGTCATTTGCAACAACATGGACTGACTTGGAAGGTACGGTGCTAAGTGAAATAAGTCAGGTAGGGAAAGAGAAATACTGAATGATGTCATTTTTACGTGAAGTTAAAAAATGATTGAATGTAGCAGCAGCAAAAACTCAGCCCAGTGGAAGGATCGTATTAGGGCACAGCTTTCTGGGTCAAGGCTGATGGCTTCAGTTTCCACCATTAACTCAAGGGTAAGGGAGTTGAGGACAAGCAAGCAATGTGATCAATCAGGCTTGAAGATCACGTCTCAGAAAGAACTTTGATATGTTTACTGCAGCAAGAAGCAAATTGCAAGGAGATGTGGCTGCTGTCTATTAATCTTTTACTAAAGAAACTAGGAGCCTGTGATTCACTGTCACAATGTCAGAACAATCTCTGAACACTTGAGTCATGAACTTCCATTCACTTTCAAGGACAGTGTCCTACTTGAAATCCGCTAGAGTAATACCTGAGGCTTCGCAGCTGGCACTAATGGTAAAGAATCTGCCTGCCAATGCAGGAGATGCAAGAGATGTGGGTTTGATCCCTGGGTCAAGAAGAACCCCTGGAGAAGGGAATGGCTACCCTCTCCAGTATTCTTGCCTGGAGAATCACATGGACAGGGGAGCCTGGCAGGCCACAGTCCCTGAGGTTGCAGAGTCGGACATTACTGAGCAGGCAGGCAGGATAATCCCAGTAAGGATAATTGTCAGGGAAGGGTCCCCCAGAGAGGGGTCAGTAGAGAAGCAGAAGGATCATCATTCGGCTCAAAAAGCAGAATCCATGCCTAGTCTAGGATTTCCCCACATTCAGGGCAGGAGTTCCTGGCAGACAATATCATTACCATGACCCAATTCTTGTTGCTTTTCTTCTATTTTCCAAATTCTCAACTGATCTTTGCTGCAGATGCCCCTGCCCTTTTTCAGGGCTATGTATTGTTTGTGTCTGGAGGGGTGCTGACGGGGAGGGGCTGGGGGCTTGGGATGGCACATTCTGTGTCTTGAACCTGCGTGTTCCAAGTTAGTGAGCATGTTTATACTCACCCCAGAGCATTTGAATGCAAAACTTCATTCTAGCCATTACATTTTACTGAGAAATTATCATGATTTTGACGGACACACTAAAAGAGTACCACTAGCCCTGAAGTGTCATGGCAGCAGCAGGGAGCTGTGGAACCTGGAAACACATGTTTCAGTCCTGGGTCTGGAAAGTGTTCACTAACTTAATCTCCTCATCTCTAGAACTGGGCGAAGGATATATTTCAGAGCTGCAGTGCATTAGCTAATTAGTAATCAGTATATGTCATCATGCTTGGTGCAGGGTAAGTCCTTACAGGGTAGGCACCCAAGGAAATGAGGGCCTTCTCTGTTGTTTCATCACCCAGTTGTGTCTGACGTTTGTGGCCCCATGGACGCAGCCCACCAGACTCCTCTGTCCATGTGATTCTCCAGGCAAGAATCTCGGAGTGGGATGCATTTCCTCCTCCAGGGCGCCTTGCTGACCCAGGGATTGAACCCTTGTCTCCTGCTTGGCAGGCAGATTATTTACCACTGAGCCATCAGGTAAGCAACTTTCTCTTCACACGGTTTATTAAACAGGAGAGCATCCACTTCCTTCTCAAGGAACTTGCCCTCTTCACTTCTCTCTAGCTTCTCTGCCTTGCAATTTCTAAGCCATCCTCTGATCTTGCAGCTCTCTTGTAATCCTGTCACTTCATGCTTTTAGTTCTGCAGAGTTAGGCTTTCATTTTAAATGCATATCTCAGATCTTTAATTACATGATATCTTAGAGAGCCAAGAAGTAAACTTTGAAGAGGAATGATAGCAGAAGAACACTGCCTCTCAGATACTTTAAACTTTCCAAGAAATATCTCTATTCTTGGTCTTAGGAAAGTGTTTGTCTTGTCTGTATTTGGATATGCCTGATTGCATATTGCTAGGATTTTTCTGTCTAGCTACTATCTCTGGTTATTTTTTTTTAACATTAATGCTTATGTCACAAGAAAAGAAAACACTTTTCTACAACACACATTTTACATACAGAGAGGTATTTATTGAACTGAAGATGTGATAAATGTCCCAGCTTATGCTTTTAGGACTTTCCTAGTGGTTCAGATGGTAAAGAATCTGCCTTGCAATGCAGGAGACCCAGGTTCGATCCCTGGATCAAAAAGATCCCCTGGGGAAGGAATGGCTACCCACTCTAGTATTCTTGCCTGGAGAATTCCATGGATGTAGGAGCCTGGCAGGCTACAGTCTATGGGGTTGCAGAGTCAAACATGACAGAGCAACTAACAATATTTTTATATGCTTTTAAATGGTACCTGGATAAGAACACCCAGATGTATTTAGCATAATATGTGCATAGAATTAGCAAGTGAATGTTCGAAGATAAATTAATTTGTTGAATTGCTTGTTACATTTAAAAATATAAAATATTTAGCATGCTTGTGATGTTGATACATTTCTTCAGAATCTAAGATGAAAATCTTTGACCTTATAATGAAATCATTGAAATCAGGTTTTTTTGTCACAATGCATCCTGGTTTTACCACATAATAAATTGGAGGCTGTATTTCAACTCCAACTTAAGCATAGAGTTAAACCCTTAGGAAGTTAAAGAATTGCTATTGGCAATTCAGGCTGCTCTGTAATTAAGCTTTTACATTAAATGGCATAATATAGATTTTTCAACAAAATAATTCTCATCTGACAGCTCTTAAGAAGTTAAAATGTATTGCCTTCACCACAGTTTCGTTCACTGATATTTTCAAAACTGAAAGAAATAAATAAAGTTCTTTTAGAGATCCTTCTTGAAAGTTTTATACTCAGCTATGACAAATAGATGGGGAAATAATGGAATCAGTGACAGACTTTATCTTCTTGGGCTCCAAAAGTACTGCAGATGGTTAAGACACTTGCTCCTTGGAAGAAAAGCTATGACAAACCTAAGCATATTAAAAGGCAGAGACATTACTTTGCCAACAAAGCTCCATCTAATCAAAGCTATGGTTTCTCCCGTAGTCATGTATGGATGTGAGAATTGGACCATAAAGAAACCTGAGTGCCAAAGAATTGATGCTTTTGAACTGTCATGTTGGAAAAGACTCTTGAGAATCCCTTGGACTGCAAAGAGATCCAACCAGTCCATCCTAAAGGAACTGAATCCTGAATATTCATTGGAAGGACTGATGCTGAAACTGAAACTCCAACACTTTGGCCGACTGATGCAAAGAACCGACTCATTGGAAAAGACCCTGATGCTGGGAAAGATTGAAAGCAGAAGGAGAAGGGGACAACAGAGGATGAGATGGTTGGATGGCATCATCAACTCGATGGGCATGAGTTTGAGTAAGCTCCAGGAGTTGTTGATGGACAGGGAAGGCTGGCATGCTGCAGTCCATGGGGCCACAAAGAGTCAGACATGACTGAGTGACTGAACTGAACTGAACTGAACTGATGACGAGGTTTAGTTAGGATGAACACCATTGCTCATAACCTAGGGAAAATTTGGTCAACTGATTTTCCTGTACATCGTTATGCACTTGACATCCTCAAGAAGGCAGCCATGTTCATGCCTAACTTTATGGTTCTCGAACTGGCTCTTCAGGCCTGGCAGAGTTGCTGACAGTTGGGCCCATTATCTTCCTTCCGAGCAGCTGCTGTGACAGCTTCTGACCAGGACACAGCTGATGAGCTCAGGGTCTGGCTTGACCCATCTCTTTTTGCTTTCTCCCTTCCCTCCCGGTGTTGAATTCCTTCAGTGGATTTTTCAGGTTTCCTTCTGGTAGAGGGCTGGTCATGTCTTTCCACTATTTCCATCTCTAGGTTGTTTCTTTATTCCTATTGGTTCTCCTGACCCTGACTGTACCCCTCTGAATAATACCTTCAGTAAACTCTCCTCTCTGTCCAGTGGATGTCATTTGTTTCCTGTTGGGACCCTCATTGATATAATAAGAAAGAGACCCAGAGAAGGGGTCTTAGCTTCTAGTGAGGTAGGTAGAGCAGATCTCATAAACACAGTCCAAGGCTCTGTTTTAGAAACCCAAGCTGCTGTTGTGGTCAAGTTAAACAAGCAAACAAACACATGAAAAAAAGGGAAGGGCAGGGGGAAGCACGATCATGGCCCAGATCAGATTATAATTGAAGAGAAGTGATCACAGCTAATTTATGATAGGCTATTTATTAACAACTTTATTCAGTAATTGTTTCTGTCTTGATGCCCTCTGTGTTCCTCTTATTTTAATTAGGTCTTCAAATCTTTTATGGAACTAGAAATAAATTGTTTTTGTTGATGTTGTTGCTCAGTCACTAAGTCATGTCTGACTTTTTGTGACCCCATGGACTGCACCCCACCAGGCTTCCTTGTCCTTCACTATCTCCCTGACTTTGCTGAAATTCATGTTCATTGAGCCAATGATGCCATCCAATCATCTCATCCTTTGTTGCCCACCTCCCGTCTTGCCCTCAATCTTTCCCAGCACCAGGGTCTTTTCCAATGAGGCAGCTCTTTGCATCAGGTGGCCAAAGTATTGGAGTTTCAGCTTCAGCATCAGTCCTTCCAATGAACATGCAGGACTGATCTCCTTAGCATTGACTGATTTGGCCTCCTTTCAGTCCAAGGGACTCTCAAGTTACAGTTCAAAAGCATCAGTTCTTTTGTGTTCAGCCTTCTTTATGGTCCAACTCTCACATCCATATATGACTACTGGGAAAACCATAGCTTTGACTAGACAGACCTTTGTCAGCAAACTGATATCTCTGCTTTTTAATATATTGTCTAGGTTTGTCATAGCTATTTTTCCAAGAAGCACGTGTCTTTTAATTTCATGGCTGCAGAAACCATCTGCAGTGATTTTGGAGCCCAAGAAAATGAAATCTGACACTTTGCACATTTTCCCTATTTATTTGCCTTGAAGTGATGGGACCTGATGCCACGATCTTCGTTCAGTTCAGTTCAGTCACTCAGTCATGTCCGATTGTTGGTGACACCATGGACTGCAGCACACCAGGCCTTCCTGTCCACTACCAACTCCTGGAACTTACTCAAACTCATGTCCATTGAGTCAGTGATGCCATCCAACCATCTCATCCTCTGTCATCCGCTTCTCCCCCAACCTTCAATCTTTCCTAGTATCAGGGTCTTTCCAAATGAGTTTGTTCTTCGCATCAGTTGGCCAAAGTATTAGAGTTTCAGCTTCAGCATCAGTCCTTTCAATGAGTATTCAGGACTGATTTCCTTTAGGATGGACTGGTTGGATCTCCTTGCTATCCAAGGGATTCTCAAGAGTCTTCCCCAACACTACAGTTCAGAAGCATCAGTTCTTTGGTGCTTGGCTTTCTTTATAGTCCAATTTTCACATCCATACACAACTACTGGAAAAACCATAGCTTTGACTAGACGGACCTTTCTTGGCAAAGTAATGTCTCTGCTGTTTCTAATATGCTGTCTAGGTTGGTCATAACTTACCTTCCAAGGAGCAAGCGTCTTTTAATTTCATGGCTGCAGTCACCATCTGCAGTGATTTTGGAGCCCAAAATCACTAAATAAAAATCACCAAAATAAAGTCTGTCACTGTTTCCACTGCTTCCACATCTATTTGCCATGAAGTGATGGGACCAGATGCCATGATCTTCGTTTTCTGAATATTGAGTTTTAAGACAACTTTTTCACTCTCCTCTTTCACTTTCATCAAGAAGTTCTCTCGTTCTTCACTTTCTGTCATAAGGTTGGTGTCATCTGCATGTTGAAGTTATTGATATTCCTCCTGGCAATCTTGATTCCAGCTTGTGCTTCATCTGGTTCAGCATTTCTCATGATGCACTCTGCATATAAGCTAAATAAGCAGGGTGACAATATACAGCCTTGATGTACTCCTTTCCCGATTTGGAACCAGTCTGTTGTTCCATGTCCAGTTCTAACTGTTGCTTCTTGACCTGCATACAAATTTCTCAACAGGCAGGTCAAGTGGTCTGGTATTCCCATCTCTTTGAGAATTTTTCACAGATTATTGTGACCCATACAGTCAAAGGCTTTAGCATAGTCAATAAAGCAGAATTAGATGTTTTTCTGGAACTCTCTTGATTTTTCCATGATCCAACGGATGTTGGCAATTTGATCTCTGGTTGCTTTGTCTTTTTGAAATGCAGCTTGAACACTTGGAAGTTCATGGCTCATGTACTGTTGAAGCCTGGCTTGGAGAATTTTGAGCATTACTTTGCTAGCGTGTGAGATGAGTGCAATTTTGTGATAGTTTGAACATTCTTTGATGTTGCTTTTCTTTGGGATTGGAATGATAACTGACCTTTTCCAGTCCTGTGACCACTGCTGAGTTTTCCAAATTTGCTGGGATGTTGATTGCAGCACTTTCATAGCATCATCTTTCAGGATTTGAAATAGCTCAACTGGAGTTCCATCACCTCCACTAGCTTTGTTCCTAGTGATGCTTCCTACGTTAATTAACTATTAAGTGTGTATTGTAAGCTTCAAGCGAAAAAACCAAGCAGATACTCTCTATGTAGAAAAAACAAATTTACACACTGGTGTTGTGTCAGAATATTTCCAAAGGTGACATGTTTCTCTCAAACATCCAATTTTAAACATGTATTTCACACAACAGGAACAAAAATACATTCCCCTCACCTGTCTTTGGAAGTCAGTCTCTTCTTTACCAGAATGGTGTTTTTCTCTCAAAAGGATGGGCGTGGGGTGGAGGTGCATTAATGTTTCCCAGTTGCTCCATATGAGGTACCTGCGCTGCTTCTAATAATAGAGACCACCTCTAAACAGGCGGAAACCCATCTGCCTGCATCAGCTGTCAGGACCACTCAGAATATATAGTTTTCAGAAATCAGCTTTAATTGTGGGCCTCCAGTGAATAGAGTCAATTTCCATGACTCTATGGCCTCTCAGGCAATATCATAAAATAAGTCATCCTGCAGACTTGACAGTATCCTTAACTCTTAGCTCCAAATTGCATATTATAATAATAAAACGGCACTGTAGAAAGAGAAAGCTCTCTGGTGAAAAGGCAAGTGTTCAAATTCTACTGTTAATATTTTAGTGGATATG
Organism: Budorcas taxicolor; assembly: GCF_023091745.1. Lineage (NCBI taxonomy): Eukaryota > Metazoa > Chordata > Mammalia > Artiodactyla > Bovidae > Budorcas > Budorcas taxicolor. Next base: position 150,972,866 of record NC_068920.1, on the reverse strand, counting down.
CTAAATTGGGCAAATTACTTGACATCTCTGAAATATATTTCAAAGTTTTTCAACAACAAAATAACAACCCATAAAAACAGGTATGGGAATCATATCATTGTATTATATATCAAGAGTGCTTTGTAAAATAGAAAAGTATTCTTTATTAAATCAAGCAAAGAATAAACCAATTTTATGATGAAAATTACATATATTTATGTTAAAAAAAAATAACATGAAGCAGTTCGACAGATTATACAACACAAAAAAGTGTATCTTTTTTCCTACCCTAGAGGGGTCACTTCCATCAACAGCTTTTCAGAAACTTTTCCCTGAAGAAGTTTTTGTCAAAGGTATGATTTGCAAGATGTTGACATTCTCTGATTAATAAAAGTTAAGTAGGAAATCATTTTTTTATACAATGTAGTTGTTATTCATAAAAATCTTCCCAAATAAAAGGCATTAAAATTTCTGTACTTTTTCAGTTAAAAAAAATCAGTAGAACTATGTGTACAATTTGGTTTCCTAAGGTCTCATAAATAGTTATTAAACAGTAATGAGACAATAAGTACACGAGTTTAGCAGAATAACAGACCTCAAAGACATTGACACACAATTTAATCCTGGAATATGTGACTTTGATAACTTACATGGCAACAGGAAATTCTGGTAGCAGATATAACTAGGTCTGGTAATCACTAGATCTTAAAATAGAGAGATTATACTGAACATTTCCAGTGGGCCTGTTTTACTCACAAGGGTTTAGACATGTGGAACATGGTGGCAGAACAGTGTCAAGTGATGTCACTTAAGATTCAGGGGCCATATTTGGCTTTGAAGCTGGAAGGGGCCACTATCTGAGGAATGCAGATGGTCTCTAAAACCTAGGAAAGCAAAGGAACGGACTCTCCCGACAGCCTCCAGAAGGCAATGCACATCCAATACATTGATTCTACCCCAGTGAAATCCAGGCCAGGTTCCTGTGAAATGAAAAGGTAATTCCCTTACCTTTTCCAGCAGCAGTGAATACACTGGGTGACATGAATATTGCATCAAGTATTTGAATACCATGCAAATCTTAGAAATATAAGACAATGAAATAATACATGAAAGTTAACATCAGCTATGCTTAAGTGACAATTACCCGTTTATACAACTGTGAGTGTCTTTTCACTTGGGTACATTCAGAAGAGGAAAAGAAAATCTGTTTGCCTTACATTTACCAATTAGGTAAATAGTACTATGAAAAGTCCCACAAAATCTACTCTTTGCAATAACTTTCTATCCTGATCTTGTTGATATGGGATTTTTTTTATATTCTCCTGCTTCTGATGATTTTTCTTTTCACTCCTATTTTTACTGCCCCCTCCTACCCCTGTCTGGAAATGTCGGATACCCATTTCTCATCTCTATGTGTATTAACCACCCTGTTCATGACCAGGGTCCTACACTTCCCTTTCACCCTAGGACCTGCATAGTATGTGACAGGCCCTTCTTAGATGCACTTTATTAAATGGCCTCAAATGAGCAAAAATGAAAATATGATAGAAGTGCTAAGTAAATACCATGCCGGCGTTATATTGGAAGATTTTAACATATCTCTCTCTCTCTCTCTCTCAATTAGTAGATTGCTGCTGCTGCTGCTGCTGCTAAGTCATGTCAGTCATGTCCGACTCTGTGACCCCATAGATGGCAGCCCACCAGGCTCCTCTGTCCCTGGGATTCTCCAGGAAGAACACTGAAGTGGGTTGCTATTTCCTTCTTCAGTGCATGAAAGTGAAAAGTGATAGTGAAATCTCTCAGTCCTGTCAGACTCTTAGCAACCCCATGGACTGTAGCCTACCAGGCTCCTCTGTCCATGGTTTTTCCCAGGCAGGAGTACTGGAGTGGGGTGCCATTGCCTTCTCTGCAATTAGTAGGTTAAGGGCATCCAAAAGTTAAAATGTTACATAAAAATGGAAAATAAACATCAATAAACTTGATTTATGAGATAAGTCATAAAATATTGTACCCAGTAATTATCTACTGCTGTTCCAGAGCACATGTCAAACATTTACAAAAAGGTGCCAGATGCTAAGCCATAAAGAAAGACTTAACAAATTTCAAAAATAAAAACCAAACAGAATAGTACAGAGTGCATCCTCTGAAAGCAAAGCATTAAATTAAAAGTTAATTACACATAGAAAATCAGAACTAATAAAAGTCCACAGGCTCCTTGGAGAAATGGCTGATTCTAGATCTGGGTCATAAAAAGAAAAATGTAAAAAAAAAAAAAAAAAATGTATCTGAACCATCTATTCTTCCAAAGGAAGGGAGTGCTCAGAAAATAAAGAATGGAGTTTATTAAAGGGACACCAGGGTCCCCCAAGGGCCAAAAGTAGAACAATTAGAGAAATGAGATAAATAACATAGTATTGAATTAAAACCAAAGATATAAATTATGTATCCTGAGTCCACAGTGGTGTAAATAAATGACTGTATAAGTAAATAATGATGGGAAAAGAGACAATTTTTTTCCTTAGATCATTTCTAAAATTAATTTAGTATTTACTTTTTTGCAGGCTTCTTTCTAGTTGAGACACGCGGGCTTAGTTGCTCTGAGGCATGTGGGATCTTAGTTCCCTGCTGCTGCTGCTGCTGCTGCTAAGTCGTGATCCCAGAGATGGCAGCCTACCAGGCTCCCCAATCCCTGGGATTCTCCAGGCAAGAACACTGGAATGGGTTGCCATTTCTTTCTCCAATGCATGAAAGTGAAAAGTGAAAGTGAAGCCGTTCAGTCGTGTCCGACTCTTCGCGACACCATGGACTGCAGCCTACCAGGCACCTCCGTCCATGGGATTTTCCAGGCAAGAGTATTGGAGTGGGTTGCCATTGCTTTCTCCCTTAGTTCCCTGACCGGATATCAAATCCACATTCCCTGTATTGGAAGGCAAAGTCTTAACCACTGGGCCACCAGGGAAGTCCCCAAGACAAGTATGTAGATAAGGTGAGTTAACGCTTCATCTCACCTCCCATTCTCCACCCCTCTCCCCAGTGTGTTCTAACTTAGTAACTTGCTTCAAAGAAGAGTATGAAAGAAGAACAAAGGGACTTTATAGTGAAAAGAATTAGCAATTATATTCCATCCCCAGGTGGCCAAGGGAACACCCATGGGATGTCATATGGATAGAGATAGCAGAGAACTTTGATGCAATGTGGTGAGCAGTACTTCTCTGTGGGATTCCTCCCCCAAATCCATAACTCCAGGCTGATCATAAGAAAAGTATCAAGTAAATCCAAATGGAGGATTATTCTACAGAATACTTGGCCTTGAAACTATCAAGATCTTGAAAAACAGGCAATGTCTGAGAAGCTATTACAGACAGTAGGAGGCTAAAGAGATGATGATATTATGATTGAGTAAAATGTTGTGTCTTGAATTAAATCCTGGGACATAAAATAGGACATTGTTAAAAAATAAAAGCACGGCTTCCCTGATAGCTCAACTGGTAAAGAATCCACCTGCAATGCAGAAGACCCTGGTTCCATTCTTGGGTTGGGAAGATCCACTGGAGAAGGGATAGGCTACTTATCCAGTATTCTTGGGCTTCCCTTGTGGCTCAGATGGTAAAGAATCCACTTGCAATGTGGGAGACCTGGATTCTATCCCTGGGTTGGGAAGACCCCCCTGGAGAAGGGAAAGGCTACCCACTCTAATATTCTGGCCTGGAGAATTCCATGGACTATATAGTCCAAGGGGTACCGAAGAGTTGGACATGACTGAGTGACTTTCACTTCACTTTCAAAAAATAAAAGTAAATTTTGAATAATATATGCAATTGAGTTAAAAATACTGTACTCACGCTAGATTTTTATTTGAATATTTAAATATATGAAACTGGATAATGGGAATTCTCTGTAATATATTTACAAGTTTTCTGCAAATCTAGAAGAATTCAAACTATTCAAACATTTTTAAAATACTTGTTTAAATAACCAACAAACCTCTGGTGTGATTCATCCAAAAACTAAAGGGACATTATAGCATTGATGATGAAAAGTGGAAAATGGCTACATAAGCAACTAACTTGAAAAAGATAACAGAAAAACGCCATAAAAAAACTTTATGTCAATCATTTTGAACACTTAGAGGAAATGAGGAAACTCCTAGAAAACAGTTAATTCAAAATGAATGAGATGAAAGGAAGAATACTTATTTAACAATAAAGAAACTGAGTTAGTAACTTAAATACATTCCTACAAAGAAAGAAAGAAGCTAGATTTCCATAGATGCTATTTTGTGGAAAAAAATATTCTCGCAATAAACAGATAATTCCATTTTACAGCAACTTCTCACAGAGAATGAGACAACATGACATCTTTTCATTTATGAGAACACTTATTGGGCTTGTCCTAGGAGATGACGGACAGAATCACAGTGTTGGGGACCCAAGAGCAGGAAACACAGTTCCTTCTCCCAAGCAGCTTGTCACAGACTCAGGGACACAGGTCACAAACAGAAGAATAACCAGTCATGCAATAACTAGCTTGAGAGAGAAGCAAGTGTGTCACTGAGTAGAACAAAGTCAAATGTTTACTAACTGTCCCCAGTTCTAGACTTATCCCATCAGATGACTTCCTTGCAAGTGAGAAACAGGTGCCTGGTGTTAAAGATGCATCACCAACAGAGAAAGTGAAAGTTCATTTTCCCACCTCACACAACTCCTGGTATGTTTATGACCTGCCTAGAAGATTCCCACACTCTTCTTCTCTTTAAACAGACCGAGTTGTCAGGGAGAGTGGGGCAGTACTTGATATTTACTAGAGATTCAGGAAAAATACAAAATTAGTAATTTTTAGAAAATAACATGGGCAAAGTGATTCACTTATACATATACAGATATTTCTTCTTTTTCTTAGCTGTACATCTGAAATAAACACAAAACTATACTCCAAAATAAAATTTAAAGATATAATACTAATAAAAAAAGAATACATCATGTATTTTGACACTGATTTACATATAACAATACATTTTTAACCTCAAATATGATATGACACTTGTCAATAGCAGGAATAAGGTTGTATCAATTACATTGTTTTCAAAATGTTTAGAGCTGAAGAACTTCTGTGTGTAAGGGAAGTCTGAAATAGTAGCAAAAAATGGTGATAGAATTTTCTTTTCTTCAAATCATAAAATAATATATCTTTATCATGAAAGAAAAAACAGAAAATAACAAGATAAAAATTCACTTATAACTTCACTTTCTGAAGAAAATTGCTGTTTTGATTTTATTATATTCCATTCAAAGCTGCCTGTTAATTTTATGTATTTTGTATTTGTTTTTGTCTCATGTATTTTATAGGCATGCTCATTATTTCTCTGTCAATAGAGAGACAGATAAACAGATATAATAATGTGTGTATGGACAGCATGGTTATAAAATTGAAAAGCTTTTCTTTCTTCTTTTCTTTTTTTTTTAACTAAACAATCATTTGAAATAGAGATTCATGGTAGAAGTCTACGAGTTACAAGAAGAGATGATGAGGCTAGAATGGAAGCCCCTGTCACTTGCTTATATCTTTAATCAGTAATTAAAGGGTTTTGCTGATTCATTCACTAGTAGTTTCTTTCTTAATGGCCTGCAGTTATTCAGCTAGATCCATGATTTAATCATGTTATCATGCCATCAGCTTTGGACTGAAATCCTTTTGTAGAATCCTGTACAGTTTTAAGGAGGCCTGTTTTCAGGTTAGAATGATCTGAAGAGTTCAAGATTAAGGTCTAAGGAAACCTCATGTATTTACCCAGTATTGATCTGAAGCCTTGAAATGCAGACCAAAATCTGAGTGCGCAGTTTCAAGAGCTCATGGGGATGGTTTGTTATTTAAAAATGGCCATCTTCTAAATATGTTAGGGGTCTGATTATTTACAAGCGTGGTTACTTCTTTTATACTCTCCCTAAAAGTGATTGTTCTTAAACATACATATGCTTGCAATCAAAACAAAAATCTATTTTAGCGTGATTTATTGTTGAACTTCTTGGCTAAAATCATCTGAGAAATCTAAACAACTTTAAAAGTTTTTACATAATTTGAAGGAATGATCACTTTCCATAGACATTCTATTTTTTTCTCTTTAAATTCACTATTTAAGAAAAAGGAAAAAGGATATGTATAATGATAGTCCTGAATTATCATGGTGGTTTGGTTTAGTCGCCAAGTTGTGTCCGACTCTTGCGATCCCATGGACTGTAGCCTGTCAGGCTCCTCTGTCCACGGGATTCTCCAGGCAAGAATACTGGAGTATATGATTATCACAAAGATTACAAAGAATTTTGTGCTTTTCATCATCATGATGTAAGAGCCAAACTTCATCACCATGTCTCAAGGAGTGAGGATTATCTTTATTTATTTTTTTGTTTTGTTTTGTTTTGTTTTCCTTTATTTTAATTTACAATACTGTATTGGTTTTGCCATACATTGACATGAATCCACCACGGGTGTACATGCGTTCCCAAACTTGAACCCCCCACCCACCTCCCTCCCCATAATGTCTCTCTGGGTCATCACCATGCACCAGCCCCAAGCATGCTGTATCCCGCGTTGGGCATAGACTGGTGATTCAATTCTTACATGATAGTATACATGTTACAATGCCATTCTCCCAAATCATCCCACCCTCTCCCTCTCCTTCTGAGTCCAAAAGTCCGTTATACACATCTGTGTCTTTTTTGCTGTCTTGCATACAGGGTCATCATTGCCATCTTTCTAAATTCCATATATATGTGTTAGTATACTGTATTGGTGTTTTTCTTTCTGGCTTACTTCACTCTGTATAATCGGCTCCAGTTTCATCCATCTCATCAGAACTGATTCAAATGTATTCTTTTTAACAGCTGAGTAATACTCCATTGTGTATATGTACCACAGCTTTCTTATCCATTCATCTGCTGATGGACATCTAGGTTGTTTCCATGTCCTGGCTATTATAAACAGTGCTGCGATGAACATTGGGGTACATGTGTCTCTTTCAATTCTGGTTTCCTCGGTGTGTATGCCCAGCAGTGGGATTGCTGGGTCATAAGGTAGTTCTATTTGCAATTTTTTAAGGAATCTCCACACTGTTCTCCAAAGTGGCTGTACTAGTTTGCATTCCCACCAACAGTGTAGGAGGGTTCCCTTTTCTCCACACCCTCTCCAGCATTTATTGCTTGCAGATTTTTGGATCACAGCCATTCTGACTGGTGTGAAGTGGTACCTCATTGTGGTTTTGATTTGCATTTCTCTAATAATGAGTGATGTTGAGCATCTTTTCATGTGTTTGTTAGCCATCCGTATGTCTTCTTTGGAGAAATGTCTATTTAGTTCTTTGGCCCATTTTTTGATTGGGTCATTTATTTTTCTGGAATTGAGCTACATAAGTTGCTTGTATATTTTTGAGATTAGTTGTTTGTCAGTTGCTTCATTTGCTATTATTTTCTCCCATTCAGAAGGCTGTCTTTTCACTTTGCTTATATTTTCCTTTGTTGTTCAGAAGCTTTTAATTTTAGACCCATAGATAAACCAGCAAAATGCTGAAGATAAAGGTTCCAACTGGACTTAGGCAATCAGGCTTCTCACCTTCACTTCCAATGAAAGCCACCCCATCTACAGGCCTGTTGTGTGAATATGTTTATTTCACTTGATGCTTACATGACTGCAATGAAAAATATACATTTTACACAAAGTGTGTGTCCATGTATGTTAATAAATGTACGAATGTGTATGTGCATATATATATATATAATGATGCACACATTTTAAATTGTACAGTATTTTATGAATATAATCTCAGCAAACCTTTGTAACAAAATAAAATGTCTATTTTAAAACTGAGAAAAGACAGTCTTCTGCAGAAAAATAACATGTTCATAGCAGTCACACAGTAAATTGGCTTCTGTCCATTTCACTAAATAGCTGTGCTTTCAACAACTAGGAAGTGGCCTTTGTCCAGGTGCACTTAGCTGTACTCCCTTATTTCATTCACAGTATTAAAATATGCTCCTTTAGTTGTGGCTGGTCCTTGCTGCCCACCATGAATATGCTCCCTTTGGTATGGATGGTCCATAGGGCCCACCAAAAGCAAGAGTCAAATTCATTCACAGTGACAATACATTGTAATCATTTTTATAAATTTTAATCATGGATGTTTAGTCCAATGAACTGTGAATCCCTGGAGACAGATGGTTCTATCTTCAGTATTTACCATGACTCGTTCCCATGCAGGTCTCATCTCAAGTGTCATCTCCTCTCTTTCGGCCTCGTAAAGTACCACCGCCAGGTTACATATGTGCATTAAATTTGTCAATATCAAGCCATCCTCCTAGTGTGTTTACCTGTGTGTGATCAGTCTGCACTCATTAGGAGGTAAGTTCTGGTTTTGTCCTCTTTGTTCTGTGTTCTCAGCAATGGGAGCAGTGCCTTGCTTCAGTAATGCTTGGAAGGATTATTATAATACAAATTATTATTACAAAGGATTATTATAAAATACAATAATGTGATTTTTTTGGTTTGTTTCAAAAGAATGTACCGACCTGACATTTCCTTGAGCAGGCAAAAACAAGAGACATTTTTAGTGTCTGCTTCCTTCGCGTGATATGTTCTCTTGCCACTTGAAGACCAGGTATGGGTGGCGTCACGTGGAATTGTTCACAAGAACTAAAGAGGCTTGGTGGGAGAAGTGTTACATATGCACACCTAGAGATTCTTGAGATGTCATCCCCCTTTTGCATACATGCAAAATGAAACTCACGTATTCTCGGGACTTTCCAAAGTTACACAAGGAATTAGAAGCAAGCTGAATGTAAGTCCAAGGTTGTGCTTATTCCTCGGAGCTTTCACTCTCCCGCTTTCCTAGTTGCACTTGCACATCTGTGTTTATGAAACCCTACATTTGGGATGCTTTGTCTATAATAAAATAGCATCATTTGTGAACAAATGCCAAGTTAGAGAAACACCGTGGGGCAGATCACCTCCCTAAGGCAGGCTCCCAAGATGTGCCCACGGGTGCAGGTGGGGCCCCGTATGCTCACGGAACCTCAGCAAGGCTCACCCCCGTTCACACACACAGCATCTCGTCCAGTGCATTTATACGGCTGAACCTAAATACTGTTACATCTTACCAGCATGCATGTGTGTGTTACTTAAAAATATTCAGGGATTTAACTGTCGCAAAAGCTTTAAATATATCCAGCATTCCATGGACAGTTTTCATTTTGCTCAAAACTCACTAAAATTTGAAATGGGCAAATCCAGTTAACAACACCTATGGTGTCTTTTTCAGACTCTTCATTCTCCCTCTGGAAACCCCTGCTCTGTAAAAACAGAGGCATTCTGATGATTTGGACACGCCTGAGTAATGCTACTAATTACACTGATGCTACTTTCCACAGTATATGGGTTGTTTTTCTCCTTTCTGGTGGCTTCTCCATCACTCATCAGCCAACAAAGTACCAAACATCTTGCATTAAGTTGAGGGAGGGCTGTGTCCCATGCATTAGAGCCTTTTGCCTCCAGCCAAAATTCTTCATGAATCCAGGTCCACACATGAAGAAGGATCTCAGAAAACAAGAAGCTATGCAGCTATGAGTGACTGTAAGAGTGAGATGTTTTAGATCATATATTTTAAGAATTATTTAAATAAATTCCAACTCCTCAGCTTGATTGAAAACAGCTGGAGAAGAATACTAAAAGCTAAATTTATATGTCAAGGGTGCTCAAGAAAAAGAAGAAGACATGCTATCCAGCCTGAAAAATTAAGCCAAGACCGATAGAAACTCTTAGGAAAATTTTCACTTCAGTTTAAAACATAGCTGCTCAAAAACCTAAGTTGTCCAGATATGGAAAACAATACTAAGTTTTCTTTCGGCTGCAGAAGAAAAAAATATTTAGTAATTATTATATGAAAAGAAGACTTCCAGATGGTAAAGAATCTGCCTGTAATACAGGAGCCCTGGGTTTGATTGCTGGGTTGGGGAGATCCCCTGGAGAAGGGCATGGTAAGCCACTCCAGTACTCTTGCCTGGAGAATCCCATGGACAGAGGAGCCTGGCGGGCTATCTGTATAGCGCTGGTGCTATAAAGCCAATCCATGTGCTCCAGTCCATGCAGACTCTCTCTGCTGAGGGCTGCAGGGAACATGAGAATAGGTAGACTGGGTCCTTGCCCTCAAGTTTGTGTCCTCTGCTTAGAGAAAGGAGTAGAAAAGAAGAAAAGCAAGATATCACATCCACTTAAATGAAGTGATCAGCCTCCAGTAATGGATCCTGCCAGGTATCAGACATAGTGTGAGGTTCTCATTTTGCTGATGAAGGCAATTTTCTGAAAATGGCAACCTCTCAATAAAAATGAGGACACTCAAGCCATAAGTTAATGATGTCTGACCCAAAGCCCATGTTCTTTGCCACCCCTGTGTTGTCCAGAGGTCATCTGACTGTGCGGTCAAAGCCGAGGTTTCTCTGTACCGACATGCTCTCAGCTGCAGACTGTCCTACCCTTCATCCTCTCGATGACATCTCAATCCAAAGTGTTGTCACATGTAAGCATCTTAGGCATAAATAGTTCCATAAACATTTTTAGCTCCTCATTGTCTTTTTTTTTTTTAGTGCTTGTTTTTGTCTGACATAATAGAAAATGCCCAGCACCAATGCCCTAAATGTCTTCCAAAGAAAACACCACCTCTAGGGACAGGTGTTAAAGACGGTGAGACACAGCAGTTGATTTTTTTTCTTAATGCTCCGTCCCCCACCCCCTAATTCCTTGACTAAATTAGAAAGCATATTGAAATTTTTAAAAGCTAACTAAGAAAATAAATAATTATACCCACAAACTTCTAAGTTATGTTCAAAACTTTATTTTTCTTGCTGCTTTCAATTCAGTTCAATTGCTCAGTCATTTCTGACTCTCTGTGACCCCATGGACTGCAGCACGCCAGGCCTCCCCGTCCATCACCAACTCCCAGAGCTTGCTCAAACTCATGTCCATCAAATTTGTGATGCCATCCAACCATCACATCCTCTGTCGTCCCCTTCTCCTCCGCCTTCAATCTTTCCCAGTATCAGGGTCTTTTCCACAGAGTCAGTTCTTTGCATCAGGCAGTCATAGTGGCCAAAGTACATTGTTGCTTTACTTAGGGATTATTTCATGGTATTGGTTTCCTTAATTGCAAGTGGAATCCCATTACTAGTTTAATAATTAGACTTAGAAATATCAAAATAAAAAATGCCAATCATTAAATTCAGCTAATCCTGAGTTGTTCACGCAATTCTTGAGCTTGGAAGAATTTGCCTCTAAACACTAACCATCTCTCTTAAAAAGGTCAAAACAAGTGAATTTGATAAGTTTATGAATTTGGTAGACTTTTATGGTTTATTGAGGAATTTTCTATAAAAAACATTTATCCACACTCCTCAGAGTTGTTCTTTAAGATAATTTCCTCAAAAAAAAAAAAAAAAAATCAGACAGTAGGCTTTGTGAATGCTTCTTATCAAAATATTTCATGCAGGTATTGATGTGGTTCTAAGTCTTTTAAACCTTTCAGAGCCTGTCATCTGTTGATTTCCTCTGACTAAGGCTGAAATTGGTGAACCCCTAGTCACCTGCCTTCTGATGTACTGGAGAGAAGACCGATCCAGGTCTGGTCTGACTCACTGTGTGTTCCTTCATGACAAAAATAGCTTCTCTGCTGGTGCAGTTCCTTTGAGGGCGTTCCCTGAAATGCTGCAAACTGGTTCTTGTGAAGAAGAATTCTTGGGAGTTCCTTTGGTTTGAGAGAGGGGAAAACAAGAGCGAGCCAAGGATGTGAGCTGGGAAAGGCAGGGAGGAGAGAGAAAAACCTGTGGTGAACTGGAGGCGGGAATTGTCCAAAAAAGCATGTGACAGAAAAGAGCCTCCTCTCCGCACGAGATGCTAAACCAGCAAAGAAAGATGACACAGTTAAGCATAGAGTTCAGTCATCATCGCTGGCTTAGGACATCAGGGTAAGCTGGGTGACGGGCAGCGTGCATATACAGCCCTGTTAGGATAAATGCTTGTTACTCACACACGGTGCAAGGCCCTGTGCAGGGGTTTGGGGGGCCAGCCCAAGGAACATGTGCTTCATCCTCAACGCTTAGAGCCTAAGAGTGGGGAGGGACGATGCTTGTGGATGAAGCGAGCACGCTGGGATGAGCTGCAGAAGCTAGCAAAACAGGCCTCAGAGAAACAGTGCATCGCTTCAAGCATCATGAATGGAGCAAGGGGAAAGTGACCAAGGGCAGAGTCAGGAGAGAAAACATGACCCAAGGAAATGCCAGAGAGCTTGACCTTTGATGAAGGGAGTGGAAGAGGTGGGAAGAGGGCAGATCAGAGAGGCAGACTCAAACTAATCCAAAAGTTCTTAGTATTTTCCTACATGGAGCACTTACTTAGTGAACAGGCCTCAACTGAATTTCTGTGATCACTTGGATCTTTGCCTCCTCCAGGGGATCTTCCCCATCCAGGAGTCGAACTCACATCTCTTTTGTTTCCTCGCATTGCCAGGCAGATTGTTTACCACTGAGTGACCTCAGGAGCCCCTTAAACGTGTAAAGGTGAGTACTGGAAAACACTCCTGGCCACAGGGCTCACACTGTCTTTGCAAAGACCCTGGACAGAATGGACTGCAGGCTCCAGGACAGGACCCATCACTCAGGAGGTCTTTAGTACCAGTTCTTCCACGCAGATGAGTGAACTGAGGCACAGAATGTTGAAGGAGCACACTCGAGGTCATTCAGTCACTAAGGGATAGAGCTGGGGTTTTAATTAAAGCCATTTGGTTTCAGCAACCTTCTCTTTCATGCATGCACAGATTCCCAGGTTTACATGTGCACTGTGTATGTTACCATGGAGTTCCATTGTGTCCTTGTATGAGAGACGTGGGCTTCCCTGGTGGCTCAGGGAAGAACCTGAGTTCCTGGGTAAAGAACCTGCCCGTAACGCAGGAGACTCAGGTTTCATCCCTGGGTCAGGAAGATCCACTAGAGAAGAGAATGGCTACCCACTCCAGCATTCTTACCCAGATAATTACATGGGCAGAGGAGCCTGGAGGGCTACTATCCATGGGTCTCAAAGAGTTGGCCAAGACTAAACATGCACACACGGGGAAAGCTTCTGAGAGGAGCTGACACCTGGACAATCTAGTCTGTTGAAGAGAGAGTTGTTAACGAGTTGCCAGGGGGTGTGGAGGTGTTTCCAGATCCTCAAGCCCTCTGTGTAGACCACCTATCCATACTCAGTACACAGATTTCAGGAGATATACTTCATAATCCACGTCCACAAAAAAACCTTTTTTTTTTTTTTTTTAATGTTTCAGTTCAATTCAGTTGCTCAGTTGTGTCTGACTCATTGTGATCCATGGACCCCAGCACATTAGGCCTCCCTGTCCATCGCCGACTCCCAGAGCTTACTCAAACTCATGTCCATTGAGTCGGTGATGCCATTCAACCATCTTATCCTATGTCATCCCCTTCTCCTCCTGCCTTCAATCTTTCTCAGCATCAGGGTCTTTTCCAATGAGTCAGTTCTTTGCATCAGGTGGCCAAAGTATTGGAGCTTCAGCTTCAGCAGCAGTCCTTCCAATGAATACTCAGGACTGATCTCCATTAGGATGGACTGGTTGGAACTTCTTGCAGTCCAAGGGACTCTCAAGAATCTTCTCCAACACCACAGTTCAAAGACATCAATTCTTCGGCACTCAGCTTTCTTTATATCCAAACTCTCACATCCATACCTGACTACTGGAAAAACCATAGCCTTGACTAGACAGACTTTTGCTGGCAAAGTAATGTCTCTGCTTTTAAATATGCTGTCTAGGTTGGTCACAACTTTCCTTCCAAGGAGTAAGCGTCTTTTAATTTCATGGCTGCAGTCACCATCTGCACTGATTTTGGAGCCCAGAAAAATAAAGTCTGACACTGTTTCCCCATCTATTTGCCATGAAGTGATGGGACCAGATGCCATGATCTTCATTTTCCAAATGTTGAGCCTTAAGCCAACTTTTTCACTCTCCTCTTTCACTTTCATCAAGAGGCTTTTTAGTTCTTCACTTTCTGCCATAAGGGTGGTGTCATCTGCATATCTGAGGTTATTGATATTTCTCCCGGCAATCTTGATTCCAGATTGTGCTTCATTCAGCCCAGCATTTCTCATGATATACTCTGCATAAAAGTTAAATAAGCAGGGTGATAATACACAGCCTTGACATACTCCTTTTCCTGTTTGGAACCAGTCTGTTGTTCCATGTCCAGTTCTAACTGTTGCTTCCTGACCTGCATACAAGACAAGAGGCAGGTCAGGTGGTCTGGTATTCCCAGCTCTTGAAGAATTTTCCACAGTTTATTGTGATCCACACAGTCAAAGGCTTTGGCATAGTCAATAAAGTAGAAACAGATGTTTTTCTGGAACTCTCTTGCTTTTTCGATGATCAAGCGGATGTTGGCAATTTGATCTCTGGTTCCTGTGCCTTTTCTAAAACCAGCTTGAACATCTGGAAGTTCACGGTTTGTGTATTGCTGAAGCCTGGCTTAGAGAATTTTGAGCATTACTTTACTAACATGTGAGATGAGTGCAATTGTGTGGTAGTTTGAGCAATTTTTGGCATTGCCTTTCTTTGGGATTGGAATGAACACTGACCCTTTTCCAGTCTTGTGGCCACTGCTGATTCTCCTCTTGGCTGCTCACTGCTCCAGCACTGCTTTTAATGTTTAGAAAGTTTTATTTGTTATAATTTTGCTTTGAAGATATTCCTTTTGATTGGCTCTGCTTTCCTGGCAATTACTATAGCTAATTAGCCAAGTAAGTATGGAAGTAAGAAAATGTAACAACTGAACTAGTATGAAGATAATTTTTTTTAGAAATTATGAATTTTATAAATATAGTAAACAGGAAAGTTGGCATAATGTATACTTTGCAGATATAACATTGGTTGATTGTAATTTTACTGTTTTTCACTTCAAATTTTGAATCCAGAATAGATTTTCAGGATTCAGACATTTAGATAAACCCCTGGGATTTGGGAATTCCCTTGTGTCTCAGCTGGTAAAGAATCTGCCTGCAGTGCAGGAGACCTTGGTTTGATCCCTGAGTTGGGAAGATCCCCTGGAGAAGAGAAAGGCTACCCACTCCAGTATTGTGGCCTGGAGAATTGCGTGGACTCTATAGTCCATGGAGTCGCAAAGAGCTGGACATGACTGAGCGACTTTCACTTCACTACACTTCACCCAGAACTTCCAGTAGATGCTCTGGCCCTGCACAGACACTGGAGGGACGCATATACAACAGGAAGGAAACGTGGAGGTTTGGATATTACAGGAGAAGAAATACAAAGAGTCTTTTGCCAGAAACTCACAGGTTGTCTTTGTATCAACAAGATCTGCTTAAGACTAGGCTTTTGCTTCTCTTGCTGCAAATCTGCACGCTTGCTTTCGATGTGGTCTCCTTTGCTTCTTTGTCTGTGTTTCCTCTCTTGCACACTTTTTTTTCCCCTCACAGAGGTTCTAAGCTCTCCATTTCTCACCCCACATTGCACAAGACACTCGTTTGTCTACTGAGTCAATATCTGCTCCAAGCCTAGAAGTAGACTGCTTTTCCCGGCACTGCTACCCAGCTGCCCAGCTGACTGTCTCCCACTGTGCTCAGCCACTTTCCAGGAACACTTCTCCTAACAGTGGGACATTCTCTCCCTGTCCAAATCTGAAGAGAAGAGTTGCTGCCTTTTCTTCTGGAAACCTCATGGTTTAAGCAGAAAAAGGTTATCTGATTCAGGGACACCAGAAAAAAAAAAGTTTCTATTAAGAATATAAAACAAAATTATTTTCTAGCATTCTATTTTTTGATGGAAGCAATCCTCCAGCTAGGAAATCTGCTATATAACTTCAACATAACACCAGGTCTTTTTGTTTCTTAACTTTTTAGAATATTTTTAAGATTTTTTTTTTCCCTCTGAAGCAAGCCATGTTTAAATGTTGCTATGGTCTTAAAAATATGATTTATCACTATATAAAAAGACGTGCTTGCAATCAAAAGCACATTGCCAATTGTGAGTGCACTAAAATGTTGTATAGTAAAATAACATCTATATTACTCTGCTTATATATTTAAACTGTCCATGGCACCAAGTGATTAAAGTGGTTAGGATAATTATTGCTAATATATGTATGTTTGGGGGGACTGTGTGAAAATATATGTAATTTTAAAAGCAGCTGGAATTTAATAATAAAAGAGAATGCAGGTGTTCTGCAAGGACGATCTATCCCTCCATTATTACACCAAAATCCTGTGAAAATCCAGTTTGAAGGTTTGCAAGATTCAGCAATGTAGGGCATGGATGGTTAGATTTGCTATCAGTGATTGAGTGTAGTCAATGTCTTGCTAGACCAAAGGCAGGATTCTGGCAGAAATTTTGCTAGTTTTATTTTTAGCTTTGTCTTTAATGCACAATCTTCATTAAACTCTTGATCTTTCTTTTATAATTAGATTCCTATATAAACTGTCACAGCTGTTTCAGAGGAATGATTTGAGAAAGGAGACTGATCAGAGCTCATGACTTGAATCAGTTCAGAGAAACTCTTATGAATGGACCATTTATCACCTCCCAGAGCACCCTTTGATCCTCCATTCTCCCTTCTTGCTCTCTTTATAATCACACATCTCTCTCTCTGGCCCCTGTTATCAATTCTCAGTGATGAGTGTCACCAACACCATCTGAGGGGATGTGTAGTGAAAACAACAGGAGCTTTTAGGAACAAAGGGCCCCTTCTTGCTTCCTGTCCAGTTCGAGTCCTCACAAAAGTCAAGGGAATGCAAAGAGAAGCAGCTTCCTCTCATGATGCTGCAAAGACATCTGTGTTCATGAAGGCAGGAGCTTTGTGGTTTAACCAATACATTTTAAGACACTTATTTGTATCCAGGGGTGTAGACATAAAATCCAACATGTTAGCTTGATTCGTGTAATGCTTTGCCAATGTATTTGTGTGCCTAAGGTTTGATTTGATATATCTTTTCTGATTAAATTTTAAAATTAAATTTTTATTTTATATTGAAGTGTAGTTGATTTACAATGTTATGTTAGTTTTAAGCCTACAGCAAAGTGATTCAGCTATACATATGCATATATCCATTCTTTTTTCAGATTCTTTTCTCATATACATTATTACAAAATACTGAGTAGTGTTCTCTGTGCTATACAATAGGTCCTTGTTGGTTTATATAAAGTAGTGGTTTTATAGCTGTTTTATATAAAGTAGTGGTTACATGTTAATCCCAACATGCCAACTTAATCACCCCCAGTGGTTTCCCTTTTGGAAAGTTTGTTTTCTATGTCTGTGAGCCCATTTATTTTGTCAACAAGCTTATTTGTATCATTTTTTTAGATTCCACATATAAATGATATCATATGATATTTGTCTGTCTGACTTACTTCATTTAATATGATAATCTCTATGTCAACCATGTTGCTGAAAATGGTATTACTAATGATCTTAAATTTGATATATTAATGACTTTAAAATGGCTTGTAGGGTTTTAAAGAATAAGAATAGTTTTAAGCATGATTTAACTTTTTTTAAAAAAATAACGCTCTATGAAAGTCTTTATAGTATCAACCAACAGTCCCTAGGTTCTAGAAGAAATCAAAAAAGATAGTGACTTTTTGACTGCACAGAGAAATTAGTTAGAAGTGTAACTGAGTGGTTTATAATCAATAACAATGCCAAAGAAGCAAGATTACTGCAATTAGTATAATTCATATGATTCAGCCCTTGCACATTCATAAAAGTCATATTTCGCATAGCTGTGTGTACAAATACCGAAGAACGATGCTTCTTGGCTTTCTGTTGGACAACACAGAGAATGGCACGGGATCATCAGAGCCCATACACCAGGGTTTCTGGGTTGGTGACAGGCATCCGTCTGTGCCTTTATTTTCCCCTGGTAAAGTAGACTTGTACTTTTAAATATCATATTGTAAAGAATCAGAATCTGGAGATTTTGTGTAATCCAATTAAAAGCAGGTAAACTTTAGATATTTATTACTAGAGAACAAAAGAGGGTTTGTTAGTAGCAGAGGAGTTGAACAAGGGGGTAAGCTTGTGGCTGCTGAATAATTGCCAAAATAATGTCAACAAGAACAATTCTTATAGATAGGAAGTATGGAAGCCTATTTACAAGTTCTCTTTACCCGTAGTTTTACTTCTGATTCAGTCAAATTATACTAATATCTGATTGCTTATTTGTAGAAAACCAACAATATTTTTTAAAAACAACCATCTGTACACCCTTCTCCCATCAGATCTCCCTCTCTCCCTGGAGCAGAGACTTTTTCAATCAGACCCTTTCTGGTTTCCCACCCCTTACACTCAGCTCCTACACAATTCCCACTCTCCTCCCACATGTTTCCCCTCTGTTTTACCTCCCTGACTTGGCATAGATGGATTACTCAGTGTGGGAAGCCATGGTTCTACTTCCCACAAGTATTCTGTACTCACGTTCAAGGTCCAGGGCACACACTTCCTCCAGCCTGAAAGCTTCACTGACTGTTTCAGACAGAAGCCTTCCTGCCAGCTTCTCCTCCTCCTAGCAGTGCTGTCCAATGGCGGTGATGAACGGGCCCCTACTTCACTCTCCACTGAACCCCATGCTCTGGGTGGGGGGCAGTTCTCCTACATCGTGCTCTCATGAGCTTTGCCTATGATGACCGGTCGGAACATTTGTGTTAAATAAACATCTTCATAATAATGCAAGTGACTGTTAGAATCTATTAAACTGTCTTCACCTTCACTCATGCATTCCTGATTTAGCCCTAATGCAGTTTCTATAAACCTAGGTCTGTGAAACCAGATCATGAAAATTTACCCCAAGAAACATAAAGTTGTAAATAACCTTAGATATTACAGAGGTTAAGTTCAGCTACTATTTTCCAGATGAGGAAATGAAAACCCAGAAAGGAATAGAGATTTGCCCGAGGCACGGGGACTCAGACACTATCTTAACTTCAAGGGCATAAATTTTTACTGTCAGAGAAGACCCCATCCCCTCCCCACCCCCCAACCCCTGCAAGACTGTCTTTCAAAAGAGCATGGATAAGTTAGAGGAATAGTGTTAAATATTAGCAAACCAGCAAGGAAAAGATAAGATCAAAAGACATGCCTGTGTCCGGGCACCTCATGCAGTTAAACACATGACAATCCACGCTTCCTTTTTCCTTCCTTCCCGCGCTGTGCTCACTCCACGGGGCTTCCCTGGTAGCTCAGCTGGTAAAGAATCTGCCTGCAATGCAGGAGACCCCAGTTCGATTCCTGGATCAGGAAGATCCACTGGGGGAAGGGATAGACTACCCACTCCAGTATTCTTGGGCTTCTTTGGTGGCTCAGCTGGGAAAGAATCTGCCTGCAATGTGGGAGACCTGGGCTTTATCCCTGGGTTGGGAAGATCCTCTGGAGAAGGATAGGCTACCTACTCCAGTATTCTGGCCTGGAGAAGTCCATGGGGTCGCAAACAGCAGGACACAACTGAGCGACTCACACAGTGTGAGGATTCAAGTCTCATGCACAGGCCTGCTTGCTTCTCCACTTTTTTTCAGTGGACCTCTGTCTTCCTTACAATTCCCATCAGTAGATTACACCTTGTGTGTTGATGATGTACCCACGAGACACATCTGGATGCAGAGCCAGAACCAACCCAGAGAGATCTGCAAGGCCAGGGCATGTGATACTTAAATAAATATTTGAACCTGTGCTGATGACGTTTACCAAGTCCTTAAACGGCAGGTAGAACCTTGAAAATGGAGTGACAGCTCAGAGATGTGGGCGGAGCCTCCTGGGACACAGGCGTGTCCTGAGAAGCGTGCACTGAGAAGCCAAGGTCAAGGGTGAAAGCAGCAGGCCTGGAATGCGGGAGGAGTGGAAAGCGTGGTGTCAGCGGGCGGGAACACCTGAAAATGAATGGTGGGCTTTTACTTTTGTGCAGGGCTCTCCTAGACACAGACATCAGTGACTGGCATATTCAGCTCAAATCAGTAAGAGTTGCAAAACTGCCCGCTTCACAGAGCCTTCTCATTAAATCAGAGTTTAGAGACGATGGGCCGTGTAGCTAACTCACAGTGGCAGAGATATTCACAAATCTGACCCTCAACAGTTTCAAATTCTGATTTTAGAAGGACAATTACTGGAGTTAAATCATTAGACAACAACCTTGAAGCTCTTTAATGGACATTTCTGAGCACCAAGAAGAAAAGTCTGGAGAGACGTGTACAGGTGAGGGTGTTTAAAGTGGTGTGATGAATTGTGTAATTCAGTGAGACACTGAGAAAAAGATGTCCATCTGCGGTAAGTGTGTGGGTATGGTTAAGATGGGGAAGAAATTACATTGAAAGGATACAAGTTTGTCAAGAGACATGATATGAGCCACAAAGCAAACCCTGGTCTAAAAGCGCTGACTCCCTGGTTAATGCACCTATGCTAGAGGTTTCATTTAGGAGTATATTTCCATAGTCTGGGACAAAATTCTAAACACAGAAAGAGAAGAATCAGAACAGCGTTTATTAAGAACAGGAACGGCGTGTACAGGGTTTAATTAAAGCTACTTGAGAAAGCAGAGAGCTAATGAAGACCCTGTCTGAATTTTCAACAACTGTCTCCTCCCAAATGTCTCCCTAATATATCATCAGATTATATAATCAGTACATCTTCTTTTTGTAACACTGGGAGTTCATTGCCTTCTGAAAAAAAAATAGTGTTCTGAATATGGTGTGAATATGTAGGCATATGCATGTCTTTAGGGCAGAAAAGAGCATCATTTTGTCATCAAAGTGTGCGGATTGTGAACCATCATTCATTCTCTGTTCCAGTTTTCTCTTCTGTCCTATCTCTGTATTTACTCATTCAGCCACTCAGTATTTTCAAGTTCCTGGTATTAGCGTTCCTGGTAATGAGGGTGGGGGCGATGAATACAACACAGACCCTTCCCTCTCGGAACTCACAGCAGGATGAGCAGACACACAGACAAGCTGATCAAAGCAAGTTGTCACAAGACAAGTGCTGGGTCCTCTGAGACCACAGAAGATGGAGGTTGTCTTCATTGGCTTGGGCGGCTGCAACAGGGCATCATAGATAGAGAGGCTTAAACAGCAAGCATCATTTCTCTCATTTCTGAGGCTGGAAGTCCAAGATCAGGCATCAGCACAGTCAGCGTCTGGTGAGGGTCCTCTCCCTTGTTCAAAGACAGCATCTTCTTCTGTGCCCTCATGGGTGGAAAGGGCAAGGGAGCTCTTGGGGGTCTCTTATGAAGGCACTGACCCCATTCATGAAGATTTTGCCCTCTGGACCTAATCATCTCCCAACAACCTTACTTCCTGATGCTGTCACCTTGGGGTTAGGATTCTAGTAGATGCACCTGAGAAGGACATAGGCTTTCAGTCTATAGCAGTCATCTCGATAGACTTCCCAGATGAAATGATATTTATTTGGATTTTGAGAGGAGGAGCTTGGTGTAAGAGAAATAGCTGGGTTGTGTAGTCAGAAACTTGTGTTTCAATCATCTGACATTTGGGAAGAAAATCTCTCTGAACCCTCCATTCATAGCTGCTGAATGCAGGTGATGATGCAGGAAATGGTTTGAATATGTGACAGCAAGGATGGCAGATACTTGGCCATAATATGTAGCAGAGTTAGCACTAGTTATAATCAAAAGAGACAGAGAGCATGGGGGAAGGGAAGAACAAGTAAACAGAGATAGCAGACTGCAAACCCCTGGATGAGGAGAAAGAATGGCCTTCCTGTGGAAAGGCAAGCATTGTATAGTTCTGTGCTCTCCACACGTGGTGGGATGGGGCCAGTGGAACTGAGACATTGGGAGGGAGCCAGATGGTGAGGGTCATGCATGCCCCCCTGAGGGGGAGGAAAATGGATGTGCAGATAATAAGAAACCAACAGAGGGGTTTGCAGAAGAGACTGGTGCCATCAGATCTGTGCTTGAGAAAGATGACCTGAGCATTCAGAGCATAGAATGACTATAGTCGGTGAAACTGGGTCCGGGAAAGCAACCAGGCAGTCATGGGAGGCAGTGCAGGAGCCGCCTCGGTCAGCGTGTGTAGGATGAATCAGAGGCGTGCCATGGGCAGTACTGCCAGGTGGGCTGCTGAGGGGGGTGGAGAGAGGCCTCTGTGTGAGCCTCAGCTCTCCATTGGCCCAACTGCCAGCACCCACATCTGAGATGGAAAAGGGATAGACGGTGATGGAGGGAAGATTCATTGACTTCTGTGCATGTGGAGTCAGAGTGACCTGTTAGGTGTTTGGGCAAGCGCACACAGAGACCAGGAGCACGAGAGAGAGGTTGGCTTAGGCACAGAGACCTAGAGATGCTCAGTGTCTCTATGGCAACTGGGAATGGATGCACGGGTGATGCAGCTTTATTCTGTTCATGTGATATAATCTTTGATGTGACCACAGTTAAATTCAAATAAAATTCACATTTCAAAGACATATCACAACAATCATCAATTTGCAACAATTCAGGATTACCATTAATTTTACCAGACAGGATCCAAAGGAAACTTCAGAACGTTTGTATCTGCTGTCAGTCTTTAACTGCCTAAACCACTTGCTTAGGAAGGTCCTAGAGCTGCTAACTTATCACTTTTTGGTCTGATAGGTCACGTCTCATTAGTGGTATTAAATATATCACTGTGTTATTAATGATGCTATTAATATAGTCAGGTTTTAATATTGCAAACATTCATTTCCAAGTCATAAAAGTCAAATAATTCATACCCAAATCTCCTGACAGAAACAAGATTCAAGTCTAGTTTGTTTGACGCTAAACCTCACTCCTGTTACACTTGTCAGGCATCCATCATGTAAGTTTTATAGGACAGGAATTGGAAAGGAAAATCCATAGTTTCTTTCTGCTACTATGTAAAAACTAGTCTTTGTCTGGGTCATAAATTTGTCTTTTTGCCGTAAAATAACTTAGACAACATTTCTTATGTGACCCAAAATTCCTGAGAGATTTGAATTAACGTCAGAATTTGGTGAACGAGGAGAAACATGGAGGAATATTTAATGATGCCCACACGCCATTCTAAAGCTTAGCATCGTGATAGTCAAGGCTTACAGCTTTAGACCACACCATTGCATCTGGTTTAGTTTTCTCCACTACACTAACTTTGTTTTTGAGAATCCAAGAGATAAACTGGGCTTCTCAGGTGGCACAGAGGTAAAGAATCCACCTGCCAATGCAAGAGATGGCAGCTTCAATACCTGGGTTGGGAAGATCTCTTGGAGAAGGAAATAGCAACCCACTCCAGTGTCCTTGCTTGGAAAACTTCATGGACAGAGGGATCTGTTGGGCAATAGCCCGTGAGGTCACAAAGAATCAGGCACAACTGAGTGACTGAGCTCACAGAGATAAACTGGCACTGGGGTTAAATCTGCCACCAATTATCAATGCACCAGTTCTGAAAAGTGTCCCTGGAAATTGTGAGTTGCTGGGAATCACAGTGTAGATAAAGGATTGTTCAGAAAAGCCCCACATATGCCCCACATGTTCTCTTTCAGTGCAGTTGTGTTTGCCAGATAGAAAACACTCTCTCCCGAGAGGTTAACGTTTTCTAAACGATGAGCATTGTGTTCTCAGTCTGGTTTTGATATTAATTAACACAATCCTTTAAAAAACATTTAACTATGTGAGCATTTTTCATTTAAAAACACAGAGCCTACAGCAATAATTTATTTCTACTAATAGAGTTAAGTCTTCCAATTGGGTATAAATTTAAAAGTTGTTATTTCTAGAAGATTTGTGTGGAAAGGCTGACTAAAGAGTTCCATCATGGGTATTAGGGACAAGATTATATCTTCCTTCTTGCGCATTCATAGGTTTAGGAGTCAGTTCACTGTGTTAAACTGCAAATTCACCTCACTGGAAGGTGTTCACTGCTTCTAGCGCCAACGAGACCAGGTAATTTGCAAGATGTTGAACTGAAGCTTGATTCAGGAAGTGGTAGGCAGAGAAAAAGTAGGGGATTTATTTTTTGGTTCAGTCCTATAATTATTTATTTATGCCACAAACATGTGTGTATATATGTGTGTGTGTGTGTATGTGTGTATCCATGGGCTTCTCTGGTGGCTCAGTGGTAAAGGATACACTTGCCAATGCATGAGATTCAGGTTCAATACCTGATCTGGGAAGATCTCCTGGAGAAGGAAATGGCAACCCATTTGAGTATTCTCGTCTAGAGAATTCCCTGGACAGAGGAGCCTGGTGGGCTACAGTCCATGGGGTCACAAAGAGTTGGACACACCTGAGTGACTAACATTTTCACTTTTTCATATTTATTTATGTGTGTGTGTATATCTATATATCTATATATATCATCCTTAATGTATAAACAGATGGGGTGGGGAGATGGGAGAAATATTTGGATTCATCAGTTTTTCTTTCAAACATTTATAGGCATTTTGATTTCCATTTCCACATGTAAAGTAGTTCATGGAAGCCAAATAAATGTTTTCTTAAATGTTCCATTCTAATATGAGTTCAATGACCTTTGAAGGTATTGATGTGTGATAAGCACTGTGTTAGAGGTTTGTGACATTGTACAGGAGGCAGGGTTCAAGATCATCCCCAAGAAAAAGAAGTGCAAAGAAGCAAATTGGTTGTCTGAGGAGGCCTTACAAATAGCTGTGAAAAGAAGAGAAGCAAAAGGTAAAGGAGAATAGGAAAGAAATACTTATTCGAATGTATAGTTCCAGAGAATAGCAAGGAGAAATAAGAAAGCCTTCTTCAGTGATCAATGCAAAGAAATGGAGAAAAACAATAGAACTGGAAAGACTAGAGATCTCTTCAAGAATGTTAGAGATACCAAGGGAGCATTTCATGCAAAGATGGGCACAATAAAGGACAGGAATGGTCTGGACCTAACAGAAGCAGAAGATATTAAGAAGAGGTGGCAAGAATACACAGAAGAACTGTATAAAAATGATATTCAGGACCCAGATAATAACAATGGTGTGATCAATCACCTAGAGCCAGAGATCCGGGAATATGAAGTCAAGTGGGCCTTAGGAAGCATCACTATGAACAAAGCTAGTGGAGGTGATTAAATTTCAGTTGAGCTATTTCAAATCCTAAAAGATGATGCTGTGAAAGAGCTGCATTCAATATGCCAGTAAATTTGGAAAACTCAGCTGTGGCCACAGGACTGGAAAAGATGTTTTCACTCCAATCCCAAAGAAAAGCATTGTCAAAGAATGCTCAAACTACCACACATTTGCACTCATCTCACACGCTAGAAAAGTAATGCTCAAAATTCTTCAAGCCAGGTTTCAGCAGTACGTGAACCATGAAATTCCAGATATTCAAGCTGGATTTAGAAAAGGCAGAGGAACCAGAGATCCAATTGCCACCATTCACTGGATCATAGAAAAAGCAAGAGAGTTCCAGAAGAACATCTATTTCTTTTGTATTGACTACACCAAAGCCTTTGACTGTGTGGATCACAACAAACTTTTTGTGGAAAATTAGCAGGAAATTTTCAAGAGATGGGAATATCAGACCACCTGACCTGCCTCTTGAGAAACCTGTATGCAGGTCAAGAAGCAACAGTTAGAACTGGACATAGAACCACAATCTGTTTCCAAATCAGGAAAGGAGTACATCAAGGCTGTATATTGTCATCCTGCTTATTTAACTTATATGCAGAGTACATCCTGTGAAATGCTAAGCTGGATGAAGCACAAGCTGGAGTCAAGATTGCTGGGAGAAATATCAATCACCTCAGATATGCAGATGACACCATTCTTATGGCAGAAAGTGAAGAAGAACTAAAGAGCCTCTTGATGAAAGTGAAAGAGGAGAGTAAAAAAGTTGGCTTAAAGCTCAACATTCAGAAAACTAAGATCATGGCATCTGGTCCCATCATTTCATGGTAAATAGATGGGAAAACAATGGAAACAGTGACAGCCTTTATTTTGGGGGCGGGGTGGGGCTCCAAAATCAGTGTAGATGGTGACTGCAGCCATGAAACTAAAAGACGCTTACTCCTTGGAAGGAAAGTTATGACCAACCTAGACAGCATATTAAAAAGCAGAGACATTACTTTGCCAACAAAGGTCTGTCTAGTCAAGGCGATGGTTTTTCCAGTAGTCATGTATGGATGTGAGAGTTGGACTATAAAGAAAGCTGAGCACCAAAGAATTGATGCTTTTGAACTGTGGTATTGGAGAAGACTCTTGAGAGTCCTTGGGACTGCAAGGAGATCCAACCAGTCCATCCTAAAGGAAATTAGTCCTGAATATTCATTGGAAGGAGTGATGCTGAAGCTGAAACTCCAATCCGTTGGCCACCTGATGTGAAGAACTGACTCATTGGAGAAGACCCTGATGCTGGGAAAGATTGAAGGCAGGAGGAGAAGGGGACGCCAGAGGATGAGATGGTTGGATGGCATCACCGACTCAATGGACATGAGTTTGAGTAAACTCCGGGAATTGTTGATGGACAGGGAGGCCTAGCATGCTGCAGTCCATGGGGTCACAGACAGTCAGACACTACTAGTGAGTGAACTGAACTGAAGCAGTTTGTATGGTGGATCCTGTCTCCACGGATTCAGTTATCTTCCATCTCCTGCAAACAAGTTCTATTGCAGCAGTTTTCAAATCAGAAGCATTTGTCTTCCAGGAAACATTAAACAAAATCAGGGGACATTTTTGTTTGCTTCTACTAGAGGTTAAGGGGATGATGTTGGTAGAACCCAAGGATGCTGCTAAACTCCAATAATATATAGAACAGCCGCCCTCCACAATAATGATCCAGTTCAAAATGGTGCCCTATGTTCTATATCATTTTGGGTAAATGACTAGTGTAGAACCCAAGGATGCTGTTAAACCCCAATAATATACACAACAGCCACCCTCCACAATAAAGAATGATCCAGTTCAAAATGGTGCCCTATGTTCTATATCATTTTGGGTAAATGACTACACAGAGTTAATTCTTAGACCTATCTCCACTGGAGTTTAAGCTTAGAGGTGGTCATGTGATAAGAGGGATAGAAATATGCTCCATCTTAATAGGGCCAGATTCAATAAAACTTCCATCTGGCTTCCCTGCTGAGGCCTGCGGAAGCCTTAAAGAATACATTTATTATGGCTTTGCAGCATCTAGCAGTGGAGAGCTCCAACTGAGTATTTATTGAATTTGGCACAAGCACTGGTTTTTGTTGGATGTTTGCATATAATTTTATTAATTCAACTTTTACCATATTCCAATATTTTTGGTTAACATGGGACTGTAAAATTAGTGGGCCATCTGCTTTAGATGTTGCAGAGTACTTGCTGCCAACGACTTGGAAAGAGTCAAAGTATGAGATGTGCGTATTGCCTCAGGAGAATAAATAAAGTAATTAAAATGTTGCCTTTGCTATTGTCCAACTGAGTTTTCAAAACTCTGATTTTCAATTTTTGCTAACAAGTCTGATGAACATTTAAATAAGAAAGTACATTTTGATATGCAGTTTTCCACAGAGAGATGTCTATTTGTGTACTCTCCTATACTGTATGGGTGCTTCAACGTCAAGAACACTTTTCATTCAATGTGGATTTTAATAATGTTGGGTGTATAAGATACATTTAATTTGCTGAGACAAATCATGTGCACATGTGTTCTTTACCATTTACTCACATGTGTCAGAGATATCTTGATGTCTTAAATATGCTGATTTGATGAATGAGATTGAGGCATACTCTAACACTTGGACACATGGCATTTCCAGAGAACTGTCTAAAGTTCAAGAATTCCAGTGCAGTCAATCTTCTGCTCAAGTATTTCTTCCATAGGAGCGACCACACTGAACAACTTTCTAAAGCAGACCTCCTGTCCTCGCTGTGCCTGCCTCACTATGCTCTCTTTCTCTCCATTGCATTTACTAGTTCTAACTTTATAGTATACGTGTATTTGCTTATTTTCTGTTCCGTTTCCCCTGCTATACTTGTGTAATTCACTGAAAGTACATTTCTTTTCTATTTGCTATTTTATCCACAAAAGCTACAGAGTGTCTGGCATTAGCTAAAGGCAAAATAAAAATGTTTGCAATGAATTTTAGGGTGAAGTTTCACAAAAGTTTATAGATATGAACAGTCATAATAACAGCTTAAATGTATGGGCCATTCACTATGTGCCATATGTGTTATGTTGTATTTTGTTTAATGCCTATCACAACCCACTGGGGAAGGGTGTATTAATATTTCCAATTCGCAGATTAGAAAGCCAAAACCCAACAAAGTTTGGGACTTTCCCCATCTAGAAGTGTACAGGTAAGATTTTCACCCAAGATTTTGATTCTGGAACCTGCAAATCTAACCACTTATGCAACACTCCTTTCCTAGTAGATGAGGTTGACCTTCGAGTTAGAACTTAACCATATTTATCAGTAATAAAAATGCATTTGTTTATACAACTGCTATTAATAGGCAGTGCACGAAGAACAGTGAGGTGAGAGTTGCAATGGACTGAAATTTTATGTATCCTCTACGTGCTCAGTCTCTCAGTCATGTCTGACTCTTTGTGACCCATGGCCTGTAGCCAACAAGGTTCCTCTGCCCATGGAATTTCCCAGACAACAATACTGGAGTGGTTTCTCATTCCTTTCTCCAGGGGATCTTCCGGACCCAGGGATCAAACCTGCATCTTCTGTGTCTTTTGGATTGTCAGGTGGATTCTTTACCACTGAGCCACCTGGGAAGCTCCTCTCCTCTCTCCAATTAAAGACAAATAATTTAGCTCTGGTCACCAAGAAACTCTCAAATAGTGTTCCTCCAAAGGAGCACAGAAGCACTGTATCCTGAGCATATGTATATATTTGGCATCAGAATCAGCAGATTTGCTTCTTTCTTCCTGAGCTCCATCCCAACCCTACCGATTTAAGTGTTCTGCAGGTGAGACCCAGGTGATTCTGATCACACTTGTTCAAACATTGGGTAAGGAAAATATCCTGGAAATGTCACACCAGTCTCACTGATGGAGATAGCAAGTATGTGAATGTTTTATAATTCTATAATAAAATACATCGCACATTCCTTTCCAAGCTATTTTGGCTCCGTGGCCAGTTTTACAGAACTGTTCTTTCTCTAGAAAGTCCTTTATTCGCATTGTTCCTAGAAAGACTGGTGATGCCCCTAATATCTGCTTCTGCCTGTGTTTATGCTAAGTTGGATACTCTACCTGTCTCCCACAGATGCACGCGGCAGTTTACTGAAAACAAGACCATCTTAGAAACTGCTAGACTTAATGCCTTCCTCTGGTAGCTCAGCTGGCAAAGAACACCATTGCAATGCAGGAGACCCCGGTTCAATTCCTGGGTCAGGAAGATCCACTGGAAGGGAAAGGTTACCCACTTCAGTATGCTGGCCTGGAGAATTCAGTCCATGGGGTCTCAAAGAGTTGGACACAACTGAGCGACTTTCACTTTCACTTTAGACTTAATGCAATTTCTTCAAGCAGGATCAATCAACTGAAGTTTTTTCTAATGTTCTAGTATTTCTAGCATGCTATAGATGTAAAGAGATGGATGCTTAGAATTTGCTAGAGTATTAATCCCTTATTAAATGCCATTTAAATATTCAATAATTTATATCAACCCTTTAATTGCCATCATCCCCAAATTAATGCACTGTTGCTGTTTGAATTTGGAGGACTATTACTCCCTCACTGCATCTTGTTTGCTCAGTTTGTAGAAAGATTGCCAAGTTTTGATCTGCTCCATGGTTCTAACCAGTGATCTTCACAATGGGATTCATTACTCATAATAAAATTTGACAAGGCCATGGAGTCATCAGGGAGAACCACCAATGAGATTGGAAACACCGCTGAAGACACCTGCTGTGCAATTATTACATTAAAGGCCTAGAGTCACAGACACACCCATGGTGACCACAGTAATCACTATAATAGTATCAAAATGGTTTTTGCTTATATTATTGAATTTGGTCTTCTCAGTTTTTTTAATTTGCATCTGGGATTTTTTGGCAATTGACATGAAAGTATTTGACACTCAGTTGCTTATCTTCATATAACATGCGCATGATAGAAATGAGACTGGAAATTTTGCTCCGTGTGTGTGTGTGTTTAAATGAACACACAGGTGCTCTTGTTTATCTGAAACATATTAATTTACCTGAACAAATATATATTGGTAGAAGTCCTTTTTCTCCTACTTTTTCACTTTTACAACTTTTGAAAGTTTTCCCTTTTTGTCAGTGTTCATCTTTATCAATCAATTTTCATGAATCATGTCAAAAGAATTAGAACACTAGATAGTGGTTTAATCCATAGGCTTTTTAGTTTCAAAAGTTCTTTTATAATAGCATCTCCATGAGGAAAAAAAAAAAATAGACTCTGTGAGTTTATATCACTCTTCTCTGACCCCAAACTATTTGAAATGACTTTATAATTATCCACAGCAGACCCAGTTGAGGCTGAGAAGAAATGGTAGGGGAATAAAGTTTTCAGAATTTGCTTACTTTGTCTCTTACAATGGTAATAAATCTTGCTAACTTTACCTAGGGGAAAAAAGATGATGTCATTTAAAAAATAATCTATATTTCTTTGATTATACCTGAAGTAAAAACTGTGGTTACAGCAGTGATTCCCAAAGTGATATCTGCACTCAAACCCCCAGGGAAGCACAGGTCCCTGAGATGCTTTCAGGGACTCTGAGAGGTAGAAAGTGTTTTAACAGAAACCTAACATGCAATTTGCCTTTTAAATTCTGTTGGCATTTGCCCTGATGTGGTAAAAGCAATAACATTTGGAACAGAATAGTTACTGCTTTATGGAAGACATACTACAGTCCCTGATAATAAGAAAATAGTTCTTGAAAATTTACAAAGCAACAGGTTGAATTTTTAGAACAAAGATTTGCCACTTAAACAAAGAGCATGCATATCTCTTCTGGAATGATTTGTGAGAAACAGTGTTACAGTCAGACCTATCCAGGGTAGAGTCCTTGTGTGTCCATTCAACTCTGTGAACATGGTGAGTTACTAAAATTTCTCAGCCTCAGATTCTCCTTCAAATGAGGATAATGCTTTGAAACATGCAGTTATTAATAAATGTATATAAGTACCCAGTGTAATTCTCAATAGCAAAGATATGGGAACAACTAATGTGCTCATCAAAGGATAAATGGATTAAAAGGATGTGGTATGTATTATACAACAGAATATTACCAGCCCTGAGAAAAGAAGATATTCTTTCAAGAGAACATGTTGTAAATAAGTAGTAAACAATCCATAGAGATAAAATTGTCAATTGTCTGCCTATATGAACACAGGCAATATTATTGCATTATAATAACATAATGTGATAAACATTGCTGCATCAATTGTATTACAATATACAGATATATCACACCACCTACCTTAGACTTATACAATGTTACATGTTAAATTTATTCAATAAGATAAAAACCCTGCTGATTACTTAGACTATGACATTCAGCAAGAATTGTTTTCTTTTTCTACTCCCTTTCTCCAAATGAATGACCATAAATCCTACCAAGAATTCTTTCACAGTAATTGTTTATTAATATTTTTAACAGAATATGTGATTTCAAAAGGATGATTGGTTAGGTACTGACAGAAGTACAATGCTTTTGCTATCAAAAACTTGCTGCTACCTGCAAAGGATTTTGACCCCAAATTAATATCTTTCTAGAAAATTCCTTCCTAAGTCACTCTTGGAACGAAAGTTATGACCAACCTAGACAGCATATTAAAAAGCAGAGACATTGCTTTGCCAACAAAGGTCTGACTAGTCAAGGTGATAGTTTTTCCAGTGGTCATGTATGGATGTGAGAGTTGGGCTATAAAGAAAGGTGAGCACCGAAGAATTGATGGATTTGAACTGTGGTGTTGGAGAAGACTCTTGAGAGTCCCTTGGACTGCAAGGAGATCCAACTGGTCCATCCTAAAGGAGATCAGTCCTGGGGGTCCATTGGAAGAACTGATGTTGAAGCTGAATGTCCAGTCCTTTGGCCAGTTGATGTAAAGAGCTGACTCATTTGAAAAGATCCAGATGTTGGGAAAGATAGAGGGCAGGAGGAGAAGGGGATGACAGAGGATGAGATGGTTGGATGGCATCACTGACTCAATGGACATGGGTTTGGGTAGACTCCAGGAGTTGGTGAAGGACAAGGAGGCCGGGCACGCTGCGGTTCATGGGGTTGCAAAGAGTCGGACACGACTGAATGACTAAACTGAAATGAAGTCACTCCTAATAGCTGCTTGATTAGCAATGAGTTTGTATGCGACAGGTGGCCTTGAAATGCTTGGCTCTATGTCTCCTCAGAGTAAAGTGAGTTGCTGTTTTTACATCTCCCCTGTTTTGAAAAGTAAAACACAGACTCAGATACTACAAAGCTTTATTCTTCTGTTAGTCTGCATAGTTTGGGTAAATAGCTCACTGTCCATTTCCTGAGACTAGAGGAAAACAAGCTCTTAGCATGTGGTTGGTGCCAACAGGTAACAACTGATGAGACGGAAACATTTTCTCCCTGAATTAGGTCAATGCACCCCTCCTACCCAGGAGTCTGTCTTCTGTGTGCATCTCTTATCTTCAGGTTTGGGTCATCTGCCACTTGGTGTGCTGGATGCAGAGATGAGATTAAGATCCTTTGAAATCCTCCAGAGTTGGTGGTATGTCTGATGTCTACAGGAGGCAACCATAACTCAAGAGTCCGTTCTTCTGGGAAGTGTGATAATAATTCTGATCTACAGAGCAATGGCATAAATGAGCATGGATCAATGTACACACATGGTTGGCCCAAGAAGCCCACTGAAGATAAAATTTTCTGCTTAGATCTGAAGTTGTGTTTTGCATCCTGGCTGAAAAGAATGCACATTGAATGGGCTTCTTGCTGGGATAGAGAACATGTTACCTCAAGGAAACAACTCAGACCCTGTTTGTGAGGACAGCCTGCACTCCTGGGTCAAGTAGACCCAGCTCACACCTGTGCCTACTCCTCCCCCAAGCGGGAGGAATGTCTTTAATGAGCATAAAAATCTCCCCTGAATTTGCAGACTGAAGGTGTAAAGAGCAGTAATGAGTGCTGGGCATGGAAGGGGAAGAGAATGACTTGGCACTTGTGGGGAAGGTGCTGGGGATTCACAGAGGAAGTTTCACTTTGAGCTGCAGCTGGAAGAAGACCACACGAGGGTTTACAGAGGCAAGCGGAGTGGGTCATAGTCAAAGAGGCGTAGGAGAAGCCGAGCGCCCCATCCTTCAGGGAGGAGAAGCCGTTGCTGCAGGTTTGTGCCTCATCATGAAGCACAGGCACCCAGAGTGCAGATTACACATGCGCCCTGAACGCGTAGGAAACGTCTGGGACTTTCTGGGTGGCTCGACTTTCTGGACACAGTGGAGGGACCATACCAAGAAAGGACTGTTTGGAGGCAGAAGAGGGGATGGCAGATGGAAACTGGAGAGAAGGCTTCCAGAGAAGTCTTCATGCTTTGACACTAAGTTGAAAACAAGTTTAGTGTCAAATAATGAGGAAAAGGACCAGGAAATGTGAGTCTGCTCAGAGCTCAGAGCTTCCTCTTCAGGTGTCTCTCACTCTTCAGTTTTTAGCTGAATATACCAACATATTTGCTGTTGTTCAGTCACTAGGTCATGTATGACATTTTGCGATCCCATGGATTGCAGCACTCCAGGCTTCCCTGTCCTTCACTATCTCCTGGAGTTTGTCCAAACTCAAGTCCATTGAGTCGGTGATGCCATCCAGCCATCTCATCCTCTGTCATACTTTTATCCTCTGCCTTCAATCTTTCCCAGCATCAGGGTCTTTTCCAGTGAGTGGGCTCTTTATATCAATTATAAAAGCTTAAAAGCCAAGTACTGAAGCTTCAGCTTCAACATCAGTGCTTCCAATGGATCTTCAAGTTGATGGATATGCCAGCTCTCTGGTATAAATCAGAGACAATTATTGACTTTTTCCTGAAATTATCAGATAAAATTTCAAGGGACTTATGCAAAGGAAGAAGCTTTTATTTAACATTTAAGCAGGGGTGGGGGGGAGGGGTGGTGTGTGAGAAGGTCCAATGTGATTCACCCAGGTGGGCTGTGCCACTTAGGCACACCGAGGAGATTGTGTGTTGCCTGCGAGTATGTGGAATTGGCTAGTATGACACATAGCTCACTGAGAAAATTGCTGAAACTGCCCAGTGATATCTTCTAAGAACAAAAATAATCTTCCAGGAAGGTTATTGAGCACTTATTACACTTTATGATAATAATAGTAATAACTAATAATGGTTAAAGTTTACCTCTCGAGACTTCCCTGGTAGCTCAGCTGGTAAAGAATCTGCCTGCAATGCAGGAGACCCCGGTTTGATTCCTGGGTCGGGAAGATCTCCTGGAGAGGAGAAACATTACCCACTCCAGTATTCATGGGCTTCTTGGTGGCTCAGATGGTTAAGAATCTGTCTGCAATGCACGAGACCTGGGTTCCATCCCTGGGTTGGGAAGATCCCCTGAAGGAGGGCATGGCAACCCACTCCAGTATTCTTGCCTGGAGAATTCCATGGACAGAGGAGCCTGGTGGGCTACAGTCCCTGGAGTCTCAAAGAGTTGGACACGACTGAGTGACTAAGCACAGCACACAAAGTTTATCTAATGGGATACTGTATCACCCTTTGATACAAATTTTATATGGAAACCAATCATAAAACCACACAAATGTTTCAAAGTTCAGTGAAGCACAGATAATGAATGTAATAAGTACCTGGAATCCAGAGAAAGAAGAGATTTGTTCAAACTCTTCCAAACGGATTGGCTTGGAGCTTAAAAATCTCCCCTGAATTTGCAGACTGAAGGTGTAAAGAGCAGTAACGAGTGCTGGGCATGGAAGGGGAAGAGAATGACCTGGCACTTGTGGAGAAGATGCTGGGGATTCACAGAGGAGGTTTCACTTTGAGCTGCAGTTGGAAGAAGACTGCATGAGGGTTTACAGAGGCAAGTGGAGTGGGTCATAGTCAAAGAGGCATAGGAGAAGCCGAGCGCCCCATCCTTCAGGAAGGAGAAGAAGTTGCTGCAGGTTTGTGCCTCATCATGAAGCACAGGCACCCAGAGTGCAGATTACACATGCGCCCTGAACACACAGGAAACGTCTGGGACTTTCTGGGTGGCTCGAGTTAACGACTCCTCCGATTTAATATGAGCTGTTAAAACGAATCACTGCATTTCGACCAAATTATCATACCACCGAAAACGCTCGTCAGCCTGTCACTGCTGAGGCTGCAACTTGAACCCTCTGATGATTTAACTTTCCTGCAATATTCCATCTTCTTAACATAAAACTGTACACAAGTGACTCGGCTGCACACAGACATTCTTTTAATATTTTTCGGGCAGCTTCTTTACGAGTCCAGGGACCCTCTGCCCCTTAACTCAGTGGAAAAGCTTAGCATGAGAATCTTGGCTGCAAAACCCAACATTCTGCACTAGCAGATGGAGCGCGTGGCCATTTTTGAAGTGCAACAAATGTATGAATTTAATTAGAGAGGAGTTGACAAGCTCTTTTCCTTTAGTTGCATAATGTTGAAGACTATTGTGATAAGGTACATGCTTTCTTATTTCTTACCATGATAAATGGTTGCAACATTTTCTCATTTCTTCTTTTTTTCCTGATTTTCTATATGTCTTCTTCACTTTATGAGCTCATTAACAATATTGTTTATGCAACATTTTTTTTTTCAGGTTGGTGGCAAAGACTGGCTATCTCTGTGATATTGTGAACATGTGGGCCTTGAATCTATGGCTGTCAGAATGCTTGCAGCAGCCTGCCTTTGAGACCACGAGGGTCTCCATACTTGAGCAATTTGTCAGGGAAATTGTAAATTGGATCAGGTGCAATCTCTTCAGAGGGGAGGTCTCAGTGCATTCTGTTATTTTTATAGGGGAGGCTTTAGGGGCATAATCTCTGGCCTAATAATAAATTAAAGAAAGAGCTAAGGACAAAGGAAGCACACTTAATCTCAGTCCAGTTCTTGATATTAAGCAGCACCAATTTTCCAAGGGTCAGTGTGAATGGAGTGCTTGTAGAACTCTTAACAGACAAAAACCCCTTCCTAACATGTTTGATCCATTAAAGGATTAAATGGGAAATTGGGGGATGGGGTGGACAGATGAGTCATGAGCAAGAATTTTTTTACTCTTAGGTATTTTTTTTTTTTTTTTACTTGTAAAATGGTTATAATACCATCTTACTTACATTTTAGACTAAGGCCGATTAAGAGCAATGATATATGTACACACACTAAAGGCATTCAGACGTTAAGGACAAACACATTATGGAGCCATTCACTAACCATGGCCTGGGAGGCTCCCTCAAAAGCCTGGGCCAGGCCACCTGTTCCTTGAGGACCCTCAGCATCTGAACTGCATTGGATTGTGGAAATCTTCTGTTCTCTTTGGGACTCATTGTAACTGTTCATCTGCCTGCTGAAATCTGGCCCCTCATGGACTGCAGTGATGCGTGGAGGGGAAATTACAGTTGGGGGACAGTGAGTAGAGGGTTGAGACTGACTCTCCAGCTTCTTCCATGTCACATGAAATGACAATGGCTCAAGATGTGACTATGTCACATGGCCCTGGAGATTGGAAATAGAGGAATCCTTTATGTAATCACTGAACAAACACATATCAAGTCATTGCCCTTGACCAGTCCCATGTTCAATATGTGAGAATGCAGAACAGATATCATCCCTTCTCCTTTGAGAAGAGTTTAGCGGCAGACACCTACAATAAAGAGTAAAACTACATACACAGGTGATCAGGACTCCAGGGAATGAAGCAGGGTAGGAGGCAGGTGGTGAGTGGTGAGATGACATCGCTGTTCCAGAAATGTCTAAGATGAGGCGTGAAGGCATAAAAGAAGCCCATCAGGAGAAGAGCACAGAGAGGGGACAGCTGGACTGAAGATACAGCCTGTATGCAGGTCCTGAGGCAGAAAGGGACTCTCATTTCTGAGGAGACACAGACTCGCATTATGGGCGATGTTGTGTCTCCACAAGGGATGCTCTGAAGTCCCAACCCCAGGGACCTCTGAAAGCAGCCTTCTTTGGAAGTAGGGTGTTGGCTCCAACTAATGTCCATAGAATCAGTGATGCCATCCAACCACCTCAACCTCGGTCATCCCCTTCTCCTCCTACCGTCAATCTTTCCCAGCACCAGGGTCTTTTCCAATGAGTCGGCTCTTCCCATCAGGTGGCCAAAGTCTTGGAGCTTCAGCATCAGTTCTTCCAATGCATATTCAGGCATGATTTCCTTTAGGATTGACTAATTTGATCTTTGTTGCTGTCCAAGGGACTCTCAAGGGTCTTCTCTAGCACCACAGTTTGAAAGCATCTAATGTTAAAATTAGAGCATTTTATTCACAGTGTTTCATTAACTTATGTGTAATTCTTCTGCATGAACTTCTCTTCAAAGGTAAAGTCAAGGATTATGCTACACACAAAGCCATTCTGTCTGAACTTATGTCTAAATTCAGGGGTTGGTATTTCACTTTAGACATGAGAAGTATGGGACTCAGAATAGATTACTTCATGGTTCAGTGTTCTCTTCATCCCATAATTCTTAGCGTGAAGGTGGTAGGCTTGAAATATGTTTAGAAATTTACACGCTGCAACATGCTCTCTGAAATTATAAACACATGATGTCTATACATTTTAGGTATGGTTTCAGGAACATATAAAAGCCAAAATTGTAGAAAATCTTTAGTCTCTGCTATCTAGTATGAAATAGGTTGTTTTGGGTATTACAATAAATAGAAAATACAAAATTCATGTTGGTGGCAACTGTGAGTTTATTTTTAAGTGATATTAACTGTCAGCACATCATGTTCAAAATGGCCTTTGGCAGGTGTTCCTAGGAAGTAAAGCTGTGTTGCTATTAAAAGTCTATAACAGGAAATGATTATATTAGAACAATGTATTATAATCCTGGAATATTAAAAGCAAAGTGAACCCTGGATAAACATGATCAGATTATTTTTAGGGCCAGTGCTGTTGGAATGGGGCTGTGGACCCCGGTGATTACAGGATGAGGACATTTCAGTGCTGAGAGGCTGACACCTGTTCCGATAGTGGGGCTCGCTTTGAGAGACTCACTAGGGAACAAGCGGAGAGGGGCCCATTCACTGAAATGGGAGTCCTAATGCATTAAAAACATGCATGTTCTTCAGCGCATCTAGTCTACACTCATTCTGAATTAAAGATCAGTGAAATGGAAACATGGAAGAATATGTAGAAAACATATCCAGGGGAATATTAGTAGTATGAAAAGCAAAGCTCAAAGAAGACCTCTCAAATGCTGTACAGTTGTCCCTGGGCGGAGGACAACCTGAATGCAATCCTGGGAAGCCACAAAACAGCACAATCCAAGGTCACAGTTGGCACTGAATACAGCCACAACACATGACAGAGAGAAAAAGGAAATTACAGTTTCAAAATTATATACAGTATTCTTTCACTCTATAAAAAATGTAATGTTCACAATACTTCATTACCGATCACTGTAGCATATTTCCTCTCACTTTCTAATAAATTAAATTACAAGCTTTTTCTTAAAAAACTGTGCAACTTATTACATAAACAAGTACAAACAAGGGTTATGTAAACAAGCATAGTTCTGTATAAAAAGGAATACATGTTTGCCCAGGAGGTTGCATATGGGCTGTTCACAGTAACATACAAAGTTGCTGATGAAGCTGGTTTTGTGACCCTTGGTCTCCTCCTGTAATTTGCTATTTACCAGGAAACACGTCGTCACAGGGGTTACAACTACTGTTAGTCACCAAATGGCCCAATTTTCTAAGGCATCATATTCCCCGAGAATGGCTTTCAGTTCAGTTCAGTTCAGTCTCTCAGTCGTGTCTGACTCTTTGCGACCCCATGAATCACAGCACGCCAGGCCTCCCTGTCCATCACCATCTCACGGAGTTCACTCAGACTCACATCCATCGAGTCGGTGATGCCATCCAGCCATCTCATCCTCTGTCGTCCCCTTTTCCTCCTTCCCCTAATCCCTCCCAGCATCAGAGTCTTTTCCAATGAGTCAACTCTTCACATGAGGTGGCCAAAGTACAGGAGTTTCAGTTTTAGCATCATTCCTTCCAATGAACACCCAGGACTGATCTCCTTTAGGATGGACCGGTTGGATCTCCTCACAGTCCAAGGGACTCTCAAGAAGAGTCTTCTCCAACACCACAGTTCAAAAGCATCAATTCTTCGGTGCTCAGCTTTCTCCACAGTCCAACTCTCACCTCCATACATGACCACTGGAAAAACCTTAGCCTTGACCAGACGGACCTTTGTTGGCAAACTAATGTCTGCTTTTCAATACTCTATCTAGGTTGGTCATAACTTTTCTTCCAAGGAGTAGGCGTCTTTTAATTTCATGGCTGCAGTCACTATCTGCAGTGATTTTGGAGCCCCCAAAAATAAAGTCTGACACTGTTTCCCAATCTATTTGCCATGAAGTGATGGGACCGGATGCCATGATCTTAGTCTTCTGAATGTTGAGCTTTAAGCCAACTTTTTCACTCTCCACTTTCACTCTCATCAAGAAGCTTTATAGTTCCTCTTCACTTTCTGCCATAAGGGTGGTGTCATCTGCTTATCTGAGGTTATTGATATTTCTCCCGGCAATCTTGATTCCAGCTTGTGTTTCTTTCAGCCCAGTGTTTCTCATGATGTACTCCGTATAAAAGTTAAATAAGCAGGGTGACAATATACAGCTTTGATGTACTTCTTTTCGTATTTGGAACCAGTCTGTTGTTCCATTTCCAGTTCTAACTGTTGCTTCCTGACCTGCATATAGGTTTCTCAAGAGGCTGGTCAGGTGGTCTGGTATTCCCATCTCTGGCACACAAGTGTGGGTGGCTGCGACGGCACACAAGTGTGGCGGAGAGGAGCTACCCCACGTCCGAGGTCAGGGGCCGCAGCTGAGAGGAGCAACCCCACGGTCAAGGAACAGTGGCTGCGTGGGCACAGGAGGGCCTAGAGGAGCTACTCCATGTTCAAGGTCAGAAGGGGCAGCCATGAGGAAATACCCCTCATCCAAGGTAAGGAGCAGCGGCTGCACTTTGCTGGAGCAGCCGTGAAGAGATACCCCACGTCCAAGGTAAGAGAAACCCAAGTAAGATGGTAGGTGTTGCAAGAGGGCATCAGAGGGCAGACACACTGAAACCATAATCACAGAAAACTAGTCAATCTAATCACACTAGGACCACAGCCTTGTCTAACTCAATGAAACTAAGCCATGCCATGTGGGGCCACCCAGGATGGGTGGGTCATGGTGGAGAGGTCTGACAGAATGTGGTCCACTGGAGAAGGGAATGGCAAACCACTTCAGTATTTTTGCCTTGAGAACCCCATGAACAGTATGAAAAGGCAAAATGATAGGATACTGAGAGAGGAACTCCCCAGGTCAGTAGGTGCCCAATACGCTATTGGAGAATGGCTTTGCCGTGTCACAAATGTCCTGATTTTGAATTTTATGTTAATTCTCATCATCTGTTTCACTTCCCTCCCCTGCAATTTTCCAAGACACAATACTGTCTTCATTTGATACTCAGTTACACTGATAATCTACCAATCATTACAATGAGGGAAATTAATTTTAAAAATATTGTTCTAAAAGAAATAATAATGTAGCCTACAAGTTTCATTTAATATTAGACACACTCAGATGTTTCTGACAATTCTGTGTGTTTTAACATCCTGCCTGCTCCCCTGGGAACACTATTATTTACCTTTGGAAGCAGCTGCTTGTTGCTTATCCAGTCACCCAGGCATGTCCTACTCTTCCAGACCCCATGGACTATAGCACACCAGGCCTTCCTGTCTGTCCCTCACCATCTCCGGGAGTTTGACCAAGTTCATGGCCATTGCATCGGTGATGCCATCCAGCCATCTCATCCTCTGAGGCCCTCTTCTCCTAAGAGGCTGTTTACTGGTGCAATATTTGCCAGATGTAATAACACACTTCCAGGAGAGAAAAGTTTTCCCTTGAATTTGAGGAAGTTTACAAAGAAAACAAAATCATCTAATGTATAGGCAGCATCTGCTGTATAATACAAGTCTTCTCATATGGGTATAAAGTGAGTCCCTCTCTCAAATGATAACTTTCCTGCTAACCAAATATTACATCCAAGAAAACAGGTGAAAAGAGCTTTAGAGAAACAATAGGTAGCTGAACAAGGATTAAGCTAACAGTATGAATAATAGTATCTCTCTTGCTCCTGCTTAGTCGCTCAGTTGTGTCCGACTCTTTGCGTCTCCATGGACTGTAGCTTGCCTCCGCTGTCCAAGTTCCCCGCCGCCCCTGCCCCTGGCAAGAATACTGGAGTGTGTTGCCATTTCCTTCCCCAGGGGTTGAACCTGGTCTCCCTCATTGCAGGGAGACTCTTTACTGTCTGAGCCACCAGGGAAGCTCCTTCTAAAGACTAAGTCAACTAAGTGTGATTACAGTGCCTCATCCCAGGTTTCACTGGGACAAATCAGTGACCAGGTCCCAGTAAACATGGACCAGAGCTCCTCATTTTGAGGCAATTATTTCACTCCTGAAGAGTTTAACTTTGAAATTAATCCTTCCTGGTTCACAGAAGTGTCTGTAATGGGGCAATAGTGTCTCAGATGCTGCATGCAAACACACTCTGTGTGTGTGTGTGTGTGTGTGTGTGAACACACAAGTGTGTGTGACTAATATCCTGAACATATCACATTGCTCAGCCATTTTATTAAGTGGAGACTATTTAGTTCAGTCCCATTATTGGCAGCATCTGGTGATAAATGTATAGTGATTGGAACCTCATTTTGTGATGTATTTTGGCTAATAACTAAAGTCATTGGCTTTGCTCTCTACAAGTCCCAAGAGATCAAAGCTAATTCTTGGAGGAATCTATCCACTCAAGAAACAATCTCTCTTCCTGTTCCCTGATAGCACTTTGAGATTATCCATCATTAGTAAAAAAAAGAATTCTAAGCAAAAAATGAAATGAACTTGTTCCAAAAATAGCAGGTTCATCAAAAGTAAACAGGTCATGCTGTGAAACTCAATCAGCAGGGTGCACTGACCAGAACAACAAGCACACCTTCCTGTTATCAAGGACCTGCTTTGGAAGGGAGTAAAAGTACCCCTGCCCCAAATGAACCTGTGCAAGGGCACTAAACTATCCCTCTCCAAAGTCATCAATACTACCTCCTCATCAGCCCACCATGTGTTATCACCCCTATGAACTTGTAAGAGTCTTTTTGCCTACCTTGGTTTTTAGCAGAAAGGTGGACAGGCAAAAAGAAAAAAAAAAAAAGGCAGAATGAATAGATAAACTGTCCTGGGGCCATGGGGCACAGTGTAATCTAGAAAGCATGGCTGGGGAAATTTCTTTTAACTTCTCAGCTGACTCCTTTGGAAGGTGGTAGAATCTAGTGTGTACATTCTGGTCTTTTCTCTGCATCATTGTAAGCATCACCTGACAGAAGTTTCCCTGGAAGAACTGACCAGATGTGAGGGGAATGTGCTATGTTCTCAGGTGACACAGGAAAGTTCCCATACGTATAATTCATTATGAAGACGGAGGCTCTCCCCGTCTGTTTTTTTGACAGCAAAACCCAGAGGAACTGACGAACAGACCTCCTCTCTCTCTAGCATCCTGAGCTCTCAGCCTGTCTGAGCACAGTGTCACTTTGAGGATGCTCTTTCTTTTCTTCCCCTGGGACATGCCCTTCCCGTCTTCATCTTCTCTCCTTGCAGCTCTCCCTGAAAGTGGGGTGCACAATCACAGCCCAGTCTGGGGATGACAAGCCCCCACTGCCATACGACTTCAGCCAAACGTCCCTGGAGTCCACTGGCGGCCTCTTAATTGGCCCCCACGGCTGGTTCTCTGCTCATGCCCTGCTCCAAAATTAGAAGCATTTGATGCAGACAAAAGCTCTTGAAATTCCACTTCCTGACACCCTGCCCGTCCGTCCTCACTCTAAGAGACACACAGTGTTACAGACAAGCAGCTTCCTCCCAGCAGTTACACAAAGGTCAGAAAACTCTCAGAGAATCAAAGCAAAGTAAATGTCTGCCTGGGAATTACTGAATGTGTGTGTGCGTGGAAAGCCAGATCTTGTAAAAGGTAAATATCGTAGACAGAAAGCTGAGGGACCTTTGTGTTCTCACCGTTTACTGTGAGATTTACAAAGTCCACGCTTCTCAGTCCCACATTTGGTGCTGCGTTCAGAGGCCTCCACTGTCTGCTGTCATTTATTATCGGCCTCACACCTGCTCCTCTCTGCTCTCCCTTCCCCACATTTCTGGGAGATGGAGTTTTCATTTTAGTTTAGATCAAATGTTCGTTATGGGACCATTTAGGTGTGGCCAGGAATTTAAGGTCATCTCTTAAAAAATAATACATTTCAGAAATGTTTAAGGAGGATGCTAGAAAGTAGTTTGTTTTCAATATTTATAACTGAAGAAAACAAAAATTAGACCAAGGTCTCTACTCCTCCCACTTTCAGCAGAAGCAAGAAGAAAAACAAGTTACTATGCTGTCTGAAAATGAAAGTGAAGGTTGCTCAGTTGTGTCCAACTCTTTGCGACCCCATGGACTACACGCTCCATGGAATTCTCCAGGCCAGAATACTGGAGTGGGTGGCTGTTCCCTTCTCCAGGGAATCTTCCCAACTCAGAGGTCGAACCCAGGTCTCCCGCATTGCAGGCGGGATTGCAGGATTCTTCATCAGCTAAGTCACAAGGAAGCCCGAAACCACATCCGTATCTGGCCAACTCCCTGACTTAGGTTCTGCAGCCCTGGGGCAAGTTCAAGAGCGGAGTACTTGTGAGACGCGTGGATGTTACATCTGGTGGCTGACATTGGGGAAAGAGGCAGGCTGCAGTCCATAAGGTCGCAAAAGAGTCGGACACACGTTAGCGACTAAACGACAAACATAGGTGGATAGAGCTGAATATTCTCCAGGAAGGTGGCCTGGAAGAAAACCTGTCTTCCACTTGGGTCCTCGCAGCCATGCATCTCACAAGTACTCTGCTCTCAAATGTGGCCTGGGCCAGCAGAACCTAAGTGACGGAGTCAGCCAGGTATGGGTGTGGTTTCAGAGCAGCAGAGCTCAGACTTTGGGGTCACGCAAAACACAAAGTGTCTCTCGATGCATCTTTCCTCGACCTTGTGGTTTTGAGTGTGGTCACTAGAACTCACTTCCTGAAACCTCCCCTGCCTCACTTGTACAATGTGGGTGAGGATAATGCTTACATCTTGGAACAATTGGGAAAACAGAAGAATGGGGTGTAGGAACACACAGAGCACAGTGCCCACCCCGTCCTCCGCTCTGATTTTCTGCTGAGAGAAGTCAACCACCACACCATGCGGTACCCAGCATGAAGGCCATGAGTAGCGTTCCAGCTTCTGACACCTACAGGGACACCCAGGAAGATTCACCAGTTACAGTGTCTGTTTTCCAAAGGTCCAGAATATAAACCTGAACCCTCTTGGTGGTAATTAGCAGCTGAGAAGGTAATGGAATTTGCCTCTGAATATAGTAATATTACATATCCTGAGGGGCTGCAAAATGCTCGCAGTTATGATCATACACCATTGTGGATGTGAGT
Source organism: Budorcas taxicolor (assembly GCF_023091745.1). Classification (NCBI taxonomy): domain Eukaryota; kingdom Metazoa; phylum Chordata; class Mammalia; order Artiodactyla; family Bovidae; genus Budorcas; species Budorcas taxicolor. The sequence continues at coordinate 150,928,193 of NC_068920.1, read as the reverse complement.
GTCTCAGGCGTTGAAAGCTAACCACAGCCTAATGCATGAAGTAGAATCTGAGTGCGAATTTTCCAAAATCTGTTTCCTTGTGGTGGAAGACCAGATAAAATTGTGGATTTATTTTCTCCTCAAGAATAAAATGCCAGTCAAAACCACTTCTTGTTATCTCTGTGCTCGAGTTCATCAAAACCTGGCAGTAGCGTGAAAGACACTGAAAACTTGCTGATTTTAGAATAATAACAACTTTCAAAAAATGGCTGACACCAACAAGATGTTTGTTACAGGTGGCATAAGGATGGAATTTAACCAGTGTAGCTAATTTGAAAGGCTTGGTGTCATTGTGTGAGCTGGATTCTTTGATGATCTATCTAATATTTTACTTGCATTTTGCTTTTTATGCTCAGGTAAACCCAACAACATCACAATGGATTATCTTCAGATGTAGAAGAAACTGTGATTGTTCTAAGCGTTATTTTCAAAAAGAATTCCTCACACTGCATGGGGATTTTAAAATAAAATAGTATTGAAGTACAGTTGCTTTACAATGTTATGTTAGTTTCTGCTGAACAATGAAGTGAATTAGCTATACGTATACATATATCCACTGTTTTTTGAATTTCCTTCCCATTTAAGTCACCGCAGAGGATTGAAGTGTTTCCTGTGCTCTGGAGTGGGTTCTCATTTAGTCATTTATTTTATACGTAGTATCAATAGTATATTGTATATATGTACAATATGCAATATATATGTATATATACTGAACATAGATACAATCTCAGCTGTGTATGCAATTCCAGTTCCCAAATTCTTCCCATCCCCTTTTCCCCCTTGGTGCCCGTACACTTGTGCTCTATGTCCTTGTCTCTATTCTGCCCTGCAAGTAGCTTAATCAGCGCCATTTTTCTAGATATCACATATATGTGCTAATGTATGATTTTTTCTGACTTCCTTCACTCTATATGACAGTCTCTAGGTCCATCATGTGGAAATTTTTTGTCAATCTAAGGTCTGTCTAGACAAGGCTATGGTTTTTCCAGTGGTCATGTATGGATGTGAGAGTTGGACTATAAAGAAAGCTGAGCACCAAAGAATTGATGCTTTTGATCTGTGGTGCTGGAGAAGACTCTTAAGAGTCCCTAGGACTGCAATGAGATCCAACCAGTCCATCCTAAAGATCAGTCCTGAGTGTTCATTGGAAGAACTGATGTTGAGGCTGAAAGTCCAATCCTTTGGCCACCTGATGGGAAGAGCTGACTCATTTGAAAAGACCTTGATGCTGGGAAAGATTGAAGGCAAGAGGAGAAGGGGACGACAGAGGATGAGATGATTCAATGGCATCACTAACTCAATGGGAATGAGTTTGAGTGAACTCCGGGAACGGGTGATGGAAAGGGAGGCCTGGGGTGCTGCAGTCCATGGGGTCGCAAAGAGTCGGACACGATGGAGCGACTGAACTGAAATGAACTTCCTAGAATGATAATTTCTAAATGGTAATCTGTCTGTTGGGAAAACACACCCTATGCCGTGCATCACTCTTGAATTGTTGCTTTGAGGGGCAAGTGGAGAAACCTGCTGGGACTGTGGGCACCTGGGCTGTGATGGCTGAGGTTGGATATCCTGAAGACCCACCATTCCCCTCACACTCAGTGGCACAGCTGGAAGTACCATTGCCGTCTTATTTGCTCTGGACCCATGTGCCAGTACCAGATCAATTTTTAATGATCAATTGACCATGAAGCTCAAGATTTTCCCTCATGCCCCTCATCAAAAAATTGGTCTCTAATTTCCAAGAGACAAAGGTATCTCTTTGGTTAAGAGAGGTGCTTATCTCCTAGAGAGATGCAATGGAAAATCAGAAACAATCTGAACTGGGAAAATATAATTTAATTGCTATACATAACAGCATAGAAATAGGAAAGAGCCAATTGTCCATGTTTAAAGCCAGGCTTCAGCAATACGTGAACCATGAACTTCCAGATGCACAAGCTGGTTTTAGAAAAGGCAGAGGAACCAGAGATCAAATTGCCACCATCCACTGGATCATCGAAAAAGCAAGAGAGTTCCAGAAAAACATCTATTTCTGCTTTATTGACTATGCCAAAGCCTTTGACTGTGTGGATCACAAAAAACTGTGGAAAATTCTGAGAGAGATGGGAATACCAGACCACCTAACCTGCCTCTTGAGAAACCTATATGCAGGTCAGGAAGCAACAGTTAGAACTGAGCATGGAACAACAGACTGGTTCCAAATAGGAAAAGGAGTATGTCAAGGCTGTATATTGTTACCCTGCTTACTTAATTTGTATACAGAGTACATCATGAGAAACACTGGGCTGGAAGAAACACAAGCTGGAATCAAGATTTCTGGGAGAAATATTAATAACCTCAGATATGCAGATGACACCACCCTTATGGCAGAAAGTGAAGAAGAACTAAAAAGCCTCTTGATGAAAGTGAAAGAGCAGAGTGAAAAAGTTGGCTTAAAGCTCAACATTCAGAAGACTAAGATCATGGCATCTGGTCACATCACTTCATGGCAAACAGATGGGGAAACAGTGGAAACAGTGTCAGACTTTATTTTTCTGGGCTCCAAAATCACTGCAAATGGTAATTGCAGCCATGAAATTAAAAGAGGCTTACTCCTTGGAAGAAATGTTACGACCAACCTAGATAGCATATTAAAAAGCAGAGACATTATTTAGTCAACAAAGGTCCTTCTAGTCAAGGCTATGGTTTTTCCAATGGTCATGTATGGATGTGAGAGTTGGACTATAAAGAAAGCTGAGTGCTAAAGAATTGATGCTTTTGAACTGTGGTGTTGGAGAAGACTCTTGAGAGTCCTTGGACTGCAAAGAGATCCAACCAGTCCATCCTAAGGGAGATCAGTCCTGAGTGTTCATTGGAAGGACTGATATTGAAGCTGAAACTCCAATACTTTGGCCACCTGATGTGAAGAACTGACTCATTTGAAAAGACCCTGATGCTGGGAAAGATTGAGGGCAGAAGGAGAAGGGGACAACAGAGGATAAGATGGTTGGATGGCATCACCGACTCAGTGGACATGGGTTTGGGTGGATTCCGGGCATTGGCAATGGACAGGGAGGCCTGGCGTGCTGCGGTTCATGAGGTCACAAAGAGTTGGACGCGACTGAGTGACTGAGCTGAACTGGAAGACGTCATTTACATCGTCTCCCAATGCTGTAAGAAGAATGTTGCAGCCTCTGTAAGTTCTAAGTCTACGATTCCTTACACAGGTCCAGGCATGCAACTCTACAGGGGTTTCTGAGTTCTCAGATGCCCTCTTTTGTGGACCAAATTCCCCAAAGCTGAAGATGTTTAAAAAATACCTTTTCTGGGGATCAAATGTCATTCATATCAAGATTTCATTCCATTGCTTCGAGGCAGATATGAAGGCATAAATGTGTGAGTATTTCCCCAAGAGATGTGGGGATGTTGCAGAAAAAAACATGAGCCAAATCTTCAAAGTCCTTCACATGAGAATTATTTTGTTGATTAAAGATAGGCAGTAGCTTGTCCTTTCCTGCCCCAGGTAAGTTTGAAGAGAATGCAAGTGGGTATCTGTGTAGCCCGCACTCTCTTCTCGGGGTGGAGTGGGCAATGGAAAGAGGGGAATGACCTCCAGACTGCTGCCTTGGTTTCTGGGCCAGCTGGCCCATCGGGCGGCCTGGGAGGTCCTGCATGGCCGCCTCTGTTTTCCAGAAAAACGCGGAAATGCTCAGTTCAGAAATGCTGTCTCTCAGGAAGAAGCTCATCAACCCTAGCCCCACCTTCGGCTCAGCTCTGAAGTTGTGTGAGTGACATCTTGTATCCCCTGGTGTTGTATTTATCCTGGAAAGGGGAGTGGAAAACATCAGTGGTCTTCATCTTAATGTGCTCTTAAATTTTTTTAATTAAAGTATAAAATTTCTAACTATGTAAAATGATGGATGCTAACTAATCTTAACATGGTCATCAGCCCCTAGGATATATGCATATCAAATCATGATGCTGTATGTTTTAAACTTCTATCACATATTATCTCAATAAAACTAGAAAAAAAATCAAAGTATAATTTTGCTTGAAAGCCCAGATGAACTGATTTTTGCAGATTTTCTTTTTCTTACGGCCGAGCAAGGAGCCTCTTGGTGTCAAAGTTCCTTAAGCTACAAAACCAAAATCTGCGGGTGGTAGCCTTTCTGTGTGTGACAGACTGTCCATACCCTAGAGTTGAAAGCTCAGAAGTGAGTGATTTCATCGTGATTTGTGTTCTGATGTGCACTCCTCCAATAGTGAAAAAAGGAGAAAAAAGAGGAAACCAAGAAATTAACTATAAATGATGAGCAACATGACTAGAAGCAACACACACTTTATCAGTGTGCTGGGCACCCAGCAGCATATGATGACTCTTAGCTGCAGAGTGACCAACGACAGGAGTGTGTCTCTGCAGGACATTGGCTTTCTTTTTATTGTAGAAATGGACTGGGAACCAGGCACAAGTCCAGTTTTGTTTCGTACTTAGAAATTTAGTGGTTTTCTGGAAGCATCCAAAGGTGTATTACGAATTTTTTTTATATCCCTTTGAAAAACAGGGTTTCTAGTGGTTTGCCCTATATTTGTACAGGGGTGTATTTGATAGACCCAATTTATAGTGAGGACGGGTCTCAGGTTTGCCTCCTGTGTGGCCACCAGAGATTGGCTTATTTATTTCTTTTCATGTTTAACTGCCTCTGCCCCTGAGGATCTCATTAGAGTGAGGAATGGGTATAATGAAGACGAGGGTTGGTTATGTGGCTCTTCTGGATCCCAGACACACTCACATCCTTCCACACGTTCCTGCAAACCTACGTAGATCCTCAGGGCAGCATGCAACAGGAAAACAAGCAAGGCAAAGGTCTATTTGCATTCAGGGTCCCTGGGAAGGTCGACCATTCATACAGATTCCCTTCTTTTTAGCTTGCAAACCCAGGGCGTGTGCAGGAGGGTAAAGGCTCTTCATGCTGGTAAAGGGGGGCGGCCATACCAAGGACAATTCCACAGCTTCACATGACCTAAAAGAGGCTCCAAAATTAAATATATATACATATATAATTAACAAACCACATGGCCCAGACATCAGAATGACAGATAAAGAAAGTTTAGAATTGTGGAATTCGGGCTCCAACTGTATTTGGTTTGGTCACTTTGTAAGGGTCAGTGAGGTCCAGGTGGAGAAATGGCAATATATTCATCTGATGGCCTTAGTTCCAGGCAGGCTTCCTCTGTGTCATGGAGGGAGAGCAGAGGTCAAGGTCAGGGTGAAGGGTCAGGACACAGGGCCTCTGTTGTTCTACGTGCTCTCCATGTGAAGAATCGCCTGGCCATGAGCAGAAGGGGGTCTGAGGGATGGCCCTGCATGTGTCAGAAGTGATCCCTATGTAAGGAAACCCTCTGCCCTTGTCCCCAGACTTGTAAAAATGCCAAAGTGAAGTGAAGTCGCTCAGTTGTGTCAGACTCTTTGTAACCCCATGCACTGTAGCCTACCAGGCTCCTCTGTTCATCGGATTTTCCAGGCAAGAATACTGGAATGGGTTGCCATTTCCTTCTCCAGGGCGTCTTTCTGATCCAGGGATTGAACCCGGCTTTCCCACATTGTAGGCAGACGCTTTACCATCTGAGCCACCAGGGACGTCCAACTGGTAGACATGCCAATTGAGAATCAAATGTGAAACAAATAAAAAATGTCAGTAATAGTCAAGAACTTTGTCTTCCCTGGTTTAATCCTTGTGTGTGAATGACGTGGCCTCAGTGGTGAAGGCCTCTGGGCAGGATAGATGTAGAGACGAAACGGTAAAAGAGCAAAAGGCAGACCCTGCCATGAGCAGCCACACAGGGCCCCCGCAAAGGGACGGTCTACCCCACTGCCAAGCCAGCAGCCCAGCATGGATCCACCCAGGAGTGGTGGAATCCAGGTGCCAATGGAGTAGAATTTGTCCCTTCCCCTCTGCCCACAGAAACAGAGACAGAGAGAGAAAGATCCGTCACCCACAGACCCAGACATGCAGCCCTGGATTCATCCTGAGTTGAAGAGAAACATTGCCTCCGCTTATATCTTCTGTCACCCGACTCCCATCTTTCTGCTTTTTGTGGTTTTCCCTTTCTGCACCCTCACTTTCCCTCTCCCTGTGGATACCTGGGCATGGAGCTCCTGCCAGCTCCTTGAGGGAGGGAGACTTCTCTCTCTTGTTCAACTAGGACAAGCGGAATACTACCTGGTCCATGGCAGGTCTCCAAAAAGAACTGTGAGGGGACTAAAGAACGAGCTCAACTGAAAAGACCCAAGGTGGCCAGAAGGCCGGGTACTCGGGAGGGAGGATGGAGAACATAGGACCCACCTCAGTGTGCGTGTGACTCTCACAAGTCCACCGGGTGTGCATGCCACACGTTGCCCTCCAGCCTCCCGGGTCTTACTTCTCTGCCACCTCCCTTGACCTCTCCCCTTCAGGCCTGATGTGGTCCTCATCTCTCATCTCTGAGTTTCATAGACTGAGAAGCTTGTAAATGATGCAAGCTAATTTCTCACAGTTGTGGAGCCTGGAGTCTGGCATCAGAGTGCGGTCCTCAATAAGAGCTTTGCAAACGGCTACCTTCTTACTCCTGGTGTTTCCCTCTTAGCTCAGTTGGTAAAGAATCTGCCTGCAATGTAGGAGATCTAGGTTCGATTCCTGGGTTGGGAAGAAGGAAGTGGAGAAGGAAGTGGCAATCCACTGCAGTGTTCTTGCCTGGAGAATCCCACAGATAGAGGAGCCTGGTGGGCTACAGTCCACGGGGTTGTGAAGAGTTGGACATGACTGAGCAGCTAAACCACCACCACCACCTTCTTACCAAGTCCTCTCATGAAGGAGGGGAAGGATGTCCCACTGTCTCCCTTGGTCCTCTCCTTGTCTGTCTGTCTTCCTGTCTGTTTTTCTGTCTTTCATGTCTTCTTATAAGGGGACTGGTCCTATCATGGGGGCTCTGCTCTCATGCCCTAGGGACCTCCCATAGACCCCCGTGGACCCCAACTGCTAATATCATCACTTGTGCATTAGGGCTTTCGCATATGGATTTGAGGGAGGGCAGAAGCATTGTCTGGGCTTCCCGGGTGGCTCAAAGGTAAAGAATCTGCCTGCAATGCCGGAGATGCAGGAGTCATGGGAAGTCGATCAGAAGGTACAGAAGATACAGAAGTATATCTCTGGGTAGAGAAGAGCCCCTGGAGAAGGGCATGGCAACCCGCTCCAGTGTCCTCGCCTGGAGAATCCCATGGAGTATATATAGTCCATGGGGTTGCACAGAGTCGGACACAACTGGAGTGACTTAGCATGCACGCAATATGTCAGTGACAGCCAGTGGTGGTGATAATAATAGCTAGCTTCTCACAGTAGGGCAGACACTGAGGTCAGCATCTTCTGTGAAGAGTCTCGCTGCCATTTCGCAGCCATCCTCTGAGATCAGCACATTATTAGCCGCACATTGGGGGTAAGGATGCTGAGACAAGGCCTGCAGCTTTGCCGGAAAGATCCGAGTGGAAGACATGAAGGCCTGTGTCCTGTGGTGGACTGCCGGGGGCTGTAGTAACTTCCGGCAGGGGAGGCGTGGATTGTGCGATAGGAGCCGGGGACAGGTCGCTGCTGGTCCCAGCACCCCAGTCCTCTCTGTCCTTTGTGTCAGAGTAAGTGATGCCTTTCTAAGTTAATTCTTTGATTCCCTTCCCTTTGCGTTCCCTTGTCTTCTTAAATCATGGAATCACACCCTGGAAGAAGGCCCATGGTCATCATCATCTTTCCCGTGTTCCCAGATGAGCAACATTGAACTAAACTTGTAAGAGAACGTGTTCTAAATGGCTGTGTGTTCTGTGTATTCCACACGGATTAAAGGACAGAAATTCCAGGATGCGTTAATGCCCCAAACGGTCCCCAAAGCACCTTGTCTATACATGCCATGTGATTCACTGATTCACTATGGACCTGAATGAACAAACAGGTAGTAGATGTTCTTTCACTACGAGTGGATGTTCTTCAAAGTAAACCAGAAAGTCAGTGGCAGAGAAACAGAGTAACATAACAAAGTATATTACTATTTAAAAATTTTTTTCAAAGTATATTATTGATCAATGCCTATAAAATTATTTTCCAGTCAATTCTCACATATAAAAAAAATTTTTTAAAGGATATGATATTAGTTGACAACATTGTAATACAGAGGTAACTTTTAAATTCACGTGAGTTTAGTTCGGCAGACCTTTTATTATGATTACAATGACATTTTTTGTTGTTGAAGTGAAGTCGCTCAGTCATGTCTGACTCTTTGCAACCCATGGACTGTAGCCCACCAGGCTCCTCCGTCCATGGTATTCTCCAGGCAAGAATACTAGAGTGGGTTGCCATTTCCTTCTCCAGGGGATACTCCTGACCCAGGGATCGAACCCAGGTCTCCTACATTGCAGGCAGACGCTTTAACCTCTGAGCCACTAGGGAAGTATTTTTTGTTGTTAGCAGGTGCTTTAATCATTTGGTCTTAAAATCAAGGTTAAACAGACTCTACACCTTAGTCTTTCTACTTGCAAGGTTAAAGGTAACATAGGCTCTATTTTTGGGCTTCCCTGGTGGCTCAGTGGTGAAGAACCTTCCTGCAGTGCAGGAGATTCAGGTTCAGTCCCTGGTCTGGGAAGATACCCTGGGAGAGGAAATGGCAGTATTTTTGCCTGGGAATCCCATGCACTGAGGAGCCTGGCAGGCCACAGTCCATGGGGTTGCAAAAGTGTCGGACACAATTTAGAGACTAAACAACAGCAAGAAATATTCTGTTCTTGAGCCTTAATTATGCATCCAGCCATTTTCTCATGTATCATGACTCCCGAACATGATGTGAGAAAAAGAAAGTACACATTTAACAATTTTTGAAAGAATCCAAATCCAATTTAGGTAATCAATCTGATTTATATGCTGAATCTGCAGAGTGAAGCACAATGTAGAAAAATGAGCTGTAATTGTTTTGGGAAATGTTCCAGAGACACCAGAAAGACATCGTTTACAATAAGTTATTGTGACTTCCTTTTCCTTGTTGTTTCTTTATATATTGTAATTACAGTATCGATTATCTCTGAAGGATTAGTCCCTGACTAAGTAAAAATCGGGCTTCCCTGGTGGCTCAGCTGGTAAAGAATCTACATGCAATGCAAGATACTTGGGTTCGACTTCTGGGTCGGAAAGATCCCCTGGAGGAGGGAACAACTACCCTGTCTAGTATTCTTGCCTGGAGAATTCTGTGGACAGAGGAGCCTTGCAGGCTACAGTCTGTGGAGTTGCAAAGAGCTGGAAAGGACTGAGCGACTAACACTTTCACTTTCAAGTGAACATAACCTGCTTTGCCTGGTTAAATCAGTAAATGTTACATGTCATTGACTCCTAGCATTTTGAATCAGTTAGTAACCAGACAGTAACTGCTCATGCGTCCTGAGCTTATCATGAGATAGTTTGGATTTGTGAGAGTCACCTCATGCTCAAGGTAGAACTCATCTTTCCTGATGCAGGTGAAATGCATCCTTGGATTAACAGATTAACATTGAGAATGCTTTGACTTTTTTTGTCTGCTATGAAACAAAAGCCGAAAGACACATAAATGAGTTGGTCTTGGCATTTGCACTCCTACTCTCAGCAAGTACCTTAGATCTTTAGGAGCAATTCTAATAATTTGCTTAGTATTTCTCACCAGAATTTTCCAGAGGAAAATCCAATACAGAAGCATTGTTTACATATACCTTCATTGCAAGAAAACATGGCCTTGGGTTTCAGATTCATTTTAGAAAAATAGTGGAGTAGCCTCAAGACTGAGCATTGCAGCCCTACCTGGAATTGACATCTTCAGGCAATGGAGCGCTCACAAATGTTCATCCATGGGTGGAGGGGGGGGGGGGGCATTGTTCAAGTTGCGCTTTTGCTCTTAAATTAAAAAAGGATCTTAATTCTTTAGCTGTCTTGAAATAACTTTCAGTTTTAAATGAATGGAATCCTCTGAAATCAAGCAGGTCCATTTGGCATTTAATCCAGTGGAAACTACTTCTCAGGCAGAAAGGCCTTTCTATAAATAGAATACTTTAATCTTCTAATGATTAAATCCAAGAGCCTGCCACGTACTTTCCTTCTTCAAATAGTTTTGTCATAGCTTCATTTTTATACTCTATCCATTTCCTAGGAATTCTGATATGTCTTCTAATTTCACCTGTTTCATTTCATTCTTCTAAAATACCCTTAAGATAAGCTTAATATGTGACCTATTTAAAAGCATAAATAAATACACTTAAGTCCATTAGAGTCAGAGGTCATATTTGGCTTTACAAAGACATCATCTTTTTGAATAAGAACATCATAGAATTGCCCAGCCATGAATTGTAGGTTTTATGCCAGATCCTCCCCAACTACAATGAGCTTTTCCATTTAAATGATTTTTTCACTGGTGGAAGATTGAGTAGGGCAATAATCCTCTGAAATACTCTGTGGAGCTTTCAAGTATAAGAAAGCTTGAAGGTACTGCACATCCTTATTTTTAGGATCAATACAAATGCACGCAATTTGGTCATGTATGCACACACGCCTGCATAAACAGGTGGCCTTGAGAATTGCTGCAACCCTTTTGCAAAAGAAAAAAGTCAACTATTAGCAAGAATATTCTACTTTTGTACACATTTACAATCCATAAATTGAACTCCTAGAATTTATTCAAAACTAATCATTAATAAAAACATAAATACAATAGATATGTTCCTCCAATACTATAAATAATAATAATATATGGAATATTATAGCACACTAAAAATTATGATTATAGAATCCATATAGAAGAATATAAATTGTAGCATATTTTCTTGTAACATATTCTGTTATGAAAAGAGCAGATTTACCACTATGATTGCAACAGTGTTAAACAATATATATACATATTAAGCATACCTAGGCATACACACACATACCAAATGAAAATTCTTTGGTTAAGATTACATTAAACATTTTAAAAAACAGTATATTATTTTGCTTCAGCTAAATTAAATTTATTAATTGTAAGAAGATAAGCTTTCAAACACTGATATTTGCCAGCTAAACTTTATTATGAAACAAATAAGTTTAAAAGCACTAAGAACATTCCAGCATCATGACATTTTAATTATAACATCGCATTAGTGTACTCAAAGGTTTCTGAAAATTTATTTACGTTAAAGTTGCTAGAGTGAAAGTAAAAGGGGATTCCAGCGTCTGTGTGAAGATGTGATTTTGGGGTGATTAGGGGAGCAGTGGAGACCTGATTTCCGTTTTGGTGAAACAGTGACTGCAGAATTCATTCCTTTAAACATGACATTTCGGCTAAGAAGCCTGTAAGTGCCGTGAACACACACATGTGTCTGTCCCTCTGGTCATGGTATTCTGAGCCAGGAGTCAGGAGTTAGGGGATGTTCATAATCCAGTACAGGCAGCAGGACCTCGTGTATCAGATTTCTCAAGGCCAGTCAAAGAGGGTACTGTTCAGAGGGAAACCTGCAAATACTGGAAATTAGGTCAGTATGTTAGAGAACTAATTAGAACAGTCTCTTTATAAGAATCAGGAAATGTGTACCAGAGCTATTTCAGTAGCTGTGGGGAAGATTTACAAAGAGGGCGGAGCTTAGCTTTAGGCGAGGGGACCCGTTTAAAGAGAGGGGTTCCTGTTTCAACTGTTAGGAAACCCAGCTGTGTTTGTTTATCAGGGGAAATGGTAAGTTATGGAAGCTCTCCCAAACAACATCACTTTCCTCCACCAGAAGGAGGATGAAGATAGGTGTCTTATGGCAGACAGGCTTTGTCTGTCCCATTTGGGGGTCAGGGACAAGCTTCACAAAACCTTCGCATTTTTATTGGATAACAAGGAGGCAGAAACCTCGCCTGCTCGCCTGTTGCCTCGAGAGTCTGGGGGGAAGATAGGTCCCAGCTTGTTTGCTCACTAGGGACCAAATCACCCTTGGTGATTTTCGTCAACTGTCAGGAGTAGGCAGATATTTTTGCAGGACCGGGCAGGAAATTAGGCTATTAAATTACAGCCTTTCTCTGAGAGGCCCTGTCAGTCTGTTCTCCCCTTCCTACAGATGTTCTATCAAAGCAAGTCATTGTGACCATTTATCTTGCCAAACTTAAAATACCTTCCCCAGAACTAATTTTTCCCCCAGTACTTGAGGTCTTTGTACTCTCTGCCTTGCTTCCCTGATCTCGTATGGATCTAAGATTAATTTGCACCAGCGAGGAGTTCAACAACAAAATCAATTTCAATTGGGTCAGACGGGGTCACTGCGGGCCCAGGAGTGTGAGGAAAGAAATAGATTATTATCATTCCAGAAGCACAATGCTAAGGCTCAGTCTGAGGCGAGAGAAGCACATTCCCATAAAAGCAATAAATAATGCTTTTCAAAGCCTAAGAAACTAATAGGAATCGGGCTTGTTTTCCACCAGAGTTTACTGGATCTATACATAAGCAGGTCAGCTACGCCCTTGAGGAGGCAAGGACAATTAGCAAATGAGACTTGGGGTATCTCCTGTGCACGAGGCCCGTGTGCCCTTGTCACTGGTAGGGCCACTGATGGGTCTCCTGTCTTCTTCTTAGCATATTTAAATTAAGCTCTCACTGACTCTATAGAAATATTCTCTGGCATTTCACGTGAAGTGTGGTAGGACAGGACTTCAGAGCACTTCTCCTAAAAACAAGGCCAAACAAGGGTTGTATTTATTTCCCTTTGTCACTAAAATGTACCATCAGTGGAAAAGGCATCAGTGAGTAAATTAAAACTGAGCTGTGAACATCACGTTTTCAGCTTTTTACTTGGTCACTGAGGTGAAGAGAATACTACAAAGTTTTCTGTTCTTGCCTTATAAAACGGCAAAATGTATAATGGCTTATTGACAGTTTAATTAGTTTAAAATGTATTGGTGGCATGGAAAATATTCCTTATTACTCTTCTCTTCACTCAAAATGTGTTGGTGAGTATCAGCCACATAGAAATACATTGTGCTGAGTATTCAGAACAATGGATAGATGTATCAACCCTGGGTCTCATCCTCAATTGTGCTTGTGTCAGAGTGTCTCGCAGTTAAGAAACATTGGGATTAACAAAGAGTGCTTTTTAATTGGAAAATAAGGTAATGCCCTCTCTCTGTGCAAGTGCTTACTGTAGGTAGTACGTGCTAAGTCACTTCAGTTCTGTCCAGCTCTGTGAGACCTTATGGACCGTAGCCCGCCAGGCTTCTCTGTCCATAGGATTCTCCAGGCAAGAATACTGGAGTGGGTTGCCATGCCCTCTTGCAAAGGATCTTCCCAACCCAGGGACTGGACCCACGTCTCATGTCTCCTGCGTTGGCAGGTGGGCTCTTTACCACTAGCGCCAGCTGAGAAGCCTATTGTCTATAAGTGAAGGTGTTGTTTAGTTTAATTGCCACAAGGATCCTGGAAAATTGTACAACTCTGCTTTCAATCACACAGGTTGAAATAAGTTTTAGTTTATTTAAGCAAAGAGATTTATCGCAGGCTACTGATTGTCAAAAGCACTGAAGAGAAGCTGTGCTAGGCTGAGGTTTCAAGGTTGACTACCTCGATAATACACACCTTTTGCCTGCAGCCTCAGGACATCACAGCTGGTTCAAGAACCCATGATGTGGTTGGCCACTCCAAGGGCACATCACAGAATGGCTGTCTCTTACCTCCTCCGTCTCCTATGATCCAACGGTGAATCCAACATTCCAAGTAAGTCTGATGGACAGAAGAGATAGTGCGTCTAGAATCTTTGCTTCCATTAGTCTGAAAAATCAAGGGTTTTTTGTGTTTTTTTTTTTAGCTCTCCAGCATCTACACTCCTAAACAGGGTTGGACCAACCACCCAGCAGTACCTGCCACAGTAGTTATTATCCCAATTTTCATGGAAAGGAGTGAATTTGGGGAAGATTTCTGTAGCACAAATTCATTATAAAGCCCCCAGGAGAGCCAGGCTGAGTTAAATGCATCCCAAAGCTTCTCGCCACTCCACTCCATTGCACAGTCCACCAGCTGAGCAAAACTGCCATATGCACACTACTGTGTATAAAATTGGGAGACGGAAATGACAACCCACTCCAGTATTCTTGCTGGAGAATCCTGTGGACAGAGGAGACTGGAGGGCTGCTGTCGAGAGGGTCACACAGCCGGACACGACTGAAGGGACTTAGCATCCAATGCATGCATTGGAGAAGGAAATGGCAACCCACTCCAGTATTCTTGCCTGGAGAATCCCAGGGACAGAGGAGTCTGGTGGGCTGCCATCTATGGGGTCGCAGAGTCGGACATGACTGAAGCAACCTAGCAGCAGCAGCATGTATAAAATAGATGACTAATAAGAACCTACTGTACAGCGCAGACAGCTCAGTGCAGAGCTCTGTGGTGACCTCAATGGGAAGGAAGTCCAAGAGAGAGGGGAATATATATGCATATAGCTGATTCTCTTTGCTGTACAGCAGAAAGTAACACAGCATCATAAAGCAACTATATTCCAATTTTTTTAAAGTGTGCTTCTAAAGTCTTTACCTGCATTAGTTTTGAAGAGGAGAAAGATGCTGGTTCTCACTGGGGAGGGGGGGCACCCTGATGCGGAGACTCGCAGGACATCTCTGATGGGAGACGCCTCTGCAATATCCTTAGAAAGTGTGGAATGGAGATTGGAGCACGAAGCGGGAGAAGGGCCTTTCTAGCAGAAAAGCACTGTTGCGTGGATAAAGGCACAAAGGCAAAGGATCACAACGAAGGGCGAGACTTGTTAAAATGAGGATAAGTGAAGAGGCAATGGAAGGGGAGAAAGGGCCCAGAGACACGTTTCCTCATCCCACTGGGCTATGGTCTGCAATCTGGTCTGGGCGCCACAACGTCACTGAGGTATTTGAGATGGAAAGTGATGTGGTCAGACTGACACTCCATGAAAATCAGCCTCTTTGTCTGTGCTCCTGAGTAATGGAAGGAGACCTTTCCTAACTATGTGCTCACAACACAGTCAGAACTGGCAGCTGACCAGCTACCATGACTGGACTTGGCTCCTGGGTGACCCGTCCGTGTGGACAGCAATTGTAAGCTGGGAAGTCAGGGTCAGGGTGAGACACACAGAGCCCCGTTTCATGTAAAAGCAACAGTGTTCTGCTGTACACAAAACACTCATTTCTACAAACATCTGTGATTGTGTAAAGTGGTAGGGAAGGAAGCCTTTGGAATTCACAAGAGGGAAGAAAAGATCAAAGTGAGATGTGGATACAAATCAGTTCAGCTCAGTTCAGTCGCTCAGTCGTGTCCGACTCTTTGCGACCCCATGAATCGCAGCACGCCAGGCCTCCCTGTCCATCACCATCTCCCGGAGTTCACTCAGACTCACGTCCATCGAGTCAGTGATGCCATCCAGCATCTCATCCTCTGTCGTCTCCTTTCTCCTCCTGCCCCCAATCCCTCCCAGCATCAGACTCTTTTCCAATGAGTCAACTCTTCACATGAGGTGGCCAAAGTTCTGGAGTTTCAGCTTTAGCATCATTCCTCCCAAAGAAATCCCAGGGCTGATCTCCTTCAGAATGGACTGGTTGGATCTCCTTGCAGTCCAAGGGACTCTCAAGAGTCTTCTCCAACACCACAGTTCAAAAGCATCAATTCTTCAGCGCTCAGCCTTCTTCACAGTCCAACTCTCACATCCATACATGACCACAGGAAAAACCATAGCCTTGACTAGACGGACCTTAGTCGGCAAAGTAATGTCTCTGGTTTTGAATATGCTATCTAAGTTGGTCATAACTTTTCTTCCAAGGAGTAAGTGTCTTTTAATTTCATGGCTGCAGTCACCATCTGCAGTGATTTTGAGCCCCCCAAAAATAAATAAATAAATTCTGATGCTGTTTCCACTGTAAATGTCTTCATGGGGAAAAATACCTAAAGACCCTCAGTCCTGTGTTTGGATAATTATAAAAATAAAGTCCAGAATGAGTCCATCACCTAGTTCTCCCGAATGTACTGGAACTCGCTAAAATGGCATGAAGACAATCCCGCATTTCCTATGGCCAGTGAAGGAGGAGAGTCAGGAATTTAGTAGAATAAGATCTGTAGCCCTCCAGCCTCAGACTGGATGGGCCCAGAGCTAAATTACTGTCTCCTTATGAATATGAATTTGGGCTTCCTGGGTAGCCCTAGTGGTAAAGAACCCATCTGCCAATTCAGAAAATATAAGAGATGCCGGTTCGATCCCTAGGTGGGAAAGATCCCCTGGAGGAAGGCATGGCAACCCACTCCGGTATTCTTGCCTGGAGAATCCCATGGACAGGGAGCCTGTGGGCTACAGTCCATAGGGTTGCAAAGAGACGGACATGACTGAAATGACAGTACACATGCATGCTTCAATATGAATTCAGCCCAAGCCTCCGGGCAGAGCAAGACTTCCCTGGTGGCTCTGACGGTAAAGCGTCTGCCTACAATGCGGGAGACCTGGGTCCAGTCCCTGGGTTGGGAAGATCTCCTGGAGAAGAAAATGGCAACCCACTGCAGTATCCTTGCCTGGAAAATCCCATGGATGGTGGAACCTGATAGGCTACATACAGTCCATGCGGTTGCAAAGAGTCGCACACGACTGAGCAATGTCACTTCACTTGCGGGGAGAGCAGCAACGGAGGAAGGCCCCTCCCTCATGAGGAGACAATTGTTCTGTGCCCCCAGATCTGCTCTGATTGTGGCTGGGCACAAGCATGGTTCTGGCACATCATAACATTGCAGGCACTCACATGCATATGCACACACAGACAGGCATGTGTGTGCACACTCCCCACACACTTAAGCGCCAAACCCCTAAGGTCAACAGCATCATGACTAACAAAAAGCTAGAGCGTGGGAACTTGCCCTCAGCCCTGGGCATCGTAAGAGACCCATGGTAAACACTCACAGGAGAATGTCTGTGGGGTTGGTCCTGGTGAAGCAACATTACAGCCATCACTCCTCCTGGTCTTTCTGAAAGTGAAGTGAAAGTCACTCAGTTGTGTCTGACTCTTTGTGCCCCATGGACTATACAGTCCATGGAATTCTCCAGGCCAGAAAAATGGAGTGGGTAGCCTTGCCCTTCTCCAGGGGATCTTCCCAACCCAGACAGCGAACCCAGGTCTCCCACATTGCAGGCAGGCGATTTACTAGCTGAGCAACAAGGGAGCCTGATCTTTCAAGCCCTCCTCAGTTCAGTTCAGTCACTCAGTCTTGTCCGACCCCATGAATTACAGCACACCAGGCCTCCCTGTCAATCACCAATTCCCGGAGTTCACCCAAACTCATGTCCATTGAGTCGGTGATGCCATCCAGCCATCTCATCCTCTGTCATCCCCTTCTCCTCCTGCCCCCAGTCCCTCCCAGCATCAGAGTCTTTTCCAATGAGTCAACACTTCGCATGAGGTGGCCAAAGGATTGGAGTTTCAGCTCTAGCATCATTCCTTTCAAAGAACACCCAAGACTGATCTTCTTTAGAATGGACTAGTTGGATCTCCTTGCAGTCCAAGGGATTCTCAAGAGTCTTCTCCAACACCACAGTTCAAAAGCATCAATTCTTTGGCACTCAACTTTCATCACAGTCCAATTCTCACATCCGTTACATGACTACTGGAAAAACCATAGCCTTGACTAGATGGACCTTTGTTGGCAAAGTAATGTCTCTGCTTTTCAATATGCTATCTAGGTTGGTCACAACTTTCTTTCCAAGGAGTAAGAGTCTTTTAATTTCATGGCTGCAGTCACCATCTGCAGTGATTTTGGAGCCCCCCCAAAATAAAGTCTGACACTGTTTCCCCATCTATTTCCCATGAAGTGATGGGACCAGATGCCATGATCTTCATTTTCTGAATGTTGAGCTTTAAGCCAACTTTTCACTCTCCTCTTTCACTTTCATCAAGAGGCTTTTTAGTTCCTCTTCACTTTCTGCCATAAGGGTGGTGTCATCTGCATATCTGAGGTTATTGATATTTCTGCTGGCAATCTTGATTCCAGCTTATGCTTCTTTCAGCCCAATGTTTCTAGCCCTCCTGGAAAGATGGAATTGGAAATGAGAAGGAAAAACTGAGAATGCTTATTTATGGAATGGTGTCAGGTAAGAAGAGGTAACGATTTAATTAAACAATTGTAGCAGGCCTTTTAAAATATGTTTGTGAAAGCAGAAGCTGGAAATTTACAACAACCTTTCAACTTTCTAGAGACCTAGGTAAGCCTTAATTTTTCCAGTAATGGGGAAGGACAGGCGAATGAAAATAGAGAAAAATAAGACGTGTATACACACACATGTAAACACATATGTAAACAAGCAGTACACTTGCATGTATAGCCATATGCATATATATATATATATACACACACATGCTCACATACACACACAGAAACACATGTATATACAGTTTCAATAAAGCTTATTATCAAAATGTGACAGCACTTAACTAGACAGACTCTTTGAAAGTGCCTAACATTGGCAGGGGCACTAAGCGCGGGTGGCTGCGACCGGTGTGCGGCCGAGCGGAGCTACCCCACGTTCAAGGTCAGGGGCAGAAGCCGGGAGGACCCCATGCCCGAAGGGCGGCGGCCAAGAGGAGTTACCCCACGTCCGATGTCAGGGGCAGCGGCCGAGAGTGCCAGGCTGCAACGGCCCAGGAACGGCCGAGAGGAGCTACCCGGCACCCGAGGTCAGGGGTGGCAGCCGCGAGGAGCTACCCCATGTCTGAGGAGCGGTGGCTGAGTGGGTGCAGGAAGCCCTAGAGGAGCTATCCCACTTTGAAGGTCAGGAAGGGCCCCGGTGAGGAGATACCGCTTCTCCAAGGTAAGGAGCAGCGGCTGCGCTTTGCTGATTCCAAACAGGAAAAGGAGTACGTCAAGGCTATATATTGTCACCCTGCTTGTTTAACTTATATGCAGAGTACATCATGAGAAACGCTGGGCTGGACGAAGCACAAGCTGGAATCAAGATTGCAGGGAGAAATATCAATAACCTCAGATAAGCAGATGACACCACCCTTATGGCAGAAAGTGAAGAGGAACTAAGAAGCCTCTTGATGAAAGTGAAAGTGGAGAGTGAATAAGTTGGCTTAAAGCTCAACATTCAGAAAACGAAGATCATGGCATCTGGTCTCATCACTTCATGGGAAATAGATGAGGAAACAGTGGAAACAGTGTCAGACTTTATTTTTCTGGGCTCCAAAATCACTACAGATAGTGACTGCAGCCATGAAATTAAAAGACGCTTACTCCTTGGAAGAAAAGTTATGACCAACCTAGATAGCATATTGAAAAGCAGAGACATTACTTTGCCAACAAAGGTCCATCTAGTCAAGGCTATGGTTTTTCCTGTGGTCATGTATGGATGTGAGAGTTGGACTGTGAAGAAGGCTGAGTGCTGAAGAATTGATGCTTTTGAACTGTGGTGTTGGAGAAGACTCTTGAGAGTCCCTTGGACTGCAAGGAGATCCAACCAGTCCATGCTAAAGGAAATCAGTCCTGGGTGTTCATTGGAAGGACTGATGTTGAAGTTGAAACGCCAATATTTTGGCCACCTGATGCGAAGAGCTGATTCATTTGAAAAGACCCTGAAATGTTGGGAAAGATTGAGGGCAGGAAGAGAAGGGGACGACAGAGGATGAGATGGCTGGATGGCATCACTGACTCGATGGACGTGAGTCTGAGTGAACTCCGGGGGTTGGTGATGGACAGGGAGGCCTGGTGTGCTGTGACTCATGGGATCGCAAAGAGTCGGACACGACTGAGCGACTGAACTGAACTGAACTGAACATTGGCAGGAGAACTGAAGCACCCTGCACTCTGAATAGGAAGGTGAACATCTTTATGGAGACTTGTTTGACACCCTTATTGGAAACATTCATCATACCAGTGCATGGCCAGGTCTTTTTTTATTAGGATCTTATCCTAAAGATAAATAGGAATTTGCATATCGATTTATTTATAGGGAAATTCACTCAGTTCTGTTTTTAACAAAAAGAAATTGAAAAAAAAAACTCACTTTATGTAGTAGATTTGTGAATATTTAAAATACGACATTAAGCAGCCATTTAGAATTATATCATACCTATAAATGTATTCACATATATGAAGATCCTGAGTGGAATAAAAATAGCTTATAAAGCAAGTTATATACTATGAACCCATTTATATCCTCTAAGCATAAATATATATCATAAGAGCTGTAATAAGTTTTGAGCGAAGTCACTCATTTGTGTCTGACTCTTTGCGACCCCATAGACTGTAGCCTACCAGGCTCCTCCATCCATGGGATTTTCCAGGCAAGAGTACTGGAGTGGGTTGCCATTTCCTTCTCCAGAGGATCTTCCTGACCCAGGGATCGAACCCAGGTCTCCCGCACTGTAGGCAGATGCTTTACCGACTAGATGAAGAGAATACAGATGACTTTTATCTCCATTTCACGTAGGTGTTTTCAAAATATTTAACTACTAACAAATGAATGTGTGGTTTGATCATGGACATATATAAGCATACTTTGTGTTACATATTAGAAATCTGTTATTCATCACTACAGGAACTTCTTCAACTTTTCTCTTTCTGAATAGTCAATCCCCTTCAGAAACTGGTTGTAATTTTTTTAAATTCATCTCAATATTTTTACAAAGTATTTATAGCAATGACATGTTATCATGAGACAAATCTGGTAAAACTATAAAGTACGATGCAGCTTGTAACTTTTGGGAAAATTTAATAAGTGTATTATCATCAGAATAAAGAGTAATTCTCACATGGTCCGTTAAAATAGAGGAAATCACTGCTTTCCCTAAGTCACAAAAATGTTACCTTAGTAATCACCTGAAATTCTCCTTTGATCTCTTTCCTATCCTATGCAAGAGAATTCTAATACATTTGCCTGTTTGTGGGCATGCTTTCCATTATGCATCCTATTCTCCTTGTTCCGCAGCCTTCTATTCAGCCAAGACGATACTTATGAAAGAGAAAACTCTTTACGTGTATGTTTTCTGTGGTTAGGACTCCTGTGTTCAAACAATACATCTGAGAGAATGTCGAGCCTGAACTATGAAGGTCAGGAAATGTGACCTGTGTTTCATTGAGATGGTGCCACATGGGGAAGAAGCCAAGAACCCTGAGTTGGAGTCCCAGCCCCACTATTCTAAAGCTGTTTGTCTCCAGCTTGATTTTTAGTCTCTCTGACTTCAGTGGACTGATGTCTGAATGAATTCCAAAATTCTTTCTCTCTTTCCTTCTTGCAAGTTTCACTTCACATGAGTTAATATGAGGACCAACCAAAGCCTCGTGAAAATTTGGCAAGTATAAACGTTTATCTAAATGTTGTTGAATTAATAATACATACATATTAACTATAAGATGATTCTATATTATTATCTCTAATCATTCTCTGACCCCTTGTTCTTCACAGCAAAGCTCTTCCTTTCTCAATAACTCATCAAGGCCAAAAAAAAAAAAAAAATACATGGCACTGAGGTGGGCCCCTTAAATCTGCACTCCAAGGCAAAGAGGTAAAGAATAAAAATAAATTTATCATCTGACATATGAAACAAAATAAAAATAGCAATAAATAATACATAAAATCATAATAAAGTAATGTAAAAATATATCCATTTCTATGCCAGTGCCAAGCACTGATGTACGTTATTTTCCATAGACTGACATATATTCCATATGGCGATTCCATAAGCAGATCCATCATTATCTCCATTTTACATCTGAAGAAACTGAAACAAAAATCAAGGTGACACAGCAAGCAAAGTGTGCCAAGACAGTCTAGCTCCACAGCTGTCTCCTTCGACATGTGGCTTCTTCCATCTCAGAATCATTCTGAAGAGAGTTCAGTTCACTCGCTCAGTCGTGTCCGACTCTGCGACCCCATGAATCATAGCACGCCAGGCCTCCCTGTCCATCACCAATTCCCAGAGTTCACGCAGACTCACATCCATTGAGTCCGTGATGCCATCCAGCCATCTCATCCTCGGTCGTCCCCTTCTCCTCCTGCCCCCAGTCCCTCCCAGCATCAGAGTCTTTTTCAATGAGTCAACTATTTGCATGAGGTGGCCAAAGTACTGGAGTTTCAGCTTCAGCATCATTCCCTCCAAAGAAATCCCAGGGCTGATCTCCTTCAAAATGGACTGGTTGGATCTCCTTGCAGTCCAAGGGACTCTCAAGAGTCTTCTCCAACATCACAGTTCAAAAGCATCAATTCTTCAGCACTCAGCTTTATTCACAGTTCAGCTCTCACATCCATACATGACTACTGGGAAAACCATAGCCTTGACTAGATGGACCTTTGCTGGCAAAGTAATGTCACTGCTTTTGAATGTGCTACCTAGGTTGGTCATAAGGTTCCTTCCAAGGAGTAAGCATCTTTTAATTTCATGGCTGCAGTCACCATCTGCAGTGATTTTGGAGCCCAAAAAATAAAGTCTGACACTGTTTCCTCATCTATTTCCCATGAAGTGATGGGACCAGATGCCGGGATCTTCATTTTCTGAATGTTGAGCTTTAGGCCAACTTTTTCACTCTCCTCTTTCACTTTCATCAAGAGGCTTTTTAGTTCTTCTTCACTTTCTGCCATAAGGATGGTGTCATCTTCATATCTGAGGTTGTTGATATTTTTCCTGGCAATCTTGATTCCAGCTTGTGTTTCTTCCAGCCCAGTGTTTCTCATGATGTTCTCTGCATATAAGTTAAATAAGCAGGGTGACAATATACAGCCTTGATGTACTCCTTTCCCGATTTGGAACCAGCCTGTTGTTCCATGTCCAGTTCTAACTGTTGCTTCCTGACCTGCATACAGATTTCTCAAGAGGCAGGTCAGGTGGTCTGGTATTCCCATCTCTTTCAGAATTTTCCACAGTGTATTGTGATCCACATGGTCAAAGGCTTTGGCATAGTCAATAAAGCAGAAATAGATATTTTTCTGGAACTTTCCTGCTTTTATGATGATCCAGTGGATCTTGGCAATTTGGTCTCTGGTTTCCCTGCCTTTTCTAAAACCAGCTTGAATGACAGAAATTTCATGGTTTACTTACTGCTGAAGCCTGGCTTGGAGAATTTTGAGCATTACTTTACTAGCGTGTGAGATGAGTGCAATTGTGTGGTAGTTTGAGCATTCTTTGGCATTGCCTTTCTTTGGGATTGGAATAAAAACTGATCTTTTCCAGTCCTGTGGCCACTGCTGAGTTTTCCCAATTTGGTGGCATATTGAGTGCAGCACTTTCATAGCATCATTTTTCAGGATTTGAAATAGCTCAACTGGAATTCCATCACCTCCACTAGCTTTGTTCGTAGTGATGCTTTCTAAGGCCCACTTGACTTCACATTCCAGGATGTCTGGCTCTAGGTGAGTGATCATACCATCGTGATTATCTTGGTCGTGAAGATCTCTTTTGTACAGTTCTTCTGTGTATTCTTGCCACCTCTTCTTAATATCTTCTGCTTCTGTTAGGTCCAGACCATTTCTGTCCTTTATCAAGCCCATCTTTGCATGAAATGTTCCCTTGGTATCTCTAATTTTCTTGAAGAGATCTCTAGTCTTTCCTATTCTGTTGTTTTCCTCTATTTCTTTGCATTGATCGCTGAGAAAGGCTTTTTTATCTCTTCTTGCTATTCTTTGGAACTCTGCATTCAGATGCTTATATTTTTCCTTTTCTCCTTTGCTTTTCGCTTCTCTTCTTTTCACAGCTATTTGTAAGGCCTCCCCAGACAGCCATTTTGCATTTTTTTTCATTTCTTTTCCATGGGGATGGTCTTGATCCCTGTGTCCTATACAATGTCAGGAACCTCCATCCTTAGTTCATCAGGCACTCTATCAGATTTAGTCCCTTAAATCTATTTCTCACTTCCACTGTATAATCATAAGGGATTTGGTTTAGGTCATACCTGAATGGGCTAGTGCTTTTCCCTACTTTCTCCAATTTAAGTCTGAATTTGGCAATAAGGAGCTCATGATCTGAGCCACAGTCAGCTCCCGGTCCTGTTTTTCCTGACTGTGTAGAGCTTCTCCATCTTTGGCTGCAAAGAATATAATCAATCTGATTTCGGTGTTGATCATCTGGTGATGTCTTTCTGAAGACAACCAAGGGGAAATTTTCTATATGCTGTTTTCATTTGATCCTGTGTTCCAGTTGTGACTTTAATAGAACACAGAGTACTGTGATGAAAAGGGAAGGGCCCACCATTTACTGAGCTCAGTCATGGTCTCTTTGGCCGAGTACAATTTGTACTGAGAAGCATAAAGTTGTAGAATTGGGATCTTAGATGAATTATTGGTAAAGGTCAAGGGTCAAAGCAAACAGGCTCTGGAGCAGCTTGGTTTATTTCCTTCTCTTTGATTTAATTACTTCTGAAATTTTTCTCCCTATTTATAAACAAATATAACTATTTTCATTATTTTTCAAGGACTCTCTTCATTTATTGAAGTTATTTGCAACAAGGAAATTGAACTAGAATGAGATCCAAGAGATTCTTCTTCATTTACACTTTTCTATTAACACACAGATGAGACAGTTTGGAAGACTACCTTCAATGCCAACAACGGTGATGGTATGTTGACTACAACAGGGTATAGCCACATAATTTTGCATTTCTTCCCTGAATTTAATGGTCTTTGAATTCTTTATTTCATAGATTAGAAAATTTAGTGTTTCATGGGGTACTATTTCCAAAATTAAAGCTTTAATCTTTCAGTTATTAAACCTTAATACTTCTAAAGCATTATGAGTTGTAGTGAATAAGGAAAAAAACAGGTTTATATATGTGTATCATCCTACCAACAGTGTGATAAGGAAAAATTAAAAGAAAATACTCCTGAATTGACAGGGCCCTCAAGAATAAGTATATTGGTATTCTGAGTGTACTCAAAGCATTCTAAAATAGATACATAGGACAAATTGTCAATGCTTTGATCCAGCAAGATTCATTTTTTTTTTCCTTTTTAATTGTGATTTCTTAAAGTTTTATCTTCTTTTCCTCTTCTCACTGTCATTTGGAGCATCTCTATCAGACAAGTTTTGAAATCCTAAACTAAAAAAAAAAATTAACAATGTATTCGATTTGTGGTGTTATACTTTGCAGGTCTTCAGGATTCCAAAAGTGTTCAGAAACCTTAAGAGATATTTCTCTCCATCTGGTAGATTCTGGTGGCTTCTAGGGTGGATACAAGTTCTAGGACCCAGGTCTGAGATGAAGGCCATGACTTCTGACCAGTGAGAATGTAGCCAGAAGCTCACTGGCATTGTATTTCTAAACAGAGCCAAATTAAACCACATTATTACACATTAGTGATACTACGGCTTCCTAGAAAATTAAGTGTGTTTTGTTATTATAGGAATGCACTGGCAATTAGTAGATGTGCTTGATTTAAAATTTTAATATGTTTATTCACTGTTACTATTGTATGATGTTATCCCACACAATTTCGGTTTTTTTCAGCAGCTTCATTATAAGAGAACAACATCTGTAGGCAGAGAAAGTTATGATTGACACACGTACAATTAGAGTATTGCATAGCAAGTTTGTTTTTTTAAGTATGAGACACCTCCTTGGTAAAATATGCCTACTGTAAGTGGAATAACTTTGTACTCTAAACAATGAGTAGATGGGTTGGTTGAAAACAAAGCATTATTTTTTTAGTTAGCCGTACGAGAATAAAAAGGAAGCTCTCCAGCAGCAGAGGGCTGGCCACAGAGGGACAAAATGATGCCCACTCACACAGATGTGATGCCCACAAGGGAAATGGTAAAATATGTTTCCCCTCACCTCTGAGTCTCATTTGTAGGAAGCCTGTGAATGCAACGTAAAAATAGAAAAGCAAACTTCCAGCATTAAAAAAAAAAAGTTAGTTGCTCAATTGTGTCCAACTCTTTGTGACCCCATGGACTGTAGCCTGCTAGGCTCCTTTGTCCATGGGAATCTCCAGACAAGAATACTGGAGTGAGTTGGCATGCTACTCCAAGGGATCTTCCCAACCCAGGGATTGAACCTTGCATTCCCACATTGAGGGCAAATTCTTTACTCTCTGAACCGTGAGGGAAGCCAGCATAAAAGTCCCGGGGAATTCCTTGTACTCAAGTCCATGGTACCTGTAAGTGACATATAGCAGTCAGCCCTGGAAGTGGTGACAGACCCAAAGCCTTGGTCCTCAGGAGCTCAGGATGCCTCGGGTCAGCAGACTCACGTCCATTCTAGCTGAGCAGAAAGACATGGGTGCTGGAGATTCGGCCTGAGGACAGTGGTTCCTGGGATGCTCTTTCAGCTCAGTACTGCGTGGTAGCTGCAGCAGGGTGCTCAGGGGTGCCTGGGTGGTGGGTGCCTGCCTAGATGGTGGACCTTGGTGCAGCCACCATGGGGCAGCACCCTCTCAAGTCACCCCTGGAGACTTTGGATGGAAGCCAGTCCTGGGCTCTCTTCCTCCTTATGTCTGAGTAGGTCAGATGCTAAAGAAGTGGGCTTCAGTGCAGGGCTTTGTTGTAACCTAGGAGCCTGAGTGACAGCCAGTGGCTTTATACACACCTGTCTACTCAGATTTGCTTTTCTGGGGTATACTTGGGAGATTTAGGCTAATTGGGAATTCCATGAGAACTTTTGGTTGGTACCATTGAACTGTACCATCATCAGACAATAATGAGCATGATAATAAAAGCATAATGATATTTTACCTAATAGATACTTAAGTTTCTAACGTTTGGAGTCCAATGTGTAGACTCATTAAAATAAATCACTGAAAGTGATTTGGAAAGGTTTTAAATCGTACTTATATCTATATTTGTCTATAGAGACAAATATTAATATGTTAGGCTCTTCAAAAATGTAAGAACCCACTTTCACAGAGAATATCATTTTGAGTTGCTGAGATACATCCTTACTCTTGGTTCTTCAAGTGAGTAGTGGAATGAAACAGCTTTATTTTAATTGATATTTTCAAAACATGGAAAAGCTTCAAAAGTGATATGTTTTCCCATAAAATCACTACAAAGAAAATCACTTTATAGGAGAGACAATTTGTTTTATTATTGTTATACTATTTCCCCAGATGACTGCAATATATAGTCACTTTCTAAAAATCTAGAAAATATAAAATATATATTAAAGTTACACTAATTACATTACCCCAATAAATCAAGTGTTAATGATGGGTGTTCAAACACATCTGTGATTATATGTATAGATAACATAGATGACCCTTTATCTATTATCCTTAGTTTACATTGGGGTTCACTCCTGGTGTACATTCTATGAGTTTCAACAATGCCTGATGATGTATATCCATCATTACAGCTTCATAAGGGATAATTTCAGTGTCCCATGCATTCTGTGTGCTTCATCTAGTCATTTCTCTCTTCCTTTAAAACCTGGAGACCACTGATGTTCACTATTTCCATAGTTTTACCTTCCTGCTTTGGGCTCCTTGGGTCCACCAGGTACAGAAAGAAGTGTCTGCACAGCTATTTCATAGCCCATTTCCTTAGTTTTCTGTTACTTTCTGAGCACACGGCCACCCAGCTAGAGCTGACATTTCCCAGTTTGCCTGTCGATGTGGGCCCATGTCTAGGTTTTGGCCAATAGAAGGCAAACAGAAATTATGTATGGAACTGTCACTGCTCTTGATAAAGAATATTTTCCCCTCTCCATGGCTTGGAGCCAAATGTGGAGGTGAATCTTGATGTCTGCAGACACAGAGGACAGAGACTGGGAATGGAGGAATGAGAAGGAACAAGAAGTGGGCTTTTGAGTAACCCAAGAGGAAGACCAGGCTCACCAGTCTGATCAGTTGTAATGCAACATGAGACATAAACTCCTGTTCTATAAAAGATTCATGGTCGGGGGCTTTTATTAGAGCATCTTAAACTTTACCTTAACACACTATTCTCTTATTAAGCCTGAACACAATTTTATTCTTGTTACATACTAATTGGAAGCATCATGCTGATATTTTGTTTTTATATATTCTATGTCAGATTTTTTGAAATGCTATTTTTGTTAAATATACATGTACATGAGAGTATTAGCAATATTTTTTCTTTTCATCAAGTCTTGAATGAGTTGGCTTTATTGACACTATCTACTTTTGAGAGTTTGACAAACCCCCCTTATATAGTTCTCATGGTGTGGTAATATCAGAGATGGTTAAGTCTTTGATTTTCTATTCAGTGTATTTCACACAAATTATCTTGCTTCTTTTCTCTTCTGTGGTCTTTAGACTTTTAATGTTTTCATTTTATAAGTCAACTTTTAAATAAGTCTTCAAATTCATCATATATTTGGTAAATTATCCTCTTAGTGTCCATAATGTTTTCTCTGTGATTATTTATTAATTTTAAGCTCTCTGAACACAGTGACTCTTGGGGTGGAGTTTGCACACATGGGGTCCTCTTTTGCTTCACTGCATCCCTGGAGAATACCAGTGAAGGGCATCTCTGCACAGGGGTCACTAGCATCTGTGGTTCTCACTCTACAGTCACGGGGATGGGAGCTGAGTCTCCACCAGGACATAAGCAACTTTAAGTCAGACTTTTCTAGACTGTTTAAGAATTCAAATGAGGGGTTGAGTTAAAACAAACAAACACTGAGGCTTTGAAGCCCACACAATTTGTATTGCCTCTATTTTTAATCAGCCATTGGAAGAAACTGAAATTTGCCCCCTTCAGCTGCTCTTGGGAATGACTGCAGGACTCGGTTTATTCAAAGAGGAGCATCAGAAGGGTGTCTACAACAAGAAACTTAGAACAAT
Source organism: Budorcas taxicolor (assembly GCF_023091745.1). Classification (NCBI taxonomy): domain Eukaryota; kingdom Metazoa; phylum Chordata; class Mammalia; order Artiodactyla; family Bovidae; genus Budorcas; species Budorcas taxicolor. The sequence continues at coordinate 150,899,413 of NC_068920.1, read as the reverse complement.
GGCTCTGCTTGTACAGAAAAAAATTGATATGAGCTTTTCTATTCTTGCCTGAGAGCTCAGCAGGCAAAGAATCTGCCTGCAATGCAGGGATATAGGATACAGGGGTTCGATCCTTGGGTCCAGAAGATCTCCTAGAGAAGGAAATGGCAACCCACTCCAGTAGTCTTGCCTGGAGAATTCCATGGGCAAGGAGCCTGGAGGGCTCCATAGTGTTGCAAAGAGTCAGATGCGACAGAGCAACTTTCCTATCACTTTCAGTCTTCTTAGAAACTAGAATAACTTTGCCACAACAGGTATTAAGAAAAGATGGATCTTAGGAAGTCTGAATAGTGTGGAAAATTAAATTGAGCTTTGCAAGGCATCATTTATCACCAGAGCAAACAAAAACCAACTCAAAAGCAAATGTCAACCAAAATGGAAATATCAAGGGACATAGATCCAGGAAAGGAGAAACAGAAAAAGGGTCTGTTTACTCTTCACGTACAATAGCTAGGAGCTACACAGAAACAGTTGATTTACAATACCTGTTGTGAACTAGTTCTCCCTATTTTAACTATGAAGAAATGTGCTGACTCAACTGCATAGCTCTTTCCAATGAACAGAACACTAAAAAGACTTTGAACTGGAGTTCAGGAGCCTCCCATTTGGTTCCAGCACCAGGTGGTCACATCTGCTTCCCTTGTCTTATCTAAAGAAATGAGAAGAAATCACTTGATTTTCTTATTCAAAATAGTTGTTGAGAATCACATATTATGATGCATACATAAATCTTATCTTCGGAAAAGCAGAAGCCACCAGCATCAATCTGCCTTTTTTGTAAAAACTTTCTTACTGGAATGAAATCATATAACATAAAGCTATCATTTTAACTATTTTTCAGTATTCAGTTTAGTGACATTATTTGCATTCATGATGTTCAGTTTGCTTTTGTAGCTGATAAGATTGTTTGAGGCATGATGTGAGTAGTGAACTAAAACATCACGATTATCTTATTTTGGCTCAGAACAGGAAATAGTCAATTATTGAAAAGGATCCTTCCCAGGAAAGATGGTAAAAAATTTTTTTTAAAAATCAGATGTTCAGGGGTCTTTAAAAATCCTACAGTTCAACTGAGGTATAAACAGATGAAATGTCTTGTCAAAACCACAGCTTTAGATGGTGCAGATGTTGCAATCAAGTTGATGAGACAAAATTTTAGCAAGACCCGTAACGTCTATACCTCAGGAATCAGCATGAGTTATGGACCACTTACCAGTAATGAATGGACTTCGTAGCAGCATTCACTAGTTGCCCTGCTCATCTTGTCTTGAGTAATTACCTTAAATCAAGTCAAGATGTGAAATCACAGATCAACAGCTTACTCAGACAAATACTTTTTTTTTTTAAAGAAAGAACTTTATTAAGTGTATGAAGTCCTGATACGTGCAATAATTCTTGACCTTTAGTTGGGCTTTTTAAAAAATGGCTCCAGTTTTTCAGCAGTCTGATTCTAATATTGAAGCACCATGTTTGTTTCAGTGTTTTAACTTTATCAGGTCTTTGCTTAGTTTTTTTTTTTTTTTTTTCAGTGCCAGTGCTGGCTTTATAGAAGTGCAACTGGTGAAGGCACACGGACCCTACGCTGAGAAGGACCATAGGCTTGGTTTCATGCTCTGTTGCCCCAGAATTCACAACACTTTCATCTTGGAGCTTGTGTTTTGTAGGGGACCTTCTGTGGAAAGGCCTAGCAGGCGGGTGGTCAGAGGACAGACAGACGGCATGGGCTGACATTGTGTCTGTCTGTTTCCTCCCCATTCTCCAAGGGTGTTTATATGAGCATGGGATTCTGAGGACCCAGGGCTTGGCGTGTGGGAATGAGGCTCAAAGCAGTGCGGGCCACACCACAGAGTAAATGGGCCACTGGCAGCCCCAAGATGCCAGAATTTGCTTAAATGCAGAGAGAAGGCAATGGGGTTCTGAGGAACAGGGATGATCGGGGCCTATCCCGTTCTTTCTCACTCACTTTATTTCTCTGTGTTTGCTGCTACTTACATGGAAAATAGTAGAACAAAGGGAACTGTGGACAGCCCATAATTTCCCTCTCAGCCTTGAGCCTAAGATGGAGACTGTTGGGAGGACGTGTGTATGTCAAGAAGTGAAACAAAGACAGAGAGTTTCGTGCTGCCTTTCCACTGTCTTGGTAAGAATCAAATATATATGCACATGTGAGTCATGTGATATCAGTTGTGCAGTTTGGATGACTCTGTTTGCTTTTTTAAAAACAGAACATGATTATATTTTAATACCAAAATACAACACATCACAGTAAATGGATGGCAATAAGACATGGTATTTCATTTGCATTGCATGACAAATGGTTAACATCTTTACTCATAAATGAGTTTTTAGAAACCAGCAACAAAACACTGATATACCAAGGGAAATGAAACACACACACACACGAAAATAAAATAACGCATGTGACTACTAAGTATTAAGTGTATATGAAGATGATTGAGCAGATCAATAACAGAAGAAAAGCAATTTCTTTGTAATAACATATTAACAAAGACGAAAAATCTAGCAGGTTTAGAAAACAGACCCACATAGACAGACACTGGGGGCTGAGAATTTGAGGTCACATCTATATCGGGGGAATCTGTAGTTTGGACTCAAAATATAAATTTTGGATATGGTTGGTCTGATCAGTTCCAATTTGTTGGGATTATTTCAACACATTAGTTGGATAAATTTACAATTTATACATAAACCTTGGTACTTCCAAGAAAAGATACCTTCGCCAATCTTCGTTTTTAATCTTAATGTTGGTGATTTTGCATACAAGTGAATTGTTCTGACATTTGCACTTAAAGCTAGCATTGAACAATGCTAACGATGAATGATGAAATACAGCTAATAGTTGTTAAAATTATTGCATCTTAAGAAGAGTGAGAGTGAAAGTTAGTCACACATCATGTCAGACTCTTTGCAATCCTATAGACTGTAGCCTGCCCGGCTACTCTGTCCACAGGATTCTCCAGGAAAGAATACTGGAGTGGGTTGCCAATTCCTTCTCCAAGGGATCTTTCTGACTGGGGGATTGAACCCAGGTCTCCTGCATTGCAGGCAGATTCTTTACCAACTTAGCCACTAGGGAAACTGCTTTAAGAAGAGTGAAGAAGCAAATAAAAAGTATCGTAAGTTGAGAAAGAGATCACAGAAGAAAGGAAAAACTGTGTATTTTAGCAGCTATGATGGAACATTTTTTTGCTTTTTAGATGGGAGGACTCACCTTTTCTTTTGCATAGAACTTTGCAAGTTCCGTAGTAGCCTCTGCTCGAAGCAATGCCAGTTTTGACTTTGTTAAATGTGGTGGCATATTATGGTTTTGATTCTAAGTAAAAGGTGCAAAAATGTATGAGATTCTAAAATGCTTCTGCATTTTTTTTAGTGTTTCAATACAAATAAGACAAGAAAAAAGAAAGAAGCCCATATGAAGTAAATTTACCTTGAAGATATCAACCAAGAATAGGTGAAGTACTATTCTAAACATATTTTTGTAATTAATATAGTGTGAAACTTTCATTATTTCTTCACAAATACCTAAGTTCATCAATTTCCCATATAATGTAAAATATGATCCCATTTAATGAGAAGCCAGGCCTTCTGTGTCTCAGTACAGGACCTGCTCAGCGCCAAGGTTTCCAAGGGACTGTGGAAACCCCCTCACCATTTACAGGCATCCACGGACCATACCCTTATCTTGTCTTCTGTTTACATCCTCTAGCCAGTCACTTATTCCAGAGTTAGTTCTCAGGCACCATATTTCTACCTTTAACCTCAATCTAAGCAAAACCATCCATGAAAATAATTTCAACAAAGGAGTATTTTTTAATGCATTAAAATTAATGCTTAATTTTCAAAATAAAGATGTGTAAAGCATGCATCTTAGGAAATCATTTTCCAACTCGATTTCATGTTGATACTCTCTTAAGATGGGCAAAAATAAAAATTAGTTTGCTGACTTTTCAATCTTGAGAAAGTTTTAAAATTAAATATATATATATATAGTTTTTGCATCCCTTGGTGACATGTCGCATGTTGGTGATCTGTTCAAGCACCTAAACGTCATTGACTGAATGACAAAAAGGGGACCTGTAATCTAGGGGTTCACCAGCCTCTTGCCTCCCATGAAGAGCTCCTGTTGGCTGTGTTTCCTGGACGTTCCTTAGGAAGCCTGTGGCCTTGCCTCTCCGTCTCTTAAGGTTCCCCCCTCCTCCAGTAACCACGACTAAGTGGAGAACTAATGTCTCCAGGAAATCATCTCTCCGTCCTCTGTAAGCTCAGCCTCTCTGGTAAGTGGAGAATCAGAGTCTCCAGGAAACCATCTCTCCTTCCCAACCTCAGGTTCTCAGGCAGTTCATTCCATAGACTGGCAGCTCTTTCTGAAGATTTTCCATTGCCTTGAATCAGGATCTTTTCCCTTGAAAATGTACTCCGCAGTCCTTACTTCAGTTTGGAGGTGGGAGAAGGCAGCATAGATGCGATTGTTGCCTTTCGCATCAGCATTTTCACTCTTCAGGGTAATTATTCCACCTCCCACACATCCTCTAGGGTAGATGTCTCTTTCAGGATGCTCCCAGACAGCAAGTTAATCAGCCCTGTCTCCAACCTCCCTCTCTCCTCTTATTTCATCAAGGGAAAAAGCTTTTCTCCAGGATCTGAGCAAATGTCGTCATCCTTCTCAAACTGACTTTAGAAATGGATCAGTTTTGAAAAGGCATAAATTACTTGGTACTTTGCTTGTGACAAGCCGGGCCAGCTATGATTTACAGAGTAAATGGGAGGGGCTGGCCAGCAAGCTTCTCTGGCTCCTGCTTGTGGAAGAGATAAGCTAGTGAAATCCATGGAAATGGCCTTAACGAATTTTGGAGTGAGTGAGTGAAAGTCACTCAGTCATATCCGACTCTTTGCGGCCCCATGGACTATACAGTCCATGGAATTCTCCAGGCCAGAATACTGGAGTGGGTAGCCTTTCCCTTCTCTAGGGCATCTTCCCAACCCAGGGATTGAGCCCAGGTCTCCCACATGGCAGGCGGATTCTTTACCAGCTGAGCCACCAAGGAGGCCCAAGAATACTGGAGTTGGTAGCCATGCCCTTCTCCTGGAGATTTTCCTGACTCAGGAATAGAATGAATTTTGGAGAAATTGTGCAAATGCAAATGCTATTAGAAAGTAGCTTAAAGAACCCCTCCCTGTCTGATTGTGGGGAGCTCGTGTTGACACACAGCAATCACTTTCACAGTCACATCTTGCCTCAAGTAGGTAGCTGGCTTTCCTCCCTTTATTATAAATGTCCTAACTTGAAGCTTTAAGAGGTTTGAGATGGCTAATTGCAAGATCTACTCCTTCCCTCTTCATTATCTGGCAATTCCGCATCATGCTTGGATATTCAGCTTTAGGTGAAGACACCTTTATCTGCCTGTGAATTCACCATCTTCACAGAAGCATTTCTGTGGCTGAGCTAACCCCCAGAGGAAAGCACTGTTCGGAGCAGAGGAGTTCAACCAGAGGCCACTCTTGGAATATATGTGAGGAAGAGTGAGAGGCAGGGGAGGGAGAGATCTCGCTGTGCCTTTGGAGAGAAATAAAAATAGCTGTGAATGTTATCATTTTCAAATTGGTACTAGGAACTGGGAGACGTGATCCACATACCAAGTGACAGCGGGCATGATGCAGCCCCACCAGATAAAGGCCCGAGGGAGGCGTGTGATTAAGCCGTTGTTATCAGCTCCTGGCCAGGGCGGCAGGCGGCCAGGACAGCCGGCAGTGCTTGCAGCCCGTCTGCTGGCCCTGTCCGCCTACCTTTGCAGATTCGTCTAAAGGGGAACACAGAACCCTGAGCTTGCCCGTCAAATTGCAGGGCCAAGGGGTGGGGGCGGGGCGGGATGAACGTTTCCAAACCCGGGCGGTCTTAAACACTGTTTTCCCCATCACCGGAAAGGAATCAAGCTTGTTGTTGAAGATGATCACAATGGAACATCTGCCTTTTTTGTTTCATTCCAGCAATTTGCGATTCTCACTACAGCCCCCTTTCCATAATGACAGTTGATATTTAGACTTACACAGTCTCTCTTGTCTGAAAGATGTAGAGATCTAATACTGAAGAAAAGGAGCCTTCACATTTCTCAAAGCCCCACCTTTGCTTACCGTCTCCTAGTCTGAAAGAATATCCCCCTCCCCTGGAGCATGCTACGAGGGGGTGGATGATAAGGAGGCAGAAACATAGATGTTGCATATTTAGAATAAAAAGAAAGATTTAGGATGAAAACTAAGAGACAGATTTTAGACTTAAATTTTCTTAATTGGAGAAATGATCTACCCCATGATAAGGCGAAAACCATATCAATGCCTTTGAGGATAGATGTCTGACACAGACCTTTTGTGTGTTTGGGCAGCAACCCTGCAGAGCCAGCCCTTTGGTCCAGAGACAGCTTTTATGACCGATGGATTATACAGCTACCTTGGGCAAGTACTGCCTTAAACCCAAAAGTGAAAGTGTTAGTTGCTCAATTATGTCCGACTCTTTGCAACCCCGTGGACTGTAGCCCACTAGGCTCCTCTGTCCTTGGGATGCTCCAGGCAAGAGTACCGGAGTGGGTAGCCATTCCCTTCTCCAGGGGATCTTCCCAACCCAAGGATCAAACCTGGGTCTCCCACACAGCAGGCAGATTCTTTACCAGCTGAGCCACCAGGGAATTAAACCCAAGGGACCTTCTAAAAAACTTTGGACTTGATCCTTAACCTCTAGAGCTGGAAATCCACAAAACAAATGATGTTTTCTTAAATGAAAAATTAAAGGGCACTGTTTATGTGTACCAACCATGGGAAAGGTACTGTGTCTCCACTGGGACGCAGTCCACCTCCTTTCTCAGGCCACTGTAGGCTCACAGTTTGGGCAAGGAGGTGGCTTTTATAGAAGTTACCGCCATATCCTTATTCTCATAATTAAGCCCTGCAGATTAAGTCATTATTCTCTTGGCTTCAACTGGATTTCTCTCCCAAATTTTTCACCAAGTTTATTTCTAAAGACTTCAATATTCATCACTAAAATCTGTATCCTACAGATTCACAAACTCGCTAAAAAATTGTTATGATATTCAAATAAGTCTGAATGTTGTTCAGTCACTCTGCTGTGTCCAGTTCTGTGTTGCCTCCTGGACTGTAGCCCGCCAAACTCCTCTGTCCATGGAATTCTTCAGACAAGAATCCTGAAGTGGGTTGCCATTCCTTCTCCAGGGAATCTTCCCAAACCAGGGATCCCACCTGCATCTTCTGCACTGGAGGCAGATCCTTTCCCACTGAGTTTCCTGGGAGGCTCAAATTATAGGCTTTGTAAACCCCTTTTTAGGTATGGTACTGGATTGCATACCAAAGAAATAGCGCCGAAAAATTGATGCCTTTCAACTGTGGTGTTGGAGAAGACTCTTGAGAGTCTCTTGGACTGAAAGGAGAGCAAATCAATCCATCCTAAAGGAAATCAGCCTTGAATATTCATTGGAAGAACTGTTGCTGAAGCTGAAACTCCAATCCTTTGGCCACCTGATGTGAAGAACTGACTCACTGGAAAAGACCCTGATGCTGGGAAAGTTTAAAAGTGGGAGGAGAAGGGGATGACAAAGGATGAGATGGTTGGATGGCATCACTGACTCAATGGACATGAGTATGAGTAAACTCCAGGAGTTGGTGATGGACAGGGAGGCCTGGCATGCTGCAGTCCATGGGGTTGCAAAGAGTTGGATATGACTGAGCAACTGAACTGAACTGGTTTGAATATTCATATTAGAATTTGCTCTTTTCTTTTTTGTTAAATTCAAATCTTCTAGCAAGACTTGAGATGAATCTCTGGAATACTTTATATTGACTTTGCAATATTGTATATTAAACTTTTCCCTTAATTAAATTGAAAGTGGGGGATCGTATTAGAAAGGTAAACAATTGCAGTGCTTGTCATCAGCGACTAAAGTTTTCTTTCATTTTGCTTGATGCTGGTATAACCATTACTTTGACCTTTCTTTTTCTCTTGAAGTCCATGCCTTTTCTCCTCTACAGGAGTAGTTAATATTCCCCATAGTTCCCAAATAATTATTCTCTTATGCTGCCAGTAAGAGGCCAGTGACGTGTCAGGAAAACCATAGCATCACGCAGGATGGATAAAAATATGGAAAGCAGAAAGACTGGGGAGTGTATCTCTGGGGCCAGACTGACTGCTCCAATGCCTGCATTGATACGCAATTGATACCCATTGTGGCTGTAAGATGGGTTCAGGCTCATCTTCCTCTTGGAGGAAAAGCACCCTTTGGAGGCACGCACTTGGCATGGGCGTGCTTGATGGTACCTTCAGTTTCCAATATGCCACAGTATGTTGGTGTAAATACAAAACATCTCTCAGGGTAGATCACTGCCACCAAGCTGCAGATTCTCTAACCTTAGGTCTACACTAGACCATTTTCAACCATGTTATTCTGAGATTGAGTTCCAGGGCAGTGGTGCAACGTGGCTGGCAGGGCTCCAGAACATTAATGCTGAACATCGTCAGCACCATCTACGCAATGGTGTGTTGTTCCTGTCACCTTGACAGCTGCTGAAAGACTTTCTATTATTATCCTACTTTAAAAAAATCACAGCAGAATGAAGTACAAGCTTACAAGTGTGGTAGCAACGTGTGAACCCCTGTAGAAGCAACTGTATGATCAGCAACATCTGGGTTACAGGTGTGAATGTGAAGGTCGCATTGCCTGCTAATTAATGTCTAGAGAGACCCATCTCGAGGACGGTGCTTCCCCCAGAGTTAAGTACCACATGAAAAGGAAATACAGCCTATGCTGGAGACTGATATCATGTAACCCTTCAGATCTTAGAGGGTAAAGAAAACACATCTGAAAACTTAATTGACACTTTTAAAGACATGAAATGAAGGTGATTTTGTTGTTAGCACCGCATTCTCCCAGGGAAACATTCCATTCCATTGATGGAGACTGTCAAATTTTTGTTCCAAAGCCCAAATAAGGTGATGAAGGCTGAAAACTATCTTTTCCCTGGAAAATGCATATTGAACATGAACACATTCTAGAAGGGATTTTAGGTTGTTCAGAATTTCTCTGATGTTCTGGTTACCCAAATCCTTCTTTTATGGATACAAAAAAAAAAAAAAAAATAACTAGCTGAAATTAACATAGTGAAGTCGCTCAGTTGTGTCCGATTCTTTGAGACCCCATGGACTGTAGCCTACCAGGCTCCTCCATCCATGGGATTCTCCAGGCAAGAGTACTGGAGTGGGTTGCCATTTCCTTCTCCATGAGATCTTCCCAACCCAGGGATCGAACCCAGGTCTCCTGCATTGCAGGCAGATGCTTTACCATCCGAGCCACCAGGGAAGGCTAAATGTTCAACTAGGGAATATGTTAGAGCAAATCCCCAAATCCCGGTATCCTGGATTCCAGGGAATGGCTTGTGATGCATTCAGGTGGTGAATGATACGAGAAGTGAGTTTTCATGGAAGAGTGTAGGCAGCCGTCCTGGTTCCATGATGAGCTCTACTAATCCCATGGAGGATGAGTGGACAATCTTGTCACATTCCATTCTGCTAGTTGACCAAGAGAAGTATGGACTAGGCTCTGAAAACACAAGTGGGCTATCCCCTACTGAAAGTTCTTCTGCAGCTGTTATTCTAGAATCTAATCTAGAGAGGAAAGGTGTGGAGACACCTCAAGTGGTAAGAAAGATCAGCCCTTAGACACAGACTATTAAAGCATTATAGGGAACTTTCGCCTGTATCTGTGTGCTTTGATGCTTCTTCAGATCACAAGTGCTTTAATGATTTCTACAAGTGCCTCTTCCTCATCTCTTTGTTTCCTCTCTGGATTTAAAATGCATCAACCTTCTTTTTTTTTTTTTTTTTTGAGGTCTGTACTAACTTGGAGAGCAAATGAGCACCTACCTGTTTGTTGACTTGGAAAACTTTGCTTGTTCTTTGTTCTTCAGTTCAGTTCAGTTCAGTCGCTTAGTCATGTCTGACTGTTTGTGACCCCATGAACCACAGCACACCAGGCCTCCCTGTCCATCACCAACTCCTGGAGTCCACCCAAACCCATGTCCATTGAGTCGGTGATGCCATCTAAACCATCTCATCCTCTGTCATCCCCTTCTCCTCCTGCCCTCAATCTTTCCCAGCATCAGGGTCTTTTCAAATGAGTCAACCCTTCTCATGAGGTGGCCAAAGTATTGGAGTTTCAGCTTCAGCATCAGTCCTGCCAATGAACACCCAGGGCTGATCTCCTTTAGGATAGACTGGTTGGATCTCCTTGCAGTCCAAGGGACTCTCAAGAGTCTTCTCCAACACCACAGTTCAAAAGCATCAATTCTTTAGTGCTCAGCTTTCTTCACAGTCCCACTCTCACATCCACACATGACCACTGGAAAACCACAGCCTTTGTTCTTAGTAGAAGGAACTAGACTCTCCCAGGAAACGCTAGGAAGTGTTTGGTAGTAAACATGCTGCTGGTCTTCTTCATGGGATTTATGCCCTTCCCTTCACCTTTCTTCACTGAACCCTTTCCTTGGGAGGCTCTTTCACCATTCCTTCTAAAGTCTAGTTCAAGTCATGGTGCCCTTCACCTTCAGACAAAATTCTATAATAATTACATGTTTTCTAGGAAATAAAGCCCAAATGCCTTAGTCAGTATTTAACTCCCTCCAAAATATAATTCCGGTTTGTGCCAATCTCCTATCTCATGAGTACCACATAGATCAATATTTTAGAACATTGTACTGTGCCCAAAGAAATCAAGCTTTACATTTTATCTATTTGAAATGCCCCTCCTTCCTCCTCATCCTTGTCCCTTAAGTTGCTACTATCCTTTAAGATGCATTTCAGTCTATCCCAAAAACTCCATCCATTTGTATCCAAACCAAGTAGAATGACTTCCTCTTTTGAAAGAAGATATACCTTTATTTTGTCGTTATTGTTTTTGTTCACTTGCTATGTCTGACTGTTTAAAACCCCATGGACTGCAACACGCCAGGCTCCCCTATCCTTCACTATCTCCTGGAGTTTGCTCAGATTCATGTCCATTGAGTCAGTGATGCTGTCTAACCACCTCATCCTCTGTTGCCCCCTTCTCCTTTTGCCTTCAGTCTTTCCCAGCATCAAAGTCTTTTCCAATGGGTTGGCTCTTCTCATCAGGTGGCCAAAGCATTGCAACTTCAGCATCAGTATCTCTCTCTCTCTCTACCTATTCATCCATATATCTATGTATATTTCTGCCAGAGCTGTAACACCTTTGTCCTGGAACAGAGTATATTTGTCTTACTCATATGTGTGTGTCTCCTATAAACTTTAACTTAGACAGGGTATACAGCTAGTATTTACTTTATTCAAGCATCATTATCTCATTTAATCCTCTTTACCATCATGGAAGACTGGTCTTGCTAGGAACACTTTGTAGAAGAGGAGGAGAGTAAAGAAGTCTGTTAATTTATCAAAGGTGTGGTTTTCTTCAAGGGCAGGTTTGAAATTTCACCCCCCTTGTAGAAACCTCCAAGCTCTAGGTGTGCTCACTACTTGACATCTTTGTTTTGGAAGGGATGGTTTTGGATGAGCATTCAGATGACAACTGCAATGAGAAACTGCATCTTGACCAGGTTACTTCAATACTCTTGGCTGGCAGGAGTCAGGAAAATGGATTAAGGAACTTATACTAGTACTGTACAGCTTTACAAAATTAGCTCTTAAAGACTGTGTGACTAATTCATTCAATGTTTGAAGTAATTAAAGACACCTGCAGAATCAAGTTACAGAAACGTCACTGACAGCATCCGAGGAGGTTCTTCCGGTGGTTGGGTGGGTACTGAGCACCAGCTGTACGTTTTCAGAGACATCCTCATCATAGCTCCACAGCCACTTGACAGTCAACCCTCCACGAACACTTGCAAACAGTGGGGAAAAAAATTGTTGAATTTCAAATCTGCTTCAGGGGGACAGAAAATAATGACACCCTTTGTTTCTTGTGTTTGTTAGTTTATTGGAATAAACTTTCCTTCTTTCCTTTTATCTCATCTTCCTCCTTTATGAAAAAGTCAGCAGAAATTCTCCCTTTTTTGTGAAATCTATAGCACTCTTTCTCCTAAATAACGTAAGAATTGCAAGATGTGAGTTACTAAACAATGCTGAGAAATTTACATGCAGCATCTATAATCTTCACACTGATTCTGAAATACAGGTTAATTTCCCCCTGTATTTCTTTTACATATATAGAGAAATTAGAAAATCTGCTTTCTATCAAACTTAATTAATTGATAGATTTAAATGATGAATGTATTTTTGAACTAGATAATACACACTTATTAGAGAGTCAAATATGCTGTATAATAAATGTATGATTTTGCACCTGTATGTTGCTGCATTTAAGATTAGTATAATCACTATAGTTAATTGGTAGCACTTCAGGTTGGAAATATCCCAAATTAGAACTACTAATGTGATCTTGATAACATAATTCCATTTTCTCATACACTGTCAAAGGTTCAAAAGTAATTGATTCATATATTTTTTTTTTTAACCTTTGGAAATATACCTCATCAATAGGATTTACTTGTTTTTACAGGCCATGAGAATATGAATATAAAATGGTTTGAGTTCACAGAAATGAGCATGAAAGAAAGTACACAAGATTCTGTGTACATTTCATCCTATGACAAAGGCAAGAAAAAGAAACTTGTGATTAAGATGACTCACAAACCAAGCAGTATTTGCTTCCCAAGTTCTCATTCTGTAACTGTTTTATCAGTCGAGGAAACTAAAGTTTCAAGGAGTTAAGAAACCAACAAGTAGAATGCACACAAGCTCCTTCTTGCCCTGTGTTCCATACACGACCACATGTGCACGTGTACTCACAGGTATGTGTGCAAACACACGCATGCACGCTCTGTGTTAGTGCCTGACCCCCCACACTGGCCTGGTCCAGCTGCAGAGTCCAGACTGTCAGCTCTCAGCTTGAATGGAGGCAGCTCCTCCCCTGTAGGGTGGGCGGTAACTCCTCCCTTTGGTTCCAGGTATGTTCCTCCAATTCCTGGTTATCTGGAGTTTATTTTTAATTCTCTTGAAGAAAAAAGAGAAATAGTGTAGTTTGTGCATTCTTACTGGAAACATGAACATACATACAGAAACTATTCTTAGTTTTGGAAGAGGCAAAAAACAAAGGGATACACCAGGCTCCCATCTGCTCCACCAGCTTCGTGGGAGTCTTGTTGACTTCGTAAATCACTAAAGCTCTCAGAGCTTGTTTCCTCTTCCGTTTTAAAAAAAAAAAGAGGACATTATACTTCCTGCTCCAAGGCTATTTAATTTAGATGACAAGATGTAAGCAGTGCAGTGAGACCCACCGTGTGAGGCACAGAGCAGACCCTCAACAAGTCAGCTGACTCAGAGGGGAAGCTGCCGTCCACTGACTGAAAGCTCCTTGCTTTCCTTGCTCAGTGATGGTGGCTCTAGCAGTTCCCATGTGGAGATGGGAGCCTGGAAACAGGAAGGAGAGCCCAGAGATCTACCCCAGCAGAAAGTGGACCCCGGGGAAGACAGAAACAGCTTTGCAATGATGATAAGCCAAATGCTTCTGAGTTTAACTGTTTGGAAAAGCGATTTCTTAAGTATGACATAATGGTGAAGTATGATTCTCTAATGAAAAACCTATAAAGTATCATTCTGACTGCCAACTTTGGGATGCATTTTATAATGTCTGTGGTTGATGATTTACTAGATATGAAAGTTATCTTCTTATAATATAAAAATTACATGAAAGCTATCATTCCAAGACTACAGGGAAACATTTGTGTGTGTGTGTGTGTCTGTGTGTGTGATACTATGAAAGTTCATGAAGCTCAACAGAATTGAGAACAGTGTCATGAGACACTCAATATACCATGAAAACTGGGCTTTTCCCTATGAATTGCCATTCTAGGAGGTAACAGCTCAGATTATTCACAGATATTTCTGAGAACCTGCTGAATGGCAGGAGGTATGCAGAGCCCCATGGAGTGTATGCTGGTTTTTGCTTTTGTCACTTTGTCACTGAGTGCCAGACCCTCCCAGTCATCACCTCTATGACCTCTGAGATCAACAATTTCAGACTTGTGGGGCAGTGGGACTCAGTTGCAGTCAGGAAATGCTTCTTTGAGATCCAAAAGAGATCAAAGGATACCTATTGCACAACATGTGGGAATACTCTCCAGTTTTCAAATGCATTGACTTTAGCTAAACAATAAGCAATGGTACCAGGTCAGGATGCTCGCCCTGCCAACAATCAAGGATGTTACATATTCTATCTCCCCAAAGTGGAGATTTCTGAGTAAAATTCTATACGGAGTTACTTCTTTCTGGGAATAGTTATCAGCTCAGGCTGTTATAACAAACATTCCAGAGACTGGGGGGCTTAAACTAGAAAGACTTATTCCTCAAGGTTCTGGAGGCTGGCTCAAGATTAAGGTGCCAGAGTGTCCACTGTTGCTCAGAGCTCTTCCTGGCTTGCAGGTGGCTGTATCTCTCTGTCTCCTTTCATGGCAGAGGACAGTGAGGGAGAGAGAGGACACAAGCTCTCTCCTGGTGGCTCTTCTGACAAAGGGTGCTAATCCCCATTCACAAGGGTCCCACCCTCATGACCTAAGCACCTCCTAATGGCCCCGCCTCCCAATACACATCAGTGGGTAAGACTTGAAAGTGTATTTTGGGAGTACAGAGTCACTCAGTGAATAGAACAGTTTTCCTCATATCTGCTCCAGGAGCCATATCCATTCATTCTGGGAAGAGATTCTCAAGTTTCAGCTTGAGACTGTTGCCTACATTAAATGAGCTAGTTCTGCCTTCTCTGTCTCTATTTTCCCAATTAAAAATTATTGCAAAAATGTTTCCTGAGGGTCCTGGTTTAGTGATCCCTAGATTTTGTCATTCAGACAATGTTGCAAACACTGAGTCAGACTCCTGGGGTTCAGAGACTGGTGCTTGACATTCATAACCGTTGTCTTCCCATTTGTATAATTTGCTTCTTAAATGAGCATGGTCTTGGCCAGGCATGTGCTAAATATTAATAAGCAAAGATTATATGTTAATTTATAAAAAGGAAATAAATGAGTTTGGGTATCTTCCATGTGCTCAGGACTATGTGTGCTGCTATTTTGGAAATATTATATTCACTTTTTTTTTTAAGTCACACAGACCAATTTTTAAAGGCTAGGTAATTTGTCCAAAGTCCCTGAGATAGGCATTAAATAAGTGATAGACCATGAATCCCACACAGTTTCTCTGACCATTTCTACTCCATATTAAAGTCTCTTCCGGTGCACACATGAAAATCTGTGGCTTTGAACAAGAACTTTTCTACCTTCTCAGACATAGCAAAGCTGGATGCTACATATAAAATTGTCAATTTTATACCCAAATTAGTGAAAAAAATCAGAACTGCAAGCTGGTAGCTACAACTATGAAATTACAATGATTATGAAGATGCTCTGCAGTCCATATATGTTGACTATAGATCGGTCCTGTTAAAATCCCTATTTATTTCTGTTGCACCAGGAAAGGATAAACAGAATTGCTTTTTGCTAGAGACAGAAGATTATGTTCTCATCCGAGGGCGAATCCAGCCGCAGCTGGGCCTTTATGATTGTGACTCATTTGAAATGGCTCGTTATTAAAACTGGATTGTTTTTGGATTGCGACTTTATTCAATTGAGACAATTACGTGTTCTGTATGATTCAAATCAATGATTTCAGGCAGCAGTTGATTATTTCAGCTTAATTTGTTGTGCCTTTTGCTTTTTTTAGACAGCCATTGGATATCAAAGTCTGAAATTAGATTTTAATTTCCTTTTGGGGAAATTTCACATGTATATTGCATTAGCCTTCATAAATGCCATGATGCTTCTCTCCTTATGCAAGTTCATGCACATGCTCAGGGAACAGCCATCAACGGACAGCAAAGGTTTACAGATCCCCACCCAGTGGCTTCTGTCCCTTGAAGTCAGGTCAGTCTCTGAAGCAGAGGACCAGTTAAGTACATTTGGTGGGACTGGCACTTCTTATCCACCAGCCCAGCTCCGGAGCAGTTTGATGAAACAATTTCACCATCTCTAGGTTCTCTTTTCTGTGCTTTCTGGGATGAAGGGCTCAGAAATCAAGAGCAGCCCAGGGAAATGCTGCCTGAAGTTGAAGTGAAGATGTGTGTCGGCAGGAACAAATTGCCCAAGCCCGGCTCCCTATGAAGAATGGGATGATGAAACATATGCCAGTAAACAAGTCTTCCCTCCAACTTATCAAGATGCCTGCGGGGCTGAGTGCATCCTACAGAGGTGGTCATGTCCCCTCCGTCCCTGCTTGTGGCAGAGGCAATTTTTACTCATGTGCAGTCTCTTCCTGGTCATTCCCTGGAGTTGGCAGTAAAATCATCATGCCCTTGTATGAAATAATGACTTCTAGTTTTTGAAAATACACAAAATCATGAGAATTAGATACTCACTACTAGCACTGGATATGTATGGTTAATAATCCATCATGGGTGTTTTCTGACAAGGGAGGTAAACGTTACAGGGGATAGGATGTGCTTAAGAAGGGTGATGATCTCCATGAACCAGTGAAGAAGTGAAGTGAAAGTCACTCAGTCATGTCTGACTCTGGGATCCCATGGATTGTAGCCCCCCAGGCTCCTCTGTCCATGGGGATCTCCAGGCAAAGATGCTGGATTTGGTAGCTGTTCCCTTTTCCAGGGGGTCTTTCCAACCCAGGGATCGAACCCAGGTCTCCCACATTGCAGGTGGATTCTCTACCCATGAACCACCAGGAAAGCCCAGGTCAGTATGTAAATTACTAAAATATTCATGTTTGTAGCAATCTTCAGCTTCGCTTTTCAAGAAAAGAAAAAACGGGACTGAGACTATGAGCTATCAAAGAGACAGTAAGTAGCCTCACTGGACTTTGAATCATTGAGTCCAACTCCCAAATCCACACACAGGTAGATCCCCAGATTTTAAAACAGCAGGATCTGTCTTAAAAGCTAGGCAGGAGGTTTCAGCATTTTAAGGGAATTTGGTTGCTGTGACCTGTAAAAGCCCTTTCAACTTAAAGGATGGATGATGTTATGGTTGACTGAGCCTCCTGTGGGGGATGAGGACTGATGTAAGGGAGGTATTTAAAAAGTACTGAGACTTAAAAAAAAAAAAAAAAAAAAAAAAAAAATATATATATATATATATATATATATATATATATATATATAATCTAGTGCTATTTTGTACAATTTTTACGTTAAAACCAAGAGAGTTGAACAGAGATGACTCATTGTTGCAGAGAATTACGCAGCCTAAACCAGAAACTGATACAACTGTGTCCTCTAAGCTTGAAATCCAAGCTGCCTGCTACTTACAGAGAATTCATGGATAAATAATTTAAAAAATCATATCAAAACAAGGAACGCTTAACTATTTACATGTGGCCCAAGAAGAATCAGTAGCACGTGCCAGAAAAACATCTCAGCGACTCAATATGCACCCTGTGAGCTGCAGTAACAGTGCAGGACCAGGGAACAGATTCAGACCAGCAAACAGAGAGCCTGAAAATAAATACGCATTCAGGTCAAACAATCACCTTACCCTACTGTGTAGGTCTCTTCCATTAGAAGCACCCATGGCTTACAAAGGAAGAGACAGGAGGTGCTGACAGAATCTGCTGCCTCTGAGGCTGGGTGAGAAGGGCAGGTGGAGAAGGGTGAGAAGGGCTGCAGGCTCTGAGGGTGGAGAGAAGGGCAGGTGGACAGCAAAGTCAGAGGCAGGCAGCATGGCGAGTGGGGGCACTGGGAGTTAAAGAGGCCCCCAGATGTTGTATGGTTGGTATAAAATAATAAGGATGTTAGAGTGTAAGAAATGTAGGAAGCAGCATGAATCAGAGAGTCCACTTAAAGGGAAGATCATTAGACTTGTACTAGGGAGACTTGGCCAAGCCGCAGAAGAGAAAAGCAATTGTCAGATATGTTGAGAAGTTTAGAACAGGAGGGCCCAGAAGAATAGCTCTTCTCGAGATGGAAATAGAAGAGTTAGGAAGGAAAAGAGGGTTGGGAAAGAGGATAACTCTTGATTAACTTTGCTACAGAAAACCAACAGGGGTGTATTTAGCTCAACAATGCAAATAGCCACAGTCCCATTGCTGGTGTTAATTTAATTAGAAAAGATCCCCCATTTTAAACAGTTTTATTTAAGGAAATTTCAAAAGAACATAGAAGAATTTCTCTGGTGGGGTTTTTAATGAGTTACCATTTTAGGAAATAAACACAGCATACAGAAGTAGGAGTATATCCAGGGAACCTCAGACAAGTGGCTGTGATTTTCACACTCACATGCTTGCAATAGTAACTAAGTAGTGATGGATGCAACGTAAGTTCCAAAATGAGTTAATTAAATAGGAAAATAAGGCAACATTTGAATAGGTGGTGATTTAGTTGCTAAGTCATGTCAGACTCTTGCGACCCTATGGACTACAGACCACCAGGCTCCTCTGCTCATGGGATTTCCCAGGCAACAATTCTAGAGTGGGTTGCCATTTCCTTCTCCAGGGGATCTTCCTGACCCAGGGATCAAACCCAGGTCTTCTCCATTGCAGGTGGATTGTTTACCAACTGAGCCACCGAGGAAGCTGTTATTTGAATAGCGGAGAGAGCATTTTGCATGTTTTCCATGAGTTCAAAATCTCAGAGCAACAAGATATTAGATTGTGCTTTTCAACTTTTTTGATCAATGAGATCAACTTTTTTTTTCAACTTTTTCAACAATGAGATTTTAAATTTGCTATCACCACAGTGAATTGCAATGGTAAATTAAGAGCTTAATTTAGATTTGCTAATAGAAATCACTGACTGAACAATTCAAGATCTGTCTGTTAAATACAATTAAAACTACATTGGCTAAACACAGCATAATACCTGTATACAAGCAAAGGAGGATAAAGCTTCACCACGAGGAGAAATCTTATTAGGTTCTTAACGAAACAGACCAGACCCAGAAACTGGCAGACTGGTCCATTTGCTCCCCAGCTAAAATAGCTATACCTTGCCTAGTTATTTTCTCAAATTTTGAAGCTTTATGCTGTTACAATGACACTAAAGGAATAATGTCTCTAGACTGACTGGGTGTAGCTTGGGTAGCCTCCACAAGGCAGGCACTCACACTCTCATTTGCATTAACACAATTCCTTCTTAATCTGGTGATGATGTAAATAGCAGACAGTCTTTGACATCTCACTTTCTTATTCTACTTTGGAAGCTGCCTAGACGTACACTGCAAGCAATTTGCTCCTTTCAGCGCACACAAAAGATGGATTCATTTAAGCAAAAATTAGAGTGACTAATTGCATATCTGAGCTCCAAAATGCATCTGTTTTTTTTTTTTTTTTCTACTGTGTAAGCTCAAAGGATTTATAGAACTGGAAGTTTTCACTCAGAACTCCAGTTTGAGACCTGGACATTTCTCATCCTCATCTCCTCCATCTCTCCATACCTTCTCCATGTGTCCAGAGGCCCTAGCTGACCAACTGAAAAGAATTAAACTTAGGGTTTAAGGCCATGATATAGGTGTTGGGTAAGAACCTGTCCTGTTGATGCTACTTCTGGTCTTGTGCAATTAGCAATGCAATGTTTATCACAAAAAAGTAAAAAAGAAAGTGATATGAAGTGTCTGTTTTCCCCCCATGAGTATTCACTGCAAACTAAATCATTTCTGGCACTGTATTTCATTAACTGTGCAAAATTCTCCAATTTAGTCGCCCTGAATCTCTCTTTTTAATAGAGACATTTACCAATCTTAAGAGGCATGAGAAGTAGAATGAGAACAGTACTAGAATAATGTACAACGCATCTGTCATGTTCTTGGGTCTGAAAAATGCTAGCTGCCTTTCCTTCTCCAATTCTGGTTCCATTCTGGACACTCAACCTTGCACCTACCTGGCAGTGGCCACAGAGGGCCAATGGGGCTCAGCGTCCAGGCCAGCGGGGTCTTGGGCTGCCACAGTCCTTGCGGGGTGGAACAGGAGGCCCCAGGAGTTCAGAGCTGTGTGGCTGCATCACGCTGACAGTTTGACACCAGATACGGCGAATGGTGAAGTAATGGTCGAGCAGGATTTACATACACGCAGCATCTCTTTATCCCCAAAGTCTGAATTTATAAACAGGCTAAAAACGAATGCCTTTCATCAGCTTTAATTTTCTAATGCAGTGACCCATCCTCACACTGCATAATAACAGGTCCCAGAGTGACAATTAAAATAAATCACCCTACGGAAGATGCCATTAGAAGTATTCATGCCTCATCAGTGACCGAATTGTCTCATACAATATATCCTGAGGAAATATTTATAACTGTAACTTCAGCTCCCCAAAGCACAATCTGATTAATATTCTGCCCTTGCTATAGGTTTTTTCTTGGAAATTGAAACATGGCTTAAATGTTATTTTCTGGGCAGCCGTCTAATATTGTTTTAATGGGAAATACCAATGGCTAATCATGAACCAATAGCCATTGATCTAAAATGGATTACCTTTCTGCAGAGTCCTAGAGGAAGATGAGCATTTTCACATTCCTCCCTTTTAAAGAAAAACTTGTTAATCCATTTTTACTTTCTTGATAATGGGTTAAAAGTCTTCTGAAAGGACTTTGAAATGTAAAATATGTTCCTCTTTCACTCTTTAAAAAGTTTATTCTAAGTGATGAAGGAATATATTTACAGAAGTAGGTCTGGGGTGAAGAAGCCTTGAGGATCTATCCATCTTGACTCCTGACCCTTACCCCTGGGGAAACTCGGGAGGGCTCAAGCTGCTTAACCATCTCCTGATGAGTCTCTCAGTTCCTATGGGAGAAAGACACCAAAGCTGCATATTTAGGCAAACTGCTTATTCTGGCAAGCACTAAAAAGGGCCTTGAGGCTCGTGACCTGTGTTGGAGTGAGTAGTGACCATAGCTGCTGTAGTCAAAAGACACAGAAAAAATTAGGCACAGACCTTTGAGATCAAAGCATGGTGTGTTAGTCAGCTTGGGCGGCTGTAACATAATGTCACTGACTGGGCAACTTAAACAGCAGACACTTGCGTACTATAGTCCTAAGGCCCACGAGTCTGCAATCAGGGGCAGCACCATGGGATTCTGGGGACCCCTCTGCTCCTGGCTGCAGACGGCCATCTTCTCACAGTGTCCTTGCTCACTTGGCAGGAAGAGAGCTCTGAGGTCTCTTCTTACAAGGGCGCTAATTCCATCGTGGGGGTCTCCATCCTCATGACCTCATTTACCCTAACCAACTCCCAAAGGCCCTGTGCCTCCCTCTGGGGGTTGGGGCTGCACCTTATGGATTTGGGCAGACATGTTCAGTCCATTTCACACAGCAAGGACATGTCTAGCAGTCAAGGACCTGCCAATGTGACGCTCTTCCAATGTGACGCTGTTCCAGGTCAGACTAGAAGACTGCTAGTCAGGGATTGTCTAGTCCTGGGACCTAGAGGTCAGGTGCTCTAATTTCTGAAAGACGATGCTGCTTGGTTCTTTGATGTGTCTCCTCACGTCTATGCTTCCCGTATATTCTTTTGTTGCTGACTTCCTAGTTTGATAGTACACTGAGATCTTGTGTGCTATCAATTAGTTTGAGGAGATAATTTTGTAAATCATGGTCTCCAGACCAGATTTTATGTTACGACCTAAATCTGACTCACATATACTCCACATTTCAAATAACTACACAAGAAATGGGGGCACAGGGAGACCTCTAAGCCCTCGACCAAGAGGAAATCACATCAAGCGTGTTTTGCAATGTCCAGATACCAGCTCTACCATCTGCTTTTCAGACTCTTGGCTTCTGAGACTCTTTTCTTCACTACTAAGGAAAGATAAAAAATAATCTAAACTTGAAATCCCATTATTCACCTTCCTAATTTTCAATGTCCTATTTTACTAAATAGAAAACACCCCTGCAAACAGCCTGAAAAGTAGTGGTAAGAGTAATGTACAGCAATGCCAGCTTTGAGAGAGAAAGAAGCATTAATATGAATAAACGGCCTCTTGTGAACAAGGGTTTTATGTTAACACTTCTCTAGCAAATTTCTTGCTGACTCGTCCCTAGGAGCCTTCTGAAGGTAGAAGGCTTGATCTTCTGAAGAGGACTTCATTTTCATGATTTATTTTCAATGAATTTGTCACTCTACAACCCTCTGTTCACCCTCACCCCTCTTCCTACTCCTGGACAATCACTTACAGAAATTCTTCTGTAAAATAAAGAAGCTTTTGGAAACCTCTGGCTCTGAGAGCAAGAGGGAGAAGCAGAGAGAAGACCTTGGCTCACTACTTCAACACGGAAACTTGCAGACCTTCCTCTGGTTAATAACTGAAAACCCTGGAACTGGAGTTTCGAAGCCACACTAAGTAAATTTTGGAAAACCATAGCCAATGTCTGGACCTCAGTTTCCTTCTCTGCAAAATGAAGATGCTGGATTCAATGACATCAAAGACTGCTTTTAAATTTTAACATTTTATCAGTTTATGGCTTGTTGAGCTTTTAACTAGGCGCTTGAATTTGGTCAGGCAGCAGATGGAGATTGAGAAAGACCCCATGAGTCTGCACAGTGGTCCGTGGAGGAGGAGAGCTCAGGGCTGGAAGAGCAGCCCAGCTGCTCTGCTCTCACCATGCAGACTGATCTCACAGGAGTTTGGGAAGTGTTGAGGCCCCAGAGCATCAGGGAACTATCACAGCTGTGATAGCAGCATTCTGCTAGCAGTTAGCATCCCGTAGGTGACTGCTGGGAGACAGGCATGGGTTTTTCTGCCAGCGACCTTACAAGGACAGATACAACCCCCATTTAACAGTGAGGACATTAAGAAAGAGATATCATGAAATTTTACAAAATTCTACTGATGCCAAAAGCTCAGCCTCTGTGCACCATTGCTGAATTGAAACTCAGGGACAGCGTTTTGGTTGAAGTAGAAAAAAAAAAAAAATAACTTTGTTGCTTTGCCATGCAAAGAGGGACACAAAAATTGTGTGTCCCAACCTGGGAGGATTTGGTGAGAAGTTTTATAGTAAACGGTTCAACAGTGGGGTTGCTGAAATTAGGGTGTGTGCAGGGCTTCCTAGGTGGCACACTGTGAAGAATCCGCCTGCCAGTGGAGGAGACACAAGAGAAACAGGATCAATTCCTGGGTCAGGAAGATCCCCTAGAGAAGGAAATGGCAACCCACTCCAGTATTCTTGCCTGGGAAATTCCATGGACAGAGGAGCCTGGTAGGCTACAGTCCACGGTGTCGCAAAGAGTGGACACGACTGAGTGGGTAAGCACCCCCCCACACACAGAGCCGCCTGCTTTACATTAATCTGCTCTCAGGCAATCTGATGAATTTCTGTGGTTCCTTTAATGCGGCCTCAGGTAATCTTCCTGAAGAGCTTCTCTGGTTCCTTTAATTTGGGACAGAAAATGCTGACATCTTCCACGTATTGGGAGTTTAGTTCTGTGTGCTGAGTCACTTCAGTCATGCCTGACTCTTCTATAGCCCACCAGGCTCCTCTGTCCATGGGGATTCTCCAGGCAAAAATACTGGAGTGGATTGCCATTTCCTTCTAGAGTGGGAGGGGGGGAAGGACAATCCCTGTTCAAAGATGTGTAAACAAAGTAACTCTAAATATTGGAGGAAAATGCTAAGCTTAATATGGCTCTGCACTCATAATTCTTTAAAATCCTATATGTCATCACTCTGCTTCAAAACCCCCCAAATTTAAAGTAATAGACAAACTAATACGCTAAAATTTATGCAAAAAAGATTAACAAGAAGATGGAGTTCCATCCCTACCTTCCACTCAAATCAAAAGCTTTGGCGATTATAGAGATATATAAAGTAAATGAATCTGCAATACGCGTCCTCAAGCATTAGCATGTTTATAGTTGTTAAGACTTCCCTGGTGGCTCAGGAGGTAAAGTGTCTTCTTATAATTCGGGAGACCCGGGTTCAATCCCTGGGTGGGGAAGAGCCTCTGGAGAAGGAAAGGGCAACCCACTCCAGTACTCTTGCCTGGAAAACCGCATGGACAGAGGAGCCTGGTAGGCTACAGTCCATGGAGTCACAAAGAGTCGGACAGGACTGAGCGACTTCTCTTCCTCCAGCTGTTATGAAGAGCTGCCATAACCAAAGTGGTTTAGTAACTGATTGACCAGTGCAGTCCTCTGATATTGGCAGGCCAGTGTGTTCCTTTTCTAGAAGACAGCATGAGTACCCACCTTGTTTACATCTCTTTTTATTTGTGTCCTATGTTCTCATGTTTAATCATTTTAAAAGTAAATCCAGTATTCAAATGAAACGAACTATAGTTTATG
The DNA here is from genome assembly GCF_023091745.1 of Budorcas taxicolor. Classification (NCBI taxonomy): domain Eukaryota; kingdom Metazoa; phylum Chordata; class Mammalia; order Artiodactyla; family Bovidae; genus Budorcas; species Budorcas taxicolor. Next base: position 150,874,997 of record NC_068920.1, on the reverse strand, counting down.
TAACCAATTCTCTATAGGAAGGTATTTACGCAAAAGATCCCTGTTATCCAATCTTTGCACATGTCCCTAGTGATTTTTCTAGGCATGTCTTTGGATTTGGGACTGCTGGGTCAAAGGCTACACAAGCTTTAAGACTTTTGAAATATTCATGGGGCTGGGGACAGTGCACAGCACATATAAGTTCAGAGGACAGCTGATAGGAAAGACAGCAACATCCAGCCTAACAGGGTTTTACCGGAGCCTCCCTCCTTTGGGTTACAGGCACTAGAGCGTGAATGACAACCCATCACCAGGAGTGCAGAGAACTGACTGATCAGATGTAGAGTGTTATTAAAAGCTTAAACACACAGCAAAGCAGGTGACGGCTTACTTTCTCACACACACCTGTATGCATGCATGCACAAATGTACACATATGTATGTGCAAACAGACGTGCACCCCAAAACACTGTAGTCAAGCTTCCACTTCAGCAGAAAAGGCACCTCTTTAAGACATTATATAACCGTGAAATCGTCAGAACTGATTCTGTGATTCTTTCAGGGAAAGCAGAACCCCCGTTGAATGAAACAGATGCCTTTGCTGTACGCCTTTTATATTCAACAGACTGGCACATAAATGCCATTTGAGAGGCTTTCATTTCTATGGCGCACAAGCTCAAGAGACAGGTCAGCCTGAAAATCAGATGTAATAAGACCATTTCCAAATGCAGAGTCAAATGCTCTCAGTCATAAAGCAGGTAAATCTGCTATGGGGCAACAAGAGAACTCACCAAATACCTCTCTGATTCAATATTAAAAGAAAAAAATTGTACCATCTTGGTGCATACATCAGAAAAGTGTGGCATCTCTGCTGCTCTGCTAGTCCAGAGAAACTGGGACCCATCTGAGGAAACTCAGTGTTGTCCACATTCCTTGGCCTTCACGGGGCATCAGGGGACGGATACCTCCTGTGACTGTCACGGACCAGCCATGAAAAACTGTCCTCTGCCTTTAGCCATAGCTTTGCTGCAAACCCTGCAAATCACTTGGGAGCCTGATGCTCTCAAAGTGAATAACTGAGTCAGGAAGTGGGTTTCTTCTACAAACTGCAGCAGGATGAAATATCTAAGTGGAAACCATGGAGGAGTAAAGGCCTAGAGGAAAGACAAACAATTGCTTGGAACCCTGTGCTGCTCAGGTACATGCAAGGAATGTTAGAATATTTATTCACTGAATGAGTGAATGTCGTAGGAGTTTTAATCGATAATTAAAATATATTTTCAAAGATCATTCTTGTAAAGATAGGAGTCTCCAATAACTAACGAGTTTGGAGAAACTGTCACAGAGAGCTGTTTACTGCCCTCAATTTTTACAATAAATCATCAAAGAAACAGCTCATCATTGGGGACCTCCCACACCACCCCTCGTCCTTGCCCCAGCATGCCGTCAAGTCCTGGGCTCCTGGAGAATTTCAAACTTCACTGGGGAGAGATCTGGTTTTGAGAATGCTTATATTCTGGCTTTCACTCCAGTGTTACTAACAGTTGGTTCTGGGTTGTGGTTGCGAGGAGGCTTTATAAATCAGCTTATGTTCTTTACGCTAAAGCTCAGAGAAACACATATGTCATGAAGATGTTTAATCACTGTAGAGATTTGATTACTCATGGAGAAGAAAAGTGCAGTCACATTGGGAGTTCTCTCTTTGGTCATCCACATATGAGAACACAAAGAAAGTAAGCCAGTATAATTTTGAGTTAGCCATGAAGTCATTTTAAAATCAAAACCTTTCCCTTCTTTTTTTCTTATGGGATTGGATCATTTTTTTCTGAGTGCTTAAATCACAAGATTTCAGTAACCCAAGATATTAGCCATATAAGGTTCTATTTTAATTCTCTGCCTCTGCCCTTCACTTAAATATTGGTGTTCCCTTGCATCGTAACCATAGAGTCTTTATTCTTTCATCTTTATGTGGAAATTAACTGATTCTAGCATCTTCAAGAATAACCTCAGATATGCAGATGACACCAGCCTTATGGCAGAGAAGGCAATGGCACCCCACTCCAGTACTCTTGCCTGGAAAATCCCATGGACGGAGGAGCCTGGTGGGCTGCAGTCCATGGGGTCGCTGAGGGTCGGATACGACTGAGCGACTTCACTTTCACTTTTCACTTTCATACATTGGAGAAGGAAATGGCAACCCACTCCATTGTTCTTGCCTGGAGAATCCCAGGGATGGGGGAGCCTGGTGGGCTGCCGTCTGTGGGGTCGCACAGAGTCAGACACGACTGAAGCAACTTAGCAGCAGCAGCAGCAGCAGCCACACTTATGGCAGAAAGTGAAGAGGAATTAAAAAGCCTCTTGATGAAAGTGAAAGAGGAGAGTGAAAAGTTGGCTTAAAGCTCAACATTCAGAAAACGAAGATCATGGCATCTGGTCCCATCACTTCATGTGAAATAGATGGGGAATCAGTGTCAGACATTATTTTTGGGGGCTCCAAAATCACTGCAGATGGTGACTGTAGCCATGAAATTAGAAGACGCTTAAACCTTGGAAGGAAAGTTATGACCAACCTAGATAGCATATTAAAAAGCAGAAATATTACTTTGCCAACAAGGGTCTGTCTAGTCAAGGCTATGGTTTTCCCAGTGGTCATGTATGGATGTGAGAGTTGGACTGTGGAGAAAGCTGAGTGCCGAAGAATTGATGCTTTGGAACTGTGGTTGGAGAAGACTCTTGAGAGTCCCTTGGACTGCAAGGAGGTCCAACCAGTCCATTCTAAAGGAGATCAGTCCTGGGTGTTCTTTGGAAGGACTGATGCTAAAGCTGAAACTCCAATACTTTGGCCACCTCATGAGAAGGGTTGACTCACTGGAAATGACCCTGATGCTGGGAGGGACTGGGGGCAGGAGGAGAAGGGGACGACAGAGGATGAGATGGCTGGATGGCATCACTGACTCGATGGATGTGAGTTTGAGTGAACTCCGGGAGTTGGTGGTGGACAGGGAGGCTTGGCGTGATGTGATTCATGGGGTCGCAAAGAGTCGGACACGACTGAGCGACTGGACTGAACTGAGCACCTTCTAGAGCTTTAATTACCATCTTTTCACAAAAATAATGACTAATATCTCCTAATTTCTTAATCTGTGTCCCAGTCTGTATCCTATGTACATTTTATGTCTAACCGAATCCATTTCCGTGTCTTTCCTTTAGTGAACCAGAGACAGAAGGCTTCATTTTGAAGGATGGCATAGTGGGTACTCCAGGTCCTCTAGAGGAAATATGCCATCAACTTAGAGTTCTCCCCTACATACCCCTCTCTTCTAGTGTTCACATCTTCAGGTTTTAGTGCATTAAAAAAGAGCTCCACAAAATTTTTCTCTGCTTCCGCTTCACTATTTACTGTTTGTAAACAGTAAGCCGCGTGCTACTCTTTTGCGACCCCAGGAACTGTACCCTGCCAGGCCCCTCTGTCTATGGGATTTCCCAGGCAAGAATACTGGAGTGGCTTGCCATTTCCTTCTCTGGGGGATCTTCCCAACCCAGGGATTGAACCCATGTCTCTTGCATCTTCTGCACTGGTAGGCAAATTCTTTACCTCTGAGCCAACTGGAATCCATCCATCAGGAGGCTACCGTTCTTGTCTCCAGTTCATTCTTCCTAGGCTGGGCTAACCATTCCAATGAAATCTCTCAAAATATTATCAATCCCCCATTCTCAACTTGGTAAATGTCACCAAATCCTAACAATGTTCTTTTAATTCAGATATGTCCCCCCGGGGAGAGTGTCTCTAAGTCTTAATTTCAAATTGTGCTATCATCTATCTATGTGAAGAATGCATGCAGCCTTAATAGATACTCTGACTTAGTTGGTCTGGGGTGGAATGCAGGTACTGTAGATTTTTTCAATGTGTAGCCAAAGTTTGGAACTCCTGGGTTAAAATGGAGCAAATGCTATAAACTTGCCCTTGGCCCAAATCTCTAGTCAACAATTCTGCCCCCCACCGCCGCATCTGTTTTGTTTTGTTTTTTCTCCTTTCTACTCTCACCATATTTTCAGATCCAAATGGGAAAATGTATGTGAGCTGAGCTTAGACTCCATCAAGGTAACAGATGACCTACCCCTCAATCCATTGCTCCATCAATGGGGGAACAGTGAACAGATTTAAGCATTTGTATTGTCACGCCTGTCCCCAGAGCAGGTCTATGAAAGACTGAGGAGGGGCCCATTTATTTGAAGTGGAGCAGGGCGTCTGCACTTTGAAGTTTTCTCAGACCACGTGCTGATGAGGTCTGAACTTGTTACTAGTCATCAGCAAGGCAAGGTCTGCCAGGAACTTGACCCCAAAATCCAGGAAAGAAGATGAACCTGAAAATGGTATTTCCAGGATAGCTAAGGTGGGGTAAAAACAAGTATGAAGACAGATCATGAAAAAATAGAGAAAATGACAGTATTGCTGTGGACTGAGACCAAAACTCACCCTTAGAGTTTAATAGTTTAATTCCTTGACCTCTTCAGTGTGTGACCAGCTCTTCTTCTCTTGACATCTGGCTAATCAATAGCAAGGTCTGAGCTGATGGTCTTCTTGACACTTGTCACTATTTGTACGTATATTTTATGTGTTTGATGTGGGTCATTCAATGTCTTCCTCATCCACCAGACATGCCCTCTGGAGCCTGTTTTTTTCTCCCCAATGTGAAGCATCAAGAGGTACTTGCTTGTGTCAGAACAAGACCCTGCTTAGCGTGCTGTGTGAGATGGGTAAGACCGCAGAGCATGTTACATTCTATCCGTATGTGTAATTAAAAGACAGAGTCTGATGAAAATAAAAAGCAAACAACACCCCTGAGCCTTCTGCCCCAAGAATGATGTGTAAATCTTACCTTTCTCATATTTCAATATGATAAGAAGATGAATATGCTCTTTTTGGAAACCTTCCAGTTTGAATTCATGCTTTCAAACATTTATATTTTGGTGACAGGAGTTTCTACTTCAAATAGGAACATATTCAAAAAGTGTATCCACTGATTTCTCTGGGCTGTGGGATTGCTATATCACACAGGGATATGTTATCATTTGAAACAAAATTGGTGGTTCACCAGACTACAAGTTTTGTGTGGGCTAGCACACAATTTGTAGAATTTCCATCACTACTTAGAATTATTCTGGATAACATCACTAACCTTGCTACTAATTTCCACTTATTCAATATTCAAGGATTGTTCTCTTTCAAAAAGCAATTTTGATGTTTGAATAAAAGATGTACATTTTCTGCGTTAAAAAAGTTATAACACGAAATAATTTGGATTCCTGGTAAAGAAGCTCAAGAGTGATATTGCATAGATCACTCATTCTTGCAGCCAGTTTCTCATTTCATACTTTTTGGGCTCCAATTCAAATTGACCATCCTCTTCCGCAACTGATCCATCCCAAACCTTTGATAATGTCATAGACAAAATGGGAAAAATTGAGGCTTTCTCGTTTTATTCAAGAATTTCTATAGCTGTTGCACATTCTGACTTGGAAACTCTTAAATGATGCACACAGAGCTTATTTCACAAAAGAGAACTAAATGCATAAGCGCTTCTATCTGGTGACAATGGTTCAGAGCAACTAAACTATAAAGCAAACAAACAAAAACCTATACAATGAAAACATAATATATATATTCTCCAGCTAAACATGGTGTATTTCAAGTCTACATAAAAGATAAAGATATGCAAGCAAAGAACGTAAATCCACTATCTCGATTTAAAAGTGGTAACATCTTCATAAATGAAAAATATCTTAAAGTAGAGCATTTCAATCAATGAATTTTATCACCTGCTACATACTAAGTTCTAAGTGGTGATGTCATGACGTAAAATGTTACTGTGGCTTAAAAAAGAAACAAATCAGCAAATGGTTTTCATACACACACACACACACACACACACACACACACACACCCTGCATTAATTTATGTCAGATTCCATGATACAAATCTACTCAAGCACATTAAAGTTATCTACAGAGAGATCTTTGCTCATAATTCATTCCTCTTAAAACTGTATTCATCAGATTCTTACTAGGAACTTAAAATCTTCTTACTTAAAGAAAGATACTGAGCTTTCTATATTTCTAAATAAAAGAAAAACTAAATAAATGAATGATAAATCAGATCAGAACTCATCATATTTGACAAGCATAAACAATCTTCTCTTCCACTGCACATTATTGTCACCAGTGTGGATGTTGCTGCCTTGTGTAATAACTCAATGATATCTTTGGCTAGAATATTAGGAAAAGGATATCATGGATATTTTTCCCAGCTAAAGTTTTGTTTATTTATCTTAACATTTAACAAAGGACATTAGCAAGGATTGAGGGGGAAAAAAAAAAAAAAGGAAAAGTTCACCTCAAATTCTCACTCCTCCAAAAAGAAAACTTTATTAAGATTCCAAAATATTATCAGATCACATGGTAGTTCTATTCCTAGTTTTTTAAGGAATCACCATTCTGCTCTCCATAGTGACTGTATCAGTTTACATGCCCACCAAAAGTGCAAGAAAATACGAGATAGCCAAGCAATGGAATATGATTGATGTTCATTTTCTTCATTTAAAATGTAAAGCAACCCTCACTGTTCCATAGTGTTAATTTACGTTAAAGTCTTCAGACTGCCTTTCCGCCAACAGGGAGGCTGGGAAAGGCACACGGATGAAATCCAATAGCATCTTTTGGATTTATCAAGGATTTCCGAAGTAAGAACAGTATCAGCATTCTGAATTTGTTTCGAATTTCTCATAGAGGTGCTTTGGTTCTGTTTTGCTGCAAACGCAGCATTTTTTAAGAATACCAACATGTGAAAAATACAAAACTCTAGAAAATCTGCAAGAGGAGCTCAAAATTTCACATCGTATCCTCTTTTGGACACACCTTGTAGACACAGAGGCTTCCACCAGCAAAAGATATATATCCAACCCTACTCTGCCCACTCCACCCATGTGCTTTCACCCCAGCACATGCATCCTACAAAGAAATAAACAGAACAGATATTGTGGTTCTCCCAGGCTGCATGGCCAACCACTGGACCATTCCAGTTTTGCCTTCCATGGTATGAGGGTCTCCTCAGTGCTTCAAGCACCAATTAACATTCTTTTCAAACCAAAAGTAAGAATTAATGGGGAAAGGCCCCCAAACATTCTGGTTTTCTCTGAAAGACAAAATTCAGAATGAAGTTAAAGGCAGAATCTCAAGAGGGCCTTTTTTCATCACACAATTCCATTAATACTGAAAGCAAATCATTTGACACCAACAAAAGGTACTGCAACCCATGGGACAACGTGGGTGGGTTTGCTGTGATACGACTAAAACCCAACGAAGAGAGACGGGAAACTTACTGGAAAATAAATGATACAAACTGTGGGTGGAACTCAGAACATGCGCTGTGCTAACTGGAAACTCAATGAGATGATGTGTCAGCAGGCGGGTGGGGTGTTTTGACAACTGAAGTGAAAACAACGCAATAATAAATATTTCACTTGCACACCATGTTTATAGGGCTTCCCAGGAGTCTCAAGGGCAAAGACTTCACCTGCCAAGCAGGAGACGCAGGAGACATGGGTTCAATCCCTGGACCAGGAATACCCCCTGGAAGAGGAAATGGCAACCCACTCCAGTATTCTTGCCTGGGAAATCCGAAGGACAGAGGAGATTGGTGGGTTACAGTCCCTGAGTGGCAAAGAGTTGGACATGACTAGCAACTAAACAACAACAAGCGGTGTCTATTTCCCTGGGAATGACTCTGAAATTTGCTAAAAACACCTGCCACAGGTCCAAGAAAGTCATCTTAACCTACCATAACTTTTCACAGGAACTGATCAGGAAAACGAAAGCCTGCCCCAAGTCCAGACAAGTCTGACCTAGGAATGTTAGGGTATTAAGACAAGAGGTGAGATCAGGTTGATAGTTGGATGTGGGGAGACAATCAAGGGTCACAAACCCAGATGCCAGTTCAGTGAGGTCATAAAAGCCATTATACAGTGGACTGGACCTGACATAAAACACACTGTGAGTCCTTTGCAGGTTTGCCTGAGGATTTTCACAACTGCTTGGGTCAGAAGACACTGACTATATAATAAGTGCTTTCGAGCATACAGGCCAGAGAAGGCGATGGCAGCCCACTCCAGCACTCTTGCCTGGGAAACCCCATGGATGGAGGAGTGTGGCACGCTGCAGTCCATGGCGTCGTTAGGAGTCGGACATGACTGAGCGACTTCACTTTCACGTTTCACTTTCACGCATTGGAGCAGGAAATGGCAACCCACTCCAGTGTTCTTGCCTGGAGAATCCCAGGAACGGAGGAGCCTGGTGGGCTGCCGTCTATGGGGTCGCACAGAGTCGGACACGACTGACGCGACTTAGCCAGCCAGCCAGGCAGCATATAGGCTTAGAAGCTATAGATGTGTTAAAGAAATAACATGAGATTATATAAAAATGGGTTTTATAGAAACATGAACTTTTAATAAAATTCAGTTCAGTTCAGTTGCTCAATCATGTCCGACTCTTTGCCACCCCATGAATTGCAGCACGCCAGGCTTCCCTGTCCATCACCAACTCCCAGAGTTCACTCAAACTCACGTCCATCAAGTCCGTGATGCCATCCAGCCATCTCATCCTCTGTCGTCCCCTTCTCCTCCTGCCCCCAATCCCTCCCAGCATCAGAGTCTTTTCCAATGAGTCAACTCTTCACATGAGGTGGCCAAAATTAAATTAATCAAATTAAAGCAGATTTAAAAAGTACTTTCTAGCATATAGGCTTAGAAGCTATAGATGTGTTATAGAAATAACATGAGATTATTTAAAAATGGAATTTATAAAAGCATGAACTTTTAATAAAATTAAATTAAAGCAGATAAAAATTAATAGACATATAAAGAGCTTATGAAACATTGTATGAAAATCAATATGGCCTCACAAAATGGGCAAAGGGTATGAACAGATGATTCACAAAAGCAGGACTGGTTAATACACATGCTCACTTTCCCTAAAAATCAGAGAAACACGTTTGCTTATCAAAGCAGAACACATTGATAACACACACACACACGATAACAGTTCAGTGTAATAACATGGATTCATTCACGCTGGTGGGAGGTAAAGCTAGCTGGTTTATTTACCAGCAATTTGACAGTATATGTAAGCTACATACATACACAACTAGAGCATACTATAAATGGAATTAAGAAATTCTTGTATGGAAAGAAAGTGAAAGCCGCTCAGTCGTGTCTGACTCTTTGTGACCCCATGGATTGTAGTCCTTGGAATTCTCCGTGCCAGAGTATGGAGTGGGTAGCCTTTTCCTTCTCCAGAGGATCTTCCCAACCCAGGGACTGAACCCAGGTCTTCCGTTTTGCGGGCAGATTCTTTACCAGCTGAGACACAAGGGAAGCCCAAGAATACTGGAGTGTGTAGCCTTTTCCTTCTCCAGAGGATCTTCCCAACCCAGGGAATCAAACTGGGGTCTCCTGCATTGCAGGTGGATTCTTTACCAACTGAGCTATCAGGGAAGCCCTCTCTATGGGACATATACTATTAACAGTAGTTTCTGTGTTTTGTAGCATTATATAGTTCAAAATAATGTTTTTGTATTTTCTATTTTCCTGTACTTAATTTATAAGAGAAGCAGAATGACTTTCATTTATAAAAACACAAACTCCCTCACATGCTTCCTATGCAGAACTTTTCCATGTTAGCCTGACCCAGCTCATCCAGTCTATATAAAGTTTACTCATAAAGTAAAATTTTCACAGTATTATAGAATTAAAACTCTACTTTGATATTGAAACAGATCACTGCACTGGATGGTGAGTTCATGTTAATACATAATAATGGGTCCTTGGGAGAGAAAAATGGTTCCCATAGGGCGTCTTTCAAAATATTATTTAAATAAAGCAATGCTGCAGAGACATGGTTTTCATCATTGAAGTGGAGGTTTAGTACCTCTAGCTGGGGTTTGAGTGAGCTTGAAACACTTAACCCATGTTTCTGGGTAAAAGGCAGTGAAGGGCATGGAGTTGGGGGCCTACTGCAGGAGTTGGGAGAGTATGGAGTTGGGGTCTCTGAGCAAAAGCTCCCCAAGACCACACTGTCCTGATGAGCCCTCCATCTGCCACAGGCGTGTCATGAGGGGGTCCCAGCAAGGGGCCTTCAGTCCCAGCATCGGAAGACTAACCAGAGCAGCCACCCCATGCTGACTTCTCTGCATATGAAAGAATCTCCCTGCATCTTAAATGTGAATGCCAAGTCTTTAAGCTCCATGCATCCCAGGAACTAAGGGGCCTTGGCAACACCACACACCCTCAGAGAACCAGGCCCTCCTGTCTGTGTTGAGTCGGGGCTCCTTCCTGCCTTGCAGACCATCCCCTCTTCCCTCCATTCTTTTATTTCTTATCCTTTGATTGTATTCTGGACCCTGAGTCTTTAAAGCACATTCAAAGCCAAAAAGAACCATCTACCCTGGAACAAATCAGAACCAAGCCACAGCTGACCAGCATCCTTTGCTAAATGCAAGCCTCCTTGGTTCCCCAGAACCCGGGTGCTGTGCTTGATTGACAGGCTGCTGCTGCTGCTGCTAAGTTGCTTCAGTCGTGTCCAACTCTGTGCGACCCCATAGACGGCAGCCCACCAGGCTCCCCCGTCCCTGGGATTCTCCACAGCAATAGGATTAAAATCAGGCAGAGCCATCTGACAGCTGCAGTACAACGCTCTGGGAGAAGAGAAAAGCCAGTGTTTTGAGAAGCCAGGCCTGAGGCTGGAGCTGCACTCTGGCCGGTTCCGTGTCTGCAGGTCTGTGGGAGGTAGAGGGCTCCCCCAACCCGTCCCCCGTCAGTGGTGCTGCTCCATGCTTCCTCTGTGGGGGGCTGCTAACCGCCTCCGTGGGATGCAGGGTGCACAGTGATAACTCAGCTCATCTCATGCATCCATGAAAGCGTGACAGATTGTGGACCACTGAGCCGCATGCCCGTCTTTTAAATTCAATAGTGATCTTATTTCTGTTATGATTTCATCTGCTTAAATACGAGCCAGGGCCACAGAAAAGAATTCCATTTTCTCAAAACAGACTTTTCTTGGAAACATTCCATTTGCTTATTAGAAATTGACATCTACTTAGAATCAGCATGTTTAATTGCTTTACATAATCTCAGCCTCCCTTTTGAGAAAACAAAAATAATGCCAGGATTATCCCCATTTACTCAGGGCTCGTGGGGTCGCACAGAGTCGGACACGACCGAAGTGACTTAGCAGCAGCATGTATGCGCGGTTCCTGTAGTGTCCATTCCAAGTGAAATGGGCAAGACCTGGGTGAAAGCACTAATCAGATATTTCCACGCAGATAATTGTTATCTTCTCTCCCCTCCTTTTGAGAATTAAGAAATTATGTAAATGATAATTTCATTTTCTGAGTAAGTGTTTTGGCAGTCCAGATGGGCACACGTGCATCTTCACAAATTAATATTTGTTTCAAATACTCCAAGCGACCTATCCCTTCTTCATTAATTAAATCAATTCTCCCGAGAAATGCTCTCCAAGTTTGAAAAACTTAGTGTTGACCATGGACAGTAATTCATTTATGAACATTCTGTCCAATTAAAACAGTTGTATAACATCAAAGATTTTTTTTTTTTAACAGATTACTGAACTATCCATTAGTTGTGACAGGTCCACAGCCCCTGTAAACTGTGGTGTGCAAATGTAGCTCTGGCATACCCTTGCTCCCCTCCAGTGAGTGTGGGCTTCATGTGTGAAGATGAGAACCCAGTTTGTTCATGCCAAGGCCACGTGACTTCAATCTAACCCAATGAGAGGGGGCTAGCCTACATCTAACATGAAATAAGTCAGAAAGAGAAAAAACAAATATCAATTACTGAACACATACATGTGGAATCTAGAAAGATTGTATGGAGAAGGCAATGGCGACCCACTCCAGTACTCTTGCCTGAAAAATCCCATGGACAAAGGAGCCTGGTAGGCTGCAGTCCATGGGGTCGTGAAGAGTCTGACATGACTGAGTGACTTCACTTTCACTTTTCACTTTTATGCATTGGAGAAGGAAATGGCAACCTACTCCAGTGTTTTTGCCTGGAGAATCCCAGGGATGGGGGATCCTGGTGGGCTGCCGTCTATGGGGTCGCACAGAGTTGGACACGACTGAAGTGACAGCAGCAGAAAGCAGCAGCAGAAAGATTGTACAGATGATCTTATTCGCAAAGCAGAAATAGAGACACAGACATAGAGAATGAATGTACGGACCCCAAGGAGGGGTGGGGGTAGAATGGATTGGGAGGTTGGGATTGACACATATCCACTACTGTGTACAAAATAGCTAATGAGAACATGCTGTACAGCTCAGAGAATTCCACTGACACTCAACGCTCTGCGGTAGCCTAAATGGGAAGGAAATCCAACAAAGAAGGGATATACACGTGCATATAGCCGATCACTTTGCCATTCAACAGAAACTAGCATAACACTGTAAAGCACCTACACTCCAATAAAATTTTTTTAAGATATAAAACTTTTAAAAAACATACACAAGAGGATGCAAACAGTTAACTTTAGGAGATACAGGAGGAAGTGTTGTATTCCTAGAATCATTACTATTGCAAACACTGTCCATTACAACTACCTTATTCGTTCTTCTGCTTAAAAGATGGGTCTCCTCTTTGGCAGTTATTGTGTTAAGGCAAGGGCTTGCCGGGTGGCGCTAGTGGTAAAGAACCTGCCAGCCAGTGCAGGAGAGGTAAGAAAGGTGGGTTCAGTCCCTGGGTGGGGAAAAGCCCCCGGAGAAGGCAAGGCAACCCACTCCAGTATTCTTGCCTGGAGAATCCCATGGACAGAAGAGCCTGGCGGGCTACAGTCCATAGGGTCACACAGAGTTGGATACGGCTGAAGTGACTTAGCAGGCACACACATGTAAGACAGAACATCGCAGTTCAGGGGCAGGGAAGCTAATGGGGGCAGACTGGGGGCGGGGCAGGCTGAGAAGGCGCAGCTGGAGTGGTGGGTTTGGCATCACTATCCCACATCACCCATTCGGCAGGAGACTGGATCACATCACCTAGAGATGACTTAGAAAATGTTTGATTCCTTTATTTAATCACTCTCCTGCTGCCGCCGCCTTCTTTTCCTATTGACCGAAATTGTGCCCCAGCTAGATGAATGGGAACAAACTTAAAAGTCATGTTGGCATCTGGTAAATGTTCCAGAAGCACGTCTATAGTCATGGTATTCACCACCTGTATTCACTGAATTGTCATTTAAAACACATTATTTTTCTACTGAGACCCCCACTATACTTAGTAGACTCCTCTAGCATGCTCTAATTGCAATACATTACAAAGACCGTTCTACAGTACATGAGAAAATCTAGGCTTCTGTGTGCGCCTTTATGGTCCTGCTGCTCACATGATAAAATTATTGGCTAAAGAACAATCCTCAGCGCTGGGTTAGGTGTACTGACTTTACATAGCAGTATCAAACTTGTGGCACCTCTAACTACTGAGCTAAAAATTACACAGTGATTGTTTTATTTTACTCAGGATAAGAGTTTCCAATTTACTGCTATTTTTAAGCCTACTAATCTTGGTTACAACTTTTAGTTTGGAAACCAGACTATGAAGTGGATTCTGGCTATATCATCTCTAAGATGAATATTGATTACTCATGCCACTCAACAGTATCTCAGTTTATTCATCCAGTTCCTAAACATAATGCTTTTCCCTCTTCATTGCAAGTAGGAATGTGCAGGAATATGATATGATATTTCTCAGAGTGCATGGATTCTTCCAGGGGTGGCAGATGCTTAAAAAAGGCAGAATAATGGTGCACTCTGGCCCTCTGTCTCCCCTGGCAGCTGTGGCAGTGTTCTTTCTAGCTTCTGGACTGGGGGAACCTCACTGGCCCCTGACTCCATCTGAAGGTTCTAAAACCCACAGGCTGCTCTGGGCTAGAGAGTGGGTGTCAGGGACTGGAAGGCCCTTGATCCTGGGAGATTCCAGAATCCACCGGCTCTGCTGCTGCGGCTGCTGCTAACTCGCTTCAGTCGTGTCCGACTCTGTGCGACCCCATAGATGGCAGCCCACCAGGATCCCCCATCCCTGGGATTGTCCAGGCAAGAACACTGGAGTGGGCTGCCATTTCCTTCTCCAAGGCATAAAAGTAAAAAGTGAAAGTGAAGTCGCTCAGTCGTATCTGACTCTTTGTGATCTCATGGACTGCAGCCCCCCAGGCTCCTCTGTCCATGGGATTTTCCAGGCAAGAGTACTGGCTCTAGGACTCCCCAAAGGCCTGGCCAAACTTTCCTTCACTGAGTCCACCTTGCATTGTGCTTGGACAGCTTATGCAGCCCTCTGGCTGTCTCCCCATTTTTCCCCCATAGGCATTTACTCTATATAAGGAACTCACTCATATCCTTATTCCTGACTTGGCCTCCATATCTTAGGACCCAGCCATTGATTAGAATGTGAAAATATCTATGGAAATTAATGAATATTTGTAGAATGAGCAAATGGGTTATTGAGTAATTAAACCAATGGATTAAATGGGTGAATTAGAGGGATGGATGGATTTAGGTGCCAATCATGCATGGTTCTGAGAGTTGGACTAAAAAGAAAGATGAGCAACGAAGAATTGATGCTTTTGAACTGTGGTGTTGGAAAAGACTCTTGAGAGTCCCTTGGACTGCAAGGAGATCAAACCAGTCAATCCTAAAGGAAATTAGTCCTGAATATCAACTGGAAGTTCAGTTTAGTTCAGTTGTTCAGTCGTGTCTGACTCTTTGCAGTCCCATGGACCACATCACGCCAGGCCTCCCTGTCCATCACCAACTGCCAGAGTTTACCCAAATTCATGTCCATTGAGTTGGTGATGCCATCCAACCATCTCATCCTCTGTCGTCCCCGTCTTCTCCTGCCTTCAATCTTTCCCAGCATCAGGGTCTTTTCAAAGAGTCAGCTCTTTGCATCAGGTGGCCAAAGTATTGGAGTTTCAGCTTCAACATCAGTCCTGCCAATGAACATCCAGGATTGCTCTCCTTTAAGATGGACTTGTTGGATCTCCTTGCAGTCCAAGGGACTCTCAAGAGTCTTCTCCAACACGACAGTTCAGAGGCATCAATTCTTCTGTGTTCAGCTTTCTTTATAGTCCAACTCACATCTATATATGACTACTGGAAAAACCATAGCCTTGAGTAGATGGACTTTGTTGACTAAGTAATGTCTCTGCTTTTTAATAGGCTGTCTATGTTGGTCATAACTTTCCTTCCAGGGAGTAAGTGTCTTTTAATTTCATGGCTGCAATCACCATCTGCAGTGATTTTGGAGCCCCCCAAACTAAAGTCTGACACTGTTTCCACTGTTTCCCCATCTATTTCCCATGAAGTGATGGGACCGGATGCCATGATCTTAGTCTTCTGAATGTTGAGCTTTAAGCCAACTTTTTCACTTTCCTCTTTCACTTTCATCAAGAGGCTTTTCAGTTCTTCACTTTCTGCCATAAGGGTGGTGTCATCTGCATATCTGAGGCGATTGACATTTCTCCCAGCAATCTTGACTCCAGTTTGTGCTTCTTCCAGCCCAGCGTTTCTCATGATGTACTCTGCATAGAAGTTAAATAAGCAGGGTGACAATATACAGCCTTGACGTACTCCATTTCCTATTTGGAACCAGTCTGTTGTTCCATGTCCAGTTCTAACTGTTGCTTCCTGACCTGCATACAGATTTCTCAAGAGGCAGGTTAGGTGGTCTGGTATTCCCATCTCCTTCAGACTTTTCCACAGTTTATTGTGATCCACACAGTCAAAGGCGTTGGCATAGTCAATAAATCAGAAATAGATGTTTTTCTCAGGAAGTCTCTTGCTTTTTCCATGATCCAGTGGATGTTGGCAATTTGATCTCTGGTTCTTCTGCCTTTTCTAAAACCAACTTGAACATCAGGAAGTTCACGGTTCATGTATTGCTGAAGATTGGCTTGGAGAATTTTGAGCATTACTTTACTAGTGTGTGAGATGAGTGCAATTGTGCAGTAGTTTGAGCATTCTTTGGCATTGCTTTTCTTTGAGATTGGAATGAAAACTGACCTTTTCCAGTCCTGTGGTCACTGCTGAGTTTTCCAAAGTTGCTGGCATATTGAGTGCCGCACTTTCACAGCATCATTTTTCAGGATTTGAAATAGCTCAACTGGAATTCCATCACCTCCACTAGCTTTGTTCGTAGTGATGCTTCCCAAGGCCCGCTTGACTTCACATTCCAGGATGTCTGGCTCTAGATGAGTGATCACATCATCGTGATTATCTGGGTCGTGAAGTTCTTTTTTGTACAGTTCTTCTGTGTATTCTTGCCACCCCTTCTTAATAACTTCTGCTTCTGTTAGGTCCTTAATTGAGCCCATCTTTGCATGAAATATTCCCCTGGTATCTCTAATTTTCTTGAACAGATCTCATCTTTCCCATTCTAGTGTTTTCCTTTATTTCTTTGCATTGATGGCTGAGGAAGGCTTTCTCATCTTTCCTTGCTATTCTTTGGAACTCTGCATTCAAATGGGTATATCTTTCCTTTTCTCCTTTGCTTTCAGCTTCTCTTCTTCTCACAGCTATTTCACAGCCTCCTCAGACAACCATTTTGCTTTTTTTAATGCATTTCTTTTTCTTGGGGATGAAGGGCTGATGCTAAAGCTGAAACTCCAATCTTTGGCCACTTGATGTGAAGAGTTGACTCACTGGAAAATACCCTGTTGCTGGGAAAGATTGTAGGCCTGAGGAGAAGGGGATGAAAGAGGATTAGATGGTTGTATGGCATCACTTACTCAATGGACATCAGTTTGAACAAGCTCCTGGAGTTGGTGACGGACAGGGAAGCCTGGCGTGCTACAGTCCATGGAGTCACAAAGACCGAACGACTGAACTGCGCTGAACTGAACTTCCGTGGTCAATATAAAAGAGTCCGAAGTGGAAACAAATTTTAAAAAGACCTATAATCCTATTCATTTTAATATCCAGCCACTTACATGTTACAAATGTATATTACATTTGTTGGATGGACAAAGGAACGAATGGTATTTTGAACAACACCTCTTGACCAACTTGTAATTAAATACATGTGCATTCATATCTAAGCTATAACACTTACTAGCTTTGTGACTGAGATAAAATTCTTAAGTGCTCTCAACCTTAGATTTCTTATTTATAAAAAGAATACAATCACATGGTGTCGTGAAGATTAAATCTGATAACAGTAGTTATCTAAGATTTCTTTTCAGATTTAATACTGATCACTTTTTCACCCAACCCTCATCTCCATCTGGAAATCCTTTTAACCTTGACACAAATATCTTGACATAACTTATCACCTTTACTGTGAGCACCCTATTCAAGCTGCCACCATCCTCACCTGCAGAATTCCCCTAGCCTCCTAACTGGGCTCTGTGTTTGCCCCTAACAGTGCATCTCCGCACACCATTCAGCGTTAACTGTGGTCCAGTCTGTGTCCAGATCCTGGGAGTCTTTGCTGGTCAGAGGAAGAGCTGTGGCTTGTACTCTGAAAGAAAAGTGCACTACCTTCTCTGATTTCCCATTTCTTTCAGAGTACAAGCCACAGCTCTTCCTCTGACCAGCAAAGACTCCCAGGTCTGGCCTCTGCAATTTTTTCTCCTTTGTCTTTCCTTGTCTTTGGGAACACACTCAGCCTCTTCTCTGTTCCTCTGGCATGCCAACGATGTTTTTGTTTCAGGGCTTTTCCTGCAAATACCTGCTTGACTGATGATTTCCTCCCTCAGAATCTTGTTAACTGTTCCTTTCTTGGTTGATTCTACCCCGCCCCCAGCCCCCCATCTATTTAAATTGCAAAACACTCTTTCCAATGAGAGCCCACTGAGTCTTTTATTCTAGCAGAGTTCTGCATAGCGCTTATCACCTTTCCATGCATACAATTTACTTATCTATTTTGTCAATAGAGTAATTGTCTCCCCTGTTAAATCAGAAGTTTCCGGATGATAGAGATTTCTTGTTTGTTTTCTTTACTGATACATCTTTCATTTCTAGACCTACCTTGTACCTTTTAAAATGTATTTGTTGAATAAATGAGTGAAGGTGTCTCTGGACATTTATCCTAACATGTACTAGAACAGGAAAGAAATTCAAGAATTTCCTCTTTTTAAACTAAAATGTGACATTTAATTCTCAATTTATCTGCTGCTGCTGCTGCTAAGTCGCTTCAGTCGTGTCCGACTCTGTGTGACCCCATAGACAGCAGCCCACCAGGCTCCCCCGTTCCTGGGATTCTCCAGGCAAGAACGCTGGAGTGGGTTGCATTTCCTTCTCCAATGCATGAAAGTGAAAGTGAAGTCGCTCAGTTGTGTCTGACTCCTAGGGACCCCATGGACTGCAGCCTACCAGGCTCCTCCATTCATGGGATTTTCCAGGCAAGAGTACTCAATGTCGTTACTGGGCAAAGATTTACTCTTACTGTCCACTTGTATACCTTTCTCTGATATTCGTGAGTCTAATACTTTTCAGTTCAGTTCAATCCAGTTCAGTCTCTCAGTTGTGTCTGAATCTTTGCAACCCCATGGACTGCAGCACGCCAGGCCTCCCTGTCCATCACCAACCCCTGGAGCTTACTCAAACTCATGTCCATTGAGTCGGTGATGCCATCCAACCATCTCATCCTCTGTTGTTCCCTTCTCCTCCCCCCTTCAATCTTTCCTAGCATCAGGGTCTTTTCAAATGAGTCAGTTCTTTGCATCAGGTGGCCAAGGATTGGAGCTTCAGCTTCAGCGTCAGTCTTTCCAATGAATAATCAGGACTGATTTCCTTTAGGATGGACTAGTTGGATCTCTTTGCAGTCCAAGGGACTCTCAAGAGTCTTCTCCAACATCACAGTTCAAAAGCATCAATCCTTAGGCGCTCAGCTTTCTTTTAATTTTTAACTCTGATTTAAAAATACATTTTAAATCAGCTTTCCTTCGGCGCTCAGATGTCCAACTCTCACATCCATACATGACTACTGGAGAAACCATAGTTTTGACTAAACGGACCTTTGTTGGCAAAGTAATGTCTCTGCTTTTTAATGTACTGTCTAGCTTTTAGCCACCGCCCCCTCCCCCCCCCCCCCAAAAAAAAGAAATGAAAACAAAACACATCTATTCCTCCGTCTCTACCAACAGTGCATGTACCTGGACTACTGGCAACACTGCCTGACCCTTCACATGTGCATGTCTCTGAGCTTCTGAATTCCGAAAGAGCAGTTAAACTCCTTGTTTGAGGGGAAGTGAAGCTTTTTTGTGAAATTGTGTGATACTCACGTGAACTACAAATTGGCACTTGTCATGGGTACTTGCCATCTACCTCTACAAGGATTAAACCATGTGCTTCTGCAGCTGCTAACCTTCAACACACCTGGAAAGAGTCCACGATGGAGAGCAGAAGTGAGGTGTTCTGTGCTCAAGAGAAAAACTGGCAGGATAGGTCTTCAGACAGTTAGACATTTTCAGGAGCTGATTTTATGAGCCCAATTCTTGTATCTCCCCATATCTAGAAAAGCACTAAAATTATTCATGGTGATAACTGTTCCTTGTGACCAGCAGAAACCTTCTGGAAAAATATGTGCTTGATTGCATGTATCCCCTCTTCACCAAAATCACATATATACTGACTTCCCCACTGTCTGTTTGGAGCAGTTTCCCAGGGCTATCTGAGGTGCTGTCTCCCAGGCTGCAGTCTTCATTTTGCCCCACATAGAACTTAACTTGCACTCTCATGTTGGGCATTCTTTTTGAGTTGATATTTGGATACATTTCATTCCACCACTCAAACAAAAAGTCTTGCTAGCAGAAAATATGAAACATATAAACAACCAAAATATTTTTTTAAATCGGAGTAAAGAATGAAGATAATATCTTCATCCTGTAACATTACTATTCATTTGCAACTTGTCCATTTGTTTTATTATTTGCTAACCTTCATGAAGAAACCCGTGGCAGCAAATGACAACATTTTAAGAGGGATTTACAGAAGCCAGTGTCTACCAGCTAAAACATCTCCTTAAATAAGGAAACATGCATCATTTGATTTTAGAGGAGGGATAACTTGTCCTATCTCAAAGAATGCCTCATTCTCCTGGTGCAGGAGATAAAGTGTGTCCCTCCCAGCAAGGAAGGCACAGGGATCCTGAAACACTTGTCTCAGGGAACTGATCTTTTATTCTTTTTTTCCTCTTCTACCCCTTTTCCATCGTTCCTTCCTTTTATTCTGTCTTTATTTTAGCACCTAAGTATCTATGTACCACTCCTGCCATCATCCTTAGAATGAAATACTGTCTGATGGATGAATTTCTGTAGCTCAAGAACTGTATGTATGTATGTTTTCCCTATTTACTAACAGGTGGAGCTGGAATTCTAACATGAATCTCAATTTCCTGAGGTCATACTCAAAGGAAATAATTAAAGATATCTTGATAAATGACAACTGAAATATATACATATATAATCTTTAACCTAAGATGATCACTTTGAAGGGATGGATCTTCTTGATACACATCACACAATTTCCAAGTGTTTCTTGAGCCAAATGTGTTAGTTTATGGCCACACTCTGCACACACATTTCTCACGGACAGTCCCACAGAATTGGCATTGATAAAATATTTTCAAGGGGTGAAAAGGATTTTGTAAATAGAAACATTGCATTTGAACAGTACTTAAAAGCCACAGTGCACCCAGAAGCCTCCAGGAAATCACTGGTGGCTGGACTGTCCAGTGTCTGGATTGACAGGATCAGAGGACCATAGGATAGAAGGGCACACTGGTCCATATCAAAGGGTAAAAGTGAGCATCTGCAAAGTTTTCCATACGTTGCTGTGAGTTTAAGGCAACATTTAGTTGCAGACAATAGTGAATTCAATCCATTAAATAACCCTGTGAAATAGTGTGCATGTCTACTGACCTTCACAATTTTATAGAGCTGTGCCACCTCACGGAGACACAGGAGACCAGTTTCACTTCATTCTTATGAACTTTATACACCCAGGAGCCCAGACATCCTGCGGGTCTGAAAGGATGGAGGAAATGCCAAGGAAGCTGATGTGGAGGAACCTGTCTCCATAGGGGGATGTGGAACCTTTCACATACCTCTTTCCTCCTAAGAAGGAGCCAGGTGGGACTGACATGGGAAAGATGAACAAAGGTACCTACATGTGTGTGTGTTTGTATGTGTGTAAGGATACTTCAGTTCAGTTCAGTTCAGTCGCTCAGTCATGTCCGACTCTTTGCCACCCCATGAATTGCAGCACGCCAGGCCTCCCTGTCCATCACCAACTCCCGGAGTTCACTCAAACTCATGTCCATCGAGTCGGTAATGCCATTCAGCCATCTCATCCTCTGTCATCCCCTTCTCCTCCTGCCCCCAATCCCTCCCAGCATCAGGGTCCTTTCCAATGAGTCAACTCTTCACATGAGGTGCCCAAAGTACTGGAGTTTCAGCTTTAGCATCAGTCCTTCCAAAGAACACCCGGGACTGATCTCCTTTAGGATGGACTGGTTGGATTTCCCTGCAGTCCAAGGGACTCTCAAGAGTCTTCTCCAACACCACAGTTCAAAAACATCAATTATTTGGTGCCCAGCTTTCTTCACAGTCCAACTCTCACATCCATACATGACCACTGGAAAAACCATAGCTTTGACTAGATGGACCTTTGTTAGCAAAGTAATGTCTCTGCTTTTGAATCTGCTATCTAGATTGGTCATAACTTTCCTTCCAAGTGTTAGGGGAAGCACACTGATTGAAACCGCCCACCCTGGCCAGGCACCATAGTAACCATTTGCATGAGTTGTTTTATGACAGGAGATCCTGATAAGGAATATAGAACTAATAAGCCACCACCAACTGGAAGAGTTCAGGAAAGGTTGAAAGGAGACACCATGTGTCCATCCACTTACCAGAATCCCTCTCACTAGCATCCATCTTGGCTGAGGAATGCGTGCACCACCAGGAAAGACTCTGAATTAGAATGATTGGCCAAAGACCACCTGGAAACTAATCCCATCACCATAAAACCCGACATTGTGAGCCACACGGCAGAGCAGTTCTCCTAGGTTTCCTTACCCTACTGCTCTCCACCTGGGTGCCCTTTCCCAATAAAATCTCTTGCTTGGTCAGCACAGGTGTCTCCTCGGACAATTCATTTCCACATGTTAGACAAGAACCCAGTTTCGGGCCCTGGAAAGGGTCCCCCTTCCTGCAACACAAGGAGTAAGCGTCTTTTAATTTCATGGCTGCAAAGATACTTAGAAAGTAGATAAATTGGTTTGCACCAGCTATTACTACTGTATGTGTTTATTTCCTAATTAGCGCATTTCTTTAGGCTTCCCAGGCGGCATCAGTGCTAAAGAATCTGACTGCCAAAGCAGGAAATGCAAGAGACACAAGCCCAATCCCTGGATTGGGAAGATCCCCTGGAGGAGGAAATGGCAATCGCCTCCAGTATACTTGCCTGAGAAATCCCATGGACAGAGGAGCCTGGTGGGCTACAGTCCATGGGGTCGCAAAGAGTCAGACACGACTGAGCATACACACATACACACACAGCTCTTTTTTTCAGCCCAACAGCATTTAAATGATACACTCCGACTTTTTCAAACTTGCTTGAACAGCTCTGCCACTAGTCATTCCAGAAATGTGAAACCTTGGGCTCTCTCTCTAAGTACCGTAATATTTAAATGATTAGAGCATCTCTTTCATTACTAAGAATGAATGAAAATATTGTACAATGATCATATTCATTGTTGAACAGCATATAATGGATAGAAACTGAAAGAATTCATAGCAAAATGAGAATGACATTTTGAATCATCGGTTATTAAGGATAAACTTACTTTCTCATACAAAAGTAATTAAATCAAAATAGAAGCTGTTCAAGGAAGCTCTTGTTCCTTCTTGTGTCTGTCAACCATGTTTTATAGACAGTGTCTATTTATGTCAACGTCCACAGATCAAATGGACAGCAAGAATACCTCAAAGAGAACTGCAGTTACAACCCAGCTCAATCCAATAATCTTTCATGCGTCACCCAAGTTAAAGCATCTAAAAAATATTAAAATCATCATTGGCCCAATTTTGGCTTCACCTCTGATATTGTCTTCAACAAAAACATTTGACCAAAATCAAAACTGAGTCAAACTTTTCCAAACTTTATTTCGAAAGTAGTTACAATAAATAGTAAAACTGATTCACCTAAACCACAGCATTAAAGAATGTTCAGAGAAGATGATGATGATGATGAGATGTTTTTTTAAAGACTGAATTGTTTGCCAGATACTGTGCAAACTGTGGCAGAAGCTTCACCTCATTTATTTCCAAAATAATCCTATGAGTGCCATGGTTTTACCATGTCATGTTAGAATAACTAAAACCCTTTTTTGGGTGAGAAAACTGAAGCAAAAAGAAATCAAATAACTTGGTGTCTTCCCAATAGAAATGGAATAACAAGGGATGACAGAATAACAAAGGTTTCTCTGATTCCAGCATCTGGGTATGTAAGTATCATATTAAAGTATTTTATCTGTAGTCATGCAAATAGGAAAATTAAGACACTATAACAGCTCTACTTAACAGTAAACAAGCCTTTAGAATGACACAAAATTTAGTGGAAGGACATGCAGAAAACAGGCTTATAGAATCCATACATAATTAAAACTATGCTTTGTGTTTTATACGACATCCCTGATGGCTCAGCGGGTAAAGAACTCACCTGTAATGCATAAGACACAGGAGATGCAGATTCCATCCCTGGCTTGGAAAGATCCCCTTGAGGAGGGCAAAGGGCATGGTAGCCCACTCCAGTACTGTTGCCTGGAGAATCCCAAAGACAGAGGAGCCTGGAGGGCTACAGTCCAAAGAGTCACAAAGAGTTGGGCCCACACTCATATAGCTTATCTTATAGTTTAAAAATATCTTATAGTTTAAAATACTCAAAAAGCAGGAGACTTATGAATTTAGATATCCATCATTGAGTTACCAGTGCTTTTGAGGTTGAAAGTTACAAAGATAAGACATTCAAATGGAATTTTTAAAGATGTTGGAGGTATAATATTTTTTCCATATTGATTTCTTATTGAATTTGTTTTCTGAGATTTGTCTTCAAAGTTCGTTAATTAGAGCAGCTGACTGGTTTACACAAATAAAATCAAGTGGAAGCTCCGGAAAGTCCCTGCAGAGAGTCAAGCAGAACTCAGAGATGCTGCTGGAGCATCCTTCTTGACCCAAAGTGCTGCTGAGTCATCACAGGTGCTCAGTTTCAACATACTGCAAAATTTCCAGATGCAAATAAATGACATCGTGCTTAAGTCTTATCAATAAGATGGTAAATATTCATCCCTGGAATTCTACTACTTCCTGGACAAATCAGCAGCTGGAAGGGACAAAGAACAGTAGAGAGTAAATTTGTTACGTCATGAGCATAAACACTTATCTTCTGAATCATTTATATGAAAGAATCACACTTTCAGAAAATTATTAACTGATGAGGAAAAAACAAGCAAAAAAAGCTAGGTGGAACCCACGAAGAAGAGATTCTTACGTTAGTATCAAAATCAGTGACCCTGATGCTGGGAAAGATTGAGGGCAGGAGGCTATAGAGGATGAAATGGTTGGATGGCATTTTTGACTCAATGGACGTGATTTTGAGCAAACTCTGGGAGATAGTGTGGGACAGGCACGCTGCAGTCTTTGGGGTCGCAAAGAGTCAGACTTGACTTGGCAACTGAGAAACAACACCTAGATAATTGAATATTCAATTCTTAAAAGCAATGAGCTGTTGAACCATGAAAACGTAGGAAACTTAAATGCCTGTTACTAAGTGAAAGAAGCCTTTTCAATCTGAAAAGCCTACATACTGTATGATACAAACTGTATGCCATTCTGGAAAAGACAGAACTGTGGAGTCAGTACGAATGTTCTAGGTGCACTATCCCCTGAGATGGCCCAGGGACACAGAGCCGAGGGGATGAAGAGTGTGGTGCTTCTGAAGCGGGTTCAAGCAGAAAACAGGAACCTCCGAACCGCGTTCTACCTCAGTGTCCTGATCTGGACTGATCTGAAAAGCAGTGTGAGGTTTCCCTGCAGAGGTGGCTATGAAAACAAACATATGTGGATGTGGACTCAGATACATGCAACTGGGTAGACCTTATTATTTTTTCCCACTGATTTGCAAAATTTTACTTTGGTCAGAATGCATTTTGATAATAAAAAAAATTAGTAAGAATAAAGAGATGTAAAGGACCAAATGTGTGTCTTTTAAAAGTTATTTTTATACATTATCTGAGAATTGAGCACATTTCTTTACGAAAAAATAAAATTCTTCTCGGGAGAAAAGATGAGGCTTTCTCATCACCAAGCTGGGCCTGCAAATCCCTCCACTATTCAAACCCGTCACCCTCCACCCAAATTCCACGTTTAATTAAAGGGAGTTTTGCAATGATCTGTGTCCTTCTTATCAGTGAGCTCTTAAATCCTATTTCATATTCCACACTGCCCATTGAAGTCTGTGCATGAAAAGCAACACAGACGCCTTGCTGTCAGGGCCTCTTAGATTTTTCTAACAACCCTTTGAACCTGAGCTCGTTTTCCCTCATAATCAGCTAAATCCTCAAACTTTAAGGAATGACTTTCCTCTCTCAAAGCCCCTTCTTTTCTTTGACTCTTTTGTTACAATTATATGCTACAAAGAAACTGGAGATTTGTTTTCTACTCTTATGAAAAAGAAAAAAAAAGCCAAACCAGTTACAGAAATACATAGATAAAACCTTCATGTTATCTGTAGTAGTTTGTACACATCTCTTAAAATAGGAGATGGAGGGAGAAAGCCTGTTGTTTTTATTAACACATTTCCCTTCTTGAAGCTCTGAAACAATTTGGAAAGTAGCTGCTAAGGGAACATATTTTGGGAGAACTCAAACTGACCTGCAGTATTTAGTGTTTCTAAATGCACAGTCTATGGAGATTGCCATGTCATTCTCCATTTGCATCTCCTTCTAAATATCTCTTTTCAGTACAATATGGCTAGCAAGTACAATATAGCTCCACAAATATAGGAAACCCTGCTTACTTTAAAGTCAGGCTTCCCAGTCACTTCCTTGCTATGAAAACAGAAACTGACACAAATATATTTTAAAAAAGAAAAAGCTAACACATACCTCTGGTTACCAAATATGCTTTGCAATTTCTTTTTTTTAAATCACACTCACTTTTTTATTAAACAATGCAGAGCACGTTGAAAGAAACACGCAGAGCAGGAGGCTCATCAGTGGGACAGGTCTTGGGCCAGTCTGTTCTGTAACAACCCACAGAGAACCTCTGGTCCTAGGGTGAAAATTCACTCATTGGGAGATGATGCTTTGGAAAGTCATTATTAGAATTTTCAGTGAGAAAGACATTGCTTTGAATACTAAATCTGTCCCTCTAAGTTTTATGGCCTTAAACCTTGTTACTTAAGTTCTCTGCATCCCACTTTGCTCAGCAGTTGAATATGAATGAGAACGCTCAGTTTACTGAGTCTCAAAGATTGTCTCACATAATAAGGTGTAAAGTGACTGCCCTGTAGTCGGCACTCAATCTACAGAAACCTTCTTACTTGTCAGTATGCTCTGTGTTATCCTCCTAAGAACTCGAGGGAATAAACCACAGGGGGTTCCCGGGAAGATATTTAAAACTAAATGCTTGTACTTAAAATATTAAGGTTCAATCATCCAAAAAATTCACTTCTGCGAGAAACAACATTCTCCAGAGCTTTTGGACGAATGATGTGTGAATATACACAAATGGGTTTTTATAGAACTTGTTCCGTGTGTGCAACATAATTGTGGAGTATGCACGTGTGTAACTGTGTAAGCCCTGAATCCTGTTCAGATGCGTTTATATTAACTTAATCGATGTTAGGCATTTAAAATATTTTCAGATAGACGTGACTTTTCCCAACACATAAATTATGATGAAGCGATCAGAAAAGATGAAAACAGTTATAGCTACAGGATATATGTATATGTGTACACATATATATGCACAGTTATAATTAAAGCATAGATATGTAGCTGGTGTGTAACAAATTTTTATCCTATATCTTACAATGCAAATTTGTAATATTTTCTCACCAAATACTTAACATGGTACTTACAAAATTATGTAAAATATTAGATTCTCATCAGTGAGGATGATATAACCAAAATGTTTATATACCTGAAGTAATTTTAACTTTGAGCAGATCTTAATGATAACAGGAAATGTCATTCATTCATTTTTCTTCTTGAGGATATGTGCACACAGGGCTGTGCTGTTGCTGCCATTCAGTCACCCAGTCGTATCCGACTGTTTGCAACCCCATGGATGTGGTGTGCACAGAGATAAATCATTACACACACACACACACACACACACACAGACAAAACTTCAAACAAAGTTATGCAAACACATCAAACTGAAATCACAAGCAGATTCCATGCCTGGAGTTCCAGGTCTCAGGGGTTCCATGACCTGAGCAAGGGGGTGTCCAACCATGATTCCAGGAGCCCCTTCTGTTCTCTTGTTAGCCACTGAATGTGCAAGAAATACAGAGTAGAGTATGAACCTTAGGTATGCCAGGAAACTGATCAGCATCAACCACTGTGAGAGTAAGAAATCTAGGGCCTCACATCAATACAACATTTTATTTTGCAAATGGAATCTGAGACTTAATTCCCAAAGCTGAGTGTTTGGCTTGTTTGTAATAACAATAATAAACACAGGAAGCTGGAAAGGTACAGCCTGGCCATGTTCCTCGACAGGACAAACATCTGCTTATGAGACCTATACACTGTGTCCAGTGGGTTAAGAAAGCAGTGGTGTCCATTTCCTTTGTGACTTCTGTCATAAAGGAAGTTCTAACTTTGTAACTTCACCTCCATAACATGGAGGTGTTCCAAAGGATCCTAAGTACGTGCCTGAGTGAGTTGCACAAGAGTGTGTGTATGAGTGAGTGTGCGCATGAGTGACCGTGTACATGAGTGAGTGCGTGTGTGTGTGCTAAGTCACTTTAGTCGTGTCCATCTCTTTGAGACCCCACAGACTGTAGCCCACCAGGTTCCTCTGCCCATGGGATTCTCCAGGGAATACTGGAGTGGATAGCCATTTCCTTCTGCAGAGGATCTTTCCGACACCTCTCCTGGCAGGTGGTTGTTTATGACTGAGCCACCTGGGAGGCCTGAGGGATCATTCTTCTCCAGTTTCAACCAAAAACTGAATTTGTGCAGAGTGAGCACCTCCCCTCCTCTCAGGTCTTCCCTGGAGACCCAGGGTCTCAGCGAAGGGCCTTCTGCACCAAAGGCTGAGCCAGGGAGAGGAAGCCTGGAGAGAGGCCATGGAGGCCCGAGGGAGGAGACACAAAGACAGATTGTTTTGCCATTGCCACGATGTCTCTAAGTCAAGTCCAAACTGGCTACGAGGACAGCAACCCTGTCTTTGCTTTCAGATGCAGCCTGGGTGCCAAACAGAGTCCTTCGCTTACTGAGAGCTTACTCTGCACTGACGTCAAAGTGTAACATATCTTAGGATGGATAAAGCACAAGGTCCTACCATATCGGACAGGGAGCTATTGACTTGCTGTGACAAACCTAGTGGAAAATAATTTGAAAAATAATTATATATACAAATGTATAACTGAGTCACTTTGCTGTACAGAAGACATTAACACAACATTATAGGTTAAATACATTTTATTGCAATTTATTTTTAAAAAGTGTAGCATAGACAATGTCCTTAAATCACCCTGTTCCCCCAAAATCACCTGGGGCACAGAGAGACACCACAATCAGCCTCAGTAGCCAGGCAGAGCTGGGAGTTTGGCTCCGGAGCACCCCACCATTCCTGACAGCAAGGGCCGGGCCTGAGGTCCACACAGCACAATCCCAGTCAATGGTCCTTGTAACTCTCTAAGAAGGCGGGACAAGAATTATCATCCTCCTTCACAGATGAGAAGCAGGGACTCAGAGGCTCACTGAGACTTGTCCTTGTTTCATAGATGCTGAATGGTGGAGCCAGGCCCCGAACATGGCATCCCAACCAGGACATTCCCTAAACCATCATTGGGAAATAACCAGACATTTCCTTTTTGGTTCACGTTGTCTCATGGCTCACTTGCTGGACTTGCCTCATCACAGGCATGGCGTCATGAGTTCGGTGGCTGTCCCCAGGCTCTCCCTTCAGGGGGGACAATTGGAAGAGGAGCCTGAGGCAGCTGCCCAGAGAAGTCCCAGGCCTGGAATCAAGGGTGTTTGCACAGGCTTTACATCCTGAATTCAAGATGACTGTTAAGTAAGCAAATGAGCTACCTAATTACAGGCAGATAACAACAGAGCCTCCTGATGAAAGTGAAAGAGAAGAGTGAAAAAATTGGCTTAAAACTCAATATTCAGAAAACTAGGATCATGTCATCCACTCACATCACTTTATGGCAAATAGATGGGGAAACAATGGAAACAGTGGGAGGTTTTATTTTGGGGGGCTCCAAAATTACTGCAGATTGTGACTGCAGCCATGAAATTAAAAGGCTCTTGTTCCTTGGAACAAAAGCTATGACCAACCTAGACAGCATATTAAAAAGCAGAGACATTACTTTGCCGACAAAGGTCCATCTAGTTCAAAGCTATGGTTTTTTCTACTAGTCGCATATGGATGTGAGAGTTGGACTATAAAGAAAGCTGAGTGCCAAAGAATTGATGCTTTTGAACTGTGATTTTGGAGAAGACTCTTGAGAATCCCTTGGACTGCAAGGAGATCCAACCAGTCTATCCTAAAGAAGATCAGTCCTGAAAATTCATTGATAAGAGTGATGCTAAAGCTGAAAATTTGGCCACCTGATTTGAAGAACTAACTCATTTTAAAAGACCCTGATGCTGGAAAATAGGAGATTGAAGGCAGGAGGAGAAGGGGATGACAGAGGATGAGCTGGTTGGATGGCATCACAGACTCAATGGACATGAGTTTGAGTCAACTTCAGGAGTTGGTGATGGACAGGGAGGCCTGGGGTGCTGCAATCCATGAGATCGCATGACTGAGCAACTGAGCTGAACTGAACTGAACAACAGAGCAAAGTAGAGAGGAGCCAGCCAGGAATCCCTCTCCAGGAATGTCTCAGCAGCCACACAGGAGAGTCTAGTCCCCTAAAACAGCTCCTTTATGAGAAAGAAGAAGGGACCCTTGAATGAATGTGAACCTCAGAATTAGGGAAATGCAGTGTCCGGTGAGGCTGTGGAGTGACAGAATCTCAGCTCGAGAACCAGTGACCAGCACCTCCCAGCAGTGAAGCCTGGCTTGGAAAAGGTGCGGGGGGCTCTCCTATTCTGAAATCCTTCGAATCAGAAGGTGAAAAGTTGTTCCAAGAATCCACACCAAAAAATTCATTTGCCTTTGAAACCTTTTGGTCAAAAACTAGTCCTGAGCTGTTATTTTATCTTCTGCCAAAGCAGACACAGGTCCGGTCCCTGGGTCATGATGATCCCCTGGAGAAGGAAATGGTAAGCTACTCCAGTATTCTTGCCTGGAGAATCCCATGAACAGAGGAGCCTGGTGAGCTGTAGCCAGCCCATGAGGTGGCAAAGAGTCAGGCATGACTGAGTGACTTAACATGCACACATGCCAAACTGCAGTTTAGAATGTTCTTGACACACAACGTGATCTGCACATTCTTCTCGGGCCTCGGACACTTTGGGATACCCTTCTTCTGGCAAGCATACTCTGAAATACTTACAGGTGCAGGCTTCCTGGAGAGCAGACACCTGCCTGAAGACACAGCTCGCAGGCCTCTAGGGCTAACACATCTCCGGGATCCAGGAGGTGTGATGAACTCTCCCCTGGGGTCTGAGCCTCGGTTCTTCCTTAAGGAGTTACCATGCCCTCCCTTAAGTTAACCATTCCTCAGTGCACTGATTGAGGTTCAAGACTAACTATGCTTCCCTTTCCCCTATTTTGTATAGCTGTACATAACTAAAGGGACATATTATTATAATATGCAGGATTCTTTCACTAGATCTTTGACTTTGAAGATACACATCATCTCACTTGACAAGAGTTGACCCAGCACACATTCTTATGGATTTAACATTATCTCAAGAAAGGTAGTCTCTGTATGTGTGCCTGTACATATGTACATAAATATATATATATACACAAATGTATATGCACATATACACATATATGTACAAATATGCATGTAATTTAAGCCTGAGCAAGTCAGTCTTGAGGAAAGTAATTTTTCTATGTTTGGTCATTTAGTTATTTATTCAACAAATAGTTAATGAGCAATTTTTGGTTTTTGTTTTGTCGCTAAGTCGTGTTCAACTCTTTGTGACCCCAGGGACTGCAGCACGCCAGGCTTCCCTGTCCTTCACTATCTCCTGGCATTTATTCAAACTCATGGCTATTGAGTCAGTGATGCCATCCAACCATTCTCATCCTCTGTTGTCACCTTCTCCTTATTAATGAGCAATAAATACTTATCAATGAACAATAATATTATTGCTTATTAATGAGCAATAATTGTGGGAAATACCTTAAGTGAAAGAGATAAAAAGGATGCCTGTGAACTGTGGATTCAGAAGAATACAGTAAAGATATTCATACTATCCCTACCAGACTCCTCTCACGTGAGCTTTGCAGACTCATCTATCAAACCCTAAAGGACGTCGATTTTCTAACAAGATCAAACCCAAGGCAACCAGACCATAACCTAATGAGACTGAAGCTTTTATTGCGTTGGCTGCTGCCCCGTCCCCGTAACTGAATTTGCCTATTGGAGATTTTTTCTGTTCTTTGTGCTTTGTTCGAGTGGTTCCTCTCCTGAATTCTGTAACCATCAGGCACTGACCACACCTCTGTCTGTCCAAACTGGCCACACTGTCCTTTCTCCTCAGCCTCTTTCAGTTCCACAGAGAGCCCTTGTTTCTACAGATTCGGTCTCCCACTTGGGGACCCAGAATTCTTACAATTCCTCCTCTGTATCTGCTCCATCACCAAGTATTAATGCAAGCCCAGCTACCCTCCCTCCCTTCCCGTTACCCCATCATGGGTTAAGGTTTCACATCATTAGCCTCCACATTTTCATCACGTTTAGTTTCTATTTCTCCCTTTTTCCTTTTTCATCCTTTGTATGTACTCCCACTAGGAAAACCTTCTAAAGCATACATATTTTCAGGGTTAATCCTTGCTCAGCACCTGGCCCAGAAAGCAACATGTGCAGACTCTCAGAGGCAGCGGGACCATGCACGACCTGGCTCCATTCTATCTCTCAGCCCCACCTTTGTGTCCTTCGCATCAAGAGCAATAGCCCTGTAATCACGACTGACCTGTCTCAATGCCTGGTTGTTATTGGTCTCCTTGTATGACATCACATTCTTTGATTAAGGGCAAAGTTTGTTGAATTGATCTTTCAAGCTCTAGGAGACAGTGTGCTGTCTTGTTTAATAATGTCTGTTTTAAAGGAGGAAATCAATGACTATAGAAAGGAATGGAACACATCCCTTGTGATCAACAGCGAGGATTTAAAGATTGTGACATTTACTCTTCAGGGATGAAGCCTCGGGCTGAAGCTTACGATGAAGCAGCCTTCCTCAGCTTCATCATGATTGACAGTTGTGGGCCAGATAATTCTCCTCTGTAGGGGGCGGTCCTGGGGGCTGTTGCACCCCTGGCCTCTGTCCACCTTCTGCCAATACCACCCCATCATTTCAGCTGTGACAACCAAATATGTCTCCAGGGTCCCTTGAGGTATAAGAACAACCCCAGTTGAGAAGCACCCCAATAAAACTGCCAATAACCTGTTCATCTCACTATCACTAACTGAATAATAAAATAATAACAGAAGCAATAGTAACATATATTGAACTTTGCTGTACTAAATAATTTCCTCAGTGTAATACTCACCACAGCTCCAAAATTTAGTTTCTGTTGTTGTCCCTGTTTTACAGACAAGAAAGCTGAAACGCAGTGAAGTTCAGTGAAGACACAAGCCCTGTCTGAGGCAGAGCGAATTCTGGTCTCAGACAGTATGCTTCTAGGCATTGGCGGTACTCTTAGCTCACCTTAGTGCCAGCAATATTTTTAGCTGTAAAGAAAAAAAAAATTGACATTGCAGAATTCCAATCTTCAAACTTAAGTTCATTTCAAATATAGCATTGATCTTATGGCTTAAAAAAACATTTAAAATAAGAATTGTTCAGTCACAAAGTCGGGCCTAACTTTTTGCAATCCTATGGACTGTAGCATGCCAGGCTTCCCTGTCCTTCACTGTCTCCTGGAGTTTGCTCAAACTCACGTCCATTGAGTCAGTGATAGCATCCAACCATCTCATCCTCTGTCATCCGCTTCTCCTCCCACCTTCAATCTTTCCCAGCATTAGGGTCTTTTCCAGTGAGTCAGTTCTTCACATCAGGGGGCCAAACTATTGGAGTTTGAGGCTTAAGTTAGAGATATTTTGAAGGTAAGGATGGCTACCTATTTCAGTTTTCAGTGAATGATTAGATAGCAATATTAAAGGTTCATATATAACATTGGCACTAGAGATCAGCTTTTTTATCTTACCAAAATTTTTCCAAACATTCTCATACCGGAGGGTATAATGTAAATGAGAGAGCAGAGCTATGAAATTCTGAAGTCATTAGATATTCCTCTGTTTTACTATATATCTTTTTATTAATATATCAGTAATATTTGCAACTGAAGAGTAATAGTTCTATTAGCTAAGAAAAACATGAAGCCAATAAGATGTTTTCCTCAAAGATTTTACAAGTGCATCTGCCAGAACTTGTGCTCATGATAATAACATGAGTAGAAATCTAATTTAGAGCAAAAACAATAGTGATAATTATTCGAGTTTCTCTTCAAAATCTCAAATCTTCATAAACACATATCTGATCATTAATCACTCAACTGTCTTAATTCTTTTGAGGGTAATAGACCTTTTGATTCAGTTTGGAGATTTTTACAACTAAATAATTTTAAAATTCTCTATGCATATGCTTTATTATAATGTGATCTTGATGTTTTTCAAATAGGAAAGATTCCATTAAAGTGCAAAATACTTTAATAGTTTTATACAAAGTGGAAGTCATATCACTAAGAATCGACCACTAAATAAGCCTGTTGATACCTGGTTGTCTAGTCCTGGACTTATACACAGGCACCGTCTAGAAATATATGGTGTAAACTTGAATTTCACTTTATCTTTTTTAGCTTCAGTTGTGCATCTGTGTGGTCCTAGTGTGATTAGACTGACTAGTTTTCTGTGAGTATGGTTTCAGTGTGTCTGCCCTCTGATGCCCTCTTGCAATACCTACCATCTTACTTGGGTTTCTCTTACCTTGGGTGTGGGGTATCTCTTCACGGCTGCTCCAGCAAAGTGCAGCAGCTGCTCCTTATCTTGGATAAAGGGTATCTCCTCACCACCACCCTTCCTGACCTTCAACCTGAGATAGCTCCTTTAGGCCCTCTTGCGCTCACGCAGCCACCACTCCTTGGACGCAGGATGGCTCCTCCCAGCCGACCCTGGCCTTGGACACAGGGTGGCCCCTCCCGACTGCTGCCCCTGGCTTCAGATGCGAGGTGGTTCATCCTGGCTGCCGCCTCCAGCCTCGAACACGGGGTAGCTCCTCTTGGCCGTTCCTGTGCCGTCGCAGCCTGGCACTCTTGGCCACTGCCCCTGACCTCAGACGTGGGGTAACTCCTCTTGGCCGCCACCCTTTGGGCATGGGGTCCTCCCAGCTTAAGCCCCTGACATCGGACGTGGGGTACCTCCTCTCGGCCGCGCATAGTGTGCCAGTCACAGCCACCATGCCCGCAAGACAACCCAAGACAGGCGGGTCATGGTGGAGAGGTCTGACAGAATGTGGTCCACTGGAGAAGGGAATGGCAAACCACTTCAGTATTCTTGCCTTGAGAACCCCATGAACAATATGAAAAGGCAAAATGATAGGCTACTGAAAGAGGAACTCCCCAGGTCAGTAGGTGCCCAACACACTACTGGAGATCAGTGGAGAAATAACTCCAGAAAGAATGAAGGGATGGAGCCAAAGCAAAAACAACACCCAGCTGTGGATGTGACTGGTGATAGAAGCAAAGTCCAATGCTGTAAACAGCAGTATTGCATCAGTTCAGTTCAGTTGCTCAGTCGTGTCTGACTCTTTGGGACCCCATGAATCGCAGCACACCAGGCTTCCCTGTCCATCACCAACTCCTGGAGTTCACTCAGACTCACATCCATTGAGTCTTCTCCAACACCACAGTTCAAAAGCATCAATTCTTCGGCACTCAGCCTTCTTCACAGTCCAACTCTCACATCCATACATGACCACAGGAAAAACCATAGCCTTGACTAGACAGACCTTAGTTGGCAAAGTAATGTCTCTGCTTTTGAATATACTATCTAGGTTGGTCATAACTTTTCTTCCAAGGAGTAAGCATATTTTAATTTCATGGCTGCAATCACCATCTGCGGTGATTTGCATAGGAACCTGGAATGTCAGGTCCATGAATCAAGGCAAATTGGAAGTGGTCAAAGAAGAGATGGCAAGGGTAAACGTCGACATTCTAGGAATCAGCGAACTAAAATGGAATGGAATGGGTGAATTTAACTCAGATGCCCATTATATCTACTTCTGTGGGCAGGAATCCCTCAGAAGAAATGGAGTAGCCATCATGGTCAACAAAAGAGTCCAAAATGCAGTACTTGAATGCAATCTCAAAAACGACAGAATGATCTCTGTTTGTTTCCAAGGCAAAGCATTCAATATCACAGTAATCCAAGTCTATGCCCCAAACCAGTAATGCTGAAAAAGCTGAAGTTGAACGTTCTATGAAGACCTACAAGACCTTTTAGAACTAACACCCAAAAAAGATGTCCTTTTCATTATAGGGGACTGGAGTGCAAAAGTAGGAAGTCAAGAAACTCCTGGAGTAACAGGCAAATTTG
The DNA here is from genome assembly GCF_023091745.1 of Budorcas taxicolor. Lineage (NCBI taxonomy): Eukaryota > Metazoa > Chordata > Mammalia > Artiodactyla > Bovidae > Budorcas > Budorcas taxicolor. The sequence goes on along the minus strand of NC_068920.1, from coordinate 150,839,000 downwards.
GCCTTGGAATGCGGAATGAAGCAGGGCAAAGACTAACAGAGTTCTGCCAAGAAAATGCACTGGTCATAGCAAACAGACTCTTCCAACAACACAAGAGAAGACTCTACACATGGACTTCACCAGATGGTCAACACCGAAATCAGATTGATTGTATTCTTTGCAGCCAAAGATGGAGAAGCTCTATACAGTCAACAAAAACAAGACCAGGAGCTGACTAACTCCTTATTACCAAATTCAGACTTAAATTGAAGAAAGTAGGGAAAACCGCTAGACCATTCAGGTATGACCTAAATCAAATACCTTATGATTATACAGTGGAAGTGAGGAATAGATTTAAGGGCCTAGATCTGATAGATAGAGTGCCTGATGAACTATGGACGGAGGTTCGTGACATCGTACAGGAGATAGGGATTAAGACCATCCCTATGGAAAAGAAATGCAAAAAAGCAAAATGGCTGTCTGGGGAGGCCTTACAAATAGTTGTGAAAAGAAGAGAGGTGAAAAACAAAGGAGAAAAGGAAAGATATAAGCATCTGAATGCAGAGTTCCAAAGAATAGCAAGAAGAGAAAAGAAAGCTGTCTTCAGTGATCAATGCAAAGAAATAGAGGAAAACAACAGAATGGGAAAGACTAGAGATCTCTTCAAGAAAATTAGAGATACCAAGGGAACATTTCATGCAAAGATGGGCCCGATAAAGGCCAGAAATAAATGGTCTGTACCTAACAGAAGCAGAAGATATTAAGAAGAGGTGGCAAGAATACACAGAAGGACTGTACAAAAAAGATCTTCACAACCTGGATAATCACGATGGTGTGGTCACTCATCTAGAGCCAGACATCCTGGAATGTGAAGTCAAGTGGGCCTTAGAAAGCATCTCTATGAACAAAGCTAGTGGAGGTGATGGAATTCCAGTTGAGCTGTTTCAAATCCTGAAAGATGATGCTGTGAAAGTGTTGCACTCAATATGCCAGCAAATTTGGAAAGCTCAGCAGTGGCCACAGGACTGGAAAAGGTCAGTTTTCATTCCAATCCCAAAGAAAGGCAATGCCAAAGAATGCTGAAAACTACTGCATAATTGCACTCATCTCACACACTAGTAAAGTAATGCTCAAAATCCTCCAAGCCAGGCTTCAGCAATATGTGAACCGTGAACTTCCAGATGTTCAAGCTGGTTTTAGAAAAGGCAGAGGAACCAGATATCAAATTGCCAACATCCACTGGATCATTGAAAAAGCAAGAGAGTTCCAGAAAAACATCTATTTCTGCTTTATTGACTATGCCAAAGCCTTTGACTGTGTGGATCACAAGAAACTGTGGAAAATTCTGAAAGAGATGGGAATACCAGACCACCTGACCTGCCTCTTGAGAAATCTGCGTGCAGGTCAGGAAGCAACAGTTAGAACTGGACATGGAACAACAGACTGGTTCCAAATAGGAAAAGGAGTGCATCAAGGCTGTATATTGTCCTCCTGCTTATTTAACTTCTATGCAGAGTACATCATGAGAAACGCTGGACTGGAAGAAACACAAGCTGGAATCAAGATTGCTGGGAGAAATATCAATAACCTCAGATATGCAGATGACACCACCCTTATGGCAGAAAGTGAAGAGGAGCTAAAAAAGCTCCTTGATGAAAGTGAAAGTGGACAGTGAAAAAGTTGGCTTAAAGCTCAACATTCAGAAAATGAAGATCATGGCATCCAGTCCCATCACTTCATGGAAAATAGATGGGGAAACAGTGGAAACAGTGTCAGACTTTATTTTTTTGGGCTCCAAAATCACTGCAGATGGTGACTGCAGCCATGAAATTAAAAGATGCTTACTCCTTGGAAGAAAAGTTATGACCAACCTAGATAGCATATTCAAAAGCGGAGATATTACCTTGGCGACTAAGGTCCGTCTAGTCAAGGCTATGGTTTCTCCTGTGGTCATGTATGGATGTGAGATTTGGACTGTGAAGAAGGCTGAGCACTGAAGAATTGATGCTTTTGAACTGTGGTGTTGGAGAAGACTCTTGAGAGTCCCTTGGACTGCAAGGAGATCCAACCAGTCCATTCTGAAGGAGATCAGCCCTGGGATTTCTTTGGAAGGAATGATGCTAAAGCTGAAACTCCATTACTTTGGCCACCTCATGCGAAGAGTTGACTCATTGGAAAAGACCCTGATGCTGGGAGGGATTGGGGGCAGGAGGAGAAGGGGATGACAGAGGATGAGATGGCTGGATGGCATCACTGACTCAATGAACGTGAGTCTGAGTGAACTCCGGGAGTTGGTGATGGACAGAGAGGCCTGGCGTGCTGCAATTCATGTGGTTGCAGAGTCGGACACGACTGAGCGACTGAACTGAACTGAACTGTGCCTCTGTGTAGGCAGAGTCTTAGCGACTGTACCAGCAGGAAGTCCTCTGCCTCTGTCTTCAGATGCTCTTCTCTCCTCTTCTTATAAGGAGGACACAGCAGAGGTAAAGAATCTGCTTGCTAATGCAGGTGATACAAGAGACAGTTTTTATCCCTGGTTTGGGAAGATCCCTTGGAGAAGGAAATGGCAACATGCTTCAGTATTCCTGCCTGGAAAATCCTGTGGACAGAAGAGCCTGGGGGGCTACAGTCTGTGGCGTCGCAAAGAGTCAGGCATGGCTGTGAAACTGAGCAGAAAAACGAAACAAAGGCTCTGAAAACTCAGATTGGATACAGTTGAACAAGGTTTTGTCAAACTTCCCTGAACCCAAGCGCCTGATACTTGAAACTGTAAATGATATATCCCTTTCTGGTTTTTGTTACCAACTTCTCCCCTGCTGCTTAGCCATCCCCGCCTTTTTTGTCTTACCAAACCCCCTGAGTTCCCAGGACATTGGCATGCCATGCATTATGATTCTATGTCTTTGCTGATGTTCTTTCTCCGTTGTGACATCCTACCAGCCTCTGTCCTGAGTGTGTGGAAGAACTGCTGTTTATCCTTCAAGACTTACTTCATTTGCTCTCTCGGTTATAAATGCGTGTGACCCTTAGTTTTGCATCCAGAGCGAGAGGTTGAAAGATATCAACAGTGGCTGTCTCCCCTTCCACTTGGGGGTCTCCTGAGGTCAATGGGAATTTTTAATCATCTTGTTATTTCCAATATAGATCACACATGATACCTAATAGTTTCAATTGAATAGCAGTGTTTAACTGAATTGAACTGAACTGAATGAAAATGAAGTGAAATGGGTTGATAATGCCCTACTTTCACCGAGCGGCTGGAAGGATAAAATAATGGATAGGTATTTAAATACTGACTCCATCTCATATAATCTGCAGGGTCTTGGTCAGATTACATATCTTTGCTTTAAAGTGTACATATGTAAAAAGAAAATAATCATAATAATCTATCATGGCATTCTAAAAGGATCAAATGAGAATACGTTTAACAAAAGCACAGTCAGTTCCTGGGACATCTTGGATTGTCACTATCTAAGGACCTAAGGCGTGGATCTAGCAGAGAGATGGTATAACTTGCTCTGGATTTGGTTTTCCTTTTCTGTGTTATCACTAGTATATTTTTAGGCAATGATCTAAATGTGTTTCTTTAAATGGGATATAACATAGCACCATTAATGCTGCTGCTGCTGCTGCTAAGTCGCTCAGTCATGTTCAACTCCTAGCGACCCCATGGACCGCAGCCTACCAGGCTCCTCTGTCCATGGGATTTGCCAGGCAAGAGTACTGGAGTGGGTTGCCATTAATAATAATTTGCAAATATACATTAATTTCCCTTGACATGAAAAAAAAACTATTCAAGTTGTGATTTAATTCTTTCTAATTGTCACAAACATCTTTTAAGCTAATTTGAAAAACTTTCTTGTTGGCAAACTCTGGGATACAATAAAACAGTTAAAACAGTGAGACATCTCCTGTTTTCAACTTTAACATGTGAAGAGTTTGGAAGTTATCACTCCCATCCTCATAATAAAATAAAAGCTGAACAAACTGAAAATCGATAGCTTTTCTTGGACCTTTTGGAGAACTGAGGTTTCAGGGTAAGCTGCCACTCTGAAATCTGGAGGGCCAGGTGAACAGATCATCACAGCCAAGATCAGCCCACCTGGAGCAGAAGTGGCTGGAGCCATAAGCTGTAGGAACACATAATAGTAATTTCTATGAACTGCTGAGGGCTGAGTTGGATGAGCATGAGGGTAAGGGCCTATGGGGGAGCTGCTGTTGTTGGGGGCATCCCTACACTTCATGGGTTTTGCCTACAGGAACTTTGACAGTTTCTCCTGGGTAGGACCAGAGAATGGCCCAGTCCTGGCTCTAGGGCAGGGAACCAGAGGATTCTCCATAACAAAGACCTACTCACCAGGGAAAAACCTGATCAGAAACTCTCCCACCTGGGAAGGGGCATGTCACCAATTCCAGACCCTTCTAGATTTCCCGTTTCTGCTAACCTAGGGGAGGAGGGACCTAAGAAACATCTTTGAAGACCACGGCCCAGGGACCCAGTCACACTAAATCTCTGAGACATAATCATGAGGTTTTCAAGTGTGTAGGGTCAAAGAACACGTCCCCTCTCTGGAGCCTTAAAACCACAGCAGCGGGGCTCCAACGTAATAACTGAATGTTAGCTTAAAACAGTTGCAAAACTAGTTATTTTGAAGCCTTGGCACCTACAGATACAGCAGACATTAAAACATACCCAGCTCCAAGTCAGATTAGCAAAACCTCACACTGAAAGTCTACTTACCTCCGTTTCTATTACTTGATGTAGGATGTTTACTTTAGAACAACAGTAACAAAAAATGCAGGTCATGGTAAAAATACAAAGAACAGCAGTCTGAAGAGACAAGACAAGCGTCAACATTTGTCTTTGATTTTAGAATTATCCCACAGGGAATTTAAAATAGCTATTGTTAATATTGGCTTCCCAGGTGGCTCAGTGGTAAACAGGCCGCCTGCCAATGCAGGAGATGCAGGAGACATGGGTTTGATTCCTGGGTCTGGAAGATCCCCTGAGGAGGGCATGGCAACCCACTCTAGAATTCTTGCCTGGAAAATCCTATGGGCAGAGGAGCCTGGTGGCTACAGCCCATGAGGCCACGAAGAGTTGGGATACGATGGAGTACACAGCATATCATTAATCATTAATACACAAAGGGGTCAATGAAAAAAAAAAGGAGAAAAGAAGGCAATGTAACCATAGAAATAGAAATTCTAAGAAAAACTCAAGAGGACATTCCAGAAATAAATATTGCTATAGTAGAAATGAAGAATGTTTTTGATGGCTTTAACAATGGCAGCCCACTCCAGTACTCTTGCCTGGAAAATCCCATGGATGGAGGAGCCTGGTAGGCTGCAGTCCATGGGGTCACAAAGAGTTGGACACGACTGAGCGACTTCACTTTCACTTTTCAGTTTCATGTATTGGAGAAGGAAATGGCAACCTACTCCAGTGTTCTTGCCTGGAGAATCCCAGGGACGGGGGAGCCTTGTGGGCTGCCGTCTATGGGGTCGCACAGAGTCGGACACAACTGAAGCAACTTAGCAGCAGCAGGACATATCTAAGCAAAAACAATGCATCAGTGAGCTTGAAAGGAATCAATAGAGCCATGTCAAAATGCAAAGAAAGAGGCATTTAAAACTCGTTCCTCATATTTCCCCTCCTAGTTTCATTGAGCACTTGATACAATTCAATTCTATTAATTCTCTTAGCAACAGAAGCGAAGGGTACACTTTTCTAACGCAGTGTGTGAAGCCAGCATAACCTTAATAGTAATAACAAACCAGATAAAGACATTGCAAGGAAGAAGAACAACAGAACAATACATTCCATGAACTCTGATGCAAAAATCCTCAACAAAATATTGGTTAGTTACATCTAACAATATAGAAAAAAAAATTGTACACTATTATAAAGTGGAAGTTATACCAGGTATGCAAAGTTAATTATCTGTGTTTCTCACTAGTCAGTTTGTATTCTTGGTTTCTCACTGATTTCTTTTAACTTTAATAATAACAGCAACAACAACAAATCTATGACAATCTCATAATTAGATACTTATTTTTCCACAGCTGAGGCAAATCCAGTGCTGCTAAGTTCCCCTGCTTATCATTTTAGACATGCCCTCAAGAAAATTAGAGGAGAAATGGAGGGAACACAGAATCGTATCATGAGGATGCTTGGCCCAAATCTATTCTTCATGGTTTCACAATTGTTATGTTTTCCATAAAATCAATCTCCATGTAGACCGTTATGGTAAATTTCACAACAACTAATACAATTACCCCCAAATGGAGAGAGGGAGCACTGTGAGAAAGTGTGATCTTAGTGAAGAAAGAATTATCCGGGGGGTCATACCAGTTTCCAGTCTTTTCAAGGAGCTTGGAGTGAACATGTGTTGGAGGTGAGAATTATATTGAGGAGTCTTCATTAACAGCTGTTTTTCATCAGGGATTTAGAAGTTAGCACCTGTAGAAAAGTGAGAATTGAATTTGGAATGGATTACCTACCTTGAGTAGAAGTGTTGTTGGGTGGAGCTTAAAGCATTTGCTAAGAGGTCTGGAGGAAAGCCACTGGAAGGACCATCCTTCCAGCTGGACAGGCCCAGGGGCATCAGGCTTTTCATCTTTCTATTGAATAAGCTTGAGCTGACACTTTACACCTCTGAAGCCTAACCCCCCGTTAGCTAATGGTAGTTATAACACTGACCTGGCAAAACTGATGGAAAAAAGTCAATCTAATAAGAATATAAAGCATCTAACCCAGTCTCTAATGCATAGGAAAAACACTGAAGTTACTTAAACACTCCCTATAAAAGTTTCCTATTTCAGCTCACTGTAATAAACACTTCTTGAAATATCTAGAGCCCTAAAAAGTTATTCCAGAAAATACGGCTTGTATTCCTATTGTAGATAATCTTCTATTATTACCTTAAAATGACTGTTTTTTTAAAAATTATTTTTAATTGGAAGATAATTGCTTTACAGTATTGTTTTTGCTTCTGCCATAATTGAAAAACTCAGGGTGATTGGAGCACAGATGGTAACCATAGTCCTCTCCGAGTTCAAACACATGAATTTCATAAAATATTAATAACAGAGTCTTTATGGATTATGCAGAAAACCAAGTCAAGGAGATGCCCATAGCATAAAAGAAGGAAGGGCCCAGAGAGCAGGTGAGGAGCAACTGCGGCACTTGACCAGGTGCTGATGCTAAACAAAGAGAGAGAAGACCGAAAGGAAGAAGACGCATAAAACCACGAGATGCTGGGATGCATTCTGCCTGAAAGGAAGGTTCAGAGTCTCCTTTTTTGTTATTTTGGGCTAGCCAAGAATGGGAATTCTTTGGAGACATGTTCAATCTCTGCTCTTAAGGAGATGAAGGGCCAGCAGGGAGATAGATAATGGATAATGACCACTGAACTGAATCTGTTCACACGCAGTAGTGAGCACAGGCCCCCGAACGCCATGGCGCTCCAGAGGGGACAGACAGTGGCGGATGAAGGTGAGAGAGGGGAACAGAACTGAGGTCCCAGATTGGGGCGCTCCAGTGAGACAAGCCCTTGTTTGGCCTCATGAAGACCTTTACTGTCTGACTGTTCCAGTCTGAAAATGCTGGGCTAATTGTCTTCTTCGGCATAGAGGGTGGAATTAACCTCCAGTCGATATGAAAGCCCACCAGAATTTAACTCCCCAGAGGCAGAGAGTCATTCTGGTTTACATGTGTACAGAGTGCGGCACACAGGCTTACACGCTGTAGGAACTTAAAAAAATATTTGTTGTTGTTGAATAGGGAACGCTATCAGAGATGAACTGTGGTAAACTAGGAGACTCTAGTTTCTCCCCCAAGGACCATTCAGCCTTAACTCCAGGAGGCCAGTGCAATGTAGGAAAAGCACAAATGTTGATGGAGAACCCTCTGTCCGCTGGAAATCTGCTTAAATTTGGCTTAACCGCACTGCAACGGACTGTTGATAAAATGCTGACTTAGCATTTCTGCGAGGCCGTTTCCCTACTGAGAAACAGAAGCCAGGTGAGAAGCCTGGCCCATGTTTAGGTCTGCACAGTGACATGTACATAACACATGCATACATACTTCTGTGCCTGTATGCACACACACTAGCCAGAGAATCCATGTATCTGGGATATTTGTCCACATGCCTGGGCCAAGTAGATGAAGTTGGAGGCATGTGCCAGTAAGTTTTTCTAAGCTCTAGGTGCTTGTGGGCCACTTTAATAATAAATCATAATAACTTTAATAATAACTTCACCAGGATGGGCCTCTGCTTATACCTGCTTGTAACATATTTTACCTGCTATCACATAACACGAGTAACATATTCCCACCAAGAATTGTTAGCGTGCCAGGGATTCCATTTTGCTCAGGGATTCTTCTCTAAGAGTTTTCTGCCCATTTTCCCTCTGGATGCAAGGTGCCCACGAGGTCACTTGGTCTGTGTCTCACCAGTGCCATGTGGCCACCCCGCTCCACCAAAGGGCTGAAATATGGACCAGATGGGTCTGTTTTGACAGCTGTGGTCCTCTTCGCAGTTATTGATGAGGCAAAGTGACACTGAGTATATTAGAGAATTAAATTTTTTAAGAACGTATTCAATTAGAGATCACTATGCAAATATTTTTGACTCTTTGACCCTAATAAAATAAGAATAGCTATTTTGACCCCATAAACTAGATGCCAAAAAAACTGTTGACACCATATGTTTACAAATACAAAAAGTTAAAAGAAGGTTATACTGACATTCATTAATTTTGTCTTAAATATGTGCTTGGATGGATACTCTTAAACTCAACTTCCCAGACTACATTTTCATACAGCACAGCAAGTCATTCCCATTTTCTTTCCATTGTGCTTTTACTGAAGTGCAAGTAAAGCTGATTATTAAAGAAATACCATATGTATTTTAAAGTGAAGGTTTACTGTATTTATATTTTAATGCAAAGCCAATTCATAAATATAGATATATAATAGAAATCATTTTCCCAAGTCTAATTTTTCAAGAAAATTTTACCAATTTGTGTCTGCCAAGAAGTTTTTGTTTTATTGACTTTTAAACAAGTATAATTTATTTTCTGTTATTTCAAATATATGCTTTTTCTGAAGCCTTTTTTTCTTTGCATTTTTTAATGTTATTAACATATAAATAGCAGGTTAGGTGAAAAGTTTGTTCAGGTTTTCCCCTAACATTCTTGAACCCACTTTTTAACCAATCTGATACTTAAACAGTTCTTCTGTCTATAACAATTTCACCATGTTCCATTTTAGTTATTATTCATTTAATTTTTTTGGAAAACCTTTAGCAATAATAGTCACTATACATTTTATAGAGGCTGATAGCATCCATTTACTTATTGATGTGAAAAAGAGAAATCATCAGAATGGCAAAGACACAGGGCTGGAGGGTTGGAGCAAGACAAAAAATTTCTCTCTCCCATTTCCCACACATGTCAGTCATGCCAGACTGTTGAGAATGCCAGGGGTGGCCCCCACTAGCCTCCACATTTTCTGTATGAGTAAAACAACATTTTCAGGATTTAAACCATCAAATGAAATGCTGCAATCACAAAGTAGCTGTCATTGCAGGATAGCAATTAAAAATAAAAATATTATAAAGATACAGATAATTTATTTTTGTTTGTGTGACTGCTAAGTCACTTTAGTAGTGTCTGATTCTTTGTGACCCTCTGAACCGTAGCCCACCAGGCTCCTCTGTCCACGGGATTCTCCAGGCAAGAATACTGGAATGGGTTACCATGCCCTCCTCCAGGGCATCTTTCCAACCCAGGGATCGAACATGAGTTTCTTGCATCTCCTGAATTGGTAAGCTCCTATTTCAAACCAATGATACATCTTTCTGGATTCGCTCTCTATGCTGACAACTGTTAGTGTCAGAAGTTTGCCATTTTTCCACCATGACCATTTTCTGGACTTTTCTGACTGCTCCAGTGCCCTCCAGCAAGGACCTCTCTCTTGTCCCTTGAGGAAATGGATGATAGCAGTGGTTATTAGTGGATGTTTATCACCTATCCTTTAAATAAGCCACTTCTGTGGTCTTTGCCAATTTCTGCGATGCAAATGCTCCCAATGTTGCTGAATTCAAACCTCCAACTTGACCAAATTTGAAGCTGAGAAGAAATGCGTACATCACTGGTAGAAGCAGACTTCAGCCACACTGAGGGCTGCCAGCTTCTTCGTCACTCTGGGAGGTGATGAGACGAGAAGTTCATCAGAAGAATAGGGACTCTTCCCTAACATCTGGAGGGGAGAAGGGGAGGGGCGGTGCTGGGTAATGTAGAATATTATGTAGGACTCTGGAGTGAACATTTTAGGGTGAGCTCCCAGGTGCTGATGGAAGAGGGTACTAAGCTTATTGACCAGTGGAAATCAATTTTGAAGTTTCAAGTATATTTCTCAGTTATTTTCAAACTCATCATAAGAACCACATAGAGGTTCTATTTTTAAAGTGCATACTTGGTTTTAACTCAAATGAACTGGATTAGTCCTTCTAGGGAGATGCTTGTGAAATGATAGTTCAGCAAGTGAGCAAGACTGGGAAACTCAGAATTTGAATCCTTGACTTGGAGTGTATTTACCTAAGGGAGACCAAGCAGAATGGTGTCTCCCTACCTTCGCTGTGACTGAATCACCTTGGGAACTGGACAAATTCTGTTGCTTAGCAGCCATCCCATAGATTCAGATTCCACTTGTTTGGGCTGGGAGCTGGGGGAGATTGGACATCTGTAGGTTTCAAGAGCACCCCAGGAGAGTCTAATGTGCAGCCCCTGGTGGGAACCACTGACAGGTGGACAGAGACTGGAGGTGCACTCAGAACTAGAGGAAAATTAATGTTTTAAGTGAAAGCATAAAACATCACAAATGCAGCGCATAGACCCAGGAGTCTGTGTGACTCAATAAACTGCAGCCTCCCTCAGAGCTCCTGTCTGCTTTCCTTCTGTGTCCCCAGCATTTAGCCGGTGGTTGGCATATGGGAATCCTACAATAAATGTTGAGTGAGTGAGCGTCCTAATTGGCTTACCTCATTAATAACTTGGTGATAATGTGTTGATTAATGCATTATCTTGTTCTGAGTATCATATTTACATTTCTACAGGACCAGCTGCAGACAATGACTTAACCCAAAGAAATGCCTCCCCTGCTGGGAAGGCAGGTGGGGAAGGCATTTTTGATTATGCTGTTACAATCAAATTGTATCATGTGGGTTGCTTATTACTATTAAGTGAAGTCTAGTGTCCTGGCATAGTTTATTTTTTAAAGTGCTTATGAGACACCAACTTCCTAGCTGCAAGGTACAGCCAAGGCTTTTGAAAGAGTTATTTTAGAAAGAGCTCTAACAGATATCATGTACATATCTATTTTATTTTTGGAGAATAATTGCTTTACAAGGTTGTGTTAGTTTCTGCTGTACAACAACATCAATCAACTGTGTGTGTGCATATCCCCCCTCCCTCTTGAGCTTCCCTCACACCCCCATCCCACCCATCTAGGTCATCGCAGAGCACTGAACTGAGCTCTCTGTGTTATACAATGTCTTCCCACTAGCTTCACACTATTATACTTACACATACGAGTGTACATGTGTATACTCCTATGTACAATCCTAGCCCCCAGTTAACCCCACCCTCCCCTTCCCTGCTTCGTGTCTACATATTCATTCTCTAGGTCTGTGTCTCTGTCCCTACCCTGGAAGGAGGTTCATCTGTACCCTTTCTCTAGATAAGCAGTTCAAGACATTTTAGTGTTCAGTCAGTTCAGTTGCTCAGTCGTGTCCGACTCTTTGCGACCCCATGAATCGCAGCACACCAGGCCTCCCTGTCCATCACCATCTCACGGAGTTCACTCAAACTCACGTCCATCGAGTCAGTGATACCATTCAGCCATCTCATCCTCTGTCGTCCCCTTCTCCTCCTGCCCCCAATCCCACCCAGCATCAGAGTCTTTTCCAATGAGTCAACTCTTCACATGAGGTTGCCAAAGTACTGGAGTTTCAGCTTTAGCATCAGTCCTTCCAAAGAACATCCAGGGCTGATCTCCTTTAGAATGGACTGGTTGGATCTCCTTGCAGTCCAAGGGACTCTCAAGAGTCTTCTTCAGCACCACAGTTCAAAAGCATCAATTCTTCAGCACTCAGCTTTCTTCACAGTCCAACTCTCACATCCATACATGACCACTTGAAAAACCATAGCCTTGACTAGACAGACATTTGTTGGCAAAGTAATGTCTCTGCTTTTCAATATGCCATCTAGGTTGGTCATAACTTTCCTTCCAAGGAGTAAGTGTCTTAATTTCGTGGCTGCAATCACCATCTGTAGTGATTTTGGAGCCCAAAAAAATAAAGTCTGACTCTGTTTCCACTGTTTCCCCATCTATTTCCCATGAAGTGAATGGACCAGATGTCATGATCTTCGTCTTCTGAATGTTGAGCTTTAAGCCAACTTTTTCACTCTCCTCTTTCACTTTCATCAAGAGGCTTTTTAGTTCCTCTTCACTTTCTGCCATAAGGTTAGTGTTAGATAAGGTAAATCAAAAAGTAGCATTTTCTTCCTAGGGACAAGAGATTATTTCATAATTATAAACATGGATTTATTCCAATGGAGATTTCTCATTCTTAGTGTATACTGGCTTTGGAGTCTGAACATGGAAGATATTCAAGGATGCTCCTGGCACCTGTGGTTTACTTGAGAAACAGCACACATCGTATTCTGTGCGCTGACTGCCAGTTACGAAGGCATCAGGGCCCGCCTGCTCTCAGCCTGCTTTCCCCACATGTCTTGCCTTTTCCTACGCTGTTCTCTTTGTTTTCTAATGACAATTAGACCGGAATCCAATGAGAGAGAACGGGTTTTTGCTTACTGCCAATCATTCTGCTTTGATTACTTCAAAGTGAGCAATCACCCGGTCTCCGGTGCACAGGAAACATGCTCTTGTGGGGGGCTGGCTGTCTCCCTCAGCCTTCTTCGCCTGGGTTTTGAGGGAAGGCGGACTGGATACACCCCCTGGGTGGATACAGGTTATGTCAGTCTGCGCATACATCCACCTAGATCCGAACTGTGTGTCTCTGGTTGCCAACTCATGGTGACTTTGTCCTCAGGCAGCACTGGCCAGTATCTGCAAATGTTTTTGCTTGTCACACTTGGTGGGTGAGAAGAGGCTACTGGTATCTAGTGGTGGAGGCCAGACACACTGGAAAACAGCTAGCATGCCCAGGACATCCCCTGAAAATGAAACTCTGCAGCCCCAAACGTCAATAACACAAGAGAAGCTGATGGATATCTATGTTCACGTCTGTCTCTGTATATCTCAAAGTGACACATCCCTGGACAAGAGCTGCAAACAGTTCTCTCCATCTCTGTCTTCTCCGACCCATAAATTCTGGGAGGGCAGTGATGGCCTCATGCTGTTGGAACTGTCATATAGCCTAGCACTGCTCTTTAGATAGAGATGCACTGTGAATACTCCCAGAAATGAAACCTGAGAACCCAGCCGCGTTTCTGCCCCTATCACCTCCCTCACTGACCTCACCTTGCTATGTAAAGTAATTTTTTTTGTTTGGCACCTTGAAGGCTCTATAAAAGTAGACACAGTGCCTTCAGGATGGATCACTGTAATCCTCTACCAGCACCTTGGCTTAAGGCACCATGCTGTCTAACTACACAACACATCCCTGAGTCAGATGAGACATCCTCTGACAAAGACCAAGGTGAGAACTTCACAGCTGTCCTTGATGCCCCCTTTCCTTCCAGCACTTGGCCTGCAGCGAGGTTTCCCCGGTTCTGGCTCTTCTGTTTGCTGTCTAACCCTGCCTGGCAACTAGCAGGTATTCAGCAAACAAGGCAGGCAGCCCTCAGTGGTCCAGCCCCGCCCCGTTTTGTCATCTCTCCCCACTGAGGATGGATGGCACGCACTCCTTGTGTGTCCCCCACACACCATGGAGTTGCACACCTCTCGACTTTGACACCTGCTCTCATTCTAGAGGTGCTGTTCTGCTGCTTGGTTCCCTGATTACTGCTGCGTTCTCGGTCAGGACAACTACTCCAATTTCATCTCCTGGGATGACTTGCCTGGTGGTCCTGGTCCAGGGAGATGCGCCATGTCCAACTCTTTGTGACCCCATGGACTGTAGCCTACCACACTCCTCCATCCATGGGGTTTTCCAGGGAAGAGTACTGGAGTGGGTTGCCATTTACTTCTCCAGAGGATCTTTCCAACCCAGGGATCGAACCTGGGTCTCCCACATTGTAGGCAGACACTTAACCATCTGAGCTACCAGGGAAGTCCACGTCTTAGAGTGGTAACCCTATTCTATTCTCTTCCCCATGAAACCATCCCCCCAACCCCCGATCTGAGCCCATCCGCTCCTGAGTGAATAGAGTGACGACACTTTAGCATCCATCACCTCAGTGAATAGTGTCAGTGGCACCAGTGAACTTGGCCTGGCCCACAGTGGTGTCCACACACACATACACACACTAAAAAAACTCTGCCTGGCGTCTGAAGGACTAGTGACCTATTAGGAAAATGAAACCACTGTATGAACTGTATGCAGACTTTCTTTGAAATGCAGCACGGATCTCTAAGAGAACAGCAATTATTGGTGCATTTGTGTGTTATATTTTCTTACAGCAACGACACCAGTTAATCAAGGCAGTGGGAGGCAGAAGGAGAGAAAGTAAAAATCTTGCCAATCTGGGCTGTAAAGCACGAACAGGGACTTTAAATACCTCCCACCCTACTCCTGAGTCTTGTTGGCATGCTCTGGAGACCAGACAGAATCCTTGGGTTCTGCACATGGATTCACTCACACAGGTCTTCAGTCAGGCAGTCAACCACACCCCATGCACGTGGAGGAGGTGGGGACAACACATGGAGGGAAAGCAGCGTGCCTCTGGGGTCTAGCTGTGTCTGCAGAGGACGTGCTTTTGTCCAGGATACCTGAGTGTATTTCCAGATGTCCAGGTATTGCATGAAGGAAGAGTGGATTACTCAGATCACACACTATGTGGTCCAGGTTCATAAGCATGGATGAAAATAATATTTTTTTTTTTCCTCCAAAGAAGCAGCATCACTGGGTGGAAAAGGTTTGGAATCAAACAGCTTTCTCTCCCTAGCTTTGTTGGTGACTTTTTATCCTCAGTTCATTAACGTGGGGCACCAGTACTCTTGCAGGACTTTTTAGAGAGTGAAGTGAATAATGGGGACACAGTTCAGTCGCTCAGTTGTGTCTGACTCTTTGTGACTCTGTGGACTGCAGCACGCCAGGCCTCCTTGTCCATCACCAACTCCTGGAGCTTGCTCAGATTCATGTCCATTGAGTCGGTGATGCCATCTAACCATCTCATCCTCTGTCGTCCCTTTCTCCTCCTGCCTTCAATCTTCCCCATCATCAGGGTCTTTTCCAAGGAGTCAGTTCTTCGCATCAGGTGGCCAAAGTATTGGAGCTTCAGCAAGGAACACTTTTAGAATGCTTCCTGCCCTTAACTGACATTGTAGCTATTTTCTTTAGTCGTTCAGTTGTGTCTGACTCTTTTGTGACCACATGGACTGTAGCCTGCCAGACTCCTCTGTCCGCGGGATTACCCAGGCAAGAATAATGGAGTGGGTTGCCGTTTGCTTTGCTAGGGGATCTTCCAAATCCAGAGGTTGAACCTGCGTTTCCTGCATTGGCAGGTGGGTTCTTCACCACTGAGCCATTGGGAATTAGCTACTATTGATGGCACCCCACTCCAATACTCTTGCCTGGAGAGTCCCATGGATGGAGGAGCCTGGAAGGCTGCAGTCCATGGGGTCGCTGGGAGTCGGGCACGACTGAGCAACTTCACTTTCACTTTTCATTTCCATGCATTGGAGAAGGAAATGGCAACCCACTCCAGTGTTCTTGCCTGGAGAATCCCAGGGATGGCAGAGCCTGGTGGGCTGCCATCTATGGGGTCGCACAGAGTCGGACATGACTGAAGCGACTTAGCAACAGCAGCAGCAGCTACTTAATAGGTTTTCCTGGGGGTTCAGATGGTAAAGAATCTGTCTGCAATATGGGAGACATGGGTTCGATTGCTGGGTCAGGAAGATCTCCTGGAGTAGAAAATGGCAACCCACTCCAGTATTCTTGCCTGGAGAATTCCATGGACAGATGAGCCTGGTGGGCTACTGACCATAGGGTTGTAAAGAGTCAGACATGACTGAGCAACTAGTGCATGCGTGCGTGCACACACACACACACACACACACACACACTACTATTATACCATTAGCACTGCTATTCAACCATAATGTAAGAATGGGAAAAGGATGTCTCAATCACAGGCTTATTGTAAAGAGGAGATCTGATATCAAATGTCGTCACTCTCAAAGGGGTAATTTTGCCCCCGGCCCCTTGGGAGAAATTTGGCAAAATCTGGAGATGTTTCATCATTGTCACAGTTAGTGGGTACTGCTGGCACCTAGCGGGTGGAGGCAGGGATGCTGCTAAACATCCTGTAACGTGCAGGGTGGCCACCACCTTGCACAACCGTCCAGCCCAAATATCAATAGTGCCAGGTGGAGACACGCTGGTGGAAGGGGGCTGTGCTGGGCCCACAACACAGGGTGAATCGTTGCAGCCCTGGTCTCATCCACACCGACACCTCCTCACGCTCACCATAGCTGCCATCACACCTCGAGCACTACTGTTGTGCTACCGTTTCTGATCAGAGTCTGATTTGAAGGGATAAAAAGCAATAACAATCAACTTGATTGTTGATTGTTAGTAGTTTGATGCCATCAAACTACTGTCATGAGAAGCCTCCTGCCCCCTGGGACCTGGGCATCTTGCCTTTGCTTTCCTCCTCCTGCTGAGCCAGCTGGGGAAACTAGGTCCTCCTGAGCGCAGCTGGGACTGGGGAGCAGGCCACGTTGGCGCCAGAAGCCAGCAGGGCCCTGTCCCGGGGGGCAGGGCGTTGGGGGGGTTGCTGGGAGTCATGGCCTGGGGCCTGCCGAGTGCAAAGTCCCCAGCAAGTCTGCTTCCCAGGAAATCCTGCCGCTGAGCCCATACCAGGAGCAGAAGGGCCAAGCGCCCAGGGCCACCCCACCCTGCCCCTCCTTCTGCCGGCATCCTTCTCAGGGAACCAAGGCTGCTTCAACGAGGGAATGAAATACAATAAGTTCAAGTGAAAACCAAACCCACCCAGCTCTCCCATCTTGGAAGGTGGCAGCTGGGTCACCTCGGAAACGCCCTAGGTTTGGATGCTACCAACTGACGCAACCACCTCCCCCCTTCCCACCTCCCAGGGGGCACTTGTTGCCCTGCAAGCTCCTGGGAGACGGTGGGTATGCCACCTGGCTTCAAGGGAGAGGGGCACAACCTGGTAACCTCTCCAGCCCCCACACTTGAATTTCAAAGGCTATCCTTTCCTTGGAAGAACTTGTGAGTGGGCATCCCGTGCCCCTTCAGAGATGCTGATAGTATTAACAGCAATGATCGTTGGCCTTTGCCACGTGCCAGGTTAGTTCTAGACAGTACTGCAGAGATAAACTGATTTCACTCCATGGTACCGCAGGTAGAAAAGTGAAAGTGAAGTTGCTCAGTCCTGTCTGACCCTTTGCGACCCCATGGACTGTCGCCTACCAGGCTCCTCCGTCCATGGGATTTTCCAGGTAAGAGTACTGGAGTGGGTAGCCATTTCCTTCTCCAGGGGATCTTCCCAACACAGGGATCAAACCCGGGTCTCCCTCACTGCAGACAGACACTTTACCGTCTGAGCCACCAGGGAAGCCAAGTGGAAAGCATGGGACTAAAGATTCCAGTTGATTTTAGAGTGTGAACAGCACTCCACATACTCAGAGCATGGCTGGGATGTTGAGTTAACCATCCTTTGACAGTTACCTGAGTTTAACACTCATGAATAAACTTTAGGAAAGTGCAACTAAAATTGACTTCACCTGGAAGCTTTAAAAATCCAGCTGAGAAAACCATGTTCTAAAAGTGAACCTGGGATTTAGATTTTTAATCTTGTTGATTTAGATATGGCCTTCTCTGCACAGTGGCTTGATGTAGTTGGGTGAGAATCAGCTGAGATCAGAAAAAAGTCCAAACAGAAGAATTTCGGGAGGAGTTTTTTATTCCCTCTGAGAGTTTTTAGTGAAGCTGACTTCGTATTGGCTTTGCAAGAGGTGAGAATAACTTTCAATTAACTTGACATCAGACAAGCTTATGTTATTTCCTATAAAAGCTACTTTTTAAATCCTTGAAGATGGTTTTATTAAAAAAAAGACAGATAATTTACCTGTATTTGTGCTGAGTGTCACATTCCTAGTTAGTTAAATCTAAACCTGAGTGTTAGGAAGAAACTATTTGAATAAGGTCCTCAAAACCACCCTCCATCCCTTTTCAGCCCCTGCCCTTTCACAGACACCGTCAGGAGGCTTAACGGAATCACAGAGTTCATACAGGACAGCAACACAGTCAGATATGGGGGAAGAGTGGACCTACTCCATCCATCCTGGTGCTGAAACAGCAACAAGGTACCCAAAGCTCAGGGGAAGTACTTAACACACAAATTAAGCTCTAGCAGCTATGACTGTATTGCATCAGCTAGCACTCAATTAGGCTGAGGCACACAAGCCCTGAAGCAACTGGAACTGCACTTTGCAATAAGGAGAGGACATCTTGCACACCTGAGAAAGATCAAGTCTGTGCACTTGAGCTTGTCTTCAGAAGAGAGGATGATACTGACAGTGGGAGGAGACAGAAAGCTGTCTGGGCTGCTGGAAAATGTGGGATCTACAAGGGCGGAATCTTAGGCAAGGT
Source organism: Budorcas taxicolor (assembly GCF_023091745.1). NCBI lineage: Eukaryota > Metazoa > Chordata > Mammalia > Artiodactyla > Bovidae > Budorcas > Budorcas taxicolor. The sequence goes on along the minus strand of NC_068920.1, from coordinate 150,820,209 downwards.
CGTTATACACACCTCATCTGTGCATTAGAGTAAGGACCTGGATCCTCGCTTCTGATTCCACCTAAGGTGGTGTGAGTCTATGGGGCCACCTTCAACTGTCAATATGGAAGAATCTGGCCAACTGTACCAACTGGAAAATGTAGTTGAGAGTGATAAATAATTTTTGAAAAGTCATGTAACTAGTATGAAGTAGACTCTTATATCGGAGAAGGCAATGGCACCCCACTCCAGCGCTCTTGCCTGGAAAATCCCAGGGGCAGCGGAGCCTGGTAGACTTCAGTCCATGGTGTCGCTAAGAGTTGGACACGGCTGAGCAACTTCACTTTCATTTTTCACTTTCATGCATTGGAGAAGGAAACGGCAACCCACTCCAGTGTTCTTGCCTGGAGAATCCCAGGGATGGGGGAACCTGGTCAGCTTCCATCTATGGGATCACACAGAGTTGGACATGAATGAAGCGACTTAGCAGCAGCAGCAGCAGACTCACAGACATCATTTTCTTATCTGATACCAAATCCCAACTCTCTTCACCTCTGTACTATTTAATAAATGCAACAGTAGAGAAAAATATGGGAATGTATACAGAGAAAATAAGCAAGAAAAGTGTGTAAAGGAAGATAATAAGAAAAGGAATTACCTTTCCCAAGAGAATATCAGTTCAGTTCAGTTCATTTCAGTCACTCAGTCGTGTCCGACTCTTTGTGACCCCATGGACTGCAGCTCGCTAGGCTTCCCTGTCCATCACCCACTTCCGGAGTTCATCCAAACCCATGTCCATTGAGTCAGTGATGCCATCCAACCACTTCATCCTCTGTCATCCCTGTATACTCCTGCCTTCAATCTTTCCCAGCATCAAGGTTTTTTCTAATGAATCAGTACTTCCCATCAGGTCAATGTATTGGAGAGTCAGCTTCAGCATCAGCCAATGAATATTCAGGACTGATTTCCTTTAGGATTGACTGGTTTGATCTCCTTGGCCCAGAGTACATGGTTAGCACTTATTTAGATAGTAAAGGAATGGTTTTCTTTATGTTTTCTCTTGACTCTCAAGAGAATATACAATTTTGCAATTATTAAAGTCTTACATTTTTAATCAAAACATAAAACAAACAGAAAATCCTTCAAAGCATAGTAAACAGGTTGAGCTATCTTCTGAACTCTCACTAACACAGCAGATATTCTAAAGAAGCGGATAGATGTTGGTCAAAACACACCCCAGTGTGTTCTTTTCTTCCTTTTTTTACTTCAGTATTTTATTCATTCATTCCTCTGTCAATCCATATTTTTTTCCCAATGTTGTCAAGATTATAGTTTACTTGGGAAGTAAAATATATGAAGGGAAGCAGTGGACAGCAAGTTAGGATGGTAGTCTGAGCCTCAGAGTTATGCCGGCTAGTGGGCGAGTTTTCCAGGTGGCGCAGTAGTAAAAAACCCACCTACCAATGCAAGAGGCACAAGAGATGTGAGTTTGATCCCTGGGTCAGGAAGATCCCCTGGAGAAGGAAATGGCTACCCACTCCAGTATTCTTGCCTGGAGAATCCCGTGGACGCTACAGTCTGTGAACCTGCAAAGAGTCAGACACGACTGATCACACACAGAACAAGGTGAGCAAACACATGGCACTAGAACCCAATTAGCACAACAGGACATGCCTGTACTTCTGGGGGTCAGAGAAGACTTCAAGTAGGAGTGATTGAGCTGAGATTGACAAGGGTTCAGAGCTGCCAGATGGAAGACACACTGCCCTTAAGCTATTCCCAAAGAAGAAACGTGTCATTTCCATTTTAGCCACTAAAAATAAACCATTCCGAAAACAGGGAACCTAGTCATCTTTATTCCATTTGAACAGTGGCAGGACCATGAGTTCAAGGACTGTAAATGACTATTCATCCCTGAACTTTCTTCTTCCAGTTCATCTTGGCCCAGAGTAAATGTTTAGCACTTATTTAGATAGTAAAGAAATGGTTTTCTTTATGTTTTCAGAAAATCTGGTCTTTAAAAAACAAATCATTCAGACTTTGTAAGATTGGGGCAAAGGAGGAGAAAACGAATGAAAATAAACACATATATTAAAGTCAAACTGCATCTTCTCAAAACTAAATTCAGGATTCTCAGTTGTCAGGTTGAGGTAAATGGTTTAAGAGAGATAAATTGCCAGTCTCCCTGCCCATTAAAGACAGAGCTTGAGTCCTGAGCTCTGTGACTATAAAACTCTTGTCCTGGGCCATAGATGAAATGCAAGTGAGCAAGGGTTTCCTTAGCTAAGCATGGGGATACACGGTCAGGTAGCACACCATCATGGAAGTTCACGTGAAGGCCGACAGAAGAACTTGCATTTTTGAAGTGTGAGAAGTAAGTACACAAAATCCAGTTCATTAGCCTTGTTGATCTTAGCCCCATGCTTTTTCTTCCTGTTAATTCCTGCTGACCTGGACCCAGGATACCTCTGGAGGAGTTGATCCTTGCATCTACCTGAGCAGCTCAGATTTCATGTCCTCTATGTAGGAACTTTATCTAGGATACAGCATCTTTAGTTCTTTAGCATCTTCCCTATATTCTATAGTACCCAGTATTCTTGCCTTGAAACCCCATGGGCAGAGGGTTTTCTTCCAGAGGGCTTTGCAGCTCAGAGAGACTGACTTATCTAAGATCACGTGGCAAGTAAGTGATGAGTCTTTGAATTGCCTGAAAATTAATGCAGCAAATGCAGTGATTCCCAGAAGTATAATATAGAAGACTTAGAGTTCCAGGAATGATGGCTCATAAAGATGTGAAGATTAATGGAAGCTAATAATAGGATTGAAGATTGAAGGCGGGAGGAGAAGGGGATGACAGAGGATGAGGAAGTTGCATGGCATCACCAACTTGATGGACATGAGTTGGCATAAGCTCCGGGAGTTGGTGATGAACAGGGAAGCCTGGAGTGCTGAAGTCCATTGGGCCACAAAGAGTCGGACACGAATGAGTGACTGAACTAACTGAATAATAAGATAAATAGAAGTACTGTCAATTTGCTCACAAATACTTGACTTTGTAAAGAGCAAACAAAATTCATATCAACCAGTGTTTATTATGTATAAGAAACTTTACTTGATGTTAAAAAAAACAAAGATGTTTAAGCACAGGCTTTCTTACCAGTGTTAAAAAATGAGAGTGTTTATAGACTATAGAACTTAGAGCATAGGATCCAAGAAGAGAGATTTTATATATTACATATCTTCAATGAAGCAGAAAGACATTATGCTAGTGCTAATATTTCAGTAACAGTATAATATAGCAGCATTTCAATAAAATTTTACTTTTTCAATCTAAAATTATAAAAAAGTAAGTTATTCTAAAATTAACCCACTGACTTAAGGAAAGTGCGCCTTAGTTTAGGGGCTTCCCTGGTGGTTCAGATGGTAAAGAATCTGCAATGTGAGAGACTCAGGTTCAACCCCTGGGTCAGGAAGATTCCCTGGAGAAGGAACTGGCAACCCACCCCAGTATTCTTGCCTGGAGAGGTCCATAGGGTCTCAAAGAGTTGGAAACTACTGAAGTGACTTAGCATGCATGTATGCACTTATAACGGGGAAGGCAATGGCACCCCACTCCAGTACTCTTGCCTGGAAAATCCCATGGACAGAGGAGCCTGGTAGGCTGCAGTCCATGGGGTTGCTAAGAGTCGGACACGACTGTACGACTTCACTTTCACTTTTCACTTTCATGCATTGGAGAAGGAAATGGAAACCCACTCCAGTGTTCTTGCCTGGAGAATCCCAGGGACGGGGGAGCCTAGTGGTCTGCCATCTCTGGGGTTGCACAGAGTTGGAAACGACTGAAGCAACTTAGCAACAGCAGCAGCATGTACTTACAAATATACATTTACATACATTGATATATATTACAAACATATGCATTGATACAATTGTAGATATATTGGGGTTATAAGAGAATTATAAGGTGACACATTAGAAGGTGAATGAAACATGAAGTTAAATATTTTCTAATTTTACTAACTACTGGAGGTTATTAACAAGTACTTAGTCATTGCAGACATTTGAAACAATACAGTAAAGAATAATTAAAAATCAACTTATTTTTCTCTTCATACATAAACAGTTTATTTTCTTTATTCAAGTATGTATTTTTATTATATTTCCATTCAGTTAGACATCACTTTGAAAAAAAATTTAATGATTTGTGTAATGATTTACTGTGTTTATATCTAACTTTGTACTTTCGGTTAATAGAGTTATAACCTGTTTGGGCTTCTTAGCAGACAGAAGAGCGCTAACCTGTGAGAAAGAGCATAGGAAATTTGGATGGAAAGGAGATGGTATAGGACTTGTAGATCCTAAAGTAGAAACTTCAAATCTGAGCACAGATATATATTTGTACACTAGCTTGGTTATTTTTTTTTTAAACCAGCAACAAACTGTTCTCTGTTTCAAAAATTCTAGATTATAAAAAGCTGATTTTCTTAACGATATTCTTTAATGTGAATCTGAGTTTTGTATTTATTTCTCTTACATATATTATATATCTCTTCAGTTCAGCTCAGTTCAGTCACTCAGTCATGTCCAATTCTTTGTGACCCCATGAATTGCAGCATGCCAGGCCTCCCTGTCCATCACCATCTCCCAGAGTTCACTCAAACTCACGTCCATCTAGTCGGTGGTGCCATCCAGCCATCTCATCCTTGGTCGTCCCCTTCTCCTCCTGCCCTCAATCCCTCCCAGCATCAGAATCTTTTTCAATGAGTCAACTCTTCGCATGAGGTGGCCAAAGTACTGGAGTTTCAGCTTTAGCATCATTCCTTCCAAAGAACACCCAGGGCTGATCTCCTTTAGAATGGACTGGTTGGATCTCCTTGCAGTCCAAGGGACTCTCAAGAATCTTCTCCAACACCATAGTTCAAAAGCATCAATTCTTCAGCACTCAGCTTTCTTCACAGTCCAACTCTCGCATCCATACAAGACCACTGGAAAAACCATAGCCTTGACTAAACAGATCATTTTTGGCAAAGTAATGTCTCTGCTTTTCAATACGCTATCTAGGTTGGTCATAACTTTTCTTCCAAGGAGTAAGCGTCTTTTAATTTCATGGCTGCAGTCACCATCTGCAGTGATTTTGGAGCCCAGAAAGATAAAGTCTGACACTGTTTCCACTGTTTCCCCATCTATTTCCCATGAAGTGATGGGACCGAATGCCATGATCTTCGTCTTCTGAATGTTGAGCTTTAAGCCAACTTTTTCACTCTCCTCTTTCACTTTCATCAAGAGACTTTTTAGTTCCTCTTCACTTTCTGCCATAAGGGTGGTGTCATCTGCATATCTGAGGTTATTGATATTTCTCCTGGCAATCTTGATTCCAGCTTGTGCTTCTTCCAGCCCAGCGTTTCTCATGATGTACTCTGCATAGAAGTTAAATAAGCAGGGTGACAATATACAGCCTTGACATACTCCTTTCCCGATTTGGAACCAGTCTGTTGTTCCATGTCCAGTTCTAACTGTTACTTCCTGACCTGCATATAGGTTTCTCAAGGGGCAAGTCAGGTGGTCTGGTATTCCCATCTCTTTCAGAATTTTCCACAGTTTATTGTGATCCACACAGTCAAAGGCTTTGGCATAGTCAATAAAGCAGAAGTATATAATATATAATATATATATTAATATATCTCTTATATATCTCTTATCTCCTACAGACATTCCTAAATCTGTGCCCTAATCTATATGATGAATTAAATCATTATGAATGTACCTATTTAATATATAGATTACCTGTATATCATATGTTACATATATATATATATACACTTAGTATATAGCACTCAATTTTTAAAAACCTTCTACTACAATAAGTCTAGCACTTTATCTACTGTGCTTTATAAATTAACTGATAATTACAGCTATCAATAGCTGATATTGATAATTATTTTAGTATTTTTTACATAAAACAATTTTACTACTATGTCTTACCTTATCTTAAAACCAGATAGAGTCATACGTCATTATTTAAGTGATCTGTTTATGGAGAAATGAAAGTATTCTTGATGATCACTGTGTTTTTGGAGCTTGTGTTGAGTAGCTAGCACTCAATGAGTGATAGCCTTCAAGTTTGAAAGTGAAAGTGAAAGTCGCCCAGCTGTGTCCAACTCTTGTGACCCCATGGACTATACAGTCCATGGAATTCTCCAGGCCAGAATACTGGAGTGGGTAGCCTGTCGCTTCTCCAGGGTATCTTCCCGATCCAGGAATCAAACCGGGGCCTCCTGCATTGCAGGCAGATTCTTTACCAACTGAGCTATGAGGGAAGCCCTGAAAATGCCTTGAATGGTAGGCAAATGGTCCTTATGCAGTGGTGAGATGATATGTGAAGAGCAGCAATCTCTCATAAATTTTCTACTGAAATTAGGAAGTTAAAGAAGTCATTGCTATTCCAAGTTTTCAGACAGGTAAGAGAGGAGCAAGTGCATCATGAGGGGCTTTTTGGAGAACTCCTCCTCCTGTGAGTCACACTGATTCTAAATTGTCTGAGAGTGAACTTGAGACTTCATGGCACAGTAACCCCACGTGTAATGTGCTGATAATTAAGTCCCTCTGACAATTACATCATGCATTAGTGGGCTCAGCCTGATCCATTACTCATGATCAAGGTCTTGGACAAAACAAAATGGGTACACAAGGGACCATCTGTGGAGCAGATGCTCTTAGGAAAGAAGGCGGCCCAGTTCTGTTTACGTAATGTGATCTGTGGAGGGTGGAAGCGGGGGTCCCTTCACCTTTCCCAGTGAGAACTAAGCTCATAGAGACAACGACATATAACCTTGCCATCTTCCAGTCTAAAGTAGAATGTGGCAGAGAGCTAGTAGTCATGGATGATTCCAGCATATCCCAAATATTTTCTAGTAACTGTGCTGCTATCAAGAGGTAGCCACAATTCTCCATTTAGAAAGACCCAAGCTATTTAAATATTGGATTTAAATGATACTTTGCATTTAATAACTTATATGTAATGGCAAAAGGCAAATTAATGCATCATTATGATCTTGAATTATAAGACTTTTATCTCCAAAATATACTTTTGGTATACATATCCACACACATGCATACACACACATATACTTTAAATTCTTATGCATTTAAACACAAGAAGTTAAGACTTTTCCTTAAAATTTCTATAGCAACATGATTAATAAAAATTTGGTTTACCAGATACACATTAAAAGGTCAAGTAATGAAAATTGTCAGTTAGACAGTTTTCTTGCATTAAACCTTTAGAATAGAAAAGGAAGTAATAAACTCTGAATATATTCATATTAAAACTCAACAGAAAAGCAAGCCAACTTTTAAAAATCAACTTTATCCCGGGTGTATTAGCTTTCTACTTTGATCTACATATTTGGTATCTCCACTCTTCTTCTTAGAGAGTCGTCTGTAGTTGTTCTAGGGAGTGCTGATATCCAACCAGGGTGTATTTATAAGATTAAACCAGTTATTTGTAGTTACGTTACCAAAGCAGCTCTCATTTGATTAGTGGGCATGCCTGCTTTACTGGTTTTTAAGTATTTTGATAAATATCTCTGCCTCTAAGCTACAATAAACATGTTAAATATTATTCACATTCGTTATAAACCTATTAGCTGAGCAAAGGTCATGAACTCATATTTTTAACATCATTTCTAAGGAAAACATGGGCTTAAATCACTGTCAGAAGTCCCCCAACTGGAAGAAGAATTGTTGGAGTGGGCTCCTCCCAATGGGTGCCTTGCACATGCTCTGAATATCAAGGGGACTAGTAACTCCACAAACTATCTCACAAGGTAAAGCTTAGAAAATAGTATTTCCAAAGCTGTTGGCACCCTTCTCAACTCCTATTAATGCAAAAAATGATAATACCAATAATAACTAAAATAATGATTATTATATTGCATGGCAAAGGCATAAGGGACTCCTTTACCACCTCCCCCCCCCCCCCCCCACATCCTGCCATTGATGACCTCCTTGTCTTTCCAGGACCCCATTCTGACTTCTAGAGTCACAGGAAGGTGACAGCTTAGGCCAGATGCTTCTTGTGAGGTACTTATGTCATCTATGTCGAGTGACTTGCCCCCTTTACTGACCAGCCAAAGCCATGTAGTGAAGCAGGTGATGCTTTCCTACCTGTCTTGTTAGTTCAACCCTGGTGACCTCATCTCAAACTTCCCCGGACCTGCGGGAACCCAGGAACACCTCCCAGCTCACCTGTTCCACTCATCTCCTCAGAGTAATTCGACCCCAGACTCCCAGTGTGACCTTCCACAGGTCTGGGAGCCCAGATTCTAAAAAAACTTGGAGATGAAGGCAAACCAAATGGGATTCAACTTTGAATTAGGTAAAGAGAATTACTGTGAAAATACTTTGGTAGGGAGGTCAGCTGAGTTGGCATGGGCAACCTAGGTGACAGATAATCAGAGAAATGTGACAGTAGGATTTAGAGAAGATAAGCTGGGAAGAAACAAAAGCTGGATGGCTGCAGACGGTGTGGTTTTAACCTATGTCTCACCCCTTCTAGTCTCCAGACCGACTTAAAGTTTATTCTGATAGCTTCCCATTAAGCTAATTAGCAGAGTTGATTATAATTGCAACTAACAGATTAATAGCCAATCCTGTCCTTCTTGTTGACTAGCCCTTTGATGGACTCATGTTAATACTAGGGAACTTGACATGCTGGTAAGAGAACCATCTCACACCAAGCTGATAAATCTTTAGAATCACAGGAGAAGGAAAAGAAAGAAAAAGCAAAGGTGGAAAAAAAAAGTAAGAAAGTAGTAAGGAGGAGAGGAAGAGAAGAATTCCAACCTTGTAGGCAGCTCTGTTTTTCTTCTAGACATTTGATTGACTGGTCTTATAAGCATGCTCAATTGTGGAGGGTAATTATTTCTCTCTTCCTTACCAAGGAAGCCCAGGGCAATCAGATCAGTCGTGTGCTCTCTAAATACCTCCTTTGAAAAGCATGTGTTTTAGGTTCCATTTATTTGGTTGCCAATTCTTAACATTTTCCCATTCAAGGAGTCTATGATGAGCAACGGGCATCAGTCTCAGAAACCTAGTGTCTAGAACCATCTTTCATGGAGGCTGTCATGGATTTTAAAGAACACTGCAGAGACTTGGTCCTTTTAAAAGCTGGTATGGGAACACACAATGTTATTATTTTGTGCTTTGCATTTGTCTGTATCAGAGTGACACATGTTTAGTAAGCCATTTGTATGAGCTGGGTGCTACACTAAGGACGTTTTGTGCACCATTTCCTTCATTTAAGCACGAATCTATGACATAAGTGTTATCTCATCCCAAGTACAGGGTTGGTGATGAACAGGGAGGCCTGGTGTGCTGCAATTCATGGGGTCACAAAGAGTTGGACGTGATTGAGCAACTGAACTGAACTGACCTGAACTGACAGGGCCAGAGAAATAGAGGATGGATGTTTAGTGATCTTCCCAAAGTTGCTCAGATGCAGAACTAAGTTTCTACCCTAAGAGCTCTCAGATTTGCTTCAGTCCAGACCCATAAGCCTTGGCTTGAGAGTTAATTCCCAGTTCAGTGTAGGATACAGGCAAGATGCCTCCTTGTCCTTTCTGACTTTAAGTAGAGGGCTTGTGTAACCCAGTGGCAGACTATACATAGGAGGTGCAGGGTCCCCAGGCTGAAAACCACAGATGTGTAGCCTCCGAGGTGAGAAGAGACTCTTCTGTTCTTTTCGCCAAACCATATACAGCACAGACTACGCACTTACTTTTGCTGTAGTCCCATTAATATCACACAGTTGTCCCAGGATATATCTCAGATAAGGCTGGTGATGGTGATTCCATGGTTCTCAGGGGGAAAGCTGAAGCTGCAGCTTCAATACTTTGGCTACCTGATGTGAAGAGCCGACTCACTGAAAAAAATTCCTGATGCTGGGAAAGATTGAGGGCTGAGAAGGGAGTGACAGAGGATGAGGTGGTTGGATGGAATCACCAACTCAGTGGACATGAATTTGAGCAAACTCTGGAGATAGTGGAGGACAGGGGAGCCTGGTGTGCTGTAGTTCATGGGGTTGCAAAGAGTCAGACACGACTTAGTGACTGAACTACAACAACAAAATTAATTGTAAGTTATTGAAATCTTTCCCCATTTTCCCATTGTTCAACATTGTTCAGACACACACACGCTGACTACAGAATAAAAGGCGAAATCACTAGAAGTCAAGCAGCCTCACAGCCTGGTCAAAGCCCCTGATGTCTCCAGTCTTGTGTCCTGTCCCTTTCTGGTCCACACCAGACATGCATTTTGTACACAAGGATTCATGCTATGTAACAAGCCTTGGACCCTTACACACCCTTGATTTTAATGAAGCTGTTCCTTATTTACTCACACACATGGCTCACACTCCTCAAACTCAGCTCAACTCCGAGTTCCCTGAAAATGATCATTAAAGGCCCTGGGCGGCATCCTCCGGGGCACTTACCCAATGCTGGGGATCTCTGCGTTCACTGCCCCATTTCCTCCTCAGGGCATAGAGTTCTCAAGCCATTAGATGTGGGTCTGTGTCCTCGGTGACTCTTCAGGATCAATGCTGTCAAAATTCACTGACACAGAGAGACAGAAAACCCAAAAGCCTGACTGAAAACCTGACCAAATTCTAGTTGCCAGAAGGATAGTGTGAAGGGTACCTCTCAGGTTAGCTGGTTCATTCCAACATTTTTTTTTTTTATTAAAGTATAGTTGTGGTAGAATGTTACATGTCACAGGTGTACAATATAGTGATTCACAATTTTTTATAGGTTATACTCCACTTATAGTTTTATAAACTACTGGCTAAATTTCTAGTGTTGTACCATGTGTCCTTGTAGCTTATCTTATAAATAATGCTCTGTAGCTCTTAATTCCCTGTCCCTATCTTGTCCTTCCACTTTATTCCACCATTCTTTTTTAAATTTTTTTATTGAAGGATAATTGCTTTACAGAATTTTATTGTTTTCTGTCAAACCTCAACACGAATCAGCCACAGGTATACACATATTCCCTCCCTTTTGAAGCTCCCTTACATCTCCCTCCCCATCTCACCCCTCTAGGTTGATACATAGCCGCTGCTGGAGTTTTCTGAGCCATGTCATACTCTAACACACATAGAGGTAAAGGTGGGATTTCACACTCAGGGCACCCACCATCTGCTCTCCCCAGAGTGAAATGTTCATCCTGCAGCAAGCTCATCTGAAAGGTTTGCGGTGATGCCAACCAGCTCCCCAAGTTAACTTTGCAGTCCTTGCCTCTATTTCGACAGTCAGGTTGAGACCGTCAGAAAAGCCTGCCTCACGCCCACTTCCCTTATTTAATTCTGAAGCCTGTTCCATGGGTTCTAAGACGACGTGCCACGATCTTCTATGGGAGCTGAGTGGGGTGAACGCCTGAGGTAGCCTGAGCATCTTCTGGAGCTGCGCTGTAATTACAGGCGATAAGACACACATAGTTCCAGAAGGGCTGGAAGCTGAGAGACACAGTGAACCAGGAAGGTTCCAAAAGAAGTCACTCACTGCCTTCCCAAACCTTGGAGAACTGAGACACTGCCAGCCTTCGATCTCTGAAGCAGGTCCTGGTCCAACAGCAGTGCAGGTGATTAATAGCTCTTGGGCTTGGGATGGTAACAGCCACAGTCTTCGGGGAGCGGCTGGCTGATTGGAGCACATTTTTGCCCATCTGCTGTCTAGCACCAGCTCTGAGTGAATTAATGGGGGAGATTGATGAGATGTACAAATGACTGCCAGTGTTTTTAATGTGACAAGAAGGCATATGGGAAGGACTCAGAGGATATTCCTGTACGCATTTCGATAGACAGGAAAGCCAATGTGAAATCTACCCCCCAAATCCCAAGTCTGCATGAAGTAACCTTTCAAATCAAGGAAGAACCACTACAGTCATAGCTTCATTCATCTGGCACGTTTGGGGAAAGGAGGATTCCACAGAAATGGATTGCAGGACTGGCACAGTCAATCAGTCAGTGTTAGTCACTCAGTTGTGTCCGACACTTTGCGATCACATGGAGTGTAACCCACCAGGCTCCTCCATCCATGAGGATTCTCCAGGCAAGAAGGCTGGAGTGGGGTTGCCATTTCCTTCTCCAGGGGATCTTCCCGATCCAAGGATTGAACCTGGTGGGCCCCCCGCATTGTGGGCAGATTCCTTACCGTCTGAGCCACTCAGTTCTCCGTGCCGTCCCTTCCTCTGTGCTGAGTGCCTCTGTGCCACCTACACAACCATGTGGACATTGTGCTCTTTTCTGAGGCTGAAGCATCTTCTCTGCCATCGTGCCCCCCACAACACACACACACATGCACACCGTGTTTCATTGGTCACTTTCTCAGATCTTTAAGATCTCAGGTTAAATAACAACCCCTTAGATGAAACACCACTGCTTCTTACGCCGACTTACAGACTAGTTAGGCAGCTGCATTTGCCATGTAAAAATGTCTCTCACATTTATTTAATTGCTTGTCTAGTACCCAGTTTTGTGGTTAAATATAAATTCTAAGCCATAAGGCCTGAGGCTGTTCTATGCACCCCACATCTCCAATGCACAGCAGAGTGTGTTGATGAATATTTGCTGAATGTTGCTTAGGCATGCCCTTGGTCACGTGTGTCTAAGACTAACCTGATCCCCATGTGTCCTGTCTGACCCTCTCACTCTAATACATTTTCTTCATCGAAACCAATGCGGTCTGTCTAAAATGAAAATATAATATTATCACTGGAATAGTACTTGTGGTAATCTGTTGATGTGTAAGGAATCACTCCAAAATGTAGTAGCGTAAAATGAGAGTAATGAGTGGTTTTGCACATGGATCTGCCATTTGGGCAGGGCTTAATTTAACTCACTTAGAAACCACTCTTACACATATTCCCCCAGGATGTCAGTGTAAATTGGCAGAATCTGGCAACTCTTCTGGCATGCTCCTGGGTACCATTTCATTCCCGCTTCTTCAGGAACAACCTGAACTTGATTCTGGTTATAGGTGTAGAACTATGGTTCCCAAACTCTGTGCCAAGGTGCTCTGTGGTGCCAAAGCACCAGAATAAATCCCCAAGGACGCCGAAAGGTACTTTAAGGGAAAGGCAGATACTCATACTCTGCCGGACACTTTGTGAGCAATGAGCTTGAAGGATGCTGCGATCTTTTCAATGATGTTTTATCTTTTCAAAACTAAGATCAGTAGATATGATAAAACACAAGTACCATGTAAAAAAATAATGTACAGTACGAAATGGAGGCACAGTGTCCAAACCTAAATCCAAGGTTTGAGAAACTGTGCAGTGTCCAGCAGTGTACATGTGCCATTAGGAAGAGAGTGTAGTTACCTAAGAAAGAGGTGAAAACATTTTTTTTCTTGCAGTTCTGTGTACCATTTTCTTTAAAATTTCTACTAAATGGTTATAAATGAGTCAATGAACATTGAGAGCCAAACTTGCTTTTTCATCCAACTTTATTGAGGTATGATTGACATGCAACCTTGTATAAGTTTAAGATGCAAAATGTGATTCTTTGATACACACATATATAGCAAAATGATAACCACAGTAAGGTTAGTTAACACACCCTTCACCTCACATGAATGCCATTTAGTTGTTGTTTCCATGTTGAGAACCTTTATGATCCACTCTTAACTCTCCCCAGCCCACTGTCTCTCCACCCCAGTTGGATGTTCAAGCCTACTTTGTTGGTCAAGAAACAATGGTTTCTGCATAGAATGATTCAGGACTAGAAAGAGAAGAAAGAGAGGGGAGAGAAGACAAGAAGATTTGGGAAAGGAGGAGAGAAGGAACTCCTGCAGATGTCTTTAAATATTTCATTTATGAATTTTAACTTTTTATTTTGTACTGGGGCTCAGTGGATTCACAGTGTTGTGTTAGTTGCAGGTGTACAGCAAAAATGCTCCAGTTATACTTACACACATATTGATTTTAGTACATGCTGCTCTATTTAAAAGGGATAACCAACAAGAACCTGCTATATGGCACATGAGACTCTGCTCAATACTCTGTAACAACCTAAATGGGAAAAGAATTTGAAAAACAATAGATACGTGTATATGTTGCATTTTTGTAGATACACTTTCTCAGGTGATGGACTAATCCTGGGTTTATTCTATTACCAAGTAATTATTCTATTACTTATTCTATTACCAAGACCTGTATGTTTCATATGAATGCATTATAAGTTTTATTAAAAGCTTTCTCTGTATCTATTGACTTATTCTCATATGCATTTTCTCATTTGCATACATCTAATGGGATAAAGTTGTCTTAGTTTTCTGGGTTTATTAAATTAACTTTTTGTGCCCATTTCTATTTTTCTTTTTAAAGTTGATGTGTTGTAGCTTTTACATAATTTGGTTGTCATCTAGTCTCGTGTTTTCACATATTCACATAGTCTGCTGTAGTTTTTATTAGTTCTCTGCTATCCGTTGTGGCACAATTTTTTTCTCCCATTCCGTGACTTGTACTCTGCTAATCTGTCTCAATACGTTTACTGATTTTTAAAAGTTAAATTAGGTTTTCCTTTCTGAAGGGTGAGAGATGTAACTGCATTATATTAAATATTGTTGCATTTATTGCCCATATTCTAATAGCTTTCCACCTGGGTCAACATTGGTGATATTTATCTGTAATATTCCTTCATCACTGTGCCCTTGTTTGTTATTTTTCTTTTATTAAAGTGATCATGATAACCTTATAAAATGAGTCATGGACGGCTTCCTCATTCTCCAGCTTCTGGAAAATTTTGAAAGCTTTAAAGTTGCTATTGAATAATTGACAAAATGGCTGGTGAAGGCTTTGGGCTTCATATTTTGTTTGTGAGATATTACTGCAGATTCATGGGGTATGGATGTGAGAATTGGACAGACTGAGAACTGAAGAATTGATGCTTTTGAGCTGTGATGCTGGAGAAGACTCTTGAGAGTCCCTTGGACTGCAAGGAGATCAAACCAGTCCATCCTAAAGGAAGTCAACCCTGAATATTCATTGAGAGGACTAATGCTGAAGCTGAAACTCCAATACTTTGGCCACCTGATGCGAAGAGCTGACTCATTGGAAAAGACCGTGATGCTGGGAAAGATTGAAAGCAGGAGAAGGGGATGACAGAGGATGAGATGGTTGGATGATATCACTGACTCAATGGACCTCAGGTTGAGCAAACTCAGGGAGATAGTGAAGGACAGGAAAGCCTGGCATGCTGTAGTCCATAGTGTCACAAAGAGTAGGACACGATTTAGCAACTGAACAACAGCTTCAGATTCAGTGATTTTATTGGATTCAGGATTAATTAGGGTTTCCTCTTTTTTTCTTGAGCTAGCTTTATTTGTTAAGTTATCTAGGAATTTTTCCATTTGATATAAATATTCAAGTTGACTCAGAATTATAAATATTCTACTCATTTTTATCTTTTTAATACCAACTGTATTATTCTTGACATTTGTTATTTTGGACA
The DNA here is from genome assembly GCF_023091745.1 of Budorcas taxicolor. NCBI lineage: Eukaryota > Metazoa > Chordata > Mammalia > Artiodactyla > Bovidae > Budorcas > Budorcas taxicolor. The sequence continues at coordinate 150,804,722 of NC_068920.1, read as the reverse complement.
TTGAGGACCAGATAAGAGAGGATTGTATTTTCAACAGTATCCTACTAAATGAATGGAAAGGTACTTTTTGTCTATTATGATCATGGAAGTTCAAATTAAATCTGTAGGACACCATGATGGGTATACGTTGAAAAGTCTCCAACATCAAGTGCTATGAAATGTGGAAGACTGGGAACTCTGACACTCTATTGGTGAAAATAAAAGTTGGTGCAAACACTCTAGACAGCCTGTTGGGATTATGTAGACAAATGTGACCTATGGTCCCAGCAATTCTCAGTGTATTTCTCAAAGAGCCACTTTTTTGTTCATTATCATGATTATATGAATAGGAAAGGTTGAATATGAGCCACATATGAGCCACAGAGACTACTAGGAGCCTAAAGAGATCTGTATTCAGGGCTGAAAGTCAAGACTTTCCAGACTTTCCAATACTTTATTGTCCCTGAGAGAAGTTAATTTGTGTAGCTGTGGGTGCATGCATGTCAACACAGCCTCCTTGGTTTTGGTCACAGCTCAGGGACACCTTTTTGCCTTTTCATACTGTCCATGGAGTTCTCTCAGGGAGAGAACTTCTCTCAGGGAACAATGGTGAAATTTGATTTCTAGCAAATTAGTTCTTTTTTTAATCCCAGAATATGCTCAATTATATGATATAATTTGGTGCTTGCTAATTAAGTGAGAAACTTTCAAGGTTTGTACCAGGGCTGAAAGTCAAGACTAACCAGATGCCCCTATTATTGCTTTTTCTTCTTGTTGTTATTCAACCGCTAGGTCATGTCCAACTCTTTGGGACCCCGTGGACTGCAGCTCGCTAGTCTCCTCCGTTCTCCACTACCTCTGGGGGTTTGCTCAAATTCATGTCCCTCGCTATTTAACCAGTGATGCTATTTCACCATCTCTTTCTCTGCTGACCCCTTCTCCTCTTTCCTTCAATCTTTTCCAGCATCAAGATCTTTTCCAAGGAGTTGCCTTTTTGCATCAGGTGGCCAAAGTATTGGAGCCAAAGTACTGGAGAAAGAAATGGCAACCCACCCCAGTATTCTGGCCTGGAGAACCCCATGGGCAGTATGAAAAGGCATAATCATGTCCCTGAGCTGTGACCAAAACCAAGAGACTGTGTTGACACCCATGAACCCACAGTGACACAAATGTCTGCATTAAAAATGACTGTAGATGAATGGATAAGAAAGCTGTGGTACATATACACAATGGAGTATTACTCAGCCGTTAAAAAGAATTCATTTGAATCAGTTCTGATGAGATGGACGAAACTGGAGCCGATTATACAGAGTGAAGTAAGCCAGAAAGAAAAACACCAATACAGTATACTAACACATATATATGGAATTTAGAAAGATGGCAATGACGACCCTGTATGCAAGACAGGAAAAAAGACGCAGCTGTCTATAATGGACTTTTGGACTCAGAGGGAGAGGGAGAGGGCGGGATGATATGGGAGAATGGCATTCTATCATGTATACTATCATGTAAGAACTGAATCGCTAGTCTATGTCTGATGCAGGATACAGCATGCTTGGGTCTGGTGCATGGGGATGACCCACAGAGATGTTATGGGGAGGGAGGTGGGAGGGGGGTTCATGTTTGGGAACACATGTAAGAATTAAAGATTTTAAAATTAAAAAAAAATAATAAATAAATAAATAAAGGGGAAAAAAAATAAAGTATGAGATAAAAAAAAATTAAATGATACTGGCAGAAATATAGAAATTGGATTAGCAAGCAACTGCCAAGCTCATGATCGTACATTTAAATAAATGATGATACACTTAAATATAAATATTATGATACATAATTCAAGTGTTTTCTTGTGATGTAATTTTAATATAACATTTTGTGCTCATAAAAAAAAAATAAAATAAAATAAAAATGACTGTAGGTCAGCTTAGTGTAGAAAGTAATAAAAATCAATGATAAAAGTATTTAATTTCCTCCTATGTGTCTCCAATTGCTTTCTACATGTTCCCTATAACCCTTTGTAATAAGAATAATGTATAATTGTGAAAATCTAATTAACAATTTTATAAATTAATTACAGGTGTTTTTTAATAAAGTTGCCAAATGTTAAGCTAACTTCTCTCAGGGAACAACGTTGAAATTTTATTTCTAGCAAATTAGCTCTTTTTTAATCCCAGAATATGCTCAATTATATGATATCATTTTGTGCTTGGTAGTTAAGTGAGAGAAAAAATTATTCAGTCATTCCAATTCCATGATTGTAATTCAGCAAAGCATATTTAGGAGTGACATCTCCATGATTTAATAATAACAGAAAAAGGATTGAGATAGTGTTAGATATGAGTTAACATCAGGGGTAATTTCTAGGTGCAGAGCATTATGTGTTCACTGTGTGTGTTACTCAGCCGTGTCCGACTCTGCAAACCCTTGAACTGTAGCCCGCCAGGCTCCTCTGTCCATGGGATTCTCCAGGCAAGAATACTAGAGTGGTTAGCTACTCCCTTCTCCAGGGGATCTTTCCAACCCAGGGACAGAACCTGGGTCTCCTGCATTGCAGGCAGATTCTTTACTATCTGAGCCAGGTTCACTATGCACAAATAACAATCACAACAAAACTAGCATATGCCTATTCCTCTGGACTTTGAAGCATATTTTAAACTCATTCTCCACTCTGATCTTCCTGCTGACACTGAAAGGTACATAGGTAGACTTCATTCTCTGAACGACAAGCTGGAGGCTGAGGGAGGTTAAGGAACTTTCCCAAGGAGCTGCATCTAAAATGCACCAGCTTAGGATTCTGGCCTCGAAGATCATTTTTCCTTCCACTTTATAGCACTGTTCACAATTCATTAACAATCAGACGCCTTCCCCCACCACTGCCACGCGATGGGTGTCTCAGCTCTCCATGAATGCTGCTGGCCTGGAGACGGTGCAATGTGAGCCCACACGGGCCTTAGGGTGCTCTCATTGCTTGGACTTCTTCTCCCAGGAAAAGAATAAGCTCCTCCTGTTGATCCTATAAACTTTTGAACTGTGGTGTTGGAGAAGACTCTTGAGAGTCCCTTGGACTGCAAGGAGATCAAACCAGGAAATCAGTACTGAATATTCATTGGAAGGACTAACAAAGAAGCTGAAACTTTGGCCACCTGATGCGAAAAATTGATATGTTTGAAAAGACCCTGATGCTGGGAAAGATTGAAGGTGGGATGAGAAAGGGACGACAGAGGATGAGATGCTTGGATGGCATCACTGACTCGATGGACATGAGTTTGAGCAAGCTCCGGGAGTCAGTGATGGACAGGGAGGCCTGGCGTGCTGCAGTCCTTGGGGTCGCAAAGAGTCAGACACGACTGAGCGACTGAACTGAACGACCCTTTAAAAGTCTCCACAGTATTGTCTTTTTGACATCGTGCTTTCTGGTATTTTTAAACATTTAGAAAAATTGCATATGTGTGAAAATGCTCAAGCACACTGAACGCAGGGCTGTAACCCCATCGATGTTTGTCCTCTGATTCTTGCAGCCTCTCCCTCACCCACATTCAGTGCATCCCAGCCATCTTACCTATACCATCCTCTGAAATGTTTTTAGTTTTGCTCTTATTTTATGTGTAATATTCGTAATTATATGTTTGAATGACAGCATACCTTGCTTAAGGAACTAAGTGAGGTCAGGTTTTGTGTCTATATATAGCAAAGTATTTGCCACAGAGCAAGTATTCTAAATTGGTTCATAAATCCTGTGAGTGTGTTAAGGAAGGAAAGAAGCAGTTATATTTTGGGAGAGTAGTGTGTATTTCTGGAATATAATGTCTGTGTTGATATCAGAAAAAGTTGGGGATAAAGGTTACTGTGGTACATTGAGAATCACTGGATACATGCCCGTGATGAAAAATGAGAAAAGCAAAGCTGCATTAGGCCAAATAAATGCATGCACATAGAGTGAAAATGGGGTAGTACCTTCTTAGATTTTTAAAAAAGCAGAGTCTCAGTGGTCAAGTCCTATGACTTTAGAGTTAGACCTGGAATTATACCTTAACCCAACTTTACTCATGAATAAATATGCAATCTCAGAAAAATATCTTCACTTTCTGAGGCCAAATTCCCTCATGTATGAAATGAAGACAATAAAAATTCCTATCTTATAAAGTTACTCTGAGAGGACAGTGATAGAATAAATACAAGGAGCTTATCAGAGGGCTTGGAAAACAGAGATAGTTATTACTAAGTAGCTATCAACTCCATCACCATCACCATCATCATTATACTAATATTGACCACATTGCTTTAAAATGTACTCAATTTCATCAAGGTGGTTGTTCTATCTCAGGTAGCACTAAATGTATTTCAAATTTATTCATGCAGTAGTAGTTCTAAGTTTCAAGTGCATGTGAAACCAAGCAGGATACTTCAAGGGACTTTCCAGGTGGTGTTCCTGGTAAAGGACCTGTCTTTCAATGCAGAAGACATAAGAGACTCAGGTTCGATCCCTGGATTGGGTAAGATATTTGGATTATAAATGATCTAGTGAGAGGCTTTTTGTTGATGTCTAACATATATATTTTTATACATTTATATAAGCCTGAGCAAACTGAGAAAAATCAGAATGCTCAAAATCAAGTCCCTGGTAGAGGACCACGGCCAGCTCTGATAGACTCCCACTGCCATTCTCTCTCCACTAAATATATGTAGAGGTTTTCACTATCAGCAAAGAACTACTCACGTCTAATCTGAGCTAAAATGCCAGTGAGTTCCATTCTTGTCCTATGAATGGAGGTAAAATGAATCAGTACTCTAAAGGGCCAGTGTGCTGAGGTCAGTTGAGACCATGCTACTTAGGAAAAAAGAGATACAGCACATGCTATCTTTCTCTCAGCTACAGTGCTAATCTCTAAGTTTGATACATATTGAGGGTGGATATTTAAAAAGAAAGATGCTTGCAGCTCTAGGCACTGGTCCAGCATGAGCTGAATCACCAAGCACCTCTGGGCTTCATCCGTTCTCTTCTCATTCCTCTTGATGAATGTAAGACATCACTGCTCAGGATGCAATTAGGGGCAATAAATGAAGGTCTTTGCAAACATCCCATGCATTTTAAAGCTCCCTATAATTACAACAGCAATATAATTAAATACAAATTTTAAAAACATACAGCAGAGCAGCAAATGTATTACTATAGGACCTTGGCTTCAAAACCAGATCCTGGCTTGTTCCAACTTTATGGCTCATTAACTTCACTCGTGGTTTTCACGTAAACATGAGTCTAAGTGCTGAGCAGGTGCACAGTCTCCATATTGGATGCAGTGGGCTGTGACCATGCTTGCTTCTGCTCACCCTGCATGGAAGAGAGCAGCAAAGAGTTGGGGAGGAGATGCTTCAGCTATTTATCCAGCTCTCTTTTAAAAGGGTCCAAACTGTATCATTTAGAAGGAAGATTTAAGCACTTGTGATTTCTCCCTAGGCCACTGGGCTATCATATGTCTTTTTTTTTTTTTTTAACTGTTAGTGGATTTAGAAGTTAAGCTTTTATCTTAAAATTTACAGATTCAAGGGAAATCGCAGATCATAGCTTCTGAAGGGCCTGAGTGATAAAAATAAATGAATCTTATTACATCTCTTGCAAATAGGTATAGATGTATAGATATATGGGCCTTCCAGGTGGCGCAAGTGGTAAACAGTCTGCCTGCCAATGCAGGAGACATAAAGAACCCTGGGTAAGGATGATCCCCTGGAGGAAGGCATGGCAATCCACTCCAATATTCTTGCTTGGAGAATCCCATGGACAGACGAACCTGGTGGGCTACAGTCCATGGGGTTGCAGAGTCAGACATAACTGAAGCAACTCAGCATGCACACATGCATATATATATTCATTTCTTTCTGGAATTTTATTCTCATATATATATAGATATATAGTTATATAGAGAGATGTATAGCTGGATGTGAGAGTTGGACTGTGAAGAAAACTGAGCACCGAAGAATTGATGCTTTTGAACTGTGGTGTTGGAGAAGACTCTTGAGAGTCCCTTGGACTGCAAGGAGATCCAACCAGTCCGTTCTGAAGGAGATCAGCCCTGGCATTTCTTTGGAGGGAATGATGCTAAAGCTGAAACTCCAATACTTTGGCCACCTGATGTGAAGAGCTGACTCATTGGAAAAGACCCGGATGCTGGGAAGGATTGGGGGCAGGAGGAGAAGGGGACGACAGAGGATGAAATGGCTGGATGGCACCACCGACTAGATGGACATGAGTTTGAGTAAACTCCAGGAGTTGGTGATGGACAGGGAGGCCTGGCATGCTGCAATTCATGGGGTGGCGAAGAGTTGGACACCACTGAGTGACTGAACCGAACTGAATAGCTATAATTCCTTTCTGAAATTAGAGCCAGGCTATCTGTTGGGAAGGAACTGAAATAACAGTGCAGACAGGAAGACGTGAAGTGATTTCTCACATGAGCAAACACCAGAGAAGACAGTCCACAAGGTGGGAAGGGATTCCAGGAATTCAGCACCGGGCCTGGGTTACTGATAGTGAATTCTCCTGAAGGTCACTGGCATTAACAAAGGTACCCATCAGTATGTTTTTCTTGTGGTTCATTAAAAACAAAACATCTTGGGACTAATTATAGATAGAGATGCATATATCATATATATGTATATATGCATGTGCATATATTTTGGATGTAATAATATGTATGCATACATTATATACAATATAGATATTGTATACATATACATATACATGACAGGTCAGAATGGTTAGTGGGGCACCGATCTTGTTTCTTAGGCATTCCTGACATACTCTTCAGGGTGTTACACGTCAAGATGTCTGAATCTTTCCTGACTTCGCATCTGACAAAACAAACATCCCAGCTCCCTGTGGATCAGATGAGGTGGAAGTTACATCACCCAATCCTGACTCTGTTGCCCTCCCTCTGACTTTGAAATGAAATCCCAGGGCTTTCAAGTCCTCGGTCTTGAAATGAAGCTCTCCAGCCTCGAAGGCTCCCATCTTAAGACATACATTCTTGGATGGCATTGCCGACTCGAGATGGAGTTTGAGCAAGCTCCGGGAGTTGATTTTGGACAGGGAGGCCTGGCTTGCTGCAGTCTGTGGGGTTGCAAAGAGTCGGACACAACTGAGCAACTGAACTGAAGAAAGGGAAAAGGATGCAGGAGCAAAGGGGAGCATACACACCTCTGCATCCAATTTCCCACAGACTGAAGCGTGGAAACTCGGCGCCAGGGCACCGGAAAATGAAGCTGCCTTTCTGCGCCTTGAGCATAGTCCCTTGTGGCTGTGTCATGCACCGCGCTTCCTCTTCTTATCAGCACCCTTCAGTTTACCTTCACGGTGTCTTTTTCCCTCATAGTTTCATCCATTCACCAGCTTCCCTGGTGGCTCAGATGGTAAAAGCATCTGCTTGCAATCCTGGAGACCCAGGTTTGATCCCTGGATTGGGAAGATCCCCTGGAGAAGCAAATGGCAACTTACTCCAGTATTCTTGCCTGGAAAATCCCATGGATGGAGGAGCCTGGTGGGCTACAGTCCATGGGGTTACAAAGAGTCAGACACAACTGAGCGACTTCACAATTACTATCTTCCTGAACCTTGTTGCTGCCCATCTCTGCTTTGTTAAGCCTCAGGTCTCCTTCCCTCTAGGAAGGAGGCCTCTCTGAGCCCTCCCCTCCTCCTGTATGAACATCCTCCCCATCCCTCCCACTCATGATCAGTCACTTTCGCCATCTCTCTCTTTCAAGTGTCGGTCCTTCAAAGGAGGGATAACCTTTTTCATCTCTGTATTTCAGTGTTCCGGGTATAGCACTATTTATGTTCAAAATCCCCGTGTTATACCTGCTATGCTGTGCAGATCGCTGTGGGTGATGCCATTCAGACTTTACAACAAGCCTGTGCATCTTGTGCTCAGCTTTCACAGGGAAAACCCAACGCTGTCTCTGAGCGCTTGGCCTGGCCCATGTGAGGAAGCATCGTTCATCTCAGCTCAGCCCATGATTCTCTGTGAATCATGGGCTCAGCCAGCTGCTGAGGACGCTGAAGGATGCCTGATGGAAACTGCAGGAAAGGTGTGAGGATGTATTTTAGCCAATGTTGGCAATTTGGAGGCAGTCTGACCTTTCCTAGTGTCTTCAGTCATCTCAGGGGCTGCGTCCCTTCACAAGATAAGTTTTATTGACACGATCATTTTCAAATGCAGATCCCTCCTGCAAAGGCTCCTCTACTGTGCTGAGTGCTATATTCTTAGAAAGTAGAGAAGGGTTGCTTGAACATTTGCAACATGCCTTTCCAGGAAACGACTCCACATAGGTGTTGACTTTGCTGCTGCAGGTCCATAAAATGTGATGCTGTGTGCTTTGATTTTGAAGCTGTGGTGCTCTCATTTATTAAGATGTCTTTGCCTCCCATGCATTCTGCACACAGTAACTCAGACAGAGGGTGCTGGGTTCACTGGCAGTCAGGCGGATGACCTCTTTCGTGTGCCATTGAGCTCACACTCAGCGTGCTGTGTGTGGAGACTCAGAGAAAAACTGAGGAGGTGTTTCCCGTGCTGGCACTTCCCTACATGAGATTCTTTCTGTGTGAATGCAAAGCCTCATATCTTAGTTTTCCTGCACCAATCCCCATGCACAAAACATTTCACAGAATGATAAAGACCATCAGTTCTTCACAAGTCCATTTTACCTAAATGTTAGTCGAATAAAAGGATTGCATTCAGCAACCACAGGAACTGGTTCAGGGAGGATCATGTGACCAAAGCCAGGTCAGAAAGGCCTCTCATTCACTTTTGCTGAAAATATTAGGAAATGACCATTCTCCTTGTGCTGAGGCTTACTCTTTTTAAGGAATATAAGCTTGGAGTTGCTGACAGCCATGGATGCTATGCTCGGATAAGGTCTACAGGAAAAGAATCTAACCTGGAAGAACAAGAATGACCACAGCTGAGCACCTGGACCCATTGAGCTTCTTCTTCAGACATCTCTGTTTCTAGATTTAATGTATTTCCTGTTTGGTTTAAACCAAACTGAGTCATTTACTGTCATTTGCAATGAAGAGAGTTCTGACTAAGACACTTATCTTACATATCCAAGATAAAGCCAACAGTGATCTATGCGTAGTTCACAGTCCTTCTGACACTTGGACTTGGTGTTAGAAGCTGGCATTCCCAGTGCCTGTGTCCTGATCTCTCCCTGGGGACTTGGACTTGAACACAGGTTACTGGTTTCTGTAGTCAAGTATATCCTGAAGAGTTGATTCTATTCTAGGCAGTTTCTTGAAATTCAGAACTCTGCTTTCTTGACTGCCTTAGTCCCATGAAAGAGGATGCTAACACATTCCAAATACTCTGGTACCAATATTTTCATAGTCAGTTGTCCTCGTTCTAGTGTCATAGAGATATGAGTGATATCTCTCTCTTTCTCTGCCAATTGTGAAGAATTGCATTAGCTTTCTAATACAAGAGTGCTCTAATTGTAGGTTTCATGGTGCAGCATGGTACCTTAGGATGCATGTGGTCTCTGTCCCTTACAGCATATTTGAGAACTGACTTCCTTCAGTAACCCTAACAAGGGAAAGAAATAAAAGGCATGCAGACTGAAAAGAAAAAAAGAAATAAAGGAAAAAAGCTCACATGCAGATGGTATGTTTGTCCATGTAGAAAACCTCAAGAAATGAAACACCAAAACTCACAGGATGGATCAGTGAGTTTTGCAAGGTTAGGGCTTCACCATATGAATTTGGAAGGAATATGACTCAGCCCACGACTTTAGCCATTAGGGCAACAGAAGCCAGAAGCACAGTGGATTTTCTAAGGAAGTGGTTCTCAACATTTTCAACAACAAAACACACACACACACACACACACACACAAATGGTAACTATGTGATGTGATGGATATATTAATTAGCTTGATTTGGGATATTATTTCAAAATGTGTATCTATATGTTTATACAGATATAGATATGTATATAAACATCATGGTCAATCATACTTCAGTAAAACTAGAGAAGAACTGCAATGATAGATGTATTATCACACACCTATGAAAACGACTAACAAAATTAGTAACAACACCCAGAGAGTGTATGGTGAGGATGTTAATAGACTGCTGGTGTGAATATAAAATGGTGTATACACTCTGAAAGGCAGCTTGGGTTTTTTTCTTATTGTTGTTTGACAACAACAATAACTACTATATATAGTAGTTTGTAGTACTATATAGTACTACTATAGTTTACTACTATATATAGTTTGACTACAACAATAACAAAACTACTACTACCGTAAGACCCGGTAATTGCACACTTGGGCCTTTGTGCCGGAGAACTAAAAAGCCAAGACCACACAAAAACCCATATGCAAATATTCATAAGAGTTTGTTCATAAGAGCCAAGAAAGGAAACAACTGAGATGTCCTTAAACAGGTGATAGTTAAACAATCCCCTGTGGAGCCATACCATGTGATACCACTTAGCGATAAAAAGCAGACTATCAATGCCCTTGACGACCTTGATGCATCCCCTGGGAATCGTGCCGAGTGAATAAAGCCAATGCCCAAAGGACTGTAGGATTCCATTCATATAAGATCTGAAGTGACAAAATTGTAGAAATGGAGAACAGATTATCCACTGCCAGGATTAAACAGAGAGTGGGGACAGGAAGGTAGAGGGTGTGACTATAAAAGAACAACAGGAAGAATCCTTGTGGGGATAGAAACATTCTCTATCTGGACTGTGTCCATGGTGACATCCTGGTTGTGGTTCTCTGTAAGAGTTTCCAAGATGATACCATCAGAGAAAGTTGAGGCGAAGGTGGAAGAAATCTTCATTATTTCCTTTTTTTTTTAGGTTTATTTAATTTTCTTTTTTTTTTTTTTACCTCTTTAGAATAATTTTATTTTTATTTACTTTTTTATGTTTTTACTTTACAATATTGTATTGGTTTTGCCATGTGTCAAGATGAATCCGCCACAGGTGTACACGTGTTCCCCATCCTGAACCCCCCTCCCAACTCCCTACCCATACCATCCATCTGGGTCATCCCAGTGCACCAGCCCCAAGCGTCCTGTATCATGCATCAAACCTGGACTGGCGATTCACTTCACATATGATATTATACATGTTTCAATGCCATTCTCCCAAATCATCCCACCCTCACCCTCTCCCACAGAGTTCAAAAGACTGTTCTATATATCTATGTCTCTTTTGCTGTCTCACATACAGGGTTATCGTTACCATCTTTCTAAATTCCAAATATATGCGTTAGTATAAGAATAAAATACTTAGGAATATATCTACCTAAAGAAACAAAAGACCTATATATAGAAAACTATAAAACACTGGTGAAAAAAATCAAAGAGGACACGAATAGATGGAGAAATATACCGTGTCCATGGATGAGAAGAGTCAATATAGTGAAAATGAGTACACTACCTAAAGCAATCTATAGATTCAATGCAATCCCTATCAAGCTACCAATGGTATTTTTCACAGAGCTAGAACAAATAATTTCACAGTTTGTATGGAAATACAAAAAACCTCGAATAGCCAAAGCAATCTTGAGAAAGAAGAATGGAACTGGAAGAATCAACCTGCCTGACTTCAGGCTCTACTACAAAGCCACAGTCATCAAGACAGTATGGTACTGGCACAAAGACAGAAATATAGATCAATGGAACAAAATAGAAAGCCCAGAGATAAATCCATGCACCTATGGATACTTTATCTTTGACAAAGGAGGCAAGAATATACAATGGAGAAAAGACAATCTCTTTTACAAGTGGTGCTGGGAAAACTGGTCAACCACTTGTAAAAGAATGAAACTAGAACACTTTCTAACACCATCAGTTCAGTTCAGTTCAGTCGCTCAGTCGTGTCTGACTCTTTGACCCCATGAATCTCAACACGCCAAGCCTCCCTGTTCATCACCCTCTCCCGGAGTTCACTCAGACTCATGTCCATTTAGTCCATGATGCCATCTAGCCATCTCATCCTCGGTCGTCCCTTCCTCCTACTGCCCCCAATCCCTCCCAGCATCAGAGTCTTTTCCAATGAGTCAATTCTTCGCATGAGGTGACCAAAGTACTGGAGTTTCAGGTTCAGCATCATTCCCTCCAAAGAAATCCCAGGGTTGATCTCCTTCAGAATGGACTGGTTGGATCTCCTTGCACTCCAAGGGACTCTCAAGAGTCTTCTCCAACACCATGGTTCAAAAGCATCAATTCTTTGGCACTCAGCCTTCTTCACAGTCCAACTCTCACATCCATACATGACCACAGGAAAACCATAGCCTTGACTAGACGGACCTTAGTCGCCAAGGTAATTAATGTCCCTGCTTTTGAATATGCTCTCTAGGTTGGTCATAACTTTTCTTCCAAGGAGTAAGTGTCTTTTAATTTCATGGCTGCAGTCACCATCTGCGGTGATCTTGGAGCCCCAAAAAATAAACTCTGACACTGTTTCCACTGTTTCCCCATCTATTTCCCATGAAGTGATGGGACTGGATGCCATGATCTTTGTTTTCTGAATGTTGAGCTTTAAGCCAACTTTTTCACTCTCCACATTCACTTTCATCAAGAGACTTTTTAGCTCCTCTTCACTTTCTGCCATAAGGGTGGTGTCATCTGCATATCTGAGGTGATTGATATTTCTCCCGGCAATCTTGATTCCAGCCTGTGTTTCTTCCAGCCCAGCGTTTCTCATGATGTACTCTGCATAGAAGTTAAATAAGCAGGGTGACAATATACAGCCTTGATACAACTTTTCTTATTTGGAACCAGTCTGTTGTTCATTGTCCAGTTCTAACTGTTGCTTCCTGACCTGCATACAGGTTTCTCAAGAGGCAGGTTAGGTGGTCTGGTATAACTCAAAATGAATTAAGATCTAAATGTAAGACCAGAAACTATAAACACCTAGAGGAGAACATAGGCAAAACACTCTCTGAGATAAATCACAGCAGGATTCTCTATGACCCACCTCCCAGAATATTGGAAATAAAAGCAAAAATAAACAAATGGGACCTAATTAAAATTAAAAGCTTCTGCGCAACAAAGGAAACTATAAACAAGGTGAAAAGACAGCCTTCAGAATAGGAGAAAATAATAGCAAATGAAGCAACTGACAAAGAATTAATCTCAAAAATATGCAAGCAACTCCTGTAGCTCAACTCCAGAAAAATAAATGACCCAATCAAAAAATGGGCCAAAGAACTAAACAGACATTTCTCTACAGAAGACATACAGATGGCTAACAAACACATGAAAAGATGCTCAATATCACTCATTATCAGAGAAATGCAAATCAAAACCACAATGAAGTACCATTTCATTATTTCTTATAACTACATGTGACCCTACACATACCTCAAAAGTCTAACTAAAATATATAAAGGAACTGCTAAAGAATATATTTCATCAATAAAGAAACTGACCCCAAATGGAATCAGATTAAGAATCACAGAGCAAAGGGGAAAATATGACTTACATTTTCTTGGCCAAGGTTTGACCTGAAATTAAGCCAGCCCCGTGAGAGACAGCTGAGTGGTGCCTGTACTCAGACCTGCAGGTAACTTTATGGGTTAAAATGGAACAGTACTGTGAGGGTGAGGGGACAGAAATCTCTCGATTAAATATATGCCCTTTGCGTCAATTTTTCAAGCCGTGGATAATCATCCTCAAAATGCTCTGTCTCACCTCACATGTCATGAGGTTGACCCAGGCTCATTCTTTCCTCTCCACACAGGTTTGTTCCACTCAAACATTTTCCAGAACTTTCCAGCCATCATGGGTACCCATAGGCTCTCCTCCCCACCCTCACCTGAAATCCCCTCCATCACATTCTACTTGGTATCTCCTACTCATCTTTCAAAACAAGCTCAGACTCTTCTGTCTCCCTTCCCTCAACTCACCATCATTCTTTATATCTGTCACCTAATGAATGCAGACACTGCATTTTAATGATTTTTGCGTGTTTCCATGCTACTCTCTTAGAATCTTCAAGAACAAGGGCTACTTTTTTCTTATTTCCAACATTTGTAAGCATCTAGTAGATTGGCTACCATTAGTAGGATTAATTTGCTTAATTGTAGACTAAGACTCTGACTTTATCCTGCACTGACATGACAGTACCCCTCACCCTGACACCAAGTCCTTTGTTCATTTCAGTCTGCCTTGAGGAGACTTTTTCTTGGCCCCTGAAGCTTAACTGTTCATAGGTATGAGACAATGGAGACTCAAGCTATGTGCACTTGGCCAGAAAGCTGAGGCCCTCAGGAGAATCATAGCAGGACAGGAGCTACCTGGTTAAAGCCACAGAAAAACCATGAATATCAATTGGGAGTCTGGATCTTTGAGAGGATGTTCTTACTTAATTTAAGATGACCAGCTGGGTAAGCTAGGTATTCCTGAGTTCAACTATCTTCTAAGACAGTCCACTCCCCATAAGTATCATCAGTCACAGCTTAAAAATGATCCAGCAGGAAATAAAACACTCCACAAAAATGTTCATTGCTGATTTTAGTAGGAGTTACACAGAGTCTGTGAGGGAGAGGTAGGCAGGTAAAGGAAGAACAGTTTGTGTCCTGTGATTAATGTGCTTTTCACTGGTGACATTTTTGTTGTTGACACAAAGTTCAGGGGGGATTTGTGTCCAGAGAAAGATAAATGCAAAGGCCAAATGTTTTCTGTATTTCTATCATATTCTCTTATTCATTTTTTTTCATAAACACACTAGAGGTTATGTTTGCAAAAGATCATTGAATGCAACCATTTTTATATCTCTTGGACTATTCCCAGGGTTGGTTTTTAAACGTTTTTCTTTTATTTCAAAAGCCTTTAGAAAATAAATTAGAATGTCACAGATTTTGAAGGAGCTATAGAGTTCATCTGACTTAAACTTATTCCCAAAAGTTATGGTGCTGGTAAAAAAAAAAAAAAAATGATTGTTATATATATATACATTTTTTCTTTTGAAAGTGGAGGAGAAAACTGCAGCAATGAAAACGCATACACATTATTTTCTCTAATGCAAAAATAACCAATGTGTAATAGATACAATAGCATGATTGCATGTTATGCACTTAGATAATGCCTGAAAAGATGCTTTAAAAAGAAAAAAGAACCATTGAATATGACAAATAATTTTCTTCATTGATTGAATGTTTAGTCTATTGTTCACTCACTAAGTTGTGTTTGACTCTTCGTGACTCCATGGACTGCAGTACACCAGGCTTCCCTGTCCTTCACTATCCCCTAGAGTTTGTTCAAACTCAGGTCTGAGAGAAATCCAAGAACACTTCTAAGAAGCACATTTTGGGTGATCAACTTGAAATTAGAAATAAAGGGATGGAAACTGACTAGTATCGACCATCCATGAATTAGGCTATGTGCTGGATACCTTTGCATACATTACCTCACCATGTATAAAAGATTTGTGTCAATACAAAGTAATGTGGGTTTCTTTCTATAATGTTTATTTTGTATATTTTGTAACCCAGATTGAGTAGTCAAACTGAGGCTCTCCAATCTCACTTTGTTTAACGTAGAAATTAGTGGCAGCTTCTAAATATTTTATTTTAAATAGCTTATCAATATTATATTGATTATCTACAATTTATCTTACAGTCACTATTGTATAAAGAAATGAGGCAGAAAATTTTCCTCAGTTAGATAAGCTACCTAGTTTAGATTACAGATCTTCTCATAAAAAGTCTATGCCAGCTATCTGTGTATTGTTTACATGAATTTGTACTTATTATACCAGAGAAAGCTTTGTAAATGAAGCAATTAGTGTTTGATGCACCTTGGGCTCAGAAGCAAGAATGACCTCAATACTCACATGGAACAGCAATGGATTGAAAGCAAAAATTAACCAGGGAGAATAGCAAGGCTGTAACCATACTGAACATACATTCTCTAGCCCTACAAATTGGTGCAGTCTGCAAAGATACGATAAACAGGGCTATATTGCATGTTCTTACATACAACATGCATTTCTCATGTAATTTTGTGCACCAATTACTTTGTTAAATGCTCTGGATGCAAATTCAATCAGCGTAAACATAATTTTTGTGCTTTGAGAATTTATAGCATATATTTTTTGAAATCTGGTTTTTGATCGATTAATCCCCTTTTCTGTATTTATTTATTTTTTAGTTCTAGTAAAGCAATTCTTTTATTTTTATTTTTTATACAGTAGGTCCTCATTAGTTATCCATTCTATATGCAGTATCAATAGTGTATATATGTTAAAAGCCCAATTCATCCCTCCCGCACATCCTCCTTGGTATCCATACGTTTGTTCTCTGCATCTGTGTCTATATTTCTGCTTCACAAATACGATCATCTATGCCACTTTTCTAAGTTCCACATAGATGCATTAATATGCTGTATTTGGAGCTTCCCAGGTGGAACTAGTGGTAAAGAACCCATCTACCTCATGCGAAGAGTTGACTCATTGGAAAAGACTCTGATGCTGGGAGGGATTGGGGGCAGGAGGAAAAGGGGATGACAGAGATGGCTGGATGGCATCACCGAGTCAATGGATGTGAGTGTGAGTGAACTCCAGGGGATGGTGATGGACAGGAAGGCCTGGCGTGCTGCGATTCATGGGGTTGCAAAGTCGGACACGATGGAGCGACTGAACTGACTGACCAAAGCAGGAGACGTAAGAGAAGTGGGTCTGATCCCTGAGTCGGGAGGATCCCTTGGAGGAGGGCATGGCAACCCACTCCAGTGTTCCTGCCTGGGGAATCCAATGGACAGAGGAGCCTGGCGGGCTACAGTCCATGGGGTCACAAAGGGTTGGACATGACTGAAGAGACTAATGTACCCATGCACACACACGACCTTTTCTTTTCTCTTTCTGTACCACACTCTCTAGGTCAGGAAGTGAGTAGGAACTTAGGGAGATGTAGCTAACGCAACTGCTCTGGTGAAAGTAGGTGCACCTGCAGATGCCACACCTGGGAGGCTTCACTGAGGGTGCGGGACCTCAGGGGGGTGCTCACACTGTCACTGTCGCTGCAAACACTCTCATTTTGCTTCAATTCAGGGAGCCCCTCTTAAGTCTGTGCAGAAAGCATCAAGACGCCATCCTGAGAAAATGAGTCACTTCTTGTGAGCTTGACCTTCCCGGATGCATCTGGCCACCCTGGGCTAACTGTGTTGCTTCTTCCTTCCCGCCACATCGACATCCCCTGTATCCCTGTTCTCCTGCCTGCCTTGAGCCTCTGCAGCACCTTCCATGTCTAACTCTTCAAGTACTGCTTCTCACAAGGGCCACACTTGAACCACGATTGGGTCCTGAATCGGCTCCACAGTGTTTCCTGGGCAGGCGGATTCTCAGGTCCGTAAATTTCATCTCATGTCACCTTCTACAGTCGGACAGTTTAAGCTGACATCACGGCTGTTCTCTGATTCAATAACAAGAATAGGTCTACACGTCTGTCAAGTAAGCCATTCT
This sequence comes from Budorcas taxicolor, assembly GCF_023091745.1. NCBI lineage: Eukaryota > Metazoa > Chordata > Mammalia > Artiodactyla > Bovidae > Budorcas > Budorcas taxicolor. Next base: position 150,787,273 of record NC_068920.1, on the reverse strand, counting down.
TATTTTCACAAAAAGGGAGCAATAATTTTGCTTATTCATTTAACATGCATCTCGTGTACAGGTAAGGGCTATTCAGAGAGGTCCTTTCTCTTGACCCTTGAGGCTCTGGAGGAAGATATTCCTGTCATTAAATGGTACAAATGTGCAGAGATATTTTAAATAGCTGAAGCCAGGAAGCTGTAGATAGGGAGTCAAATTTCTTCACGGATTTCAAGATATATTCTTGTTGGAACTCAGACTAGAAGACAGAGGCTCATCGGCCAAATCGTGAGACAAATAAACAGCCTTTTCTCTAGGTGGGGAGCATGGAAATTAAAAGGACAAGGTCAGCAACTAAACAGAGTTTGTGTGTGGACAGCAGAGTCTCAGGAGTGTTTGTGAGGAGCAGATTTCCATCCAGCAAATCTTTTAAGCACATTCTCAAACTGAAGGTCAGCAGGTTTGCACAAAGGGGTCATCAGTTAATGTTTTTACATAACTTGTTTATTTTGATCCTAGGTATATTTCTAGGAAAAAGGTATTTTTAAATATATATATATATCTAATTTGATTATTTCTTAAATTTTTATTTTACATTGCAAGAGAGTTTATTAACAATGTTGTATTTGTTTTAGGTGTACAACAAACAGATTCAGTTATACACATGTGCTGTTTTTCATGCCCCTCTATTTCCGACTCCGTGGACTACAACACACCAAAGTTTTCCGTACTTCACCATCTCCCAGAGCTCATGCAAATTCATGTCCATTGAGTCGAAGATGCCATCCTACCATCTCATCCTCTGTGGTCCCCTTTTCCTCCTGCCTTCAGTCTTTCCCAGCATCAGGGTCTTTTCTAATGAGTCAGCTCTTTGCATCTGGTGGCCAAAGCATTGGAGCCTCAGCTTCAAACATCAGTTTTTCCAGTGAATATTCAGGATTGATTTCCTTTAAGATTGATTTGTTTGATCTCCTGGCAGTCCAAGGGACTCTCAAGAGTCTTCTCCAACATCACAGTTCAAAAGCATCAATTCTTTGATACTCAGCTTTCTTTATGGTCCAACTCTCACATCTATACATGACTACTGGAAAAACCATAGTTCCAACCCTGTGGACTTTTTCAGCAAAGTAATGTCTCTGCTTTTTAATATGCTGTCTAGGACTGTCATATCTTTTCTCCCAAGGAGCAAGTGTATATGCATATGCGTACATGTATGCTAAGTTGCTTCAATCGTGTCTGACTTTTTGTGATCCAGTGGACAGCAGCTCGCCAGACTCCTCTGTCCATGGGACTCTCCAGGCAAGAAGACTGGAGTGGATTACCATGGCTTCCTCCAGGGGATCTTCCTGACCCAGGGATCCAACCTGTGTCTCTTAAGTCCCCTGCATTGGCTGGTGAGTTCTTTACAAGTAGCGCTGTCTGGGAAGCCCTCAGTTATACATATACATGTATCTATTTTTTGTCAAATTCTTTACCTATTTAGGTTATTACAGAGTTTTGAGCAGATACAGGTATGATTCAATGCATTTTTAAAGATTATAAAAAACAGAGACTAATGAAAACTATATACATATATACACCATATACTGTTTATATATATATATATTTATACACTATTTACAGTATATTTGTAGCATACATATATATACACGATGTGTGTGTACATATACATAATGTACATATATGTGTGTGTGTATACACACACACACACATACACACACAAGCTCACATGGTTGGTATGTTGAGAGAGCAGCATTTAAGTCTCTAACTGAAGGTGTGTCAGAGCCTCTCAGAACAGCACAAATTACATCAAAGGCCTCAGAATCCTTCGCTGTAATTGTTTGGCACAGAAATGACAGTATATTCTGCCCTCTTTTCTTCTGTCTACTTGGGAACTTTTCCTAATAATCAAGTTGTTTAAAGAGTGTTTTAGGTTCCCCTCATCTTAGAAAATAATAGCTGTGTTTATTTTGAAATGTATCGTATTCTTTAAAATTATAGATTATTTATGTCGTTTGCTCACCTCATCAGGAAGAACACTGCTTCCAGGAAAGGAGATTTATGTTTTATTTTCAATTCTGCTTCCTCAGGCCATGTCTTGCTTCCATGCACAGGAGTGTCTGTCCCCTTTTGCTCCATTTCTGTCTATGAGATTTTGAGCCGCACCACTCCCTGGCCACCCATTCTCAGATCCAGCACCCGCTGTATTTACATATAGTTTGTTGTTCTTTTGATTTAGTCACTAACTTGACTGTTCATGACCCCATGGACTGTAGCCCCCCAGGCTCCTCTCTGTCCATGGGGCTCCAGGCAAGAATACTGGAGTGGGCAGCCATTCCCTTCTCCAGGGGGTCTTCCTGACCTTGGGATTAAACCCACATTCCCTGCATTGGCAGGTGGATTCTTTACTACTGAGCTACATGGGAAGCCCCATTTACATATAGTATTTGTCAGCAGTTGTCTTTTTCCTTTATCTGCCCCCAGCAATATCATCTCACTTCTTGGATTGACTTTCACTGTCGTCTGCTCATTAATTGATATTAATATATGCTAAACATATCAGTTAAATGCATCATCCTGTCAAAAAGATGTGATGTTGATGGAAAGACAGGTGATTGTGTGCTAAGCAGAAAGACTGCCAGATCCATAATTTTTTTGAAAATCCTTCTTTACTACTCAATACCCAGATTTTCACATGCTGACCTCTCCCTCTCTAACTATAGACATTTATTTCCAACAGCAACTTGATTTAAACTTTCAAAAACACAACATGCAGTTCCAAGAAATAACTCTTAAAGACTTGTCAAATATCTCCTTTTTCAACTAGTTAGTGTCTCTACCACTATTGACTCAAATCAGAAGCCTCACTCTTCCTAATTTTCTCCCTAAAGACCCTTCTTTTTTCTCATCATTTAATAATCTCATAGTACCCTCCTACCAAACTAATTTATGAATATTATTCTACCATTTAACTATATTTATTAGTTCAGTTCTTCTGTACTTTTTTGTCTAATCCCATCAAGAAACGCAACACACCCAAATTCCAATCTTTTTTTTTTTTTTGGCATAGCAATTGTTGTTAAAAACATTAAACTGAAAATACATATCTCTTCTCCTTAAAAACTTCTTGATCACTCATTGGTCACAGTATAAAGTCTAAACTCCTAAGAAAAGCATAGGGCGCATAAGCTTCCAGTTCTAACTTACACACACAGCTGCAGGCACCCTCCTTCTGAACATCCTGTCCCTCAGTCATCCACTCTGAAAAGCTCCTTTTCCTAGAAAACAAGTATCACTTGACCATGCCCAGAAGGAAAGAGACTTGTCAGAATTCTAGACATAGGGACACCAAGTAAATGTATATTAAGGTAAACAGTTTATTAAGATTCTCTACCTGCTGCTGCTAAGTCACTACAGTCGTGTCCAACTCTGTGCGACCCCGTAGATGGCAGCCCACCAGGCTCCCCCGTCCCTGGGATTCTCCAGGCAAGAACACTGGAGTGGGTTGCCATCTACCACACCGGCTCAAGTTCACACACTTGACCTCTGCTCAAATTCACACACTTTCTCAAAAGCACACGGATCATGGGCATGAGATTCTTAAGTCTGCAGAGAAAAGAGGCTCTCTATGCATGTTGAAATGAATGTTGGCTATTGATTCCTGTGACAGGTGATGGGTGGTCTCTTGTGAATACAAAGGTCTGATGTGGCCAAGCAATCAAGAGAGGAGAAGCTGAGAAGGTGGATGTGATGGTTCAGAGCTGTCTGTGGGCCTTGGAGAATAGCCTACCTTTTCCAGAGTGCCAGGGACCATCAAGAACTTTCAGACGTACAAGCTGGATTTAGAAAAGGCAGAGGAACCAGAGATCAAATTGCCAACATCCGTTGGATCATAGAAAAAGCAAGGAAATCCAAAGAAATAAATACTAAATGTTTTACATTTTAAGTCTACCCCTTATAAATATGTATTTAGTCAAATAATTTAATTTGTTTAAAACCTGGGGTAATACATTCATTATTGAATAACTCTGAAAACCAAAAATGCACCTGGGAATTCCAATGTGAGGATTGTTCTTTTTTCTTCCCATTTTGAATTCCTGTTGTCAAATGGCTGTCTATAGGCTTTTCTGGAGAAAAAAAAATCCTGAAATATTTTGTGGAAAAATAGCAATGTAGGCTTAAGAAATGGTAATTCTTAGCAGATATCCACTGACTATCAATAGAAAAGTAACTTTAAAAATTGAATCTCTTCCAGATTTCGATATCAATCATTTATTTTAATTATAACCATTTCATTCCTTAGACTATATCTTGCCATTATTTCTTTACCAAATTTTAATGTTGTTTCAGATAAAGATGCAAAATGGGATTGATTTCTCCTTATCTTGATATCTCCTTATCATATGTAAACACGTGGGGATGTTTACAAAAATAACTGGCAGTGAACATTTCTCAACTGACAGTTCATCTTCTAACACTTTGGACAGTGAGCATTCTATGTGGCTGCATGAATGATGTTTTCGTTTACTTGTCGGGACACACAGACATAAACCAAATCACCTTACTTCAAAACAACAGTAACAAAAGAGAAGCAAACGAAACCAAAGCTCTTCAGCAAGCGTCCGTAACTTGGGTCAGTTACTCTAGCTCTCTGTGCATTTGCTTTCTCCTCAGTGCTCATGTCTTAGGTTATCTTAGGACGAGAACTTAGGACTAAAGAACTTCATGTAAAAGTGCTTCAAAGAGCTCATGACACCAAATAGGCACTTAATGTGTGTTAGCTGAAACACAAAGTTGAAAGACATCAGTTGTGACAGATTACCTTTATGTAAGGTTCACTTTGCTCTTTGGTCTTGAAACTTTTAGAAAGTTTCCATTACGTGTGCTCTTTAGATATGAGAGATAGAGAAGGAAGCAGGCTGATAGTGCCTGGTGGCTCAGTGGTAAAGAATCTGCTTGCCAAGCAGGAGACACAGGTTTGATCTCTGGCTCAGGAAGCTCCCCTGAAAGAGGAAACGACAACCCACTCCAGTATTCTTGCATGGGAAATCCCATGGACAGAGGAGCCTGGTGGGTTACAGTCCATGGGGTCACAGAGGGTCGGACACGACTAAGCAACTCAGCAACAACAGCGTGATGAGGATGGCGTTCAGACACCAGATGAGAAAGAAGAGGTCAATGGGAGAGGTGGAGACCTGCTTCTGTTTGAGAGTTTAGGAGCATATATGTAGATATGTGGCATCATAGGAGTGTTATTTGTATTTGATTGATAAACAGACTAAACAGATGGACACTCACAGAGTGAGTATCTTGGAGACAGACCCAGAATTTAATTCCAAGTTTTCCTTCATCCTTTATAATGGCTTCTTCTATATACATGATTGTATTACTCTGTACACGTATTTTATATTATTTTCTATCTACATAGGTATATTTTGATAACTAGAATATTACTATTCAGTGGGCCACGACACACAAAGTTTAATTTTGGTCAAATAAAATACAAAGTCATAAGTAACAGCATATTTATTCAGCAGTTCCCAACCTTTTTGGCACCAGCTTCTGTGGAAGACAGTTTTTCCACAGATCAGAAATGATTCAAGTGCATTACGCATATTGTGCACTTTATTTTTAATTTGATGCTGCCAATGATCTGACACGGGGTACTGGTCTGAGGGTCAGAGTTGGGGATCCCTGTATTAACTGATATGATATACCAGGGGGAGACCTTTTAAAACTCTTGAAATGTAATAGAGTGGATGAGCTTTCTACTGCCATTTTCTAGTACTTGTATGCATTTTAGATAATAGAATTGCATATGTTCTAAAAATATCCATTAGCTATGGGTATTCTCACTTGCATCCAGTATATTAGTAAGTAGCTTTTGGCTTCCCTCATAGCTCAGCTGGTAAAGAATCTGCCTGCAATGCAGGAGATTCTGGTTCGATCCTGGGTCAGGAAGATCCACTGGAGAAGGGTTAAGCTACTTTCACCGGTATTCTTGGGCTTCCCTTATGGCTCAGCTAGTAAAGAATCCACCTGCAGTGTGGGAGACCTGGGTTTGATCCCTGGGTTGGGAAGATCTCCTGGAGAAGGGAAAGGTTACCCACTCCAGTATTCTGGCCAAGGAAAACTCCATGGATTGTATAGTCCATGGGGTTGCAAAGAGTCGGAGAAGACTAAGTGACTTTCAAAAATCAAAAATTTGAGATAGCAGCACTGTGCAAATTATTTGCATGAGTGTGGAGACATTTCAGTAGTAGTTACTGTCAGCTCATCTGACTTTGTAAGAATGTTTCCTAAGCAGCAGTCTGACTTGATATGTAGAAAAACAGGGCTAACTGAGTGGCTCATTTCTCAGAGCTTCTGACAGCCCCAGGGCTCAGCCACTCAGCTTTAATCCTGCTCTGCAGATAATGATCTTCATTTTGGCAGAACCTCAAAATGACCTTGATGTTTAACAACAACAGGAAAAAAATAGCGAGCTGACTGATGGCATTAAGACCAACAATTAATAGCAAAGAAGAAGGAATTCCCTCTTCTTTGAATGCTCACATATTCTTTAATAAAGGTAAAAATTCATAATCCCTTGCTTAAAAAGTTGTGTGCTACTCAAATTCTCATCTCAATACATTTACAATACTGGAAAAAGTGATTTTCAGGTTTTTAAACATACAAATGATGCTCCTTTTTCTTTTTGAAAATAGAGGGTGAAAATAGAAAGCTGGAAAATATGATTCAGAAATATAGTACTATATGTAGATTGTGCAATAGGATATTCATTTCATGACTTCAAAGCAAGGCTTTTTTTAACCCCCTTAGGAAAACCTCCCTTAGAGATGAAAAAAGATACTTTCAAGTATTTCTTTAGAGTTTCATCTACCATTCTAATTTTATTTTTTATCCAATAAAAGAGATTCTTAAAACTACCCATAAATTACTCCAGGAAGGCAAAACCACCCTTAACCATGTAAATCAAGTGAGGATTAAATCATGCTTGACTATTCATGACAAGCTTTGGCTGGGCATTATCCAAAATAGAACTAACATACACTTTGACTTTTCTTTGGTGTAATTTATAGAAATGTGTCCTTTTTATGACTTCCATAGCTTTTATTCTTTATTTTCCATTGATTACAAGTCAGCCCAGTTTGCCTTGGGACATGCGGTTAGTGATGATTCAGAGTCAGATCTGTTACCACTATATTCAGCTATGTAAAGAAAATAAAACAGATGACTCTCAAGAACTACTGGGAAAGCACCAGCTAACCTGAGCTAATTATGCTTGTTTATGATGCATTGTGGCTTTGATAATAAAAGCCATTAACTAATGCCCACTCTGCTGTGATCACCGTATAGCAGAACCCATTTCAGAAAGGCTTGTGCTTTCTCTGTGCAGGTCATGTCCTAGAAATTAGTTCAGCTGAAAGACAAACCCTTTTTGTAGAATCAATAGGTCATAGACACCTATTTATTACAATACAACTATATACTATAGATTATATAGGTTGTAAATAGAGAGATTAAATTAAATATATAAAATTCATAGAATATATTACAAACATTTTATTCATCCAGCTCTGCAGTGTGTAAAGAGATTGAAAAGTTAAAATCAACATTGACTAAACACTGTTAAGGTAAGAAAAGGTAGAGAGTCTGTAATTATATTGACAGTTATAATAGAATTTGGGGGGTCAGTTACTCAGTCTGCACCATTGTAAAGAGTTCAGGAAGCAAGACAATAAAATCAGAATCTCTTTTTGATCTTTTCTCTTGTGTAAACAGACCGACTGTGTTAATAATTTTATTCACATAAATACAAATAAAGCAACTCATTGTTCTTGCAAAAGGAAAATAGGATCAATAATATGCAAGCTTAGTCACTCAGTCATATCTGACTCTTTTCTGTCCTATGGACTGTAGCCCACCAGGCTCCATGTCCATGAAATTTCCCAGGCAAGAATACTGGAGTAGATTGCCATTTCCTTCTCCAGGGGAATCTTCCCAACCCAGGGATCAAACCCATGTCTCTTGAGTCTCTTGCCTTGACAGGCAGATTCTTTACCACTGCACCACCTGGAAAGCCCATTTTAATGTGCTCCATAATTATTTGAGTTTTCCCCCATTTAAAAAGTTATTTTTTAAAAATGGTACAATACAAATAAACTTAAAGAATTCATGATCCTTATTTTTATAATTACACTTACATGTGACTCTCCTAAAGAACAAATACAAATACAGGAAAAATTTTGCAAAACACATTGCATCTCAACTTCATGTAGATTAATGAAATACGGGAAACAGCCTACGGTTCCAACTGCAGGAGAATGATAAAGTGTATTTTGATGTCTCTATTTAGTGGAGCAATGTGGAGAAGTGTTAAAATAATATTTTATAGAGAGTTTACAGTACCAAGGAAATGTTTATGGTATATGTATAGAAAAGTACAAGAAACACAAACCTTTAGATAAAATGATGACTCTCTAAGTGCTGTTGCTGCTGCTAAGCCACTTCAGTCATGTCCGACTCTCTGTGACCCCACAGACGGCAGCCCACCAGGCTCCCCCGTCCCTGGGATTCTCCAGGCAAGAACACTGGAGTGGGTTGCCATTTCCTTCTCCAATGCATGAAAGTGAAAAGTGAAAAGGAAGTCGCTCAGTCGTGTCCTACTCTTTGCGACCCCATGGACCGCAGCCTACCAGGCTCCTCTGTCCATGGGATTTTCCAGGCAAGAGTACTGGAGTAGGGTGCCTTCTCCCTCTCTAAGTGTTAAAAGGATTACAAATCAATAGAGATACTAGAAAGAAATGGTTGTCTTTGAGTAGTGGATTATAGGTAACCAGTTTTTTCCCTTTTTGTCCTTTTCTGTATCTTGCAACATTTCAAATAATATATACCACTTTTAATGGGAGGAGATTTATGAAGCTTTTGTCATTTTGATTAAGACACAACAGGCACTTGGGCTTCCCTGGTAGCTCAGTTGGTAAAGAATCTGCCTGCAATGCAGGCGACCCTGGTTTGATTCCTGGGTCAGGAAGATCCCCTGGAGAAGGGATAGGCTACCTACTCCAGTATTCTTGGATTTCCCTAGTGGCTCAGATGGTAAAGAATCTGCCTGCAATAGAACCTGCAACCCAGGTTTGATCCCTGGGTTGGGAAGATCCCCTAGAGGAGGGCATGGCAACTCAACTCCAGTATTCTTGCCTGGAAAATCCCATGGACAGAGAAGCCTGATGGGCTACAGTCCACAGGGTTGCAAAGAATCGGATATGACTGAGTGACTAAACAGCAGCAAATATCCACTTAAAGAGAAATCAAATGCAGCACAGTTAAATTCAGCTACAGTCTGGGGTTGTGCAATGTACAGGTACTGCATTTCCTTTCCTTCTTACTATAAAGAAAGGAAAATACAGGTGTGTAGGAACTGGAACTAGAGAATGGGAAGAGAGCTGCCCTTTGATAGTACTGTGGAGAGGCTCTGATTTGAGCAAAGGGGATCTCTGAAAGTCTCTTATGGAAGAGAATTCCAGGCAGGAAAAACCAGAGCAAACTGGTTGCAGGCACCAAAGGCAGGACAGGTGAGGTCTGGTCTGTAGAGTGGGAGCAGAGATGAGAACAGGAGAGCCTTCTGTGGAAGAACAGATCCTTGAGTTAATTCCTATAAAAATGAGTAGGTTTACAAAGTAGAGAGAGGGAGAAAGAGAGAAATAAAGAGACCAAGAGGAGCCAGACAGACCAGGAGCTGCAGTCTCTGCGTGTGTGTGTGAGAGAGAGAGAGGCTGGTGCAGGAAGGTATGGAAGAGAGCGGCAGGGTGTGCCTTTCACAGGAAGCTGAGCGTTTACCCCACGGGTAGTGGGAAAGCACTGAAGACCCATGAGACCGCAGGCAGCCGTGTGTGTGAATTTGAGATCAACTTCTGGAAGCCAGAGGAGGCAGACTCTCAGGTCACACTCACAGTAACCCAGAGCAAGGTAGGAGAAGAATGGGCCTGAACCCGAGGAGCACAGGAGGTGATCTGAGAGCCACTAAGGATAAGAAACCTACAGCTCTGGGCCATCAATGGGACACTCAGACACAGGGAATGGCTGAGAGGATGCCGTCCACGAGACTCCGAGGGAGTCTGAAGGTTGCCCAAGTTCATTTAGAGACACGGTGCACACAAGCTTACTTTTCTTAGTGTAAGAGGTGTGACGGGCAGAAGACAAAGGGAGTCACGTGAAAGAGAATCTCCCATAAAGCGGGACTCTCGTCCTCACCTGTCAACAGCCAACTCTCTCTACCTCCACAGTGCACTGTGACCAAAAGGAAAGCTTATGTCCAGTAGGACACAGTCTTGTTAAAATGCAGAAAACCAAAGGCAAAGAGATCTAGAGAGCAGCTACACATGATGCATCTGCCAAAAGAAGAAACATGGCACAATTCTTAGCACCAGTAATGAAACAGATCACTAAGAAGAGCAACTGCCAACCTACAGTCAAAAATAATAATGAAAAAGACCATGCCAAGGCAAAGAGCAACTGGGAGAATTTATTCCATCAGCAGGTCTGCCCCAAAAGAAATTTCAAAGATTATATTTCTGATAGAAAGACAGTAATCCCAGATTGGAAGTTCTAAGACACGACAGCGAATAAACAGTAAAGAATGTGATAAATATGTAAATTTAAATGTTCAAGTGTAGCTTAATTTAAATGAATGTAAATAAGCTTTGACATAAACATAACCACATTTTACCAGGTTAAAAATGTAATATAGATAAAATTCACACAAAAAAATTGTATATAATCAGGAAAGGAATAAAAGGGACTAAAACATTCTAGGGCTTTTCTGTTTCGGAAGGAGGATAAATGCACCCACAAATTTTATGCTTTGACCAATTAAGAACGCAGTGTGTAAGTTCCAGGTTAAGTACTAAAAGAAGAGAAAGGGTAAACACAGCTCCCAAAGTCAAAAAAGAAAAGAAAAGGATGACAAAAGCAGTCAATCCGAAAAAGGCAAGAGAGAAGAAGAAACACAGGCAGCTGTAGGGATACCAGAGGGGATCGCAGATGAAAATCCAGATCATGAAACTGAAAGTAATGGGCTAAACCCAGCAGTGAAAGCACAGCGTCTGACTAAATCATTTAAAAAATCACTAGATTATTTTAGCAAGAAAACCCTCTAAAAAGCAGAGAAAAAAATACATCCTGGCCATTTTCCACTGAGACAAAGTTGGTGTATAAATTTTAATATCAGACAAAGTACACTTCACGGAAAATAATTATCATTATGAAATATACTTCCTCAATGATGCAGTGTTAAAATTATTGAAATGATATAACAATATTATGTACAATATCTATATATCCATATGGATCTATCATCTACCTATAACCCAGCAGAAATGTAATGCACCTAGAAATGTAACTAATTCAACTCTGCATGTGCAGACCAAGTGGAGAAAGCGGCCGTTTCCATCATTACTGCCCCCAGACTGGGTGGTACCCAGAGAACACATCCCGCGGGAGGAGGGGTCAAGCACTCACAGGGCTCAGCCGGCTTCCAGGAGAAGGGAGTGAACCTGGTTTGTGAAATTCAGTAACATCAGAGAAAACCCCGCGCCACAGGGTGCTTGGAGTTGGGACCTCTCCTGGGGCTGCGGCTCCTTCTCAGCTCTGGCTGCACCCACATGCCTGCACCCACAGGGGCCCCCTTCCTGCCCTTGGCCCTCTGGTTTTGCCTGCTCTTTGGTGTGAGTTCTCACCTGGGGACGTCTCGGATGTGCCCACCTGCCTTAAGAAGAAGCAGGTTCCCTTCTGTCAGGTTCGTCGCCGGCCCCCAGGACAAAAGGCTTTGCATCTGAGCCTCCCTAGGAGCAGCAAGCGCGTTTTCATGCCCTGAGCCTGGGGGTCTCCTTGCCTCTCCCGAGCCTCTTAGCACCCTGGCCTTTTCTGGGAGGCTAGGGGGTCTGGCCCCCTTGACGGGCAGCCGCCAAGCAGCACCTGCGACATCGGGGGCTCACCTGAGCGGGGCCCGCCGTGGGTACCGGGTCCCAGTCACTCTGCGCGGTGACCTGCCCGCACTAGGCCCGGAGGTCCCTAAGGATGTGCGGGCGGCTCTCTTCGCATCAGCGCCCTTCAGCTCCCAGACCCTGCCGAAGGAAAGCAGCGTCCTGTGTGCGCGTCTCCCTGGTGGCCAGTCGGCTCTGCAGTGGACTGCGGGGTGCGCTCCTGTCGCGGGCGAGCCCCGTGTTCTGCCTGATAGGCGTGAGCCGCCTTCTCCGGCTGCACTTCACCTCTGCTACAGATAGACTCTCCCTAGATGTTTCTGGAACGAACGTTTTCAAGCATGGGGTCCTTTATTCCTCACTCATAAATCCAGATTCATTTTATTAAACAGACCTGTACATCGAGACCAACGTTGTGTTGGTTGTGCTGAAACAGGCTGTTTCTTGAGAGAACTGCTGACCATCCTAAGATGTTCTGTGTTCCCTCAAATGAACTGAAGATGCCTGGATTTCACGAGGACCCAGAAATATTCTTAAACCGAGCTTCTAAGAGGTCCTCAGTTATCAGACGCCAGCTGTGTTCCGGTTCCTGGGGTGGGGGAGGGTTGAAGGGCAGCATTTTCTCTTTTGGGGATGAGGAAATCTTATAAAGAGTCAGATTCTTTTGAATCAGGGTCCAGGGTGATTGTGTCATCTGCTGAGGTCTATACTGAGTCAAAAGGCACATCATTTATTATAACTCACATTCATCGACATACCTGATTGTGTCGGGCTCTCCACAAACTTCTTCTTGGTTGCCAAGGAAGAAAGAGTCTCAGCGACCCTTGTAAGAAGTAGGCCATCAGGATTTGGACAGGGATGTCTCTGCCTCTACCTGCATTCACGAAGCCGCCCTCACTCATGGCCCTGCCTCACAAGGTGGTCACTGATCTGGGGTCTGACGTGGGTGAAAGGCAGAGCTGAAGCCCAGCTGGGCCCATCTAAGCCACTATCAGTTAAAGCTTGCACCCCTGTCTTGGCAAAAAAAAACCCAACACACCACATTTCCTCAAATCGTAAAGAAAGAAAATGAAGCTGGTGTGCTTTTTCTTATAAAAATAAACAGATGACCACAGATAAAAGGCTTTAAGCTCTGCACTTATGGCTAAGGGGAAGGAAAGGTTATATTTTTTTCATACTTAGGTGTCCCCATGGTAACATGAAAAACGCTTTCTACCCTGCAAACCACCCTTGTGCTATCAAGACTCCCCAAGAAATGTTTGCCTGTTTGCAATCTGAGGTTAAAGAAAACTAGACCCATTTATACAAAGCTTGAGGAATGTTTACCTTTGAGAGCTTTTATTCCAGAAAAATCAACTCTGTTATCTCACGCCCAAGAGTAGATAAAGCTGCTGCTACAAACTTGCTCAGGGTCGGATGATTAACATCTGGAGGGCGTTGGACATGAGGGGCTGGCTGGCGCGGGGCTAGTGTTTATCAGCCGTGGGTGCTCGCCTAGGAGAAGCACTGTGCTAAGTATCCAGGGCCAAAAATGAAAGCCCCAGCTTTGACAACACAGAAAACAGAATTGCAATAATATGTGGTCAGAATCATGGGAACTATAGTGGCAAAGGTACATATGAGAGAGATGTCATTTTTTGTTGTTGTTTGTTTTTTTTTTTTTAGCAAGTGTCAGCAATTCTGTGCAGCCCAGACTCTTTCTTTAAAAGTCCTAACAATCATGTCCGCAGATACGTGGAAGCCATAAGTTAACATAGCTAAGAAGGTACAGATAAACGGCTATTACTTTGCTCATTTAAAACAGGAGATCCAACTGTTTCTATCTTTGTGTACTTTAAAAGCCAACAATACATTTCTTTAAAAATAAGAGTCAGAGATGAATCGTTCCACAAACTGTAATGCCCTGGTAATCAACTTTTTCCAGGCTCTCCCAGGGCTGTGCAGTCAATAAATAACAGCATAAGGCAAGAAAGAGAGGGAAGGGCATGCGCACAGTCAGGACCACCTCTTGCTCAGATGTGCCTGCAAAGGCGCTGTCCTCTCTGTGACCGCCCAGACTCCACACACCAGAGGCCCTGCCGTGGCTCATGCAACCACGTTGTGGAAACCGCAAAGTCATGGGCGGCTCCCGGTTTATTTTCCTGCAGCCAAAAACCCAGCCTGTCACCTGGAAGGCAGTGGCCCCTTGATAATCCTGAAGGACAGCACAAGAGTTAGAAGCAGCAATAAGAAGCACATACCGCACATCCTCTGGCTAGATTTGGTGACAGGCACATCGTGGAGAAGGGAAGGAATTCCAGTTGCCTTCCTTGGGGGGTTTGTGCAGGCATTATGCATTGAGCTTTCAGAACAGCCCTGTGCAATGAGAATTATTAACTCCTTTTTTCTTTTTTTTTTTTAATGAGGAAACTGGGGCTCAGAACATTAAGTGACATGGGGCCAAGATAAGGACAAGAACCAAGATAAGTGATGAGAGGGAAGAAGAAGGATGAGGAGGTGAAGACACACAGATGTGCGTCTGGTCATGCACAGAACACCTCCCCCGCCAACCTGAGAATGCCAAGTGGAAAACCTGGATATCAGCTGAGTTTGGACCATGGTTCTTTCGCTTACTAACTGGGATTTCAATAAGTTCAACAACCTGTGCTTTTCAGGTCCCTTATTCAAATAAAGAAAGCAATACTTAGCCCTCTGTTAATGAGATGAACTTGTCTACCTGGTACACTGGGGTAAAGACCATACTTCAGTAAAGATTCATCACTTGCTACAAGTTATCACCATAGGAATTCATCTCATCCACAAAAGAGCCATCTGCAGAATATGGAGGCACAGTAACTGGTTTTGGTGACAGTCTTTGCAAGAAAAGCACAATATAATTCAGTATTGTGTAATATTTATAACTAATGTTGTAAAATATCTCTCCAAATTCTAAATGTAATAAAAACTCCTGTGAGTCTACACTATCAGAGAACATGTTCCCTTGTTCCCTGGTGTGAGCGTAGGCTGGCCGTGAGACCCCGTGTTTCTCCGAGGATATTTTATCCTGATGAACCTGATGACCACATGCAGCTCAGTGCCTATTGTGTGACTTCACTGGTGGGTTTCCAGTCTTCAGGTTTTGCTGATTTATATCTGCAGTCTGGCTTATTGTTGTTCACCAGCTAAGTGGTGTCCTACTCTTTGTGACCCCATGGACTGCAGTATGCTGGGCTCCCCTGTCCTCCGCTATCTCCCAGAGTCTGCTCAAATGCATGTCCGTTGAGTTGGTGACGCCATCTAACCATCTCATTCTCTGCCGTCCTCTTCATCTTTTGCCTTCAATCTCTGCAGTCTGGCTTATTTCTGCTTATTTTCCTCACCAGATTGTCGATCATTACTATCTCATAATTCAATATTGATATTGAGACAATATCTTGCAGGTCTGGGTACACATGTCAAGAGCAGGCTTTTTAACAAGAGCCACTATAGTGAAAGGTGTTCCTAGAACACTTGTGTTTAATACAATTACAGGAAAAGCCCACAACAGTGCTGGGAGGAATGAGAACATCAGGTAGTTTATTATTAAAGCCTTATGGCAGAAAGTGAAGAGGAGCTAAAAAGCCTCTTGATGAAAGTGAAGAGGAGAGTGAAAAAGTTGGCTTAAAGCTCAACATTTAGAAAATGAAGATCATGGCATCTGGTCCCATCACTTCATGGAAAATAGATGGGGAAACAGTGGAAACAGTGTCAGACTTTATTTTGGGGGGCTCCAAAATCACTGCAGATGGTGACTGCAGCCATGAAATTAAAAGACGCTTACTCCTTGGAAGAAAAGTTATGACCAACCTAGAAAGCATATTGAAAAGCAGAGACATTACTTTGCCAACAAAGTTCTGTCTAGTCAAGGCTACGGTTTTTCTTTTGGTCATGTATGGATGTGAGAGTTGGACTGTGAAGAAGGCTGAGCACTGAAGAATTGATGCTTTTGAACTGTGGTGTTGGAGAAGACTCTTGAGGGTCCCTTGGACTGCAAGGAGAGCCAACCAGTGCATTCTGAAGGAGATCAGCCCTGGGATTTCTATGGAAGGAATGATTATAAAGCTGAAACTCTAGTACTTTGGCTGGATGACATCACTGACTTGAAGGACGTGAGTCTGAGTGACCTCTGGGAGTTGGTGATGGACAGGGAGGCCTGGCGTGCTGTGATTCATAGGGTTGCCAAGAGTCAGACATGACTGAGCAACTGAACTGAACTGAACTGGTGGTCCAGTGGTTAAGACTCCACGCTTTCACTGCCAAGGACCCTGGGTTCAATCCCTGACCAGGGAACTAAAATCCCACAAGCTGTGAGGTGCAGCCAAAATAAACAAATGCATAAGGTAGCCAAGTTTGTTTAAAGAGCTGTGTGTGCACTCAGGAGTTGGTTTCTGGGAAGGTGTCTGAACACAGTAGCCAAGGAAATAGTCAGAGGAAGGCTTGGGGCAGGTTCCACAGTGGGTGGATGTGGCAATCTCCCGAGAATGTGTAAGAAGGGCACCTATGACGTTCAATTCCTGAAGGAGGACCACTGCTGCCCATGCAAGGAGCATGGTGGGATGGGGGCAAGACGCCTGCTGGAGCACGCCTCCAAACCTCCGAGCAAGCCTTCCTGCTCCCAACGCCTTCCACCCACTGCCCTTCTCAACGTGCACACGCCCCTGAAATCAGAGCTTCAGTTTCATTTGCAGGTGGAAGAACTTTTTGACCCTCCGGAAAAAATCAATCACACCACCTGCATTGTTTCATTGCCTTGTAAATACCACTTTTGACATGTTTATCACCATATATTGACATTTATTTGTTTAGAAGCCTATGTGGAGTATATACAGTAGATATCCAGTAGTAACTTGTTGAAGCAAATAATACTTTTTCTCGCAGGCGGTGATGTGATAAGTAGCCTTATGTGGATGAATGCTTAGACATTGAGACTCGACTCATAAGAAATGGCTTCTTTGATCTGTATTCATTTATTCAATCGTCCAATTAAAAAAACTGTGTGAACATTACATGCCAAATATTAGGCAAGCCTTTGAAGATGAAAAAATGAATTAAGCTTTCTAACTCTATTCATTAAGCTTGGTAAAAAAAATTATTTTAATTTATAAAAAAAAATTTTGAGAACACATCCAAGATTTTTCCTAGGAAAGCTTTTCATAGTGTACATTGACTAAGATTTTAATGTAATCACTCTTCTAAATAAGAGTGTAAATATTTTGCTTTTAGAAAGAGGTACTTAGCGAGTTTATTCCCTTAAAGATACAGAAAGCCTTTTAGTCATTATGAAGATTTAACAGCCCAGATCCTGAGAACAGAATTCGGTGTTCTCAAGCTCAAGCTGAGAATCAAATGCTACTCAAGGATGGGTAGGGGTTGCACCCTGTATGGGGAAGCTGAGACCCCACATGCCTCGTGACCTAAAGCTCAGAACATAAACAAAAGAAGCAATATTGTAACAAATCCAATAAAGACTTTACAATAGCCCACAGTGAAAACAAGCAAATAAGAACAAAACAAGAAAACACAAATGGGTCCAGGGACCACACTTTGAGAACCAAAACTATACATAATGGGGTCACACTAAATGAGAAATGCTGGTTCCATGTCCTAATTTCCTTTCTCACCAGTAAAAATGTGCTATAGTAAATAATTTTCTCCATCTAAATTTTTCATGTAAACTTTACAAGTTTACACGAAAGACTCATTTGAAAAGACCATGATGCTGAGAAAGACCCTGATGCTGGGAAAGATTGAAGGCAGAAGGAGAAGGGGACAACAGAGGATGAGATGGTTGGATGGCATCAGTGACTCAATGGACGTGAGGTTGGGTAAACTCCAGGAGTTGGTGATAGACAGGGAGGCCTGAAGTGCTGCAGTCGATGGGATCACAGTCACACACAACTGAGCAACTGAACGAACTTAACTGAAGCTTTACAAGTATTGTGTTCCCCCGTGGAGTTTATGCTTTCTTGGGTACCTGTTCATCAGGCCACATCTATTCTTGGGTGAACAAAGTAAGTGAGAAGCAGAAAAAAAAATCTGTAAAAACTCAGATATACTCAATATGACTTTATAAATGACCACTGTTGCCTTTACAGCTTAGTATGTAAATTCTGTGTATAGGCTTTGCCTGAACTCCCTTTAGATACTAAAGCTTTTCCTGATTCTTTGCCTTGTAATCTCCATTTTTCAGTTCATGAGCCACTTAATGGGCCTTGCTTTTAAAATGGGAGATATTCACAAGAGTTTTACTATAATTTTTTTTTTATTTTTTTAAATTTTATTATTTATTTATTTATTTTTAATTTTAAAATCTTTAATTCTTACATGTGTTCCCAAACATGAACCCCCCTCCCACCTCCCTCCCCATAACATCTCTGTGGGTCATCCCCATGCACCAGCCCCAGGCATGCTGTATCCTGCGTCAGACATAGACTGGCGATTCAATTCTTACATGATAGTATACATGATAGAATGCCATTCTCCCAAATCATCCCACCCTCTCCCTCTCCCTCTGAGTCCAAAAGTCTGTTATACACAGCTGTGTCTTTTTTCCTGTCTTGCATACAGGGTCGTCATTGCCTTCTTTCTAAATTCCATATATATGTGTTAGTATACTGTATTGGTGTTTTTCTTTCTGGCTTACTTCACTCTGTATAATCGGCTCCAGTTTCATCCATCTCATCAGAACTGATTCAAATGAATTCTTTTTAACGGCTGATATTTTTCAATTATATTAAGGGAGACAGCAAATCCCAAGAGACCATCTTTTCAAGTGTGCATCCCTTTGCCAGCTCTTCTTTTGTATCTTTTACTAATAATTACTGAGGGGTGTTTACCCTTGACAATGTATGAATTTCTTCCAGGACAGAAAAACTGCATGTTCAAACTTCCAAATTATTCTCTTAGACTAACTTGTCAGTTGTTCAAAAATGAACTACTTTTCTTAATGGAATAGTTTTGATAATGGATTGTTTGGTTCTTTCTCAAAGACATAGTGCAAAGATCTTGTGTGTGATTCATTGTGAGATTGGCAGGCTTAAAGATCAGAGAGAAATCAGCATTTACACGCACCCATGATGTTCAGTTCAGTTCAGTTCAGTTGCTCAGTCATGTCTGACTCTTTGCGACGCCATGAACTGCAGCACACCAGGCCTCCCTGTCTATCACCAACTCCCGGAGTCCACCTAAACCCATGTCCATTGAGTCGGTGATGCCATCCAACCATCTCATTCTCTGTCCCCTTCTTCTCCTGCCCTCAATCTTTCCCAGCATCAGGGTCTTCTCAAATGAGTCAGCTCTTTGCATCAGGTGGCCGAAGTATTGGAGTTTCAGTTTCAATATCAGTCCTTCCAATGAACACCCAGGACTGATCTCCTTTAGCATGGACTGGTTGGATCTCCTTGCAGTCCAAGGGACTCTCAAGAGTCTTCTCCAACACCACAGTTCAAAAGCATCAGTTCTTCAGCGCTCAGCTTTCTTTATAGTCCAACTCTCACATCCATACATGACCACAGGAAAAACCATAGCCTTGACTAGACGGACCTTTGTTGACAAAGTAATGTCTCATGATGCACCAGAACCTTAACACACTTCACAAAGCTGACATGCACAAGTGATAGCTGGAATGTCTGTTACCATTTCCCAGAGGAGGAGACCTAAGCAGTGAGGGAAAGAGTAGTAACTGATTTCACAACCAGAGAGGAGAGGTCAGGGGCTCAACTTGGGAGCGTCAGGTTTCTGAGACTGAACTGAGCGCCTTGTTGTTATTTAGTTGCTAAGTGGTGTCCTACTCTTTGTGACCCCATGGACTGCAGTACACCAGGCTCCTCTCCTCCACTATCTCCCAGAATTTCCAATAATAGCAAATGAAGCAATTGACGAAGACTTAATCTCAAAAATATAGAAGCAGCTCATGCAGCTCAATTCCAGAAAAATAAATAACCCAGTCAAAAAATGGGCCCAAGAACTAAACAGACATTTTTCCAAAGAAGACATACAGATGGCTAACAAACACATGAAAAGATGCTCAACATAACTCATTATTAGAGAAATGCAAATCAAAACCACAATGAGGTACCATCTCACACCAGTCAGAATGGCTGCTATCCAAAAGTCTACAAGCAATAAATGCTGGAGAGGGTGTGGAGAAAAGGGAACCCTCTTACACTGTTGGTGGGAATGCAAACTAGTACAGCCACTATGGAGAACAGTGTGGAGATTTCTTAAAAACTAGAAATAGAACTGCAATATGACCCAGCAATCCCACTGCTGGACATACACACTGAGGACACCAGAATTGAAAGAGACACATGTACCCCAATGTTCATTGTAGCACTGTTTACAAAAGCTAGGACATGGAAGCAACCTTAACATCCATCGGCAGATGAATGGATAAGAAAGCCATAGTAAATATACACAAGGTATTACTCAGCTATTAAAAAGAACGCATTTGAATCAGTTCTAATGAGGTGGATGAAACTGGAGCCTATTATACAGAGAGAAGTAAGTCAGAAAGAAAAACACCAATACGGTATAATGAGGCATATATATGGAATTTAGAAAGATGGTAACCATGACCCTATGTGCAAGACAGTGAAAGAGACACAGATGTAAAGAACAGACTTCTGGACTCTGTGGGAGAAGGTGAGGGTGGGATGATTTGAGAGAATAGCATTGAAACATGTATATTGCCATATGTGAAATAGATCACCAGTCCAGGTTTCATGCATGAGACAGGGTACTCAGGGCCGGTACACTGGGATGACCCTGAGGGATGGGATGGGGAGGGAGGTGGGAGGGGGTTTCAGGATGAGGGACACATGTACACCCATGGCTGACTCATGTGAATGTATGGCAAAAACCACTACAATATTGTAAAGTAATTAGCCTCTAATTAAAATAAATAAATTTACAAAAAACAAACAAACAAAAAACCTGGAAGTCTTCCTTGAAAAAAAAATTTATGTCCACTGAGTCAGTAATACTAAGCGTCCCATTCTTTGCCACCTCTTTCTCCTTTTGCCTTCAATCTTTCCCAGCATCATTGACTTTTCCAATGAGTCAGTTCTTCAGATCAGATGGACGAAGTATTAGAACTTCAGCTTCAGCATCAGCCCTTCCAATGAATATTCAGGACTGATTTCCTTTAGGATGGACTGGTTGGATCTCCATACAGTCCAAAGGATTCTCAAGAGTCTTCTCCAGAACTACAATTCAAAAGCATCACTTCTTTGGTACTCAGCCTTCTTTACGGTTCAACTCTTACATCTGTAAATGATGACTGGAAAAATCATAGTTTGACTATATGGACCTTTGTTGGCAAAGTGATGTCTCTGCTTTTTAATACACTGTCTAGGACTGAGTTCTACTCTAAAATTAAATATACAATAAGATGCATAGTATTCAAGGCACTCCATCATATTTTTCTAACTTGATCCAGAAAAAAAATTACTTTCCCTGCCTCTGAGCAATATAATCTCTTCCATTTGAATTTGAAGAT
This sequence comes from Budorcas taxicolor, assembly GCF_023091745.1. NCBI lineage: Eukaryota > Metazoa > Chordata > Mammalia > Artiodactyla > Bovidae > Budorcas > Budorcas taxicolor. The sequence continues at coordinate 150,765,793 of NC_068920.1, read as the reverse complement.
GTCTCTATTAGTCAGTCAAAAAGATGCATGAGAATGAACCATTTCCATCAACTAACTGCTAATCAGAGTTTCTGCATAAAAATCATGAATTCTGGTTCCGGGTTACCATCAGCATGAAAAACCATAATGCTCTCTTTTTCCCTTTTTTTTTGGTCACATCCTTCAACATAGAGTCTCAAACCTGTTGCCCTTTCTTGCTGTAATAGTCACTGGAAGATTGTGGTTACTAATTGACATTTGCTGAGAATCTCCCTGGCATATGATTTTGAGTCAGGTGCCCCATGTTTATGCAAACATAAACAGGAGAAAATTTCTGATCTTAGTACCCACCAGATTACAGGAGGATGTGAAATGAAGACTGCCTGTGACAATCAGTTACTGAGTATCAGTTACTATTGCATTAAAGTAAACATTGTCACAAATGAAATCACGTAAAAGGCCATTTAGATTAAATAATTCAGGCTGGCAGATCAAGGGCATCTTAACAGGAGGAGTTAGCCTGTGTGCTGTGTGTCGTGTTGTATCTTTAAATGCATACGCACCCACTTCTGACAGGTGCAGAGTGACTCAGAAAGAAAATATTAACTTTACCTTTCCATTAATTGTATGCAAAATAAAAGCCTCTCTTTATTAATATTGGGTTTACTATTAGTTCTGACACTTTTATCCAGAACCACAGGTCATATGTGATACTTGAGTTGTCCCTAGAGAAGGATGAGTTTCCAGGACACAGAGAGACAGAAACCTTGCCTCCACTGGCTCCTGGGTCCTACGTGCATACATCACAGAGCACCTGGTTAACAGGATTTACAGATTAGGGTATTTCCTGTTAATTAACAGGGAAAGGTAACAATATTATCATGTCCTCAGTAAGAGCAGGGCAGCACTCACATTTCTTCCCCTCCTTGTTCAGGTTCTGTTCTAGTGCCATTGTAGACGAATACAGTCTAAAACCCAAAATGACCAGGAAGACTTTCAATTACAGGTGAATTGTAGTTCATTTCATACTTCACAGTAAATGGATATGGTGAGCTTGTGTATTTAGCATATAGATACGTATGTGTATAATGCATTGGTGGATGGATAAATGAATAATTAAAACCCAGAATTCGGTTTCCTTTACAATCTTAGTAAACTGAGACTAGACATTAAATGATTTAGGTCAATAGAGCAAAAGAGGCTAAAGATTAAGACACAAGTCTTGAAATTTTGCCGTGCATCCCTCAACTTACAAATTTATGAATATCAAGGCTTAGACTCTTTGAAAATCAATTTTAAAATATTAGCTCATAATGATAGTATATGTATTTATTTTTTAAATAAATGTACACATTTGGACAGGGTGTGAACCAAAGATGTTCGAACAAACAATGTTACGTGAAGTTTGGAGATAATTGTCTAAAAGGATGGGCAAGATCCATACTCTAGTGAGCACCATAATGATCCAGAATAATTCACATATGACCCAGGGTACCCTGAAACCTATTCAACTTGGCATCCTCAACATTGCATATCACACCTAGTAAAGACAGCTATTTTAAAATTATCAAGTGCATGTTAAAATAAAATAGGTACACATGTAATATTTGAAATAGTTTATATTTTCTTTTAAAAAAAGTCACTTGCGGAGAGCAAAATTACTATTCTAGTTTGTCAGTAAAATGAACATTGAAATGACTCGTATAAAAGAAGCCAGTATTAAGTCTTCCAAAATGTACGTATATATTTACATAAACTGCATAAAATAATGTCACTTGGTTCAACAGTTAAAATTATATAAAATATACTTTTGTATCTTCTTTCTTTTTTCTTTTATACTAATCGTTTAACTTCCACATCATAATGTTTAAGTAATTGCTTGTTTTAATTACTTTAGGCCGTGAATGATATGTATATCTTTTTAACAGCAAATTCTTAATTAGCATATTAATCAAAACATGAATAATTTACAAGTTCAGTAACAGATGAATTATTCTAAAAGAGGCCCTGTCCATTAAGGATTCAGAAAATTTACCAATTTTTTGAGTAGTTTCTGGGCATCTAACCAAGAGTACCACTAGCTATTCAATGGGCTATGAAGAAAAATGAGCGTAAGAATTTCAGTAGGTCAAGGACACTGGAAAGGTCACCCACGTTCTCTGATCTCTTACTCAGCTCTGTCTGAAATGCAAAGCAAAAAGGAGAAGCAGTTATCCCCAAATTAACCTTGAAACTATGACCCAGGCACATCCTGTGCTGGTGAGATAGTCGTCTACCTCAACCCAATGTACCCCGAGCTTGAGAAGAGCACTGTGCTCCAAATGTGGCCAGTTATGTTAGCCTTGTGCAAGCTCACTCGTAAGAGCCTGAGGACGATGTCACTGAGTTTCTAATGAGGTGTTTTCCCTCTGGGCCAGTGCGGACGGATGCAGGGCCTTACAAGCCAATAGGATGGCTTCTCATCTTAAGATGCGTTTTTCTATCCTTAACACGTTTTTCACCACTACATGCACACAGACAAGGCCACATACACATATACAACACACACGGCAACACACACACACAGCATATACATGTAACACACATAGACACGTCACTACACACACACACACACATCCTCTAGGAGATTTTTACCCTTACTACTGGTCCACTCCCTTGCTGCTGGCGTTCTCCAAGCCCAGCTCCTCAGGTGTGAAGCCCCTCCCTTTCCCCTGGAGTGAGAGTCAGGTAGAGAGGTTCTTACCAAGGACACGTTCCACGCCTGCACTCCCCGAGTGTTCCCTGGACATCTTGGGGGAATGTTCTTACCCGTCTTTACAATTTGTACATTTGGCCCATCTCACAATTCATCTTGGTGGCTTCTATCTTAGAGCCTCAGTCGGAGTTGCTGTGGCAGCCTCCTGTCTCAAACATGCCCTGGGAATGCACACGCAGTGATGGAGGGTGGGGAGGGGTGTTCCGGGGACCCGAGACCTGCTTCCCCAGCTGCTCTCCTCCTGGGTGCTAGGATCTCCAGACACGCACGTAATAGTAAGTTCACTCAACTTTCTACCCCCAGAAATGTCCTATTTCAAAGACTGCCCATTAAATGTGTACGGTCAAATCAAAACCAAAGATGACCTTCAGATATTCTGGACATAGGAATCGGCAAAAGGAAACTCAGTTCAGTAACACTGCGTGTTGAATACATTTGATTATATTCTAGTTCTTCGAAAATGAATGGACCATATGACTCAGTGAAAATCTCTTTATTCCTGGGACAGACTCACACAAATTTTAGGGTAAATAAATAAATACAAATTTTCTGGCTTGAGGCAAAAAGTTAAGGGTTTTCTCTACAGGAAAAAATAACATAACTTGAGGGAGACCAGTTTCGGCACTCCACTACAGAATTACATCTGTTTAACGTATACTATGTTGGTGACAGAGTAGATGAACTATAATATATAGCAATTTCACTAAACGTGTAAAGCTCAATAAATCATTGTCTTTTACTATCTAAACTCAAAGAAGCCAGAACAGAATATAGCCACACACATCTGTCATTTTTTTAACCAACGTATATATGAGACCTGATTTTCATTGTGATGACTTATTTAATTTCTATTCTATCATTTGGAGTAGATCATAACATTGTCCTCAATCATTGTTTACATAACAAAATTCTGTCTCTGAAGTTCATTTTAAGGAAGAGTAAACATGAAATCTACATTCCTAAATCCAGGGGCAAAAAAACCCCAACTTGAAAAAAAATCTGAGTAATTCAGTAACATTTGGTCTTTTAAAGTATATTTAAGTGACTTTTAAAGGACTTTCCTGGCAGTTTAGTGACGACAACTTCACCTTCCAGTGCAAGGAGGTCTGGGTTTAATCCCTGGTCAGGGAGCCAAGATCCAAGATGCCCCGGGGCCAAAAAACCAAAACATAAAATAGAGGCAGTATTGAACCCACATCGCTTGTGTCTCCTGCATTGGCAGGTGAATTCTTTACCAACTGTGCTTGCCATCTGGGAAGTCTATAAATATATACATATTTCTAATATAAATATAATAATAATATATAATATTATCTACTGTTATTATATAATCTATTATCATATATTATTTTATATTATATATAGGATTTCTTATATATAATATATAGTAATCTATTATATATATTTAAATCATATATATATGATAAAATGGGGCTTGCCAGGTGGCTCTAGTGCTAAAGAATCCACCTGCCAATGCAGGTTAGATATAAGAGATGCGGGTTTGATCCCTGGGTCAGGAAGATCCCCTGGAGAAGGGCATGGCAACCCATACCACTACTCTTGCCTGTGGAAACCCATGGACAGAGGAGCCTGGGAAACTGCAGCTCATAGGGTCCCAAAGAGTTGGACGTGAGTAAAGCAAATTAGCATGCACGCACACATATAATAAAATACTTTGGGAAAAATGCATTTAATATTTTAGGAACAGAATACTTCTTTATTTATATATGCATCATTTTTCACCTGGGGGTATCCATTTTTATGAATATTTTTAGGATGATCTAATTTTTAAACCAAGAATCTAATAAAAGAAATACGGTAAATCCAAGAATTATTAGAGAAAATGAAATAAAACTTCCCTGATGGCGATCACTTTTCAGAAGAGCAGGTCTACTGCATTTTAGAGGACATCAGAATGATGAACATGTTGTACGATTATGGGGACTATTTTTAAAATGCTTTCATACACATAATTCATGTTTTTCACAATCCTATGAGGTAGATTGAGGTAGATTTTTTTTTTTCCTATTTCACATGTAGGAAATTAAAGCTCAGAGAGGTACAGTGACTTCCCATGGTCACACAGCCAGTGAACGTTACAGCTGGGACCTAAACTAAAGTCCTGAGGTCCAAAGGAATCCTATTCCCTCTGTGATACAGCTCCCAGACTACAGTACTCCCTGCAGAAGGAAGGAGAGGTGATGAATTAGAGACTGGCTCTCAGCAAACTGAAATTTGGAAGGCTTTCTGATTCCTGGTATTTATTAGTTTGTTGGGGAAGAAGCACTTTTGTGTAATAAAAGCAAGTATAGAAACTTACAATATCTGCCAAATTCCCTTTGGACAAAGCTATTAACTGTAACATGGATACACCCTTTTACCTAGAAGTTGAGCTCTTAGAACTTATTTGGGGATTTACTCACTTGCGTTCACATTGAGACGTGCCCAAAAATGTTTGTTGCAGATTTATTGCAATTGAAAAAGAGTGGGAAAAATCTAAATATCCGTTAACAAGAGACAACTGCAATAAATTATTATATCTATTCAGGAGATTTAGTGAAAACAAGCAAGGTAGACCTATGAGTTTTTGAGGAACTAAGCCTAGCACACAGTCCTACATGAAAAAGTACTTAGGCAACAATATTTGTAGAATAATATCACTTGTAAAAAAAAAAAAAAACACACATCCATGAAATTTCTATATAATGTTTAAGCCCAGTGGCTTTGCATGTGTGCGTGCTTGTGGGCAAGTTCAGTGACTATCGTGCATGACTCTGTGACTCCTTGGACTGTAGCCCGCCAGGCTCCTCTGTCCGTGGATTCTCCAGGCAGGAATACTGGAGTGGGTTGCCATTTCCTTCTGCAGTGGGTCTTCCTGACCCAGGAATCAAGCCTGCCTCTCCTGCATGGGCAGGCAGATTCTTTACCTCTGAGCCACCTGGGAAGTAGTTTTGCATGAGCTGAGAATGCTCTGCTTATGTTTCCAGATCCATCTGTCCCTGCACTCTCTGAACGCGGGCCTGTGGCGCTGACCCACAGGGATAGGGGCCCTGCCCTCTGGCTGCCAGTTGGGTTTGGCCAATGGGGATGTCCTTCCTGAGATGGGACTGTTGAGGAGGGAAAAAGGAGGTTGAGGTTTTTGTTTCTCCAGCTTCCCTGCCAAGCCAGGCTTCTCTCTGAGCTCCTGCCCTCTGGCCCTTGGCCCTGGGCTATGGTAGGAAAGAAGGAAGAGGTGATGTCTGGTTTCCTTATATCCCACCCAGGCCTTTGTGGACAGAGCCTGTATCAGATCCTCTTCAGAAGACTCTAATTTAAAGGATCCATTTGTTTCCTGCTGAGAATCTGACGGTAGCTATATATTTAGATCTCTGTGTGTGTTTATATATGTACACCTGTGCCTTACAGTGGGGTGAACTCTGTTCCCCCAAAATGTATGTTCATGTTTTCAGACCCAGAACCTGTGAATGTGATCTTATGTAGAAAACAGGGTTTTTGCAGATGTCATTAAATTAAGTACCTGGAGATGACATCCTCCTAGGTTTAGCGTGTACCCAAATCCAATGACTAGCATCCTTATAATGGAAAGTTAGAGAAAGATCTGAGCCACTTTAGAGACACTGGGAGATGACCGTGTGAAGACAGGGGCAGAGACTGGGGGACGTTGCCCCAAACCAAGGCTTATCTGAGACCACCAGAAGCTGGACGAGGCAGGAAGGCTCCTCCCCTTCCAACCTCCAGAGAGAAAGCAGCCCAGCTGACACGGGATTCCACACGTATGGCCTCCAAAACTGGGAGAGAATAAATGCATCTTATTTTAAGTTATTCAGTTTGTGGATAATTTTATTTTTGGAAACCACAGGAAATGAATACATACCTTTTTTGTCAACGTTAATATATTTTTAATATAAGCATAGAAAATTTCTAGAAACATGTGGTTAATACTCGTGTAGTTTTCCTCTGAGAATGGAAGTCTACTCCTCATTACTTGTGTGTGTATGTGTCCGGTTAGAATGTGTCTACTTTGATAATTTATAAAATATGCTAGGAAAAGAAGGAACTAGAGCCTAGAACCCCTTGGAAGAGTGTGCTTGTTGGATGACAGTTACAAACGCTCAACAGAATGAGTCTTCTCACAGCAGTGAGAACCCCATTTACCCGTGTGAGTGGGGAGACATCACAGAATAAAAAAGACATTTTTTTTCCTTTCTTTTCTCATGTGTGATATTTGTACAGCCATCCTTCTCAGCCCTTCACAAATGTGAGACAAAGAACCTGGTTTAGGGTTTTCAGTAAGGAAATTCTACTAACCATATTCTTGGAAATATCTTTACTTTTAGTTAAAATGAACAAACAAGCAAAAGGCAGATTCTTCATTAATGACGCACCAAAGAAAGTCGAGTATGCACCATTAGCCATATAAAACAGTCCACAAGATCATGCTAGTCTGTTTCTGTGCCCTTTTTTCCCCCGTAAATCAGTGCAAACCACTGAAATATTGAAGAATAAGTATTCATTGCCTTGTGGCTTTGTATGTATGATCGGTCTTCTTCACACACACACAAAAGCCTTGGTGTGCAATTTTGTAGCAGACTATAATTTAGGGAGCATTAAAATGAAGCCCAACATTTTTATAAAAAATGAGCACTGTTGTGTTCAACAGGAAATAGCTCTGGCACGTTGTCAGCCAATTCCAAGTAGAAGAAAGATGTCATACACAAAGAGAATTGCACAACAAAATGCTGTTATGTCCACTTACCTGAAAATAGTGCTAACATCTCATACCACTTAATTTTCACCATGCATCCTCTTTCTTTCAAAACAGTATTTTTTTTTTTTGCAATTTTATTTCACATTATTCCAAAGAAAAAGGCTCTTTCAACCCAGCCTACTTTGAAAGAAAATTAACTCTGCGCTTATGGTGCAACAATGAGGATATGGTTGATACAGTTTCAAACACATCACTGAATTGGAGATCATTAAGCAAACAGTGGTTACAGCATTAGGGTAACCTGATAGACACAGTCCACTGCTGTAAAATGTCCAAACGTGGAGCTGAAGAGAGAAAAAGATCAATCCTCTGGGTGTTTTTCTCAGTCTCATGCTAAATAGCATCTTTGATTTCTTCTCATTGGGTGGATGATTTTTTTCTCGGTGATTGTTGCTTCATCGTATTTTCATCGTCCGGTTGGATCGATGTGGCTCTGGTGTGGTCACTGCTTCACCGTCTTCTTTTCTAATCACCTGGGACGTCCAGTTCCTCTTCCAGACACTGAGGAGATGGTAGTGGGGTGAGGCAGTGTATCGTGCTGTCTTCGCCAAGGGATTTCTGAAATGCCCTGTCCTGCAGTTCAGGCTACAGAGTAAACAGGACTTTCGCACTAGCCCCTCAGTCTCCTGCCTCTGTCCTTCTCCCAGGCCTGAGGGTCTTTACCTTGCACCCAAATTAACACTCACTTCTTTTATTCGTGTGATGGTTGTAGACTCCTCAGCCTCAGTGAAACTCCTGCTGGTAATGTAATAGAAACTGCTCCTACTCTAGTCTTGTTTTCTTTTAATAAACTAAAAAAAAAAAACAAAAAAAAACACTTTTAGAACAGTTTTAATCTCTAGGTGAATAAGAAAAATGGTACAGAGATTTTTTCCCTATGCCCCACACCTAGTTTTTCTGATTATCAATGCCTTACATTCAGTTCAGTTCAGTTCAGTCTCTCAGTTGTGTCTGACTCTTTGCAACCCCATGAATCGCAGCACGCCACAAGCCTCCCTGTCCATCACCAACTCCTGGAGTTCACTCAGACTCATGTCCATCGAGTCAGTGATGCCATCCAGCCATTTCATCCTCTGTTGTCCCCTTTTCCTCCAGTCGCCAATCCCTCCCAGCATCAGAGTCTTTTCCAATGAGTCAACTCTTCGCATGTGGTGCCTTACATTAGTGTGGCGCATTTGCCATTGAGCTTCCCTGGTGGCTCAATTGTAAAGAATCCACCTGTCAATGCAGCAGACATGAGTTACATCCGTGGATCAGGAAGATTTCCTGGAGAAGGGCATGGCAACCCACTCCAGTGTTCTTGCCTGGAGAATCCCACGGGCAGAGGAGCCTGGAGAGCTACATTCCATGGAGTCTCAAAGAGTCGGACACGACCTAGTGACTGAAAAACAACATCATGTTGACATAGTTTATTAAACAAAGTCAAGAATTATTCATATTTTTCTACTTTTTTTACTTAATACTCTTTTCCTGTTTCAGGACATCATACCGTAGGTAGCTGTTATATCTCTCTTGGCTCTTCAGACTGTGTAAAGTTATCAGATGTGCCTGTCTTTGATGACTTTAACAGTTTTGAGAACTATTAGCTTAGAATTTTGTGGAATGCCCCTGAATTGGGATTTTTCTGTTTGTTTGTTTTTTTTTTTTCATGATGATCAGACGGAAGTTAAAGAGCCTCTTGATGAAGGTGAAAGAGGAGAGTGAAAGGCAGGCTTAAAACTCAACATTCAAAAAACCAAGATCATGGTATCTGATTGCATCACTTCATGGAAAATAGATGGTCAAACAATGGAAACAGTGACAGACTTTATATTCTTGGGCTCTGAAATCACTGCAGATGGTGACTGCAACCAAGAAAATAAAAGACACTTGCTCTTGGAAGAAAAGCTATAGCCAGCCTAGACAGCTTGTTAAAATGCAGAGACGTTACTTTGCCAACAAAGGTCCATCTAGTCAAAGCTGTAGTTTTTTTCCAGTAGACATGTATAGATGAGAGATTTGGACTATAAGGAAGGCTTAGCACCAAAGAATTGATGCTTTTGAGCTGTGGTGTTAGAGAAGACTCTTGAGAGTCCTTTGGACAACAAGGAGATCCAACCAGTCAATCCTAAAGGAAATCAATCCTAAATATTCATTGGCGGGACTGATGCTGAGGCTGAGACTCCAATACTTTGGCCACCTGTTGCGAAGAGCCAACTCACTGGAAAAGACCCTGATGCTGGGAAATATTGAGGGCAGGAGGAGAAGGGGGGTGATAGAGGATTAGATGGTTAGACGGCATTATCGACTCAATGGACATGAGTTTGAGCAAACTCTGGGAGATGGTGAAGGGCAGGGAAGCCTGGTGTGCTGCAGTCCTCGGGATTGCAAAGAGTCGGACATGACTGAGTGACTGAACAACAAGGTGGAGGTTATGATTTGGGAGTGAGGAAGACCACAGAGGGAAAAGGGCCTTCTCAGCACATCATATCCAGGGGAAGCAAGTAAGTAAGTGTTAGTTTTTCAGCTGTGTCCAACTCTTTGGGATCCCTTGGATTTAGCCCACTAGGCTCCACTGTCCATGGCATTCTCCAGGCTAGAGTACTGGAGTGGGTAGCTATTCCCTTCTCCAGGCAATCTTCCCAACCCAAGGATGGAACCCAGGTCTCCTGCATTGCAGGTGGGTTCTTTGCCATCTGAGCCACCAGGGAAGCCCCATATCCAGGGTACTTGTTATCAACACAACTCATCACTGAGGACATTGGTCCTTATCACCTGGCTGAGGCTGTATCTGTACAACAAGTTTCCCCACTGTGATCCTGCTCTTTTATCCCCGTCATGCTGACAACTCTGGAAAGAAATCGCTGTGCTCATGGACTTGGATTTTAATCTGAGTCTGGAACTTATTACTTGTCAGATAGTTCAACTCTTTGTTTCTATTCTTTCCATCTGTAAAATGGAAATAATATTTCCTTTGAAGAGTGGTTAAAAAAATGAGAAATTACTTATTTTGAGCCTGGTCTGCCACTCTTGGATGGATATCTGGTAAAAATTGCTGTTTCATAAGCAATAATTTTCCTAATTAGCTTCAATAGGTCATAATGTACCAAGTGCAGATTGAAAGTCATGCCTTATTTTTTATAAAAATATCATAACTTCAAATATCGGAATAAGCTAAGATGTATTTATAAGTTGTTTACTTCTTAATATTCTTTTTTCTCATTCAATTTTTTAATATCCAGTTTGAAATTATACGTCCCAGAATGTGTTCATTCTTAAATATGTCCTGAAGCGTTTGGAAAGATAGATTGTGATTAGCTTTTTGATGTAATTTCTCAGACACAAGAACAGGTACTAAGGGTGTCACACTGGTTATAAAAATATTACCAAGTTGTTTTATACTGGTCAGGCTGGTTTTGAAGTTAAACTTATGGAGTGATATATTTGAGGGAAGTCTAAGGCCCTCAGCCAAGGAAAGGGGGTGGTGTCCACTTGATTATGATTTTACCAATAATTATAAATATTCATATAAACATCTTTTTAATAAAGACCAATAACCAATTATAGTTTTAATATACTTTTCTGTATCATGGTATAAATGATGCCTCCAAGTAGATTACATGTGCTCAGTAATGTCCCTGGTTTTCTTAATAGTAACCCACCTTCATGAAATAATCATAAGTGTGACTCATGCTCCAGGGCTTTAAAACTGTGTTCAGTTCTCACAACCTGTGAAGTAGATGGTGTCACTTTCATTTAGATCTGGACTGGGGCTCACAGAGGACGTGACCTGTTCAAGGCTGGAGAGCAGGTGAGGAGACCTACCTTTTGGACCGTCTCACCTGAGCCCCCCAGGGAACGCCTCCACTCCTCTGCGGCCTCTGATGTCCCCTGTGGGCGATACATCTTGCACCCTGAGAACCTCCCACTGGAGAAGGCTGGTGAGTTTTCTGCAGAGGAAAGACTTTCTTCACTTTCCATTGTTTGCTTTGGCTAAGACAGAAAAGTACCTCTTGGAAACTCTCGTAAATTTTATGTTTGGAAAATTGAAATAGCACATTGAGAATAAGCAGAAAACCAGCCTGGTCTACTTTTCAGAGCAGTAACAGGGCAGAAAAGATAACTATACTTCTATTACTAAATGTTGGCCTTTAGATGCATGCTTTTCTACATTTATCTTACTTTCCAAATAAAGGGTAAATTATCTTATATCAAAATAATATATAATGAAAGATTTGTGATATTTCTGTAAGAGTAAGAGAAAATAATACCAGTAAGTATTCTTCCAAGCTTTGCTTCATTTATTTGGCAAATATAGATATCAATGTGACAAAGATTTTTTCTAAGAATAAAACCATGAAGTGGAAAACCTTAGTGCTAGATTGCAATCACTATAGTTGCATCAGGCTATAATTATCTTATGATGTAATGTATAGCAAAAGATATAACACATAAACCTTGGTTGCATATTTTATTAGGCCATTGATTTAAGTATACTTTCATTTTACTAATGACTTAGTGTTGTTTGAAAAGAACCGCAGAGTAATTGTACTTTGTCCTTTCCCATATTTATTGGTAAAGGGACTATTATAATAAAATATCATGAAGAAAGCACCTCTCTTAAATGTCAGCTGCTCTGAGATATACAACAATGTAAAGTCGCTATGACATATAATTAAAACCTGGGCACATTCTACTAAGACTAAAACTGGCAGAAGTGAATTATAAAAGCTAGTTACCCATGTATTAGATAGACATTTGATACTGGGAGGAAATTTGAAGCAATATTGGATCACCCATTGTTGTTGCTCTTGTTGAGTCTCTCAGTTGTATCCGAGTCTTTACAACCCCATGGACTGCAGCCCAGGATTCTTTTTCTGTGGGATTTCCCAGGCAAGAATACTAGAATGGACTGCCATTTCCTTCTCCAGAAGACCTTCCTGACCCAGGGATCGAACTCCTGTGTCTTGCATCTCCTGCATTGGCAGCTGGATTCTTTACCACAAGTGCCACCTGGGAAGCCACCATATTCTGCATGTGAAAGTGTCTCAGTCGTGTCTGACCCCTTGTGACCCCATGAACTACACAGTCCATGGAATTTCCAGGCCAAAATACTGGAGTGGGGAGTCTTTCCCTTTTCCAGGGAATCTTCCCAACCCAGGGATCAAACCCAGGTCTCCTGCAGTGCAGGCAGATTCTGCACCAGCCGAGATACCAGGGAAGCTCATATTCTACATATTGAGGTTTTTTATCTGATATAGGATGTGTCTGTAAAGTCTCCCAAGGCTGCTGTAACAAAGTGTGACAAAATGGGTGGCTTAACCAACAGAACAATATTGTCCCACAGTTCTGGAGACGGGAAGTCTAAAATCAAAGTGTCTGAAGGGTTGGCTCCGTCTGAGGGCTGCAAGTGGAAAATCTTTTCCCAGCTTCTCTCCTTGACTTGCAAACCACCATCGTCTCCCTGTGTCTCTTCACACTGCCTTCCCCCCATGTGTGTGTTCAAATTTCCCAGTCTCTTATGAACACCAGTCTTACTGGATTATCATCCACTCTATAGACCTCAGTTTAGCTTGGTTAGCCCTCTAAGGATCCCTTTTCCAAATAAGGTTGCATTCAGAAGCACTGGGAGCAATTCATACATTGCATATGGGAAGATTCCCTGGTGGCTCAGAGGCTAAAAGCGTCTGCCTGGAATGTGGGAGACCCAGGTTCAATCCCTGGGTCGGGAAGATCCCCTGGAGAAGGAAATGGCAACGCACTCCAGGAGAATCCCATGGAGGGAGGAGCCTGGTAGCCTACAGTCCATGGGGACGCAAAGAGTCAGACTCGACTGAGTGACTTCACTTTCACTTTCATGGGTTAACTTAATTCAATTCATAACAATTTTCAAATGTTTCTTCTCAGCCTTATGTGGTCTGAATATTTCTTTGCCCTCAAAATTCATATGTTAAATCTGACTTCTAATGTGATGGTATTATCAAGGGAGACCTTTGGTGGTCAGTATTTCATGAGGGTGGAGCCCTCATTGATAGAGTTAGTTCCTTTATAAAAGAGACTTAAGAGAGCTTCTTCACTCCTTCCGTCATGTGAGGTTACAGTGACAAGGCTTGCGCAGTGGGTTCTCACCAGACACAGAATCTGCTGAGGTCTTGATCTTAGAATTGTCAGCATCCAAGATTGTGAGAAATAAATATCTGTGTGCAAGCTGCCCAGTCTCTGGAATTTTGTCATAGCAGCCCAAATGAGTTAAGATAAATTATATGACTTAGCATGCACACACACATATGCCCTATCTTTTCATTATGTTAATGGAATTTTTTAACATGCAAAGCTTTTATCTAAATATATGTACAGTGTTCTTGCCTGGAGAATCCCCATGGACAGAGGAGCCTGGCGGGCTGCAGTCCATGGGGTCACACAGAATCAGACACAAGTGCGTGACGAAGCACAGCACAGCATATGTCCATATATATATATGTACATACACATTGTTCGCGTATATAATTTACAACTTCTTAATTCCAAAATCAAAGTATTTTTACATGTTAAAACTACATTAAATTATTTGAAAATATATAGAATACATTGAAAACATACATATTGAATACTTCTCATTGTATAGTCTAAATAAGAAACTGTTTTCTCTGAAAACTAACTTTAGAAGCTAAATTATAAAATTGAAGTTAAAAATTAGAATTATTATTTTTTGGCCTTCTTTCTATAAATACACAACTGCTAATAGAGGTAGATGCTAAAATGACAGCTATGCCAATTAATCTAAAGGTAATTGTGTGTGTGTGTGTGTGTGGGTACTCATACATTCGCACGTATCTACATATGAGAGAAAGAGAGGGAGAGAGAGGGAGAATTTTTCCAAAATTCACGACTGAAGGATATAACATTTGTAAATGAACTTTCCAATTTTAAATGTACCCAGAAGTTGATAAGCAGTGTAAGATACTGAGTCTGCAGTTCTAGTACATCATGTTCTAAATGCAAAGGATTTCAATCAGATCTGGGATAGTTTCTTTTAAAATTGTTCCTGAGGTAAATGCCATTTCTTCATTTTTTTCTTTCTTTGCATACTGACAGTACAACATGTAAATGGTAGATGTAATTTCCTTTTGACACACACATGTGTCCTAGAAGTAGATCATTTTATCTTTTTTCCTATTCTTAAAAATTATAATTATTTGTGAAGATTACAGGGCTTCCCTGGTGGCTCAGACAGTAAAGAATCTGCCTGCAGTGCAGGAGATCTGGGTTCAGTCCCTGGGTTGGAAAGATCCCCTGGAGAAGGGAATGGCTACCCACTCCAGCATTCCTGCCAGGAGCATTCTATGGACAGAGGAGCCTTGTGGGCTGCTCATGGGGTTGCAGAGAGTTGGACATAACTGAGTGACAAACATTTCACTTCATGAAGATCACAAAGGGGGAAAAAATCCCATAAAATTAGTCATTTGGAAATAGATCTAATAGAGAGAAACTATCTCCAAGAACAGAATATATGTCCTGCCAATCACAGTAGTAAATGCATAAACCCAAAATTACTTGCATTCAGGTCTTAACAAAACTCATTATTTCAGCAGTCTGAGAAGTCCACTAACTTTGGATTATTTCAAGAGTAATTACCCAGAAAAAGAAGCAAGTAAAAAATCATCAGTAACTTGCTCATCCCTTTATTTTTCACTTGCGTGTGTCAAAGACAACTTGTGTCTGTCAATAGTGTAATACTGACATATATTCATGAAATGTAATAACCATTTTATTTCTCAATCAGATGCATGGGTTTAGTTCAGCTCGGTTCAGTTCAGCTCAGTTCATTTCAGTCGCTCAGTCGTCTCCGACTCTTTGCGACCCCATGAATCGCAGCACGCCAGGCCTCCCTGTCCATCACCATCTCCCGGAGTTCACTCAGACTCACGACCATCGAGTCCGTGATGCCATCCAGCCATCACATCCTCGGTCGTCGCCTTCTCCTCCTGCCCCCAATCCCTCCCAGCATCACAGTCTTTTCCAATGAGTCACCTCTTCACATGAGGTGGCCAAAGTACTGGAGTTTCAGCTTTAGCATCATTCCTTCCAAAGAAATCCCAGGGTTGATCTCCTTTAGAATGGACTGGTTGGATCTCCTTGCAGTCCAAGGGACCCTCAAGAGTCTTCTCTAACACCACAGTTCAAAAGCATCAATTCTTCGGCGCTCAGCCTTCTTCACAGTCCAACTCTCACATCCATACAAGACCACAAGAAAAACCATAGCCTTGACTAGACGGACCTTAGTCGGCAAAGTAACGTCTCTGCTTTTGAATATACTATCTAGGTTGGTCATAACTTTTCTTCCAAGGAGTAAGCGTCTTTTAATTTCATGGCTGCAGGAAGTTCACAGTTCACATATTGCTGAAGCCTGGCTTGGAGAATTTTGAGCATTACTTTACTACCATGTGAGATGAGTGCAATTATTCAGTAGTTTGAGCATTCTTTGGTATTGCCTTTCTTTGGGATTGGAGTGAAAACTGACCTTTTCCAGCCCTGTGGCCACTGCTGAGTTTTCCAAATTTGCTGGCATATTGAGTGCAGCACTTTCATAGCATCATCTTCCAGGATTTTAAATATCTCCACTGGAATTCCATCACCTCCACTAGCTTTGTTCGTAGTGATGCTTTCTAAGGCCCACTTGACTTCACATTCCAGAATGTCTGGCTCTAGACCACTGTGGTGGGTGTTAGTAAATATCACACCTTTTCTCTTATTTTTCTACACTTGTGTGTCCCACTTAGGCACCCGGCTTGGAGAAGAACAATGCCCGGCGGGATCTGTCGAGAGACCACTTTAATAAATAGCAGCCTGTGGAATGCATTAGGAGGGTCAGGAGACAAGTGTATACTTATTTTCACATTTTAATGGCTTACCTTGATTCTTCCTATAGTTCCTTTGGAACTGAATTCCAGAACAGAAAGAAATGGGTTTTCCAAATGTCTCTGTTCTCCCAGGCTAACAATGGAAGAATATAAATATTTTGAGTTTCACCGTTTTCTCCATTGGCTAGAAGACCTTGTTGAATGTATAAAATAAATGTATTATTAAGTCACGGTGGCTGCATTGGTTTAAATCAAATTTCATTTTTAAAGAATGACTCTGAAAGGAAAATATATAGGTCAAGTTGTTGCCTCCTCATATTTAAAGTAACTGAGTTATAGATCTCAAATAGCATTTTGATGGGAACTTAGATATGTCCTGCCACCTAGAAGCCCTTCTGGGTGCTTCAGTGAGGTACAGGGCCTAAGGATGTCCAGAAAGTTTGCATATATGTGCTTTCAAGCCAACTGATTGCTGTTTTACCAGGTGTTGTTATTAATGCAGAATCTAAATATATGCTTGTCAGGTGAGACTGTCTGGAAACATTCAGAGGGACTATGATCCTGTACAGGAGTGCTTCTCAGATTTTAATATAAATGCAGAACACCTGGGATCCTTGTTAAAATGTGAATTCTCATTCAGTGGGTCTGGCATGTGGACCAAGAGTTTACATTTCGAGCAAGTGCTTAGCTGATGTTAATATTCCTGGTCAACTGCCACGCGTTGAGAAGCAAGAATCTAAAATAATGCAAAAGCTTTCAATAGTACTTCATCTATGAAATACAGTGTCCATAAGGTTAACAAAGTGTACACTAAAGAATTTTGTTAACTCCCAGTGAGTGAAACGGATACACATCTACAAGATTTGTTGTAAAGTTCATTATGACAATTTTTTTTTTTGAATAATGCTGTCATAAAAACAATTTTCTTTGGAGGAAAAAAAAGAAAGTCTTCTTAAATACACAGAAATATATCAGAATTTTAGAAAGACATTCAAATGTTCATTTAAGCTAAAAAACAGAAATGATATAATATCCACAGTTTTATACAATGCCTTAGCCATTGTCAATAATAACATGGCACTATTCTAATAAACAACTGAAAATATCCCACTGGTAAAGAAATATCTGGTATGGGGATGATGGTGCTATAGAAACAATGAGAAAATTGGACAAAATCTGTAAAAGAATTGTTTTTAGACATTGGACTACATGCAGCGCTAGAGTGTAATTCCTGAGATAAGGGAAATTAATGATGGGATACAAACAATTGTCCCAGCTTTCTGCCTGCAGGAGGTTTCTGGGCAGGGCTTCAGGAATGAGAAATCCCAGCAGAGACACCTCATCTTACTAATACAGAATTAGGACATCAGTGAGGCTGTGGAAATTGGCATTTGCATGGCAAATATCAAAGGGAACCAAGCTACAGAGTGGGGAAAAAAGACTCTATAAATTTGCATAACATTCTGGGGAAAACTGAAGGCAGAAGGAGAAGGGGATGACAGGGGATGACAGAGGATGAGATGTTTGGATGGCATCAATGACTCAGTGGACATGAGTTTGAGCAAGCTCTGGGAGATGGTGAAGAACAGGGAAGCCTGATGTGATGCAGTCCATGGGGTCACAAAGAATCAAATGGTGTCTTGGATCAAATACTGTCCTGGTCATATATATAGCGGGCTTCTCTGGTGGCTCAGAGGATAAAGCATCTGCCTGCAATGCAGGAGACCTGGGTTCGATCCCTGGGTTGGGAAGATCCCCTGAAGGAGGGGATGGCAACCCACTCCAGTATTCTTGCTGGGAGAATCTCCATGGACAGAGAAGCCTGGTGGACTATAGCCCATGGGGTCACAGAGTTGGACATAACTGAGCAACTAAGCACGTGTATACATAAAGCTTCACAAGGCCAGACAAAGGACCACTGCTGAATGCTGTAGGGGGAGATGTTCGACTTTGTTATAGCTATACCCAGAGATTGTATTAAATACCCAAGGTAGTCAGTAGATATTCCAGAATGTTAGAAGACCTTCCCTAACAGACCTTAAAAAATAACTGAAAGGATTACATTGATCTGAAAATAACATCTAAACAAACTTTAAATCTTTAAAGAGAACAACTAAATCCAAACATTCAACCATTTTACATTCAATATCTCAGGAAGAAAACAAAAAGTTAAAAAAAAATCAAAATAAAAAGTCATCAGAATGTAACCCATATCTTGCAGAAAAGTGAGTCAATAGAGTCAAACACAATGAAAGAGATGATGGAATTAGCAAGCAATGGCTTTAAACCAGGTAGTAAATAAGTTAATTAATTTTTAGAAAGTGAACATAATGAGGGATAAAATGAAGGATAAAAAATGCATGGCACTTTTAGAACTGAGAAGTGTAAATGAAAAATAAAACCAATAAAATTAGTGGAAGAATAGACACTACAGAAGAAATAACTGGTAAACTTGAAAACACTGCAATAGAAGTTAGCCAAATTAAAACAGTTTTTTAAAAATGGCTGAAAAATCAAAAAATGAAAAAACCTATATGACTAGTAGAACACTATAAAAAGGTTCAATCATTTAATTGTCACACAAAATGAAGAAAAGAAGAAGAACATGGCACAAAAATTTTTTGAAGAAATAAGAAATGGATAAGTTTTTTACAAATTTCATGAACATTCTTGACTCACAGATTCAAGAAAAAACTCCAAACAAGCACAAAGAAAGCACCAGGAAGGTATACGATGCTCAGATTGATAAAAAATCCGTGCTAAAGAGGTGATATTTAAGACTGCCTGAAGGAGAAAAAAATATATGTATAGATTGTTTATACGAAGTGTATTGCATTTATATGCAGGTGAAAAACTATAAGAATAGCCGTATAGTTTTCATCAAAAGCAAAGCAAAGAATAAGAAACTTAAACATACTTTTGAAGCGCTAAAAGAGGATTGTCAAGTAGAATTCCACATGGAGTGATAGTATCTTTCAAAATTAAAAGTACAATTATTTTTTCATTGACAAATGTGAGAAAACTCGTCATCAGTAGATCTTCACCTCAGGAAGTATTAAAGAAAAGTTTTTCAGTAATATAATAAAATGAAATAAAGGATACGCAAAAGACACACAGATGTACATTTAAGGATAAAAACACAATAACTGGGAAAAAAGGTGTATATATGGATGTAAATATATTTCTATATAAAAATATAAAATGATTTCTTTCTCAGATTTTAGCTAAAAATAAATAATGCAAATCTTCACCTTAAGAAATCTGGAATGATTATTTCAGGTCAGAGCAAATAACTTTCAGAATACAGATATCAGCAAAAATAATCATTTACATTTTGTAATATGAAATGACTAATAAATCAAGAGCACATTGAAATTCTAAATACATGGACAAATAACACATAAAGAAAATATATGAAGTAAAACTCATAGAAGTGAAAGAAATATAAAAATCACCATTAGAGTAGAAGATTTCAGTATTTATCTCTCAGTGATTTATAGGACAAATAGATTTTTAAAAATTCTTAAAGAGAATACAAAAGAGTCTCTTTAAGAGTCTACAGAAGACTTATAAAATACTATCAACCAGCTTAACTTAATTAATATTTACAGAACACTGAACCCCAGAACAAAAGAATATATATTTTTTCAGTTGTACATGGAAAATGTACTGACAGACTTCATAGAAGATCAGAAAAAAATTATTTCTAAATATATAAAAGTTGAAGTCATAAAGGAAAAGCTCACTGATCTTCATGGTATTATATAAAAAGTAATGGTATGGACCTACAAGAAGCAGAAGATATTAAGAAGAGGTGGCAAGAATACACAGAAGAACTGTACAAAAAATATCTTCACAACCCAGATAATCACGATGGTGTGATCACTCATCTAGAGCCAGACAACCTGGAATGTGAAGTCAAGTGGGCCTTAGAAAGCATCACTGTGAACAAAGCTAGTGGAGGTGATGGAATTTCAGCTGAACTATTTCAAATCCTGAAAGATGATGTTGTGAAAGTGCTGCACTCAATATGCCAGCAAGTTTGGAAAACTCAGCAGTGGCCACAGGAATGGAAAAGGTCAGTTTTGATTCCAATCCCAAAGAAAGGCAATGCCAAAGAATGCTCAAACTACTGCACAATTGCACTCATCTCACATGCTAGTAAAGTAATGCTCAAAATTCTCCAAGCCAGGCTTCAGCAGTTGGTGAACCGTGAACTTCCTGATGTTCAAGCTGGTTTTAGAAAAGGCAGAGGAACCAGAGATCAAACTGCCACCATCCGCTGGATCGTGGAAAAAGCAAGATAGTTCCAGAAAAAAACATCTATTTCTGCTTTATTGACTATGCCAAAGCCTTTGACTGTGTGGATCACAATAAACTGTGGAAAATTCTGAAACAGATGGGACTACCAGACCACCTGACCTGCCTCTTGAGAAATCTGTATGCAGGTCAGGAAACAACAGTTAGAACTGGACATGGAACAACAGGCTGGTTCCAAATAGGAAAAGGAGTACGTCGAGGCTGTATATTGTCCTCCTGCTTATTTAACTTCTAAGCAGAGTACATCATGAGAAATGCTGGACTGGAAGAAACACAAGCTGGAATCAAGATTGCCGGGAGAAATATCAATAACCTCAGATATGCAGATGACACCACCCTTATGGCAGAAAGTGAAGAGGAGCTAAGAAGCCTCTTGATGAAAGTGAAAGAGGAGAGTGAAAAAGTTGGCTTAAAGCTCAACATTCAGAAAACGAAGATCATGGCATCTGGTCCCATCACTTCATGGGAAATAGATGGAGAAACAGTGGAAACAGTGTCAGACTTTATATTTTGGGGCTCCAAAATCACTGCAGATGGTGACTGCAGCCATGAAATTAAAAGACACTTACTCCTTGGAAGGAAAATTATGACCAACCTAGATAGGTGGGACCACAGCCTTGTCTAACTCAATGAAACCAAGCCATGCCTGTGGGGCAACCCAAGACGGGCGGGTATTGGTGGAGAGGCCTGACAGAATGTGGTCCACTGGAGAAGGGAATGGCAAGCCACTTCAGTATTCTTGCCTTGAGAACCCCATGAACAGTAGGAAAAGGCAAAATGATAGAATACCAAAAAACTCTCCAGGTCATTAGGTGCCCAATATGCTACTGGAGATCAGTGGAGAAATAACTCCAGAAAGAATGAAGGGATGGAGCCAAAGCAAAAACAACACCCAGTTGTGGATGTGACTGGTGATAGAAGCAAGATCCGATGCTGTAAAGAGCAATATTGCATAGGAACCTGGAATGTCAGGTCCATGAATCAAGGCAAATTGGAAGTGGTCAAACAAGAGATGGCAAGGGTGAACGTCAACATTCTAGGAATCAGCGAACTAAAATGAACTGGAATGGGTGAATTTCACTCAGATGACCATTATATCTACTACTGCGGGCAGGAATCCCTCAGAAGAAATGGAGTAGCCATCATGGTAAACAAAAGAGTCTGAAATGCAGTACTTGGATGCAATCTCAATAACGACAGAATTTTCTCTGTTCATCTCCAAGGCAAACAATTCAATATCACAGTTATCCAAGTCTATGCCCCAACCAGTAATGCTGAAGAAACTGAAGTTGAACAGTTTTATGAAGACCTACAAGACCTTTTAGAACTAACACACAAAAGAGATGTCCTTTTCATTACAGGGTACTGGAGTGCAAAAGTAGGAAGTCAAGAAACACCTGGAGTAACAGGCAAATTTGGCCTTGGAATGCGGAATGAAGCAGGGCAAAGACTAATAGAGTTTTGCCAAGAAAATGCACTGGTCATAGCAAACACCCTCTTCCAACAACACAAGAGAAGACTCTACACATGGACATCACCAGATGGTCAACACCGAAATCAGATCGATTATATTCTTTGCAGCCAAAGATGGAGAAGCTCTATACAGTCAACAAAAACAAGACCGGGAGCTGACTGTGGCTCAGATCATGAACTCCCTATTGCCAAATTCAGACTTAAATTGAAGAAAGTAGGGAAAATGACTAGACCATTCAGGTATAACCTAAATCAAATCCCTTATGACTATACAGTGGAAGTGAGAAATAGATTTAAGGGTCTAGATCTGATAGATAGAGTGCCTGATGAACTATGGAATGAGGTTCATGACATTGTACAGGAGACAGGGATCAAGACCATCCCCATGGAAAACAAATGAAAAAGAGCAAAATGGCTGTCTGGCGAGGCCTTAAAAATAGCTGTGAAAAGAAGAGAGGCGAAAAGCAAAGGAGAAAAGGAAAGATATAAGCATCTGAATGCAGAGTTCCAAAGAATAGCAAGAAGAGATAAGAAAGCTTTCTTCAGTGATCAATGCAAAGAAATAGAGGAAAAGAACAGAATGGGAAAGACTAGAGATCTCTTCAAGAAAATTAGAGATACCAAGGGAACATTTCATGCAAAGATGGGCTCGATAAAGGACAGAAATGGTCTGGAAAAAACAGAAGCAGAAGATATTAGAACCAGACATCTTGGAATGTGAAGTCAAGTGGGCCTTAGAAAGCATCACTATGAACAAAGCTAGGGGAGGTGATGGAATTCCAGTGGAGCTGTTTCAAATCCTGAAAGACGATGCTGTGAAAGTGCTGCACTCAATAGGCCAGCAAGTTTGGAAAACTCAGCAGTGGCCACAGGAATGGAAAAGGTCAGTTTTCATTCCAACCCCAAAGAAAGGCAATGCCAAAGAATGCTCAAACTACCGCACAATTGCATTCATCTCACATGCTAGTAAAGTAATGCTCAAAATTCTCCAAGCCAGGCTTCAACAATATATGAACCGTGAACTCCCTGATGTTCAAGCTGGTTTTAGAAAAAGCGGAGGAACCAGAGATCAAATTGCCAACATCCGCTGGATCGTGGAAAAAACAAGAGAGTTCCAGAAAAAACATCTATTTCTGCTTTATTGACTATGCCAAAGCCATTGACTGTGTGGATCACAATAAACTGTGGAAAATTCTGAAACAGATGGGAATATCAGACCACCTGACCTGCCTCTTGAGAAATCTGTATGCAGGTCAGGAAACAACAGTTAGAACTGGACATGGAACAACAGGCTGGTTCCAAATAGGAAAAGGAGTACGTCGAGGCTGTATATTGTCCTCCTGCTTATTTAACTTCTATGCAGAGTACATCATGAGAAATGCTGGACTGGAAGAAACACAAGCTGGAATCAAGATTGCTGGGAGAAATATCAATAACCTCAGATATGCAGATGATACCACCCTTATGGCAGAAAGTGAAGAGGAGCTAAGAAGCCTCTTGATGAAAGTGAAAGAGGAGAGTGAAAAAGTTGGCTTAAAGCTCAACATTCAGAAAACGAAGATCATGGCATCTGGTCCCATCACTTCATGGGAAATAGATGGGGAAACAGTGGAAACAGTGTCAGACTTTATATTTTGGGGCTCCAAAATCACTGCAGATGGTGACTGCAGCCATGAAATTAAAAGATGCTTACTCCTTGGAAGAAAAGTTATGACCAACCTAGATAGCATATTCAAAAGCAGAGACATTACTTTGCCGACTAAGGTCTGCCTAGTCAATGCTACGGTTTTTCCTGTGGTCATGTATGGATGTGAGAGTTGGACTGTGAAGAAGGCTGAGCGCCAAAGAATTGATGTGTTTGAACTGTGGTGTTGGAGAAGACTCTTGAGGGTCCCTTGGACTGCAAGCAGATCTAACCAGTCCATTCTGAAGGAGATCAACCCTGGGATTTTTTTGGAAGGACTGATGCTAAAGCTGAAACTCCAGTACTTTGGCCACCTCATGCGGACAGTTGACTCATTGGAAAAGAGTTTGATGCTGGGAGAGATTGGGGACAGGAGGAGAAAGGGATGACCCAGGATTAGATAGCTGGATGGCATCATGGACTCGATGGACGTGAGTCTGAGTGAACTCCGGGAGTTGGTCATGGACAGGGAGGCCTGGCGTGCTGCGATTCATGGGGTCGCAAAGAGTCTGAGACGACTGAGTGACTGAACTGAACTGAACCTAGACAGCATATTCAAAAACAGAGACATTTCTTTGCCAACAAAGGTTCATCTAGTCAAGGCTATGGTTTTTCCAGTGGTCATGTATGGATGTGAGAATTGGACTGTGAAGAAAGCTAAGCACTGAAGAATTGATGTGTTTGAAGATTGTGGTGTTGGAGAAGACTCTTGAGAGTCCCATGGACTGCAAGGAGATCCAACCAGTCCATTCTAAAGGAGATCGGTCCTGGGTGTTCTTTGGAAGGACTGATGCTAAAGCTGAAACTTCAGTACTTTGGCCACCTCATGCGAAGAGTTGACTCATTGGAAAAGCCTCTGATGCTAAGAGGGATTGGGGGCAGGAGGAGAAGGGGACAACAGAGTATGAGATGGCTGGATGGCATCACCGACTCGATGGACATGAGTTTGAGTGAACTCTGGTAGCTGGTGATGGACAGGGAGGTCTGGCGTGCTGCAATTCATGAGTTCGCAAAGAGTGGGACATGACTGAGCGACTGAACTGAACTGAACTGAATAACGAATAAATCTAGAGTGTTTCCAAATATTTGGGAATTAAATACATACTGCTAGCTAACCCATGAGGTTAAAATAAATATTTAAAAATAGAAGATGTTTTGAATTGATTAAGACTCCTGGAGAAGGTAGTGAGAAAAACTTGAGAACAATCGCAGAGTGCCAGTTCATGTATTTAGAGCATTTGTTATGACTTGGGCTGTGGACAAGAATGAGGTCTAGAAAAGCAAACCTGGAAAAGTGATCTTGGATGAGTTTAGAATCTTGAATTTTACAGCAACAAGTATATGTTTATTCTGGAGGTGATCAGAAGTATCGGTTTTAAAAGGAAACATTTCATGGACTTTTGCAACTAATTTGTTAATACCAATAGGCACATTATTGTACCTTGAATGACTAATCAATTTCCATATTAATGTTTTCCATATTTCACCAGTGATTGATATATACATTAGTGTCCGATAGAGGACCCAAATTGAGCTGGTGAAACACGGTAGAGGAAAATCACAGACAAGCCTGCAGGGGTGTTTGTATTACAGGTATTAACTGATATTAGACATGAAACAAAATAAGAATTCAGAAACCTTATCTATAAACTAAGGTAAAATGAATTGCTTGATTGGTAAATCCATTGAAGAAACATAAGAAACATATCTCTCTTATATTAAAGGACCTTTGATTAAGTATATGTTATGATACACTTTCCATATACTAATTGAACATTAATTCAGCACACTTTGTTTGCCAGACAAGATAGATGCCTGGCCCTGTATTATAAGACTTAGCTGTAATAGATTCACAGAAAGAGCTTCTCAACTTATCAGGTTTTTTACTATTGTTTTCTCAGTTAAGAAGCACATTGTGTGCTGTTTAGTATATGAATAATGTTGAACTACTTATTGACTTTCATTGTGTCTAGAACGTTACAAGGAATGAATTAGCATCAGGAGGATTATGCTGAGTGTTTATCCAGACTATGAATGTCTAATATCAAAAAGTTAAAATAAATACAGCAGGCACCATCATTTCATTTCAGAGGTCAAGTGATGGAAAAAGTTCTTACCATAACTTTCTTCCAAAGATGACAAATATAACTCATCTTTCTTCTTAAGTCAATGTGGAATCTCTCCATCACCATCACTGTTCTGTCTATCCTACTGAGAGGCAATTCAGTTATAAATAGTAGAGATAAAAATGTACAAAAAAAAAAAAAAGCCTCTGCTTTTACAGAATAAGTAAAATCATGGGTAAATATATATTTTGAAACATCCCTGCCAACATAACCCAAATACATATTAAAGAATCTTATTTGTATATTGTCAGCATAGGAACATAGCTTATTAAAAGGTTTAAAATCTTGTTGATCTTTCTTTGAAACAAATGTAGAGCAGATATTATATTATTAAGTGCCTTAATTCTAGAAATAATCTGATTTGTATGTACTTCTGCCTTGCAATTCACCAAATACCTATTGCCCGAGGAAGCACATTCTCATAACAGGCTAACACTTGGGGGGTTCTCTGCATGTTAGCAGTGCTGCTGCAGCTGGAAACTGAGCAGTCACCATATTAGGGTCAGTACAGAATTTTTTTCCATTCTACGTAATTTCCCTTCACAGTGTAAAAGAAAAAACTCAGTATTTCAATGAACCTGATATTCTTGCCAAACTGACTCCTTCTTTTTAAAAAATCAAACGGGGCTTAACTTTGTGGTTAAATTATAGGAAACATCGTCATTCATAAGAGCTTCCCCGGTGGCTCAGACAGTAAAGCGTCTGCCTACAACGCGGAAGACCCAGGTTCGATCCCTGGGTCGGGAAGACCCTCTGGAGAAGGAAATGGCACCCCACTCCAGTACTCTTGCCTGGAACATCCCATGGACGGAGGAGCCTGGAAGGCTACAGTCTATGGGGTCGCAAAGAGTCGGACATGACTGAGCGACTTCACTCATAGTCATTCACCAGCAGAAAACATAAAAACTCTGCTAGGATATTTTGAGTTTGAAGTTCTTATTGGCTCCACTGTGATTTCCAAGAAGCTGACCTATGAAGACACAGCATAAAAGGAGTGGTCAGCCAGTATACTCATGGACCTCTGTGCTAGAAACAGCAGGGAGAACTCCTCACCCTCTGCCTTCCTGCACCACATGGCCTTCATCCACCCAGTTCACCACAGCACAGAGAATGATGACCTTTTTTAGATTCCACATGTGTCAGTTTGAATTATGTTTTTCTCTGGATAGATTCCCAGGAATGGAATTGCTGGATCATATGGTAGTTCTGGGCTTCCTAGGTGGCTCAGTGGTTAAAAAACAAAACAACCACAACAAAACAACCTCACCTGTCAATGCAGGAAGCACAAGAGACAAAGGTTTGACCCAGGTTTGGGAAGCCCCCCAGGTTGGGAAGATCTCCTGGTAAAGGAAATGGCAACCCGCTCCAGTATTCTTGCCTGGGAAAATCTCATGAACGGAGGAGCTGGACAGGCTAGAGTCCCAGGGGTCGTGAAGAGGCAGGCAAGACCGAATGGACACGCACTCACTCACAGCAGCTCTATTTTCAGTTCTAAAGGGACCTCCATACTGTTCTCCACAGTAGCTTCAGCAGCCTACATTCCCATCTATTTACAAAACAGAAAGAGTCACAGAAGTGGGAAAGGAAGAGAGGGGTAAACCGGGAGATTGGGACTCACATATACACACTACTGTCTAAAATAGATAACTAGTAAGAACCTACTGCATAGCACAGGCAACTCTACTCAGTACTTTGTAGTGGCCAAATGGGAACAGACTCTAAAAAAAGAGTGGATATATGATATGTATAACTGGTTTACTTTGCCATGCAGCCGAAGCTAATACAATATTACAAATCAACTCTAACTCCAATAAAAATTAATTTTTAAAATTGCCTTTAGTTCCCTCCTCTTTCATCCTGTCTTCCTCTCTGTGGTAACTTTCTACTTCAAACACAGTTTTCATTGCTCACCTTGCTGTTGGAATACCTAACAGCAAGCACCAATGACTCATAACATTAGATTTGGCCAGTGCACATGTTCCTAAACCTTCAGGTTACTAAATCAGCTCCCAGAAACAGCTTGGATTCACCTCCTTCTGCACCAAAGTGCTTCCTCAAAGCATTGAATGTTTCAGTTCCACACTACACGTAAGCATTTTGTTTATGTTACTAAATCATATTGATTTGTAGATTATACTAAAGTCTTATGTCACAGTATAAATTTCTCTTAAATTATCGGTTATTCAATTTCAGGAAGCATAGTTTGGATGACAAGTTATTTGATCTTTTGTTACTGAATCTAAGTCTAACTGGCTAGCAAATAGATTGACTTGCTTTTAAATAGTCAATCAATCAAATGGTCTTAAGTGTTCTGATGTGTAAAAGTGATGACTCACGTTAATTATGTCCCACTGAATTTGGTTTAAGAAAGTGCTGATGTATAAGTTCTCTCTCGTAAAGCCATGTAGTACACACATCTACTCAATGACCAGTCATCAATTTCAGGAAGTATTAGTTCATTTCAGTAAATTTCAGTTCAGTCTCTCAGTCGTGTCCAACTCTTTATAACCCCATGGACTGCAACACGTGAGGCCTCCCTGTCCATCACCAACTCCCGGAGTCCACCCAAACCCATGTCCATTGAGTCGGTGATGCCATCCAACCATCTCATCCTCTGTCATCCCCTTCTCCTCCTGCCTTCAATCTTTCCCAGCATCAGAGTCTTTTCCAAAGAGTCAGTTCTTCACATCAGATGGCCCAAACATTGGCGCTTCAGCCTCAGTCCTTCAACAGGACTAATTTCCTTTAGGATGGACTGGTTGGATCTCCTTGCAGTCCAAGGGACTCTCAAGAGTCTTCTTCAACACCACAGTTCAAAAGCATCAATTCTTTGGCGCTCAGCTTTCTTTATAGTCCAACTCTCACATCCATACATGACTACTGAAAAAAACTGTAGCTTTGACTAGATGGACCTTTGTTGGCAAGGTAATGTCTTTGCTTTTTAATATGCCATCTAGGTTGGTCATAGCTTTTCTTCCAAGGAGCAAGCATCTTTTATTTTCATGGCTGCAATCACCATCTGCAGTCATTTTGGAGCCCCCCAAAATTAAGTCTGACACTGTTTCCCCATCTATTTACCAGGAAGTGATGCGACCAGATGCCATGATCTTAGTTTTCTGAATGTTGAGCTTTAAGCCAACTTTTTCACTCTCCTCTTTCACTTTCATCAAGAGGCTGTTTAGTTCATCTTCACTTTTTGCTATATCTGAGGTTATTGATATTTCTTCTGGCAATCTTGATTCCAGCTTGTGATTTATCCAGCCCAGCATTTCACATAATGTACTCTGCATATAAGTTAAATAAGCAAGGTGATAATATACAGCCTTGACGTACTCTTTTTCCTATTGGAAACCAGTCTGTTGTTCCATGTCCGGTTCTAACTGTTGCTTCCTGACCTGCATACAGATTTTTCAGGAGACATGTAAGGTGGTCTGGTATTCCCATCTCTTGGAGAATTTTCCACAGTTTGTTGTGATCCACACAGTCAAGGCTTTGGCATAGTTAATAAAACAGAAGTAGATGTTTTTCTTGAACTCTCTTGCTTTTTCGATGATCCAACGGATGTTGGCAATTTGATCTTTGGTTCCTCTGCCCTTTCTAAATCCAGCTTGAACATCTGGAAGTTCACAGTTCATGTACTGTTGAAGCCTGGCTGGGAGAATTTTGAGAATTACTTTGCTAGTGTGCGAGATGAGTGCAACTGTGTGGTAGTTTGAGCATTCTTTGGTGTTGCCTTTCTTTGGGATTGGAATCAAAACTGATGTTTTCCAATCCTGTGGCCACGGCTGAACTTTCCAAATTTGCTGGCATATTGAGTGCAGCACTTTCACAGTATCATCTTTTAGGATTTGAAAGAGCTCAACTGGAATTCCATCACCTCCACTAGCTTTGTTTGTAGTACTAGTTCCATTTGACTTTGCATTCCAGGATGTCTGCCTCTAGGTGAGTGATCACACCATCATGATTATTTGTGTTACGCAGATCTTTTTTGTATAGTTTTTTTGTGTATTCTTGCCACCTCTTCTTAATATCTTCTCCTTTTGTTAGGTCCATACCATTTATGTCCTTTATTGTACCCATCTTGGTATGAAATGTTCCTTTGGTATCTCTAATTTTCTTGAAGAGATCTGTTAGTCTTTCCCATTCTATTATTTTCCTCTGTTTCTTTGCATTGATTGCTGAGGAAGGCTTTCTTATGTCTCCTTGCTATTCTTTGAAACTCTGCATTCAAATGGGTATATCTTTCCTTTTCTCCTTTGCCTTTTGCTTCTCTTCTTTTCACAGCTATTTGTAAGGCCTCCTCAGACAACCATTTTGCCTTTTTGCATTTCTTCTTCTTGGGGATGGTTTGGATCCTTGCCTCCTGTACAGTGTCATGAACCTCCGTACATAGTTCTTTAGGTACTCTGTCTATCAGATCTACTCCCTTGAATCTATTTGTCACTTCCACAAGTGTATAATCGTAAGGGATTTGACTTAGGTCATACCTGAATGGTCTAGTGTTTTTCCTTAATTTCTTCAATATAAGTCTGAATTTAGCAATAAGGAATTTATGATCTGAGCCACAGTCAGCTCCTGGTCTTGTTTTTGCTGACTGTATAGAGTTTCTCCATTTTTGGCTGCAAAGAATATAATCTGATTTCGGTATTGACCATCTGGTGATGTCCATGTGTAGAGTCTTCTCTTGTGTTGTTGGAAAAGGGTGTTTGCTATAACCAATGTGTTCTCTTGGCAAAACTCTGTTAGCCTTTGCCCTGCTTCAAATTTGGCCCCAAGGCCTTATTTGCTGGCTACTACAGATATTTCTTGACTTCCTACCTTTGCAATCTAGTCCTCTGAATTATGAAACATCTTGTTTATGAATGTTAAAACATGGATGATTTTTTGTTGTTGTTCTTCATGCCAAACAGTGCAGTATAGTGGGATAAAATAGTATAACATTTACCAAAAGACTGGATTTCTTTCATAAATTTTACCACAGTTTTTAATATAACTGTATTAATCAGAGTTGAATATGGAAATCAGAAACATGGTAAATATTCTTAGAAAAAATGTGTTTTAAAACATAAATGATGTATTTACAGAATAATTGAGGAGGTTTGAGTAATTGATACAGTCATGTATGGATGAGAGTTGGACTATAAAGAAAGTTGAGCACTGAAGAATTAATGCTTTTGAACTGTGTTGTTGGAGAAGACTCTTGAGGGTCCCTTGGACAGCAAGGAGATCCAATCAGTCCATCCGAAAGGAAATCAGTCCTGAATATTCATTGGAAGGACTGATGCTGAGGCTGAAACTTCAATCCTTTGGCCACCTGATATGAAGAACTGACTCATTGGAAAAGACCCTGATGCTGGGAAAGATTGAAGGCAGGAGGAGAACGGGACGACAGAGTGTGAGATGGTTGGATGGCATCACCCATTCAATGGACAAGAGTTTGAGTAAACTGCAGGAGTCAGTGATGGACAGGGAGGCCTAGTGTGCTGCAGTCCATGGGATTGCATAGAGTCGGACACGACTGAGCGACTGAGCTGAACTGAACTGAACTGAATAATTGATATTAGGGAATCAATGCTTGAAAGCTTGTTTTAAAAGTTACATAATACTGTCTGAGATTATTATCCAGGAACATGGAAGAGGTTTGCACTGGTTCTTAGCAAATATGAAGTCAGTGTGCCTCTCATCATAAATAATCTGTCTCCACAAATGTCTATGGCTTCTTATATTTGTCTCTGGGTAATCTTTATTCTACTTCTGACACAATTCTACTTTGAGTTCTTGTTCATGTGTGCCTGCTCAGTCGCTAGTTGTGTCTGAGTCTTTATGACCCAATGAGCTGCAGCCTGCCAGAATTTTTGGCCAATTTTAAATTATACGCTTGATCACCATGGTCATGGCTGTTTCTACATACATATTAAAAGGGAGAAACAACCAAAGACATAACTATTTGTGGAACACAACAAACGAAAATGTGTGTGTAGTATAGGAGAAATAGTGCTCACTCAGTGCAGTGTTTCTTGTGTTCCTGCATGCATTCAGCCTCTTTTGAGTCAGGTGGAGCCGTATAACTATTTCATGAACTAGAGTTTGTAAGCTGCAGTGGTGAACTTCACTTCAAATCCAGGATTCACGATGCTGGTGTGAGTTCTCTGTACTCCGTTTCTTCTGGCAATTCTGGAGGCCATGTGTCCCCAGTGCTTACACCTCTAGGAAGCCTGCCAGGCAGTTGTCCTAGAGAACTGCTGATCTGCATTGACCTTGGCATCAGCCAAGTGATGTATTAAATCATGGAGGTTTCCAGAAACTCTTTTGTCCCAACGAGACCTGGACTTTGCTGACAAGGTCAATATTACAACTTTCATATCTGCCATCAAGAGGTGTAGTTTTCTACCATCACCATCCATTTTAATGTGCCTTTTGCCCTCAAACATTTAGCCTGAGCCGAATTCTTTACCTAGTATGAGGGAGCAAAACTTCATTTCAGTCTATGTTGGGTTGATACTCTCCCATGAATTGTTACCGTTATAAAGTACCAAGGAGTGCAGAGAAGTACCCAGCCAGTTCCCTGGTTTCCAGATACAGACTTCCTTTTCTTCCTTATGTACTAACAGACTAATCCACTTTGATATCCAGAATCAATAATTCCAGAGAACTCAGTATTTCCTTTTAATCTCAAAATGATGAAATGACAGTTCCAACTTCTGGTTTAATAAGAAAGTTAGCATGTCTCCTGGTGAACGCATTTTTCCCATGAGCATGAAGACCTCTAAACAAGCAGATCATAAAGTCATGGAGAGGAGGTAGTGTTCACAAGTGGATTATTAGTCGTAATTGTGGAAGATTCTAGGTCCATTCCTGCACCTTAGTTCTGCATCCAGGAGGAAGAATAAGAGTGATACATTGATCAACAGTTGACAGCACATTACATACCTTGTGGGCATCGCCCCAGTGTTAATGTGCTGTACGCAAACCGCCGTCATCACTGAGTGTTCCCCAGCCCACTATCCTCTATGGCCATTTATGTACGAGCAATGGGGAATGTGGTCAGCAGGGAATCTCGTGGCTTCCACTAAGGGCCTCCTGAATTTTGCACTGACATGCATCGCTTGATCAAGGCAGGATCGTGTGGGATGACTGGTGGTGAACGAGGCATTCAGAAAGTCCACAGCCAGTCATGCTGTTTGAAGTTCACCCCTGAAAGAAGTTCCCTCCCTCCCTTCCCTCAGATTTGTGGAGTTTATGACTCTGTGCTTGTCACACATGTCAGCATGGCGTACAGGATGACTCACAAACTAGGCTCATTATTTCAATATCATATTCATAAAAGTCTTTCCACCATATCATACGTATGGGTTGAGCGAGAGATCTCAGTGTGGCAGAAGTGGACACAATTGGTCTAGAAATTGGTGAGAAGATGTGATGACTCAAATATACTCATCTATTTTAGCCCAAAGGACTTATCCTCTGAGACATCTGGGTAAATCATCCTCTTTGAAATTACAGAGGCTATTTAAATGGCAATATTGCCATTCTCCATTCATAACCTAAAGAAGATAAGTACTAATGTGCTCCCAAGAAAAATGACTGTCCACCACTTACTGACCTACTTCTTACTAACTTTGTAAAAGATGATTATCTGTGTCTTCATGGGGCCAACATTCCTGGGTGGAGGGTGAATCCCACCTCCTTCTTAAAAAGGTTTGTGTTGTTTCCCCACGTTTTCCTCTTCATTAAATCTTGAACCAGCCTTCTGAGACTCAGGGGAGGCAGAAGCCAAACCTCAGGGGTGGGGAGTTCATAGAGCCAAGAGGGTCAGAAAGGGTGCTGTTCAGTTTCATTAAGTCTGTTCAAATGTTCAGTTTCTCACTTGTTTTCATTCAATGCACTTGACCCTGTGCTTGTGAAATCAACCTTCTATTCTCATGCCTCAACACCTCTACTCACCACATTTGTGAAATGGGAATATGGGAATTCTAGACAAATTGATCTCTAAGCTGCCATGGATGTTCCATGATATGTACTGTAAGATAAAACATAAAAAGCGGAAATTATATGGATTCTAAACAAAAATCTACCCCTTGGTGTTCTTTGTTTAGGTAAGACTATTTCATTCATCCATTTAAAAGTTCATTCATCCATTATTTCCCACCTATTACATGTAATGAACTACTGTTGTTCAGTTGCTATGTCATGTTTGACTGTTTTGTGATCCCTTAGACGTAGTCTGCCAAGCTCTTCTATGGGAATTCCCACGCAAGAATACTGGAGCAGGTTGTCATTTCCTTCTCCAGGGGACCTTCCTGATCCGGGGATGGGACTTGCATGTCCTGCATTGGCAAACAGATTCATTACCACTGAGCCACCAGGGAAGCCTGTAATGAACTATATGTATCAATAGTAGGTTACTTTACCAATTAGTTGTAGTTTGTACACTCTTTTGCTTAGACAACAGTCAAAACATATCTCAGAATTCAGTAAACCATATTTATGGCCGTAAAAGAATTTTAGGAAAAAATAATTCAATTTCAAGATAAATAAAACATCCAAGTGTTAAAGTGGATGCAAACCACTGAAAACACAGTTGATAGAGCTTCCGATTGATAATAGATATCAAGAGGGCTCAAAGAAAGTGAAGCAGAAAATAAAATTACTATTGTTGGATGATGCTGCTTTATATTAATGTAGGCTTCTTTATGTCAAAATCCATATTAAAGAAATGAATTTTTCATGATTTTTTTCAAGAATCTTCATACAACTATTTGTGCTTTCAGTTCAGTTCAGTTCAGTCACTCAGTCGTCTCCGACTCTTTGCGACCCCATGAATTGCAGCACGCCAGACCTCCCTGTCCATCACCATCTCCCGGAGTTCACTCAGACTCACGACCATCGAGTCCGTGATGCCATCCAGCCATCTCATCCTCTGTTGTCCCCTTCTCCTCCTGCCCCCAATCCCTCCTAGCATCAGAGTCTTTTCCAATGAGTCAACTCTTGGCATGAGGTGGCCAAAGTACTGGAGCTTCAGCTTTAGCATCAGTCCTTCCAAAGAAATCCCAGGGTTGATCTCCTTCAGAATGGACTGGTTGGATCTCCTTGCAGTCCAAGGGACCCTCAAGAGTCTTCTCCAACACCACAGTTCAAACACATCAATTCTTTGGCGCTCAGCCTTCTTCACAGTCCAACTCTCACATCCATACATGACCACAGGAAAAACCATAGCCTTGACTAGACGGACCTTAGTCGGCAAAGTAATGCCTCTGCTTTTGAATATACTATCTAGGTTGGTCATAACTTTCCTTCCAAGGAGTAAGCGTCTTTTAATTTCATGGCTGCAGTCACCATCTGCAGTTATTTTGGAGCCCCAAAAAATAAAGTCTGATACTGTTTCCACTGTTTCCCCAGCTATTTGCCATGAAGTAATGGGACCAGATGCCATGATCTTAGTCTTCCGAATGTTGAGCTTTAAGCCAACTTTTTCACTCTCCTCTTTCACTTTCATCAAGAGGCTTTTTAGCTCCTCTTCACTTTCTGCCATAAGGGTGGTGTCATCTGCATATCTGAGGTTATTGATATTTCTCCTGGCAATCTTGATTTCAGCTTGTGTTTCTTCCAGTCCAGCGTTTCTCATGATGTACTCTGCATAGAAGTTAAATAAGCAGGGGGACAATATACAGCCTTGACGTACTCCTTCTCCTATTTGGAGCCAGTCTGTTGTTCCATGTCCAGTTCTAACTGTTGCTTCCTGACCTGCATACAGATTTCTCAAGAGGCAGGTCAGGTGGTCTGATACTCCCATCTCTTTCAGAATTTTCCACAGTTTATTGTGATCCACACAGTCAAAGGCTTTGGCATAGTCAATAAAGCAGAAATAGATGTTTTTTCTGGAACTCTCTTGCTTTTTCCATGATCCAGCGGATGTTGGCAATTTGATCTCTGGTTCCTCTGCGTTTTCGAAAACCAGCTTGAACATCAGGGAGTTCACGGTTCATGTATTGTTGAAGCCTGGCTTGCAGAATTTTGAGCATTAGTTTACTAGCGTGTGAGATGAGTGCAATTGTGCGGTAGTTTGAGCATTCTTTGCCATTGCCTTTTTTTTGGGATTGGAATCAAAACTGACCTTTTCCATTCCTGTGGCCACTGCTGAGTTTTCCAAACTTGCTGGCATATTGAGGGCAGCACTTTATTGAAATATAAATTTCTTTGATAAATGTTTATAAAATTTAGATTAAGTTGGCTATAGCATATTGGACGGAGAAGGCAACGGCACCCCACTCCAGTACTCTTGCCTGGAAAATCCCATGGATGGAGGAGCCTGGTAGGCTGTGGTCCATGGGGTCGCGAAGAGTCAGACAAGACTGAGTGATTTCAATTTTACTTTTCACTTTTACGCATTGAAGAAGGAAATGGCAACCCACTCCAGTGTTCTTGCCTGGAGAATCCCAGGGACAGGGGAGCCTGGTGGGCTGCTGTCTATGGGGTCTCACTGAGTCGGACACGACTGAAGCGATTTAGCAGCAGCAGCAGCAGCAGCAGCATATTGGAAAGAATAAATTCACAACTTTGCACAATATCTAAAATAAAATTTCCTCCCATTTCCTTCACCTCCCTCCTTCACCTCCATTGGTAGGAGATATTCAGTTCCATGTTACAGAAATTAGTCCTCTTATATTCTTGCTCATTTCAAATGTACTGTTAAGAAACTCAACATTCAATAATGAGTTGCATGCTTAAGACCTGAATGTAGATTTATGTGCACATTATATTTAGATGGTCTAATTACACCAAAATCAAGGATTATTGTTTAGCTGGTGTACACAAGGTGCTCAAAATAAAAAATAATAAATAAATTCATTTTAATGAGCATTCCACATGCTATGAGATTCACACATAATTAATCTGTGAGACCCAAAAATCACTTAAAGAGAGATTTTGAGGATTTAAAGGATGTATTTAGCTAACAATCTTATTGTAACTTAAAACTTAGGACTTTGTATAATCAAAATGCTCTGTGTTAGCATAATTTAGAAGCTTAACATTTCTTAAAGATAAAGGTCACCACCACCTTTTTTTCTATTATGTTCTTACATGATTAACAAACTAGTATTTTATTTTATTCCATGGAAATCATTTGGTTTAGGAAATGTATCTTTAATGATGCTTAAAGTTTAGCATTTTTGTTTTTCTTAAAGAGACATTTTTATCGAATAATGCTTACTGATTTTATCAAGAAGTAGGATCAATATTTTCTACTTTTGAATCTGAGTAGACTTTTGTTGTTATCTTGACAAATAAAATATGGCAGAAGTGATGATACATGATTCCTGAGACAAAACCGTATAAATTACACAGATTTGTCCTGTCCCTTTTCTCTCCTGGCTTTTGCGCTAGGACAGCCCTAAGCCAAGGTATAGGAAGTTTAATTATTCTATACCCCTCCATGCTGGAAAACTCGTGTGAGGATTGTACCACATGGACATGGGAAGAGGTACCAAAGAGTTCCACCTGTTCCAGCATTGTGAGTCTTCTGGGCCAATTGATCAGCTACGCTGATGAAGTCTTCAAGA
The DNA here is from genome assembly GCF_023091745.1 of Budorcas taxicolor. NCBI lineage: Eukaryota > Metazoa > Chordata > Mammalia > Artiodactyla > Bovidae > Budorcas > Budorcas taxicolor. Next base: position 150,728,287 of record NC_068920.1, on the reverse strand, counting down.
TGACTGCTACAACATCAAGAGGTGTCACCCCTGCATTCAAGAGAAACTTGAACAATATTAATTGATATTTGTTGTCTTAAATCTCTAAGTTTTGGGGTGATTTATTATACAGTAATAGATGGCCAGAACAAATTTTTAAAATATTCTTGTCTTTACTTGCAATTTCCCTTCATGTATATGTTTTTTTGTTTGTTTTCATTGAAGTATGGTTGATTTATGATACGAGTTCAATCTCTGTGTCTGGAAAATCCCCTGGAGGAGGTCATGGCAACCCACTCCAGTATTCTTGCCTGGAGAATCCCCCATGGACAGAGCAGCCTAGTGGGTGACAGTCCAGGAAGTGGCAGAGTCAGACATCACTAAAGCACGTGAACATGCACATATTATTTCTCAGATTCTTTGTCATTATGGGTTAACAACAAGATATTGAATTTACTTCTCTGTGCTATACAGTAGGTCCTTATTTCTTATCTATTTAAGAAAGATTTTGATACCAGATATGGAATACTGCTATGGGAAAAATCTAAGAATATGGCTACTTCTTCAGGACTAAATGGCAGGCAGAAATAGGAAGAGGCTGCGGAGAAGGCAATGGCACCCCACTCCAGTACTCTTGCCTGGAAAATCCCATGGACGGAGGAGCCTGGTAGGCTGCAGTCCGTGGGGTCGCTAAGAGTCGGACACGGCTGAGCGACTTCACTTTCACTTTTCACTTTCATGCATTGGAGAAGCAAATGGCAACCCACTCCAGTGTTTTTGCCTGGAGAATCCCAGGGACGGGGGAGCCTGGTGAGCTGTCGTCTATGGGGTCGCACAGAGTCGGACACGACTGAAGTCACTTAGCAGCAGCAGCAGCGGCGGCAGCACACACTGTTAGGGCAATCTTGGTATCCTTCTAGAATGCTCTTGGTGATGATTTAAAAGAGGGTTAAAAAAAAAAAGATTTATTGGGAATTGGAAGAGAGGGAAACCTTGCTGTTTAGCAGTGGAAAGTTTTACAGTATTATGACCTGCTTTCATATGGGAAACAAAAAATATACATAGTATATGTATTTACATATCGGAATATATGTGTATATTTCCTAAACATAACCTGATGAAATTCTAATGGTAGCTGTGTACTGTAAATTTTATTGAATTTTACTGCCATCTCACAACAGTTGTGGAAAACAAACATGAATACATGTAACTCCTTGTAAGAATAAGGAACTCGCCATACAGTTAGCATAGTTGGGCCAGGCCCTAAACTCAGATATATCTGACTCTGATGACTACGTGTTGAACATTATAATAGAAATTCTATATGAATCCAAAACATATCCACTAGCCAAAATATTGGAAAAATAATATGTGAACTAAATATTAAGGATTAAAAGAATGATTCATAAAGAGTGTACACATAAATTTTCTTTAAGATCTGTTGGAAATATTGTTCTTGCTTGTGTTCATCAAACAAGTAAATTCTATGGGATGTCCAAAGAGATGTCTCCCACAATTTACCAGGCCCAGAATCTAAAGCAAGAAGTAGCATGCAAATAGCATCTAGAAAATAACCCAACCCCCTTCAGGGTTCCGAGGCCTGAGGCATAAAGAAAACAGTGGAAATAAAATTTCTTGGCAACACATGCATTAATAAAATCACACATTAATAAAATGAGCTACTAACATCAGGTGTTTCTACAAAACTCAGCTGCAACTTCCCAACTGACTCATTTTTTAAAAAAATATTGCTATATCTCACTTCTGTTTATATTTCCTCAAAGGTTTTGACCCCCAAACCTATTCACACACAGAAATGAAATAGCCATATTTTTCCTTGTTTTATTCCTTGTAGTTCTCCAAGTCTCCACAACCTCAATACGTTGTTGTCGTTGTTCAGTCGCTAAGTCGTGTCTGACTCTTTGCAATCTCAGGGACTGGAGCACTCCTGTCCTTCACTATCTCCTGGAATGTGCTCAGACACGTATCCATTGAGCCAGTGATGCCATCCAACCATCTCATCCTCTGTCGCACCCTTCTTCTCCTGCCTTCAATCATTCTCAGCATGAGGGTCTTTTCTAATGAGTCAGCTCCTAGCATCAGGTGGCTGAAGTATTCGAGTTTCAGCTTCAGCATCAGTCCTGCCAATGAATATTCAGGACTGATTTCCTTTAGGATTGGCTTAATCTCTTTGATTAAACGTGACTGTTTTAATCTCCTTGCAGTCCAAAGGACTCTCAAGAGTCTTCTCCAAAACCAGTCTTCTTCAAAAGCATCAGTTCTTTGGCTCTCAGCCTTCTTTATGGTCTAACTCTCACATCCATACTTGACTACTAGAGAAACCATAACTTTGACTAGATGGACCTTTGTTGGCAAAGTAATGTCTCTGCTTTTTAATATGCTCATTAGGCTTGCCATGGCTTTTCTTCCAAGGAGCAAGGGTCTTTTAATTTCATGGCTGCAGTCACCATCTGCAGTGATTTTGGAGCCCTCCCAAAATAAAATCTGTCACTGTTTCTACCTTTTCCCCTTCAATTTGCCATGAAGTGATGGGACCAGATGCCATATGTTAGTAAACCCTCATTTCAGAAAATGCTGGTCAAATGTCTGAATATTGCTGTACTTTCCCAGTTATTGACTTCCCTGTTGGCTCAGATGGTAAAGTGTCTGCATACAGTGCGGGAGACCCGGGTTCAGTCTCTGGGTTGGGAAGATCTTCTGGAGAAGGAAATGGCAACCCACTCCAGTATTCTTGCCTGGAAAATCCCATGGACGGAGGAGCCTGGTGGGATACAGTCCATGGGGTCACAAAGAGTCAGACACAACTGGACGACTTCACTCCATTTCACTCCCAGTTAGACTACATTCAATCAAGAGGTGGCAGTAAGTTTGGAAAATAATGTAGGATGATTAGTAGAAGCAGTCACAAAAAAGTGCTGTGAATTCATGGTAGTTCTTTTAGTGAATAATCTTGTGGAGCTCTGCTCCCCACTGTTAAGAGAGATGAAATAAAACTCAAATCATTAAATTTTCCAAGTGAAACCAAGATCGTCTGAGATCTGAGTAGCCTGCTTTTTACTCTTACCCAGCCAGTATGCTTTATTTTTCTTACCTTTCAATTTCTCCTCTCTTCACAAATCAGAAATGCCGAAACGCTGTTATAGTTTATTATCACTGTATCTGAGAAGAGCAACTTTTTAGCAAGCGCTGAAAATAGCTTTCAAATATCTCTTGGTTTGACAAAACCCTTGAGGCATTTTTGCAATACCTTTGCTTTCTCAATTAAAAAAGATCTGTATTTTAAGGAAAATTTAATGTTTCTGAAGCAGACCTGCCTGACCCAGGAATTGAACCGGGGTCTCCTGCACTGCAGGTGGATTCTTTATCAACTAAGCTATGAGGGAAGCCCTGATTTAACGTATAAGATTAAATAACATTTTGAAGGGACCACTAGTGGAGAAGGCAATGGCAACCCACTCCAGTACTCTTGCCTGGAAAATCCTATTGGTGGAGGAGCCTGGTAGGCTGCAGTCCACGGAGTCGTGAAGAGTTGGACACGACTGAGCGCCTTCACTTTCACTTTTCACTTTCATGCATTGGAGAAGGAAATGGCAACCCACTCCAGTATTCTTGCCTGGAGAATCCCAGGGACGGGGGAGACTGGTGGGCTGCTGTCTATGGGATCGCACAGAGTCAGACACGACTGAAGCGACCTAGCAGCAGCAGCAACAGCAGCAGCAGTAAGGACCGTTAGATCTATGGAGCCCTTTATTTATTTTCTATGAAGACTATTTTTTAATCTTTATACCTTGTTCACTGCCTTGAAGGAAAAGCAACTATGTAGGCTAGCAGATATGCCAACCCTGAAAAATATGAATTTACTTATAATCTGGGAAGACTCTGCTTTGAACCTTGATAGATATAACTAGCAAGGGGAGCCAAGATATAGGGCTTAATAACTCTAGACTTTAAAGAAAATAATACCAAATAATTTCTATTTATAAGTTTATATTAGCAGGAAGCCGTCACTAGTCACAACATATATTTGGCCTTTGATGCAACTGGAAATAATTTGAAAGGCTGTCTTTCAGTTCTCATGGAGCACAAAGTATTCAAGGTGTCCACATTTCCCAGTATGGACAGGTCTCACCACCAGTGTGAGAAAATATTCTTATTATACCAAGCAGGGAAGTCCATACATATCTCTCATTCCTCTTCCCCAACAATCACTCATTGTTCTAAACTTAAACAAAAATTTCCGCTATTTTTTCTCAGGATGAGCAGAATATGTATAATCTCAGGCAGAAGTGTAAATGGAGGTCCCCAAATCTCAACAGAGCATGTCAGCCAGGGGAGCAAGAGAATCTGTCTCACGTCATCACAGGCAACTCTAGCACAGCAAGAACCCAGCAGACTTAAATCCAGGAGTGGATTCCCATACTGATCTTGACTCCAACTAGCTGTGGTTTCACTTTCATGAAATCAAATGAAATGCACACATGGCAAAATCTATTCTAAAATTCAAAGCTTACCATTCAAAAGAAGAGTGAAGAAAAATAAATACAAGGAGTATCAGGTGAACCCTGTAAATTGACAGGCAGGAAGTGGAGGCTGTTGGTCCCATCTGTGCAGGTGAGTGAGTGAGTCAGGGATGGTGTGACGTAGGTACCCAGAGTGAGGGGGCACACCTGTGGCATCGTCCTGTCCCATACTTACCCCATAACTACAGACCTATTGGAAGATAGTTAGTTACTAGTGAAGTTTTCACCAGAATCCAGCCTTTCTGATTTCGAAGCCTGTATCTTGTACACTACTTCATTCTAATGCTTGATTAGGAATGCCCATTAGGTTTAAATATGTTTTAAACTTGGTAAACAGTAAACCTTCAGCTAATGCTTGAACAAATTTTTCAGTCTCTAGTAGAGTATTTTACAAACATAAGCAGCAGGGATAAGGCTTTGAAAAAAGCTCGTTTCAAAAACAACTGCCTAAAAATAATTTAAGTGAGGTCCTGTGACATTAGGAATTAAAAATTTCTTGAAAATAATCTGTACAGTTTAGACCAATAGCACTGAATTAAGAAAGCAGTGTTTTTCCAGTCAGCAGTGTTTTATTTAATAGCTACAACTCTGTATAAGCTCAGTTGACAAATCTGGATAGCATAACTTTCTCCTAGAAGTTTTAATATATAACTCTAATATATATACATTATATATAATGTGTATGTATATATATATAAATCTTATATATGTGCATCATTTCTGAAAGGACTATATTTAGAAGCTCAAAGATAGAAGAATCTCATTGGAGAGACTTCTTACGTTATAGGGAGGAAAAGGGAACGTAGACTAAGATTAGGCATATACTTTGAATTTCTACCAAAATGAACACAATAAACACCATATATGTTTTATAGTTTGCTTCATTTAATAATGTATTTTACTTATTTTATATTTACAAATGTATTATAATTACCAAAATAAAACATAGATATTGCTGTTGTTTAGTCACTAGGTAGTGTCTGACCCTTTTGTGACGTCATGGAGTGTACTCCACCAGGCTCCTCTGTCCATTAGATTTCCCAGGCAAGAATACTGGAGTGGGTTGGCCGTTCCTTCTCCAGGGGATCTTCCCCATCCAAGGATGTAACCAACGTCCCCTGCATTGAAAGGCAGATTCTTCACCACTGAGCCACCAGGTAAGCTTAGATTTAGGCTTATACATATGCTTTATAAAATTTACTAAATTACACTTCAATAAAAATTAACCCCATTCAGAGTACACATTCCAACTTCAAACAATGACTTTTAAAATAAGTGACATAAAAATTCGTCAACATACTTCAGGCTCTCGTGGAGGGCTTTTTAAATCTAAATTTCTGTCCCCTCCACCCAAGATTCTGATGCAGTCAGTGCAAGGCCAGGCTCAGTGATTGCATTTCCAGCAAGTTTCCAGATGATGCTATATTGTTGGTCCAAGAAGCACATTTGAAGAATTTCAGCTTTAAAATATAAACTCAGAAGCTTAACAGCAGACTTCTGAATAGCATATGTTACATGTGAAATAATTAACATTATAAAATAGTTATAATAACAATAATAATATAGGTGTCACCTACTAAAATCCTCCTGCTGCTGCTAAGCTGCTAAGTCACTTCAGTTGCGTCTGATTCTGTGTGACCCCATAGACGCCAGCCCACCAGGCTCCCCTGTCCCTGGAATTCTCCAGGCAAGAACACTGGAGTGGGTTGCCATTTCCTCCTCCAATGCATGAAAGTGAAAAGTGAAAGTGAAGTCGCTCAGTCGTGTCCAACTCTTCACGACCCCATGGACTGCAGCCTACCTCCTAGTGAGGATCTTATGAGAATATTGGAAATGTACATGTTTATGCTGGGAATAAGAAAGGCTGGAAACTCATAGGGCAAGCATTCAGTGCAGAAAGTAAGGAAAATAGCAATAGAGCAAACTCAGAGATGTAGGAGAAAGGAAGTAATAAGCATGAAAGCAGAGATTCATAAAATAGAAAACAAAGATGTAATTCAGAGGATTCACAATACTGGGTTAGTTGTTTTGAAAGTGTAATAAAATTGACAAACCTCTATCAAGGCCAGTCAAAAAAAGAAAAGAGGAAATGTTCAAGCATGTAATATTATAAGTGAAAAGAAATTATCACTATGTGTAATAAAGATTAAAAAGATAATGTATCTGAAACTGCATGCATATATTTTCTTGAAAAATCCTCAGGTACTTACTGAGGTTCCTAATGCAGATGTGAAATAAAAATGAAAACTTTATTTGAACAGAAAAATACTGTATTAAGTTCTACATGCTGATTTATCGTGGCATGTACTTCTAAGCAGACTTCTTTGCTGAATTGTTGAAATGCATTATATACCCTACAAATAAATTGCTTTGCACTACTATATGAGAAAAGTTAAAGTATTATCATGGAATATTGGATGTACATAGACGTAAAGAGAATTTCCTGTCATTTCTAAAATCAGATATAGTAATAGCCTTTATCCAAATTGTTACTTTAAAAGCCTATCTAAAAGTTTCTCCCAATGAGCTCAATCGTTTTCATGATCATAATTTAACTCTGAGCATCACATCATGTATTAAAACAAGATTCTCAGCAGCAAATGTGACAAGGCTTAATTTTAAAATATCTCATTAATTTGCAGTAATGAGATATAATGAATATTTATGGAAGGTTTTATCTGTACCTATTAATTTGCCACAATGTGTCACAGAGAAACCAATCCTCTAAGCTGAAACCAAGAAACAACAAAGTGAAAAGCATATAAAATAATGCCTTATAACCACCTCTTGAGATTGCAGCACTGTGTAAAAGATAATATGTTTCCTGCAAATGAAAGTTTACTGTATAATTCACTGAATACAGTGCAGGGAACTAAGTCATTTTCTCTGCACTCACAGTTTATTACTTTTAAATATCTTTGCTCTCTTCTTCCTCTCCCACTTCACCTATAAGGAGGGAAAACAATGACTTTCTTCAGCAGAAAGTAATTGTTTTTGCTTCTAGACATTGGATTAAAGATCATTTGTATTTCAGATCTGAGAAAAGGGCGTGTCTGCAAAGCATCAGCATGTTCTACTGAAAGGTCTAGTTCGCTGCCAGTCGCTCAATGGGCGGAGAGTGTCTGCTGGGGTCACGGCGCCTTCTTGGTGGCGGCAGCACCACGAACGGTCACTGGGCAGTGGTCACTGGGCAGTGGTCACTGGGCAGTGGTCACTGGGCAGTGGTCACTGGGCAGCCTTCATGTGCGTGTCCTCCAGGGCACCTTCATTTGCCTCAAAGGAGCACATGAGATTGCTTTCTCCCACCAGTGTACTACAGAAAAGCAAACTTCAACAAGCTGAGCATCTGAAAATGTTCCTGATTGATGAGCCATGAAGCTAATTCCTTCTTATATGCCAAGGTCTTAAACCCGTTACCAGTTTCAAACAGACTAAGAGTTCAGTCCTATTCAACTTAACCATCCCCTCAAGTGCTGTGTTCGTGCTGTAAGTAATCATTGGGGTCAGGGTCAGAGGACTCAAAAGTCTGTACCAAAAAGTTGTAAAATTGTGATCTGCAGGGCTTAAACTTCTTGTTATAATGGGGACATTTTCAAGCAAGTCACAGAGATCTGAACTACCCATGGCAAAGCAGGGATACATTCTCAGTAATTATTAATTGTGCAAAATAAGGACCTGTATGTTCACTTACTTTTGTTTCTGTTCAGGAAAAATTACATCATTTGGAAGGGTCTTAGTGTCTGTTTTCAAATATGAAGAGAGTAGGGTTAAAGCTTTTTAATTTTTCAGGATGAAAATATATCTTTCATTGCAAGGTTGAAAATATAACAAAAAAGATAATTATAATGGTTAAAAAAAACAAGGTTGAAATATAAAAATAAAATAAAATGTGTAAAACTACTGTGATAGAAATATAAATGTATCTGGAAAACCACAAGAATAAGCTAGAACAAATGGCAAGCTATCTCATATAACACTTTCAGTGTCAAAGAGAAAAACATACAGACTTAACATCAGAGAAGTTAAGAAAATATCCTGAAATATTAAATTAGAATTGAAATATGACTATAAGCTCAGGTTCTTTCATAAAATGTAACTTTCTAGTTCTATCATAGGACCTAGAAGAAATAAACCTTTGAAGTAGTGGGAACCAATGGAATCTAAATAGTTGTTTCCAAATACCATTTTCCAACAAAGGAAGTAAGAAGCACTTGGAACAATTCTAGGGCAAGGAAAGGCAATGATAGTCTAAAACGACTTGTGCCAGAAAGCAACAAGGGCCCCAAGACCAAGGAGGGTATGTGTAGAAGACAGAGACGTTATTCTGAGATTGCTCTTATTGGCCAAATATGGGATAATTACAGCATAAAAATGAACACTCACTGTGGTTTATCATACCACACTGAATCAATAAAAATCCATGTGTCCATAGCGATGTGAGATTGGTGTGGGTGGAGGGGGCACATTGTTTGGCCTCATTATTGGTGACAACTAAATGTTTTCCCTGCTTTTTTAGGCAGGCTCACAGTGATTCATTCTCAGTTCATGGGGGAAAGTCTCTGTTTTCACAAAGAACAATTCAACAAATGTGGAAGGAATTAGAAAACACCATGTTTCAACCAAGAAGAAAATAATTGACTCAGTCAAGGACCATCAATCATTAATGGATGCTAGTCATACAGTGAAGGTTTGTTGAGGAGGATACTTCCAAAGTGCTGAGGTTAGTCCCAGAATCACTTGTCAATTGAAAAGCAAGAAGAAACAAAAGCAAACAGCAACGGAGCAACGCAATTTAGATCAGTTTATCAAGCTTCAATTCAGTTCAGTCACTCAGTCATATCTGACTCTTTGCGACTCCATAGACCACAGCACGCCAGGCTTCCCCGTCCATCACCGACTCCCAGAGTTTACTCAAACTCATATCCATCAAGTCGGTGATGCCATCCAACCATTCATCTACTGTCATCCCCTTCTCCTCCTGCCTTCAATCTTTCCCAGCATCAGGGTCTTTTCTAATGAGTCAGCTCTTTGCATCCGTCCTTCCAATGAATATTCAGGACTGATCTCCTTTAGGATGGACTGGTTTGTTCTTGCAGTCCAAGGGACTCTCAAGAGTCTTCTCCAGCACCACAGTTCAAAGGCATCAATTTTTTGGCACTCAGCTTTCTTCATAGTCCAATTCTCACATCCGTACATGACTACTGGAAAAACCATAGCTTTGACTAGATGAACTTTGTTGGCAAAGTAATGTCTTTTATCAAGCTTAGCATAGCAAATCGTGAGACCTCGAAAAACAAGTGCCCTGAAATGCGGTACAATTTCACATACACAGCATTTTGTGCTTACAGCAGTAGTTTCCTAGAGCTGCCTTGACAAAATGCCATCAACAGGTGCCTGGAATCTAGGTGCTGGCAAGGACTGGACCCTCTGACACCTGTCAGATAATTCTTTCTTCTCTCTTCCTGGCTCTGGTGGCTACTGCCTTTCTCGGTATCCCCTGGTTTGCAGCTCCCTCTGTCCAATTTCTGTCTTCAGTATCACATCGCTTTCCCTGTGTGTCTTTGTCAAGCAAAATAAGCCATAATGATAAATAAAGATGGGGGATATTCTAGGTTTATTCGCTAAAGAGAAATAAAAATCAAATGCTACAAATGAAATTTAGTTGGACACTTGTTTATAAATATTAAAATAGGCATGAAATATAATTTCATATAATTAGGAACACTTGAATAGGTCTGGATATTGTACATTGTAAAATAATTATTCCTGGTATCCCATGATTTAAGATTCAAGTTGATGTTTGGCAGAAAGCAACAAAATTCTATAAAGCAAATATCCATCAGTTAAGCTATAAATAAACTTTTAAAAAGAATGATAATGGAGTTACTGTGAGCCACTATTTTATTTTTAGATCTGGACTGTCAACAATTTCAAATGATTCAGCAGAAAAAAAAAAAAAACTATAAATAGATCAATAGATAGAACAGATGTGGCCAAATATTTGAGTCTAAGTCATAGACATCTTTCCTTTCTGTTCATTGGACTCTTTCCTCAACTGTTCTTGATGTTTGAAAATTTCAAAATGTAAAGTTGGAGAAAAGAACTGTTACTAATAATTTTCATTTTAATGCCTGCAAGATAGACTTACACTGCATGTAAGGTGACCGTGACTGTGACCGAGGGGAAGCACTTCTTCTGTATCATTACTATTCCTAAGGACTGTTCCTGGAGAAGGGGCAGACCACACGCCCCTAGAGGTTCTCTCTTGTCCTCTCCTATCCGACAGCCAGCTGCCCTGCTGACCACCAAGCACATCTAAACTCAGGTTCAGAAATTATAATTGTCTGAGATGACATTCTGTCTTACTCATTAAAGCCAGTTTTAATAAATAACTCATAGAATTTTTTTAAAAAATACAACTGTAAATGTAGGAAAACATTATGGAATTTGTTGTTTAAGGATTATGAAATAATTTAAGACAAACATGTTTATGCGTTTCATGTGTTTGTATATTTAAAGTGAAGAAAAATGGATCTATTAGATTTTAACCTCCTGCTGTTTGAAACCTAATTTATTATTTAATTTTAATAATTTAGAATGAGGTTGATACGCTTTTTCATGGAAGATAAATTTGAAACAGAGAATTTAAGTAATATGCCAAAAATTAACCATCTAGGAAATAGTAACAGAGGTGACTCTGAAATCCTGAACTCTCTGGTTCTGGAGTTCAGTAGTGATGAAGGCTTGTCAAAAGCCAAGACAGGCCAAAAGATAGGCCTCTTGTGCCAAATAGCTAAGCAGTGAATGCAAAGGAAAAGTTCTTGAAGGAAATGAAAAGTGCTACTTCAGTGAACACAGGGATGGTAAGAAAGCAAACCAAATGTATTACTGATATGAGCAAATTTGAGTGTCCTGGATGGAACATCAAACCAGACACAACATTCCCTTAAGCCAAAGCCTCATCCGGAGCAAGGCCTTTGGTTCAGTTCGCTTCAGTTCAGTTGCCCAGTCGTGTCCGACTCTTTGCGACCACATGGACTGCAGCACGCCAGGCCTCCCTGTCCATCACCAACTCCTGGAGTTTATCCAGACTCAATGTCCATTGAGTTGGTGATGCCATGCAATGACCTCATGCTCTGTCATTCCCTTCACCTCCTGCCTTCAATCTTTCCCAGCATCAGGGTCTTTTCAAACGTCATCTCTGCATGAGGTGGCCAAAGTATTGGAGTTTCAACTTCAACATCAGTCCTTCCAGTGAACACCCAGGGCTGATCTCCTTTAGGATGGACTGGTTGGATCTCCTTGCAGTTCAAGGGACTCTCAAGAGTCTTCTCCAACACCACAGTTCAAAAGCATCAATTCTTCGGTGCTCAGCTTTCCTTATAATCCAATTCTCACATTCATACATGACTACTTAAAAAACCATAACCTTGATGAGACAGACCTTTGAGGGCAAAGTAATGTCTCTACTTTTTAATATGTGTGCTAGGTTGGTCATAACTTTCCTTCAAAGAAGTAAGCGTCTTTTAATTTGATAGCTGCAATCACCATGTGCAGTGATTTTGGAGCCCCCCAAAATAAAGTCTGATACTGTTTCCGCTCTTTCCCCATCTATTTGTCATGAAGCGATGAGACCAGATGCCATGATCTTAGTTTTCTGAATGTTGAGTTTTAAGCAACTTTTTCACTCTCCTCTTTCACTTTCATCAAGAGGTTTTTTTAGTTTTTCTTCACTTTGTGCCATAGGGTGGTGTCATCTGTATATCTGAGGTTATTTACATTTCTCCCGGCAATCTTGATTCCAACTTGTGCTTCATCCAGCCCAGCATTTCTTGTGATGTACTCTGCATATAAGTTAAATAAGCAGGGTGACAACATACAGCCTTGATGTACTCCTTGTCCTATTTGGAGCCAGTCTGTTGTTCTATGTCCAGTTCTAACTATTGCCTCCTGACCTGCATACAGGTTTCTCAAGAGGCAGGTCAGGGGGTCTGGCATTCCCATCTCCTTCAGAATTTTGACTGTGATCCACACAGTCAAAGGCTTTGGCATAGTCAATAAAGCAGAAATAGATGTTTTTCTGGAACTCTCTTGCTTTTTTGATGATCCAGTGGATATTCACAATATGATCTCTGATTCCTCTGCCCTTTCTAAAACTAACTTGAACATCTGGAATTTCGTGGTTCACGTATTGTTGAAGCCTGGCTTGGAGAATTTTGAGTAAGGCCTTAACTCTCTTCAATTCCATGAAGGCTGAGAGGTGAGGAAACTGCAGGAAAAATTAAAAAGACATTTTAAGCTAGCAGAGGGTGGTTCATAAGGTTTAAGGGAAAAATGTGTCTTTACAACATCAAAGTACGAAGTGAAACAGCAAATGCTGATATAAAAGCTGCAGGAAGTTACCCAGAAAATTCTACTAAGGTAATTTAAAAAAGTGGCTACTCCAAACAACAGGGCTTCTCAGGTGGCGCTAATGGTAAACAATCCGCCTGCCAATACAGGAGATGCAAGAGACACAGTTTTGGTCCCTGGGATGCGGAAGATCCCCTGGAGAAGGGAATGGCTACCCACTGCAGTATTTTCGCCTGGAGAATCCCGTGGACAGAGGAGCCTGGTGGGCTTCAGTCCATGGGGTTTCAAAATGTCGGACACAACTGAGCAACTAGGGACAGAACGCATACGCTGAACACCAGATTTCCAATGGTTCAGCTCTAAAGGATCACCCTCTGCTAAGCTAAGCAGCTCAAACTCTGTTGAAATCTATGAGATGGGAGGACATGTTTTCACAGAATGAACATCACACAATGTTTTACCCTTATTTTTACTTCTTTTGCTTTTATTTATTCCCATGATCTCACACAGCTTGTGTGAGGTCTATTGTTCCCACTGCAGTATAATGTCATGCAGTTGTATCCTTTTACCGTTTCCTATTTGTCTGTTGTCATGGACACATTAGATATATAGTAGTGGATACAATGAATGTCACTCCAAAACACACAGTAAAACTGACCATAAAAGCAAAAGTAATCTCATTGTTCTGAGCTCTGGCCAGAGGGTACAGCCTGTCTTGCAGGCAGCGTTGCCACGTGGGTGATGCTTATAGTGAGTGATGAGGTAAAGAATTACAGACCAAGGAACTTCTCCGAAAAGCAGTGCCCTTTGCTTTGGCAGAAAACAGATGAAGTAAAAGGCAAGGAGGATTATTACAGTTGAGTGGTCCAATGACAGAAGACATTGCTTTTTCAATTCATTTTGTAATCAAGAGTCCTGAGGCCAGTCACTGCTTTGTTTCCCAGATATGAAGGTCTCCTTTGGCTGACAAGCTACCTATAATCAGTTTAGTTCAGTTCAGTCACTCAGTTGTGTCCGATTCTTGGCGACCCCTTGAGCTGCAGCACGCCAGGCCTCCCTGTCCATCACCAACTCCCAGAGCCTACCCAAACTCATGTCCACTGAATCAGTGATGCCATCCAACCATCTCATCCTCTGTCATCCCCTTCTCCTCCTGCCTTCAATCTTTCCCAGCATAAGGGTCTTTCCCAATGAATCGGTTCTTTGCATCAGGTGGCCAAAGTATTGGAGTTTCAGCTTCAGCATCAGTCCTTCCAATGAATATTCAAGGTTGATTTCGTTTAGGACTGCTGTCCAATGGACTCTCAAGAGTCTTCTCCAGTACCACAGTTCAAGAGCATCAGTTCTTCAGCTCTGAGCCTTCTTTATGATTCAACTCTCACATCTGTACATGACTACTAGAAAAACCATGACTACTGAAAAGACCTTGACTTTAAGGACCTTTGTTGGCCAAGTGATATCTCTGCTTTTTCATATGCTTTTTGGATTTGGCATAGCTTTTCTTCCAAGGAGCAAGTGTATTAATTTTATGGCAGCAATCATCTGCAGTGATTTTGGAGCCCCAAAAAGTAAAGCCTGTCCCTGTTTGCCTTTTTTTTCCCATCTATTTGCCATGAAGTAATGGGACCTGACGCCATGATTTTGGTTTTTTGAATGTTGAATTTTAAGCCAGCTTTTTCACTCCCCTCTTTCACCTTCATCAAGAGACTCTTTAGTTTCTCTTCACTTTCTGCCATCTGCTTGCAGTCCAGGGACTTTAAAAATATAGATAGATAGATATCCTATTGTATCTCATTGATTCTGTTTCTCTGGAGAAGCCTGACCAACACATCACATTTCCTATTTGGTTAAAGGAACTGAACAGAGAAGTATTCATGACAAGCATATTTAGACAGAACCCTCTCCCGTAGGATGCCAGAGGTGGAGATTTTGTGTTTGTTTCTGACTCACAGGAGAAAAGTTCATCAAAGCTGGTCCTGTTCAGGGACTCCTTCCTTCAGTGCTCGCATTTCCACTTGCACAGCCAGCCTCCTTGTCTGTGTCCGCTACTCCACCATCCTTGGAGAGTGAAAGCACCTGAGCAGCGCAAGGTGGGCAACTACGGGTGGAGGTGAGCAGACAGCATTCTGGGAGTGCTTCTTTGAAGTGGGTGCTGCATGCTGGAACCAGCCTGCTATGAGTCAAAGTTACCAAGAATTTTTCTTTTGTTCAAACTTTAAAATTTTTTTTTGTATTGGGGGGTTTCCCAGGTGGTACTAGTAGAAAAATTCGCTGCCAATGTAGGAAGTGTAAGAGATGCTGGTTCCATCTTTGGGTTAGGAAGGTCCTCTGGAGGAGGGCATGGCAACACACTGCAGTATTCTTGTCTGGAGAATGCCATGGATGGAGGAACCTGGTGGGCTTACAGTCCATGGGGTCACAAGGAGTTGGACACGACTGAAGCGATTTAGCATACACATAGCCAATTAACAGTTATGTGGTTGTTTCAGGTGAATAGTGAAGCGACTCAGCCATGCATACACACGCATCCATTCTCCTCCAAACCCCCCTTCCATCCAGGCTGCCACATGGCATTGAGTAGAGTTCCATGTGCTATACCATATATGCCCTTGTTGATTATCCATTAAGCCCAAGTTTCCTTATTTACCCCACAGCCTCGTGGTTTGCCCCTGGTGATAATACAAAGAACATTTCAAAACACCCAGCCTCTCTCTTCCTGTAGCCACAGATACACCCAATTCAAAGGTTCCACATGTGAGGCAAGAGCACCAGGAGCCATAGCTAACTCCACAAACTCCAGTAAAACTCTAGAAGCCTTCATTTCTCCAACCTCTGAGCCTGGGAGACTGTCTCACCTATTTCAAGGAAATAGAAAGAGAAGTTTCTTTCTATTTTAAAGTGCATTTTAAAAAGTCAGGAAGCTTAGTCTTTGCATTTCCTATTAGGCTTTTTTGAAGATTATGTTGGTGATCTGTTTAGAATGGTGGTTCCAAAGAAGGTTGGGCCCTGAGCACCGAGAAGAAGTGAGGGATCAGCTTGATGTGGATGACACCATCTCCGCCACTTCAGGAGTCTGCCTGACTCTGCCCCCGTGGGCCGGTCCAGTAAGCAGCATTATTTGAGGGAATCCAGTAGGGTCCAACAGTCGTGGGTTCAATTCTGTTACTGCCAGTCAAAGCTGTGTGATTCATGAAGACATATAGAGCCTTGAGACATAGAGTTCTGGTTTACAAAATGAGGATGAGAAATGCTAGAGAATTATGTGTTTGTTTGTTAGAGGATTATGTGTTTATGAATGAAATTAGAGAGTGTGTGCCTGTGACATTGAATGGTCAAGGGATATCAGACTCTCCCCTCCACAACTTTATTTCCTGTGGGTAAGTCTTCAATAATAGACTCCTCGATCAATAGTCTAATTTCCTGTTTATCAGGGAGACTATTTACACAATAATCTGGAGAAGGACTAAGGTAAGGTAGATTTATCACCATAGATAAGTAGAAACAATGACATTCTACCAATGAACGTAAGCTGATCAGTTACAGGGGCACTAGATAACCTGTGATTCTTCCTCTGTAAGGCTCTGTCTTTTACACTATCAGCACGAAAAGCTCTTGGAACATGTAAAGCACACTCCCCATCTGATTGGTTATTAATAACTCATTCTTGCATAGAACTTTCCCATTTACAACATGGGGTTCACATCCATGACCTTCAAAACAACTTCTGAAAGAGAGAAGATGGCTGTGGATTGTTAGTTTCTGACCCAATACCCATGGCTCTCTGCTCTCAGCACATTCTGTTAGTTTCTGAAGCTGTGTGATCCCTGATGGCTAAGGTAACCAGAGCCCCAGGGGTGGATCTTTATTTATTTACACCCATAGTGATAATTGCATCCCCTTCCTGTGGTCACTTAAGAATTGAGTACAGCATATGATACAAACCTGATGTTTTAGAACAGTCTATTCAGGTTCAGCAAAATACCAAAGACCAAGTAACTTATAAACACAGACAGCTATTTGTCACAATTGCGCCTGCTGAAAGTCCGAGATCAGGGCACCAGCTTGATTGGGTTAGGGCTATCTTCTGGGTTTCAGATTTCTTGAGTCCTTACATGACTGAAAGTACGAGGGAGCTCTATGGGGTCTCTTTTATAAGAGCACTAATCTCATTAAGAAGGGGTCTACCCTCATATCCTAATCACCTCCCCAAAGCCTCATCCCTTGGAACCTTCACACTGGGGTTTAGGTTTTAACATATAAACCGGGATCAGAGGCAGTGTGCACAAATATTCAGGCCATAGTGTCTGCTCAATAGCAAATCAGAGAAAATTCTTGGCAATGAAAGAGGAGATACTGATTTCAAGAACAGTTTGCTGCCGTGGCAGAAAACACACAGGAACGCCTTCTCTTGTTTCAGGCATTGCCGGGTGAAGGTTAATTTCCAGGAGGTGTTACAGCAATCCTGTAGCAGTGAGAGAAAAACTCGAGGGTAAAAGGCAGTACATGGAGGGTGGAAGAGTAGAAAGACCAAAAGAACTCTGAAAAGCTTATTACTGAGCCACCAAATTCATCAACCACGGAGTCAAGCTATACTGGAGAAGCTGAATGTGTGAGGTCACATTTCCTGTAACAAAATTCCTGTCTTTTTAGGTCACTTCTAGTTCCTAGTTTGATCAAGAAACCTGTCTATCACATGTCAGAAGTCCCCATCCTCCAAGATCTAATGCTTGATATTGTGGGATGGCCCTGATGTAATAATAATAGAAATAAAGTGCACAATAAATGTAATGTGCTTGAATCATCCCAAAACCATCACCTTCACCCCCTTGTCCATGGAAAAATTGTCCTCCATGCAACCAATCCCTAGTGCTAGAAAGGTTGGGCACCGTGGATTTACTGTATTCAACATTCATTCTGAAAGCATTAATTAAGCACCAACTGTTTGTCAGATGTTGAAGGAGATGCTGGAAGTATGAAAATAGTATGCAAAGTCCTGGGGAAGACTCTTGATTCAAATTGTGGTTCTGAAGAGGACACTTGAGAGTCCCTTGGACAGCAATCCTAAAGGAAATCAACCCTGAATATTCACTGGAAGGACTGATGCTAAAGCTGAAGCTCCAATACTTGGGCCACCTGATGCAAAGAGCCAATTCACTGGAAAAGATCCTGATTCTGGGAAAGACTGAGGTCAGAAGGAGAAAGGGGTGACAAAGGATGAGATGGTTGGATGGCATCACTGACTCAATGCATATGACTTTGAACCAACTCTGGGAGACACTAGAGGACAGGGAAGCCTGGTGTGCTGCAGTCCATGGGGTCACAAAGAGTAGGACACGACTTAGTGACTGAACAACATATCCTAGCAGACTGCCTGTGGGCTTTTACTTTTGTTTTATTGTGTGGCTGCTGTATGCCAAGAACAGTGCAGTGGATTTCTGATTGTTCTCCATATCTCTAGCCATTCAGTTCAGTAGTTCAGTTCAATCAGTCATGTCCAACTCTCTGCTACCCCATCGACTGTAACATGCCAGGCCATCACCAACTCCCAGAGTTTACTCAAACTCATGTCCATTGAGTTGGTGATGCCATCCAACCATTTCATCCTCTGTTGTCCCCTTCTCCTCCCTCCTTCAATCTTTCCCAGCATCAGGGTCTTTTCAAATGAGTCAGCTCTTCGCATCAGGTGGCTAAATTATTGGAGCTTCAGCTTCAGCAATAGTCCTTCTAATGAGTATTCAGGACTGATTTCCTTTAGGATGGACTTGTTGGTTCCCCTTGCAGTCCAAGGGACTCTCAAGAGTTTTCTCCAACACCACAGTTCAAAAGGATCAGTTCTTCGGTGCTCAGCTTTCTTCATAGTCCAACTCTCAAATCCATACATGACTACTGGAAAAACCAGAGCTTTGACTAGATGGACCTTTGTTGGCAAAGTAATGCCTCTGCTTTTTAATATGCTGGTTGGTCATAACTCTTCTTCCAAGGAGTAAGCATCTTTTAATTTCATGGCTGCGGTCACCATCTGCAGTGATTTTGGAGCCCAAGAAAATAAAGTCTGCCACTGTTGCCACTGTTTCCCCACCTATTTGCCATGAAGTGATGGGACCTGATGACACGATCTTCACTTTCTGAATGTTGAGTTTTAAGCCCACTTTTTCACTCTCCTCTTTCACTTTCATCAAGACACTCTTTAGTTATTCCCTTTCTGCCAGAAGGGTGGTGTCATCTGCATATCTGAATTCATTGATATTTCTCCCAGCAATCCTGATTCCAACTTGTGCTTCATCCAGCCCAGCGTTTCTCATGATGTACTTTGCATATAAGTTAAATAAACAGGTTGACAATATACAGCCTTGACGTGCTTCTTTCCCAATTTGGAACCAGTCTGTTGCTCCATGTCCAGTTCTAACTGTTGCTTCCTGACCTGCATGCAGATTTCTCAGGAGGCAGGTCAGGTGGTCTGGGATTCCCATCTCTTCAAGAATTTTTCACAGTTTGTTATGTGTTTTCCCATCTTGCACAAAAACTGATTTTTCTCCCAGCCTTTTATAAAGTACAAGAGCAAGTATATTTTTAATATAGATTTCCCATCCTCTTAATCATACATACATATTTGTGGTTAATTAACAGAACCTTCTCTGTGTTTCTCTGTTATATTTTTACATAGTTTCCATATCACACTTTACAATGTTTTGCTGTTTGGCTTCATCACCTGTGAGTTTCAGGTAACAAGAAACCCAGCTTATTCATGCATTAAAATCAGGAATTTATTTAGGGTACAGATCATGCAATCTATTTTTGAATTTCCATATCGAGACGCTATATATGACACATAGTCTGGCTTAACATTTATGAAATGAAAATGTGGAATTTGTTTTAACAAAGTATCATTTTTATATAGTTTTTTTAACCTCTTGAGATTAACAGCCTCCAAAGGTCAACAAGTTCAACAAATTTTATTAACACAAGTTATGCTTGATTGACAAATAAATGTACATATTGGTCTATTTGGTTATAATTCAATGTAATCAAATCTATTATAATTTAGTTACAATTCACCCTTGGACAGCCTCTGCTTCCACATGGATTTTTCAGTAAGTCCATGCTATAGTACTGTCTGATCCAGGGAAGGTTGAATGCCTGGATGCAGAAACACAGATACGAAAGGACAGTTGTGAAATTACAGGAGATTTTCAGCTACTCAGAGAGTTAGCCCCTAACCACCATGCTGTTCAAAGATTCACATTCTCAGTATTTTTATACAATTTTTAATTAGCAGAGCTATTTCTTTCCTTCAAATAACAAAACAAAACAAACAGAAAAACTAGTAAAGGTACTCTGATCCCAGTCCAAATTATCTTTCCTATTTTTATTTTGTAATGTTTCATTCAAGGACTTTCTTTCTTCACCCATGGGACTTGAAAAATTTCATATTGAAGCTTTCTGGGTCACCATTTTCTCATACACTATAAAATAAACAACACCCCTTATGTAATTTTTATGAAGATTAATTGATGCCACAGACTAATAATAACTAAAATTTTTTACTTTAAATAAGCATTTTTCAAAATATGTTCAACAAGCCGCTTCTCCCAGGTTTGCAATAAGATAAGGAAGAGCACCAGGAGGTAAATGAACTGTATCGCTGACCTCAGCATTTACTTTTGCAAACAATATTTTTTAAAGGAGAACTTTATGAAGAAGCCAGAGTGTTGATTTTCATTTCTTTGGCAGAAAACTATTTGGAAACCAAAATTTAGAAAAGAATTCCATGTAAAGCATCTGTAAATAATGAAATCCTTATGCATAAACCTAAGAAAACATATGCAAGGTACATAAACAGAAAACTAATGAAAGGAATCCAAGAGGACTTCCTTCCATGGAAGAAGAAGAATGAATCAGTTCTCCTGAAAATTATCTGCAGCAGCAATGCAATTTATATAGAAAATCAAAGGACCTAAATAAACAAAACAATTCTAAAAAAATAAGAATTAATGTTGGAGAAATCACTTTATTGGCTTTTGAGTATGAAAGTTACACCAAAAAAGACAGGGTGATTTGATGACCTGATAAACACAGATAACAGTGGAACAAATGGGAGTTCAGAAATCTTCAGTCGCTCAGTTGTGTCTGACTCCTTGCTACCCCTTGGACGGCAGCATACCAGGCTTCCCTGTCCTTCACTATCAATTGGAGTTTGCTTAAACTCATATCCATTGAATTGGTGATATCATCCAACGATCACATCCTTTGTCATCCCCTTCTTCTCCTGCCCTCAATCTTTCCCAGCATCAGGGCCTATTCAATGAGTTGATTCTTTGCATCAGGTGACCAAAGTTTTGGAGTTTCAGCTTCTCCATCAGTCCTTCCAATGAATAGTCAGGGTTGATTTCATTTAGGATTAACTAGTTTGATCTCCTTGCTGCTCCAGGGACTCTCAAAATTCTTGAGACTTGAGCACCATAATTCAAAAGCATCAATTCTCTGGTACTCAACCTTCTTTATCCGTTCAACACTCATATCCACAATATGAGAGTTGGACCATAAAGTCCAGAAATAGATCCACACAAACATAGTCAACTAAATGTTGACAAAAGTACAAAAGCAAATCAATGAAGAAATAGCAATTTCTTTCAACAAGTGTCTTTGGAACAATTGGGGATCCATATGCAAAACACACACACACACACACAAAATAAAACAACAACAAAAACAATTTAAACCTCTTGCCTTATACATAGATTAACTAAAATTTGATAATGGATATAAGTGTAATACATATAAATACAAAAAAATTAAGTAGGATAAAGTCTTCTTGACTGTAGGGTTAAAAATAGTGTTCTTAGAGACGATACAAAAAGTCTTACCTTTGCCAGTTCACTAATGAACATCCTAAAGAGCTTCCTTTCCTCACCCCTTGCCTTCCCCTCATCTTGATTCACTGGTCAGTGCAGTAGTTAGCACTGTAGGAAACACATTGCAATCTAACTTGTCCGTGACCCCGGCTCCCCTTCCTGACGCAGGTCACAGGACCACAGTGCCTACACCATCCTTTCCCTGCGCTGTGGAAACACCGTCCTGTGGATTGTCCAGAAGCAATTCATTGAAAGGACCTAATGGATAAAAGCACAGAGGAGAGAAGAATCCAGTCTAGCTGGAGCTGATGAATACAAAGACCCAGTGGAGAGACAATTGAGCCAGGGTTCAGGGCTCAGGGCTCAGGGAGAATTCACAAGTTGTGAAGTCAGAGAAGGAGCCCGGTAGGTGAGAGTTCCAGGTTCTCAGGGTGGTGCCTGTGCGTGGCTGGTATCTGCTTAGCCACCCACTAGGGAGAGCTGACCGTGGGGTCTGAGCACGCACATCCTTGCTCAGAGACGGTGTGTTAATGGACGTCCTCAGAGGGCACAGTGCTGACAGAGTAATTATACATCTTCCAGAACATTTGTCAAAATAAGATTTCAAAATTATGACTTTAAAATGCACAGGAAGAACAATCTAGCATCTCAAAAACACTTGAAGGAGACTGAAAACCCTCCTCATTTCATCCATTATCTGATCAAGTGGGGATGAGGGCTCTCCACCCCCCCCCCCGCCCCGCCCCCTCAACAGCATCCTCTTCAGCCTGAGGGACCATAGTGGTTCTTTCATCTTCTGTGTCTTGATGTTTCTGAGAAGACAGCTGTGAGGTGTTTATAAATAAGCCCGGCTCTAAAAAGCTAGGCAGTTTAGAAAGCAGTCTACTTTTTCTCTTGTATTAGAAAGCGATGCTGGTGCTATTTAATGTGTGGGTGCCCTAGCAGAGCAAAGTTATAAAAAATATTACCAATTATCGGCACTTCGGGAGGCATGAAGATTTCTGAAGACTTTTAAAGTCCATGCTCCAAAATGCCTGTATCAGCTTGCAAATGTGAGTAACACATTTAAAGCTGTTTTTAAATGACATACAAAAGGTAGACAAATATATCTACAGTCTTTAGAATCCCAGGTAAATGACAAGACTGTAAGTAATCAGAAAAATGAAACAAGGCTTGTTAGTTTCAGCACATAATTCTATATGAAGTATATCTTCTGATAAAACAGTCCTAATTTCTCTTTTATTAATTAATAATAATTAATTATTTTGATATATAGCACCATATAGAGAAAATAGATCAGGATTTCTTTTGAAGACTTTTAAGAAAAATACAGGTTATTGTTTTACTGATATCATTCCATGGTCCTATGTGTGTTACCTTAAATATTGCAGGAAACTGACCATTTAAGTATAGCGTTTATTCTCTTTATCATTTATTGGCCAGGCTGTGTTTGTGTTACAGCATACTCTTTAGTTAGTGTCACAATACTTCCCGAAAAAAAAAAAATTAAAAAAAAAAAACCTCTCACCTTGCAAACACAGAAGGACGAGTCATGAAATTTATTACTTTTGGTGGCCCCTCAGGTTCTAGCTTGATCATCAGAATTCATTAATTCATTACCAGAAGCTAGGTAATCCTGAAAAATTAAGTAGAGCCCTCTGCTAACTTCTGTCTGCTTTATTCTTAGTCAGATAACAGTAGGATAAAATAATATGATAGTTTTTCCTTCAAGTTGAGTAAAGGTTATCAACTTGACCAGGCAACAAGGAAGTGGTCTCCTAAGATTTTATACAAAGGAAGCAGTGTTCCATTAAACATCAATTATTTACTTAATCTGATACATCTGCACTCTGCAAAAATCAATAGGTATGAAATATAAATGTATGCGTACACACATGCATACATGCATGAATGCATATCCCTTAGAACAATGAAAGGTCTGCTCATACGCACAGGTGTTGTCATTCATCTACTTCAGGGTACTCCTAGGAATTGTGTGAGCAGGGCGGTGGGCCGGGGGCTTCCCCAGCCTCTCACACATGGACAGAGGCTGAGTCCAGAACGTGGGGAAGGGCTGAGCTGTTAAAGGGGAGCTCTGTGCCAGCTCCACTCAACAGAGGGCGTGTCTGCCCAGACCCATTGTCCACAGATTGGACCAATGCTAGTCTGTCTCACACAGGAAATGCCCCAAGCTGACCTGTAGGGAAACAAGATGGTCTGGAAGGAATTGATCGAGAGAAGATGACACAGCTAGAACAGAGGCAGAAAAAATAGGAAAGAAAATTGTAAAATTAGAAAATATTCTCATTTTTTATTTGAAGGAAACATTTATTAGGATCCTGCTATGTACCAGGCCTAGTGCTAAGTGCTGGATATAAAAGAAAATGTTGGTAGAAAAATAAAACAAGGACCCATGGCACTTAGGGCGGAACAAGCCCAGACTTGCTCAGGCAGACACTCACCAGGTCCTTTTCTGAGATCCAGGAGTTCTCTCTATTTGTTCCTTGTTTTATTTGGAGCAGGAATTCATAGAGGCAGATTTAAAGTAGACGACACAGCACATGTGAGTTTGTATAAGCTTTTCCTTTTCCAAGTGATTACCCAAAGAAACTATACCCTTCTTCCATTGATGCTGGAGAGCAGACTCTTAGGACAGTGAAAATACTCTGTATGATATGATAATGATGGGTTTATATTATTACACATTTCTTCAAAATCATAGAATGTATAACATTAAAAGTGAAGACTAAAGTAGACTTTGTGACGTGT
The DNA here is from genome assembly GCF_023091745.1 of Budorcas taxicolor. Classification (NCBI taxonomy): domain Eukaryota; kingdom Metazoa; phylum Chordata; class Mammalia; order Artiodactyla; family Bovidae; genus Budorcas; species Budorcas taxicolor. The sequence goes on along the minus strand of NC_068920.1, from coordinate 150,703,794 downwards.
CAGTGTAGAGTCATCCTTGGTAAAAAAAAAAAAAAAAAAGTACCATTCTGCCATTCTGGTGAGAGATGCTGATCATGGGCCAGGGTGCGGGGGGCGCGTGGTCAGGGGGTGTGATGTGTGGGAACAGAGTATATGGGAATTCTCTCTACTTCTCTCTGTTTCGTTGTAAATTTAAAACTGCTCTTTTAAAAAAAGTCCTACGTTTTTAAAATTATGTTTATGAACACACACACACATACAAAATGTTTCTGGAGTTTTTCTATGAAAATCTCTATCGTGGTCATCTTATTAACTACATGGCACAATCAGGTATCACTGCCTTTAAAACTCAAAGCTATTCCCTTCAGCTGTAATCACAAATCTTTCCAGGGGTCCTTGCTCAATGCCTTTTTGGTATTTCTAGAGAGCGTACTTATCTTTGACAACAACAAAAATGTAGAAGACGTCATCTCCTTCACACACAGAAATCATTCATTCTGGTTGGAATTCCAGGAGAGAAGGAAATTATCCTGCAAAACCAGAAGAGACACGTCTTACTAGAAAGCAGTTCGCAAGGTGAGCACTTTCAATTCTGTGCTATAATCTTTGCAACTATATATTTTATCAGTAACCTATGCATCTCTCTAGAACAGATCCTGTGAAGTTTAGTAAAAAATCAATGAGACATTAGGATAATAATAATCATCTAAAAATCCCAGAAAACCGTTCTCAAAATTCCAAGTAATTTTCAGACTGACAACTTTTTAAAATTTTTATTTGTGTATTTGATGGCCCCGGGCCTTAGTTTAGACACACGGGATCTTTAGTTGCAGCCTGAGAACTCTAGGTAGCAGCATCTAGTTCCCCGACCAGGGATTGAACCCAAGTCCCCTGCACTGGGAGCACAAATTCTTAACCACTGGACCACCAAGGAAGTCTAGGTGGTCTTTAATTTTGTTAATGCTTCCCCCAAATTCATAAACTACTCTTCTTCTTTTTTTAATTTTTAGAGATTTTTTTCCTATCTTTGTCCTTCTTTTGCTTTATCTTTGTATTCATTGTTAATTAATTTTCTCTTTCAGGAAATGTGTGATATTTTATCAACTAAAATATTTGAGAATAAAGTTACACATAAATAAATGATTAAGTCATTTACAATGAAAGAAATAACTGTTTTTTTGGCAGCTTGCTCAAGAAATGCATTTGACATTAACTTAATTTCCACATCTGTAACATGTATTCTTGGCCTGTTGCAGACATTGTTCTGGAAAAATCTTCTGGAATATTCTGTCTAGAAGCTGTCTTAATAGAGCTTGGCTTTGCTAAATATCTAAGCATGTCTACAGCCTGTTATGCAAATAAATTATATGTTGTTGGAGCAACTTCCTCCTTTAGTTTTACCAGGAAATACTTACTCTTATATTCTTTATGCTTTCTGTAGGTCAGAAATCTACTAATTTTCCAGACACAGGAAAAAATAAGTTAAACCATATGTTCGACAAATGTTTTCCGGACTCATAATCTTTGACTTGAAACTGAGTTTTATTGTTGCTGAAAACTGTCCAGGGGCTATGACAGGTGATGCCAAAATATTTGAAAAATATGACGGGTGCATAGTGAAGCTAGGAGAGAGTCCAAGAAGGTCGAGAAACACAAATTCTGGGCAGACAGAGCTGCAGATAAATTCCCCTCGGTCAAGTCAGTGGTTCTGGAAGTCACTGCCAAACAGCAACAGGCCTTGGCACGTCTTAACTAAGGTTGCTTCTATAACTAAGTTCACTTCTATTCTTGGCTCTGGCCATTCATAATCTGTAATTTGCTTTCAGCGGTTAGCACTCTGTCCTTTCTAGATTCAATCAACCTAGCAATCCTGGTGTTCCTTCTTTTTTTGTACTTACTCATAATTCTGATCAGGATCTGGCCAGCAGAGAGCAATGCTCACACTGTCCTGGAAGGAAGGGTGTGGACCCTCTGCTCCGCTCCCCTTTCCTCCCCTCGCCCTCCCCCTTCCTCCCCTCCTCCTCTTTGGCTGAGGATCTACTGGGCACATGCCAAGTGTTTCTCTGAGATCTGTGATTACACATTTCAAGCAAGAACAATTCAAATGGTTGTGAGAGTTTTCTCCAGCAACATTTTGCTGCTTGGTATGAGAAGATGGTTTCCATTGGCAGGAAAATATGATAGTCAAAGGAATGTGTAAGGACGTTTAAGATGTTTTTAAGAAAGTCGTTTATCCAAACCATGAGGTCTCAGAGGAGTCAGAACAGACAAAGGTGGAGGTAGTAAGTTGAATGCATTCAGCTGAGGAACAGCTGGAAGATTATCCCAGCTGAAAGAATAAGAGACGAGAGTAAAAATGCAGATTTCTCAAAATCAACGTTTCAGAAATGGCCCAGCTGCTGGTAACTGCAAGTCTGTGGTCTGACATGAGGCTGGGCTGCTGAGATGGAACCAGGGAAGACCAAGAAGCAGAGATGATGGAGACATACGGAAATCAGACAGAAGTCTAGTGTCAGGGGAATCCTCATGTGATGTTGAAGCCACTGTGGGGCTATGATTTGGTCTGCATCCAGCCTGGCTGTGCAGTAGTACACTGCCCAAAGATGCCAGCCTGTGTCCACTCCGCAGCTATTGCAAATGAGGGTGCTGTCTGCCCTGGGGAGAGGCTCGACCTTCTCAGACATCTGAGCATGGAAGTGCATTTCCTAACTTGCACAAAGGTGACATAATCTCACTTGAGTTTTATATGCTTGACTTTGCACAAGAGTCAGGAGGACATTTTGCATAAAGTTGGGAGAGTGCCTAAATTAACGCAGAGCCTTCCACTCTCCTGTTGAACATCACACCTTAGAAAAGAAAATGTGTATTTGTAGTATCGGATTTAGCCCATGATATTTAAATACATCTAACTATTTTTATTACTTTTATAGACTTTTCTAGCAGTTTTAGTTCACAGCAGAAGTGATCAGAAAATATACAGTGTCCCTATACACTCACACACCCTTGCCCACTATCAACATCATACAAGTGTGAAACATTTGTTATAAACAATGAGACAATATTGATAAACTATTATTAACTAAAGTTCATGGTTGACATAGGGTTCAGTCTCGGTGCTGAGTTTGCACAAATGTCCGATGACATGTGTCCACCATCACGACATTCCACACAGAGAAGATTCACTTCGTTGGAGATCCTGTGTCCTGCCTATTCATTCCTCCCTCAGCTCATTGTTTCTTGATATAAAATAAGGAAAACAGCAAATGTTTACAGAAAGAATCAAGAAAGATTCTTGCATTTCAAGAGCAAAGTCCTTTCCCCATATCACCTCCTCTTATTGTGGGACAGGGCGTGTGCCTCCCAGAGCCCTCCCAGAACGGACCAGCTGGCTGCCAGCTCCCTCAGGGTTTTTCTGAGTTTCCCAGCACTGCTTTGTTCAAGTCATGGGTTCACAGGGCCACCCACACCCAAGGACTGGCTGCAGAGGGTATAAACGCCCAAGTCACTTAGGGAGAACTCTACGCATGATGTCTGCCACCAAGTTCTCTGTAGGCATGCTGCTGCTGCTGTTGCTGCTAAGTCGCTTCAGCCGTGTCTGACTCTGTGTGACCCCATAGACAGCAGCCCACCAGGCTCCTCCGTCCAGAGGATTCTCTAGGCAAGAACACTGGAGTGGGTTGTCATTTCCTTCTCCAATGCGTGCACGCATGCTAAGTCATTTCAGTTGTGTCCAACTCTGTGCGACACTATGGACAGCAGCCCACCAGGCTCCTCTGTCCACAGGATTCTCTAGGCAAGAATATGGGAGTGGGTTGCCGTTTCCTTCTCAGTCTCTGTAGGCATGGAGAAGCTTTATCTCACCGTCAGTGAGGTTCCCTTCTCTCTCTGACCAGTCCTGCTCTCTGCCAGATGTTCAGCTCCAGGAAACATCCCAAATGGCAAACTCAGTCTCCACATCCGCTCACGAGAACCCCAGTGGTGGTGCGTACTGCAGGGGCAGATTGTCTCCTATTTTTTTCAGTTTATAAATGAAAAAGCTAGGTGTCAGGACATCCCTGCAAAACCTCAGGATTATGTGGTCAGCAAGTGGGAGTAGCATTTGAGGAAGCAGGAATCTGAGCTCCTGAAAGTCTCATGAAGGAAGCCTCCCTGGAGATCTCAAAGCAGAATAGCCAGGCCAACACACTGTGCTGTCTAACGCCTCTCCTTTCTTCCGGAGGGACAAATGGGGGTCTTTGCAGGATGTGGATGAGAAGAGGAACGTGAATTTGAATGTGTTACCGTGTGTGAGCATGAGTCCCCAAAGCCAAAAGTTGCTCTGACTCCCCTCTGTGTTACATCCCATAACGTGCGCATCCTTGACTTTCTGAAAAGTTCCATGAGAAAAAGAAAAAGAAAAAGAAAACATAGATCTGAATTGCTGCTATTTCTAAGAGTGGTAACTAATCCAAAGAGAAGTTGTTTTCTAGGCTAGAAATTTTAAAAGAAAAAATAAATTATTAAAGAACATTCTAGGTTTAAGGAAAATAGACAACTCTGGTATTCTAAAACTTAGTTATTGCTGACAGTATTTGCAACCAAGAATGAATGTTTTTGAATATTAAAAAAAATATTTATTTGTACTCAAGAAATAAAATTTGGGATAAGTGAAAGAAATATTTTGCCAACAAGGCCCTGGAATACAGTGGCATAGAGCCAGTGCCTGCCTACATGCCAGTGCACCTTCAGTTACAGAGTTAAGTCTGTCACCTAAGGAATCTTTCCTGGTGTTCCTACAAGGATGGCCATGTAGTAGGCAGAAGCTGAGCGGTCTTGCTGAGTTCCAGGGACACTTTATGACCCAGGTGACCCCTGCCTTCTCGTGCTCTGATGATAACAGCCAGAAGAGTCTCCTCTTGGGGACAAAGATATATGGATTCCACAAGGCATATTAAGCCCAAACCATGTCATTCAAAATGTGTAACACACATCCACAAAAAGTCATTGTCACATCATAATGGTAAGTATATAAGATCAAGTCTCATACATATGGAGGGCTTTATGGTTTTCAAAACATTTGCAATAATAGTAACCTAACCTGGCTGAGAGCAAGACCCTGTAAAAATAGCCTGCATAGGCCAGGCCAAGCAGATAGACACATTGTCAAGGTAGATGATTTCTTAGGCGCAAAAAAGGTATTCTATCTGAAAATCCAAATTTCAGTATTATTGGACTTTGAAAGCTTAGTGTTTTCAATATTCTGGTGATCCCTACTGAAGTGCAAATATTCCTGAAAGACTAAACACCCTAAGACACTAGCACATATGGATATCCTATCACTGCTGGATATGGTGGAGCCACACACATTTACTTACACACACACACACACACACACACACACACACACATATACACACACACTTGGGAAATGACAAAGAAGATGTCCTAGATTAGGAAAAAGGCCAACATTAATTTAGAAGGCTGAATGCTGAAGAATTGATGCTTTCCAATTGTAGTGCTAAAGAGAATTCTTAAGAGTCCCTTGGACTGCAAGGAGATCAAAGCAGTCAATCCTAAAGGAAATCAATTCTAAATATTCATTGGAAGGACTGATGTTGAAGCTGAAGTTCCAAAACCTTTGCCACCTGATGCAAAGAGCCAACTCATTGGAAAAGACATTGATGCTGGGAAAGATTGAGAACAGGAGAAAGGGTTGGCAAAAGATGAGATGGTTGGATAGCATCACTGACTCAATGGACATGAATTTGAGGAAAGTCAGGGAGATAGTGAACCACAGGGAGGCCTGGCATGTGGCAGTCCATGGGGTCCCAAGGAGTCAGTTATAACTGAGCGACTGAACAACAACAAGCTAACAAAAATCTAGATCAGAAATACCTGATGTCAAGAACTTGGCAGCTAGATCAGGGACCAGATAAACCTTGGCAGTCAGGATATAAGATGGTTAGAACAGTAGAACAGGGAATGTAATGCAAGAAATAGATAGAAACACCATCAAGGGATGGGTTATAGAAATGTTTTTATTTTCTGACATTGCAAAAAATGTTGGAAAGTCTGTAAGTAATGTTTAATCAACCTACTGAATACCCAGGTAACCCTAGCAACATGCTAACAATATGATAACAAGTATGATTTTAGTCATCTTTTATTTAGTTCCCCTCTTGAAATAGTAACACAACAAAGGTGAAAATAATTCTAGCCCCACAATCAAACTGACAAGAGTTGAATGTGTTTTTCTAGTAAAAGACATTTATTATTCTAAGTCTCATGAAATATGAAAGAAAAAGAGCCTAACTTTTCTACATGTGCAAACACTTCAATTGTGGTGTTCTCGCAATGTCTACAATGGTGATAAGCATCATAATGATGGTGATGGTGCTGATAAAAGGTGAGCCATGCCCTCTGGTGATGCTTTTTCAGGTTCCAGCTTGTCATTCACCCTCCCCTTGCAGGAGGATGTGTTATCTGAGAGATCCACAGCGACAAGCTTCACAATTGATGAGCATCTAGGCTCCTCTCATGACAAGGGCCTTGTAAACTCTTTTTCATAACACATGCTTTTACATTTATCGCCTTATTCTTATGGGCATACTCTGTCGGAATGATGAAAAGGTGAAAGACACTTGATCCATTCTTGAAAACATGCTTTTCTTTGGATATTTGCAAGTTTCAAAACACTGTGTCTGCAGGAAGCAAGGTTTCATATGTACAGGAGAAAATTGGATGGAATTCAGAGCTGGACAGGAGCAGTTCAGAGCCCTGGAGGGAAGTTGTCGGTGTCAACAAGAATTGATGGCTCTATTTTAACTTCTGATTCTGAACCAGACAAAAACTGGATGTTGATTCATACACTGAATCATGGGCCTGTGATCACGGTGATGGCCACAGTGCGTGCAGTTGTGAGTCTGGTGTCAAGAAAGCCCCCTGTGGTCACCTATGATCCCCAGTTATTATGGTCTCAAATAGCATAACTGGCAGCATTTGGGGCCTGACTTTTACCTGTTTGAGGTGTGTGAGGTGATTGAACTGAGGATTCAACAGGAAGCTCCGCAGCAGCAGAAGCATGTGATGGAGGGTTAGAGAGAAGCAGGAATAAATCACTGTATTCTGGACATGATGTTTTGGTGCCCATTATCCTGGAAGTTATTTTTTATTATTAACTTCTAGCTCACTTCTAGACTTTTAGATTAAATCAGTCGTCACTCTCCTGATCTCGAATGAGCAGGATGTATATTCTCCCTCACTGTGGTTGCTTTTAAGATTTATTCATTATTTGGGGTTCTCAGCACTTTGACTGTTATGTGCCCAGATGGTGTTACCCATGCATTTGCTGTGCTTCAGCTTTGCTGAACTTCCTGCATCTCTGCATCAAGGCCTTTCATCAAAAAGAATGCCAAAAAGTGTCATTGTTTAGGGATGGCATAGTTGTAGATTCAGAAAATTAAGATGTCTCCAAAATTGATAGAATTAATAAATGACTTGAGGATGAATGTGGGATGCAACGCCAAATACTAAAAGCACTAATACTTCTGTAACAGAGACAAAGGATTGAAAATAAAAGTGTTTAAGCCAATATTTTAAAAAATAAGATCAAAGAATGTCAAATGCCTGTTCTGTATTTGAAATAATATTTTCTTCATTTTCCTCTTATGAAAATGAATTTATCAAAAGTTCCCATTTAGACTTTTGATGTGTTTAACTTTCATCCAGAATAAAATTTTTATTTCTACCTTTCAGAATGTATTATAGAAATCATTTCATTTCACCTAGTTTCTAAGAAGTTCCCAGAAAAAAAAAAATGTTTATGAGATACAAGGGTGCTCCTTTTGCAATATTTTGATTGCTTCAATCAGATTTCATCTTTTAGGGGCTTCCTTGGTGGCTCAGATGGTAAAGAATCTGCCTGCAGTGCAGGAGACCTGGGTTTGATCCCTAGGTTGGAAAGATCCCCTGGAAGACGGCATGGCAACCCACTCCAGCATTCTTGCCTGGAGAATCCCCATGGACCGAGGAGCCTGGCCATATGTGGTTAGTATAAGCATTTAATATAATTTAATTTGTGCTCAGTCACTTCAGTTGTGTCTGACTCTTTGTGACCCCATGGACGTAGCCCACCAAGCTCCTCTGTCTGTGGGATCCTCCAGGCAAGAACGTGGAGTGGGTTGCCGTGCCCTCCTCCAGAGGATCTTCCTGATCCAGAGATCGAAACTGCATCTCCTGCTTTGCAGGTGGATTCTTTACTACTGAAAACACTGGGGAAGCCCATTATTTAATTAAAAATAGTATATAAGCAGATATTCTGTTTAATTTTAGTAGTCATATAATCATATATAGTAGAAAAGCATATTCACCACCCGAATATATAATATTTTGTGATGATAAAATTTTCATTTCAGAGTAGAAAATTTTAAAGTAAAAAGAATCCAGTCTAATGAAAGAAAATATTAATGAAATCACAGCATACTGTACTTTCTGTTATGTTGCCATGTGTTATTAATGAGTCCTTGAAATGTGGGTAGTGTTTTATGTTGAAATAATATTTTTGATGCAATGCATGATATAAAGTTTCTAATTAAAATCAACTATCCATTTGTTTACTTTAAAATTTTTAAAATCTTTTTTCTCTTTTTGGCCTTTTTTGATTTAAAAATTTTATGTTTTTTAATGCAGCTATTAAGATTGCGTATGTCAATTCTGTTACATTTCTAAAGAACAGTTCTGCTGTACGTATAATTTCAACAAAGCACACATTGTGAAGATGATACACCAAAGCCTGATGTTGGAGAAACACAGGCTTAAGTTACATTCACAGAAATTCTCACGTGAATGGTCCTCACATGACTGGTCTGAGGACATGACTAGATGGCTGTGGCTCAAGCACTCATTCATGAACCCAGCATCTCACCAGATGCTTTGTGTACTGCCTGGAAATATTAAGAAATGGCTCCAGCCAAGAGCACTGATGGGGGCTGGGCTCTTCAGGGGCCTGGTCACTCAGTTCTGCTCCACGCTCACCTCTGCCCGCTGCTCTCACAGTGACGAGGGTCGCGGGTTTGGCTACAGGCCCTCACTTGCACTGGATTTTCCTGCCACTACCCCAGAGTCCGCCAGGACCGTGGATGGTGTCTGAATCCTAGTTCAAAGAGCAGTCCAGAAAATGCCTTCGCTTTGCCTCCAAGGTTCTCTCTTAGAGGCTCCCCCGGGCCTTCGAGGGGGAGGCCTCTTGTCTTTGCCTCTGGCTGTTTGGGGTTTGGACCGTGTGCCTATGTAGTCACGCAGGGATTTAGCGATCTTGTGTTTCGTGGCTTCCTTCTTGCACTGCTCCCTCAGATTCTCAGTTCTCTTCAGACATAGAGATGAGGGGGAAAGGGTGAGAGCTTGAGTGTCTCCAACTCCAAGGGGAACCGTGACCTCTTGGTTCCTCTTGGTTCCAACTCCTCGTCTACAACCAAGCAGTACCTTGGTGGGACATGAACACATCTGAGGAAATCAGGCCCTGTAAGAGGATCAGGTGGTAAGGTTTTCTCCAGTGTGCACAAGGGATGGCCGTGCTTTTACTGGGTTTCTTTTTTGAAATATCTATGATATTTAGAAAAAAATGTCAGTAGAACCCTACACTGAAATAGTGAGCTATTAAACATTTTTCTCTCAATTAGGGTGGTAACCCTGCTTGGTTGATTTTAATGAAATTGAAAAGTTGAGGGAAAAGGGTCAGTATGAATGGCATCTGTTTATGTTGAAACAGAGTCCATGAAGGCAGCTTTCGTTCATTTTGCTAAGAGTTCATCACCTTCTTGATAGACTTACTTCCTATTCCCTTGCCAGACACTCAGACGGTATCATCAGTGCTTGACAACAAAATAAGAATCTCCAAAAATGTTTTGAGGGGTTATCTGGCCCAAGTGATTCATTTTTCCCCTGCCTCACAGAGACAGCTTGAGTTGTATAAATTATTTAAAGGAGCACATTAAAGAACATTCAAATAGCAGCTTCTCAGGAAATCTAGAAATATGTCACTCAGAGGTAAGCATCAATGAAACAAATTAATATTTTAATGAAAGAATTACAAGCTAGACATCAGAGAAAAGTGGAAGACCAGTCAGCCCTTCCCCTATTTATAGTAACAGCACAATCTATGCTCAGAATAAGCAATTCTCTCCCCCTATTCACATCTTAATCACTACCAGATGCACATTTTAAAAATGCAATGTTTAAATCCCCAGTATATCCTGTCTGAATTCAGAGGAAGAGAATTGAGAAAGTTGGTGTTACTTTTTACTACTGTGCAATGTGTACATCTTGAATATCTTGCTTTACAACAAAAATGTGTTTTTTGCTTGAAGCCTATAAATTCTATTCTGTGACACAGACATGAATGAATATTTCATGTAGTGTTGCTGTGACCATTACAGACAAATAAATAAATAAAAAGCATTCGTTTCTTTTTTCACCTTCTGCTTTGCCATTTGCTCTGAGTGACCTCATAGAAAATTTTATGAATACAAGAATCTTGAAATAGAATCACTTTCACGCCTGGAAATGTTTCCTCACCTTTCTTCAGTACAAGAGCATTAAAATAAAGGACTATGATTATTCCTTTTCTGCTTAGACATATTTGATATTTTCTCTCAAATCAAATAGACTAGTATTTTCCTCCATAATTCCAGTTTTATAACCCTTGCAGTTTCCAATGTTTATTAATTTTGGATTTTCACCATAGGCCACCAGCTCATACTTTTAATCACCCTTGCACCAGTGAATGCTTCTGCACTTTTTCTGAGCTGAGGACTCTCTTACTCAGTAGACCAGGAGGCTAGCATGATTGAAGGCTATGTCATGGCTTCTGCTCTGTTTCACCAGCTTCATCTGCTGATCCTTCGGTAAACAGAAAGCCAGCTTCAGAGTTTACATAGAGCAGCGGTAGGTCACTCAGCTTTTCAGTGCTCTTCCTTCCTTAGAAGAAGGGTTTGTTTATTGTTGTATTCTGTAAATTCTAACCAGCCTGATGAGAATAATTGCTCATGAAACACACACACTGAATAACTGTTCTACAAAACAAATGAGCGCAGCCTGAAAGCAGAAAGAGGATCTTCTTATGGATTTCAGGGTCCACTGGCAGTGGGCACCACGCTCCCTATATCTGTGGTGAATCAGCCCCACCCTCCTTCACCCCTTCTTCCCATTGCCCCGCCGCCAGGGGACACGAACAGAAAGCCTGCCTGGGGCCAGAGCCATGCGTCTGATCCGAGCATAATGAGGCGTGAAGCCGCCCAGCTAGGAGCTCCGACTTGTCAGAGGCTGAAGGGCATTTCATTTGTTAACTCCCAGGGGCCTTTCTGCCTCTCTGGGTTCATATAGTATTTATTTTAGGCGTTCGCATCTCTCATCTGGGATCTTTGCACCATATGTACAGCATCTCTGTTTTCAATGGAAGGCACCAGAGCAGCGGGGGCTGGGAGGGGAGAGAGAAGCACTGGGTGATGAACTGTGTTTTCTTTCCCGAGAATCCAGAGCCAAGAAGGCCTGTGGCCAGAGCAGCTGCCCTGGTGTCTCTCTGATCAAGATGAGAGCTGTCACATTGGATGCAGACTCCTCTGCACCCCGGAAAGGGCTGGCTTTCCTTGCAAGTGGCTCTTTTCTGCACTGTGCTCACCACCGGCACACGTTCTGTGGTCAACATGTACCCTCCAAATGCGTGTGTGCTCTGCCTCTTTGCGATCCCTTGGCCTGTCGCCCGTCAGGCTCCTCTGTCCATGGGATTTCCCAGGCAAGAATACTAGAGTGGGTTGCCATTTCCTTTTCCAAGAGATCTTCCTGCCCCAGGACGGAACCTGTGTCTCCTGTTTGGCAGGTAGATTCTTTACCACTGAGCCACCTGGGAAGTTTTTACTCTGATACCTTCAATAATAAGATAGGGAAGCTTAAAGTGATGCTCCAGTCAGGCTTCAGGTATGTTTCTTAACCCTAGCACCTAAGCATAAAGATGAATTTCTAGAAGGAACTGATTCCAAAATCCTCCCAGAAAAGTCAGAACAGCTAATGGAATCATACAGCATAATGAAGGCATGCATTAGGTTGTTATCGCTCTGTTGTCTGGAGCTTGCCACGTGGCTCACATGGCAAAGAATCTGCCTGCAGTGCAGAAGACCCGGGTTTGGTCCCTGAGTCAGGAAGATCCCTTGGAGCAGAGCATGGTTACCCACTCCAGTATTCTTGCCTGGAGAATGCCATGGACAGAGGAGCCTGTTGGGCTACAGTCCATGGGGTCTCAAAGAGTCAGACACAACTGAGCAACTAATACACACACACACACACACACATACACTCCCTCTGTTGTGTGGGTTTCCCAGGTGGCTCAGTGGTAAAGAATCTGCCTGTCAGTGCAGAAGACTCAGAAGACACAGGTTTGATCCCTGGATTGGGAAGATCCCATGCAGAAGGAAATGGCAATCAGCTCCAGTATTTTTGCTTAGAAAATCACATGGACAGAAGAACTTGGCAAGCTACAGTCACCAAAGAGTCAGACATGACTGAGCTACCGAGCATGCACTCTGTGGTGTAGACATTGTGTATAGCATGTGTGAACAGACACTGAGCATCTTAAAGCATTTGGACATCCCTTTCTATGAAATTGACTGGAGAATCCCCATGGACAGAAAAGCGTGGCGGGCTATAGTCCATGGAGTTGCAAAGAGTCAGAAGAGCAACTAACACTTTCACTTTTTCATTCTATAAACAGCCGCCAGCACTAGGACTGCCTGGAGGGAAGAGCACTGAGGCCAAAGTCGTTTACGGACCCAGACGCCAGGTGCGTTGCAGCTGCTTGAGGGGCAGCTCCTTGGTGCTTCCAGACCTGGGTGCAGAGCAGGACCACCTGCTCTTGGGAGCACCACCTTTCAGACCCTGGTCTCATTAGAATACTGACTCCATGCAGCCTTTTGCAGGAAACATTCATATCTGGGACTACAACTGGACAGTTCACCCAAAGCCCAGCTTTGCAATTCAGCGCACTGATGGGGAAAAGCATCTCCTATTACATCAGGCAATCCTCAAAGTTGAAATCAGTGCTAAAGCTTTACTTGAGTTGAAGTTCACCCTGTGCTCAGAATAGCAGCTTTCTTTCTTCCCTCATGCGAACTGCTGGAACAGGAGCCCAGGATCTTGCATGAATATTTCAACAACGAAAGTGTTGCTGGCAGCAAAATATGTGATTCATAACCAGGAGACCGAGAGTCCCTCATGAAACAGAGAAGGAAGGAAACATTCCATCTCAGAGCAAAAAAAAAAAAAATTCAGTCTCTTACTCTAAGAGGTTGACTTGGATATTGTAAGAATGTTGGAGACAGACATGGTTTGTAATCCAAGAGGAAGTTCTTCATGACTTGAGTGACTCCCCCTACTTAAATGAGAAAAAATTCTTCCTTAGAATAGAAATCATTTTAATGCATTTTCAACTAACATTAAGTCAAAAACAAGCATGGCTTGTATCTAATAGCCATGCATGCATGCTCAGTCATGTCCAACTCTTTGCCCCCCTGTGAACTGTAGTCCACCAAAAATGGTAGAGGTCTGTCCTCAAATGCAAACTTGGAACTTGGGTTATAAAAATCTATGTCTGATCTAGGCAGAGCTCCCTAATTTTCTCAGTAATTAAGTGCTAAGACAATAAATTCCAAGTCCTATCAATAGAGAGCAATTTCAGCAGCCATGGACCACATAGAATTAGCAAGTAGGATCCAAGCCTTCAAGACTTACCTTGTGAATTTCATTCACTTTGCTGTCTTAATGTGTTGACGAACTAGGTCTCTGAGAAAGTATCTGAGGAAACTGGGTATTTCCAAATTGCTAGAATTTCTGTTACAGATGATTTGTTACCAGAACTTAAAAAAAGTAAAGGAAAATATCCTTCTCTTAAGTATTCATTTAGTGGGAAGATATTAAGAAAAATGATGTAAGTATCAGTTTCCTATTATATGCCAGACTCTGCATAATGTTGTCTCAGATAAATGACCAACTTTAATCTTTACAACAGACCCAGGGGCTGAGGTTTAGATCTCAGTCTGCCTCTGAATCTTAGATCTTTGGAAGAATCCGTTCTTAAACTTTTGCAAACACATTTATCAAGTGCCTTTACTAGACACTCGGAGAAGGCAATGGCACCCCACTCCAGCACTCTTGCCTGGAAAATCCCATGGACGGAGGAGCCTGGTGGGCTGCAGTCCATGGGGTCGCTAGGAGTCGGACACGACTGAGCGACTTCACTTTCACTTTTCACTTTCATGCATTGGAGAAGCAAATGGCAACCCACTCCAGTGTTCTTGCCTGGAGAATCCCAGGGATGGGGGAGCCTGGTGGGCTGCCGTCTCTGGGGTTGCACAGAGTCGGACACGACTGAAGCGACTTAGCAGCAGTAGCAGTTACTAGACACTACTTTGTAATGTGGAAACAAGGTGGAATAAGATGAATAGTTTCTTACTTCTTGGACAAAAACTCAAGAACTTAGGACTGAGTCCATTAAAAATGTTAAATCTTTATCCATTTATAGCCAGACCTTAGAAAAATAGCAGAAATACTCATTAACAATAACAACAACAGCAGCAGCAACAACAAAACAAAGGAATATTCTCTATTGATAATGGGGTGGTGGGGAAGAGAGACAAGTTCTAACAGATGTAAACATATAATGATACTCTATTGCAGCATAATTGCTTCACGATGCTATGCTAGTTTCTGCTGCACAGTGAAGTGAAGCAGCTGTATGTATACATATATCTCCTCCCTCCTGAGCCTGCCTCCCACCCCCCATCCCACCCCTCTAGGTGATCACAGAGCACCTAGCTGGGCCTCCTATGTTATACAGCAGGTTCCCACTAGCCATCTATTCTATACATGGTAGTGTATATACGGGGCTTCCTCAGCAGCTCAGTGGTAAAGAATCTGCCTCTGATGCAGGAGCCGCAGGAGACGCAGGTCCGATCACTGGGTCAGGAAGATCCTCTGGAGGAGGACATGGCAACCCACTCCAAGATTCTTGCCTGGAGAATCCCACGGACAGAGGAGCTTGGCGGGCTCCAGTGCATAGGGTCTCACAGAGTTGGACACAACTGAAGTGACTTAGCATGCACTCAAGCGTTGGAAAAACATAGGAGATTCCTACAAAAAAAAGTGATGAATCTTGCATTGTAAATAATGAAATATCACAGAGATATGGTTAAAAAGCTTCCCTGCCGAATCCTACAATCCAGTTTTCCTAAGGAAGCTGGCATTGAATCCTACTGGATTCAGTCCTACTCAGTGCCTGGCGTTGAGTACCATTCAGTAGTTGTCTCTATACCTTTTCTAACATATATACTCGTATATACATGAATATATTGATTTGGCTTTTATTTATTCTTACAATACTATACAGTACTATAAGCATTATTCTGCAGTTTGCTTTCTCAGTGTATATGGCGATGCCTTGATGTCAATAGGTACAGAGATAATCCATTTTAAGCACCTGCATATGATTCCACAGTATGAATTTAATAGGCATAAACATATGTCTTCTAAACATTTCCCTACCAACAGACAGTAAGGTTGCTGCTGTTCAGCCTCTACAAACAGTGCTGTAACAAACATCCTGGTGCCTGCTTCCTGACACCCTGTTGCATGAGTTCTATATGAGTTTCCCAAAATGCTATTGTAGAAGCAAAAAAAAATAATAATAATCTGTGTATTTTCCATTTTAATAGTTTTGACTTGAAGGAGCCATTGCTCAAGGAATAAAATGGAACCTCATGGTCTTTGTGGGGTTTTGCTGGTAGTTTTTAATATCTCTTTGAGTAGCAAAGGCAGAGTCAGCCCATTCTTTATGCTGACTTTAGTGTCTCTGGGCAAACACCAGCACACAATGTCTATTTCTACCACTGTACTGTATAAATACCATGTTTTCTTTCTCATTGCTTATTACCCCCTCAGGGTCCAGCACAGAAATAAGACTAAAACTTACAATAATTCTATTGATATTTCCAAATTTAACCATGCCTAATATTACACAGGAGAAGGCAATGGCACCCCACTCCAGTACTCTTGCCTGGAAAACCCCACGGACGGAGGAGCCTGGTAGGCTGCAGTCCATGGAGTCACAAAGAGTCGGACTCGACTGAGCGTCTTCACTTTCATTTTTCACTTTCATGCGTTGGAGAAGGAAATGGCAACCCACTCCAGTGTTCTTGCCTGGAGAATCCCAGAGATGGGGGAGCCTGGTGAGCTGCCGTCTATGGGGTCGCACAGAGTCGAACATGACTGAAGTGACTTAGCAGCAACAATATTACACAAGTAAGGAGAAAACCCAAGGTCAAGTTCCAATCTTTCTTGATATACAACTGCTCCTATGCAAATGGATCATCATAGGAAAAAACCTTCATGCTGTCCCTGAAATAAAGCTTCATCACACATAAAAATATGTAATTTGGAAAGTGTGTAATTACAATGCCCTGACAATCTCATGATATTGCCATAAAGGAAAATTGAGACAACATATTTTGAAGAACTTACATTGCAAATTATAACATCAAACTAAAAGAAGATGCATTACTTTTATTATATCCTCCTAAATTGATATTCTGTTAAATTGAGTACACAGAAATATCTTCCAAACAAATTATCTGATATACTAATATGATACTATTGGGTCATCATCTTATTATATTATATATGTATTGATTTTAATTAGTTATAATAATCTTACTCTGGAGTTTTCTTTAAAAGTTAGTCCCATTGAACTTGACAGACTTATTGCCAAAGGCTATGTTGAATCCTGTCCCCCTGAAATGATATTTAACAGGTAGCAATAGGGAATTTCACATGGCAATTTCTTATAACAATTTTGTAAGCTAGAATTTAGTGAAAGCACTTTCTGAGGGACCAAACTGATATCAAAGTATATAATATTCCAGTGGGTGTGCCTCATGCAAGACTAACGGAGATATTGAAATCATGGAGGAAGTTTTCTCCAACAATGTCATTTAACAGATTTCAAAAAAACATACATTTACTTTCTTCAGTGTGAAAGAGAGTCTTCTAAGAAATCAATTGTTTCAGGCAGATAGTTGAGAAAAGACAGATGGTAAGGCAAATCTGTAACCAGCCTATATACCAATGTTCTTTGAATTCTGCGATAAGATGGCTACCTGGTGAAGCAGGACCAATAAAAAATGACGTATTTGATTAGTAGTAGTTTATCTGCGTTCACAGAGTGGGTACACAGTAAACAGTAACCTAATCCCTTTACAAAATCATTGCTTGCTACCTGTCATTATCAGCATCATGATCCACAATACAGGCAAGTACTATACACCCATGGTTTTTATTAGGAACTGACATTTGCACAAATTATCTCTGCTAAGTATTTTTATTTCCGATTTAGGGAAAAAATTAGCTCAATTTTTAAGTTACATGAAATAATTGAGAAATCCAGCAAGTTCAGACTTAGGTAATAAAATAAAACAGAAGAGAAACAGAAACAGAAAATCTAACATTTAGCCCTAGTTTCCTTGCATTTTTTTTTAATATTACAAGGTGTGAAAAAAGAAATCAAACACTAACAGATGTCAACTTTTGAAAGAATAAGCTGACATTATAGGTAATTATTTAATTTTGTGTTTTTGCCTCTTGCCAAAGGTTTTAAAGGCTTATGGCTATTATCACATTGAGTATACGCTTTCTTGTGGGAATCACCATAACAACTTGATTTGCATACATTTGAAGCTACCTAGAGGTGGCTCAAGCTGTAATGAATCCATCTGCCAATTCAGGAGACATAGGAGACTTGGGTTTGATCCCTGAGTGGGGAAGATCCCCAGGAGAAGGATCCACTCCATGCCTGGAAAACCCCATGGACAGAGGAACCTGGCAAATTACAGTCCCTGGGGTCACAAAGAGTTGGACATGACTTAGCACGTAAACAGGAAATAGGAGACCTCAACAGCACAATTTTTATTTTAAATTCAAGTTAAAGTTCTTCTATGTAAAATAAAGGTATTTCCTGAAAATGAAAGCCCAAATCCAAAGCAGATAGTTGGATTCAGAAAGAGGAAAATCCCACCCCTGATGCTTCTTCTTGTGAGAGGTTTTGGGCAGCCCAGGGGAGCCTGCGGGACTTCCAGTTTAGGGGGAGTAGGTGGGAGGGGCAGCAGGGGGTGGAGGGTAGGAGGGGTGACGGGAGTGGCATTCCAGAAAAGGGCTCTGACATCACAGCTGAAGCCTTTCCACAGATGAGACCCTGCAGAGCAGGACTAAGGGAGCACAAGGAATTTGTGAAGTCAGCAGCATTGTTTACCCTTAAAATCAAGAATAGCGAAGAAGAGATTAGCAACAGTAACAGGAGACGAGGAAAAGGACGAAGACAAAAGCCAACTGAACTGAGTCAGGAAATCAGTAGCCAGCCTCACTCTGGTCTGGCTCCATCAGAATACACTTCTTTTTTTTTTTTTTTTTTTAGCATAAGTTGCTTTACAATGTTGTGCTAGTTTCCTCTGTACTGCAAAATGAATCAGCTACACATACGCACACATCCCCTCTTTTTTAGATCCTGTTCCCAGTTAAGTCACCATGGGGCACTGGGTAGAGGACCCTCTACAGTTGGCTCTCTCATTAGTTTTGTTCTCTAGCAAACTTTAGTTCATCCTTCTGGGTTGGTGCTGCAGATTAGGTCTGTGGACACTTTCCTAAACCTCCTCTAAGTAAGTTGCTCCCTTGCCTCTGTTTCTGTGCTATTCTGTATGCCTGCTGAAGTGACAGACCCCGAGTTGTATGTCCTTGTGACATGTGTCCGTGTGTACTATCCACTGCAGCTTCCTGAAGCCAGGTGACACTGTCTCGCTTACGTCTGAGCACTCAGTTACCAAACCAGACATTCGGTGGTACTGATTTGTACTGATTTGACATTTATTAAATCTCACATCCTCATTTTGGCAGGTGCCTGATGCATCCGTGGCATCTGAGCTCGGTGATGGCCTATCTTCTCATGATAAATGGCAGGTGACAGAAAATCATAGTGGAGAAGGAGACACAAGGACACTTTTACCTGAAATGTGTGTCCTTGTGACTTACTTTCTTGGAGAAGTTTAGCCAGGCTCCCACTTTCTTCTCTCTAAGCCTAGGTGGAGTTTGATGTTGATTCTGTCCTTCATGTTTGGTGATACATCCAAGAATTTTTCAGAAGACAGCTATGGATTTACCAAACAATGTTGATGGGTCATTTTCAATACATGAACCAAACATCGGTTCTCTAGCTCTATGTGAAAGATGGGGTCAGAAAAATATCAAGTCAAAATGGCTCTATAAAAATAAATACAAAAGTAAATCTGAATCTGGGGAAATTTTCAAACAGTAAAAACCATTTAACTATGAAAACGCTTTCCCAGAAGGAGTGAACAATATAATTTTGAAGATATTTTAAAGTACTTTAAAATAAGCTTGTCAAAGCCAGAGCTGGTGAACCATCTCACCAATTCAAGTGCAAGTGAGATGGCGGAGAATGCGGGCAGACCCCACCATCTGGTTTATAATCAAGGCAGCAAGTTGTCAAGGGTGATATTGATTTCCTCTGTATCTATTTTTTAAGTAGAAGGATGGAGTGTGTGAGTCAGGTGAGGAGGTGATTAGCAGGAAAGAAAACAGAAGTCCATGTTACCAAAAGGTGAATCCCCTAAGTGAAACTCACTCTCACATCTTTAAAGGAATTCCTTACTTAAAACAAAAACAAAAACAAAAACCCTCAATTCCTTGGTTTTACGGTAGCAGCTGTAAAAGGTATGAGTAGACAGCTTGCAAAATACCATCAGAACCTGTAACTTGACAGATGTCCACTATTTGACAAAGCTTCAGTGCCCAAATTATTTTCAGATTCCCCTGCACAGTGCAAGTAATAAAACAGAGCAATGATTCCAGCTCTGTTATTTATTCATCTTCCACTGAGCCTGAAAAGCCATAAACCTTGCACTGATAGATGTAAATTGTCTCAGACAATTAGGTCCAATTGTCTGATAGCAAATATGAGCTCTCTTCAGTTTAATAATCAGAAAGCCTTGGAACTCCCATGGAAGTGAAGTCAGGGGAGGAAACCAGGATGCTGATTGGGAGGCAGATGTGTAAGGAGTGGACTGCTCCCAGAGACAGTGTTAGGAATATAAATCAGCAACCCGGGACACCTCAGCACAAACAAATGTTACATATCAAATGCAGACCGGAGGCTTTTATGTGTCCTCTTGGATGATAATAAAACCCTAGCTTTAAATAAGGGCAAATGCTTTTTCTTCCTTGAATGCCTCACCCAAGCTTCTTCCAGTAAATAGAAGATGCTGCTTGGAGAATAAGTGGCTTCTGCTCATCTCAGGAGCCTGTGAAACACAAAAACAAAAGGTCTGTGTGAACATATCATAGTCTTCCAGATGGGAAGTTTTACTGCGATCCTGGTGCAGGTGTGTTCCAGGGGGTTTAGCATGGACCAAACCTAATAAAGAAAGCTGAACGCCAAAGAATTTATGCTTTTAAACTGTGGTGTTGGAGAAGACTCTTGAGAGTCCCTTGGATTGCAAGGAGATCGAACCAAAAAGAAGTCAGTCCTGAATATTCATTGGAAAGACTGATGCTGATGCTGAAACTCCAGTACTTTGGCCACCTGATGCAAAGAACTGACTTCTTGGAAAAGACCCTGATGCTGAGAAAGATTGAAGGAGGAGGAGAAGGGGATGACAGAGGATGAGATAGTTGGATGGCATCATCAACTCGATGGACATGACTTTGAGCAAGCTCTGGGAGTTGATGATGGACAGGGAAGCCTGGTGTGCTGCAGTCCATGGGGTCATAAAGATTTGGACACGACTGAGCGACTGAACTGAACTGAACCCTAATAAATATGTAAAATTTGTAGGCTCACTAATGTAGATAGCATTTTTGGTTAGGAAAGCGTTTCACATTTGGGTTTTTCTAAGATTCTATTTTAGAAAATGATGAGCTGAAAAACCTTCAGAGTTTTAGGTGGCAATCCTAAAACCCTCGTCTGAATCCCACGTTGGTCTCCTTCAAAGTATGTACACTCACAGGTTGGAAAAAATAAAATAGACCCACTGATGGACTGGACTGGACTCAATAGAGAGAATGAAAAAACAGGAAATAGAGAAGTAAGCCCTGTCCACAGAAATTATTACAGCACCCAGATTATAAGAACCCCAAGAGGTCCTCCATTTCAGCCCCCATTTTCTGTGTAACTGATACACAGTCACACACATGCACACAGAGGCACACACACACTTTCTCAGACACATGATGGTTAAACTCTGCTTGCTCCTCCCTGTCATCCATGAACTCACTTATGCTGAGCATCAATCAGTTCATTCTCAGCATCACTGAGAGTTGGTGACAGGACCCTGATTCCTCCTGAGACAGTCTGGTCCCATTTGGGAATCTATATTAGGAAATTCATGTCCCTGGAACACAATCCATCTCCCTCTAGTTGGGCACTAACCTCAGGGGCTTCGGAGAACTCTTTAACCCTCTGCCTGTGACAGCCTTCACAAGCTTGAGGACAGCCCTCCTGAAGCGCTGAATCTTCTATTCTCCGGGGAAATGTCTCAGAAGCTTTCACCTTCCTAAAGCATGCTAATCCTTCTCTGGGTACACCCAGCTTTTCTGTGTTCTGATGTGTGGCAGCCAGGAAGGAGCACAGAGCTCCAGGAGAACACACGCATTGGGAAGAAGCGAAAGAGGGTCCCATCCATTGTCTGTTCATGAGATAGGCAGAGTCTGTCTGCTATAACATCACTGCCTCGAGTAGGTATCTAGTCATAGAGAATTTGTTAGGAAACCTGTTTCTAGTGTAGCTGGTGCTATACTTGAAGCTGCCCAGATTATTTGGTATTTTAGAACCAAATATATGTATGGAATATATAGCATGAGATATGTGTTATGTTGTTGTTTAGTTGCTAAGTCCTGTCTGAACCTTCTGTGGCTCCATGGACTGTGGCCCACCAGGCTCCTGTCTATGGGATTCTCCAGGCAAGAATACTGGAGTGGGTTGCCATTTCCTCCTCCAGGGGATCTTCCTGACGCAGGGATGGTACATGTGTCTCCAGCATCTCTTGCATTTCAGATGGATTCTTTACTGCTGAACCACCAGAGAAGCCCCATGCATGAGCGATGCAGCAATAGAAGAAAAATAAGTAAAGCAAATCTGGCAATAATAACAATAGTGTGAAAGGTTTAGTCAACTCTTTGGCAATAATGTACATAGATTGAGCAGTGTGTGTGTGTGTGTGTGTGTGTGTGTGTGTGTGTGTGCGTGCGTGTGTGTATCTGTCTGTCTGTCTGCATGTCTGTCTGAAAAGGAAGAAATGGAGCCCCAATCACTAAATCAGGAGCAGAACTGTAATTGTGAAATTTGGACACCTGTGTCTACAGAGATAGCTGGAATTAGTTAAAATGCCTAAGGTAAACCATTTAGTGAAATGTGAATTTATTTCACTCATGCTGTGATTTAATTATTCTTTGATAATTGCTTTGTCTCTGAAATGCCAGGCTGAGAACTCTGCTTAGCAATTATCGGAAGGATAGTACCCGAACCCAGGTGAGCCTCCTTGACCATCTCATTCCCCTGGCAAGAGTCCATCAGAGACAGAAATCGAGCTGACACTCTGGAGATGGCTAGGAACTTGCCAGCCCACCTAGAGAATATTCTAAACAGGCCACCCCACAGGGAGTCAAGTGTCCACGCTACACCTCACAGCTATCTTTTGTTAGTCCCGCTGTTGGCAGGGTGACTGACCAATGACAGACTTACCCAACTGTACATCTCATTTTCAAGACAACATTAAATGTTGTAAGCTGTGAAATGGGTGCCAGCTTTATGAACACACAGAACATCAATATGCCCAAGAAAGCACCAGCTACACACTTCTGAAATCACTACCAGTTAGTAATTGTTTCAAGTGACCTTTCCTCTCTCTGTTCATTTAATGCCAATATGCAAAATGGTTTTTCACATGAAAAGGGAACACAGCCAATAAAATAACCTAATGTTGCCTTATTTGCCTGGTGTCTTAGATTTTTTTCTTTTTCTTTTATAATTAATTTTCCACATTTCATCAGATGCAGTATCTAATAATTTTCTTTGTCAGGTAAATTAGTTATTGAATGAAGAAGTCATACTCCAATATTTCTGTAAGTGACTAGTCTTGAATGATCATATTGACTTCTATAATGAAAAAACAAGTTACCAGTGGACTGCACCTGCCAGTCAAAAACTTTACTCAGTTCAGTTCAGTTCAGTTCAGTCGATCAGTCGTGTCCGACTCTGCAACCCCATGAATTGCAGCACCCCAGGCGTCCCTGTCCATTACCAATTCCCGGAGTTCACTCAGACTCATGTCCATCGAGTCAGTGATGCCATCCAGCCATCTCATCCTCTGTTGTCCCCTTCTCCTCCTGCCCCCAATCCCTCCCAGCATCAGAGTCTTTTCTAATGAGTCAACTCTTCGCATGAGGTGGCCAAAGTATTGGAGTTTCAGCTTTAGCATCAGTCCTTCCAAAGAACACCCAGGACTGATCTCCTTTAGAATGGACTGGTTGGATCTCCTTGCAGTCCAAGGGACTCTCAAGAGTCTTCTCCAACACCACGGTTCAAAAGCATCAATTCTTCAGCACTCAGCTTTCTTCACAGTCCAACTCTCACATCCATACATGACCACTGGAAAAACCATAAGCTTGACTAGATGGACCTTTGTTGGCAAAGTAATGTCTCTGCTTTTCAATATGCTATCTAGGTTGGTCATAACTTTCCTTCCAAGGAGTAAGTGCCTTTTAATTTCATGGCTGCAGTCACCATCTGCAGTGATTTTGGAGCCCCCCAAAAATAAAGTCTGACACTGTTTCCCCTGTTTCCCCATCTATTTCCCATGAAGTGATGGGACCAGATGCCATGATCTCAGTTTTCTGAATGTTGAGATTTAAGCCAACTGTTTCACTCTCCTCTTTCACTTTCATCAAGAGGCTTTTGAGTTCCTCTTCACTTTCTGCCATAAGGGTGGTGTCATCTGCATATCTGAGGTTACTGATATTTCTCCTGGCAATCTTGTTTCCAGCTTGTGCTTCTTCCATCCCAGCGTTTCTCATGATGTACTCTGCGTACAAGTTAAGTAAGCAGGATGACAGTATACAGCCTTGACGTACTCCTTTTCCTATTTGGAACCAGCCTGTTGTTCCATGTCCAGTTCTAAGTCTTGCTTCCTGGAAGGCATCCTAACCATAAGGGCGTGTGAAGGAATCTGGAAGTTGAAAACTAGGTCCACGTTGAACTATAACTCGCCGGTTTGTATCGAGCTGCATGTTAGTTTATAAACATAGGAAAGCCTGAAAACATGTGGCATTATAGTTTATCAGTTTTGAAAAAGAGCCTTAAAGAACAAGTCCTCGATTTCAGGGCTACAGCAGTTCCGCGTCTGCGCAGCGGACGCGGGGCCGGAGCGGGCCCAGCTGGGGAGGCGCAGGATGCACACGGGAGCCAATGGGCAAGCTCAGGGAAGGCGGGGCTGGCGGCTACGGGCAGGGCGAGTGCAGACGGCGGGGACAGCGTGCGGCGAGGGGGCGGGGTTCAGTGACGCCGCGTTCCGGCAGCATCAGCTCCTCCGCCCTGCCGCAGGCCTAGGCGCTGGATCTGGACGAGGACGACGACCTGGAGGTGTTCAGTAAGGATGCCTCATTGATGGACACAAATTCCTTCAGCCCGCTGATGCCTAATGCCGACATCCCCTTTATCAATGGTAAACCAAGTCAAGGTTGAAGATGAGCCAGATTTGAAGGCTCTTTTTATTACAGTCGGTGAACCTGAAAACCATGTTACTGCAATGGAAATTTTTGTTACTTACAGGGTTATTACTAAGACATCTCCTGGGGAATTTGACTCCAGTGAATTTGAAGTTAGGAGACGTTATCAAGATTTCCTTTGGTTGAAAGAAAAACTTGAACAAGCACACCCGACTCTGATTATTCCGCCGTTGCCAGAAAAGTTTATATGAAAGAAATGCTGGAAAGCGCTAATGATGACTTCATTGAGACATGCAGGAAGGCATTGCACAAATTTTTGAACCGAATTGCTGATCATTGAACTCTAACATTTAATGAAGACTTTAAAATTTTTCTTACTGCACAAGCTTGGGAACTCTCTTCTCAGAAGAAGCAAGGGCCTGGATTACTCAGCAGGATGGGACAGACAGTAAAAGCGGTTGCATTGTCAATGAGAGGAGTTAAAAGTCGCCCTGAGGACTTCATTGAAATATTTAGCCAGAAAATAAATTTGATAGATAAAATATCTCAGAGAATCTACAAGGAAGAATGGGAATATTTCGATGAAATGAAAGAATATGACCCAGTTCATATTCTTTAGTCGGCATCAGAAGATCCGGCTGATACTCTAAAAAGTGTTGCCAGCTTTGTCAATGTTACCGCATTGACAGATGCTGTAAGGCCACTGAAAACGGATGTCTGGACTTTCAGAAGCCCTGCTTCCTGTCGTACATGAGTATGTGCTTTATAGTGAAATGTTAATGGCTGTCATGAAAAGAAGAGACCAGATACAGGCAGAAGCTTTGACGTCCAAAAAGGCAGATACTGATCTGCTTACCGAGGAGACTGGAAAACTGCAAGATAAAGTGGACTGTGCTGATAATGCCCTGAAAGCATATTGGGAAAGATGGAAACAAAACATGCAAAATGATATCAAGTCAGCATTTACAATTATGGCTGAGGAGAACATCCTCTGTTGTGAACAGTGTCTTGCTACATGGGAATCCTTCCTTACATCACAGACAGATCTCCACTTGGAAGAAATTTCTGAAGAGAAATTGTAATCTCATTGAAGACCTCTATGTGATCTTTGGAAGATAATGTCTGTTAACCAAAGTTATTCTTTCTCAATGGGCTGGATCCTTTTCTAAAGTAGATGAACAGTATTTCACACTATCTGGAAAACCAACAACTTAAAGCTCAGGTGTTCCAGATCATTGATATAAATTTGGAGATGTGTATATAGATCTTTTTAAATATATATATATAATTTTAAATATATGGTAAAGACTCAGTTTTAATTAAAAGTTTAATATATATAAAAAAAAGAACAAGTCCTTTGTATCAGTGAGAACAGAGAAGACAGAAAAAGGTGTGCTGTGTTCTCTGCCTTCCAAGCCATTGGCTCCAAAGACAGGGCCAGACATAGCATTGATTCATCTTTTCGGTTTCCTTAATGTATTTTAAATTAGACCTGTCCTGTAATTCTTTGAAAATGTTTTCATAGAGCTTTTCACATCAGAGAGGATTCTTTCTCTTTATTTCCTAACTTGTCTGAGAAAGTTTACCTGTTTATCCATCCTGACAGCTGGAAGATAATAAATGAATACCTGGCTTTAGACCTCTATCTGTCCTGGGCCAAATGCACTTCAGGACATTATGTAGAGGCCTGAGTTTAAGCCCAGACTTTCTAAACAAAAGGTACATGACTCAGGCCAGCCTGTGGCCATGTTTGACTTCTCTCACATATAAAATCGGGAGGATGAGACTTCATTTCATGAGGTTTCAAGGAATAATCAAGTGACATGATGACTGTTAAAATGCTTTGTAAATAGTTGAAGGGTAGATACAGATTCGGTTCTGTGTTTCTATCTCACCAAAGACTGGATGGAGGAGAAACAGGTCAGTTTCAAGCAGTGACTCACACCTTCCCCTGAATGTGGGAACCTTGTGGAGGGCAATTAATAAACAGCCCGTTTTCTACAATTGTCTCAAGCAGGCTCCCTCACTGACCCAGATGTGGATTCACAGTGCCCCACCTAGAGAACTCTGAGTGAGCACTATTTGGCATCAGAGTAGTAATTAAATACAGCGACAAAGCAGATCCGGTCCTAGGAATGTTAACCTCATTATCACCCTCTCACAGCGACTTGCCAAAGAGTTAACAGCCATTAAAGCTCTGCTGCTCATCCAATCAGAATATTAAATTAATCAGTGCCTCCCTGACACAAATATCATGGATGGAGTTAATCCTTTGCTTTGTACGTATCAAAAAGGATATGTAGAGGTTTTGGACAAACTTTCTATTATTTTTCACCATTTTAATTATTTCACGTAGGGTTTTGTTAGGCCATTTTTAAAGTCCTTATTTAATTTGTTATAATATTGCTTCTGTTTATGTTCTGTTTTGTTTTGTTTTGTTTGCATGTGAGGCACGTGGGATCTTAACTTTTGTACCAGAGTTCTAACTTGCTCCCCCTGCATTGGAAGGCAAAGACTTCTTGCAAAAAAAGATACATGTCTGATGAAAGCAATCTTTGCAAATAATAAATGCTGCCACCAACTGATCGATATTCCTATGTCTGCATCTACCTGCTGTAGTCATCTTTAGTCACTTAGGGAAACTGATCAAGGTGCAATCCTCTGGAGAAAGCAATTATACCGTCTTCTATCTGCTAATAAATCACATCATACTCTCAGCGAGAAAAAAATAGTGAACAAAATGTTGTTTGACAGAGGCCTTTGCCCCAGTTCTGTTATGCTGGTTGCAACTATGTCATGATCCCATCAGCATTAATTATGCCTGAAAGATAAAATGTGGACGCATAAATTGGGCTGTGCCTCTGTGTTTAGCTGCATGTATTTATCTGCATAATCTGCATTTGTTCATGTTGACTAGAACAGAATGGTTAGCAGTTTAGCAAGCCCCAGAACTCTAAAACGAATGAATAAATATTTTCCTTTCATGAGTACTTTTTCCTAGGAACATTGTACCTGAGTGTGCATGAACTAACATGGTAAGAGTACCATATGGACAAATAATTGCTGTTTCCAATCTAGAGTAAAAGCCTGGAAAAAAATCAGATCCACACTTGTTCTAGTCTACTTATATTCATTGGCTAAATGTGCATGTTTTCTGTTAATTGTGATTCTAAAACTAGAGAGGGCTTCTTGGAGGTGACAGACAAACAGCAGGATATCATGCATATGGATGGTGTGTCTGAGAAAATAAATTATCAGGGGCCAGCCACTCTGGTGACCCACTTCTGCTGCCAGCAATGAGTGTGACAGTGAAGGTCTGGACTGTGTGAATTTGCATGACAGAATTTCCTCCCCATCAACTCATTTACTTCCTGCATTTGGATTATTTTAAGCACTACACAGCAGTCAGATAATCAATCACTAAATCACCAACCCTGACATTAAGGAACACGTTATACGTTATTGCTGATTACCACTTAAAAGTGGAGCTGGTACAGCTCCATCTCAGAAGGTAGCGGAGAAGGAACGGCTCTAACACATGGACTCCCCCGGGGTGCGTTGATCCGGGTGTTGTTGGGAAGATGACAAGCTGATGAAATTCCCCTCTTCATCCTGAGCCATCTAACTTCACGTCTGAAACTTATCTTTTAAAAAATGTGTAGTGCTTCTAAATGAGACATATTAACCTAGCCTGAAGCAACACATAGGAATTATCTTGGTAACGGTGATAAAAATAATTAGTTATTACCTAGTTACTTGGGATCAATGTGGTTCTTGGCTTGAGTCACCAGAATAACTTATAGGAATACCCCCAAACATGATCATTCTAGGGTTTAATAATATAAAATACAATGTCACCAAATTTGTAGAATAACCCCAAACTGATATCTCTTGCATGAATTTTTTATTTATAACTGGAGAAGGAAATGGCAGCCCACTCCAATATTCTTGCCTGGAGAATTCCATGGACAGAGGAGCCTGGTGGACTACAGTCCATGGGGTTGCAAAAAGAGTTGGACACTACTGAAGTGTCTTAACATGCATGAATGTCTATTATTCAGAAACGGTGAATGTTTCGGTTACTGAGGGCAGAAAAGATGTCTTATTCACATTTCTATCTGTAGCATCTGGCCCAGCTCCTGGGATACTGAAGCATTTAACAAATATTAGTTCTATCAACTTTATAGACTCAAGAGAATTAGGAATATAGTAGATTATTCAAAACAAATACACACTATTTGCCCACAAGAGG
Source organism: Budorcas taxicolor (assembly GCF_023091745.1). Lineage (NCBI taxonomy): Eukaryota > Metazoa > Chordata > Mammalia > Artiodactyla > Bovidae > Budorcas > Budorcas taxicolor. Next base: position 150,674,762 of record NC_068920.1, on the reverse strand, counting down.
AGAGGAGATAAGGAAAAGAACCTGCTTAGACTTTGAACTGAGACAAATTTTTGAATCATAGCCCCAGGGCAAGGAACTTAATTTTTTGGAGTCTAATGTTTCTCATCTTCCAAATCTCTGGATTGTCTTATCATCTATAACATAGAGAAATTAACATTTGCCTGAGAAAACAAGCACAAAATAAACAGCAAAATGCTAGCCTAAGAACTGGCTCATATTAGGTAATTGATACATTGTAGCTATTATTAGTAGAGCACTGAGTATAGAAAAGAGTAAAGGATCTAAAAACAGTATTTGGAAGACAACGCCCTTAAACTTTGCAATTCATGGAATGTGGAGAAAACAAGACCGGACAGAGCCAACTGTGGCCATCAACACGTCGTTCTGAGACTAGAGAGATGGTAATTTTACAGACTAACATAGTGACATAAGGAAAGAAAGACATTTATGGGGAAATACAATTGCATTTCATTTGGGCTGGACACATGTGAAGTGCTTAGGAAAATACAGTGGGCGAGGCTGGGAGGAGAGTTTCTTCTGTGTCTGCAGCCCTGGGAAAAACTCTAGCCTGGAGACACATTAGAGAAGAAACAACAAAGGAAGCAGGCACGACAGTGGCTGTTATCACAGAGGACAGGATATAAGATGGATGAGCAGGGGACTTCTGAGCAACCTGCGCATTTACAAGGATGGCGGGACCTAGAAGAGCTGCTAACTGAGCAGAATAAATGACTGCTGAGATGTGCCAAGAACCAGCAAAAGGTGCCATTCCAGAAACAGAATGCTGAGCCTTTCACAAAGGGGATGGACAATGGTATCAAATAAATCCTATAAAATAAAGGCTAAGAACCATACATTGGAATTGACAATAGACCATTGGTGACCTTGATGAGTACAGAAGGGCAGAAGTGAGATTTCAGTGGATGGAGGTGATGGATAATAAATTGAATAGCAGATAGGTGAGAAGAACTTGCTTAAAATGTACCATGGAAGAATGAATAAAGATGTGATACATGTATACAATGGAATATTACTCAGCCGTATAAAAGAATGAAATAATGTCCTTTCATGGATTGATCTATGGATGCATGGATGGATCTAGAGATTATCATATTGAGTAAAGTAAGTCAAAGATAAATATCATTTGATACTGCTTATATGTGGAATCTAAAAAAAAAAAAACGGATACAAATGAGCCTATTTACAAAATAGAAATAGTCACAGACATAGAAAAAAAAAAAATTATGGTTACCAAGAGGGAACGGGGAGGGGAGGGATAATTTGGTAGATTGGGATTGACACATGGACACTACTATATATAAAATAGAAAACTAATACAGACCTAGTGTACAGCACAGGGAATTCTACTTAATACTCAGTAATGATCTATATGGGAAAAGAATCTCAAAAAGAGTGGATATATGTATATGTATAATATTCACTTTGCTGAGAAGGCAATGGCACCCCACTCCAATACTCTTACCTGGAAAATCCCATGGATGGAGGAGCCTGGTAGGCTGCAGTCCATGGGGTCGCTAAGAGTCAGATACGACTGAACGACTTCACTTTCACTTTTCACTTTCATGTATTGGAGTAGGAAATGGCAACCCACTCCAGTGTTCTTGCCTGGAGAATCCCAGGGACGGGGGAGCCTGGTGGGCTGCCATCTATGGGGTCGCACAGAGTCGGACACAACTGAAGTGACTTAGCAGTAGCAGCAGTACAGCAGAAACTATACTCCAGTAAACATAATTTTAAAAAATATTCGAATATGAAGGTTGGTGAGAAACTTAGTGTCAAGACGGCGGGCATCAACAGACTTTAGGTATCACCTATATGGCCAGTAGTGTGTTGGATTCTATTGGATTTCAGAGGGGAAAATGTGCACGAGGGGCTAGTTTTTCATATGCTAAAAATACCAATGGAATGCCTACAGAATGGCAAACCCTGTGGGACAGTGACCTCCATTCATGAGGTCCTCTCCTATCGCTTGTTTTTCTGCTCATATTTAACTTCACGAACAAGTATGTAGCTCTGAGTGAGAACTCTGACTTGAGAGTCCCTCGTTTGGATGGTGAATAGTAGTATCTCCTTTTGATAAATTTAGGACTTCCCTGGTGGCTCAGACAGTAAAGAATCTGCCTGCAATGCAGGACACCTGGGTTCAATCCCAGAAAGGGGAAGATCCCCTGGAGAAGGAAATGACAACCCACTCCTGTGCCTTGCCTGGGAAATCCCCTGGACAGAGGAGCTTGGTTTACTACAGTCCATGGTAGAGTCAGACAGTTTAGCAACTAACAAACACTTTCACTTTCACCTTTGATAACTTGATAATCCTGGCAACATTTTAGTAAAGGCATAATGAATAATGGCATATAGCATGTTCCATAGCTGTTAATATATCAGACTCAGAGGCTGTGTTGAATTTTGCTATTTTTCAGTCGCTAAGTTGTGTCCAACTCTTTGCAAACCCACGGACTGCAGTGTGCCAGGCTTCCCTGTCCTTCACTGTCTCCCGGAGTTTGCTCATATTCATGTCTATTGAGTCAGATGCTGCTAGCTAACCATCTCATCCTCCGTTGCCCCTTTCTCCTCCTGCCCTCAATCTTTCCCAGCATCAGGATCTTTTCCAGTGAATTGACTCTTCCCATGAGGTGGCCAAGTACTGCAGTTTCAGCTTCAGCATCAGTCCTTCCAGTGAATATTCAGGACTGATTTCCTTTCAGATTGACTCATTTGATTTCCTGGCTGTCCAAGGAACTCTTAAGAGTCTTCTCCAGCACCACAGTTCAAAAACATCCATTCTTCGACATTCAAGCTTCTTTATGGTCCAACTCTCTTAGTTAAATCTGGCTTAAAAAATTGATTTCTAAAGGAAGTGACTTGATAGCCACAGCAAAGAAAAATCCACAAAATCTTGGGCAGATACTATTTTTGTTTGATTGAATTAGTCTTTTCAGTTTAACTTTGCTGTGTGATTTTGCATGATATGACATTGGGGTGTATATGCTCCCACATCTTTGGTGTTGGGCTATGACTTACCCTGTCTTAGCAGGTGAGTTTTAGATGGAAGCATCCCTTGTGCTCTGCTATTAAAGGAACACACCCCATGTGACTGCTAGACCAAAGAAAATAGGAGATTGTGTAGCAGTCCTGAAAGCAATCCATAGCCTGAAACAAGACTAGCTCATCCTAGGCGAGACCAGGCGAGCCCCTGCAAACCACAGCCTCGAGAAAGACAATCAATATTTGTTTACAGTAAACCATAAAGGGTTTTGAGGTTTGATGCTATGCCATAAAAAATGATCAATATAGTGTTAATTACATTAAGGTGAAACAGGCAATGTGAGGATGACTGAATACTATGGAAAGAAGATATATCTAAACTGCACTTATAAACTTCTTGGCAAAGCAAGTTTTGATGACAAAATCAGTGATAAGAAATTCAGATCACTCTGCCTGTTTGTAAATGTTTTTAAATGTCGGATGTAACTTACATTTTCTTCCAAAGGAAATAAGAGGAAATAACTTATAGTTTCCTCTTGTCCCCAGTTTCACTTACCCATGGTCTGAAATTGCTAAATGGAGATTTTAAACTAAGCGCCATTCTGAGTCATGATGAAGTCTTATGCAGCCCAGCTCTGCTTGGCCCAGGATGGGGACCATGCCTTTGTCCAGCACATCCACTTCCTAGTTGCATGGTTAACATAATCTTGGGGAAACAGGATTAGTCAGATTCTGAAAGATAATTCAGTGTGGCTTTTCCTCATTTGATACCTGGTTTCTTCCAATAACATCACTAGATATCGCCCAGCCTCTGGCAAAATGTTTGCCACTTTCAAAGCTGTTTTATAAAGTCCATCCTTATGTTTAGACGTGAACACATTTCCCAGTGTTCATAACCATTTCGTGTCATTTGAACCCCTACTTAGACAATTATTTGGAAATAACAATCATGAATTCTTGGGTCTTCTTTTCCTTTCTTGTTTTGGCTGTGCCACCTGGCTTGTGAAATCTTAGTTCCCCAATCAGGGATGGAACCTATGCCTCTTGCAGTGGTAGTGAGGAGTCCTAAACACTGGACTGTCAGCAAAGTCCCGGGTCTTCTTTTCTTTCAAGTAAATATTCTTAAATTTCTAAAATACTTTTATGGCATGCTAGTATTTCTGAGGCATGGGAGTCTGGTTTCTTCCCTGCCCCGCACCACACTCCTATTTTCAATATCATGTGATATTTTTTCAGGTTGCCACCTTATTAGAATATCTGTAGTTATGTGATGGTGAATCACAAGTTTTCCATGTGTTCTGAGTCCAGAAATATACTATGGGGTCTTTTGAATGTGAATGTTTTTGTTCAATAAAAGAGAGGAAGAGCCAACTGTTTCTACTCTGGACACTCATCCTTGCTTTGAACCAAGAGTTAAAGAACAAAAGTAGTGTTATGATTTCTGATTCTGAGATTTGGTTTTCCTCACCATGTGATATGCAAATTCTTTCAAAGAATCCTTTGCATAATCTTATAGTTTCTTCTCCTCTTGAACCCATATCCCACTCTTCTATAGCTGATGACTGTGGTGTTACAGGGCCTTCCCTGGTGGCTCAGATGGCAAAGGATCTTCCTGTAATGCTGGAGACCTGGATTCAGTCCCTGGGTCAGGAAGACCCCCTGGAGAAGGGAATGGCTACCCACTCCAATATTCTTGCCTGGAGAATTCCATGGACAGAGGAGTCTGGTGGGTTACAGTCCACGGGGTCTAGTCTATATACTAAGTAGACTAATTTATCAAGAAATGTCTGGTGTGCTGGAGGCTGGCCCTGCCAATTTGTGACACCTGGTTGTGGAAGCTAGTTTTTAACTATTCAGGAATGTTGTAAACTTTTTCTTAAGTATTTGGTGGGTTAACATCAGTCATGGTGGAGTATTTGCACCATGGAAAGCAGCAGGTGCAACCATCCCAAGGCTTCTTCCCCCTACCATAGAGAGCTGATTTACTAACTTACCACTGGTTGTTGACATATCTTTCAACAATTATAAACATCACCTCTCTCCACAGGAAAATTCAGTCTAATGCTGTGAAGTATCCACCGTAAGTAAGGAACTGATTCCTCTCCCATGAAATAAAAATCACTACTTATATGTCACGACTGTAAAATTGAGAACATAATCATTTAAATCAATTTTGGTGAGGCTTAATTTTTTGTTTGTTTGTTTTTTGGATAACGTAGTTGAAGAAGGGGCTTTCCAGGTAGCTCAGCTGCTAAAGAATCCTCCTGCAACGCAGGAGATCCCAGTTCAATTCCTGGGTCAGGAAGTTCCCCTGGAGAAGGGATAGGCTACCCACTCCAGTGTTGTTGGGCCTCCTTGGTGGCTCAGATGGTAAAGAATCCTCCTGCAAGGGGGGAGACCTGGGTTTGATCCCTGGGTTGGGAAGATCCCTGGAGGAAGACATGGCAACCCATTCCAGTATTCTTGCCTGTAGAATCCCCATGGACAGAAGAGCCTGGTGGGCTACAGGCCATGGGGTCGCAGAGTTGAACATGACTGAGTGACTAAGCACAGCTAGTTGAGGAAAGCTAACCGATCGGTCAAACAGAGAGTATAAGCCAGTGGTTATTTTTGCTGATGCACACTAGAGTCACCTGGAATTTTCTTTTTCTTTAATGCAGATGTCTCGGTCATACGGCAAACCAATAAAATCAGAATCTCTGAAATGAGCATCAAAATTCCCTGGTGGTTTTGAGAACCACTGCCAAAAACATTAGAGAGAAAGGATGGCAGAGCTGTGTGTTTTCTCAAAGGATGGAGGGGGGTGGAGGTTTTGATGAGGATCCAAGGCTTGTTGAGGAAACACTGATCACGTGACAAGTTGCATTGAATTCATTCCTGCAACAGTTGTGGGGAGTAAAAATGTCTCCTTTCCTATCTCATAGATGTGTCTCAGATTAGGAGCCCTGATGGAACAGGATAATGAGTTCCTGGCAGGTAGAACCGTCCGCAGCTGCAGGGGTAGCAGCTGAGAGTCTCCACGTCTCTGCAGGAGGCTCCCCAGCAGCACCTCTGGTCCCAGAGCAGCTCAGTCCTTCATACCAGGCAACTTCCACCAGATCTGATTAAAGTCATATTCATTCCTAATGACTCAGTTCTGGTGTTAATCTTCTAAAAAGCTTTTCTACTTGGTCTCTTCTCCTCTGACTCAGAAAACTTTCATGTGGCTCTTGGAGTCCAAAGTGAATATCCCCCTCATGAAATTTTCTACATGGCTCTGTACAATACCTGAGCGTCAGGACTGCATTTTATCTCTGAATCTTCAGACCAGAGCCTAGGCGGTCCATAATATGAGCTCACTAGATATATGCTGAACAAGTTAGTATTTGTTTCACTCCAAAAAGCCTATACTGATAAAGCATGTTTAGAGGGGGATATATTTCATCATTATATATATATATATATGTATACATATATATATATATATATATATATATATATAGTACATCTTTACACTTACATACATTCATATATGTGTGTGCATGAATGCTAAGTTGCTTCAGTAGTGTCCAGTTCTTTGAGACCCATGGACTGCAGTCCACCAGGTTCCTCTGTTCAGGGGATTTCCCAGGCAGGAATACTGGAGTGGGTGGCCACGCCCTCCTCCAGGGGATTTTCCCGACCCAGGGGTTGAACCCAAGTCTCTTGTGTCTCCTGCTGTGTCAGGCGAGTTCTTTACCACTAACACCACCTGGGAAGCCCAAAAACATGTGTATGTTTCCTGGATAAAAAATATTTACTATGATAAAGAATATTTGCTTCACTAGAAAAGAATGTGTGCAACCCATAATACCAAAATAATCACATTTTCTGACAAAGTTTAAAACTCTAAAAATATTTACCACAAACTTTCATTAGAGCAACACTTAAAGAATATACACCAGGAAAAATAAAATTGATCCCCAAAGGGAGAGTGTAATACCAGAAGAAAATGTGAGTCAAAAAACCAGGCAAATGTGAGTAAATATAAATAAATATTGACTTTACTACATTAAAATAACAACAAATTAATTCTGTGGCTAAGAAAACACAATGGAATTAAAATCCTGAACAAGGATAACATTTTAGACAAGAAAATCAATACCATACTGAATACATTCTCTTAAAAAAGGTAATTAAATTAAAAATCAATAATATAGAGTCAAGTCCAAAAAACATATAGTTGCAAGTATTAAAAATGTATTTCTAAAAATGTCATGGATCAAAGTAAAATAATAAATGTTTCAAATAGTAGTGATAAAAATGATAGTGATAGTACTGCAATGCCAAACCTGTATGATGTGACTAAAGAGGTTTGTAGTAGGAAATTTATAATTATAAGCATTTTCCTTAGAGAAGAAGGGCTGAACATTGATGAGCTAAGACTGCAATTCAAGGGGTTTGAATAAGAACCACAGACTAAATCCAAATAAAGGTTAAAAAAAAATAAATGATATCAAACAAATAGACTGCCATTGGAGATTCCTATAGCCTAAACCTCAGCAACTCCACTCCAAATATTTAAGGATCAGAATTCCCCACAGAGGTTCCATCCTTCTCTTCAGGCTGTTCCTTCCACCTAAAGAACAAACCAAGATTCCTGTATATGCCTATGTCTATATCTAAATCTGTTTAAAATGAGCTATTTTAGAGATAAAACATATTTCAACATATTTATGCATTAATAAATGTATAAAGATTTTAGTTTTTGTTTTATTTGTTTGTGTGTGTGTTTGTATGACAACCTGATTTTGTAGCACTTTAACTGTATTGTGATGATTAAAGACGAGGGGCCCCACTAAGGACTAGGCTTCTGGAATCTGTCTTGGGTAAATAAGACATGATGCTCTGGCTGGACATCGCGCCCACACCCTCACCTCAGGGGGACTTGATGCCTCTGTGGTTTCCCATTGCAGGAGGTCAAGTCAGAGAGAAGCTCAAGAAGAGGGCGATCAGGCTAGGATAGGACTGGCTACCTTGGTATCAGAATGAGCAGGGAGACTGAGAGTGTTCAACCTCGAGGCTGACCTCACAGCTGCCTTAAAATGCACAAGTCGGAAGGGATGTAGGCATTCCATGTGGCTTCTGGGTCACAGCAGCAAGTGATGATGAAAAATGACAGTGGAGCATGATAAAAAGTGAGGAGTGGGAGAAAGAAATGTCACAAGTCTACACTAACCAATTTTAAGATCCTGGGAAAATTACTGAAATCAAACTTTTGCTTCCTCCTCTTAATAAAGAGAAAATAATTACTCATTTTGTGGCTTGCCAGCAGGTTTGCATGAGATTAGACATAGAGCATCCTTAGTGCAGAAGCTGACACAGAGCTATATTACACATATTATCCTTGAATGTCAACCAAAAGAACTTTATAAATTTAATTTCTGCCAGTTCAACAACACAGAACAGGCAGAAACCTGGTACGATCCCTGTTAATAACCAGTGGTGAGAAGCCTGTATGTCCAGCCTGGTTTTGAAGGCATTTATGACCTTACTAAAACCAACAGCAATGAAAATAAACAAACAAAACACCCTGAATACTCCAATTTTACAGCAAAAGCCTTTGGGGAAAATATTGACACAAGAAAGGTTTGTATTCATCTTAACTCTTGAATTTGGCAATTATTTACTGTGTCCAGTCGCTATGATGTATCTGACTCTTTGTGACCCCATGGACTGCAGCATGCTAGCCTTCCCTGTCCTTCAATATCTCCAGGAGATTTTTTACTAATAATTTGCTAATAACTAGTTGGTAATATCTAATTACTTATAACTGCTGTTAACACCAGAATCAAACTAACTTCAGCAAACATTGAGTGAGTAAAGTAGCTCAGTCGTGTCCAACTCTTTGCGACCCTGTGGACTGTAGCCCGCCAGGCTCCTCAGTCCCTTCAGGCAAGAATAAGAGTGGGTTGTCATTTCCTTCTCCAGGGGATCTTCCCAACCCAGGGATCGAACCCGGGTCTCCTGAATTGCGGGCAGACGCTTTATCCTCTGAGCTACCAGGGAAGCCCCTTGGCCTCTGCTTAACACTCTAGACCATGACTTGTCCATCCAGATGCTGTTGACAAGTGGGGCTGAGCAGTTCTTTGCAGTGAGGCTGTCTCTTGCATTAAGATGCTTAGCAGCAGCCCTTCCTGTACCCCTGAGATGCCAGGAACCCCTTTACCGAGTGTGACAAGAAAATCATGTCTTCAGATGTCACCAGTGTCTCCTCCTTCCAGGTGAAAACCATTGCTCTAGACAAACAGAAACTCATATCTTTTTCCTTAATTCGCATTTGGTACCTTGTGGCTCAGACAGTAAAGAATTTGCCTGCAATGCAGGAGGGCTGGATTCAATCTCTGGGTCAGGAAGATCCCCTGGAAATGGAAATGGCAACCCACTCTAGTATTCTTGCCTGGAGAATCCCGTGGCAGAGGACCCTGGAGGACTATAGTCCATGGGGTGACAAAGAGTTGTACTTGATTGAATGATTCACACACACACACAGACACACCCACAGCGGATTGGAATACTGAGATTTTACTGAATATTTGAAGAAAACAGAATGTTAAGAGTCAAAAAGAGCACCATGAAATTGAATGAATGCACTTTAAAATGCATATGTTTTTATTCATCTCCATCTTGAATCTCCTTTCAAATTCAAAGAAAGAGACTTCCATGACCCACAGCCTAATTTTGGAATAGAGGCCATTCATCCTCACCACATACAAACATCCTCAAAACTATCAACACTCCCCAAATACTGGATCAAGGACCCGCATAAGACAGTATCTCTTAGCCCACTGATAGTCAATTTCAAATGATCGTTTGTGGTAAAGAATTTTCTTGATTGTCAACAATCAATGCCAAGAAGGTCTACCTCATTCACAAAAATTCCCCTTCACTTTCCCTTTTCTCTGTGACATCAGTGGGACAAATACTTGTGGACATTATGGGACAAAGCCCTTAATATCTTCAAGAAGCACACCTGTAGACATGACACGGCAGAAGAGAAAGACTGTCTGTCTGCAGACCCTGTCTGCATACTGGCAAAAAATGGTACGTGGCCACAGGACTGGAAAAGGTCAGTTTTCATTCCAATCCCAACCGTAAACTTCCAGATATTCAAGCTGGTTTTAGAAAAGGCAGAGCAACAAGAGATTAAATCGCCAACATCAGGAAGTTCACGGTTCACGTATTGCTGAAGCCTGGCTTGGAGAATTTTGAGCATTACTTTACTAGCATGTGAGATGGGTGCAATTGCGTGGTAGTTTGAGCATTCTTTGGCATTGCCTTTCTTTGGGATTGGAATGAAAACTGACCTTTTCCAGTCCTGTGGCCACTGCCGAGTTCTCCAAATTTGCTGGCATATTGAGTGCAGCACTTTCACAGCATCATCTTTCAGAATTTGAAACAGCTCAACTGGAATTCCATCACCCCCACTAGCTTTGTTCATAGTGATGCTTTCTAAGGCCCGCTTGACTTCACATTCCAGGATGTCTGGCTCTAGATGAGTGATCACATCATCGTGTGATCAATCCTATGAAGGTACTTAAATTTCATGGACATGGCCCCATCCTGAAACTGACATCTTGAAGCATCAGATTGTAATGTGTGTGTGAAAGTCACTCAGTCATGTTTATCTCTTTGTGATTCCCCATGGACTGCAGGCCACCAGGCTCCTCTGTCCATGGAATTCTCTAAGCAAGAACACTGGAGTGGGTTATTGTTTAGTCGCTCAGTCGTGTCCGACTCTTTGCAACACCATAGACTGTAGCCTTCCAGGTTCCTCTGTCCATGGGATTCTCCAGGCAAGAATCCTGGAGTGGGTTGCCATTCCCTTCTCCAGGGGATCTTCGCGACCCAGGGATCGAACCCAGGTGTCTTGCACTGGAGGCAGATTCTTAACCATCTGAGCCACCAGGGAAATCCAGCTGACTGTAAAGTCCTCCATTATTTCAGACACTCTATGAGGAATGTTATACTGATAGATAGACACCAACTTACTTTCTTTAGAAAATACAAAGTTTAATTTTTTTTTCCAGGCAAGTTTAACCATTTTCATACATGCTCTTGTACTGCATTGGAGGCTGTGTTAATTAATTTGGTGTCTTAGTTTTAAGGGAATGAATATTGTTCAATGGATGGAACAGCCAATCTGAAAACAAATTTTTCCCTTTTTTAAACTTTAAAAATGATCGATTTAATGTCTGAAATAGCAAACACACTGAAGCCATTAAGAGCTAAATTACTCAAATGTTTTTCAAATAAGCTGCTCAGAAGTCTTTGATCCTGTTAGCTGACAGCAGAATGGCAGCCCCAGCATGGGCCTCTTAAGAAGGAGTGGGGGGCGGTCTGCTGACATGTCCCATGCCCTGAGGCCTGGAGCCACTCTGGGAGCAGAAGACCACTGGAGGCCCTGAAAGGAGCACTCAGCTATATCATAATCCCAACACCCAACGAGAGGAGAAAAGTCGTCCTTTTATTGTTTTAGATGAGTGCTGTCCTCAAGTTTGCTGAGTTAGCCAGATTCTATTCATTTTCACCAAATTGTTTTATTTAAAAAATAGTGTTTTAGAAGAGCACTCTAAATGAGCTTATAGTTACCAGCAGGAGGGATAGGTAGGGAGTTTGGGGTTGATATGTATGCTCTGCTGTATTTAAAATAGGTAACCAGCAAGGACCCGCTGTATAGCACAGGGAACTCTATGTTCTGTAAGAAACTAAATTGGAAAAGAATAGATATATGTATGTATAACTGAATCATTTTTCTGTACATTTGAAACTAACAAAACATTGTTAATTAACTATATAGGCAAATACAAAACAAGAATTTTTAAGTAAAGCATTAAAAAAAAGATTCTGACCTCAAAACCTAGATCAAAGAAATGGTCCTGAGAAAAGAGAGTCCCCAGGCCTCCTTCCTCTCCTCCTTATTGAGCAGTCCTGAGCCTGTTCCTGAGTCTCTCAAAGTCCTCTTGAAATGATTAGGGCCACCTCAACAAGTCCAGTCCAGAGTTAGCAACTAGCACCAGATTAATCTGGGAATTCATGGTAAGAATTGCAGCGCTATGACAGAAGGGCAGGAAGATGCCACCTTTCAGATTCCCCCACCCACTCGGTATGCTGGGACCCTCCCCTGTATATGTGGACCCTCCAGGTACCACATACACAGTCTCCAAGTCCAGCACTGAAGCTTGGAGGGTGCCCACCCACGAGCAGCTGTCATGCACTGTGGTCAGGCTGCCACCCACCGTTGTCTGTAGCATGTCTTGAAAGGCTGGGTACCACCAGAAGAGTCAGAAGGGCGCCCCTCAGCATGCAATAGGCTTCTGTGGGCACCATGGCACCCTGAGGGCGCAGGGTCCCTCGCCTTTTAGCAGGCAGATGTAACACTGCGGGGGAGAGGGACAACGGCTCCATAATTCAGCCGTCTGCTGCTTTATCACAACTCTCAGCAGCTCTCTAATGAATGTTTCCGAATGCATGTTTCTGACTGATAGTCAAACTCAGAACAAGTCCTAATTGAGTTTTCCAGTGATAGAGGCGGGTCTATATTAGTTTGGCAGATGTCCCACTAATGTTAAATTAAAACTATAAACATGGCACGCTTAAAAAAAATCCTGCTTTGGTTGGATCTTAAACATATACAGAGAGCTGGATTTATGGATGTTCACATATTCAAACAGCTTTTAACTATGGTCTGTCCCCAAAGAGAAAAGTCAGGAAAATGCCTGGCACTGGGGAGGATGCTAGTAGAGGTATTTTAACTTGCACATAGACAGTCAGGAAGATGAAAGTTTATCAGAAATTTGAAAGGGGGGAAAAATCTTGCTACTTATATTTAACTAAAATATTTCCTAGCTAGGCTTGTTACTTTTCTTTAATCATTAATCAATCTCTGGCTCTCACTTGAAGCCTCTACCTTCCCTGGCTAGACATTTTTTATAAAGTTTAGGGAGCTTAGAATAAGGGAAGAAAACATAAAACTCGCACTTCTCCTGACCCTTCACTGTGCCCTTGAAAGAGCTAAATTGTCCTTGAAGCCCATGCCTATCACACTGACTGGCCAAGAGTACATCCTCAAAACAATGTTTGCTAAAGATTGAATGAATAAGTAGGACTCAGAGCAGATTTGGGGAAGCAAGACTACTCTGTATGATATTACGATGGTAAGTATGTGACATGATACATTTGTCTAGACCCATAGAATCTGTGAAACTAAGAGGGACCCTGATGCAAATGATAAACGTTAGGCAATGATTGTGTGTCAATGTGGCTCATCAATCGTACAAATGTACCCTCTGGTGGGGACAATGGTAAAGGGGGAAGCTGTGTGGCAGGTGGGGAAGGAGGTATAGGGAAACTTTTGTGCCTTCTGCTCCATTTTATTATGAATCTGAAACTGTTCTCTAAAAAAAAAATCTGGATTAAAAAAAAAATGACAGCACCGAAAAAAAAAAAAATTTGAATTAACAATGGTTAAATAAAACACAAGTAAATTCATTTCCATAATGTATTTTATCAAATTTTGAATAAGTCTTTGATGAAACAGATGTGTGTACTTTTGGACTGATGTAATTAATTCTCAGGTCTAAGGTCATCTCAGACGGTTCTCTTTTTTATGTATGTGCAATCTGAGGCCCTGTGAGTGCTGGCAATTTGTCCTCGAAAACAGAGTGTGAACCCAGAATTCCTCACCTGGTCCTTTGATGCAGCTTTCTTTCCTGTATCTGTTCCATGCCCTGGCCAGCGAATCCATCAGCAAAGTCAGAGGGGCCTGTGTGTGTGGACACATCCCTTGATGCCTGCAGACGTTATTCCCAGGCCACCCCCCAAGTGAGTCCAGTCCATATAAGAACAAGTTCCAATTTCTACCCCTTTGATATGTTAAACTCACATCCTCAGTTGTTCACTCAGATGGGGAGTTGATTCTTCACTTAGAGGAGGGCGTGTTGCCATCTTTGAACCTTCCATCAGGTTGTACCCCTTCTTTACCCCAAACACTTTAAAAGCAAAAACCTCTCAGCAAGGCCTGGGGTTCTCCTGCCCCATTCCCTCCACCCACCCTGTTACCTGCTCTGTTACTTGCCCATTTCATCCTCAGATGAAGACCCAAAGCAGCGATGTGTGTTCCCAGGACCTCACTCCACTCTGGCTAACACCAGAATTGCTGGCTCACACCACTTCTCCTCTGGGGGGTCTTGGATCACAGCTTAGCTCCTTCTGGGGAAACTACCCTTTTCTCCATACCCAGGATCCCGCACTGAAGGCTTTAACGAAAGGCAGTCTCCCCAACCCTGGGTATTTTGTTGTTATTTTGAACCAGTCTTACAATATTTTCCTTTTGAAATCCTTGGATTTTTTTAATCTGAGTGTTTGTCTTTATCTCCATCATAATAATGTTTTTATAGACTAAGGATTGAACCCACATCTCTTATGTCTCCTCCATTGGCAGGTGGGTTCTTTACACAGGCACCATCTGGGAAGTCCTTTGAGATCAAAGAGATCTCATATATGCATTTATGTAAGGTTGAGTATTTGAATTACTTTTCAACTGTTTTTGCAAGGGAACGGAAATATAAAGAAGCTCCTGGCCAACCTAGACAGATGATGAAATCTCTGAACAGAGTCCTAAAGATCAGACCTGCTCCACTGCTCCCCTTCCTCCCCAGGAAGGTCTAGTACCATGATTTCCACAAAAGACCATAAACTACAAACATAGATTTGTGATTGACCAGGCAAAAGGGTCGGGCATGACTTAGCAACTTTAAAAAAGCAACAAATATACAATTTAATCTACTAAGACGTGACTTAGCCACTGCAGATGGAGAAAATGTTATTTGGGGCTCACTCTGATCTTCAGTTGTATCCTGATTCATATTTTACAATTTAAAGACTTTATTTTTTATTATTTTTTTCACCATATTTTAAGATTTTATGATTCATTTCGACACATGGATCTTCTGACATTGATCTTTTGATTTGATTAAGGCAAGCTATGGACAAGCCCTTCAGGAGAGAAATGAGAAACTAATAGGGATACAGGGTCAGAAATCCCAGCTCTGGGTCCACTCTGGGAATTGTGGCAGCCTTATGGCTGATAAGGCCTCTGAGAATGTGAGCAAAGCTCCCAAATCCACTGCACTGATACCCCTACCCTTCCACTTCCCTGCACACAGCCTGCTGAGAGTAACTGACTTCATGAAGCTGGGGACTGAAAAGTTGGCTCCTCCCAGAAGTGTGGGATCATGTAGGACTTTAGTCCTGCACAATCCAGGCCTGGGCACTGGGAGGAGGTCTGGAGTCTAGTCTATTCCATGGCACCTGCAGACCTGGCCTTCTCCTCCACGCATCCAGGTGGCCAGTGTTCAACATGGCGGAAAGGAGAGGGTCAACTCTTTTAATACTGTAATATTTCTTCATTAATAAACATAAAAAGTAGTACAAACTGCAGGTAGGTTCAAGAAAGGTAGTAACAAAAAGGAATGAACAAGATAGGAGATATGTTAGAGGACCAGAGCCTAGTAGGTTCCACCTGGGGCAGCTGGCCATCACAAGAAGCTTGGATCACCGACTTGAGCTTCAAGGGGACTCGGTACTATTTTGTCTAGTTTGGGCCAATGTTCGTTACATCTTCGACTTCACTTTTTGTAATTACAAATAGATGATGCTGTTGTTGTTTAGACAATAAGTCCTGTCTGACTTTGCAACCCTATGGACTGTAGCCTACCAGGCTCCTTTGTCCATGGGATTTCCCAGGCGAGAATACTGGAGTGGGTTGTCATTTCCTCCTCCAGGGGATCTCTCTGACCCAGGGATCGAACTCGTGTCTCCTGCATTGCAGGCAAATTCTTTACCCACTGAGCCATCTGGGAAATCCTGCAAATAGGTATGTCTGAACATTTACAAAGATTTCTGGATGATAGGTTTAATTTGATGAGAAAACTTTAATTATTACATTTAACAGAAACAGAATGATACCTTGTCTTTATTCTGAATTGTG
The DNA here is from genome assembly GCF_023091745.1 of Budorcas taxicolor. Taxonomy (NCBI): domain Eukaryota; kingdom Metazoa; phylum Chordata; class Mammalia; order Artiodactyla; family Bovidae; genus Budorcas; species Budorcas taxicolor. The sequence continues at coordinate 150,658,747 of NC_068920.1, read as the reverse complement.
CTTAAATGCTTTGAAAGCACACATATGACTTACCAACGTTTCATTAAATTACCCTCTGTATTTCATTGCATAGCAAAAATTGTAGAATCTAATAGTATAAACATGAAAATTAGTTAACACCTGTTTTCCATTACCAGGAAGAGATATCTTCACCTGGGATAGCTATAAAACAACCCAAGTGTGTTAGTCGCTCAGTCACATCCAACTCTTTGCGACCCCATGTGCTGTAGCCTGCCAAACTCCTTTGTCCCTGGGATTCTCCTGGTGAGAATTTTGGAGTGGGTTACCATATCCACCTCAGCGCAAGCGGCTGCGACAGCCGGCACACTCAGAGCTGCCGAGAGAAGCTACCCCACATCCAGGTCAGGGGCGGCAGCCGGGAGGAGCCACCCCGCGCCCAAGGCCAGGGGCAGCGGCCAGGAAGATCAACCCACATCCAAGGAGCAGTGGCTGCGCTGGCGCAGGAGGGCCTAGAGGAGCTATCCCACGTTGAAGGTCAGGAAGGGCGGCACTGAGGAGATACCCTTTGTCCAAGGTAAGGAGCAGCGGCTGCGCTTTGTTGGAGCAGCCGTGAAGAGATACCCCACGCCCAAGGTAAGAGAAACCCAAGTAAGATGGTAGGTGTTACAAGAGGGCATCAGAGGGCAGACACACTGAAAACATATTCACAGAAAACTAGTCAATCTAATCACACTAGGACCACAGCCTTGTCTAAACCAAGCCATGCCCGCAGGGCAACCCAAGACAGGCGGGTCATGCTGGAGAGGTCTGACAGAATGTGGTCCACTGGAGAAGGGAATGGCAAACCACTTCAGTATTCTTGCCTTGAGAACCCCATGAATGGTTGGAAAAGGCAAAATAATAGGATACTGAATGAGGAACTCTCCGGGTCAGTAGGTGTCCAATATGCTACTGGAGATCAGTGGAAAAATAACTCCAGAAAAAAGGAAGGGATGGAGCCAAAACAAAACAATACCCAGCTGTGGATGTGACTGGTGATAGAAGCAAGGTCCGATGCTGTAAAGAGCAATATTGCATAGGAACCTGGAATGTCAGGTCCATGAATCAAGGCAAATTGGAAGTGGTCAAACAAGAGATGGCAAGGGTGAATGTCGACATTCTAGGAATCCGCTAACTAAAATGGACTGGAATGGGTGAATTTAACTCAGATGACCATTATATCTACTACTGTGGGCAGGAATCCTTCAGAAGAAATGGAGTAGCCATCATGGTCAACAAAAGAGTCTGAAATGCAGTACTTGGATACAATCTCAAAAACGACAGAATGATCTCTGTTCGATTCCAAGGCAATCCATTCAATATCACCGTAATCCAAGTCTATGCCCCAACCAGTAATGCTGAAGAAGCTGAAGTTGAACGGTTCTATGAAGACCTACAAGACCTTGAAGAACTAACATCCAAAAAAGATGTCCTTTTCATTATAGGGGACTGGAATGCAAAAGTAGGAAATCAAGAAACACCTGGAGTAACAGGCAAATTTGGCTTTGGAAAGCGGATGAAGCAGGGCAAAGACTAGTAGAGTTTTGCCAAGAAAATGCACTGGTCATAGCAAACACCCTCTTCCAACAACACAAGAGAAGACTCTACACATGGACATCACCAGATGGTCAACACCGAAATCAGATTGATTATATTCTTTGCAGCCAAAGATGGAGAAGCTCTATACAGTCAACAAAAACAAGACCAGGAGCTGACTTTGGCTTATTACCAAATTCAGACTCAAATTGAAGAAAGCAGGGAAAACCGCAGGAACATTTAGGTTTGACCTAAATCAAATCCCTCATGATTATGCAGTGGAAGTGGGAAATAGATTTAAGGGCCTAGATCTGATAGATAGAGTGCCTGATGAGCTATGGAATGAGGTTAGTGACATTGTACAGGAGACAGGGATCAAGACCATCCCCATGGAAAAGAAATGCAAAAAAGCAAAATGGCTGTCTGGGGAGGCCTTACAAATAGCTGTGAAAAGAAGAGAAGCGAAAAGCAAAGGAGAAAAGGAAAGATATAAGCATCTGAATGCAGAGTTCCAATCAATAGCAGCAAGAGTTAAGAAAGCCTTCTTCAGCGATCAATGCAAAGAAATAGAGGAAAAGAACAGAATGGGAAAGACTAGAGATCTCTTCAAGAAAATTAGAGATACCAAGGGAATATTTCATGCAAAGATGGGCTCAGTAAAGGACAGAAATGGTATGGACCTAACAGAAGCAGAAGATATTAAGAAGAGGTGGCAAGAATACACAGAAGAACTGTACAAAAAAGAACTTCACGACCCGGATAATCACGATGGTGTGATCACTCATCTACAGCCAGACATCCTGGAATGTGAAGTAAAGTGGGCCTTAGAAAGCATCACTATGAACAAAGCTAGTGGAGGTAATGGAATTCCAGTTGAGCTGTTTCAAATCCTGAAAGATGATGCTATGAAAGTGCTGCACTCAATATGCCAGCAAATTTGGAAAACTCAGCGGTGGCCACAGGACTGGAAAAGGTCAGTTTTCATTCCATTCCCAAAGAAAGGCAGTGCCAAAGAATGCTCAAACTACCGCACAATTGCACTCATCTCACATGCTAGTAAAGTAATGCTCAAAATTCTCCAAGCCAGGCTTCAGCAATATGTGAACCGTGAACTCCCTGATGTTCAGGCTGGCTTTAGAAACGGCACAGGAACCAAAGATCAAATTGCCAATATCTGCTGGATCATTGAAAAGGCAAGAGAGTTCCAGAAAAACATCTATTTCTGCTTTATTGACTATGCCAAAGCCTTTGACTGAGTGGATCACAATAAACTGTGGAAAAGTCTGAGAGAGATGGGAATACCAGACCACCTAACCTGTCTCTTGAGAAATCTGTATACAGGCCAGGAAGCAACAGTTAGAACTGGACATGAAACAACAGACTGGTTCCCAAAAGGAAAAGGGGTGCGTCAAGGCTGTATATTGTCACCCTGCTTATTTAACTTCTATGCAGAGTACATCATGAGAAACGGTGGACTGGAAGAAACACAGGCTGGAATCAAGATTGCTGGGAGAAATATCAATCACCTCAGATATGCAGATGACACCACCCTTATGGCAGAAAGTAAAGAGGAACTAAAAAGCCTCTTGATGAAAGTGAAAGAGGAGAGCGAAAAAGTTGGCTTAAAGCTCAACATTCAGAAAACGAAGATCATGGCATCCGGTCCCATCACTTTATGGGAAATAGATGGAGAAATAGTGGAAACAGTGTCAGACTTTATTTTTGGGCTTCAAAATCACTGCAGATGGTGACTGCAGCCATGAAATTAAAGATGCTTACTCCTTGGAAGAAAAGTTATGACCAACCTAGATAGCATATTCAAAAGCAGAGACATTACTTTGCCGACTAAGGTCTGTCTAGTCAAGGCTATGGTTTTTCCAGTGGTCATGTATGGATGTGAGAGTTGGACTGTGAAGAAGGCTGAGCACTTTTGACCTGTGGTGTTGGAGAAGAGTCTTGAGAGTCCCTTGGACTGCAAGGAGATCCAACCAGTCCATTCTAAAGGAGATCAGCCCTGGGATTTCTTTGGAAGGAATGATGCTAAAGCTGAAACTCCAATACTTTGGCCACCTCATGCGAAGAGTTGACTCATTGGAAAAGAGTCTGATGCTGGGGGCAGGAGGAGAAGGTGATGACAGAGGATGACATGGCTGGATGGCATCACTGACTCGATGGACATGAGTCTGAGTGAACTCCGGGAGATGGTGATGGACAGGGAGGCCTGGCGTGCTGCAATTCATGGGATCGTAAAGAGTCGGACACGACTCAGCAACTGAACTGAACTGAACTGAAGCATATCCTCCTCCAGGGAATCATCTTGATCCAGGGATTGAACCCTGGTCTCCTACACTGCAGCCAGATTCTTTACCATCTGAGCCATCGAAGAAAGAAAAATCACTACTGCTTGGAGCGTGATTGGTTATTAGGAATCCAGAGAATCTCTGATGAGTTACTACTGCAAGAGTAGCTCAACACATCCCAGGTCCCATGCATGAGGTGCAGAGGAAAAGCCTGAAGCGTCTCCATGTTCATGATTTCTGTACTCCAAATGTGTATTTTAAGCCATTCCATCAGTGTCCTCTCCGTCAAGATCTAACTGTTCATTTTAGCTTGAATTTTAGATACAGATCCTACCCTGTATGCTGCTTATTCCAGAGGACGTATGCCTTTTTTTCCAAAGGCAGAGGTGTTGGCCCCAGTGGCAGCACTGACAACAGGCTGGGTTATTAGCGAGAAATGGCTTGGAAGCTGCCCTGTTGGGAGGATTTTCTTATCAGCTTCTCCCACCCACTTCTAATTCATGCTGATCCATTTCAGAAGATAAATCTTGCCCAGATCAACTCTGTGAATGGGAGTCAGAGATGAAAGCGTTAATCAAATTTTGTAACATTTACAAGCAAAGTAGGGGGGGAGGGGCACACCTGCAGAATAGGTATACCTCCAGAAAGACAGAGGAAAAAATAACATATTATTGGTGAAAATGCGGAGGATGGAGTTCATTTTTTGCCTGATGGATAGATTACACAGCATCACATCTGTTGAGCATCTTTAGTAGTGAAGACAGAGCTCTGTGTGCTGCTTGGCCAGTACTGCGAATATGCTTTACTCTGACCCACAGACTGCCCTTGGCAGACTTAGCACTTCCCTAACTTTCCACACTCTGGTACCCATGAAAGATTAAAGTATTTGCACAGATCACTAAGTTAGCCGTGGACTTGTCTGCCCCCTGAAGACTGAGAGAATCAATATTAATTCTTCAGCATAAACTAGCAATTGATGCTTTCAGATTGTGGTGCTGGAGTAGACTCTTGGAGAGTCCCTTGGACTGCAAGGAGATCAAACCCGTCAACCCTAAATATTCACTGGAAGGACTGATGCTGAAACTGCAATACTCTTGCCACCTGAAGAGCCAACTCATTGGAAAGAGCCAACTCATTCCTGATGCCGGGAAAGACTGAGGGAAGAAGGGGGCAACAGAGGATGAGATGGTTGGATGGCATCACCAACTCAATGAACATGAGTTTGAGCAAACTCCGGGAGACAGTGAAGGACAGGGAAGCCTAGTGTGCTGCAGTCCATGGGATCACAAAGAGTCAGACATGACTTAGCGACTGAACAACAACAATGGATTAGTAATACTGATTGGAATAATATGATTGATTGGAGTCATTTAATCGCTCCTTGCACTCCATGTGCACACATAGGTGAAGAGTGAATCTAAGGATTATCACATAAAGAATTTGTGTAAAGCCAGCTTGCCTTCTGAGAAGATAATTGAAAGCATCTACTCAGATTCTGAGAGTTTTCCAGAGTTTCATTTTATGTGAAAAATGTTGTTTGTTCACCCTGAGACTTCTAATTACAACTGTCACAACTCCCGCGATTGCACCAAATTACAACCTCAGGGCTCACTCTGACAGCCTTGCTGGCTTGTGGAGACATCCCTCTTCCCATTTGCATGTGTCTGGTCACTGGCACCTGCCATGATGCTACTTCAGGTCCTCACCCTCCTGGGTGCAGCACACAGCCCAGTGCCTGCCTTCCTGGTCCTGCACCATGAACTTCAAGGTCAGCATGGAGTCAGCCTCATAGAGGACCGCAGTTGCCTGTGCTCCCTCTCACAGCTGAGGAAGCAAATGCTGAATGAATTCCCTCAGGTTTATAGAGCTGATTCCTGGATGGTTGGCCAAACCCCAGTTCTATTTGTTCTCCAAGCCTGTGACGTTAGTGCGGTCGACATCCACCTCTTCCTACGTTGCCTCAGTTAGGCAGCAGTTCCACTCTCGTTACCACTTGCCTCCATTCTTTCCACATTCTCATTAGTTAAGGTCTCCTTCCGAACCCCCAGGTAGGAGGAGGTAGCATGAATAATCTTCATTTCAGTTCAGTTCAGTCGCTCAGTCGTGTCCGACTCTTCACGACCCCATGGACTGCAGCACGCCAGGCCTCCCTGTCCATCACCAACTCCCTGAGTCTACTCAGACTCATGTCCATCGAGTCGGTGATGTCATCCAACCATCTCATCCTCTGTCGTCCCCTTCTCTTGCCTTCAATCTTTACCAGCATCAGGGTCTTTTCCAGTGAGTCAGCTCTTCGCATCAGACAGCCAAAGTATTGGAGTTTCAGCTTTGACATCAGTCTTTCCAAAGAATATTCAGGACTGATTTCCTTTAGGATTTAGGAATCAATCCTAAAGGAAATTCAACCAGTCTATCCGAAAGGAATAATCTTACATAAAAAAAAAAAATTATATCACTTCCACAGTAAGTGGACCCAGATGATTCCCTCATCCTCACTACAATGAGAAGAGATCTGGTCAGAGATATATGTATTTGCTAGTTTAGAGAAAGGTCACCAATGGCATTCACAAATGAGAAATGTTCAGAAACTTTAATTCACTTAGATACGTGCACCCCTGTGTTCGTAGTAGCAGGGTTCACAATAGCCAAGACATGGAAGCAACCTAAGTGTCCATCAATGGATGAATTGATAAAGAAGATGTGTTACAAATATACAATGGAATACTATTCAGCCATAAGAAAGAATGAAATAATGCTATTCGTAGCAACATGAATGAACTTAGAGATTATTATACTAAGTAAAGTAAGTCAGATCGAGAATACCATATGATATCACTTATATGTGAAATCTGAAATATGATGAAAATGAACTTGTTTACCAACCAGGAAGAAATTCACAGACATAGAAAACAAACATGGTTGCCAAAGGGAAAAGACTTGGGGAGGGATAAATGAGGAGTTTGCACCTAGCAGACACAAACTACTATATATAGACTAGATAGACAACAAGGACCTACTGATAGCACTGGGGACTGTATTCAATACCCTGCAATAAGCTACAGTGGAAAAGGATATGAGGAAATATATATAAATATGAAAGTGTTAATCCCTCAGTCATGTCTGCCTCTTTGCAACCCCATGGAATGTAGCTTGCCAGGCTCCTCTGTCCATGGAAACCTCCAAGCAAGCATGCTGGAGTGAGTTGCACTCCCTTCTCCAGGGAATCTTCCCAACCCAGGGCTCAAACCTGAGTCTCTCGCATTGCAGGCAGATTCTTTACAGTGTGAGCCAGGGAGTGTGTATATATAAATATATATTAATATGTGTGTGTGCGTGTGTGCATGATCAATCACTAACTCATGTCTGACTCTTTGTGAACCCATGGACTGTAGCCTGCCAAGCTCCTCTGTTCATGGAGTTTTACAGGAAATAATACTGGAGGAGGTTGCCATTTCCTACTCCAAAGGATCTTCCCAACCAAAGGGTCAAACTTGTATCTCCTATATTGGCAGGTGATTCTCTACCACCAAGCCACTTAAGAAGCTGTACATATGTACATATATGACGAAATTCTTTACTGTACACCAGAAACTAACAGAACATTTTAAATCAACTATTCAGTTCAGTCTCTCAGCCATGTCCAACTCTTTGCAACCCACGGACTGGAGCACACCAGGCTTCCCTGTCCATCACCAACTCCTGAAGCTTGCTCAAACTCATGTCCATCGTATTGGTGATGTCATCCAACTATCTCATCCTCTGTCATCCCCTTTTCCTCCTGCCTTCAATCTTTCCCAGCATCCGGGTCTTTTCCAGTGAGTCAGTTCTTTGCATTAGGTGGCCAAAGTATTAAAGTTTCAGCTTCAGCATCAGCCCTTCCAATGGATATTCAAGACTGATTTCCTTTAGGATTGACTAGTTTGATCTCCTTTCAGTCCAAGGGAATCTCAAGAGCATTCTCCAACACCACAGTTCAAAAGCATCAATTCTTCAGTGTTGAACTTTCTTTATAGTCCAACTCTAACATCTATACATGACTACTGGAAAAACCATAGCTTCAACTAGATGGACTTTTGTCAGTAAAGTAGTCTCTGCTTTTTAATATGCCCTCAGGTTGGTCATAGCTTTTCTTTCAAGGAGTAAGCATCTTTTAATTTCATGGCTGTAGTCACCATCTGCCGTGATTTGGGAGCCCCCCAGAATAAAAGCTGTCACTGTTTCCATTGTTTGCCCATCTATTTGTCATGAAGTGATGGTACCAGATGCTATGATCTTAGTTTTCTGAATGTTGAGTTTTAAGCCAACTTTTTCACTCTCTTCTTTCACTTTCAACAAGATGCTCTTTAGTTCTTCTTTGCTTTCTGCCATTAGGGTGGTGTCATCTGCATATCTGAGGTTCTTGTTATTTCTCCCAGCAATCTTGATTCCAGCTTGTGCTTCATCCAGCCCAGCGTTTCTCATGATGTACTCTGAATATAAGTTAAATAAGCAGAGTGACAATATACAGCCTTGATGTACTCCTTTCCCTATTTGGAGCCAGTCTGTTGTTCCACGTCCAGTTCTAACTGTTGCTTCTTAACCTGTATACAGATTTCTCAAGAGGCAGGTCTGGTGGTCTGGTATTCCCATCTCTTGAAGAATGTTCTATAGTTCATTGTGATCCACATAGTCAAAGGCTTTGGTGTAGACAATAAAGCAGAAGTAGATGTTTTTCTGGAACTCTCTTGCTTTTCTGATGATCCAACGGGTGTTGGCAGTTTGATTTCTGTTTCCTCTGCCTTTTCTAAATCCAGCTTGAACATATGGAAGTTAGTTCACAGTCCACATACTGTTGAAGCCTAGCTCGGAGAATTTTGAGCACTACTTTGCTAGTGTGTGAGCTGAGGGCAATTGTGAGGTAGTTTGAACATTCTTTGGCATTGCCTTTCTTTGGGATCAAAATGAAAACTGACCTTTTCCAGGCCTGTGGCCACTGCTGAATTTTCCAAATTTGCTATACTATAAATTTCCAAATCAACTACACTTCAATTTAAAAAGAGTAAAAATGATAAATGTTCTGACTGCCAGCTCTTTCAGAAATGCAAAATCTATCTTCACTCAAAAAATCATTAGGGGACTAATGTACTCTCAAGATTGCACTTTCCCATACATTACCTACCAAATCCTGACTACTATCCTAAGAGCAAATATTTTGCCTCCTTTGAAGGGGAGGAAACTACATCTTAGAAGCATAGATTGTTAGGTTGGTGAGATCAATATGTCTGTAGTGAAGATGGACAGAAAGCATGGATTTGTCCAATGTAAACAAACTACAAGACAAAGGCAAAGGGACAGATACACTATGAGTATCTTCAAAAGTGCATTGTTCTGAGAGATGCCATGTAACAAACTTATTGCAGATTTTAGGTAGGCACTCACAAACATTCCATACTCTACTATTTCTCAGTCTTATTTAGGATTAAGTTCTTTTAAAGCATCTCAATTATATCTACTACTGCGGGCAGGGATCCCTCAGAAGAAATGGAGTAGCCATCATGGTCAACAAAAGAGTCCGATATGCAGTACTTGGATGCAATCTCAAAAACGACAGAATGATCTCTGTTCATCTCCAAGGCAAACCATTCAATATCACAGTAATCCAAGTCTATGCCCCAACCAGTAACGCTGAAGAAACTGAAGTTGAACGGTTTTATGAAGACCTACAAGACCTTTTAGAACTAACACACCAAAAACATGTCCTTTTCATTATAGGGAACTGGAATGCAAAAGTCAAGAAACACCTGGAGTAACAGGCAATTTGGCCTTGGAATGCAGAATGAAGCAGGGCAAAGACGAATAGAGTTTTGCCAAGAGAATGCACTGGTCATAGCAAACACCCTCTTCCAACAACACAAGAGAAGACTCTACACATGGACATCACCAGATGGTCAACACCGAAATCAGATCGATTATATTCTTTGCAGCCAAAGATGGAGAAGCTCTATACAGTTAACAAAAACAAGACCAGGAGCTGACTGTGGCTCAGATCGTGAACTCCTTATTACTAAATTCAGACTCAAATTGAAGAAAATAGGGAAAAACATTAGACCTTTCAGGTATGACCTAAATCAAATCCCTTATGATTATGCAGTGGAAGTGAGAAATAGATTTAAGGGTCTAGATCTGATAGATAGAGTGCCTGATGAACTATGGAATGAGGTTCGTGACATTGTACAAGAGACAGGGATCAAGACCATCCCCATGGAAAAGAAATGCAATAAAGCAAAATGGCTGTCTGGGGAGGCCTTACAAAAATCTGTGAAAAGAAGAGAGGCAAAAAGCAAAGGAGAAAAGGAAAGATATAAGCATCTGAATGCAGAGTTCCAAAGAATAGCAAGAAGAGATAAGAAAGCCTTCTTCAGCGATCAATGCAAAGAAATAGAGGAAAAGAACAGAATGAAAAAGACTAGAGATCTCTTCAAGAAAATTAGAGATACCTAGGGAACATTTCATGCAAAGATGGGCTCGATAAAGGACAGAAATGGTCTGGACCTAACAGAAACAGAAGATATTAAGAAGAGGTGGCAAGAATACATGGAAGAACTGTACAAAAAAGATCCTCACAGCCCAGATAATCATGATGATGTAATCACTAATCTAGAGCCAAACATCTTGGAATGTGAAGTCAACTGGGCTTTAGAAAGCATCACTACGAACAAAGCTAGTGGAGTTGATGGAATTCCAGTTGAGTTATTTCAAATCCTGAAAGATGATGCTATGAAAGTGCTGCACTCAATATGCCAGCAAATTTGGAAAACTCAGCGGTGGCCACAGGACAGGAAAACGTCAGTTTTCATTCCAATTCCAAAGAAAGGCAATGCCAAAGAGTGCTCAAACTACTGCTCAATTGCACTCATCTCACATGCTAGTAAAGTAACGCTTAAAATTCTCCAAGCCAGGCTTCAGCAATACGTGAACCATGAACTCCCTGATGTTCAAGCTGGTTTTAGAAAAGCCAGAGGAACCAGAGATCAAATTGCCAACATCTGCTGGATCATGGAAAAACCAAGAGTTCCAGAAAAATGTCTATTTCCGCTTTATTGACTATGCCAAAGCCTTTGACTGTGTGGATCACAATAAACTGTGGAAAAGTCTGAGAAAGATGAGAATACCAGACCACCTGACCCACCTCTTGAGAAATCTGTATGCAGGTCAGGAAGCAACAGTTAGAACTGGACATGGAACAACAGACTGGCTCCAAATAGGAAAAGGAGTATGTCAAGGCTGTATATTGTCACCCTGCTTATTTAACTTCTATGCAGGGTACATCATAAGAAACGCTGGACTGGAAGAAACACAAGGTGGAATCAAGATTTCCGGGAGAAATATCAATAACCTCGATATGCAGATGACACCACCCTTATGGCAGAAAGTGAAGAGGAACTAAAAAGCCTCTTGATGAAAGTGAAAGAGGAGAGTGAAAAAGTTGGCTTAAAGCTCAACATTCAGAAAATGAAGATCATGGCATCCGGTCCCATCACTTCATGGGAAATAGATGGGGAAACAGTGGAAACAGTGTCAGACTTTATTTTTTGTGCTCCAAAATCACTGCAGATGGTGATTGCAGCCATGAAATTAAAAGACACTTACTCCTTGGAAGAAAAGTTATGACCAACCTAGGTAGTATATTCAAAAGCAGAGACATTACTTTGCCGACTAAGGTCCGTGTAGTCAAGGCTATGGATTTTCCAGTGGTCATGTATGGATGTGAGAGTGGGATTATGAAGAAGGCTGAGCGCCAAAGAATTGATACTTTAGAACTGTGGTGTTGGAGAAGACTCTTGAGAGTCCCTTGGACTGCAAGGAGATCCAGCCAGTTCATTCTAAAGGAGATCAGCCCTGGGATTTCTTTGGAAGCAATGATGCTAAAGCTGAAACTCCAGTACTTTGGCCACCTCATGCCAAGAGTTGACTCATTGGAAAAGAGTTTGTTGCTGGGAGGGATTGGGGGCAGGAGGAGAAGGCAATGACAGAGGATGAGATGGCTGGATGGCATCACGGACTCGATGGACATGAGTCTGAGTGAACTCCGGGAGATGGTGATGGACAGGGAGGCCTGGCATGCTGCGATTCATGGGGTCACGAAGAGTCAGTCACGACTGAGCGACTGAACTGAACTGAACTGAAAGCATCTCAATAGAAGTGCACATTCCCCTAAGAAAAGGACAGACGATCCAAATGTTATTGTTTCCCTCCTTCTTCCTTCCAAAAAGCACTAGAAGAGTGCTGTGCCCTGGAGGCATAAGCAGTGGAGGGAGCCCTGGGTGTGGGCAGCAGAGAAATCTTGTCTCCCTGGGCATTTGCTCTGAGCAGGGGCCAACTGAGGTCAATTACTTGGCAACTGCAATTGGGAATCATGTTTGTATTAAGAAAGAGTTCGGATCCCATGACCTTCTGACCAAAGCAAGTGCACTTGACCTCAAATGGTCACAACTTCTCCAAGGTGGGTTTCAGAACACACAGAGGTGCTGCTTCCTGCTGGACAGAGGTCTAACCCTGGCTCCTGGGTCAAGCCTGCAAAGTTGCCCTTTTAAAGAAACGCTAAAGTGCCTACTCTTTTGCTTTGCCAAGTCCCAATTTCCTGTCATTGTGTCTCTCCAGGGGGTCTCTCTCTTAAGTCCCTGGTGCTCCTTCCTTGATTCAGAGTCTCATCTTTTTGTCCTGATTTCTCCTGCAAATCTACAGACCCAGGGATTCCTCCTGACTTACACAGGGATAAATTAATGTTTTTCTTTCTCCCTCACATCACTGTGTCCAAATCAGATGCATGTTTTCATTTAGTATAAGTTCATATTTTGAAGATAATTTAAAATATGGAATGCTGGAACAGCCTTATTTGGAATTTAGAAGGAGGATGCTTGCTTGTACGTGCTAAGTTGCTTCAGTCCTGTCTGACTCTGTGCAACTCCATGGACTCTAGTCCACCAGGCTCCTCTGTCCATGGGATTCTCCAAGCAAAAGTACTGGAATGGGTTGCCATACCTTACTCCAGGGGATAGTTGTGACTCAGGGATCGAACCCATGGGAAGGAGAATACTGAAAATGATAACTCAGATTCAGATCAGTGTTTCAAAAAATTCTAGTCCATAGGTTCTGACAGACAACATAAAAACTAATAACTCCTCGTTAAACCATTTCCACTCAGGATGGACATCCTGCTGCCCTATCTGGTTGTCACATAGAAGCTAGTTTCCTGTCCCTTCCAGGAGGCAGATTCTAGCATTAGAGCAGTAGCAGCCCAGCTGTGGAGAAGGCAATGGCACCCCACTCCAGTACTCTTGCCTGGAAAATCCCATGGACGGAGGAGCCTGGTAGGCTGCAGTCCATGGGGTTGCTGAGGGTCGGACTTGACTGAGCAAATTCACTTTCACTTTTCACTTTCATGCATTGGAGAAGGAAATGGCAACCCACTCCAGTGTTCTTCCCTGGAAAATCCCGGAGACGAGGAAGCCTGGTGGGCTGCTATCTATGGGGTTGCACAGAGTCAGACACGACTGAAGCAACTTAGCAGCAGCAGCAGTAGCAGCCCAGCTGTAAGTCTTACAAAACAGGGTTTGTAAACTAAAGTCAATTCACTCCCTAGGAGGAAACCCCACTCCTTAGTTGTCCCTCACATGAAAAGAGTAACAATTATTCATATTTTGATGCTGTATTTGAAGTGTCATTTGAGTGAGGAAATAGGATGTTCAGTTCAGTTCAGTCACTCAGTCATGTCCGACTCTTTGCGACCCCATGAATCGCAGCACACCAGGCCTCCCTGTCCATCACCAACTCCCAGAGTTCACTCAGACTCACGTCCATCGAGTCAGTGATGCCATCCAGCCATCTCATCCTCGGTCGTCCCCTTCTTCTCCTGCCCCCAATCCCTCCCAGCATCAAAGTCCTTTCCAATGAGTCAACTCTTGGCTTGAGGTGGCCAAAGTACTGGAGTTTCAGCTTTAGCATCATTCCTTCCAAAGAAATCCCAGGGCTGATCTCCTTTAGAATGGACTGGCTGGATCTCCTTGCAGTCCAAGGGACTCTCAAGAGTCTTCTCCAACACCACAGGTCAAAAACGCTCAGCCTTCTTCACAGTCCAACTCTCACATCCATACATGACTACTGGAAAAACCATAGCCTTGACTAGACGGACCATAGTCGGCAAAGTAACGTCTCTGCTTTTGAATATGCTATCTAGGTTGGTCATAACTTTTCTTCCAAGAAGTAAGCGTCTTTTAATTTCATGGCTGCAGTCACCATCTGCAGTGATTTTGGAGCCCCCCAAAAATAAAGTCTGACACTGTTTCCACTGTTTCTCCATCTATTTCCTATGGAGTGATGGGACCGGATTGATTTGTTTACTTTGTCCCCTGACGCTCAGCTTCAATCCAGACTGTCATGAAGTTGAAAGAACTTCAAGTGAGACAAAATGAACCTCACCTCAGTGCAACAGGACACATCTCTAAAGAAAAACCGAAGTACCAGCATGTCCATCTCAGACTCACCACAGCCCAGCAATCACGGTGTCTGCAGATTCAGGACATTTTCTTCCTTTCTAAAGAAAAAGAGCACTTGATTAAAGATAAGGCTTCATTATCCAAGGACTACTTTGTTTACTACATTAGGAAATGTGTTTCAGTGTTATCTATTGTGTGTCAGTTTAATCAGCAGCTACCAAAAGATCACAGTCTGTGAGTTGAATCCTGTCAGAGGAAAGAATAGTGAAGGAAATGGGGATCAATCAGAAGTGAGAGAACAAATCCATTCTTGATCTGTCTTTGACCTGAATTCAAGAATCTTAGAAACTCAGAGCCGGAGACGAAGAGAGATCATTTAGTTCAGGCGGGGGGATCCTATCAGTTCTGAGGATCTCTGCTACTTCCTCAGGCCCAGGGATCCTTATGGCAGGACAGTGTTTAGCAGGCTAGACTTGCTAAATAATAAGTTGGTTTTCATTGCAATTCTATGAAAATAAGTTTAATGGTTCTATGAAGACCTACAAGACTTTTAAGAACGAACACTGAAAAAAGATGTCCTTTTTATCAGAGGAGATTGGAATGCAAAAGTAGGAAGTCAAGAAACACCTGGATTAACAGGCAAATTTGGCCTTGGAGTATAGAATGAAGCAGAGAAAATGCTAATAGAGTTCTATTAAGAGAATGCACTGGTCAGAGCAAACACCCCCTTCCAATAACACAAAAGAAGGCTCTGCACATGAACTTCACCAGATGGCCAACACTGAAATCAGATTGATTGTATTCTTTGCAGCCAAAGATGGAGAAGCTCTATACAGTCAGCAAAAACAAGACCGGGAGCTGACTGTGATTCAGATCATGAACTCCTTATTGCCAAATTTAGACTTAAATTAAAGGAAGTAGGGAAAACCACTAGACTATTCAGGTATGAGCTATAAGACCATCCCCAAGAAAAAGAAATGCAAAAAAGCAAAATGGCTGTCTGAGGAGGCCTTACAGATAGCTGTGAAAAGAAGAGAAGCTAAAAGCAAAGGAGAAACGGAAACATATATCCATTTGAAACCAGAGATCCAAAGAAATAACAGGGAGAGATAAGAAAGCCTTCCTCAGTGATCAGTGCAAAGAAATAGAGGAAAACAAAAGAATGGGAAAGACTAGAGATCTCTTCAAGAAAATTAGAGATACCAAGGGAACATTTCATGCAAAGATGGGCTCAATAAAGGACAGAAATGGTAAGGACCTAACAGAAGCAGAAGATATTAAGAAGAGGTGGCAAGAATACACAGAAGAACTGTACAAAAGAGATCTTCATGACCAAGATAATCACAATGGTGTGATCATTCACCTAGAGCCAGATATCCTGGAATGTGAAGTCAACTGGGCCTTAAGAAGCATCACTATGAACAAAGCTAGTGGATGTGATGGAACTCCAGTTGAGCTCTTCCAAACCTAAAAGATGATGCTGTGAATGTGCTGCACTCAATTTGCCAACAAATCTGGAAAATGCAGCAGTGGATACAGGACTGGAAAAGGTCAGTTTTCATTCCAATCCCAAAGAAAGGCAATGCCAAAGAATGCTCAAACTACCACACAATTGTACTCATCTCACATACTAGCAAAATAATTCTCAAAATTCTCCAAGTGAGGCTTCAACAGTACATGAACTGTGAACTTCCAGATGTTCAAGCTGGTTTTATAAAAGGGAGAGGAATCAGAGATCAAATTGCCAACATCCAAAATCCTCTGGATCATCGAAGAAGCAAGAGAGTGCTTGGGAAATCATGGGATTTTCCAGGCAAGAATACTGCAGTGGGTTACCATCTCCTTCTCCAGGTGATCTTCTCAACCCAGCAATCAAACCCACATTTCCTGCTTGGCAGGCAGATTCTTAACCACTGGGAAATCCATTGTTGTTTTTGTTCAAACAGCCAGTCATATTTGACTCTTTGTGACCCCATGTACTACAGCACACTAGGCCTCCCTGTCCCTCACCATCTCCCAGAGTTTGCTCAAGTTCACATCCACTACATCAGTCATGCCACCCAGCCATCTTATCCTCTGAAGCCTTCTTCTCCTTCTGCCCTCAGTCTTCCCCAGCATCTGGGACCTTTGCAATGAGTCATCTGTTTGCATCAGATGACAAAAATACTGGAGCTTCAGCTCAAGTATCAGTCCTTCCAGTGAATATTCAGGGTTGATCTCTCTTAAGATTGACTGGGTTGATCTCCTTGCTGTCCAAGGGACTTTCAGGAGTCTTTTCCAACACCGCAGTTGAAAGCATCAATTTTTCGGCTCTCTTTCTCCTTTACCATCCTGCTCTCACAACCAGACATGACCACTGGGAAGACCATACCCTTGACCATATGGACCTTTGTAGGTAGAGTAATGTCTCTACTTTTCAACACATTGTCTAGGTTTGTTATCACTTTCCTGCCAAAAAGCAATAGCCTTCTGATTTCATGGCTGCAGTCACCATCTTCAGTGATTTTGGAACCCAAGAAGAGGAAATCTGTCACCACTTCCACCTTTTCCCCTTCTATTTGCCATGAAGTGATGGGGCCTCTAAGTGAAAGAGAAGGGTGAAAAAGCTGGCTTAAACTTCAACATTCAAAAAATGAAGATCATGGCATCTGGTCCCATCACTTCATGGCAAATAGATGAGCAAACAATGCAAACAGTGACGGACTTAATTTTCTTGGGCTCCAAAATCACTGGAGATGGTGTCTGCAGCCATGAAATTAAAAGACGCTGGCTCCATGGAAGAAAAGCTATGACCAATCTAGATAGCATATTAAAAAGCAGAGACGTTAGTTTGCCAACAAAGGTTCACCTAGTCAAAGCTATGGTTTTTCCAGTAGCCATGTACGGATATGAGAGCTAGGCTATAAAGAAAGCCGAGTGCTGAAGAACTGATGCTTTGAACTGTGGTGTTGGAGAAGACTCCTGAGAGTCCCTGGACTGCAAGAAGATCCAACCAGTCCATTCTGAAGGAGATCAGTCCTGAATATTCACTGAAGGACTGAGGCTGAAGCTCCAGTATTTTGGCCATCTGATGTGAAGAACTGACTCATTGAAAAAGACCCTGGTGCTGGGAAAGACTGAAGGCAGGAGGAGAAGGGGATGACAGAGGATGAGATGGTTGGATGGCATCACAGACTCCGACGTGAGTTTGAGCAAGCTCTAGGAGTTTGTGATGGAAAGGGAAGCCTGGTGTGCTGATGATGTCCATGGGGTTACAAAGAGTCGGCTATGACTGAGTGACTGAACTAAACTGAGCTGAATGGGACCAGATTCCATGATCTTATTTTTTTTAATATTTAGTCTTAAGCCAGCTCTTTCACTTTCCTCCTTCACCCTCATCAAGACACTTTTTAATTCCTCTTTGCTTTCTGCCATTAAAGTGGTATCATCCACATATCTGAGGTTGTTGATGTTTTCCCCCCTGTCTTGATTGCAGCCTGTAACTCATCCAGCCTGGCATTTCTCAAGATGTGCTCAGCATGTAGGTTAAACAAACAGGGTGACAGCAGACAGCCCTGTTGTCCACCTTTCTTGATCTTGAACCAAACAGTTGTTCTGTAGAGGGTTCCAACTGTTGCTTCTTGATCCACATACAGGCTTGTCAGGGGACAGGTAAGATGGTCTGGTATTCCCATCTAAGAGCTTTCCATAGTTTGTCATGATCCACACAGTCAAAGTCTTTAGTGTAGTCCATAAAACAGAGATAGACGTTTTTCTGAAATTCCCTTGCTCTCTCTATAATCCAGCGAATGTTCGCAACCTGATCTCTAGTTCATCTTCCTTTTCTAAACCCAGCTTGGACATCTGGAAGTTTTTGGTTCACATAATGCTGAAGCCTAGCATGCAAGATTTTAAGTATGACCTTAACCAGCCGGGGAGATGAGTGAGATTGCCTGATGGTTAGCACATTCTTTGGTACTACCCTTCTTGGAGACTGGGATGACGGTTGACCTTTTCCAGTCTTATGGCCACTCTGGGTCTTCCAGATTAGCTGACAAAATGAATGCATAACCTTGATGGCATCATCCTTTAGGGATCTGAATAGTTCTGCTGGAATTTCATCACATCTACTAGCTTTATGAACAGTAGTGCTTCCTAAGGCCCACTTGACTCCACACTCCAGAATGTCCGGCTCTGTGTGACCAACTACACCATCATAGTAATCCGCTTCATTGAGATCTTCTCTATACGGTTCTTCCATTTACTCTTTTCATCTCTCCTCAGTCTCTTCAGCCTCTACTAGGTCTCTACCATTGTCCTTTTTTGTGCCCCTCTTTTGGTGGAATGCTTCCTTGATGTTTCCAATTTTTCTGAAGCGATCTCTAGTCTTTCCCCTTTTGTTCTTTTCTTCATTATTAAGCATTGTTCATTGAAGAAGACCTTCTTGTCTCTTCTAGTTTTTTTTTTTTTTTTTGAAAGTCTGCATTTAATTGGATGTACATTTCCCTCTCTACCTTGCTTTTCACTTCTCTTCTTCCTTCCGCTATTTGCAAAGTCTCAGATAACCATTTGCCTTGTTGCTTTTCTATTTCTTTGGGATGGTTTTGTTTACCACCTCCTGTACAGTATTATGGACCTCTGTCCATAGTTCTTCAGGCACACGGTTAACTAGATCTAGTTCCTTGAATCTATTCATTATTGAGTCTATTCCTAGAACTGCTACTGCTGCTGCTAAGTCGCTTCAGTCGAGTCCGACTCTGCGCGACCACATAGACAGCAGCCCACCAGGCTCCCCCGTCCCTGGGACTCTCCAGGCAAGAACACTGGAGTGGGTTGCCATTTGCTTCTCCAATGCATGAAAGTGAAAAGTGAAAGTGAAGTCGCTCAGTCGTGTCCGACTTCATGACCCCGTGGACTGCAGCCTACCAGGCTCCTCCATCCATGGGGTTTTCCAGGCAAGAGTACTGGAGTGGGATGCCATTACCTTCTCTGATTCCCAGAACTAACACCCCCAAAATATGTTTTATTCATCACTGGGGATTGGAATGCAAAAGTAGAAAGTCAAGATATACCTGGAATAAAAGGCAAGTTTGGCCTTGCAGAACAAAATGAAGTAGAGCAAAGGATAACTGAATTCTGCCAAGAGAATACACTAGCCATAGCAAATACCCTTTTTCAGCAACACAAGAGATGGCTTTACACATGAACATCACCAAATGGTCAATACTGAAATCAAATTGAGTACATTCTTTGTAGCTGAAGATGGAGAAGCTGTATACAATCAGCAAAAATAAGGCCTAGAGTTGACTGTGGCTCAGATTATCAGCTTCTCATACCAACATTCAGGCTTAAAGTACAGAAAACTGGGAAAAATAATAGACCAGTCAGATATGACTTAAATCAAATCTTGTATGAATTTGCAGCTGTTGTTCTTGTTCAGTCTCTCAGTCGTGTCCCGCTGTTTGCAACCCCATGGGCTGCAGCATGCCAGGCTTCCCAGTCCTCCACCATCTCCCGGAGCTTGCTCAAAGTCATGTTCTTTGATTTGGTGATGCTATGCCATCATCTCATCCTCTGTCATCCCCTTCTCCTGCTGCCCTTAATCTTTGCCAGCATCAGGGTCTTTTCTAATGAGTTGGCTCTTCATTTCAGTTCGCCAAAGTATTGAAGCTTCAGCTTCAGCATCAGTCCTTCCAATGAATATTCAGGGTTGATATAATTTAGGATGGACTGGTTTGATCTCCTTGCTGCCCATCATACATATATATGCATACACACATATGCCAGTCAAAGTTCTTTCTGATCCTGAGATAACTCTACCAGGCATGATGACAGAGACACAGGAGATCCCCTTCATGCTGATCCTGCACCTACACTAAGTACCTGCTCACCAGCAGATGCAGATCCTGTGCTGGGCCCTGGCCTTGGAGGGTCATGCCTTTTTTCTAGGTCTCAAGCTACCTAGTAGTAAAATGATGGCTCACATGAGATTTCATTTTGTGTGTGTGTGTGTATGTCTGTGTGTGTGAAAACTTCTCAATATACAATAGACACCTGGTGAATTTAGTTATCATCAGTTCAGTTCAGTTCAGTCGCTCAGTCATATCTGACTGTTTGTGACCCAATGAATTGCAGCATGCCAGGCCTCCCTGTCCATCACCAACTCCCAGAGTCCACCCAAACTCACGTGCATCGAGTTGGTGATGCCATCAAACCATCTCATCCTCTGTCGTCCCATTCCTCCTGCCCTTAATCTTTGCCAGCATCAGGGTCTTTTCAAATGAGTCAGCAGTTTGCATGAGTTGGCCAAAGTACTGGAATTTCAGCTTCAGCATCAGCCCCTCCAATGAACACTCAGGACTGATCTCCTTTAGAATGGACTGGTTGGATCTCCTTGCAGTCCAAGGGACTCTCAAGAGTCTTCTCCAACATCATAGTTCAAAAGCATCAATTCTTCAGCGCTCAGCTTTCTTTATGGTCCAACTCTCACATCCATACATGACCATAGGAAAGACCATAGCCTTGCCTAGACGGACCTTTGTTGGTAAAGTAATGTCTCTGCTTTTTATTATGCTGTCTAGGTTGGTCATAACTTTCCTTCCAAGAAGTAAGTGTCTTTTAATTTCATGGCTGCAATCACCATCTCAGTGTCTTTGCAGCCCAGAAATATAAAGTCAGCCACTGCTTCCACTGTTTCCCCATCTATTTGCTGTGAAGTGATGGGACCGGATGCCATGATCTTATTTTCTGAATGTTGAGCTTTAAGCCAACTTTGTCACTCTCCTCTTTCACTTTCATCAAGAGGTTCTTTAGTTCTTCTTCACTTTCTTCCATAAGGGTGGTGTCATCTGCATATCTGAGGTTATTGATATTTCTCCTGGCAATCTTGATTTCAGCCTGGGCTTCCTCAAGCCCAGCGTTTCTCATGATGTACTCTGCATAGAAGTTAAATAAGCAGGGTGACAATATACAGCCTTGACGTACTCCTTTTCCTATTTGGAACCAGTCTGTTGTTCCATGTCCAGTTCTAACTGTTGCTTCCTGACCTGCATACTGGTTTCTCAAGAGGCAAGTCAGGTGGTCTGGTATTCCCATCTCTTTCAGAATTTTCCACAGTTTATTGTGATCCACACAGTTAAAGGCTTTGGCATAGTCAATAAAGCAGAAACAGATGTTTTTCTGGAACCCTCTTGCTTTTTCAATGATCCAGTGGATGTTGGCAATTTGATCTCTGGTTCCTCTGCCTTTTCTGAAACCAGCTTGAACATCTGGAAGTTCATGGCTCACGTATTGCTGAAGCCTGGCTTGGAGAATTTTAAACATTACTTTACTAGCATGTGAGATGAGTACAACTGTGCGGTAGTCTGAGCATTCTTTTGAATTGCCTTTCTTTGGGATTGGAATGAAAACTGACCTTTTCCAGTCCTGTGGCCACTGCTGAGTTTTCCAAATTTGCTGGCATTTGAGTGCAGCACTTTCACAGCATCATCTTTCTGGATTTGAAAGAGCTCCACTGGAATTCCATCACCTCCACTAGCTTTGTTCATAGTGATGCTTTCTAAGGCCCACTTGACTTCACATTCCAGGATATCTGGCTCTAGGTGAGTGATCACACCATCATGATTATCTGGGTCATGAAGATCTTTTTGTACAGTCCTTCTGTGTATTCTTGCCACCTCTTCTTAATATCTTCTGCTTCTATTCTGTCCTTTATTGAGCCCATCTTTGCATGAAATGTTCCCTTGGTATCTCTAATTTTCTTGAAGAGATCTCTAGTCTTTCCCAGTCTATTTTTTTCCTCTATTTCTTTGCATTGGTTGCTGAGGAAGGCTTTCTTACATCTCCTTGCTATTCTTTGGAATTCTTTATTCAAATGGGTATATCTTTCCATTTCTCCTTTGCTTTTCACTTCTCTTCTTTTCACAGCTATTTGAAAGGCCTCCTCAGACGGCCATTTTGCTTTCTTGCATTCTTTTTATTGAGGATGATTCCTGTCTCCTGTACAATGTCAGGAACCTCCATCCATAGTTCATCAGGCACTCTGTTTATCAGATTTAGTCCCTTAAATCTATTTCTCACTTCCGCTGTATAGTTATAAGTGATTTGATTTAGGTCAACCACAGTTTAAAAGCATCAGTTCTTTGGCATTCAGCTTTCTTCACCGTCCAACTCTAACATCCATACATGACTACTGAACAAACCATAGTCTTGACTAGATGGACCTTTGTTGGCAAAGTAATGTCTCTGCTTTTAAATATGCTATCTAGATTGATCATAACTTTCCTTCCAAGGAGTAAGCATCTTTTAATTTCATGGCTGCAATCACCATCTGCAGTTTTTTTGGAGCCCCCCAAAAATAAAATCTGACATTCTTTCCCCGTCTATTTCCCATGAAGTGATGAGACCAGAAGCCATGATCTTAGTTTTCTGAATGTTGAGGTTTAAGCCAACTTTTTCACTCTCCTCCTTCACTTTCATCAAGAGGCTTTTTAGTTCCTCTTCACTTTCTGCCATTAGGTGGTGTCATCTGTGTATCTGTGGTTATTAAAATTTCTCCCAGCAATCTTGATTCCAGCTTGTGCCTCTTCCAGCTCAGCATTTTGTGGTGTTGGAGAAGACTCTTGACAGTCCCTTGGACTGCAAGAAGATTCAGCCAGTCCATCCTAAAAGAGATCAGTCCTGAGTGTTCATTGGAAGGACTGATGTTGAAGCTGAAACTCCAATACTTTGGCCACCTCATGTGAAGAGTTGACTCATTGGAGAAGACCCTAATGCTGGGAAGGATTGGGGGCAGGAGGAGAAGGGGACAACAGATCATGAGATAGCTGGATGGCATCACTGACTTGATGGACATGAGTTTGGGTAGACTCTGGGAGATGAGAATGGACAGGGAGGCGTGGCGTGTTGCAATTCATGGGGTCGCAAAGAGTCAGACACGATTGAGTGACTGAACGGAACTGAATGGTATAGTGGTTTTCTCCACTTTCTTAGTTATCATCACATTGACCTAAATGAATTCTGCTGCTGCTGCTACTAAGTCGCTTCAGTCGTGTCCAACTCTGTGCAACCCCATAGACGGCAGCCCACCAGGCTCCATCGTCCCTGGGATTCTCCAGGCAAGAACACTGGAGTGGGTTGCCATTTCCTTCTCCAATGCATGAAAGTGAAAAGTGAAAGTGGAGTCACTCAGTCCTGTCTGACTCCTTGACCCCATGGACTGCAGCCTACCAGGCTCCTCCATCCATGGGATTTTCCAGGCAAGAGTACTGCAGTGGGGTGCCACTGCCTTCTCCGAAATGAATTCTAGGTAACAGCAAACATAGTGATATTCTCTTCTGTCTGCGGTCTTATTCTAACTGGAGTCTTTCTTGGGCTTCCTGAAATATTGAGAGGAGTGTGAGGATGAGCATCACTTCACCTTCAAAGCCCAAGGTCACAAGGCTGGGGACAGATCTATTCTACACTTGATATGTTAGATGAGGAACATGGAGCAAAATGAAGCTCAGGGATGTCATGTGAGCCTCCCAAACCTCAGGCTCCAGGAGGCAGCCAATAGGACATAACTAGGTTCAGGGGCTCCAGATCTGTGGACCTGCCAATAACAACAATACAGCAAGTAGTATGTTCCCCTATCTTTTTCTAATTGGGTTCATGCATCCCTCAGAATTAAAATCTTAGAGGAAAGACTAGAGATGCTCCTGCTCACTATGAGAATATGTTTGTGCAAATTTAATGTGTATCGTGGACTTTGGACTATGGCATCTTTTTTTAAACTTCTACTGACTTATAGTTGCTTTACAACATTGCATTAGTCTCTACTGTACAGCAGAATGAATAAGCTATAAGTGTACATATATCCCCTCTCTTTTGGATTCTCTTCCCATTTCAGTTCAGTTCAGTCCAGTCATTCAGTCCTGTCCAAGTCTTTGCAACCCCACGCCCCACAGCACACCAGGACTCCCTGTGCATCACCAACTCCCGGAGTTTATTCAGACTCATGTCCATTGAATCAGTGATGCCATCCAACCATCTCATCCTCTTCCCATTTAGGTCATCGCAGAGAACAACTGAGAAGAGTTTCCTGTGCTGTACCGGAGGTTCTCCTTAGTTACCTATTTTATGCATAATATCCATTGTGTACATATGTCAAGCCCAGTTTCCCTGTTCATCCCCCCCACCCCCCTTTCTCCCCCTCAGCACATTGTATCTTAAGACATGGATCACGAATGGCCCCTGGAAGTATGAATGCATTCATGGGAGACGGTTTCACGCTTATTTTCTTTCTTCACCGTCATCCATTTCCTGGAGCCTGCTGCGGTCAGAGGAGGTTTTGTTGCAGTTAGACCCCTCCTTACTCAAGTTCTTATAAAGGGTTGCATCCTCAGGCCCAGAAATACCGGGGCAGCTGGACTCTCAGTGGTCCTACTGGTTGCAGGCTTTTCTCTCCGACCCTTCTCTGACTCACTGGCCTCGGGCTGCTTTCATTTCCTGTTATTGCTTCATACAATATTGAATATTCAGTGCTCATTTTGGAGCTCAGAATGTTTATTTGCTCGGAGCTTGCTTTTTCTTGAGGTTATGAAGGGTCAGAATTTACTAGACTCTACCAGACATAGGCACAAAGCTTTATAAGCCAGATGGTTGTTTTCTGTTTTGATTTTTGCCACTGTTTACTGTTTACTGAGAAACCAACAACAGCACTGATTCCCACCCTGTAAAGCTGAAGTGCTGAGGTAAATGTGTATCTGAGGCTTCTATCTTCTAAGACTATGAGCATCTCAGGTCCCCTCATTCAGCATCAGGAGAAAGAGGAATTAAAAAAAAGAAAACAGATGAATGACTTCATGAGTGAGATTTACAAACTAACGTCGTCTTATTCTTTCTTTCAGTCTTATTCCATAGAATGATTGGTGGTGATGATACTTGCATTGGCTTTAAGAGAACACACAGACAGGCCAAGGAGGCAGAGCTATTTACATTTGTGATGTTGAGAAATCTAGGGACAAGGCAGCATGCTCTAGCCCCCTTCCTAGAAACTAATTTCAGCAAAAACTTAGCAGAGGATGAGCAGAGTTGAGATGCCCTTTGCTTCTCCACATGCGTGAAACTGGCTCAGCAGACAGCAGATCTCTGGGGTTCCCATCAGAGCTGCAATAGGGGGAGTGGGCTGAGGCTGACCCAGGGTCAGGTGACTGTCGTGGTGACCTTCCCCACACCCATCTCCCTGCAAGGTCCCTGAAGAACTTTCCTAATGGCGAAAATGCCACCTTAGGGAGAAACGTAGTCCTCAGAGTTCAGTGGAAACCATTTCAGCTATATCCACTGATGGACAGAAGAAAGACTCAAACCCCACGGTGTTATTTTGGGTGGATGTTAAAGACTGAACTGGAAAATTGTTTCTCTCTTGTCATCACATATGTCACTTTGGAGGAATTGTTTGTGATTAAAGGAATCAAACTGTGATTCAACTGTCCTTGGGAGATCACAGCCTGCTAGAAAAATTAAAATCACAAAGCGGGCACTGCATTAAAAAACCGTACTTGCAAAACCCATTTTGTCATTTGCTTTACCTTGTGCTCTGCAGGAGGCTGGACAGATGTTGTTTTCTGATTTGGCAGCTGAGAACCTGAGGTGGCAGAGGGCGAATAGCAAGCCCCACAGTGATGGCTGGGAGGTGGTGCACTGTGCAGGAGCCCTGACCTCAGCCTCAGGGTTCTCCCCAAAACCCGCTGCACAAGTGAGACGGTACAAGCAGCCTCTGAGATGCAGCTTCATCACAGCAATACAATAGCATCTGATTTATGAAGCCGTCTTGAAAATGAAGATTTAATGTATATAAAGCACCTTTCATAATATTTGCATTTGATAAGCTGATATTATGTTGTTATATTATTATTTATGTCCAACCAGAAATACAACCTGAATCTCTATACTCCTAACTTTATATTTTTTTCTGATTTACATGTTGGTTACCTAGTAAATGATAGTATATCTTGGTTACACATTCTAAGTTGGCATAGTTGGCTATTATGTAGAAACACAAGAATAATAATTAGATACATATGTGTGTGTACGTTGTTGTTGCTCAGTCATGTCTGATTGTTTGTGACCCCAGGGACTGTAACCAGCCAGGCTCCCCTGTTCATTGAATTCTCCAGGCAACAATATTGGAGTGGGTTGCCATTTCCTATTCCAGGAGATCTTCCCAACTCAGGGGCTGAAACTGGGTCTCCTGCACTGCAGGCAGATCCTTACCAACTGAGCTAGCATTTCTCCCTATGTTTGTAAAATTCATTATTTATCCGGTAGAAAGGCAATGGCTCTGCTATTTGATTTTAATCACACAAAGTGAAGGAGTTAATGACCATTTTCTCCCTTTTAGAATCCCTGACAAAAAGGGCAAAACAAAGGCACCTTTGTCCTTGATTAGGCAAAAGCAATAAGACTTCATGATATCCAGAACGAGGCTGCATTTGCTCTCAGAGAGCTGACACAGAGTGGTTCAAGGACAAGTGCTTTGAAGGGATTCTCAGCAGACTTCATGGATGGGCACCAATCCCAGGTCCTCAAGTGCAGGTGTAAAACCTCTTCCCCGGGGTTCTCACCTCTAAGCCGCTGTCTGAGTCCCAGGATCTCCCGAGGAAAGAGGTACCACCTGTCCTGAAGTTCAAGGGCACTTCTAAAGTCACATAGGACTTCCCTTGGGCAGGCAACAAAGGGAACAAGGACTTTGCTTTAGCTCAAACTCTTCCTACTTGAAGCAGGTGATTCTTTGGAAACAAACAGTAAACATCGCACTAAGAAATTAGAACCTTAGCAGTATGATAAAAGCACTTTTTTCCCTGAAATTCTAAAATCTGTTCCTACCCACTCAAGTAGTTTTACATAATTGAAATCATATTGCAAGGACAAAGTACAGATTTCCTCTACCTAAGTTATGCATTTTGGTATTAAAAAGTCAGAGATTAGTTCTGGTTTGGCTGAGAAGTTATGTGACCCTGGAAAAGCAAAAGTTTCTTAGACGTCACATATAAAATTACTATATATTGTCAAAGATCTTCTCTTCCACTAGTAAAATATAATTTGACAATTGCAAAAATATATAATAATATATAATATAATAATATGTATAATAATACAATGATATACATATATATTTACTTATCATTAACAAGAACAAATGCTGTGAGAAATATGAATGCTAGATGTTAAAGACATATACACTCATTAAAAGTAAACAAATTTAGCTTAAAATGAGAGCAAAAGTCATGTCTCAAATATGCTTCATCCCAAGAAATCCGTTTTTTAACTCCAATCATATAAGTTGCTTTTCTGAGAACACACTATTCATAACATATATGACAGTTTAAGAACAATTTTTTTCTTTCCCTGAACAGTCTGTTTTAAACGGATGTCTTATTATTTCAAATGCTATTTAGGTATTTCAGTAGTTTAAAAAAAAACAGAGATTTTATAAAGGCAATATAGAACTCCCCTCCTCTGGTGGAGTAAAAATAATTCTCCAAAATTGGCTCCTCTTTTAAAGCAATGAGAAATACAGCAAAAATGTTGATATCAATTTTTCAGATCTCTGGAAATTAATAATAAGCTTATAACCATCCAAGGAGTGTTTATTCAAAAAAAATGTGTTTCTACAAATGTTTTTTCTGCCTCTTTCTTTTCCTCTTTCTCTGGGACTCCCATTATGCGTGTGTTTGCTTGCACAGAATTTTGGTTGAGAGCATTTTACATCTAAAATGTCAGAGATGTTCCTTCATTGTCTCTCCCCTTCATCATTTCAGAGGCTTCCCTGGTGGCTCAGACTGTAACGAGTCTACCTGCCATGCAGGAGACCCAGGTTCGATCTCTGGGTTGGGCAGATCCCCTGGAGAAGGAAATGGCTACCCACTCCAGTATTCTCGCCTGGAAAATCACATGGACAGAGAAGCGTGGCAGGCTACAATCCGTGGTGTTGCATAGAGTCGGACACGACTGAGCAAATAGCAAACACAAACTTCATCATTCCTAACAAGAAAGCTTCTAACATTTTTACATTTTCTCTCTTTGCAATGCATATATTTTTCCTCTGGTTGATGTTAAGATACTGTTTTTCTCACTGGCTTGAACAGTTTGATGATAAACTGCATCTGTGTGGGTTTTTAAATACATCTTGCCCTGGGACTGGAGAAGGAAATGGCAACCGACTCCAGTATTCTTGCCTGGAGAATCCCATGGACAGAGGAGCCTGGTGGGCTACAGTCCTTGGGGTCACAAAGACTTGGACACGACTAAGTGACTAACTTTCACTTTTCTTTGCCCTGGGATTCATCAGACTTTTGGGACTGTGGATTATAGAGTTTTTACCAAACCTTAAAACATTTAGTTATTAATTATGCAAATATTTTTATTCCTCCTATTCTTGGCTCTCCTTCAGTGACACCAATTATATGCCTATTAAGAGTTTGCCCACTACTCCCAGGTGTTAATTTTTTTTCCCAACATTCCTTTTCTCTTGTTGCTTCATTTTCAATTGTATCTTTTGCTGTATATTCAAGATCACTATTTTTTCTTAAACATCTAATCTGCTAGTAATCCCATCAATTGTTTTTATCACAACATTATAGTTTTCTTTCTAGATATTCAATATTTCTTGTTCAGTCACTAAATTGTGGCTGATGCCTTAGACTGCAGCACACCAGACTTCCCTGTCCTTTACTATCTCCATGAGCTTACTCAAACTCATGCCCACTGAGTTGGTGATGTTATCTAACCATCTCATCCTCTGCCTTCCCCTTCTCCTGCCCTCAATCTTTCCCAGCATCAGGGTATTTTTCAATGAGTTGGCTCTTTGCATCAGGTAGCCAAAGAATTGGAGCTTCAGCATCAGTCCTTCCAATGAATATTCAGGGTTGATTTCCTTTAAGATTGACTGGTTTGATCTGCTGGTAGTCCAAGGGACTCTCAAGCGTCTTCTCCAGCACCACAATTAAAAATCATCAATTCTTTAGCACTCAGTCTTCTTTATGGTCCAACTCTCATATCCATATATGACTACTGGAAAAATCAAAGCTTTGACTACATGGATCTTTGTCAGCAAGCAATATCTCTGCTTTCTAGTATGCTGTCTATGTTGGTCATAGCTTTTCTTCTAAGGAGCAAATGTCTTTTAATTTCATGGCTGCAGTCACTGTTTGCAGGGATTTGGGAAAAATAAAGAAAATAACATCTGTCACTGTTTCCACTGTTTCCCCATCTATTTGCCATAAAGTGTTGGGACCAGATGCCATGATCTTCGTTTTATAATGTTGAGCTTTAAGCCAGCTTTTTCACTCCCCTCTTTCACCCTCATCAAGAGGCTCTCTAGTTCCTCTTTGCTCTCTGCTATTAGAGCTTATATCTTCCATGTTTCTACCGAGCTTGAACCTGTGGAACACAGCTCTAGTAACTGTTCAGTGTGCTTGTCTGCTAATCCCAGCATCTGCGTCACTTCTGGGCTTTGACTGCTTCTTTCCTTGTTATATCCCATGCTTTCTTTTCATGCTTGGTAATTTTTGACTGAACACCAGAGTTTAGGTAACTTTCCTTTGCACAACTATATATGAAACAGCCTGGAATTGTACCAGAATTTATTGTCATGGTGTTAACAAACTCAGGTCAGCTGCTTGCCACTTAAAAGCCACTACTTGAGAGATGAGTGTTGGTAGGAAATAAAAGATTGCTTTTTCAAGAGACTGGAGAGACTAGCATCCTGAGGAGAAGGTAGACTTGTGTCCAAGGAGAACTTCCAGCTACGGATTAGGGGGCAAGAGGTTTTAAAGGGGAGTTTCAGGAGTGTACAGGTAGAGGGAGGGGGTCGTGTGCGCAACAGTCAGCTCTGACAGTCATCTTGATGCTGGTCATTCTGCAGTCTTATCAGTGTCATCCTGATTGTTTTAAGCACAGTTAACCCTCAACTCTGTTCATACTGTTCATGGGGTTCTAAAGGCAAGAATACTGAAGTCATTTGCCATTCCCTTCTCAGGTGGACCACATTCTGTCAGACCTCTCCACCATGACCTGTCTGTCTTGGGTGGCCCCACACGGCATGGCTTAGTTTAATTGAGTTAGACAAGGCTGTGGTCCATGTGGTCAGACTGGCTAGTTGTTGGTGATTTTGGTTTCAGTCTGTCTGCCCTCTGATGCCCTCTTTCAGTGCCTGCCATCTTACTTGGGTTTCTCTTACCTTGGACGTGGGTCATCTCTTCACAGCTGCTCCAGCCAAGTGCAGCCACTGCTCCTTACCTTGGATGTGGGGTATCTCCTCATGGCTGCTGCTCCTGACCATGGACGTGGTGGTGGATGTGACTGGTGATACAAGCAAGGTCCAATGCTGTAAAGAGCAATATTGCATAGAAACCTGAAATGTTAGGTCCATGAATCAAGGCAAATTGGAAGTGGTCAAACAGGAGATGGCAAAAGTGAATGTTGACATTCTAGGAATCAGCGAACTAAAATGGACTGAAATGGGTGAATTTAACTCAAATGACCATCATATCTACTACTGTGGGCAGGAATCCCTTAGGGGGAATGGAGTAGCCATCATAGTCAACAAAAGAGTCTAAAATGCAGTACTTGGATGCAATCTCAAAAATGACACAATAGTCTCTGTTCATTTCCAAGGCAAACCATTCAATATCACAGTAACCCAAGTCTATGCTCTGACCAGTAATGCTGAAGAAGCTGAAGTTGAATGGTTCTGTGAAGACCTACAAGACCTTTTAGAACTAACAAAGAAAAACAATGTCCTTTTCCTCATAGGGGATTAGAATGCAAAAGTAGGAGTAACAGGCAATTTGGCCTTGGAGTACAGAATGAAGCAGGGCAAAGGCTAATAGAGTTTTGCCAAGAGAACGCACTGATCATAGCAAACACCCTCTTCCAACAACACAAGAGAAGACTCTACACATGGACATCACCAGATGGGCAACACCAAAATCAAATTGATTATATTCTCTGCAGCCAAAGATGGAGAAGCTCTATACAGTCAGGAAAAACAAGACCAGGAGCTGACTGTGGCTCAGATCACGAAATCCTTATTGCCAAATTCAGACTTAAATTGAAAGTGGGGGAAACCACTAGACCATTCAGGTATGATGGAAATCAAATCCTTTACAATTATACAGTGGAAGTAAGAAACAGATGTAAGGGACTAGATCTGATAGACAGAGTGCCTGATGAACTACAGACAGAGGTTTGTGACATTGTACAGGAGACAGGGATCAAGACCATCCCCAAGGAAAAGAAATGCAAAAAAGCAAAATGGCTGTCGGAGGAGGTCTTACAAATAGCTGTGAAAAGAAGAGAAGTGAAAAGCAAAGGAGAAAGGAAAGATATAAGCATCTGAATGCAGAGTTCCAAAGAATAGCAAGGAGAGATAAGAAAGCCTTCCTCAGGGATCAGCGCAAAGAAATAGAGGAACACAATAGAATGGGAAAGGCTAGAGATCTCTTCAAGAAAAGTAGAGATACCAAGGGAACATTTCATGCAAAGATGGGCTCAATAAAGGACAGAAATGGTATGGACCTAACAGAAGCAGGAGATATTAAGAAGAAGTAGCAGGAATGCACAGAAGAACTGTACAAAAAAGATCTTCGTGACTCAGATAATCATGATGGTGTGATCCCTCACCTACAGCCAGACATCCTGGAATGTGAAGTCAAGTGGGCTTTAGGAAGCATCACTATGAACAAAGCTAGAGGGTGTGATGGGATTCCAGTTGAGCTATTTTAAAACCTAAAGGATGATGCTGTGAAAGTGCTGCACTCAATATGCCAGCAAGTTCAGAAAACTCAGCAGCGGCCACAGAACTGGAAAAGGTCAGTTTTCATTCCAATCCCAAAGAAAGGCAGTGCCAAAGAATGCTCAAACTACTGCTCAATTGCACTCATCTCACACACTAGTAAAGTAATGCTCAAAATTCTCCAAGCCAGGCTTCAGCAATACATGAACCGAGAATTTCCAGATGTTCAAGCTGGTTTTAGAAAAGGCAGAGGAACCAGAGATCAAATTGCCAACATCCATTGGATCATTGAAAAAGCAAGAGAATTCCAGAAAAACATATACTTCTGCTTTATTGACTATGCCAAAGCCTTTGACTGAGTGGATCACAATAAACTGTGGAAAATTCTGAAAGAGATGGGAATACCAGACCACCTGACCTGCCTCGTGAGAAACCTGTATGCAGATCAGGAAGCAACAGTTAGAACTGGACATGGAACAACAGACTGGTTCCAAATAGGAAAAGGAGTACATCAAGGCTGTATATTGTCACCCTGCTTATTTAACATATTCAGAGTACATTATGAGAAACGCTAGGCTGGAGGAAGCACAAACTGGAATCAAGATTGCTGGGAGAAATATCAATAACCTCAGATATGCAGATGACACCACCCTATTGGCAGAAAGTGAAGAAAAACTAAAGAATCTCTCGATGAAAGTGAAAGAGGAGAGTGAAAAAATTGGCTTAAAGCTCAACATTCAAGAAACTAAAATCATGGCATCCGGTCCCATCACTTCATGGGAAATAGATGGGGAAACAGTGGAAACCGTATCAGACTTTATTTTTCTAGGCTCCAAAGTCATTGCAGATGGTAATTGCAGCCATGAAATTAAAGACGCTTACTCGGAAAGAAAGTCATGGCCAACCTAGACAGCATATCAAAAAGCAGAGACATTACTTTGCCAAGAAAGGTCTGTCTAGTCAAAGCTATGGTTTTTCCAGTAGTCATGTATGAATGTGAGAGTTGGACTGTGAAGAAGGCTGAGTGCCGAAGAATTGATGCTTTTGAACTGTGGTGTTGGAGAAGACTCTTGAGAGTCCCTTGGACTGCAAGGGGATCCAACCAGTCCATCCTAAAGGAGATCAGTCCTGGGTGTTCATTGGAAGGACTGATGTTGAAGCTGAGACTCCTATAATTTGGCTACCTGATACAAAGAGCTGACTCATTTGAAAAGACCCTGATGCTGGGAAGGATTGAGGGGAGGAGGAAAAGGAGACAGAGGGTGAGATGGCTGGATGGAATCACTGACTCAATAGACATGAGTTTGGGTGAACTCCGGGAGTTGGTGATGGACAGGGAGGCCTGGCGTGCTGCAGTTCATAGGGTTGCAAAGAGTGGACATGAATGAGTGACTGAGTGACTGAGTGAACTGAACCCTCAACTCTGGGCTTCCCTAGTGGTTCAGTGGTGAAGAATCCACCTGCAATGCAGGAGTGGCAGGCGATGTGGGTTTGATCTCTGGGTCGGGAATATACCCTGGAGGAGAGCATGACAACCCACTCGTGTTCTTGCCTGAAGAATCCCATGGACAGAGGAGCCTGGCCGTCTACAGTCCATAGAATCACAGAGATGGACATGACTGAAGTGACTCAGCACACAAGAGCACACAGTCCTCAACTCCAGGGTCAATATGTTCCCATTTACTTGAGGCCAGTTCTTGGAATTATGCAAGATGGAACACAAGATATTTCAAGCTTGTATGTTATTTCTTTAAACATAGTAAATGTGGTTATTTTTTTATTCTCTGGCTAATCATCCTAATACATCAGAACTTGATAAGATATTTCTTGGTGTCTTGTTTTCTTGATTCTTAATCATGGTTCTTGTTTCTTTGTATATTAGTTATCTTTGACTTGTGTTGTGATTGTCTGTTCAAAATTAGTTGAAGGTATAATTTGAGGGTTATAATACTGTCACTTTTTCCAACAGATAGTAGTTATCTGCATCTATCTGGCAGGCAAGTGAGAGTCTTCTGGTCTGGGACCACCTTTACAGAAATCCAAGTTGGAATGTTCCTGGACAATCAGGTGTTTCTGCTGATTGCTGCTTTTATGTCAGGTCAGGTTCCTCTTATCTGGACAAGACTAGCCTAAAGTAGATTGTGCTTATGAGAGCACCAACATTGGAGATCTCTGTAAATTTAACTTAACCTACTTGCTCTCCTCAGTGGCCAAAAATGCAACTTAGGTTCTCGCAGCTTCTCAAATGCTTTCAAGATCTAAGTGGATATGAGCTTTGAAAATTTATCTGTGTTCTAGGTGTCTTCTCATTTTTTGAGGGGGGAGCCTGTAATTTTTCACTATTTGGTTAACCCTGGGATATATTTTTAGCTTTTTAAAAAATCTCATTCTTTTATTTAGGAAATTTGGTCTAAATTATCTATCATTTCCAGAAACATTAAGTCTTGACTGCCTTGTCATTTCTACCCCTAATATGAAGTCTTCATTTAGATCTTCATAACTTTCCCATAAGAAATATTAAAATGACTTCATAATTAATGCTCTTTCAGCCAGCTTGTCCTTTTATGAAGCCCACATTATATGATAGGGACTATGTTATGATTGTTGATTATCTCAGAGCTACCCTGAAGTAGAAACTATTACTGTCTCATTTCCAGGATGATAAAGATGATTCACAGTGATGCTGGTAGTGCTCTGGGGGCGGCAGCAATGGAGCAGGACCTGGGACTCGGGCTGTCTGCCTGCAGAGCCCTTCTCGTGACCCCCACGCCTCGCTGGCTCCAGCTGCCACACTGCTGTGCTGTTTCCCATTCCTGGCACTGCAGTCTAAAAGCTGAGACACAGGGGTGTGCTCTCCTTCTCGGCATCCACGGCACATTAATCTTCACACAGAGTAAGAATGAAGAGGCTGAACTGGTACCCACATCACTGGATGGTGCATGCTTCATCTTTTACCTGTCAAGATTCAGCTTATCAGCTGGACTCTGGATCTGACCCTGCACTAGCCACAGGAGGACAGAACTGTGACTGCTCTTTCCAGAGGAGAGGAACCTGGGATCGGAGAGAAAGTGCCACACCCAGGGTGCCTCAGTGAGGCACTGGGGATAGTATCAATGACACAACTTGCACAGTGTCATCTTGACAGTTTTACTCAGACATAAGGAGCTTAGATACTTTTTTTTTTTTCTACCAACAGGTACCAAGAATTCCAAGATTCAGTTCAGTTCAGTCACTCAGTCATGTCCGACTTTTTGCGACTCCATGGACAGCAGCATGCCAGGCCTCCCTGTTCATCACCAACTCCCGGAGCTTACTCAAACTCATGTCCATTGAGTTGGTGATGCGACCCAACCATCTCATCCTCTGTCGTCCCCTTCTCCTCCCACCTTCAGTCTTTCCCGACATCACGGTCTTTTCCAATGAGTCAGTTCTTCACATCAGGTGGCCAAAGTATTGGAGCTTCACCTTCAACATCAGTCCTTCCAATGAACATTCAGGACTTATTTCCTTTAGGATGGACTGGTTGGATCTTCTTACAATCCAAGGGACTCTCAAGAGTCTTCTCCAACATGACAGTTCAAAAGCATCAATTCTTCGGTGCTCAGCTTTCTTCATAGTTCAACTCTCACATCTATATGTGACTACTGGAAAATCCATAGCCTTAACTAGATGGACCTTTGTTGGCAAAGTAATGTCTCTGCTTTTTAATATGCTGTCCAGGTTGGTAATACTTTTCTTCTAAGGAGTAAGTGTCTTTTAATTTCATAGCTGCAGTCACTATCTGCAGTGATTTTGGAGCCCCCCAAAATAATGTCTGCCACTGTTTTCACTGTTTCTCCATCTATTTGCCATGAAGTGATGGGACCAGATGCCATGATCTTTGTTTTTTGAGTGTTGAGCTGAATGTTGAGCAGAAAGTTGTTTTATGAATTCCAAGATTATACACACCGAGGAAACCAGAATTGAAAGAGACACATGTACCCCAATGTTCATCGCAGCACTGTTTATAATAGCCAGGACATGGAAACAACCTAGATGTCCATCAGCAGATGAATGAATAAGAAAGCTGTGGTACATATACACAATGGAGTATTACTCATCCGTTAAAAAGAATACATTTGAATCAGTTCTGATGAGATGGATGAAACCGGAGCTGATTATACAGAGTGAAGTAAGCCAGAAAGAAAAACACCAATACAGTATACTAACACATATATATGGAATTTAGAAAGATGGCAATGACGACCCTGTATGCAAGACAGGAAAAAAGACACAGATGTGTATAACGGACTTTTGGACTCAGAGGGAGAGGGAGAGGGTGGGATGATTTGGAAGAATGGCATTGTAACATGTATACTATCATGTAAGAATCGAATCGCCAGTCTATGTCCGACGCAGGATACAGCATGCTTGGGGCTGGTGCACGGTGATGACCCAGAGAGATGTTATGGGGAGGGAGGTGGGAGGGGGGGTTCATGTTTGGGAACTCATGTACACCCGTGGTGGAGTCATGTCAATGTATGACAAAAGCAATACAGTATTGTAAAGTAAAATAAAGTAAAAATAAAAATTAAAAAAAAAAGAAGTTACAGTATGAAAATATCTAAAAAAAAAAAAAAGAATTCCAAGATTATCCTATAGAAATAACAACCCACTCCAATATTTTTGCCTGGAAAACCCCACGGACAGAGGGGCTTGGCTCGGTATAGTTGATAGAGTTGCAAAGCATGGGACAGGACTTAGGGACTGAACAGAAACACAACACACAAGAAATAGTTCCTCTGAGGTCAAACATCAAGGAAATAAGCACACATCCACACTTATTCATCAAGGATCCATTTCATGTCAGAGGGGTTCTTCAAGCTGCAAAGGTGAAAGCTTATTTTGTCTTCTGTTTTTTTACTTAGGTCAAGTTCTTTTCTTCTAAGTCACAGGGATAGGCAGCCAGTAAAGACAACAAAGTGGGGGCGGGGGTGGGGGGGAAGGCTACATTTTGACTTTCCAGGGAATTGAGAATGTTCTTTACTGTTCAGCGTCTTAAAGAGATCCTACCTCAGCTCTCCTGGAGTCTGGGTGAGTGTCCACAGGGGATCTGAGGAGTCTCTTTTTGTGTGGAATCCTCTTATTTCCCAAGTGGTCACTTTTCAGTGCTTTTCCTCACCATCTCCACCCTTCCTCAGTTGCATGACATGAAGAAAGAACAATCTGGTGCAATTCTTCTTTCCTGTGAGCTTCTCATACAGAACTACCCAGCACAAGAAATTCTGCAGATTTGGACTCCTACGTGTGAATTTGGTCTCTAAAAGTAGATAAGCTTTGACTAACTCTGAGAAAAACAGAGTCTTCTGAGAGAGCTGCTTTCTGGGCAATGTATGTCTGTGAAGGGTGAGCTGAGTATTTACAAAGGACTTAAGCTACTGATGAAAAGCTTAATCTCAAGTGAAT
The DNA here is from genome assembly GCF_023091745.1 of Budorcas taxicolor. Classification (NCBI taxonomy): domain Eukaryota; kingdom Metazoa; phylum Chordata; class Mammalia; order Artiodactyla; family Bovidae; genus Budorcas; species Budorcas taxicolor. The sequence goes on along the minus strand of NC_068920.1, from coordinate 150,621,233 downwards.
TCTCAGATTTAAGTAAGTTTCCCCTAAAAGAAAACTATGTCGTGTACTTTGTCTCTCGCTTTAGGGACTTGGAATTCTATCCTTACATGCAGACTAAGTTAGGAAAAATGAGTTTCTCTGCTAACTTACCAAAAGTCCATTTTTATATGAATAAGATTACAGATTTGTCTGTATAAGAAGGGCATGTCTTCAACAACGGGAAAAGCATGAACTTTAAGATCCAATGATCTAGTCTGATGAACTTAACCCCTGAATTACCAACAGAGTCAATGAGTTTGACAGTCTCTGCCATTTCTCTGAACACTATGTGTAGGTACCATTGAGGTGTATTTTTTGATGTTGATTCTATGCTTACAAAAAAGAGCTGTGAGCAAAGATGTGAGTCATTTTTAAAGTCAAACTTCGCAGATGAACTACAAATGTCTTGAATAGAAAAACAGTAATTTTGTCCCCAAATTGGCTTATTGGGAATTAAAGTATATTAATTTTTTTGCATTTCTGGGTTTGGGGTTGTCTATTTTTATCTCTGAGTAACCCTTATGTTGGCCTTTTAAAAGTCATCTTTGTGCACTGCGTGTGAAAACTGAGCATGGCCCGGGCACCTGTGTTCACGTGCACAAGCCTGGTGGATAATGGAGAAGAGGGACAGAGCCCCCTTTGTCCGCTGACTGCTCACCAGAGTGGCAGAGTGCCCCTTCCGCACAGCAAAAGCTAAGGGTCAGAAGGAGATCAGTGTTAAAGAAAATGAAAGCTCCATGACCTTAGCGTCTAGAAGTCTTGTTTCTGCAAGAAAGGCAGTCACAAGTTTCGTAAGAACAGTGATGGGCCTATTTGGCCAAGCCCACTGCCGGAGCTCCTGTGACAGAGATGCACCCCTGCCAGAGCCCCAGGAACTGAATGCATCCTTCTCATCAATGCAGCATTCTGACTGCTTTATGCTCAAGCACGCGCTTGTCAGGCCTTGCTGTTTGCTTCTCTGCAGCGGTCCTTTTTCTTGATGTGTGTTAGCCCCATCCTTTGGGCTATATTTTATTTGGGGTGAGCCCCTCCATGCAGCTTCCCAGGTGACCCTAGTGGTAAAGAACTAACCTGCCAGTGCAGGAGATATAAGAGATTTGGATTCGATCCCTGGGTTGGGAAGATCCCCTGGAGGAAGGCATGGCAACCCACTCCAGAATTCTTGCCTGGAGAACCCCATGGACAGAGGAGCCTGGTGGGTAGAGTCCATGGGGAAGCAAAGAGTCAGACATGACTGAAGTGATTTAGCATGCACGCACCTCCGTACACCATCATCCCTTGGTGTTTTGATCCCATGCGCTATGTAACTAGGAGAACCGCCTACAGATTCCAGCCAGAAGACAAGAGGAGGCCAATAAGAAAGCTAACCACTGGATTGAAATGGCTCCTTCATGAGAAGACCATATTGTCAGTTCACGTGGAACACGGCTTCAGCACAGAATGTCTGCTAAGGTTGAATATTCTGCTGAAACACGTTTGAAGTAAGCCATAAATAAACATAACCTCTGCTTCAAAAAGTTAGAAGCGGGGGTTAGAAGGAAACAGAAAAATGATGCTTTTGTAGAAATGATGATTTCTCCCCTTTTGCATTGACTAATTGATGACTATGTGGGTCTTTTTCTTTTTTTATCCTTTCCAGGGGAAAGAAAAGATTTGAGTTGGCTTGAATCCCGTTAGAACAACTAGCTGGAGACGAGCCATCTGTCACAGCTGCTGCCTGCTCTAACTGCCACTCTAATTGACAATGAACTCAGAGGCCTGCGATAATTGTGGCTGCCCAGTGACTTAGGCAGGTAATGCCTTCCTTTTAGGATCCATCAAGCCCCATCTGTGCTGCTCGGAGCCTTTCTCCCGGGACCCTGCTCTCTGTGAAGTGGCAAAGCTTCGCTCAAGCCTGGGGTTTGCCTCATTAGGGAGGCTCTATGGGCCTGTGGGATGGCCAGCCCAGGATGAAACTGCAAACCTCCTATAACTCGTCCTGAGATTTTAATCCTGTCGCCAGGCGTTCACAACATCTGCCATTCATCCTGAGCTGTTTTGGGGAGATTTGTGCCAACTGATTTTGCTTCTGCTTATTTTATAGAAAAATGGTCATTTCCATGAGTTTTCTCAACCAGTGTGTTTTGGTAAATTTTCCTTACATATTTTTTTTTTTCTTTTTGTGTCTGGTTGCCCTTAAAGTGGAACAGTGACAGAATTTTTTTTCCCGCTTGGGCTCCAAAATCACTGCACATGGTGACTGCAGCCATGAAATTAAAAGATCCTTGCTCCTTGGAAGAAAAGCTATGACCAACCTAGACAGCATTATTAAAAAGTATTACTTTTTGGCAAAGTTCCATCTAGTCAAAGCTATGGTTTTTCCAGTAGTCATGTATGGATGTGAGAGTTGAAATGTAAAGAAAGCTGAGGGCTGAAGAATTGATGCTTTTGAACTGTAGTGTTGGAGAAGATGCTTGAGAGTCCCTTGGACTGCAAGAAGATCCAACCAGTCAATCCTAAAGGAAATCAGTCCTGAATATTCATTGGAAGGACTGATTTTGAAGATGAAACTCCAATACTTTGGCCACCTGATGTGAAGAACTAACTCATTGGAAAAGACCCTGATGCTGGGAAAGATTGAAGGCAGGAGGACAAGGGGATGACAGAGGATGAGGTGGCTGGATCGTATCACTGACTCGATGGATATGAGTTTGAGCAAGCTCCAGGCATTGGTGATAGACAGGGAAACCTGGTGTGCTGCAGTCAATGGGGTCACAAAGAGTCGGACACAACTGAGTGACTGAACTGAACTGAAAGTGGAGAACCACACACTCACTGGAGACTAGCCTGAACATAGTGATGAGGTCAGCAAGACAATGCAGTGCATCAACTGGAACCAGGTGTCACCTTGCCCATTGGCAAGTATCCTGGAGCACAACTTGAATCCCATGCACTGGACTTGGTTTTTCAGAGATATTTCCTTTAGAGTTGCTATTACGACTTAAAAGCGTACCTTCTCATGAAGAATCACTGTTGCTCCAGGGATCCTGCAGGCATTTCTTTCCAAGCCTCTTGATGAAGCAGCAATGACCTGATGGGAAGGACCAAAATGCCATAACTGTGGTCAGGAAGGTCAGTCCTCTGGGGAAAGGAAGATGTCCCCTCCCACTGAAGGGCAGGCTGTGTTCGGTGTCTTTTCTCCTTGATCCAGGCAGAGGAGACCCCATTCATATTTTCATTCATCTCAGTGGATACTTCCTGACTTCATTTGGAAAACAAAAATAAAAGCTAAACCTGATTACCCCGAAAGCCCCTTCAAATCAAGCTTTGCTCAGCGAGCCTGAAGGATTTATAAATCAAAGATCCGGAGTGACAAACTCCATAATGGTCTTGCTGGGGAGAAAAACATAAGGAAGAATGTCACATGGTCTCTCAGACTGGCAGGCTCCATGAGATAAATACGCAACAAAAACAAAACACAGCACATCCTCCAACTTCGGGCCATGGCCCTCATTTGCTGCCTGTGACAACACATGTGGGAAGCTGGTGGAAAAGCAAAGTCCAGTGAAAGATGCTTGCTCCCTGGAAGAAAACTTATGACAAACCTTGACAGTGTATTAAAAAGCAGAGCTATCATTTTGCTGACAGAGGTCCATCTAGTCAAAGCTACAGTTTTTCCAGTAGTCATGTACCGATGTGAGAGTTGAACCATAAAGAAGACTGAGTGCCAAAGAATTAATTCTTTTGAACTGTAGTGCTGGAGAAGACTCTTGGGAGTCGCCTGGACTGCAAGGAGATCAAACCAGTCAATCCTAAAGGAAATCAATCCTGAATATTCATTGGAAAGACTGCTGCTGAAGCTAAAACTCCAATACTTTGGCCACTTGATGTGAAGAGCCAACTAACTGGAAAAGACCGTGATGCTGGGAAAAAGTGAGGGCAGGAGGAGAAGGGAGAGACAGAGGATGAGATGGTTGGATGGCATCCCCAACTTAGTGGATACGAGTTTGAGCAAATTCTGGGAGATAGTAGAGGACAGGGAAGCCTGGCATGCTGCAGTCTAAGAGGTCATGAAGAGTCCAACACAACTTAGTGACTGAGCAACAACAATGAGCCTCACTGGACCAGTTCAATCAGAACCTCTGGAAGAAGGTTCCCAGAGTCTGTGCTCTTCACGCGTATCCTGGGTGAGTTCTACACATGAAGACAAGCCACTTCTGCAAAAGATTGTTGGAATCAGCGTAGAGGTTCAAGAGAAGAATGAAGCCTGTAGGCACCCAAAGTGGAAGGGTTAGTTGCTTTGGCTTAGAGTCTGTGCTCAGTCACGTCTGACTCTTTGAGACCCCATGGATTGTACCCCGCTAGGCTCTCCTGTCCATGGAATTCTCTAGGCAAGTATACTGGAGTGAGTTGCATTCCCTTCTCCAGGGGATCTTCCTGACCCAGGGATCGAGCTCAGGTCTCCTGCATTGCAGGCAGATTCTCTACCATCTGAACCACCAGAGAAGCCTCCATAGGCTCCTCCCATGAGGGCCTTTCTTATCACTTGTTTTTTTACTCATGCTTGCCTTCATGGACAAGTATGTTGCTCTGAGTGAGAATTCTGACTTGAGAGTTTCATGTTTGGATGGTGAATAATACTATCTCTTTTGGATAACTTTAGGATTTCCCTGGTGGCTCAGACAGTAAAGAATCTTCTAAGGAGATTTCTTAGACCAAACAACATGAATATGAGAAAATACAGCTCACGTCTGACTAAAAGGAAGTTCTTGCTTTGGCTGATCTTTTTTTTTTTTTAATTTTAAGAGGAAAAATTAAAACTTTAGACAGAAAACCCCTTTGAGATGAGATGATAAACATTTCTTGCTGTTGTTCAGTCGCTTAACTGTGTCCGACTCTTTGCAATCCCATGGACTGCAACACTGGAGTATGAAATGGCAACCCTCTCCAGTATTCTTGCTGGAGAATCCCATGGACAGAGGAACCTGGCAGGCTACAGTCCGTAGGGCTGCAAAGAGTCGGACATGACTGAAGCAACTTAGCATGCATGCACGGACTACAGCCCACCAAGCTCCTCTGTCCTTCACTATCTCCCAGAGTTTACTCAAACTCAGGTCCATTGAATCAATAATGCTATCTAACCATCTCATTCTCTGCTTCTGCTTCATCCTTTTGCCTTCAGTCTTTCTCAACATCAGGGTTTTTTCCAATGAATCAGTTCTTCACATCAGGTGGCCAAAGTATTGGAGATTCAGCATCAGCATCAGTCCTTCCAGTGAATATTTCAGGATGATTTCCTTTAGGATTTAGTGGGAAAAAGTAGCTTGTTAGTTTGCTGATCAGATATCCAGAAAAGTGATGCAATTCCTCCCAGATCACCCTCAGATTGAACTTGCACTAAAACCAAGCCTGCAGATCTGGGAGGCCTCTTTCCAGCCGAGCAGGCTCTTGGAGTTTGCAGATCATCTGTAATCGAAACTCACAGTCGAGCCATCCTTGCCGGAAATGACGCTCCCTATCTAACTTTGTCTGCTCCTTCTACAGCTCTGGATTCAGATGCCCATTTCCTAACCTTGTGGGCCACATTCTAACATTTAGGACTAAAGGCGATGGACTGCTCCTCTCCTCCAAAACTCTGCTCCTCAAAATGGGACGTCTGGGGCTCTGCTGGGTTAACCGCCAGCATGTTGGCACCATCTCTGAACACTTGGAGATAATTTCCCCTTCATTCTTATTATTTTAGGTTTCACCCCCATGATTTCATGATAATTAGCTCTTATCACTCAAGGCTCTTCCCACCCTTGTGTTTAAGCTGCAACCCCCTCCCTCAGCCAGACCTTAGCCAAGCTGAGGCATTGCTCCTGCTAAGTTTAAGCCAACCCTTCCATCTCCTTAATCATTATCTTTGCAGTCTGGACCCCCTCCAATCAGTCTACATCTTTAGGAGCCCAAAAGAAACTCAACACTCTGAAAATAAGCCAGGCTTTCTGTGTCTAAGATCTGCCTGTCGTGTGCACAGCCCAATATTGATATTGGTTTGTAGTTCTTTAATTCTCTCCGATGCCTGCCTTTTCTTATACTTTTGTCTTTTTACTCATATGCATGAATATTTTAAAACTTATTTTATTCAATTATAGTTGATTTATAGAGCTGTGTTGATTTCCCCTGTACAGCTGTATGATTCTGTTATACAACTATCTACATTTTTTCATATTCTTTTCCATTATAGTTTATCCCAGGATACCAAATATGGTTCCCTGTGCTATACAGTAGGATCTTATTGTTTGTCCATGCATGTGTGATTTGAACTTTTTTTCCTATTTTTAATTTTTTTATTGGAGTATAATTATATTACCATGTGTTAGTTTCTGCTGTATATTGAGGTGAATCAGCTAAATGTTTATATATATCCCCTCCCTGTAAGCCTCCCTCCCACCCCACCCCCATACCAAAAAATTGTTTGAGCAACTATCTGGAAAACACTGAGTTAAGAATTAAAACAGAATTCTTAATATTATTAATACAATCCATTAAGCCTTCTTGGTGCTCATGTTTGTTGTGAATGTCTAAGGAAGAGAGAATACACACAGCCGTACTCACATTTACCTGAGTCAGGGAGACTTATCCCCGGGCAGCTCTCCAGGCCAGTGCTCCCTCGATTATATTCTGGGCAATGCCTGCCTATACCTCCTTCTCCAGTCTTCACATGCTAAATATGGAAGTGTGCATTTATTTATAGATGAGAGATCTCATTCAGTCATGGAAAATGCAGACAGTTTAAAAGGACTTCTCAGCTGTCTCTGCAGGGTTTAAAACCTGCGAGTCTTCTCTCACTCTAGTCTCTCATCGGTATTTCCTGACATGCCCTGTGTACATTCTTACTTAAATCTTGGGAATGAAATGACTAATAATTGGGGAATTATAGCCCTCATGTTATGCAGACGAGTGTCTGAGTTTAGTTTTTCGTGGGTCATAGAGAGAGGACCACCACCCCGATCATGGGAGATGGCAGCTTGGTTTTCTTTGGAAACCTCCCATCTGGTTACTTAATCTTTAAAAAGACACAGATGGGGAGAAAGCTGTGAGCCCTGATCACCAAGAACAGGGATCTGATTACTGCTTATGGAGAATTCTATCTCCTAATTCCATTTTTCCTGCAGTGTAATTATAGACTTGTTACTAAATCTTTGTTGTTGTTGTTTTAATCTGGCAGTGATGTAGTAAGAACTGTTAGGAAGAGAATGTTTAAATTGCTTTTAAAACATGTTGGACCCCACCATGACACTGTGCTTGCTGATGAGAAGTGACTTGTTTACCTTCTTACTTAGAGGAAACATCAGAAGCAAAAGCACATCTGAGTTTAGTTATTTGGAAGCTGCATCCCAACTTTTTCAAAGGATATATAGACAGTGAGAGCAAGAGAAGCAGACTGCACGCTTAGTCACTCAGTTCTGTCTGACTCTGTGACCCCGTAGACTGTAGCCCACCAGGCTCCTCCGTCCATGGAATCCTCTAGACAAGAATACTGGAGTGGGTAGCCATTTTCTCCTCCAGAGGATCTTCCCAACCCAGGGACCAAACCCATGTCTCCTGCATTGCAGGCAGATGCTTTGCCCTCTGAGCCACCAGGGAAACACCCAATGAAATCAAAAGCATAGTTTATACGCTCTTAGCTAAGGAGGGTCTAGCAGATGATGGTCAGAGCTGCTATGACTCCAGTTGGACTAATCTCATCATCTATGAAAAAATGATAGCGAATTCAAACCAAAGGAGTCAAGAGAGAAATAGACTTAAAATATTTTATTATCTTTGATTTATTTTTTTAATCTAGGTTTTCCTGCAGATCACTGGACAAAGTTTGCCTTATGGGTGTATTTCTACTAAGGAAAGCAAAAACGAGAATAAGAACTGGAGAGGTACAGCTTAGGTAATACCCGAGTGGTTTACACTTACTGATTCCTCTGTGAACACCTCCCCACTCATGTGAGGACATGGGCCCAGGATTTCCATAGCTTATCAGAAATTTCATAGACTTACTCACCCTACATTTCACCTTCTTCTTCTGTCTCCTTCCTCCACATTCTTTGCACTATTTATACTTTCACCTAAGTCCCTCTAAACCTACGATTGTGTTTCTTCTACAGTTCTGTGCTCCATTCAGACCTCTGCAGAGAAGACTCAAATATATCAGTGTTCTGATCCTAGCTTCTCTAATAAACAGCTGTGGAACTTTGAATAATTGTCTCAAGCTCTCTGAGTTTCAGTTTCATGAAAAATGAGGCAGTCATTACATGGGAGGTTGCTATGAATTTAGATGAGATAACACACACACACACACACATCTACATCTGTCTGTATCTATGTCTATATACACACTTGATGAAAGGTATGTCTACATTTCCCCCCCACACCCCAAGCGCCGTGCCTTGTTATCTCCTCCTCACCTGTGTCCACCCCTTCATGCTGCCCATCACTCTCTCTGCCTCCTGGACCCCGCTGTATCAGAGCTCCCTCTGTCTTCCTGCTCCTTCAGCAGGCCTCAGCTTAATCTTCACTCCCTAGGGGAGTCTTCTCTCACCTCCCGTCTGATTCGCGTCTCACCTTATTCTCTTTGACCTGTGTGTGCCTTGTGTAGCCTTTTTCACAGTTGTCCTCTTTCCTTTAATCCTATGAGTCTGCAGATTCCATGACAGGAGCTTCTTCTGGCTCATCCCCATTTCCTTGCATGGCGCCTGGCAGAGAGTAACCCAGATAAGTGGTTAAATAAAGAGACAGCCTAGAGAACTGTCATTCTGTGAACGTCGTGATAAACAAGAGAAACTCAGCAGCGGATCTCCAGCATTTAGAGGCATCTATGCCAATGAGAAGCAGGGTAAAATTCAAGTTTAGAACTTGTTGTTAATACCTACAAGCGCTTTCCACACACACAGTTTCCCCACTATAGTTTACACCCTTCTATGATTCATTAAACAGATTGTTGTTGTTGCTCAGTCCCTCTGTTATGTCCAGCTCTTCATGACCCCACGGACTGCAGTACACCAGGAGTCTCTGTCCCTCATTATCTCCCAGAGCGTGCTCACATTCATGTCAATTGAGTCGATTATGTCACCCAACCATCTCATTCTCTGGTGTCCCCGTCTCCTTCTGCCCTCAATCTTTCCCGGCCTCATGGACTTGTTCAACAAGTTGGCTCCTTGCATGAGGTGGCCAAAGAATAACATTCCTAATACTGGCTTTCATAAACCTTGACTATTCTGCAGGTATTTCAGAGGATTCAATTTGTTAAAGATATGCGTTCTCTCCATGTGAAATTGTTAAGCTTAGTGTTTAAAAGGCTTGTATATTTGGTTCTCCTTTCCCTTCCTAGTACCTACAGGCACATTTCCCTGTGTAAGTTTGAAATGTGCTGTAACAGTAATGTGAGTCAAGGAGAGTGGTCCAGGGAAAAGGACCTCCAAGGCAAGAGTCCAGGAGTTGTAACAGCAAGAGTCTGCCTTCATATTTTCAAAAGTCCTATTAATGGAAAATAATAGCTTGTTTGTGTGACAGATATTTGGGAGAGATGAAATTTATGTGAAGGAGACTCAGGCTTGCTGCAAGAAAAATATCATTTAATTCTTCTCGATATTAAAAGGAAAACTTTCAGTAAAGATTAATTTTTAAAACTGCAAATGAAATATAACTGTCAGTGGTTCCTTTCATCCAAAAGCTCACTCAAAACTAAGATGACTATCTGGTTGAAATTAGCTGTACATTTAAATGATTATTGATTGAGCATTTGAGCTAGGCTTAGGTAAAAATGGGTCTTTGAAAATGCAGCTGGAAAATTGAATCCATACCATTGATTAAAGGACCCACTAAAAGTAAAATGAAGGTTTTGCTTGGTCTACTGATTTTTGACCTTAGTTCTGTGAGGCATGATATTTCTGTCTCAAGATTTCAGCAAGGAAGTGAATGCTTCCATGAATGTGATCCCTTGTTTATATAAGAACATACAGCAAATTATAATGCAACTGGGTATGATTTTCACATATTTATGCAATAATATCACAGAGATTGAAATGTGTAACTAGGCAAATTTACACAGGTGATTTAAACGAGTAAATCTGATTTCAGGCTGTTTATTAATAAAAGTCATTATACAGGGTTGATAGAAAGCAATTGAAATATCCTTAAAGTTAGAATCAACACAAAAATGTGTAACACATATAATTTATGTGGCCCTGACTGTTGCCTAATGACGCAAATTGAAATAAACTGACATTCCGGAGATCCAGCAACATACCCTTTTGTACAGAGTTGAGCATAGAAGAAACAAAGTGCTTTTCCATGTCCCAAGATTTCTTTGGTCCAAGAACATGAATTATTGAACAGATTTCTGAACCCATGGAAACTTAGGTTTACTCACTTGTCTAGCCTGAGAAATAGTGATTATTGCTGAGTATATTTGGTGCCTAATATTTTGCAGAGGGCTTTCTTTTTTTAACAAAGAAAAAAAATGAAGTCAGAATTGAGTTAGTCCTTATTCTAATCTGATTTAATATAGCTGTTTCATATTCAAGTAGCTATTTCTCTTTTTTAAATTATGAAAGTATGATAATACATTTACAGGAGACTTGGGAAATACAGAACAAAATTGCATACAGTTCCACTGTATGTTTCAAACATTCTTTAGGTAAATAAATTAAGATTTTTAGTTGGAATTTCAATATCAAATGGAGAAGGAAATGGCAACCCACTCCAGTATTCTTGCCTGGAAAACCCGATGGACAGAGGAGCCTGCCAGGCTACAGCCCTTGAGGTCATTAAGAGTTGGACACGACTTCACTTTCAATATCAAACTGTCAAAAATTAAAAGAATGAATCTATCCTTCTACTTTTCTGTCTATTCATTCTATTAATTTTTCAACTAGTTGTTTTTTTGTTATGGAACACCAGTATCTAATGTTAGAACCGCAATGAAAACCCAAGGGCATGAGACTGAGTGTGACATCACAGGATAAGAGGAGCCAGCTTTATGACACAAGATTTTCCATGTATCCTAGGGTATTCTCCTGGCTGGGAGGAGCTGGGGAACAGGCAACTCAGGGGAAACCCAGAGACAAGACTGGGGACCGAGTTCTCACGTGCCCACACCAGTGACAGCTGGGAGACTGAAATTCAAGGTCAGGGAGCAGTCCTGAAGGTGCTCTCTGGAGGAAAAGCCCTGAAATCACTCAATCTGGAAGCTGAAGACAGCATTGAATTCTTGTCACAGGCCATTGATCCCAGTCAGGAAGAGGGATGGAGCTGGTGACTAGGGATGAATGGTCAGCAGCAGATGGCCTGGGGAGAAGCTCTTGCTGCACTCAAGTCAGGAGTCGAGTTGGTTCTCCCTCCAAAATGGCCTGAAAGCAGCTGAAACCATTTGCTTCCTTAGACAGGGTATAGAGTGAGTCAGTGTGTGTGTGTGTGTGTGTGTGTGTGTGTGTGTGTGTGTGTGTGTGTGTATGCGCGTGCGTGCATGCCGGTAGTAGTTTAATGAAGGCAGATAATTGAAAAGAGGCAAGGGAAAGCTGATTTCTTCCAGTGGAAGCACTGTTACCTACAAGTATTTCTTGTTTGTTGTTTAGCCATTCAGTCATGTCCGATGGCTACAGCCATGGACTGTAGCCCGCCAGGCTCCTCTGTCCATGGGATACTCCAGGCAAGAACACTGGAGTGGGCTGCCATTTTCTTCTCCAGGACATCTTCCCAACTCAAGGATCTAACACACGTTTCCTGCTTAGCAAGTAAATTCTTTACCATTTAGCCACCAGGGAAGCCCAAGTGTTAAATACATACTCATATATGGCTGTGAGAGTAGGACTATAAAGAAAACTTAGCACCAAAGTATTGATGCTTTTGAACTGTGGTTGGAGAAGACGCTTGAGAGTCCCTTGGACAGCAAGGAGATCCAACCAGTCCATCCTAAAGGAAATCGGTCCTGAATACTCATTGGAAGGACTGATGCTGAAACTCCAATACTTTGGCCACCTGATGTGAAAAGCTGACTCATTTGAAAAGACCCTGATGCTGGGAAAGATTAAAGGCAGGAGGAGAAGGAGATGACAGAGGATGAGATGGTTGGATGGCATCACAGACTCGATAAACATGAGCTTGGGTAAACTCTGGGAGTCAGTGATGGAGGCCTGGCATGCTGCAGTCCATGGGGTCGCAGAGTCGAACACGACTGACTGAACTGAATTGAACTGAACTAAATTTAATTCCCTTCTATTTGAGTGAATATTTTCTTTTAAATTATTAGACTCACTAAGAGGACATGTTGCTCAGAGTTTTCTCAGGGTGAATATGTTTTTGTGACAGAGCAAAAAATTACTTTTATTATTTTTATATCAGGTTTGATAGTTGTGATATCTGTCCCTCAAATAATAGTACATTTAGTACATGCTTTATTGCTAGGAAACATCCCAGTGTTTTTGGAGACCAAGATGTATGCTCAGGGCAAAAATAAAAAACAAAATGAAACCCTTCTTCGATGAATCTGTATATTAAGTAGAATGTCTTTTTCTCCATAAATGGATCACTGAAGAGCTGACAATGACTTTTGAATCATGTTCCCCTTCATTGGAGTCAGAGAGACTTAACCACTGGACCACAGGGGAAGTTCCTCATCTTATTTTAGGTGCTCTGCAGAGTGACAGGGTCCACAAAGTATCCTTGGTTCTACTGAGCTGCCATGATTCTCTGAAGTTCTACAATTGCCCCCAGTTCCTGGAGCTTAAGTTGTGGAGATTCTGTGTTTCTTAGCGCCTAAATTCGCTCAGGAGCTCACCCAAGTTATGGGCACATTCTCCTTCCTCTGCAAGGAGTAAGGTCCTGAAGGACAATTCATGGGAGAAGCTAGCATCTGAGTGATTTCAGGGATAAGCCTGAGGTGGCTGGAGAATTTCTCAGGAATGAGGCAGGGGTTCTCCATCCTGAGCTGGCAAAGGTGAGGCAACCTCAACACTGACTTTGCCAAGCCTGTTTCTAAGAGGAGTGACCAGGGAAACCCTGAATTTCATGTCCTTCCATAGGGCTCTAGAATTTGAACTGCCTTTCTTTTTTGTCTTAATCAAGTCTTTTTAATTGAAATATAGTTGATGTACACTACTATGTTAGTTTAGGGTGTATTGCTTAATTATTTGACATTCGCATGCACTATGAAAGGATCACCACAATAAATCTAGTAACCATCATTGATCAAGTCTTCAGATAAGACCCAGATCAGAAAATATTGAAACTGGAAGCCTTCCAGGTTTAGTGAAAAGTTATCCAATGGATCTTTAAGAAAACTTCCAAAAAGATACAAATGAACGTATTTACAAAGCAGAAATGGACTCACAGACCTAGGAAACAAACCTACCGTTACCAAAAGGAGAAAGGTAGGGGGAGGGATATATCAGGAGTTTGAGCTGAACGTATCCACCACTATATAGAGAATAGACAACCAACAAGGACCCACTGTGTGTTCAGCACAGGGAACTACACTCAATATCTTGCAGCAACCAATCAAGGAAAAGAATCTGAAAAAGAATACATACATAGACTGCCTTTATAAAGACCCCACACACACACTGACTCCTCTTCTTGTTCACAGGCACATCAATGCAGGGAACACCTTAGAATCACCGACCCCTGGGACCCACAGACTTTCCAGTTTGATCACGACATGTAGAGCACAAGAACCCAAGTCCCAGAGAGGGCAGGTGGGCGAGGCCAGGAGGGAGCCATGGTCCCCACATCTGGCACGCCCCACCCCCGCGAGCCCCTCATGTAGACATGTCAGTGCACAAACAGGGGTGATCGCTGGAGCTAATGGAGTGTGACAGCAGGCAGATGCCCCAGAAGTTCTGGGCGTGCTCTGCTCATAAAGGCACCTGAATGCCCACAACAGCGATGGGAACAGCCCTGCTGCGGCTCCCTGTCACAGACCAACATCACACGGCCTCCAGGGAGCTCAGCGGGAGTGATGTGTAGGCAGGCGTATGTGCCGAAAGCTCTGCCCAAGTCCCTTCTCCTCTAGGATGAGTCATTTCTTGCCTTGTCCTCTGAGTCACAGAAGGACAGATGCACTGCTTCACCCAGATGCAAAGGGTGCAGGAAGCACTGGGTCTGGGCTCCAGCCCACAAGCCTGGTGTGGCCACCACATCTTCACTACATGATGTGATGCCAGTACTGGGAGACTTACGGTAGCAGAAGTGGACTCACAGACATAGAAGACAGCTCAAATGTTTAGAGAAACAACTCAAACGCCCAAGGGGAGATGGTTGGTTTGAGAAGCTATGGCGTATATGTATATATAATGTGTGTCTGCCTGTGTGCTAAGTCACTTCAGTCATGTCTGACTCTTTGTGACCCTATGGACTATAGCCCACCAGGTTCTTCTGTCCATGGGATTCTCCAGGCAAGAATACTGGAGTGGGTTGCCATGCCCTCCTCCAGGGGATCTTCCCCACCCAGGGATTGAACCCACATCTCCTGCAGCTCCTGAATTGCAGGTGGATTCTTTACTGCTGAGCCACCAGGTAAGCCCCCTATAATGTGTGTGTGTGTGTGTTTGTGTGTGTGTGTATGCGTATTCTTCTCATGTTCCATTCTTCAGAATTTTTGATGGTACAAAGAAGCAGAAGTTTAATTTTGCTTTCTCCAACATGAAGAAAAATGGGAGTTCTGCTACTGGGGCAGCTTACTGAAAAGGTCCAGCATTACTTGTCTTAAATTGCACAGCAAAGTGACTCATTGCCTGGCAAACACTTTTACCCTCCCCCCTCCACTACCACCAATGTTCCTCATGTGAAACTTGAAGAGACAAATGCTCAGCTTTGCCAGAGAAGGCAATGGCACCCCACTCCAGCACTCTTGCCTGGAAAATCCCATGGACGGAGGAGCCTGGTGGGCCTCAGTCCATGGGGTCGCTAAGAGTCGGACACGACTGAGCGACTCCAGTTTCACTTTTCACTTTCATGCATTGGAGAAGGAAATGGCAACCCACTCCAGTGTTCTTGCCTGGAGAATCCCAGGGACAGGGGAGCCTGGTGGGCTGCCGTCTATGGGGTCGCACAGAGTTGGACGTGACTGAAGCGATCTAGCAGCAATAGCAGTAGCAGCAGCATATACATATACACATATATATATGCATATATAATGAAATATTCGCCATAGAAAAGAATGAAATATTGTTATTGGCAACAAATGAATGACTCTAAAGAATGTAGTATGAAGTCAGACAGAGAAATTTACATGTAGAATCTGAACTACAATACAAATGTATCTATGTACAAAACAGAAATAGACTTACAGACATAGAAATCAAACTTTTGGTTACCAAAGGGGAAATGGTGGTGGATTAATTAGAAGCATGAAATGTACAGACACAAACCACTACACATAAAATAAACAGCAAGGATTTACTGTTATCGCACAGGGAACTATATTCAAAATTTTGTAAAAGTTTATAATGGAAAATATGTATGGAGACATATATCTGAGTCACTTTGCTAAACACCTGAGACTTGCACGATGTTGTAAATCAACTACACTACAGTTAAAATTAGAAAATAAAAATCAGAGCAAAAAGCAAGAGAAATTAAGAGCAAATGATGGTAGAAGAGTGTGATGGGAAGACGTCACAGATCTGCCAGCCCTAAGAGAGCGTAGGGGCAAAATCTGATTGTAAATGTGTTTCTCAGTCCCCTCAGAGCCCAGTATAGATGATCAGTATCACCACTTTTCTGATGCATAACTTCATTCACTGCAGTTGAGGCAAAATCTCCTGCAGCTAGATGACATCACAGATATATGAAATCATCTGTCCTCAGTGGAATTTCTCACACTTTTCACCACTGTCATTCAATATCGTTATCATCATTAAGTTCATTATTGCCTTTAATGTTGCTGAGTGTCTCTGTGCCATTTCCACTGATCATATTAACTCATTCACTCAATGCATATTTATTGAGCTTCTACTCTGTTCCAGGCTCTGTGGTCAGAGACAAAGAAGAGAGTCCTGACCCTGGAAGTCCATCAAGTAAGATATGCACATAAATATGTATTAAAAAAAGAGCAGAAGGTCATTGGAGGGGGTGCACCTTCTAGGAAATGTGGACAGAGAACCTGAGATTTGAGTCAATTTTAAATGTCGACCAAAAGTTGATTGTTTTGAGGAGAAATGAGAGCTCATTCTTGGCAGAGACTAAGAGTTGAAAGATAAAGGAATGTGTGAGAAGAATTCAAGTGGGCTGTCTTCCCAGATCACAAACAGTGAGGTGGAGGAAGACCCCAGGAGAAAGTAAATGAGAGTCGGATGATGGAGAACCTTGAGTTCCAAGCGAACTTGGACTTCATCTTTGACAGGACACAGAGCTACAGAGAGCCTTGTCTTGTGTGGGGTCCAGAATGTTCACTCATGGGTGGTAAGGGCAGCATAATGCCTCCTGAGGCTGCGTCCCCGCCAGTGATGGGAGAGAGCCTCTGGTTTGCTCTGACCACCCTCCCCGCCAGACAGCTACATGTCCAGCCTGCAGGTCTTTGACCAAAGAAAATGCTGCCATCATGGGAATGCCATTCAGATTTCCAAAGGCTTCATCGGTTGACCTGTGGGAGCCAATTCTGCCTAGAGGAGCTGAATCTGGGAGGCATATTATCATAATACATCCAGAGATAAATATTTAACCTTTCTGATGCTGAATGATTTAACAGGTGCCTCTGCCATGTCTGAGGAAACGGACTCCTTCAGGGTCTAATAAAAATAATCATTGTTTCCACAGGAGTGCACAGTCATAGAAGAAATAAGGGCTTCTATTCATACCAGCTGAGTGTCTTCTGTGCTGGGGGTAGGTCCCAGCAGAATCTGGAAACGAAAGGGAAACACTCACCAGTCACCCCTGGCTGGTAAGCTTCATGCTGAGGCAGCTGATTCACCTGCTACCTCAGGGTTCATGGCCCAGATGTTCCTGAGGACTGGTTACAGCATCTCTTTTAGTGCATGATAGATTAGCATCCCACTTTAATGAATTCCATAAATAAAAGATGATGAAATGCCAGTGTTTTGCAAACTGTATAAGGTTAGCTTTATCTCACAATCTGGCTGCAAGATTTCTGTAGCCAGCCTTTTTTTCTGTTTTTCCTTCTTTGACTTTATTTTCTGAGATGATGTTTTGGCATTTAACATGTAAGAAATGAATGTCCCTTTGATTATGAAAGGCTAGGATGGAATCCAGTCTCTCACACGGGCTAAGTGTCCCTTGGCACACTGGAAAAATTGATCAGTGGAGGTAATGAAAAGTTGCCTGTTGTTTGTCAGGTGTAGTGTTCTGTCTCCTTTATACATCTAGCTGTACGCCAGCTAGCTAATCACAGAAAACTATTGGCAGAAGAACCAACTCTAGGAAAAAAAGTTTATTTATGCCTTTCTAGGGAAGCATTTAATTAAGTGATTTTTATCATAGAAACATGCTACATTTTAGAATTCAAAAATTCTTTTCACATAGAAACTCAGTTACACCAGTGATTGGACAATGGGGTGTCTTGGTTGTTTGCACCTTCAGGAGTTGTACAAACTGGCCCTTGAAAAATTCGTGCTCACCGAATAGAGCCTCGCTTTAAACTACCCTAAGAATAGTTTGGTCCTCGTGATGGTCAGCTGCCGGAGGTGCCCCAGCGGTCCTCACCTACGGTGGTCACATTGATAAGACCCCTCTCCTGCAGGAGGGGTGCCTTTCTGGGCAGAGGTGCCAGCACTGGCACTTGCATCTTCTTGCTCTGGCCCCACTGAGGTGAGGCCAGCAAGAGCTCCGTGAGCCGCATGCCTGGCAAGGAGCTGAGGCCTCCGTCCAGCTGTCCCCGGGAATTGAGTTCTGCCAGCAGCCACTGCAGAACCTGTCCGAGGCGGACCCTAGGAGGACTAGGCCCAGGTAATACAGCAGATTTGACTGCACCCCATCAGGGCTCCTGTGCTAGCACATCCAGCCAAGACCTGTCACATTTCCTGACCTCAGAAACTGTGAGTTAAAAAGTGTGCGTTGCTTTAAGCCACTTATTTGTTTCATACTTTGGGTGATAGAATTGGTAGCAACGTATCCTAAAGAACTTCCAAACTGACACTGTCTGAAAGTCATCCTAAAATATACATTTCATTGTTAATACACAGAGCAAGGATGGAAATAGCATATAATCTGCTATGTAGATGAAAGTTGAAGAGTTTAATATCCAAGACCCTAGATCAGCAGTGTGTAAACTGTGGCCACACTAGCCCATATTCTGTTTTTGTAAATAAAGTTTTATTTAAAACAACCATGACCATATATTTACATGTTGTTCTCAGATGCCTTAGAGGGAAACCACAGAGATAAGTACCTATCTCTGAGATTACATGCACTGTAAAGAGATTGCAAAGAGATTGTGTGCACTGTAAAGACTAAAATGGTTATTGAAAGGGCTGGCCCTTCTCTCTCACACACACACACACACACACACAGTTGCTGACTCCTACCATAGCTTAAACTGATTCAAAGAAGCTGCACGTGTTACAAATGAAGAAAACCATCCTACTGCAAGCATAAAGGAAAAAGTCAAGCTCTGGGAAAATAAAATAAATGAAACATGAGAGTGTGAAATACTGCTAGTATTTAAACACACCACTGTGATTTGGCAGAGGGAGCATGAAGCCCTTTTGTTTATAATAAATGGTACCCCACCAGCTGGTGAAACCAGCTCTGTTCTGATTGTATCTGCTCTTAGGAATTCTAAATGTTTTAACAGAGTGTTGCTTTGTTTCATTTCATATTTCCAACTGAATTGCAAGCTCCTAGAAAGAAGAATTTTAAAGCTAAACTGGACTTCGTACTTCATTAATTCCAACATCTTCCCTTTGCCAGTGAGAAAGCTGAAATCTGCACGTGCTGTGTGACCTACCTAATACATTCACCATTTAGTGGTAGAGGCTGAAATGGAAGTTCTTTCTCCTCCCTTTTAATATCCTATCTTACTGCCTTTAGAATCTGGCATAGTGTTCCACAATCTGCAAAGCACATGCCTGATTATTTCTTCTGGCTAAATTCACAATATCTCAGTGCAGGAGTTACTCTTGGTGTTTACCAAATAGCCACGTGCTCTTGGCTTCTTGGGGCCCCTCTCAGTTAGGTTGGGTCCAGGAGACTGGGGTCAGGCCAGTGGGAAGTGAGCAGAAACAAAGCCAGCCACTTACAAGGTTGGCCTTCTTCACCACACTTTCATCCTGGGGAGCTAAGGGCTCCGATGACTTAACTGCAAGAGGATCCACAGTGGGACTCTTCTGCTCAGAGGAGAGCCCGCAGGAGAATCTCAACTCTTCCCAGACCAGGAGATGAGCAAGAAATAAACCTTTGCTGTGTGGAGACACTGATATCTATTCCAGAGCTTGTTTGCTGTTGTAAGCCTGCTATTACCATGATTGTGTAGACTCGGCAATTTGGCAAACATTTTTGACCAGTTTAAAAAGCAGGATAAAGAGATAAGCCAGGACTTCCCTGGGGGTCCAGTGGTTAAGACATCACGTTCCAAAGCAGGGGCTGCAGATTCAATCCCTGGTCAGGGGGCTAAGATCCCACAAGCCTTGGGGCCAAAAATTCAAAACATAAAACCGAAGCCATACGGTAATGAATTCAATAAAAGACATTAAACATTGTTCACATCAAAAAATAATCTTTAAAAAAAAAGAAAGAAGCTAAACAGTAACTTGGAGAAATAAAAGCAAATATTATACAGTCACTCAAGGTCATTCACTTTGCCTATAAACCAATCTGCTCCTCCAAAGCCACATAATACACTCTATGCACCAGTCTAATGACGCCACGCAAGTACCACAAAGCAATGCTTTGAAACAGGTTTTGTTCATGCAGGCTTCCTTAGTAGCACATAGTAGACACCAAAGAAATATTTGCAGTAGGTGAAAATAAAGTTGATGATGTGATTTTCCTGCCAACAACATATTAAATAAAAAAGGGGATCAAAACTATGGTGTGACAACAAAGAGAAGAGATAGAAATAAAGTGAAAGGGCTGCGAGGGCACAGCAGGTAGGATCTACTCCTCCAGCCTGCCAGTGTGGCTTTGTTCTGGACCAGGATAATAGTGGGTTCCATGTCAACTCTTTCAGTGGTTCATGCCTGTTTTGGGGTGATGTTTGCTCAGTACAGGAGTGAGTGAAAAAACAAGAAAGAAAACTTAGTCCTTGCCATCAAGGAGCTCACAAGATTAGTAGAAGAGAGAGTCGTGCTTAGGAGGTAAAATCTGGGGTGTAAAGACTAGTGAACTAAAATGGACTGGAATGGGTGAATTTAACTCAGATAACCATGATATCTACTACTGTGGGCCAGAATCCCTTAGAAGAAATGGAGTAGCCATTATAATAAAAAAAAGAGTTCAAAATGCAGTACTTGGATGCAACCTCAAAAATGACAGAATGATCTCTGTTCATTTCCAAGGCAAACCATTCAATATCACAGTAATCCAAGTCTATGCCCCAACCAGTAATGCTGAGGAAGCTGAAATTCAATGGTTCTATGAAGACCTACAAGACCTTCTAGAACTAACACTCAAAAAAGATGTCCTTTTCATTTTAGGAGACTGGAATGCAGAAATAAGAAGTCAAGAAACACCTGGAGTAACAGGCAAATTTGGCCTTGGAATACAGAATGAAACAGGGCAAAGGCTAATAGAGTTTTGCCAAGAGAATGCACTGGTCCTAGCAAACACCCTCTTCCAACAACACAAGAGAAGACTCTACACATGGACACCAATAGATCATCAATACCAAGATCAGATTTATTATATTCTTTGCAGCCAAAGATGGAGAAGCTCTATACAATCAGCAAAAACAAGACTGGGAGCTGATTGTGGCTCAGATCATGAACTTCTTATTGCCAAATTCAGACTTAAATTGAGGAAAGAAGGGAAAACGACTAGACCATTCAGGTATGACCTAAGTCAAATCCCTTACGATTATACAGTGGAAGTGAGAAATAGATTCAAGGGATTAGATATGATAGAGTACCTGAAGAATTATGGTTGGAGGTTCATGATATTGTACAGGAGGCAGGGATCAAGATCATCTCCAAGAAAAAGAAATGCAAAAAAGCAAGATGGCTGACTGAAGAAGCTTTACAAATAGCTGTGAAAAGAAGAGAAGCAAAAAGCAAAGGAGAAACGGAAAGATATACCCATTTGAATACACAGTTCCAAAGACTAGCAAGGAGAGATAAGAAAGCTTTCCTCAGTGATCAGTGCAAAAAATTACAGGAAGACAATAGAATGGGAAAGACTAGAGACCTCTTCAAGAAAATTGAGATATCAAGGGACTATTTCATGCAAAAATGGGTACATCAAAGAACAGAAATGGTATAGACCTAACAGAAGCAGAAGACATTAAGAAGAGGTGGCAAGAATACACAGAAGAACTACACAAAAAAGATCTTCATGACCCAGATAATCACAATGGTGTGATCACTCACCTAGAACCAGACATCCTGGAAGGTGAAGTCAAGTGGGCCTTAGGAAGCATCACTACGAACAAAGCTAGTGGAGGTGATGGAACTCCAGTTGAGCTATTTCAAATCCTGAAAGATGATGCTGTGAAAGTGCTGCACTCAATATGCCAGCAAATTTGGAAAACTCAGCAGTGACCACAGAACTGCAAAAGTTTAGTTTTCAGTCCAATCCCAAAGAAAGACAATGCCAAAGAATGCTCAAACTACCGCACAATTGTACTCATCTCACACGCTAGTAAAGTAATGCTCAAAATTTTCCAAGCCAGGCTTCAACAGTACATGATCTGTGAACTTCCAGATGTTCAAGCTGGATTTAGAAAAGGCAGAGGAACCAGAGATCAAATTGCCAACATCTGCTGGATCATCAGAAAAGCAAGAGAGTTACAGAAAAACATCCATTTTTGCTTTCTTGACTATGCCAGAGCCTTTGACTGTGTGGATCACGACAAACTGGAAAATTCTGAAAGAGATGGGCATACCAGACCACCTGACCTGCCTCTTGAGAAACCTATATGCAGGTCAGGAAGCAACAGTTAGAACTGGACATGGAACAACAGACTGGCTCCAAATCGGGAAAGGATTACATCAAGGCTGTATATTGTCACCCTGCTTATTTAATTTATATGCAGAGTACATCATGAGAAATGCTGGGCTGGATGAAACACAAGCTGGAATCAAGATAGTCTGGAGAAATATCAATACCCTCAGATATGCAGATGACACCACTCTAATGGCAGAAAGTGAAGAGGAACTAAAGAGCTTCCTGATGAGGGTGAAAGAGGAGAGCAAAAAAACTGGCTTAAAGCTCAACATTCAAAAAATGAATGGAAATTCAAACAATGGAAATAGTGACAGACATTATTTTCTTGGGTTCTAAAATCACTACAGATGGTGACTTCAGCCATGAAATTAAAAGATCCTTGCTTCTTGGAAGTAAAGTTATGACCAACCTAGATAGCATATTAAAAAGCAGAGATATTACTTTGCCAGCAAAGGTCCATCTAGTCAAGGCTATGGTTTTTCCAGTGGTCATGTATGGATTTGAGAGTTGTACTACAAAGAAAGCTCAATCTTAGAGAAGACTCTTGAGAGTCCATTGGTCTGTAAGGAGATCCAATCAGTCCATCCTAAAGGAAATCAGTCCTGAGTGTTCATTGGAAGGATTGATGCAGAAGCTGAAGTTCCAGTACTTTGGCTACCTTATGCAAAGAACTGACTCATTTGAAAAGACCCTGATGCTGGGAAGGATTGAAGGCAGGAGGAGAAGGGGATAACAGAGGATGAGATGGTTGGATGGCATCACCAACTCAATGGACATGAGTTTGAGTAAACTCCGAGAGTTGGTGATGGACAGGGAGGCCTGGCGTGCTGTGGTCTATGGGGTCACAGAGTCTGACACGACTGAGTGACTGAACTGAACTGAACTGAAATGCATGGAGGGCACAAAGGCAAAAGAACCCCAGTCTTACCTCACAGGATATGTGTGTTTGATGTCAAAAACAAAAAGAAGAAAGAGAAGAACCTTCTGGTCAGAACTGGGGGTGAAGACTGAACTTGGTGAATGTGGAAGGAGAGACTGAAAATTAAGTTGAACGGGTAGAAGGAGCCTGGAAGGGTCTGAACAGCTATGTGGAGGAGTTTGGATCTTCACCAGGACAACTGAGAACTAACAGACAAGTTTACAAATCTAGCAAGCAGCAAAACTTAAACTTTAGAATGCTGAACTGTGACAACAGCATTGGGGTGGATTTGAGGGATGCAAATGAAAGTTGGAAAAGAAAGTAAAGTTCTAGAACAGTCACCTAGGCCAATGACAGTACAGAATTCTCCAAAGGCTGCGTGGTGAGAACAAACAGAGTCTAGCCGGGTGAGCCAGCTCATGAGCAGAGAAAAGTGTTGGAGAAAGGAGCAAAACAGAAGGCACGAACATTTCCTAATGCTACACAGAGGGCAGGGGCTGCATTAATTAACCCCCGTCAGGGCTGTTCCATCCAAGCCCCTGTACTGATGTAGGAACGAGTTGTTCCCCCAGCAATGTACGTGTGGCCGGGAGTTTAAAATAAATGGCACAACTTGCAGCATGAGGGTTAGAGCCTGAGGCAGCCTGACTCCAAACACACAGTCCTGAGATGTTAAAAAGGAGCTCAATTTTCTGGAAAACCAGTCCCCTCGTGCTTCACGGGGACTGTATCTAAATATAGACAAAAGTTTTAAAATAAAAAATATAAAAGAAATTTACTTAACAGAGACACAAATAAATACAAGTCACTTGACAAGAAACCCTGTGCATATTAGTTGCTCAGCTCTATCTGACTCTTTGCAATGCCATGGGCTGTAGCTTGCCAGGCTCCTCTGTCCATGGAATTCTCTGGACAAGATTACTGGAGTGGGTTGCCGTTCCCTTCTCCAGGGGATCTCTACAATCCAGGGATAGAACCTGGGTCTACTGCACTGCAGGTAGATTCTTTACTAACTGAGCCACCAGGGAAGTCCTGACAAATAGCAATAATGTTATCTAATGCCATAGTTCTAAACTTTCTTCCATTCAATTAGAATTCTTGCTTCGCGTCTGAGACACTCCTCAATTCTGACAGTGGCTTGCCAGTGTGCACTAACTAGCCTATTGTTACAGGGCAGCCGTATACAGTGATTTGCCCAGGACTGGGGGATTGGGGTATATACTAATATTACCTCTCTGGTCCAAAAATGTGTCCCTTTCTGAGGGACAATTTGTAGAGTCACCCCAAATCCACAACTCCTGATTCAGCAAGATACAACTTCACCTTTTTCTCATAACTGCTCCAAATACGCCAGTGGTCATCATGCCTTAGCATGTTCCAGATTTCCAAGAAACTCAAAATAAAATAAAACAAGCATGCAGCAATGGGAGAGAATTCAGATTACAAGGAAAGCTGCAATTCTCTCCAGAGATGCAGGTCCCAGAAACAGACAGATTTTCTCTCTTTATAGAAAACCATGATAGGTTAGACATTTGTCAGTGTGGTTTTTGAGACCTATATTTCATTGGCTCTCAGCCTAATTGTTACTATGTTGTATCAACTGTCCCCATCAACTTATACACATCTGCTTTCAGAGTCAGTGGGGAAGCATCTTAATTTCTGTGTGTGTGTGAGTAGTTGCTGAGTTGTGTCCGACTCTTTTGCGACCACATATACTGTAGCCCGAGAGACTCCTCTGTCCAAGAGATTTTTTTCAGTCAAGAATACTGGAGTGGGTTGCCATTTTCTTCTGCAAGGGATCTTCCTGACCCAGGGATTAAACCCAAGTCTCCTGTATGGCTGGCGATTCTTATTCCTAACTCAGAGGGAAAGAACCTCTTTCCCAAGCAGGGAATGTGAGCAAGGAGATGGTCTCAAGTGAAGTATGTTTGAGGTCCTTCAAAGTTTCTGGAACCTGGATCCTTTTCCAGCATTGCTCACCTTTCACAGGGCTGGGGTCCCTGCACAGGTGAGTATGGTACCCAAACCACCAGCCCACAACCAGGGAAAAGCAGATCATCTTCCCTGATCAACACTCTCAGATAAAGTCTGTGGAAAAGAAGGGTGGGCATGTCTCCTCTGACCTCAACATCATAAGCCTGGAGCCCAGTTTCAACTTGATGTAGAGCAGTGATCCCCACTGAGTCCATGTAAGACCTTTAACACCGAGGTCAAGAAAGAGAGAAAGCATGGTGGCCATTAAATTTGCAAGAGTGAGTTCCAAGGAACGTTTGGGAGATTTCTCCATTCCTCATCCCTCAGCCCAGTGACTCTGCAAACCAAACCAAACCAGCCAGTTCGGCACTTGTTTAACCATTCATTCAAGAATTATTTACTGATGACCTTTCATGCACCAGTTTCTATTCTGGACATGAGTTGTAAACAACTCAGTCAAGGTTGGGCTTCTATTTTTAATGGAAAGAGAGAGAGAAAACAATCAACATATAAATGAACAAGATGATTTCAGCTGAGCTTTCAGCAAGGAAGAAAATGTGTGGCGATGGGGCTGCTGGAGACAAACTGATCTAGATGCCACGGCCTGGGGAGAGAGGACACTGCAGAGGTGGAAAGAGGGCAGCTCCTGAGACTCTTGGAGGCCCCAGGAAGAAGAAAGGGCTTGGTTCTCAGTCGATGGTCACCTACTGGAGGACTTTGAAAGAGAGGGAGGATGCTGGAGGGAAGGAGGGGAGCATTTTGTCCGTTAAGAAGGTCATTCCGAGTTGCAGAGAACACATCTGAAGCAGGGGAAGCCATTGGAACGTGTCTGTAACAGAACAACATAGGCTGATGGCTTATAAAACCAAAGGAACTTATTTCTGACCATTCTGGAGGCTGTCCTTCCAAAAATCGAAAGTAACTAGAGATTAGTTTTCCCTCCAAAATACAATTGGGATGATAATGGAATGGCATTCTAGGAAGACATGGCATTCTAGAAAGTCAGAAAGATATGGAGATGACATGGAGCAAAAATTTAGTCAAAACAAAACTATGTCCAGAGAACAAAACCTTCACTGACTATCGAAAGATCAACACGATAATCTAATATTCACTGCAGTTTTTTTGTTTGTTTGTTTTTGCTGGCTTTTCAGGCTCTGGCCTTCATAATTCTGGGGGGGAAAAAGCTAAGCTTTTGACATTAACCAGATTCCAAAGGGTTCCTGAATCTTGAAAATGCACCCCAGGGTATTTGGGAGGAGCTACAACAGACTGGTTCCAAATAGGAAAAGAAGTACGCCAAGGCTGTATATTGTCACCCTGCTTATTTAACTTATATGCATGAGAAACACTGGGCTGTAAGAAGCACAAGCTGGAATCAAGATTGCTGGGAGAAATACCAATAACCTCAGATATGCAGATGATACCACCCTTATGGCAGAAAGTGAAGAGAAACTAAAAAGCCTCTTGATGAAAGTGAAAGAGGAGAGTGAAAAAGTTGGCTTAAAGCTCAACATTCAGAAAACTAGGATCATGGCATCTGGTCCCATCATTTCATGGCAAATAGATGGGGAAACAGTGTCAGACTTTATTTTGGGGGCTCCAAAATCACTGCAGATGGTGACTGCAGCCATGAAATTAAAAGACGCTTACTCCTTGGAAGGAAAGTTAAGACCAAACTAGATAGCATATTCAAAAGCAGAGACATTACTTTGCCAACAAAGGTCCGTCTAGGCAAGGCTATGGTTTTTTCCAGTGGTCATGTATGCATGTCAGAGTTGGACTGTGAAGAAAGCTGAGTGCTGAAGAATTGATGCTTTTGAACCATGGTGTTGGAGAAGACTCCTGAGAGTCCCTTGGACTGCAAGGAGATCCAACTAGTCCATTCTAAAGGAGATCGATCCTGGGTGTTCTTTGGAAGGAATGATGCTAAAGCTGAAACTCCAGTACTTTGGCCACATCATGCTAAGCACTGACTCGTTGGAAAAGACTCTGATGCTGGGAGGGATTGGGGGCAGGAGGAGAAGGGGACCACAGAGGATGAGATGGCTGGATGGCATCACCGACTTGATAGACGTGAGTCTGAGTGAACTCCGGGAGTTGGTGATGGACAGGGAGGCCTGGCGTGCTGCAATTCATGGGGTCGCAAACAGTCAGACACGACTGAGCGACTGAACTGACTGACTGACACATTGATATTTGTTTGGTGTATAAGCAGAGCTTTGGTGAAAATGTCACGTATGGGTGGAAGCTGGCTCCCTGGAAGAGCTCAGAGCCATTGAGATAGTAAATCCCTCACAGGTATGCATCTCAGTGTCTCACTGGAGAAGGAAATGACAGCCCACTCCAGTACAGAGGAGCCTGGTGAGCTATATAGTCCATGGGGTCACAAAGAGTCAGACACGACTGAGCGACTAACACTTTCACCTTCATGCATCTCAGTAGGCAGGATTTCTTAATACCGCTGGTCCCTTACGACAGACCCTTCTCTGCTGAAGACTGGAAGGTAGGAGTACCCAGAATAAACTGGGTTTCACAGAAAAACATGGGTAGCTATGTGTGACTCAGTTCTCTAAATAAATCATTTCCAGCACCTTTCAGCATGGAGGTTTCTGACTTATTTCTTTTATTTCACACAAGGAAGGAAAAAGACTAAAATATCCCATCTTCTCAGTAGGCTTATGAAAGTAAGGCTGAATGTCTACCCAATGGCAGACATCTCATTAAAACAAGCAGTCTGGAGCCATTATCTGCCCAGCAATGTATTAATACAACTCTATTAAATAAACTGGGTGTTCTTCGTAAATGGTTGATGAGATTCATTTCGGGTTATGAATATCATATTTATTGCTGTTTTATGTGTAATACTCAACTTGATGGCTAATTCTTCCTGCAGCAACTCATAGAGAGGCCATTAGAAAGGGTTTTCTTTTTCTTTCCCTCTGCAATAGGTGAAATGTGACCTAATTTTTATGGGCATTACATATCTGTTTAATAAATACTGAAAACTTGGTGAGTGTACAGGAAAATCTGCTATGTCTGACCTTATACTGAGACTTGTGATTTAAACTCTGATGTTATTTCCATGGGTCCTGTCTGGGGCTTTGAGGATTGATCTAGATGGAGATTAAAGAGTAGAATTGGTGTGTGCACAAGAGGTTTATTCCCTTGACATCAGAGAGAATTGGAATATGCCAGGAAGGTTGCAGCAAATGAAGACAGGAGCATGGAATCCAAGAGGTGGTCAATCTGGGGGTGTTGATCAAAGTTGAATGGGAGGATCCAGGAGACCTAAGAGAGAAGAAGATGCGAGAGACAATAAGACAGAACTAACAGCCTTCCCATATAAGGAGTTTTTAAAAATCATGAAACTCAAACCATGATGAGATAGTTCTTCACACCCATCAATATGACCATTTTCAAATATGCAACCAACCAAACAACAACCACCAAAAAAAAAAACAAAACCATTATGGAGAAACTGGAACCCTGGTGCCTTGCTGGTAGGACTGTAAATTGGTGCAGCCACTGTGGACAGTGATATGACAGTTCCTCTGAAAATTAAATATAGAATTCCCTATGATCCATCGATTTTGCTTCTGGGTATTTACCCACAAGAATTGAAAGTGGAGATTCAAACAGATGCTTGTACACCTATGTTAACAGCAGCATCATTCACAATAGATTAAAGTGGAAGCAGCCCAAGCGTCCACTGACAGATGACTGCCTAAGCAAAATCTGGACTCATGTGTGAACCTAGAAGGAAAAGTACTGTGAATCCACCTATGTGAGGTCCCAAGAGTAGTGAATACAGAGGCAGAAAGTAGGCTGGTGGTTACCAAGGGCTTGGGGAAGGGGAATGAGAAGTGGTGTTTAACAGGTGCAAAGGGTCAGAGTTTTGCAGGATGAGAATCTCCTGGAGACGATGGTGGCAATGGCTTCACAACAGTGTGAATGTACTTAACATCATGGAATTTACATGATAAAGTGCTCATGCTAGTGAACTTTGTGTGATGTGTATTTTAGCACAATATTAAAAAAAAAAAGTCATTAAAAAGTAAAAAGATAAGTACTCTCCTAGGAAAATAGGGACCCGGTACAGAGCAGCAAACCACACAATTCCTGAAACGCTCTCCTCTCCTGGACCTACCATCATTTACTTGTTTGTGTAGCTTTTCACCAGTTCATGAAACCTCAGTATATTTGTCTGTAAGATGGTGATGAGGACCACGATGAGGATTAAGTGGGATAAAGTAGGGCAGAATGTTTATTCCTGTCCCTGACGGAGACCCACAGATGTTTTCATTCCTCTCTCCCGTTTCTGTTCCTGTCTTTCAAATGCCCTTGCTCCCCTTTCTTTCCATTCACCGCTTCTCTGGAGGCCTTGCCCTCAAGTCCTTCCATGGCTTATATTAACATTATGCGCATCTCCGTCCCTGCCTTTGTCCTGCCCTGATTGCTGCATTTTCTGTAGGTTGGCTCTTTTCCATCTAGACTGTGCCCCTTCGATGGGATAAGTCATGCTTTTCACACAAAAGGTGCATATATGTAGTATGTGCCCATTCAGTAGAATCTTTCTGGGACCTCAGATGGTATATCATCTCTCAGTGTATCATTCATTCACTTCCATAGATCTTATTATTTTTCATCCTTTAACTTTTTGCTCTTTAATTTTAAACACGAGAGTGATAATTTTTAAATGCATCCTTTAATGAATAAACATATAAATACATTGGTTTTTAAACTTGGGAAATATTTATACTTAGCTTAATCATTTCTCATTTTCATTGTTCAAGAAGTATCCCTAATTTCTAATCACAGGATTTTTTTTTTTTTTTACTTTATTTTACTTTACAATACTGTATTGGTTTTTGCCATACATTGACATGAATCCACACCACAGGTGTACATGAGTTCCCAAACATGAACCCTCCCCCACCTCCCACCCCATATCATCTCTCTGGATCATCCCCGTGCACCAGCCCCAAGCATCCTGTATCCAGAAACGAATCGCCAGTCTATGTTCGATGCAGGATAATCATATAATTTTAAGTTTAGAAAGAAACTTAGAGGTACTCTACCCAATATTTTTCAACATGGAGGCCATTGACATTTGGGTCCTTTCTGGGTAGGACTGTGGATTTCAGGACATGAGGAATCCTGTCCCCTGAAGACAGAATCCCCTAATCATAGTGACAACCAGACAACTCCAAGGATCCTCGTTCAAAAAGCATCAGAAAGAGTAAGGGGGACCAGGGTCCCACCTGGAGCATGTGGCCGCTCCAGGCAGAGCTGGGGTGGGACCCTGGGGGTCCAGATCCCTCCCATGTCCTGTCCTTCAGGCTTCACTGTTTCACTGACTACTATCAAGGGAAATAGTGTTTTTGCTTATAACTGAAGAAATGCCCTCTTTCTGTAGCTGGAGTGAATCATGCGTCTGTGGGGACAACACTGGAAACACTTTGAATCTCATCCCATATCATCATCACTCCAGCAACAGGTGCCCAGAATAATACGGGCGACAGGTGGGCTGGGTGCCCCAATTTCACACGTCAACATTGGGCTCACAAACTCCAGCCAGGTGTGTGCATCTGTGTGTGTGTTTAATGTTTGTTTGTTTGGAGATGTTGGGAATAAAAGAGATTGACAGAGGCCTGGAGGAGAAGGAAGAGAGGAGCAGAGGGAAGCATTGGGAGGGAGCCGGGAGAAAGGAGACGCCCCGGCGTGGGCCAGGGAGGTGGAGTCTGGGAGGGAACCGGCTGGCTGTGCTCTCCTGGGCTCCCCCAGCTCTACAAATCCATGGAACCAAAACTGTCCACAAAAATCTGAGCTCCAGAACTGATCCATGCAAGTGTAAGTAAGGCTTACTTAAAAAATGGTTTCTGTTAGTACTTGGTTTTCTGATGGCTATCTTTATAATCAACTTTTTTTTTTCCCCCCACTGGAAGACAATTGCTTTACAATGTAGTGGTGGTCTCTACCATATAGCAACATGAGTCAGTCATACATGTTTTTAACCAAGGGAAAGACTAGATGGGAGAAAAGGGCTTAAAAACAGACAGTAAAAGTTATAGGAGCTATTGCCACCTCAAGCTCCAACATAAATTAGCATAAACTATGATACAATGAAATCATTAAAGATGACTTAATTTGTTGAATATGAACTGATAAAAGCACAGTAAAAGGAATATCTCTGGCTTTAGATGAAAAAATGACATATCGACTGGCTCATGTTTCAACTGATTAGAAAGTTGCCACAACTCATCCTAGAAAAGAGACACTGCTCTTTGAAAGTGTTTTACACAACCACAAGGCACAGGACGGATGAAAGTAGCTGTTATTTTGCTGTTATTTTGCTACCTTCAGACCAGCGGCTTCAAATATGATGCCCTTAACGAGGCAGCTGAGAGAGACAAATAAGATACTACGTATGGAATATTTCTTAACAGCTGAATGCTTTTAGAAGCATCATTCAGTCAGTTATCCTAGAGTCTCACTAGAGTATCACACACACTCAAATCCCTCTGAGCTGCCCCAAACCAGAGCCACCACCTCGAAGAGCTGGGATGGGAAGAAATCAGCTGTGAAGCTGTGTGTTATTACATTCCGGATGACCATGGATAAGGGTGTTTGCAACTGAGATTGTGTGAATGGGATTTAGACCAGCAAACTGCAGCCTTTATCTCAAATAGCCCTCAACATCAAAGCTATTAAAGCACACCACTTTCCATAAAAACGTGTTAAGAAAGCTTGGAACCACAGCCCAATAGGAAGGACTAAATTTATCAGCAAAGTTGTCGGAAGGAAGGAACCGCTGTGATAAGAAGCAGGAAAAAAGAAATCAAGAAGGACAGCCCATCCTCTGGGGAAGGAGCAGAGACAATGCTTCTTCCTTGGCGTGACAACTGGAGCTTTCAAAAGGACCAGGAGCCACCTGTATCGGAACTCACTTCAGGGCCGGGCAGGCTCTGTGTCAGCAGACTCACGGGACTGTGACCAGTGCCGCCGAGGAAGTCAAGTGTTCATTTCACAGCAATTTTAACTAATCTGTCAACAGCCACGCACAGCTTGCAGAGCCCATGCTGGATCGTGGTCACAGGAGCCTTAGGAGACAGGAGATGTCTCCCATCAGCTGGATGCCGATGCATTCATTCAGCTGAGCAGAATTCACTGGACATGCTAGCCACCATGTTCTGTACCAGGACTCAGAGATAAAAGACAGAAAAATGTTCTGCCATTGAGAGTTTAGAGTCTAGTAGGAAGGAAAAGCAAAAATAGTGCAGGTTTTCATGAAAAAGTGTAAATATAGAATGAAAGCCATACAGAGGTCTCTAAAGAATTAAGAGAGGTGAGTGGGTGGTGGGATTTGGGAACAGGCTTTGCTGAGAAAGGACTGATTTAAGTCTTGAAAGGTGAGTAGGCGTTTGGCAAATGAGGGAACAAGTTTCATTCTGAGAGCATGTTTTTAAGCCCAACAAAGTTAGCCTAGGTACCTAACTAACATCATCAGCTCTCTAGTTGCCGTTTAGTCGCTAAGTCATGCCTGACTCTTTTCTAGCCCATGGACTGTAGTCCATGGGATTTTCCAGGCAAGAATACTGGAGTGGATTGCCATTTCCTTCTCCAGGGGATCTTTCTGACTCAGGGATTGGATCCACATACCCTGTATTAGAAGGCAGGTTTTTTACCACTGAGCTACTTGGGAAGCCCCAGCTACACAGTACTGTGCTGTAGTAGGTTTATAATACTTTTCACACAAGTAATACCTAAAAAACAAACACAAAAAATAAACATTTTTAATCTTACAGTTTGTACCTTGAGAAGTAGAGCAGTACAGTACAACAGCTGGCACACAGGGGCTGGCATCCAGCGAACAGGCAAGAAGAGTTACTGACTGAAGGAAGGAAAGGAGGTGGGAGCTGGCAGAGCTGAAGGACCGTCAGCAACAGGAGACGGAGGTCCAGCTGCAGCTTCACTCTCGCCTGACGTTGATGGAATGCATGTCTGCATGTTTGAAAGTTCACAACTTGAAAGTTCATACGTTCAGCACTTGCTATAGAGCATTCCAGGCAAAGGAAATGTTCAGAGATGACTGGCAGGCTAATGAACCTTGGAAGCTGCAGGACCGATAAAACCTGGGCCATGAACTACATTCCTCCAGCTCACTGTGGGTCTCCAAGACCCACAGCAAATACAGATCCCAAAGTTCACAGAGCGCCCTCTTCCAACCTGCAGGCCTCTCTCAAGCACCAAATACACTTCTCAGTTGGTTTATTGACTCACCAAGTCCTTCTTGTTACTCACAAGCCTGCTTACATGGAGGGTTCTTTTGATACTGTGATGGTATTAAATATCAAACAAACCAAGTAAATATGAAAAGGAAAGACACAAATTAAGTGTGAGTAAAACTTCTGTATAAGTTTAGGAGAAGTCTACAAAACTTAAAGAGTGATGCACTCAAAATTTCGTGCATTCCATTTTAAAGTACTAAATCTGGAAATTATATAGAAGGCATTATGATTGTGATTTAGCCAAGAAAAATGACACCTAACTCCAGCCAGTCTGGAGTTTGCCAATATTCACTCAAAGAAAGCGTTTTGGCCTTACATCAGAACATTGATAAATGAGTGTAAAAGTGTATCTTTAATGTTATAATAAAATACTGAAGGCACATTGTATCAGTTTTCTGATTTCCTGTGTACTCTGAATTTTTCAATTGACTAATTGCCACTCTGGTTTGCATTGTGTTGAGGCCTCTTTGTTAGTTCAAAATGGCAGGAGTTTGAGCTGGCAGTGGAGATATGAGGGGGCGAGGATAGAGAGCTACTCAGATTCACAAGACCCTGGCGTGCCCTGCTGGGACCCAGGGTGAGGCGGACTTGGGAGCAGAGGTGAACAGCGGGTGGCTTTTCCAAGAAGCTTGGTATCTATTGGGCTCCCTTTTTCTACAACAGTTTTAAACCATTGATTTAGTTCACTCAGCTGTGATTTCCAGTTAATTTGTTTTTATACAAATACTGACACTGCTAAATTTTCAAACATCTATGTGCAATATGTTTATGAACAACAACAAAATGAATCTACATAGCAGCTCTAAATGTGACGTGCAAATTTCCCGGTGAATATTTGATATTGAGGCATATGTATTGTGACAGGGGATAAAATAAAGTTATAACGACAGCCGTAAGTAAAGGATACAAATAAATCTGGGAGAGGTGGCTGGTTGCAGAACCCATGCATGTCAGAAAGCCCTTTCTCTGTTTGTAAAATACAGTCAAGATACATGACATTTTCATTAGCAAAGATTTTTAGAAGATTACGACATCAATTCAGCATTCTTGTGTATTACTTTCTACAATAATCATGACCATGGGCCAAGCTATAATAATATTCTCATTTGGGAATATGATTCATTATATGACAAAATTAAAAGAAAGATGATTTTCATTCTAATTAAGTCTCCCACTGGGTGTCAGTGGTAGATTCACATGTGACCTCAGGAAACAAAACAGCTTGTCAAAGGTACAGTGTCCTCATCAGCCAAATGAAGAGAATATAAGATTCTTCTCATAGGGCTTTTGTGATATTGAAATGTTAACGAGTCATGTGGCTGTTTAGCAAAATGACTGGTATTTAGTAAGAGGCTAATACAAGTTTGCCACTATCATCATAGTTACTATTTGGTTGAATGAAATGATTACATCTAAGATCATATTCATTGGAAGGACTGATGTTGAAGCTGAAACTCCAATACTTTGGCCACCTGATGCAAAGAAAAGTATTTTCATTTGAAAAGACCCTGATGCTGGGAAAGATTGAAGGCAGGAGGAGAAGGAGATGACAGAGGATGAGATGGTTGGATGGCATCACTGACTCAGTGGGCACGAGTTTGAGTAAACACCGGAAGTTGGTGATAGGGAGGACTGGTGTGCTGTAGTCCATGGGGTCGCAGAGTTGTATACCACTGAGGGACTGAACTGAACTGAACTGAAAATCATTATAAGGCACAAAAACTGTGTTTAAGATAATAGTGAAGACCAAATCTGAGTTTCCAAATACCTGATGCCTCAGAGCAGCCCATGAGGACCTGACTTTTATAATGGCCCAGAACATCCAATTATTTGTGTGAACAAGAATTTATATTAAAAAATGCATTATTAAGTAAACATTAAGATGGTCAGCTTAGCCATTCCAAAGGAGCTTTCCAGTCACCCAACCATCAGCAAAGCCTGGTCTGGAGAAGCAGGGAGTCACCCTTGAGAAGAGGAACCAAAGCCTTCTTGCTTTGCCTCATCTGAAAACAGTGTGCTGATGTGAGCAAGGCATGGGTGCTTAGGCTCCAGGACTTGAAACATTTATAGATGCTTTTTAAATAAAAGGGGAAACTTTGCAAGAAAGGCTCATCTGTCGAGTTCCTCCAAGAGTTATCTATGGTCACTAAAAGGAAACCATCAAAGACTGGTTTCAGGACTGTGACCAGCTGGTAACAGGATGGGGGAGGCAGAGACTGGGGTCAGCACATCACGACAAGAGCTGGAGAAGGGCAGCTGCTGGAGGGCAGACAGACGGCCCCTGAGAGGCCAGGCCTCAGTTCCGGAGAGCCTGGGGAGAGAGCAGGGACGGGCTCAGGAAGCCCACTGGCTGGCCACGGAAGCCGTTGGTCTCCAGGTTAGGGCTTCCCTGGTGGCTCAGCTGGTAAAGAATCCACCTGCAATGCGGGAGACCTGGGTTCAATCCCTGGGTTGGGAAGATCCCCTGGAGAAGGGAACAGCTACCCACTCCAGTATTCTGGCCTGGAGAATTCCATGGACTATACAGTCCACGGGGTCGCAAAGAGTCAGACATGGCTAAGCAACGTTCACATGGAAGAGCCTTGGGGAAAGAAAATGTCTATCTACATTCAAAAACTGGCCCAATAAAGAAAGTCATTTATCTGGGGCCCAAGAAATGATTGGGGCACAGGAGAGTATAGAGAATGTAAACAGAGATTTCTTTCATATAACAGAATGTACTTCACTGCCATTGGCCACATACTGTGGCTAGCATAACCATCTTCTGTGTGTGCTTTTATTACTTTAAAATAAATTATGTTCTTGGCACACTGATGCTTTTATTGTTGTTGTTGTTCAGTTGTTATGTCTGACTCTTTGTGACCCATGGACTGCAGCATGCCAGGCTTCCCTGTCCTTCACTGTCTCCTGGAGTTGCTCAAATTCATGTCCATGGAGTAAGTGATGCCATCCAATCATCTCCTCCTCTGCCTCTCCCTTCTTCTTTTGCCCTCCATCTTTCCCAGCATCAGGGTCTTTTCCAATGAGTCAGCTCTTCACATCAGGTGGCCAAAGTACTGGAATTTCAGCTTCAGCAACAGTCCTTCCAATGAATATCCTTTAGGCCCCCAAGTGATGACTTGCTGTGGGGGCCAATCTGTATGCTGAGGGATATCTAACACCATCCCCAACCTGTACCCACTAGATGCCAACAGATTGCCAGCCCCATCCAGATATGATGAGCAAAAATATCTTTAGACACTGCTCATGTTCCTGGGCACAGGGAAAATGGTGACCCAAAATAACCCTCAGGTGAGAACTACAGCTTTGCAGCAATGACTTTCCATCTTTGTTGGGGAGTATTTGCAGGACAGTTCATGGAACTTGGAAAAGCATTTGAAGACATTGTGATTACCTTTCCCCATAATTCCAGATATTACTGAAACAGGTGAAAGCAACTTTCCATCAACCACCATGACTGCACACACACCTTGGAAGCTATTCACTGTTTCTGTTCTTCTCAAATACCAACTATGTCAGTACATGAAGTTCATGGCACTGGGATTACCCACTTGCTTGTCTTTACCAGACTGTGGGTTCTGCAAAGACAGGGCTACATCTTACCCAGACGTATGTACCTGGAGCCCAGCAGAGTGCCTAGAAAATTCTATTTTCTCAGTAAATGTTTACTGGCTGGTTGACTACAATAACAAATGAATGAAGTAAAAGGACATGATGCTTTCAAATTGTGGTGCTAGAGAAGACTGTTGAGAGTCCCTTGGACAACAAGAAGATCAAACCAGTTAATGCGAAAGGAAATCAACCCTGAATATTCACTGGAAGGACTGATGCTTAAGCTAAAGTTCCAATACTCTGGCCGCCAGATGGGAAGAGCTGGCTCATTGAAAGGACCCTGATGTTGGGAAAGATTGAAGGCAGGAGGAAAAGGGGACAACAGAGGATGAGATGGTTGGATGGCATCACCGATTCAATGGACATGAGTTTGAGCAATCGGGAGATGGTGAAGGACAGGGATGCTTGGCACACTGCAGTCCATGGCGTCACAGTCAGACACAACTTAGCGACCAAACAACAACAACAAAATGGACATAAGAATACAGGCACTTTATACTGGGTATGAGAGAATTTATACCAAGGGCAAGGGTATATTCTCTGCTCTATCACACAGTGAATTCTGCTGAAAACAAGTTCAGAGGATAAAACAATGAAGCCAACGTTTCCTGAAGCTGAACTGAATAACTAGAGCAGAGTGGCAGAAAGATTTGTCCAAAAGGCAAATCAATGCCTCACTTCCTAAGCCACGGGCAGGCAAAGCATGGGGACAACAAAGGCTGCCTGAACATTTGTTTGCACATTTTATGTGCTCTGGAATGGCCAGGACTGAGCGCATCTTTGTAATGTCTGTGCCAAGTAATCTGTGGCTCCGTAGTTCATGTCATTTTGACGATGTGGCCTTCTCCTTGCAGCTGGACAGTATGTAGCCAAAAGGTTACTGTCCCCTTGAAACATGAATGGGGCACTCCTGGGTATCACTAGAGATGATCAAATCCATCTCTATGGGCTGTCAAGATAGACTGATTCCAAGGAGAGTATAATCTGCCTAGACCCAAATGCTACCTCCTCCAGGAACAATTCAGTATGTGTTGGCCACCAAACACAGCAAGAGCAGATTTCAAAGCACTCTAAAATTTGTAGCCAAGATTAGTGAAATCGAAATTTTATAAACTGACCATCAAAGAAACATAACTAAGCTGTGCCTAAGTAGAAGCTATTTATACCTTGTACTCTAGGAAGGGGCATCAGATGATCACACCAGCTTGAGTCATGTGGTTGGATCTTCATTTTATGAATACATGTGGGTATGCCTTCGAATTCTGCCATAAATGTTACTGGGGTTATTTTAAAATGCACTTTAATTCGGCTGACATTTACAGATTTTATTTTATTTTTACACAGCACCAACATGAGCATGCAATGATGTCACCCCCAGCCTAAAATTCCTTCATGTTTGTTTTTTTTTTTAATAGTGAAATCTATGATGGGTACATCCTATTGGAGGCATCTCTGGGTCTCGCTCTGAGGCCATCAGGTCTGTCCTAGAGGCATTTCTTTGACCGTGGCCATTTCCTTCCTACGATGCTGCCTTTGCTTCTGGGGTTCTCTGCTGAAGTATCCTTTTTGTGATTGTCTCCCTGAGAAACTCTTTCTTCTAATTCAGTTCACCCTTTGCTCCATCCCTTCCCTGATACCGTCTCACACTTTTATCTCCTGCTTCCCCCTCTCTCTCGTACCACTCTCCATCACAGCTGCTACAGTGAGCATCACAATTGTCTGATTGTATTGGTTTCCCTCACATTCAGTTAGACACTTGAGGGGCAGAGACATGAATATCAGAATGGCTGTGTGGTCCTTGACTCCACATCTGACAAATAAGAGGCAATCAGATAGATGAGGGAGAAATAGGTATACAGCTCAAGTTCCTCAAACAGAGAGCACATCTAACAAATTAATACAACTCAAGCAAACAGGGATAGATGGTGAGATCTTGGAAAAGAAACGCTCAAACATGCAGATGAGGAGGAACACAGTGTCTGGCCCAGTGGAGCGTCATGCTCGATGGTAATCCTGCTTGCTGGCAAGGTAAAATGTGAACTGTATAATTCTTAGCTGTCAGAGAGAAAGGGAAAGCGTGTTTCTTGGAACAAGCAGGACCTTTTCTGGCCACAAGTTCCAAAGGAAATGTCTCACAGATGGGTTCCTGAGCCGAGGAATGGGGGGACTAGGGGACAGCCTTGAGGGAGGACACCTTTGGTCGTGAACTAGCCTTAGCGGTGATGCTCCATCGATCCTCCTCCCTGGAGGCGGGGGCTTTTAGTCTCTATCTCCTTAAAGAAGGAGCATCAAGCAACAACCATGTCAAAACTACTGTCATTGGAGAGCTATGTCCAGGAGTCCAAACTTAAGCCAGTCCCGGCAAAAGTGCGACCTGTCCATGTTTGCTGAATTTCACAGCATTCCCCAAACTGTGACAATAAATCACAGGCACCCACCTGCCCTGCCTGTGTGTGAGCTTTTCCGTGAAGCCATGTGATGTGATGAACCTGTGAAACTTCTGTAGATAACAGAGGGAGACCAACCTGCCAAACATGCTCCATGATCAACGTCAGTTTGGACTGGTTAGCAACACATTTTAGAGTGTATTTAGAATTTATAGCATAAACACCCTAGCTCACATGTGATGCAAAATCCAGCTTAATTTCTCCAGTGTAATTTCAGTGTCTGATAGTCTCCAAATACACCTGTGTGGAATTATTAAATCTCATCTTTTTTTTTTTCCTTTTTTATTTTTTATTATTTATTTATTTATTTATTTATTTTTTAATTTAAAAATCTTTAATTCTTACATGTGTTCCCAAACATGAACCCCCCTCCCACCTCCCTCCCCATAACATCTCTGTGAGTCATCCCCATGCACCAGCCCCAAGCATGCTATATCCTGCATCAGACATAGACTGGCAATTCAATTCTTACATGATAGTATACATGATAGAATGCCATTCTCCCAAATCATCCCACCCTCTCCCTCTCCCTCTGAGTCCAAAAGTCCATTATACACAGCTGTGTCTTTTTTCCTGTCTTGCATACAGGGTCGTCATTGCCATCTTTCTAAATTCCATATATATGTGTTAGTATACTGTATTGGTGTTTTTCTTTCTGGCTTACTTCACTCTGTATAATCAGCTCCAGTTTCATCCATCTCATCAGAACTGATTCAAATGAATTCTTTTTAACGGCTGAGTAATACTCCATTGTGTATATGTACCACAGCTTTCTTATCCATTCATCTGCTGATGGACATCTAGGTTGTTTCCATGTCCTGGCTATTATAAACAGTGCTGCGATGAACATTGGGGTACATGTGTCTCTTTCAATTCTGGTTTCCTCGGTGTGTATGCCCAGCAGTGGGATTGCTGGGTCATAAGGGAGTTCTATTTGCAATTTTTTAAGGAATCTCCACACTGTTCTCCATAGTGGCTGTACTAGTTTGCATTCCCACCAACAGTGTAGGAGGGTTCCCTTTTCTCCACACCCTCTCCAGCATTTATTGCTTGCAGATTTTTGGATCGCAGCCATTCTGACTGGTGTGAAGTGGTACCTCATTGTGGTTTTGATTTGCATTTCTCTAATAATGGGTGATGTTGAGCATCTTTTCATGTGTTTGTTAGCCATCCGTATGTCTTCTTTGGAGAAATAGACATATAGATCAATGGAACAAAATAGAAAGCCCAGAGATAAATCCACACACATATGGACACCTTATCTTTGACAAAGGAGGCAAGAATATACAATGGAGTAAAGACAGTCTCTTTAACAAGTGGTGCTGGGAAAACTGGTCAACCACTTGTAAAAGAATGAAACTAGATCACTTTCTAACACCACACACAAAAATAAACTCAAAATGGATTAAAGATCTAAATGTAAGACCAGAAACTATAAAACTCCTAGAGGAGAACATAGGCAAAACACTCTCCGACATAAATCACAGCAGCATCCTCTATGATCCACCTCCCAGAATTCTGGAAATAAAAGCAAAAATAAACAAATGGGATCTAATTAAAATTAAAAGCTTCTGCACAACAAAGGAAAATATAAGCAAGGTGAAAAGACAGCCTTCTGAATGGGAGAAAATAATAGCAAATGAAGCAACTGACAAACAACTAATCTCAAAAATATACAAGCAACTTATGCAGCTCAATTCCAGAAAAATAAACGACCCAATCAAAAAATGGGCAAAAGAACTAAATAGACATTTCTCCAAAGAAGACATACGGATGGCTAAATCTCATCTTTTAAAGGCACCCCTGTTAACCAAGAGCTTGTTTCATTACTAAGATACAAAGGTAGGATGTGGTTCATTCAACAGCCTATGACTCTTCACTCATCTCTCGTTCAGATGGAAAACAAGGGCCCAGGTGCCCAGGTTTACAAAGAAGATAAAGATTAAGAGGGAGAAGAAAAGGAGGAAAAGGAGGAGGAAGGGGAGGTGAACAGAAACTAGGAAAACACGAGTGCAGGAGAGGAGGATGAAGAAGCTGGTGGAAGCAGTCACGAGACAGAAATGGTTTCTGATTGCTTCATTCCCAGGCTGAAAAGTCACCAGAGGAGTCTCACCTCTGGGAAGTCCTCAAGCTTCCCCCGGAACTGACGACAGGTTGGCACAGATCTTCCCAATTCAGCTCCAATATTTGCCACAAAGCAGTTCTGTTGTCGGGTGACTTCCAGTCATGATTGCAGATGTGAATGAAATGTGCGGACAGGTAGTAGAGTGAAATTTTACCGTCCCTGTGATGCAGTGAGAAAGGGTACCTCGCCACGGAGTACAGACAACTGTGCATAATAACTCAGCACAGGCAGAGTGCTCATTAGAGCGGCGAAGGAATAGATTTGTTAAATTATAATTGTTTTTATATTTACAATTTCCCCAATAAATTAGGGTTTAGTACACTAATCAGATTGTCTGTTACAGTACCTGCACGTGCTATGTTTGCTCCCTCCTCAGCTGGCAGATGGTGCGGAGCAGATGATTCTGCCTTTAGGAGCTGTGGAATTGCAGAGACAAGCGTAGTTCTGTGTTGCTTTTTGCTGGCTCCCCAGCCACGTGTGTGAGTCGGGCATACGTATGTGCAACACAGCTTCAGCATTCCTGCAGTAGTGCCTTTCTTTAGAAAACTGC
The DNA here is from genome assembly GCF_023091745.1 of Budorcas taxicolor. NCBI lineage: Eukaryota > Metazoa > Chordata > Mammalia > Artiodactyla > Bovidae > Budorcas > Budorcas taxicolor. The sequence continues at coordinate 150,579,229 of NC_068920.1, read as the reverse complement.
TCATGCTTTTTTTTTTCCTTCATAAAATCTGTGTTACTTATTATTTCAAAATTTTAGAGGATTATACCATGCGGACAGTCATGTTGCTCTAGACCATTTCAAGGAGGCTCACATTACACGGTGAAGTCTGTTTTTTCTTCTCCTTCCCACGGAGGACTCGATCTAAGTGAAGTCTCTGAAAGCCCAAACTGACTAGGAAACACATCCCCCAAGTTATGGCACATTTATTGAATGACCTGTACGGCTGACAGAACAGAGTAAAATGAACAGATCCCATGTAACGATGTGTGGATTCGTGAACTGTACCTACTGCAAAGTGATAAAACCGTGGAAAACTGATAGGTGGAGGGAGGTTTAGCAGAGTGAACATGCTTGGTGCGCCCTGGGTGCTTTCAAAGCTCTTTGAAAACTCTGATGCTCCCCAGGGAAAAGACGCTTCTTGTAGATGGAGTCCTATGCCAGCATCTTCCCAGACACGTGAGCTCTCCAAGGGCAATGAAACCCAAAGGTAATGAGACAGCCTGCTCCACCCTCAGTCTCCACGCTGCTGCAGGTGCAGAAAGGCTTTTAAAATGTGGGATTAGTGATTTGGGGCAGACTGGGATCTCCAAGGCTTTCAATTTCATCCTTGACCACACTGGCTCTCTTCCTCATATGTTTCACCAGCACCAAACAATCCAGTGATGCTAAGAGAGGTTAGCCAGTGAGTCTGCCTGTCAGGCCCTGGCTGAAGGTTAGGTGGCCATGTCCTGCCTGCTCACAAATCAAAACCCACCGAAAAGGTGGAAGGTGCAAGCCAAGAGTGGCCTTGCTTTCTCACCAGATTTTCCTGGTCTCCTGCACTGGGATTAACAATTCCCACTGAGATTAAAAATTCCATCTGGGATGACCAATTTGAAAAAAAAAAAAAAAAAAGCCAAAGTGAGCAGTAATGTGTGCCAAAAAATTGAAAACAATTTGATTAAAATGTGAGTCTTTCTAACAATACTCTAGCTTAGAGAAGTTCAACTTTTATACAAAAAATATTATATGATAAAAAAATCTTATTTTTTAAAAGCTTCAGCTCAGACATACTTAAACTATGGTCTCTACCAATAGCCATTTGTTAAAAAGATGTTACATTTAATCTTATATATAAATCTTATATATAATAATTTATGTCTTTTAACAAGTTGATAAATCTAAAATGTATAAAATATAAAGATGTGCATTTACAGTCATTTATATTTTATTATAAATCTATTTTATTTATTAATTTTATCTGTGTGCATGCTCAGTCATGTCTGACTCTTTTGTAAGCCCATGGACTGTAGCCTGCCAGGCTCCTCTGTCCATGGGGTTTCCCAGGCAAGAGTACTAGAGCGGGTTGCCATTTTCTTCTCCAGGGGATCTTCTCTAACCAGAGATCAAACCCCCATCTCTTGCATTGGCAGGCGAACCCTTTACCACTGTGCCACCTGGGAAGTTCTTTTATTTATTATGCTTTTCATTATAAACAAAAAGAAATCATTGCTGATGTGTGACTATTAGTAACCCTGCCCCAAAGGCAATCTAAAGGGTAGAATTCAGCATGAACACAAACTGCATCTCCATTATACCTCTAGAAGGAGCCGTTGTTGTCGTCCAGTCACTAAGTCGTACCCGACTCTTTGTGACCCCAGTGGACTGCAGCACACCCGGCTTCCCCGTCCTTCACCATCTCCCTGAGTTTGCTCAAACTCATGTCCATTGAGTCGGTGATGCCATCCAAACATCTCATCCTCTATTGCCCCCTTCTTCTCCTGCCCTCAATTTTTCCCAGTATCAGGGTCTTTCCCAATGAGTCAGCTCTTTGGAGACAGGAGCTGCAGGTTTATACCTGAGTAGACAAAGATGGAAGCCCCAGTGGTGGGTCCTTAGACAGGAGCACAAGCTATCCATTGGGAAAAGACAGGAGGCTTTGCCTGTGGCACCGATCCAGGGAGGCTAGGGGAGGTGATAGGCCCGTGGGTACAGCGGGGGGGTCTCTGCAGACTGCTTCTAAATTTACAAGAATACAAAAAAGAGGGGGGTACCTGAAGCTTTAGGAGAGGGGCAGATGGAAAATAGTCTCTCAGAGCCTCGAAAGTGACTAGACTGGCCATTCTCCATGGTCTACAGACCCCTGGGCGCCAAGACAGCCGCAGGATATCAGCAAGGTCAAAACTATTTTCCTCGTAAAATTAAGATGCTGCTTGCTTTTTTTCACTATGCTTATGTTTGCACTGAAGGTGAAAAGCAGTGATGTGCAAGAAGGCTGTCCAAGCAGAAGGCAAGACTGTAGCACTAAAATGGACTAGTAACCCGAGTATTCTCTATTTATGCTGTGCCCTTGCAGCTTGGTTATGGGTCTTTGTGCACACACACACACTGGAGAATGACCTTGATAAAGCTATAAATAAGATCAACATTATTAAATTTCAGGCCTCATGTATGCGTCTCCTCCATCTTCTGTGTGGTAAGCTCAGGGCACACAAGGCTTGTCTGCAGCATACCCTGGGACAGTGCTTATCAAGCATGTGTCAAGGAAAAGAACTCGTCAAGCATTTGAGCTGCCGGCTGAACCGGCTGCTTTCTTCATGGGGTAGCAGTTTTATTCGAAAGAGTGACTGACAGACAAACTGATCATTCAGAGCTGGGGTGCTTGGAAGACATTTCCTAGAAAATAAATGAAATAAGCCTGTCCCTATAAGGAAAACAGCAGACTGTATTTGTTGCCAATGATAACGTTAGAACTTTCCAGTGAAAATTAGAAATATGGCAAACTTATATCTGTTAGTCTGGGCTTGACAGTTTCTCAGTACCTAGAGACAGTTCTAATGAGATGGGTGGTGATGATAACAAATGTGGTTTGTGTTTTTTTTTTGTTGTTGTTGTTGTTATGTAATGGTATATGGGGAGCTTCCCAACAGGCTCGGTGGTAAAGAATCTGTCTGCCAATGCAGGAGACACAAGAGACGTGGGTTTGATTCCTGGGTCGAGAGAATCCCTTGGAGGAGGGAATGGCAACTCACTCCCAGTATCCTTGCCTGGAAAATTGCATGGACAGAGGAGCTTGGTGGGCTACAGTACATGGGGTCACAAAAAGTGGGACACAACTGAGCGACTGAGCACAATGATATATGTTCACATATGGAAAATCTGGATAACTCTGTGAATCTGTTTTCCCAAACAAAGCAATGCATGATGTTAAAAAATTCCTGGGTGAGTCAAAGAGCCCAAGTACAAGATAAATCAATGCAACAGAGTCCAAAGCATTTGAGGATGTAGGTCCAGATTCCACACAACCACTGTTAGCGACACCTGTTCACTAACAGGAACGACCTCTGTTCAAGTTTCTATGCACTGTCAGAGGGCAATGTACACAACCACCTGAGAAGGCTGGTAAAGCACTCAGCTCTGTCTGAACCTACTGTAACCTAATAACTGATTGCAGCAAGTCAATGCAGGAAGAGAGACGAAGATTCAGCTCCTTTCATTAAACCTGACACTGATATAATTTGCAAAAACAGTCGCTCCTCTTCTTGATAAGTTTTCCTAAAAATATGTTATTCGTACCATGAAATTTTATTATGCATGCATTAATAAATATTCTAAAATGTCTCACTTTTAATTACTAACAGAGTACACATCAACAGATACGACCCACATAAACACTCACTCTTTGCTGTCCTCAATAATATTTAAGGACACAAGGAGTTAACATCGTGGTCAACATCATTGAGAATCGATGGTTCATGGAAAGAGCCAGACAGGGATGGGTGTGTTGCTCCTTGGGGTGTTGTGTTGCCATATTTTCAAGTGTAAATGGGAGATAAATAGGATTTGCTTTTCTCATAGACTCCATCGGTAATATCTGTATCCATCGTGACATTTAGCTGCAAGACACAAAATTCATATTCATGAATTTGAGTCTAAAATGAGTTTAGCTAGGTCCCAGAATATCCGGGATTGTATAGAGCCAGACTCTGATGGACAAGAGGCAAGGCAGGCACAGATGCAGGCAGGAGACCTGGGGCAGAAGTGGGCAGGAGAAAACACCTCTGCCGTTAACTGTCACTGCTGGAGCCTGGGCTCCTGTGGAGATACGTAAGCCCGGTTCCTGTGTCCGGCTTTCTTGGGTGACAAGCCCTGTATGTGAGCATGGAATTCCCTAAGCGGGAGCCAGGTATCCAATACTGCTGACCGGAAAGTCAGAAAAGCAGCTATTCTGCCCTTTTTTATGGTGTGATAGGAAACAGGCCTCACATCCTACTAAGACACACATAGCAAGACTCCTCCATCACAGGGAAGGTTCAGATTTTACATGAAAACACATCCCTTGTCCTTGTGAATCTCTTTCTCTGTCATGTTCACCTCCTCCCCACACTCTCTGCCTTCCTCTGAAGTCTTGGGACTTGGAGATATTCACACCAAAAAGATGCCTAGTACTTCTTTTCTTGGCTCTGAGATGATGCCATCCTAAAGGAAATCAGTCCTGAATATTCACTGGAAAGACTGATGCTGAAGCTGAAGCTCCAATCCTTTGGCCACCTGATGCATAGAACTGACTCATTAGAAAAGACCCTGATGCTGGGAAAGATTGAAGGCAGGAGGAGAAGGGGACGACAGAGGATGAGATGGTTGGATGGCACCACCGGCTCAATGGACACGAGTTTCAGTAAGCTCCAGGAGTTGGTGATGGACAAGGAGGCCCAGTCCATGGGGTTGCAAAGAGTCGGACAAGACTGAACTGACCTGAACTGTTGTGACTGAACTGAATTGAACTGAGATGATGCAATTCACAACCAGCTTTCTGGTTAGATGACAGGGGAAAATCCAAAGAAAAGGGAAAAGTAAGGGCAGAATACAGGGGAAACTGACACCCTAAGTTAACATGAATGATGACCTTAAGGCCCTTTCTGCTCTCATGACCCATTGCGGCCAAGTCAGCCTGGGGTCATGGCCTACGGCCCTTGTCCTGGGACCTAATACCTATGGAAGCCTGCTTTGGTTTACTCTAACACTCAAGTTCTGAAAGAATAAGGATCATTCGTTTGTTTGATTTTTCATAATAAAGTGTGAGAATGTGTAGCCAGTGAATGTGATTTTAACGGTACGTTCTGCTGTGGCTACCCACAGAGGAAGATCCCTAGATGGTCTTGTGTATGTGTGTGTATGCGTGTGTACATATATGAGTCTTAAAATGTATAAAATATATATGTACCTATATATATTTTAATGGCCAAATTTATAGGTTGGTAGCTTCTCTTTTTTTAATGGAAAGGACAAACATGATTCTCAATGGGCCTTGAAGTATGGTATAAAGTATGGCATACATTTTATATTTTGAACTATCTAAAATAGTATCCCCAAAAATGACAAAATTAATAAGTTGACATTTAGCATCTGATATTTATGTGGCCTTTCAAACACAAGAGATTTTTCTGGACAACAGAGATAAAATTGTGAAAAGATCTTTTCATTTTTAGAACAATATCCTTAGTTGTTATCTTCATTTAAAAAAATACATTCCTTTTAAGAAATAACAAAAACGACCAGGAATAAATGACCCAGAACTGTTCCCTTTTGCTTAGCGCCAAATCTCCCATGAAAGATTGGCTCTCTATTGGCCAGCATGTGTTGCCTTGAGAAGAAGGCAAAGATAGTGTCCTGTGTTATTTGGAGAAGGGGGGTGAGGTCTCCAGAGACTCACACACGTTCACACAGTAAATCATGTCTGCCTTCTCCTCACATCTTTCTAATAATGTTACTAAAGACTTCACTTTAACATATACAGATGGTGTTTAAGAGAAGTAATGGTGGTAGAAAGCAAGAATGAACAAAGCTTAAGATCTTCTGGAAACAGATGAACCAAGGGAATAGTATTTATTAGTTTTATAGAAGATGATAATGATAAGGACACATAAACAGATATGGTAGATGGTAGATATATAGATGGATAGAGAGATGATAAATAGGAACAGTTTAGATAGATAGATGGATAGATAGACAGGTAGATAATAATTATTGTTGTTCAGTCACTAAGTTGTGTCTGACTCTTTGTGACCCCATGGTCTGCAGCAAGCCAGGCTTCCCTGTCCTTCACCATCTCCTGGAGCTGCTCAAACTCATGTCCATTGAGTCAGTGATGCTGTCCAACCATATCGTCTTCTGTCATCCCCTTCTGCCCTCAGTCTTTCCCAGCATCAGGGTCTTTTCCAATGAAGCCTTTCTTCGCATCAGGTGACCAAAGTACTGGAGCTTCAGCTTCAGCACCAGTCCTTCCAATGAATATCCGGGGTTGATTTTCTTTAAGATTGACTGGCTTCATCTCCTTGCAGCCCAAGGGACTCTCAAGAGTCTTCTCCAGCACCATAGTTGGGAAGCATCATCCTTCGGTGCTCAGCCTTTTTTATGGTCCAACTCTCACATCTGTAAGGCTTCCCTGATAGCTCAGTTGGTAAAGAATCTGCCTGCAAGGCAGGAGACCTGGGTTGGATCCCTGGGTTGGGAAGATCCCCTGGAGAAGGGAAAAGCTATCCACTCCAGTACTCTGGCCTAGAGAATTCCATGGACTGTATAGTCCATGGCATGGCAAAGAGTTGGACACGACTGAGCAGCTTTCACTTTCCCACATCTGTACATGACTACTGGAAAAATCATAGCTTTGATACAGACTTTTGTCGGCAAAGTGATATAGACAATCAGTCAGTCAGTTCAGTCGCTTAGTCATGTCCAACTCTTTGCAACCCCGTGAACCGCACCACGCCAGGTCTCCCTGTCCATCATAAGCTCCCGGAGTCCACCCAAACCCATGTCCATTGAGTCAGTGATGCCATCCAACCATCTCATCCTTTGTCATCCCCTTCTTCTGCCCTCAATCTTTCCCAGCATCAGGATCTTTTCAAATGAGTCAGCTCTTCTCATCAGGTGGCCCAAGTATTGGAGTTTCAGCTTCAACATCAGTCTTACCAATGAACACCCAGGACTGATCTCCTTTAGGATGGACTGGTTGAATCTCCTTGCAGTCCAAGGGACTCTCAAGAGTCTTCTCCAACACCACAGTTCAGAAGCATCAATTCTTCGGCACTCAGCTTTCTTTACAGTCCAATTCTCACATCCATACATGACCACTGGAAAAACCATAGCCTTGATTAGACAGCCCTTTGTTGGCAAAATAATGTCTCTGCTTTTTAATATGCTGTCTAGGTTGGTCATAACTTTCCTTCCAAAGTGCAAGTGTCTTTTAATTTCATGGCTGCAATCACCATCTGCAGTGATTTTGGAGCCCCTCAAAATAAAGTCAGCCACTGTTTCCACTGTTTTCCCAACTATTTGCCATAAAGTGATGGGACCAGATGCCATAATCTTAGTTTTCTGAATGTTGAGCTTTAAGCCAACTTTTCACTCTCCTCTTTCACTTTCATCTAGAGGCTCTTTAGTTCTTCTTCACTTTCTGCCACAAGGGTGGTGTCATCTGCATATCTGAGGTTATATAATGACAAATACCTTATAGTACATAAAATAGATGATAAATAGATAGACAGATGATAGATAACTTACTAGGCAATGTCCGTATGCTAGCAGCTAGACCAGCGTGAGGGCAACATGCTAGCTTGTCTCTAAGGGAACAGAGGAGAAGTCCTGCAATTATACAACAACATTGATTTTCATAGATCCATTAAGTTTAAGCCTTGGAAGGAATGTTACACAACTGGCCCAACCCCTTTATACCGGGAAAACGAAGATTAAAAAGTTCTAAGCCAAAGCCCAAAATAAATCCAACTCTCCTTTCTCTTTCCTTAGATCTTGCCCTTGTGCTCCTCTTCCCCCTGCCGCATACCACCCATTCACATACTAAGCCCAGTTGCCTAAATAAGGCAGGAAAAGAAACATCTCCGACAATTAGAGGGTGTGTCAGGGGGTGATAGATCACAATCACAGAAGCTGAAAGACAAAAGAGAGACAAAAAATCATCTTAAAAGTTTTTATAAGATTTTTTTTTTCATTTAAAAAAAAATCTTCTTGGTTCCATATTAATTGGTCACCAAAATTAAGAAAATAATAATAAAGTTTCTCTTATCCAAATCTAAGCTTTCCAAACTAAGTTCTGTGTGTTATTCTGATAAACTAAGTTCAATTTTCTTACATTAAACATGAACCACAAACATTTGGTGGGGAACAAGGTGCAGAGCACAAATCATTCCTGAATAAACTAGTGCTTTAAAAGCAACAGACCAACTAGATCATTTTCTAATAGGGCTTAAATGTTTATTTGAAATCTTTTACTGATGGGAAAAGTGTGTATATGTACATATATATACATATATATATACATACATATATATATATACTTCTTTCTAAAGCACATCAAAATGTTGAGATTGAGGAATACTATTCATTTATGTGCTTTCAAAAGTGCCCTTCTGTTTTAGCCATTCCCTATCATATCTCCCAGAAGCCACGGAGAATATTCATTTTTCTTTGTACCAATCAGTCTTTCATTATAAAGAAAAATTGTGGAAAATCACAGTGTTTTTATGATTCCAAATTTAGAATCAGCAGGCTTTAGAGTGACATTAAACTTGACTGTATTCTTTTTCATAATCATGAGCAAATTCTATCATTAAAAAGATTTTTAAAGACAGGATCATTATGTACTGTCCACTGGCATGTGTTAATTTGATGGACTTTTCTGGAAAAATAGCTAACAAGGAATGTTCAAGATTGAACACATTTTTTAAGTCAATGTTTTTTCTATTCTTTAGATCTCTTTAAGTTAATGAAGCTTGATGCAGGAATATCTGAAATGATATAATATATTTGACTCTATTACTATTTTTATAGCTATGAAACATTATGTATTCACAAGCAGCAATTTTTAAAGCAAAGAGTTATATTTGCTCTCTTTTAAAAATGTGATTTTCTGGACATAGCCATAATAATGGCATTTGGGGAAGATTGTGGGGCTCCTCATTGAGGCCAGTGTCTTGATTCGACTGTGAAGTCAAGGGGCTTAGCACGCCTCCACCCTGGACAGTCAGTGGGATGAGCGCCCCCTGGTGGATCTGCACAAACCGTCTTGAACGTTTTAGTTGTAAGGAAGGTGGTGAGAAAGCTCTTTCCCCTACGCCTGCATTTTTATTCTTGTCTTTATAGATGCAAATCGTATGGCAGGACCACACAGAAACGTTCCTATATCTGAAATCGCTGGTCTCCAAAATGAAAACTGCAGACTGTTAATTGGGATTCAATCCAATGTAATTTATTGGCTCATCAGTGTGAAAAGCTAACAAACTTTGTGGGCTTTGTGACAAGGAGTTAGGAGGGAAAGTGATGAGAGACCAACCTGAACTTCTTCAGGTTGTAAGGAAACCCCATCCCCGAGACCCGACCTTGAGAGACTCACCAGTGAGCTTCAAGAAGACCGCCCTTCACACCCATTCTCCGAAACAGGAGAAAGCTTAATGTTTTCAAAATGACCAAGTTCCATCTGCTGGTAAAGCCCAGCTTAGGGCTTCCCTTGTGGCTCAGCTGGTAGAGAATCAGCCCGCAATGCGGCAGACCTGAGTTGGATCCCTGGGTTGGGAAGATACCTTGGAGAAGAGAAAGGCAGTATTCTGGCCTGGAGAATTCCATGCAGTCCATGGGGTCACAAAAAGTCAGATATGACTGAGCGACTTTCACTCACTCTAATTTCATCTGCAGGAAATAAAGTGATTCAAGAACTTGGATTTTATCTTGCCTAGTCTCTTTCAGGGAGAAGGCAATGGCACTCCACTCCAGTACTCTTGCCTGGAAAATCCCATGGACGGAGGAGTCTGGTGGGCTGCAGTCCATGAGGTCGCTAAGCGTCAGGCACAACAGAGCGACTTCATTTTGACTTTTCACTTTCATGTATTGGAGAAGGAAATGGCAACCCACTCCAGTATTCTTGCCTGGAGAATCCCAGGGACGGAGGAGCCTGGTGGGCTGCCGTCTATGGGGTCGCACAGAGTCGGACACGACTGAAGTGACTTAGCAGTAGCAGCAGCAGCAGCAGTCTCTTTCAGAGGTGAGAAAAGCCAAGGCCCAGACAGAATACAAGGTATTTCTGGTTTTAACAACGAGACAGGGCATGAAGAAAGAAAATGCTCAGAGTCCAGGAATGACAACATGATTATGGGTTCCCTGTTAGATCTAGCTCGATTTTATTTTCTTTTGTAAAAAAAAAAAAAAAAAAGTCCACAGAAGTTTCTTTGAGAATCTATCACCCAGATTTTTCACTTCTCTCTGGAGGAGAATGCTGATGGCTTCATGTCTTCTGCAGCAAGGGAGGGGAGGGGGCCCTGCTTTGGCTGTACAGTTTGGAGAAGAGAAGATCAAGCATTGAAATAAGCTCATTGAAATGGCGTGTTTCCCCCCAGAAGACTACATCTGTAAACATCAGATCGGGACACACTGTTTGCCAGGGGGGCACTGCACCTGGAATCAGGGTGCTCTGTGTGATCAAGGACACTGGGCTCCCTGCCCTCTGAGCCCCCAGTCACTGTCCTGGGAGGCGTTGCTCTGGGACAAGCAGATGCGTGCCCTTCTGCAGATGGGGCAGGGAGGGTGCTAACTTGTGCCATCTGAGACAGGATTAGAGGGGAGAGCCCAGAAGCTTCAGGAGGAATGCAGCGGTCCCTGCTCCTCCCCAGGAAACAATCAGCAGGATTCTGTTCAGAAGAAACCCCTAGGCTAGGATTTGGGAGAGGGCAAGGGCCTGGGTCTGCCTGCATTTTCCCCTAAAATGAGTTTCCATGTTAGTTTGCTCTTCTGCTGAGCTTTGGGCAGGTTTTATTTACTCTAAGAGAAAAAGTAAAGACTGTTGAACTGAAAGAAATTTTCTGTGTTACGCGACAACATAAACTTTGTTATTCTATACTGCCCAACCAAAAAGGAAAATTGAGTTTCTGAAAATACAATGGTATATTCCTTTTGAAAAGGAGTTGAATGCATGATACAGTGGGCAGGGCTGAATTGACTAGGATACTGAAGAATTTTTTTTAATCTGTAGATTTTTAATACCCCTGGGGGAAAAATATAAGGAATATTCTGATTTGTTAATATAGAAATCTGAGAATGAGTAAGGTTTAAGGAACAGATGCCCCCTCAACAGTGTTTTTTTTTTTTTTTTTAAGAGTTCAAAGAATTGTAGGAGGGTGTAGCTGATTACATGTTTTTGAGGAAATTAAAACACATATTATTTAGGAAGATATTTTGAAAGAAGAGAATGTAAGTAGGAAGATAAAGAAACTAACAGTAGTTCTTAGAAAGGTGTTGTGATGTTTCAAGTGTTTTCTTCAGTGTACAAGGGTCTTAAAGACCAAACCTTGAGACAGACAGGAAAGGGCTGTGGGTCTCTGCTGACCCTGACCTGTGCTAAATCAGCAGAAACTGGGTTCACCTGGTGCCCTGAGCATCCCTGCACTTCTCCTGGATGGAGGGTGACTGCTTGTTGTTGTTCAGTTGCTCAGTCGTGTCCGACTCTTTGCAACCCCATGGACTGCAGCACGCCAGGCTTCCCTGCCCTTCACCATCTCGCAGAACTTGCTCAAACTCATGTCCATTGAGTCAGTGATGCCATCCAACCATCTCATCCTCTGTCATCCCCTTCTCCTCCTGCTTTCAATCTTTCCCAGCATCAGGGTCTTTTCCAAAGAGTCAGTTCTTCCCATCAGGTGGCCAAAGTATTGGAACTTCAGCATCAGTCCTTCCAATGAATATTCAGGACTGGTTTCCTTTAGGATGGACTGGTTTGATCTCCTTGCAGTCCAAGGGACTCTCAAGAGTCTTCTCCAACACCACAGTTCAAAAGCATCCCTGTTCCGTTTCTACCTCTTTTTCTCGCAGACTTTTGGAGACTTCTGAATAACCGGAGGTCTGTCTCCTCTTCTAGAATCTCGTACTTCTCCAAATAAGCTGCAAATCCGTCTACTAAAGGAGAATTCCAATTTGCATTCTTCTCTTGTCAGCTATGGCTGGGTTGCATGCCCTTACCTGCTCACTTATTGTTTGGGGAAGAGACATTCTCTGATACTTCAGAAAGCAGCCTAAAGAGAAATGTATTTATAAAGTGATGGGAAGTTACCCTCCAATCAAGAAGGACTAAAGCCTCTGTCAAGGTAAAAGACATCAGAGCAAGTAGATCCCAGGCTGTACAGTTTGGCCATCAAGTCTCCTGAGGAAATATACCATTTTTGTATCAGCCCCGGGAAGATTTCCAGGACAACGTTTTGCTGGCCCAAGTCCGACCCTGCAGTGCCAGGCTGTAAGAACATATTTCCTGTCACTCTTCAGGCTCAAGGTGAACTAAAAATTCATTAGAAAGTTCACCTCTCTCTCCATCTCTCTGACACATAGCCACCATGCAGTATGGCAGATAAAGATGGTCTGATGAAGGTGCTGTGCGATTAAGCCCTGGGTTACCTTCGATGGGGGAGGCACACACAGTATGAAGACTTACACTGTGAGAATCATAGGAGCCAAAGAGACTATTCTGGAAAGTGTGTGCCTTTTCAGAATGAGACACCAGTTGTGCACAAAAACAATTATCTCAGGCTCCCAAAGCACACAGGCTGAGGCAGGTCCTCAGAAGGAGATGACAAGGAACAGAGAAAATAAGGGGAGACAGAAGGCAGGTGTTGAGCAGGGGAGACGAAAAGGACAGGTTACTAAGCCCTGGACCCTGCAGCATGCAGGCTGAGCGCTAGAGCAGGCTGTGGATGGGGACCACGTGTCTGAGTAGGTTCATCCTTTGGAGCCGAAGCTCTGCTCTGGTGTTGAGGGTGGCAGGATGTCCATGTTAGGGGACGGGGGAGGAGTTGTACTGGAAATCTCTGTACTTTCCTCTCAACTCTGCTCCAAAACATGCAATCTCTTAAAAAATAAAAAAGAAAAAAAAGGAAAGGGAAGATAGAGAGCAAAGGAAAGGGCAAAGAAGAAGTAGGAAGAAGAAGTCAAAAGAAGGTAAATTAAATTTGTCAGGGTGCAGGCTTTCTCGTTTTAAAACAAAGCACACATCTGAGCCCTCCCTCCCCACCCTGGCCCCCGCAGCCTTCCATCAGCCACTGATGAATATGTCAGTAGCCACCAGCTTGAAGGTGGGTCGGCAACCTGGTCCCCAAACTCCACTGTCTCTGGCTCGTCAGAGACTACGCGTGCACACACACACATATGTATACATACATATTATTTTCCACATTCTTGTCACTTATTGGTTATTACAAAATATTGAGTAGAGTTCCTGGTGCTGTAGAGTAGGTCCCTGTTGGTTATCTGTTTTCTATATAGTAGCATGTATATGCCAGCATGTATATGGATTTCCCTTGTGGCTCAGCTGGTAAAGAATCCACCTGCCATGCGGGAGACCTGGGCTTGATCTCTGGGTTGGGAAGATCCTCTGGAGAATGAAAAGGCTACCCCCTCCAGCATTCTGACCTGGAGAATTCCATGGATTGTATAGTCCATGGAGTCATTAAGAGTTAGACATGACTGAGTGACTTTTGCTTTCATATGCCAGCTAACTTTTTATCATGGCACTTCCCCATTCTTTGGGTAGTTCCAATCACATCATAAAATAACTTAATATTATAATGAGAATGCATAATATAGAAACATTATAATAATATATGACCACAGATAACAATAATATAATATAGATAAGATGTACAATGGGCTTCCCTGGTGACTCAGATGGCCAAAAATCCGCCTGCAATGCAAGAGACCTGGGTTCAATCCCTGGGTCAGGAAGATCCCTTGGTGGAGGGCATGGCAGCCCACTCCAGTATTCTTGCCTGGAGAATCCCCATGGACAGAGAAGCCTGGAGAGCTACAAACCATGGGGTCTTAAAGATTTGGACACAACTGAGTGACTAAGTACATGACGTACAATGTCATAATAAAACAGGAGAGAAGCAGAGAGCAGAAGGTGCTCTCAAAGAGATTTGAGCACTTGTGGATCTTGACAGATCTCGAACCAAGTGGGTCCCTTACCAAGGCTCACCTGCACCTGCCGCAGTCTCCGATGGTCCGTAGCTCAGCAACACATTGGAGCTGTATCTCTATCTACGAGGGCAGCCATTCTGGCAGGGACGTTGTGTGCTGGGATGACTGCTGTGGGTGTTATGACCACTTTTCCACAGTGCCCAACTCAGTAGGAAGAATCTTGATACATGGCAGAGAAGGTCAGCTCCTGTGGCTTCTTGAAGAATACCGTTCCAGAGTGATAAAATCTAGAATCACCCCAGTTCTCATTCTGTCCATGGCCCTGCTGGAAATCATTTGCACGTCGGACACACCCCTTCTGACCTTCTGCCACGGCTTGTCACCCTGAGCGGGGAGGAATGTTCATGAGTTGGACGTCTCTTCTTGCTGGTTAGCAGAGCTCCTTGAGAACACCCAGAGGGCTGGGGTCTTCCTGCCTGCCCCCAGTCCCTCAGGGGGGTGACCTGTGCACAGTGGCCTGAGGCTGGCTTTGCTGCATCCAGGCAGCAGACAGCTTTACCCCTGGACCTATGGCAGCTTCATAGGAGTTGTCAGATGACAGCTGCCCCCTAGTACAGAAAGCTCTTATACAATGTCCCCAAATCCAAGCTTTTCTTGCATTCAGAAGCTTTGAGGGTGCCACATTCACGGTTCCACAAGAAAGCTCATTTGTTTTTATAAAATTTTAAATACTAGAAAAGTATTCTCTTCCTACCTGTGCAAGGTAAGTTTACAAAACTTAACTCCTTCAAATATATAGAGATGATCAAACCGTGGTATTTGCTGTAGTTCAAGTTCACTCCTCGTACTGTGACCCCTGGTGGTTTATATATATACAGTACCCCTCTGTAGCCTGTCCTGCAAATGGGATCACCCATCCTTCTGCTGGACACCACTCTGGTGGTGGTGGTGGTTTAGTCGCTAGGTCATGTCCAACTCTTGCAACCCCAAGGACTGTAACCCGCCAGGCTCCTCTGTCCGTGATGTTTTCCAGGAAAGAATACTGGAGTGGGCTGCCATTCCCTTCTCCAGGGCATCTTCCCATCACAGGAATCGAACCCAGGTCTCCTGCACTGCAGGCAGATGATTTACTAACTGAGCTATGAGGGAAGCCACTCTAGTTCTAGCTAAATATCTAAACATGATTTGATGATTACTATGAGGCAGTAATTACCTCAACTTTTCATCAGAGAAGGCAGCCATGGTGATATGTTTACTCACACACACAGCCTTCCATTACAACATTAGACTTACCACCATTAGCATAAGGATGAAGGCTATGGTCTTTTCAGTAGTCATGTACGATGTGAGAGTTGGACTATAAAGAAGGCAGAGCACCAAAGAATTGTTGCTTTTGAATTGTGGTGTTAGAGAAGACTCTTGACAATCCCTTAAACTGCAAGATCAAACCAGTCCATTCTGAAGGAGATCAGCCCTGGGATTTCTTTGGAAGGAATGATGCTAAAGCTGAAACTCCAGTACTTTGGCCACCTGATGGCATCACCGACTTGAGGGACATGAGTTTGACCAAGCTGTGGGTGTTGATGATGGACAGAAAAGCCTGGTGTGCTGCAGTCCGTGGGATTGCAAAGAGTCAAACACGACTGAGTCACTGAACCGACTGATTGATGCGAACAGCTGACTCTTTGGAAAAGACCCTGATGCTGGGAAAGATTGAAGCAGAAGGAGAAGAGGGTGACAGAGGATGAAATGGTTGGATGCTACCACCAATTCAATGGACATGAACTTGGGCAGACTCCGAGAGATGGTGAGGGACAGGGAAGCCTGGCGTGCTGCTTGGGGTTGCAAAGAGTTGGACACGACCTGTGGACTGAAGAACAAGAACAAAGGATGAAACCACAAAACTGGAAACTCTTATGTAATTGAAACATACGTATTATTAAGATGACAAAGCCTCCCTTTCCTATCTAGCTGTCTACCATCGTATTATTTTATTTTCTAGAATTTAATGGAAATGTTTGTTTACTCAAAATCTTTCTAGAGATAGAAAACCTGGTGGGGGGTGGAGGGGAAGGGGGCATACAATAGAGATAGTATTGATTAGGACATGTTAGTGACTAATGAAAAGATGTATAATGAGAAAGCACTAGCTTTGCCAATTATGAATCTCCAAAATTATTTCCCAGGGCTTCAGTTTCCTCTTAATACAATCAGAATATCGAACCCCTGAACACGGCATTGCCTTCAAGTTTTTAAATACTCGGATTATTATGATAGTCCACATTTCAGTAGGAAAGGCAGAGAACCCCAGAAGAAAAAATAACATGTGTAAGTGATTAAAAAATACTTGCTGGCTGGGTAAATGACGACTGTGGTAGACTTCAAAGTTGCATTGAAAGCTAACCTTCTTTTAATTATATGTAAGGTATGAGGTAATCCTGGCCCTTTCATGATAATTCTTTGCATCCCTAAAATGTCATTCCTTTAATACGACTTTCCAGTTGTTTAATCAGTTTTGAAATTTTCTTTTATGTTTTGGTTATAGTTTTATAAATACCGTCTATGATAGCAAATGGCATTTCCTGTGGATTTGGCTGGACCAGAAGGAAAACCCTTTTGGAGCAAGAGTGTGGCAGTCAATGATTGTTTTGTTAATTGCCTACAACTCTTGTAGAGTCTAAATAAGAAATTAAAAAAAAAAAAGTTGTAAGCAATGACAGCAGAATTGAAGCCTGTCTTTTACTGTTTCATGTCAATCCATACTTCTGGGCGTGATGTCAAGTGTCACTTCAGAAAATGAAGGGACCAAAGACGAGTTTGTAAAGTTGTCCTGAATGTTAGGCTTTTAAATTAATACCTGAATTGATCACACTCAGAAAATCTCAATTGATAGACAGATAGTGATGGCATTTCCTTAACTAAAAGTCTGAACACTTTGGCAATCACAAAGGAAAGCACTTGTAAAAACCATATTTGGAATTTGGATTCTAGAATTCAGATTCTCTCTGGAATTTATGATCCCTACAATGATAAGATTATTTTAACATCTATTAGTACATTTAGTCAAGGCTATGGTTTTTCCAGTGGTCATGTATGGATGTGAAAGTTGGACTGTGAAGAAAGCTGAGCACCGAAGAATTGATGCTCTTGAACTGTGGTGTTGGAGAAGACTCTTGAGAGTCCCTTGGACTGCAAGGAGATCCAACCAGTCCGTTCTAAAGGAGATCGATCCTGGGTGTTCTTTGGAAGGACTGATGCTAAAGCTGAAACTCTAATACTTTGACCACCTCATGTGAAGAGTTGACTCATTGGAAAAGACTCTGATGTTGGGAGGGATTGGGAGCAGGAGGAGAAGGGGACGACAGAGGATGAGATGGCTGGATGACATCACCAACTTGATGGACATGAGTTTGGGTGAACTCCGGGAGATGGTGATGGACAGGGAGGCCTGGCGTGCTGCGGTTCATGGGGTCGCAAAGAGTCGGACATGACTGAGCGACTGAACTGAACTGAACTGAGTACATTACATCCAGAGTGGTATGACTGCATCTGCAGTTTCTCGAAATGATCTTAGAAAGCTACATGAGCAGCAGGAAGTGTCAGGGAGAGGGCTTGAGGCAGAGTTTGCAGACTTGGTGTCTTAGCGGCATTTATGTATCTTATTAATATGTATTTATGAACAACAAGCTCTCACAAGAGATCGAGGTTAACAGTATACGAAACTATTTTTATCAACAGCAACCTGTATAGTTAATAATATTTAAAAGAATGTTTTCTACATAATATTATTATTGGGTAAAGTTATAATAAAAAATTAAAGCAAACTTTCCCCCTAAAAAGAAAGAATACCCCACAGGTTTAATCTCTTGCATTCATGCAGCAAAGTCAACAGGGAAATAGAAAACACTGCCAAGCAAAGAGGTTAAAATTCCAACAACAAAGACAAAAAATAATGTCTGTGCTGGAGAGACCTTTGAGTTGTGAGCCCTGTGCTTGTGTCCATATGAGGAGAAAGGGGACCTGGAAACACCACCCATCTCCATCTCCCCCCACAGCCTGCAGAGCCAGGAGTTCCTGCATGTGGCTCTTGCTACAAGCCCCTAATGATTTTTCTTTTTTTTTCCCTCACTGTAAAGAGCCTCCCAGAGCTCTCAAGCTGGGTTGAAAATGTACCTTTCCCTGCCATTCTGCAGCTGGGCTGGAAGGCCCCTGGTGGACCCCACAGGACACCATCAGAGCCTTCAAGTCCCTATCAAGCTCCCCTGGGAGACCAGGCACCAGCTTTTGTGCCCTTAAAAACCTCCTGCAGGGACCCGGTTCCCTCCAAATCCTGGCCTGGATCTAGATGCGAAGGGCCTGGAGTTCACTTAGAAACTAGGTTTCAGGAGCCCTACCTAGTATTTCCAAACATGAACCCCAAAGGCTACCCTGCCTTCAGTCTGTAGTCCAAGTTATAGACAGACATGCTAACCCAGGTGAGAAACCTAGTTCACCTGACCTTCCTGACTTCGAGGTGGACAGGACAACAGGAGACAAAACTCAGGACAAAGAGCAGGTGATGAGCTGTCAGTGGATGAAAAATAAGTTCGTAAATAAACAACGAATGCATAGAGATTCTTTTCCCTTAAACTTGTTTTTAAGGAGAAGATCATACACAATTTCTTGGAAACCACATTTGGAATTTCAAAGCTAAAGAAAGTTATATATTGCTTCCCAAATGTTGGAAAAGATGGGTAGGATTAAATTGTGCTTATCTTGCTACATGAAGATGATTTATCATATCCAATTAGAAGACAAGCATGAATATAAGGAAAGTTAAAAAAAATTCTCTTTAGGAAATTTGTTTTATTTACTTTAGGATTATTACAATGTTCCTGACTTTTTAAGACAAGATTCTTCCCTTAGTTATCTGTTTTGCAAAAATATTTTAGAATAATAGGCTTAATGTTTTACAAATATAGGGTATTATTTTGTCTGGAGCTCTGCTGAAATCAAATGCAACCACCACCTATTCAGAACCAGTAAAAGTTGAAAGTAAGGGGCCTCAGAAATGCCAGGTTTCAGAACATAATGGGGTTGAAACTGTAGCACTCACTCCTTCCCAAAAATTCTTTTTGGAAAGAGCTGGACTTCTAAAGTGTTTCTCAGGAGAAAGCAGTCAATGGCAAGCCTGTTCGCTGAGGAATTTGAGGACCATCCCTGAGGTGAACATGTGACCTTCTAGCTGATGTTCCAGGGTGGTGCTCATTTGTGACTTAGCAGGTACTCACCTGTTTGTTTCTTGTGCAAGGCACCAGCGCAGACACCCCAGGGACCCAGAAAGAATGGCGGCCCCCCACCCCAGGCCTTACAGACCTTCAAATGCAAGGGGTACACACAGAGAAATACAAGAAGAGGCTTAATTCACATTTTAAAAACTGTTTTTAAAACACTTTCAAATGTTTTCCTCCTCTTAGTTCCTCTAGGTAGCCCTGCGGAACAGACTAGGAAATTACTTTTAAGTCATTCAACAGATGAAGATGTCTAAAGTCAGAGAAGAGATCCTGACAAACGGGATCCAGACCGTGTGGCCACAGTTGCACGCTCTTTCCCTGTTGCAGGCTGCCTTCAAGAAGCTGCGGGAAGACTCCTGACTTCTGGAGGCAGGACAGCCCGTCCTCTGCAGGGTGACCCTCCTGGGGTCTCGAGACGCCGACATCCTTCTGAAGCATCTGGTCCTCTCTCCTGTGGGGCCATCAGTGCTCAGGGCTCTGTGACAGCTCAGCTCTCCAGCAAAGGACCTAGTGCAGAAAGCGAAGCTTGTCAGCAGCTTCCAACCCAGAGAGAAAGAGAAAATAACTCATCCTTGCCAATCCCTGGTCCTCGTCCCAGGGGCTCCCGCTGACCGCCTGGCTGGGGCCCACTCGGCTCCTCCCGCCCTGCTGTTTCCACTCAGGGCCCATGCACGTGTGTGTGCGTGTGTGACCTCACACTTGTGCACACAGATCTGTGACCTCCACATCCCAGTCACCATGCACTTCCTTCCCCCCATTGAGGGACCTGTGCAAATTCTGATTAAAGCAGGAAGCCCACCGGCCCGGCGGCCCAGACAAGAGTTTCTATTTTTACTCAACTTTGTTTTCAGATAGGATCCTAGAATTCACTTCAACTTCAAACCTGCATCCCTCAGGTCCCATAAGGAAGGCTCGGAGCAGTCGTTAAGCATGGGTTAAATTAGAACAGCAAGTTAAAATGCAAAATATCTCAGTTTAAATTTCAGGTGTGTGTGTTTGTTCATATGTGTGTATGTGGGTGTATACATAAGGTGTGTGCGTATATATAATACATAAAGTATATGTACTTATATATAAAATATTATATGTAATGTATAATATATTGTTATCAAAATATAATGATATATAAATACATTAATCACCATATGTTATGCATAATTATAAAGACAGAATCTAAATTCATTATATAATTATACTATCTATTAGATATTGGATAATTATATTATATATTAGTTATATGATATATATGCATATGTGTATAAATGTTATATATTTTATATATAAATTGACATGAGTTTGAGCAAACTCCTGGAGGTAGTCAAGGACAGGGGAGCCTGGCGCACTACAGCCCATGGGATTGCAAAGAGTCAGATATAATTGAACAGCAAGAAATATTATACATTTTATATGTGAATAAATATATAGTTTATAAGTTATAGTTCTACTTCTGTTTCTAAAAATATTTAACACAAACCACATCCCTCTATGCACTGGCCATGTAGCATTTGTGTATGTTTGAAGCTAAGTCGCTTCAGTTCTGTCCAGCTTTTTGCAGCCCTCTGGGCTGTAGCTCACCAGGCTCCTCTGTCCACGGGATTCTCCAGGCAAGAATCCTGGAGTGGGTTGCCATGCCCTCCTCCAGGGGATCTTCCCGACCCAGGGATCGAACCTGTGTCTCCTGTAGCTCCTATCCTGGCAGGCGGGTTCTTTACCAGTAGTGCCATCTGGGAAAGTGGCACCTCTGTGTCCCTCTGTCTAGTGCCGTCCCCTTCCTGTGACCCTCACACATGGCTGTGCTCTCTGCTCTGTCTGTCTGCCCGTGGGCTGTCAGTCCCTTTTATCATCACAGAGAGAAGCACGGTTCCTCCCTTTGGGACCTGCCTGACTTCAGTGTCCTGGCCTCTCCTGCCTGGGCTGACC
Organism: Budorcas taxicolor; assembly: GCF_023091745.1. Lineage (NCBI taxonomy): Eukaryota > Metazoa > Chordata > Mammalia > Artiodactyla > Bovidae > Budorcas > Budorcas taxicolor. Next base: position 150,558,068 of record NC_068920.1, on the reverse strand, counting down.
CTGTTGCTACAGAGTGCGTTTCTGAGCCCCAGACTCTAGTTCATTTTAAGCTTTTTGAACATAAAGAATATTGGTCTCAGTCCATCTGGGAACGCTGCATATTCAAAGTTCTGGATTATTTGGATAAAAAATGAACAGAATAAATTCACCCAATGCCTAAAAACATCTGGTCCCTTTTAATGAAAACCTACCACTTGGCTGTCTGGCAACAAGTCTATTTGTATCCAACGTGTATCCTGAGAGTTCTTTTAATTTTTCTTTATTTTTTCATTTCCAGCTGCAAACCCACATGAGAAGTAGACACGCTCTTTCATGTAATTCTTCACTGAAAATGATCTGAAACTATTTCCCAACTTGTCTGAATACATTCTGGATATTCAAGGGACATTTCACAGACTTGAACCAAAAAACTCCTCCAGTACCTGAAATTGGTGCCTACATTTTGACAAATGTCATGAAGAGCACAAATCCTATAGATTGAGACCTTCAACCATCAGGAAGTCTGTGTTAGCTGCCTGATTCCCTCAGAGTCCTAGACGAATCTTCTAAAGTAAAAGGCATTAAGATCGCTACGTCTCCTTCCATGTGCCAACATTCCCAGCCTTTGGTGATAGATACAAGTAATGCACAGGGCTTCTAACGCTACAGTTTAACATTTGTATTAAACGTTACTGCTTTCAAAGCATTTCAGATACCTCATCCCTCTTGACTCTTTTGACAAACTTCTGAAGTAAGCAGAGCAGCTAGTATCCTCTCTGCACTGAAGAAGAGAAAAATGAAACAAGCAAGGTGAAATAACTACAACTTCCCTCTAAGATGGAGGCAGAGTTCTCCTTCGACCTACCCCTCTGCTCAAGGCACTGTGATGGGTAAAATATTAGCAGAGAAGAGCAGGAAGATGCCACTTTCTTCGGGGCTCTTGCATTCTTGTGAGCCAGATGTGGAATTCAACCGGCAAGAGCAGCGGGAGCAGGACACCAGCTGGGTTTGGAAACAGGTCCACCTCCAGAGGTGAAAGGAGTCAGGTGCCCCCTCCAGTCTTGTGTGTCGATGCCAGAGGCCAGGTGAAGTCTTTTCTTGTCTAAAAAGGAGCCTGAAAACCAAAAACGGTTGCCAATTCCATCTTCCACCATGACTTTTAAAAAGAGGGAGAGGACACAGAACAGTCTGTGACAAGAAACTACACCAAGAGGCCCACGAGCTCATTGTGATCGGAGTAGCAATGTCACCAAGAGCATACAGACAGAGTCCCTGAATGACAGTTGTAAGGTCTGGTTCTGGACAGGGCAGCACAGTAGGCCAGGTGAAGGCAGTGGAAGCTCCACAGGCTGGGGAGAATAATCAGAAAGGGATGGAAAGAGAGAACAATGAAAAAGCATTCAAAATGACTGCAGAGCAAATTATCAGAAGAAGTTAAGCATCATTTGATGGTGAGGCACGTGAAGTACATGATCGGAAGGGATGCTCACTCAAGACAGAGTTCATTCTGCAGACTGTGACTTTCAGGTGAATATGGACAGGATGTTCTACAGGATAAAAACTCAACTTTTTTTGCAAAGGTATTCTTAAACAAAACAAGCCTAAATGGCAGATTTTCTAAACCACTAGATACTAAATTGCTATATAAAAGAGCCAATTACAAATTTGAGGAAGAAAAATATAGATGTTGCTTTTTTTTTTTTTGGATGTAGTAGATGCAGTATTGGTTTCTTTTTGCTGCATAAAAATTATCACCAATTTATCTGCTTAAAACCACACCTTGTTACTTACATGTCTGAAGACTGGGGAGGGGGTATCTCTGCTGATTCTCTGCTTGGGGTATCTCACAGCAAAAACAAGGCGTTTGGAAAAGAATCCCCATCCAAGCTCACTGGGGTTGTTGGCAGAGTCCGATTCCTGGTCCCCATTGGTAAAGGTCCTGTCTACCTGCCGGCCATCAGCTGAGGCTGCTCTGTCCTTGTGGAGGTCACTAGCCTTCCTCCTTCCTCCACACCAGCGATTGTAGAGCAAGCCCCTCTCATGCCTCGAATATCTCTGACTTCCTATCCTGCTAACACCAGAGAGAAGCTCTGTGCTTTGAAAGGACTCAAACAATGCCATTCGGTCCATTCAGATAATCGCTATTTCACTCAGTCATTCACAACTTACATCCTTTTCAGAGGCTCCACCCACAGTCAAAGAGGAGAGGATTTCACAAGGGTGCAGGGTCATCGTGGGCCTTTGTTAGAACTCTGCATCCCAAATACGGGTCAGACTTGAGGTTGGAAAGAGAATTTGTGAAGTGGAAGACAGGACGAACAATTCATTTGAGAACATAGCACACACACACCCATAGTTTATTATTTTCTAATGAATACTTGAGAAATCAAAAACATTTCCCACTTATTCTCCCAACAATGGAAGAATGTCTCCAACATTCTTTTAATAATAATCCCAGAAGAGAATGAAGGGAATGTCAGAGAGAGAATAGAAATAATTCTTGATTTTTATAGGGATATCAAGAAATGTACAATTTTTATTTAGAAAGTATACTTAGTATAATAAATAAAAATAAATTACCTCCAAAGAACTACAATTAGACTGATAGCATACTCCCTATTAGGAATAATAGATGTCAGAGAGTACACCTGGGCAGAGGCCTCATACATTGGTCTAGACCAGTGTGTTCAATTAAACGCTCAAGCAAAAGTAACAGCATCTAGAAATGTCTAATTAAGGTGAGCAACCAAGAAGGGGACAGAATAACACAGGGAAGGGAACTGTGATCAAAGAATCACTGCTGAGGAGCCAGGAACCTACTGAAATGTGGAACCCAAGGCGGGTGTGTTCACATCAGAGGACGCATTTGACATTATCAACTTTGAACACTTGAAAGTAATATGACGAATAAACACCAGGAGGAAAGGAGTTCAAGAACAATAGTATGTTTACCTTACTTGTGCATCAGCAGTGTCAAAATTTACATATGAAATTTTTAAAAAGTACAAAATAAAGGTATTTTCTTACATACACTCACTACGGGAGCTTCCCACCCCCAGGACTCACAGCCTCATCCGAGGGGCTGGGAAAGTGTACAGGTCAGCACGTGGGAAAGACAACCAAGCAGAGTGTGTGGCCAAACGGAGCAAGGACATACGCTGAGTATGCTGCTAAGTCACTTCAGTCGTGTCCGACTCTGTGCTACCGCATAGATGGCAGCCCACCAGGCTCCCCCGTCCCTGGGATTCTCCAGGCAAGAACACTGGAGTGGGTTGCCATTTCCTTCTCCAATGCATGAAAGTGAAAAGTGAAAATGAAGTTGTTCAGTGTGTCCAACTCCTAGCGACCCCATGGACTGCAGCCCACCAGGCTCCTCCATCCATGGGATTTTCCAGGCAAGAGTACTGGAGTGGGGTGCCATTGCCTTCTCTGATATGCTGAGTATACTTGTGCTCAATTCATCCTTCAAAGAAAACCACCTCTCATTGTAAAGGGCCAAAAATAAACCTCTAAACAACAATGATATGGTCAGAAGAAATATTCAGTGAGTAAAGCAAGCAAGGTCAGGAGGAAATACCAAATAACTTTATTCATAAGCAAAAATTAGAGTTACGTATGTCAGTGATACACAGGTCTCTTTGAAAGAGGAGAAGTCTGTCTTAAGTGGGGAAAAGATGCTGTAGCAAGCCATCAATCCAGGAAACAGCAGTGCAAAAAAGAAAAAGATAAAAATAGAAAGCAAACAGAAAGACAGTAGAAATAATTCCAAGTGCATGAATCCACAGCAACAATAAATGTAATGGTCCTAAACTAAGCTACTGGAAGAGAGATGATCAAATTGCATGACTGATAAAATTAAAACACAAAATACCAAATGATAAGTTTTGCTACATAAATATTAGGCACATGTACAGTGATATAAAAATATCAATATTAGGAAAATTAGATTAAAAATGAATCCTGTGTAATAATGAAATTAACATTCCACTACCAAGAATTTGTACAGTCATATGTTTTATGTCCCTGATACCACAATGTCAAAATATATAAAGCATAAAAAAGTGAATTATAATTATAGGAGGAGATTTTAGCATAGCTTCATCTGAAATGAAAAGCCAAGAGAGTCCACAAAAGTTTGTCAAGTCTAAAAATTTAGCTCCTTACTTTCTTCCTGATTGACACAGAACTGTATGATTCTAAAAGTTCTACCAGTCAATCCTAAACAAAAGCAACCCTGAATATTCATTGGAAGGACTGGTGCTAAAGTTTAAGCTCCAGTACTTTGACCAACTGATGCAAAGAGCCGACTCATTGGGAAAGATCCTGATGCTGGGAAAGATTGAAGACAGCAGAAAGGGGACGACAGAGGATGAGCTGGCTGGATAGTATCACCAACTCAATGGACATGACTTTGAGCAAAGTTTGGGCGGTATCAGAGAACAGAGGAGCCTGGCATGCTGCAGTCCATGGGGTCACAAAGAGTCAGACACGACTTAGCGACTGAACAACAGCAACAACAGTTCTAGCAATTTTAACCATTAATCTGTTAATGAAAGGTGCCAACATAAACGCATAGAGGCTGGCACTAGTCTAAAGCTGGTGTAGAAGTGAGAAGATGCAGCCAGCACAGTGCTCCACTTGTGAGGATAAAGCCGCCCAGGTCTTCTGAGGGCACAGATGTGCCCAGTTTTCGGTGAAGCAGCCACCTTGGGTGAGGGTCCTGCCAGGTGCAGGAAGCCATGCTTTTTTTTCAATCTTAATTTTACTCTATGTAACTTTTCATCGGGCTTCCCTGGTGGCTCAACAGTAAAGAATCTGCCTTGCAAGGCAGGAGACTCGGGTTTTATCCCTGGGTCAGGAAGATCCCCTGGAGCAGGGAATGGCAACCCACTCCAGTATTCTTACCTGGAGAATTCCATGGACAGAGGAGCCAAGTGGGCTACAGTCCATGGGATCACAAAGAATTGGACACAACTGAGTGTCTAAGCACACAACTTTTTGTAAGTTTCCATGTATTTTCTCCATTGCAGATATTTTATATCCATGAACTGTCTGTGTCCCTCTTTTAATGAATTATCATCTGGTAATGACAAAATCTGCAAAGATTGACTGTAGACCAGGTGTTCTCAGTGAGTCTCAGAGGATCCATATCCCACAAAACCTAGCCCTTGGACAACAATTATGAAAGGGTTCGTGACAACAGCACCGCTGACCACCAGAACAAATGCCGGTGTAGCACTTACGGGTGTTCCAGGCAGTCCGTCCACACGGCAGCACTGTAGCAGGTGCTGGCGTCCCCATCTGGCCGAGGGCTCACCCCGCACCTCAGAGGGCTCACCCCACACCTGCTGGAACTGGGATGCCCACAGCCATGCTTGTGGCCCCGACCTCACAAGGACCCGATGCTCGGGGCTTAATGCTCTGCTCTTCTTGCCCTGAAATTCTTAACTATTTTTCTGGGAATGTGAGCTTTGAGAGACAAGTTGGTTCAACAGAGCATCTGCCAGGGCCTTGGAGCCTTGGCTCAGGGGTGTTCTACTTCAGCCACTTTTGAAGCCCTTGAGAAAGGCTCCTGGCTGTCTGAACACTGACCCCTGGCTCACTGGACCCAGCCTGGCTCCCCTATAGCCCCAATCTGGACTTCACTGCTCCAGGGGCCCAGGCAGGGTCACAGGTGGGAGCCGTCCCACCTGGGGGCTGCCCCGCTCACTGCTTTTGGAGGCAACTTGTCAGTCATGCACCCTGACCCATCACAGAAAGCGGGGGGCAGGTACAATCCCTTGAGGGGCACAGAGCGTAAGACCACACTGCCAGGGATTGGAGGTGGTGGGAGACAGCCTGCTGTCTGTGAACCCCAGGTGGCAGAGTGGAGGTCTCAGGCACCCCCAGAGTCTGCCCTCACCTCACAAAATGCCCACTCCTGAAGGAAGAATAACATTAAATTACAAATGAAGAATTCCACATCAGGTCAAGAGAGAGCTACCAAAAAAAAAAGAAAGAAAATATATTTTAGTACCTCTAATTTCTCTGTTTTTTCCTGTTTTCAAACAGCCGTCCCACTTTTATTTTACACTGGGATATTTAAACTAGCTACCTCCTTCCCTTTGCTACACTACAAAAGACCTTTAAAGTCACTGGGTTTATCTCTTCTTCCACATTTTGGACAGTTCTGTCATTCAGAGCCACATTGGATGAGTCAAATCACTTAGTAAGCACATATCCCCTGGGTTTCCTCTTCTCCAGGTAAAGATTTCACTTCTTAAAATGTCATCATCTTAAGGTGACCGTAGACCACCATGACAAGCTCTTTGGATAGGACATCTCAACCAGTTTAGGTCATGCCAGGTTATTTTCACACTGGTATGAAAATGTCGGGAAAAAATAAAACTTAAATACAGATGGAGTTCAAGGTAACTCTTCCTGGGAGTGAAAAGTCACAGACACCAAGATTTGAACACGAATGAGAGGAAAATGTCTCCAGGACACATCCTGTCCCCAGAGCAGCTTGTACATGCATGGCCCGGGGTGGGGGTGGGGGGTGAGCTGTCTCCTGGGACAGCTGCTGATGAGGGGCATCCTGGAGAGGAAGGCCCCTTTGGTGCTGGACTCAGTGGCCTTATAACTCTGAGGTCTAGAAATAAGTGCAATTACTGTGAAATTACATTTAGATGAGTAGACATATTCAACTAGAGTGAAATATATCCTCCTGCCTTTTAATCACTAACATATCTAATACTTGGAAACTCCGCTGTGTCTATATCCCCAAATGATTATGTAAAGCTAGTTCAAAGACATAGATGAACAATAGGGAAAAGGCACTATTAAAACCTCTGCACATCTGAGCTGGGGTTGCAGGGAAGATTCAGTTAGCTATGAGCAGAAGCTAAAGAAGGAGCAACAGGAAAAGTTAAAGACACCTTATAACCATTAAGTGGGCTCCCAGGTGGCTCTAGTGGTAAAGAACCTGCCCACCGATGCAGGAGACGTAAGAGACTCAGATTTGATCCCTGGGTCAGGAAGATCCCCTGTAGGAGGGAATGGCAACCCACTCCAGTATTTTGCCTGAAGAATCCCATGGACAGAGGGCCCTGATGGGCTACAGTCTATAGGGTCGCAAAGAGTTGGACACGACTGAAGCAACTTAGCACGCATGCACACAACCATTAAGTACTTCATTAATTCTGTTAAGTATCAACACTCGTATATTACTCCATGGCTGGTGAATTCTGGAAATAAGTACTTCTCTTCTGCCCTCTCCTTCACCAACAGAAATATCCATTTCATCCTCAGACTTACATTCTCTTAGCAAAAAGCCAAGACTATACAGAAGTGATCACTTTTCTGGCAATGCATGCTTACAATAAGAGAAAGTTAGAAAGGAAGTCAGATCTGCCTGCTTGAGGTTGCTAAAATCCACTTCACGTTGATTAATGCACCGAAATTACCCAAGACCAGCTCACTAGGGAACATCTGTCATAGAGCCAAGGTAAGTGAGACCTTCAGGACCTGCTAGATGCCGAATAACGCAAACTAAAATTGCTGTAGGGTTCAACAGTGCCGGAGATCTTTGCTTTTAATTTCTTCAAGAAGTTTCTTTGGGAGCAAAGTACATGAAATTTTGCTAATAGAGACCCTTCCTTTGAGGGTAGCCCATGATATGGCATTCCGTTACTTTGATGTCTCCCCATGTGTGCTCCAAGGTTTGATCTGATAACGACTTCGCACCCATTATCATGCAAATTCCACACACGGAACAGCTCGCTAAGAGAGACACAAAGCTGTCTGTGTCAAAAGGTTTGAATAAACGCTAAGTGTCATTAGCAGGGTCTCTCCTTCTTCCCAGTCAATTCCCAGAACCCTGATTTCTTTTCAATCTTTCTTTAAAAATGATCTCATCCTGATCTAATGATGCTGATTCACAGACACGGTGAGGTAATGCACTTAAGATAATGCATCATCTCCATGGCTCACACAAGTGTGAATATTAAGCAGAATTTCAGTACAGCATTAACTTTTACTGTAACAAGAAACTGCAAACCAATATCACAGTGCAGCCACCAGCACAATGCCACACTGACAAGATGGCATTAGGAAATATCAGAGAAAATGCCTTTTCTTCATATTATAGAATGTCAACTAATTTTATAGCTTCCTCATTTAGAAGAGAGAGGGTAAATAACAGTTTTTAAATAGTAAATTAAAATGGTTTTTTATATAAAAAGCAATGTGTAAATCTTCGTAACCCAGTGATAAACTAGGCATTTGTTTTTTTTTTCAGGCTACTCTTTTCGAAGCACAAAGAGTTTGAATTTATGGATAAATGTATCAAAAGCATCTTTGAAACATCTGACTATAGAATGAATTTTTACTGGTCCTAGTAATAGACACCAGACTCTCAGAGAAGTCTTTCACACTTTATAGCTGCATTCAGGTCACATCGTATGTATTCATGGCGCAAAGGGATATTTCTCCTTCAATTTTATATGTATAACTATTATACTCAATGTGCTTTCTCAAAATATGTGAACATGGATTGCAATGAAAAGAATAGAGATTGGGAAAAGTGTAGGTAAATGGAATTGCAGACGTCAGAACTCAGGTGGGGTCTTGGAGTCATCTTCTCTAGCATCCCTCTTTCATGGGTGATGAAATTAAGACCTAGAGATGATAAATGATGAGAAGATGCAATCATGTGTTTGATCCCTTCACATACTAACTGTAGGGCGCAATTAGTGATAGGGTTATGCTGATGAATGCAGCTTGGTTCTCATCCTCAAATAGCTTTCAGTGTAGCAGGAAACTCCAATATGTAAACAACCGATTATACTGGAGACAGAAAACACAAGTGCTATGAGTGAAGTGTCGTGGGACAGCAGGAAGAGCAACCCACAGCGAAGGGGAGAGAGACAGAAAGTTGGAGGTTCAGTGGAAACTGAGAGCCTGAGTGGAACGGCGATGACGGGAGAAGGCAAACAAGAGCACAGGGTGGACCAAGGTCCCAGCATACAAGACACAGAGAAAAGATGGCCTTGGGCACATGCCATGGAGGGGCATGGTGGAGAGTAAAGTGGCCAAGAGTGACAAGTCACCAGTTGGCAAAATCTTTTCAACCAGTTTGGTTAGAAGAATTGTTAGGAGCACAGCAGAGCCTGCCAGGTATTTCAAAGCTGTTTACTAGTCTGGAGGGGGCTTTCATGAATTTTTGTATAATAAGATGGTTTCACTGGTAAAACAGGAAAAAAGCCAATATGTAGAGGGTGCTCCACCATCACAAAGAATAGCATACTGATGCAGATACTGTGGCCACCTGTTGCGAAGAGCTGCCTCATTGGAAAAAACCCTGATACTGGGAAAGATTGAAGGCAGAGGAGAAGGGGACGACAGAGGATGAGATGGTTGGATGGCATCACCGACACAATGGACATGAGTTTGAGTAAACTCTGAGAGTTGGTGATGGACAAGGAGGCCTGGCATGCTGCGCCTGGTCTATGGGGTCACAAAGAGTTGGGCATGACTGAGCGACTGAACTGAACTGAACAGAACTGAAAGATACTTATTTTTTGTTACGCTTTCTAGATTACAAATCAAGATCATGCATAGCATTTCATTTGACCTTCTCATTTTCTCTGGGAGTGGAGCAAGAATGATTTTAATTGTAAAGATAAACAAACTGTGCCTTTATGAGTTTTCTGACTTGATTAGAAGCAGGTTTTGTAGACCAAGTCCAGTGATCTTTCCAATATATATTAAATCTCAAAAATTATGTATATTTACGCATTTATTTATTTGCATGATAGTGACAGTCATTCACTTGTGTCCAGCTCTGCAACCCCATGGACAAATAGCCTGCCAGGTTCCTCTGTCCATGGAATTACCCAGGCCAGAATACTGGAGTGGGCTGCCATTCCCTTCCTTGCATAAAGGTGCACCCAGAAGGTCAGAGTGAAGTTTGAAATGGCTGAGAACCTCGAGCTGTCCGAGAGAAGAGTCTCCAGGCTGATGAGCACTGCTCTCTCTCTGCAGGGGGCTCTCCTCTCCCACCCTGCACCCTGCACTTAGCCCGGGAAGCCTGGCTTTCATCCTGTGCTTTCAGCGACTGATAACCCCCCAGAGATCAGATCCAGGGGCCTTTTCTCTGTTCCCACCCCTTTGATCTCCGCAGCCTTTAAAGCTAGTCACATCTCCATTTCCTCTTCTTGAGGTGGGGCTGGTTCCTTCACTTTCAGAGCTGAGTTGGCCGTTTTGCACCCAACATCCCACTTCTCTGGGTGGTGGTTTAGCCGCTCAGTCAAGTCTGACTTTTGCAACCCCACGGACTATATAGCTCACCAGGCTCCCCTGCCCTTGAGATTTCCCAGGCCAGAAAACTGGAGTGGGTTGCTGTTTCCTCCTCCAGGGGATCTTCCTGACCCAGGGATCAAACCCAGGTCTCCTGTATTGCAGGCAGATTCATTACCAACTGAGCCACCATCTGCCCTTTGGTCCCCCTCGTGGACGACACAACCTCTGACCAGGGCTTACCTGTGAGTCTGACTTTCCCTGAGGATGTGAGCTTCTCTCTCTCTCCTGTTCTGAAAACTCTCCTTGGTGGATATCATTCATTCATTCATTAGTTCATTCACTTATTACCTACTCGTTTCATGCAATGGCACCCCACTCCAGTGCTCTTGCCTGGAAAATCCCATGGACGGAGGACCCTGGTAGGCTGCAGTCCCTGGGGTCGCAAAGAGTGGGACAAGACTAAGCGACTTCCCTTTCAATTTTCACTTTCCTGCACTGGATAAGGAAATGGCACCCCACTCCAGTGCTCTTGCCTGGAAAATCCCTTGGACGGGGGACCCTGGTGGGCTGCAGTCCCTGGGGTCGCAAAGAGTGGGACAAGACTAAGCGACTTCCCTTTCAATTTTCACTTTCCTGCACTGGATAAGGAAATGGCAACCCACTCCAGTGTTCTTGCCTGGAGAATCCCAGGGATGGGGGAGCCTGGTGGGCTGCTGTCTATGGGATCGCACAGAGTCGGACACGACTGAAGTGACTTAGCATAGCATTTATGTAAATAGCTCCTCTGTGAATTTCTAGATTGACCAGGAATAAATGCGGGATGTATCACCACTTTTTTTTTAACGGAATAAACTTCTCTTTGCAACCGCTGAAAACAAGCAAACCAAGGAAAAAAACAAGCAAAAACCTTCTATAGTGTATTTTAAAGCTTTAAAGCGTATATTAAGTGTTTTAAAATATGTATAAGATATTGTAAATATTAAATGTATAAAAACTTATATAACCTTTCAGACATTCTCTTCAAAATGTAATTCTGCCCCACCCCCTACAGTCTCCAACCCCTTTCTCTGCTTCTCTTTTTTCCAGAGAATTAATTATGTCTGATGTCTATCCACTACTTGTTTACGTTATGTTATTGTTTGTTTCTTTGCCTTGGAATATAAACAACCTAAGGGCAGAAATTTCATCTGCTCTGTGCATTGTTATATCTCGGGTACCTTGAACTGCAACTGGTATTTTATGGATTTTCAGGAAGTATATGAAAGAAAGGACAAATTTCATTTGGTCGAAAGAACAAACTGACTTTGAGGAACATCCAGCCAGCGGACTTTTCTACCAGCAGGGGCAGGATCGGTTTCACTGTCGGCCCTGCTGAACTCCCCTGTTCTTCAGCAAATCCAATGGAATGAAGTTTATGGGAGGAGAAATCCCAGCGCCGTGGAAGCAGCAGGAAAGGACTGTGGTGCGAGGTCTCTGCGATGTTGGGAGGAGAAACGGCACGCTGGACTCTGGGACTCTGTTCATATCATTCCCCAAGGAGGTAAAGGAAAGGCCAAAGCAAACTGCTCAGCTTCCCAAAGACAAACCCACTTCAGGGCACCTGGCAATGACCTTTGAAAGTGCTTCTCAAAGCACCAAGTGTCAGGGAGGGTTCCTTCCCTGGTGCTCCAACCAGATTTGGGTCTTCAAACAGCCTCATAAAGGCAACAGCCACATTGATTATTATTCTCTGTTGCAAAGTAGTCCCACATGATTATGTTTAAAAAAGAACCCACAATTACCCAAAATTTCCTGAAAGGGTAGCTGAGCTGTAGAAAACAAAAAATTTTCACCTTTCTACAAGGAACTAACATGACATTTTCTTTGTAGTATACTAGATGCCTTTTTTTTTTCAAACCAGCATGTAGAATTAAGCCAAGTATTGTCTGTCTAGATATTATATCCTTGTAAAACAATTCCAAATGATAACCATTTGACAGAGGGGCCTATAAAAATAGATTTCTGTCTCTCTCAATCATGCTGCTGCTGCTGCTGGTAAGTCGCTTCAGTCGTGTCCAACTCTGTGCGACCCCATAGACGGCAGCCCACCAGGCTCCCCCATCCCTGAGGTTCTCCAGGCAAGAACACTGGAGTGGGTTGCCATTTCCTTCTCCAATGCATGGAAGTGAAAAGTTGAAGTAAAGTCGCTCAGTCGTATCCAACCCTTAGCAACCCCATGGACTGAAGCCTACCAGGCTCCTCCATCCATGGGAGTTTCCAGGCAACAGTACTAGAGTGGGGTGCCATTGCCTTCTCCATCTCTCAATCATAGTTAAGCACAAATGCCACACTTGATTAATGATTGCTTTTTTAGAAAGCAGCTCTCAAATCAGATAGGATAGGACCTTTATCATAGACACTCAGTGTTAAACCGCTGGTCTTCTGCTGTGATTGTCCTGGTGCCAATGAAGTGTCAGGGCAAGGAGTGACTGAATATTGGCCTTGTTGGTTCCCTGATCAGGGAGGGAGAAGAGGAGACACATGGGGTGCTGGCAGTCAGCCAGCCTTGACATTCACTCTCTCATCAAAGGAAGGACTCCAGTTAATTTATTAAGGTGCCCCTGATGTAACTAACCTGGGGACTTAAGAACTAAGCAAGTTCCTCCTCCAAGTCAACTCCAACATTTGCTGCAGAAAAGAACTCCCAACAAGATGATGAACCTTCTCTGGGAGCTTACAGAGACGTGATGTCCGGCTCACCCACAAATATCAATGTGTTCTTGACCTTGCTGGAAGATGAAAATAAATTAGCTAACCACAGCACAGCCGGCAGGACTCGGGAAAAAGTGAAGAAGCCTGTCTCTATGTGGACATAGAAGGAGAGAGTGATGGTGGGAATATGTCCAAGAAAAAGCCAAAGAGATCACTGTAGCTTCGTTAAGAAAATAATTTATACTCAATACTTTTCAAATAATGAAATAGACATCTTTTCCTTAAACTTCACCTCAGAGAAACTATTAATTAAATCACAATGGTGCATAAGAGGAGAAAAATAAAATTACAAATAAATGACTCTCGTTTCTTGTTTTATTCTTAACGGACCTACTGTGTGGAATACATTTTGGTTGGAAAGACTTGTCCTCCTTACTGGCTACCTACAAAGAACAAAATGAAAGTGTCTATAAGGTTCCCGTGTGGGACTATAATCATGATCTTCTTCCTTTTACCTTATTTGTCTTTTTTTTTCTTTTTCCTGTAAAGAAGAAAAAGCTCCAGTGGAGACATATCAAGGGGATGTGGGGAGTGTGCCGAGGATGTCAATAGTGAGAGAGAAGGCAGAAAGTGGTTCCCTCCTTTCCGTTAGAGGGGAGGGGTGAGTTCTGGGCAGTATCAGGAGAGTGTTAGGGTCAGGACCTAGGACTGCCTGCATCCAGACCCCCTCACTGGTCCTCTCTGAGTGACACATGAGAAATCGGAGCCCTCTTGCTTCAGTGCTGGGTTGGAGCACTCGCTCATCTGGGACCGAGAGTCACGGATGAGATCTGTGATTTCTCTGACCACAAATCTAAGAAGGAAAACAAGGGTGGGTGGATGGGGAGGTTGGGAGTGACACGTGTACACTGCTGCTACTTTGTATGAAATAGATCACTAATGAGAACCTATTGAATAGCATAGGAAACCCAGTGCCCTACGGTGACCTCAATGGGAAAGAAATCAAGAAAGAGGGGACATATGTACGTGTGGGGCTCTCCCGGTGGCTTGGCAGTAAAGAATCCACCTACAGTGCAGGAGCCGTGGGAGACGCGGGTTCGATCCCTGGGTGGGGAAGATCCCCCGAACTGAGCACTCACATAGGTATATGTACTCACTTTGCTGTACGGTGAAAACTAACACGACATTGTTAAGCAACTATCCTTCAATAAAAAGTAATTTAAAGTGAGGAAGAACAGGAACGCAGAGGGGCTGGCCTGCCTCGTGGTGGCCGATGTGCAGGAAGGAACCGACGCGAAGAGTTCTCGCCCCGCTCTTCCCCACGTAAGGTACTCAGCTCCTACCACATGTGCGCTGAGCTGGACCAAAGAGGATGCTGTGAGGCTGAGGCTGACCGGGTACCAGAGGCTGAACTCAGACAGGCAGGGTAGTTAGGGGAGACACGAGCTCTCGTGCTTTGCTTTCTGTGAGGTGGAAGTCGTTGGAGGAAGAGGAGAGACAGGGTCAGACTCGGTTTTCAAAGGATCCCACGTCTGCCCCTCTGGGACTCAGTGGACGGCGAATCAGGACCGAAGGCGGGCGTTCGGGATGCTGACAGAGCAACCCAGCTGGGAGACAGCGGTGCCCGGGACCTGAGCGCTATTCGCTTCCCCTCCCAGCTCATCTGCAGACACCTTGGTGGCTCCTCTCCTTTGCCTGCACAGTTTTCGCCCCTTACCCCTCCCCTTTTCCTCAATATCCACCCTTTTCTTCTGTTCTCTTGATCACCCTACCAGCCTGCATCCATGGTAGAGCATTTACTCTTGTACTTCTTATCGAGGCATTTACTTTTATTTTTAAATATAGCTCATTTTTTATGCCCAAAAAACTTGGTGCTGTTGATTTCCCTTAAACATTTATCCACATCACTGGCTCAGTGGACCTGAGTCTGAGCAGACTCTGAGAGCTAGTGAAGGACAGGGAAGCCTGGCATGGGGCAGTTCATACGGTCGCAAAGAGTCCGACACAACTTAGTGACTGAATTACAAAAGCAACAGTGGCATGTGTGTGTGTGTATGTCTGTGTGTGTGCGCTTAGTCATATCTGACTCCCTCAGACTCCAAGGACTGTACCTCGCCAGGCTCCTCGGTCCTGGGATTTCTCAGGCAAGAATACTGGAGTGGGTTGTCATTTCCTTCTCCAGGGGATCTTCCCAACCCAGGGATCAAACCTGCATGTCCTGCACTGCAGGAAGTTTCTTTACCTCTGCACCATCTAGGAATATCTATTTGTAACGTATGTAATGTATCTTTGATAAGCTACATATATGTTTGATAAACCATATATATATATATATATATATATAAACCATATGTGTGTGTTCTAAGCCTCTTCAGTCATGTCTGACTCTTTGTGACCCTATGGACTATAGACCACCAGGCTTCTCTGTCCATGGGATTTTCCAGGCAAGAATACTGGAGCAGGTTGTCATGCCCTCTTCCAGCGCATCTTCCCAACCCAGGGATTGAACCTATGTCTCTTATGTCTCCTGAACTGGCAGGTGAATCCTTTACCACTGGTGCCACCTGGGAAGCCCATATAAACTACATATATATGTACAATATATGTATATACATATGCATATATACACATATATGTATATGTAATGTGTGTGTATGTGTGTGTACATATATATACATATATGTATGTGTGTGTGTGTATATGTATATATGTGTAATTGTCTTCTAGAGATGAGAGGGCCCTTGTGAGGTGAAATATAGTTTTAAAATATACAGAAATTCTTATTCTATATATGAATTTAGATGCCCATATAGAGAGATTATACCTTCATATTATTATTTTTTGTTTTTAAGTCAGTGGAAGCAGTGAAAATATTCTGAAGGTAAAAATTGCAATTCTCGAGCTTACGTATATTTTCTCTCAGCTTATTCTCTCGTCTTTCCTTGTTCATTCTTTCCTTCCCTTACTTAATGAGCACATTTAACATGGATTACGTCTCAGATATTATGCAAAGTTTGATGGATCAAAAATCGATATTAATAGATTCACCCCATGCCCTCAAGGAGTTTACAGATGAATGAAGAAGACACTTAAAAACTGTAAACCTTTGTAGCAGCGCAGAAATGTACAAAGGTACGCAATGTGTTTGAACAGGTGCGGCCAGATAATTTCTCAAATGAAACTTAAATGACCAAGTGACAGAGAGCAGGGAGAAGTGGTATTATGTACATAGTCCTAAACCAGGACCTTTATAGAACACATTCAAATATCAGGAATTGACTTTTTAAGTCATCAAATTGCGTATACCTCAGTCTTGACAAAATAAACCCCAAATTGTTCACTGCGGCCTTTAGATGCATTTCTTTTTATTTCTGATATTTTTGAACCTCTGGAAGCGGCATATAGCCTGACTTACTTTACTAAATATGTAACAGAAGTAGAAATAATGGTTTTCATCCAACAGTAAGTTACTGATTACCTTTACCTCATTTTGATATTGTTTCTAAGCCTACACAATTCCTGCCCAAAGGGAAAAGGATGTAAATTCATGTGCATTCCAAACAAGCATGAGTTGCTCTCAAATTGTAAATCTGGTCCTTTTTAAACCCTCTCACTCCTATCAAGTAAACAAGCCCAAATCCTTCATATTGCAAAACACTGTAAAATTAAAATATGAGAAAGGCCTAAAGTTGGTCCAGGTTGCAAGTAGAACTTCATTGCTCTGTTCTTACAGCATGTAATTCATTGGAGCTCGGACTTCAGCTATACTGTGTCAGATGGTGAGAGAGGGAAGACGTTAGTTCCAGTTTCAGAATTAAAGCCGTAGAACCAGCTCCGTGGGAATTGTCTCAATGTCTCTCTCAACTCTGGTTGTTCTCCGGGGAGAAGATGTAACCAGAGCATCACTGGCCTCATTTTCAGAGGTGGGGTCCACATGTTCTTCTCAATTTGCCTGATACTGCTACTACTGCTAAATCACTTCAGTCGTGTCCAACTCTGTGCTACCCCATAGACGGCAGCCCACCAGGCTCCCCCGTCCTGGGATTCTCCAGGCAAGAACAGTGGAGTGGGTTGCCATTTCCCTCTCCAATGCATGAAAGTGAAAAGTGAAAGTGAAGTCGCTCAGTCGTGTCCGACTCTTTGCGACCCCATGGACTGCAGCCCACCAGGCTCCTCCATCCATGGGGTTTTCCAGGCAAGAGTACTGGAGTGGGGTGCCATCGCCTTCTCTGTCTCAGTTTGCCTACCTGACGTGTATCCTATGTCTGCCTGCCCCAAGCCCATGAGTTCATGGACCCTAAAAGGTCAGTTTAATAGTTTACACCTGGCTTCCCTGGAAAGAGAGCCCCTACCTGCCCAGTGAGGGGACCTCAGTTCTATCCCGTCTGCTGGTTTCTGGTGGCCTGATAGCCAGGGAGACTCTCAAGTGGTTTCAGTTACTGGCTCCTCCATCACCCTCTCCTTCCAGGTGTGGACCTCACGAATGCTACCTTTGGGGCAGCATGTGCCCTTTTCACCCACACCGGCTGCCTAAGTCAACATCCTGCCTACTGCCTCCAGAGCACCGTCTCCGTCTTCAGTCTCTACCACCAATCACCAGCATGTTTGCCCTCCCAGGCCCCCAGTCCCCTCCATTTAGGATCACTGGTGTTGCAGATCCCATGTTTGGGTTGCACATAAGGTGACACTGAAACTCCCCTGGTCACTGGTGGTTCTGAAGCATCACCATCACCTGACTCAAGAAGCATCTGGAATGGGGTCAGTGTTAGAGTTAAGGATGGAGCCCACCTGCCAGGAGTCTGAATTCTTGGTGCTATAGGCCTAGCTACCTTCGAGCAGCTTCCTCAGAGACAGAGCTGAGGCTTGGTATTCTTGCGCAAATTGTGATTTACAGGGGAAGCTTTCCCAGGAGAGGGAGTGCATAGAAAACAACAAATGAAACTAGAGAAAGAGGTAGCATCTGATGAGTTTATATTCAGGGTGATTCTGCAGGGAACCGAGCTGCACCAAGGAAACCAATGGTATTTTATCGTTAGGTAACAGAATCTGGGCTTGTGCTTTTCAGTCACTGATGGTCTTTGGGCGTGGGATCACCGGCCATGTATCTACGGGCTTCCCACTTGGACACCAGTTGGTAGAGGAGCTCTGGGCAGAGCACCAGCAGCTCATTATATAGACTTTCTACCACCACAGGTGCCTCTAGGGGCTGGTATAGGGCACATTTGTGCCCAGCTCCCACTCCACTAGGCAGAAATAGCATGTAATTTCCACTTTAATATGACTGTTTGGTTAGGCTCTCTCTCATTCAGTTCAGTTCAGTTCAGTCGCTCAGTTGTGTCCGACTCTTTGCAACCCCATGAATTGCAGCACGCCAGGCCTCCCTGTCCTTCACCAACACCTGGAGTTCACCCAAACTCATGTCCATCGAGTCAGTGATGCCATCTAGCCATCTCATCCTCTGTCGTCCCCTTCTCCTCCTGCTCCCAATTCCTCCCAGCATCAGAGTCTTTTCCAATGAGTCAACTCTTCGCATGAGGTGGCCAAAGTGCTGGAGTTTCAGCTTTAGCATCATTCCTTCCAAAGAAATCCCAAGGCTGATCTCCTTTAGGATGGACTGGTTGGAACTCCTTGCAGTCCAAGGGACTCTCAAGAGTCTTCTCCAACACCACAGTTCAAAAGCATCAATTCTTCGGCACTCAGCCTTCTTCACAGTCCAACTCTCACATCCATACATGACCACTGGAAAAAACCATAGCCTTGACTAGATGGACCTTTGCTGGCAAAGTAATGTCTCTGCTTGTGGATATGCTATCTAGGTTGGTCATAACTTTCCTTCCAAAGAGTAAGGGTCTTTTAATTTCATGGCTACAGTCACCATTTGCAGTGATTTTGGAGCCCCCCAAAATAAAGTCAGCCACTGTTTCCACTGTTTCCCCATCTATTTCCCATGAAGTGATGGGACCAGATGCCATGATCTTCATTTTCTGAATGTTGAGCTTTAAGCCAACTTTTTCACTCTCCTCTTTCACTTTCATCAAGAGGCTTTTTAGTTGCTCTTCACTTTCTGCCATAAGGGTGGTGTCATCTGCATATCTGAGGTTATTGATATCTCTCCCGGCAATCTTGATTCCAGCTTGTGCTTCTTCCAGCCCAGCATTTCTCATGATATACTCTGCATATAAGTTAAATAAGCAGGGTGACAATATACAGCCTTGACATAATCCTTTTCCTATTTATCTCATCTTATATCTGTGCAAGAGCATTTTTATGTCTCTGCCAGTACATTGGAATGGTGCTTTTTAGTCAATTTGCATTCGCAGGCTAGTTTTGATTTTTATCCCATGGGAAACCCATGGTCCCACACAAACCAAGGGATGTATTAGCACTGCTAATTTACAAGGAGGTCTTAAATCTAAGGAAGAAGTCAAAAAGTGTCAGATGCTCACTTCTTTGCATATGTAGAAAGGTCTGAATTGTAATATAATTGCTATTTCTATACAAAATATACAAGTAAATGATGAAAATTAGTAGCTAACTACCAGAGGTTTTACTGATATTTGCAGGGTGACATGGCAGAGGCTTACTTTTAAAAGTAAAGTAGGCTGACCTACTATAGTTGACTTCTGATAGAAACCGACCACACATGACCAACCTAGAGTAAGTGCCCTGGCAGGCTCTCAAGCCTCTTACCAACTTGACTTCCTCTGCTTCCTGAGCCCAAAGCATGACAGTGTCCCCACCCCATCTGACCACATTTCTCAGAGTCTAGAGAGACCATGTGACCAAGTTCTGAGGAATGTGATGTGAGCCGCGTCATTTGCAGCCCCATGGATTGCAGAACACCAGGCTTCCCCGTCCATCACCAACCGCCAGACCTTACTCAAACTCATGTCCATAGAGTCGGTGATGCCAACCAACCAGCTCATCCTCTGTCATCCCCTTCTCCTCCCACTCTCAATCTTTCCCAGCATCAGGATCTTTTCCAGGGAGTCAGTTCTTCACATCAGGTGGCCAAAGTATTGGAGTTTCAACTTCAGCATCAGTCCTTCCAATGAATATTCAGAACTGATCTCCTTTAGGATGGACTGGTTGGATCTCCTTGCAGTCCAAGGGACTCTCAAGAGTTCACACTTTATTTGTCTTCCAGGCCATACCCCTGGGCACATTGAAGGTTGCAGGGCCCATATCATCCTAGATTCTGGGATGGCAAGTGTGTCCACCTTGTACTCTTTTTTGAGTGAGAAAGAAACTTTATGCTTGAGCTGATATCCCCATATCACTCAGCATAGTATTAATAATAGAAATGAGATAGCACACTCAAATTTGGGTAACTTAAGGATAGTCTATTGGAAAGGGACCAAAGACAGTGGTCTAGGCAGGATGGTGACACACCTGGGGTAGCTCAAGTCTGGGGACAGACTTTTTTTTTGGGGGGGGGGGGATCCCAAATCACTGCAGATAGTGATTGCAGCCATGAAATTAAAAGATGCTTACTCCTTGGAAGAAAAGTTATGACCAACCTAGACAGCATATTCAAAAGCAGAGACATTACTTTGCCAGCAAAGGTCCATCTAGTCAAAGCTATCATTTTTCCAGTCATGTATGGATGTGAACATTGGACTACAAAGAAAGCCAAGCACCAAAGAATTGATGCTTTTGGGCTGTGGTATTGGAGAAGACTCTTGAGAGTCCCTTGGACTGCAAGGAGATCCAACCAGTCCATCCTAAAGGAGATCAGTTCTGAATATTCATTGGAAGGACTGATGCTGAAGTTGAAACTCCAATACTTTGGCCACCTGATGTGAAGAACTGACTCCCTGGAAAAGACCCTGATGCTGGGAAAGATTGAGAGTGGGAGGAGAAGGGGATGACAGAGGATGAGCTGGTTGGTTGGCATCACCGACTCTATGGACATGAGTTTGAGTAAGGTCTGGCGGTTGGTGATGGACGGGGAAGCCTGGTGTTCTGCAATCCATGGGGCTGCAAAGAGTCGGACATGACTGAATTAAACTGTCAGTCACTGTTGTGACTGAACTGAACTGAACTGAACTGAACTGAGATGGTGCAGTTCACAACCAGCTTTCTGGTTAGATGACAGGGGGAAAATCCAAGGAAAAGGAAGAGTCAGGGCAGAGTACAGGGGAAACTGACACCCTAAGTTAACATGAATGATGACTTTAGGGCCCTTTCTGCTCTCGTGACCCACTGTGGCCAAATCAGCCTGGGGTCATGGCCTACGGCCCTTGTCCTGGGACCTAATACCTATGGAAGCCTGCTTTGGTTTACTCTAACACTCAAATTCTGAAAGAATAAACATCATTCATTTGTTTGATTTTCATAATAAAGTGTGAGAATGTGTAGCCAGTGAATGTGATTTAAACGGTACATTCTGCTGTGGCTACCCACAGAGGAAGAACCTAGATGGTCTTGTGTATGTGTGTGTATGTATATGAGTATTAAATTGTATAAAATATATATGTACCTATATATATATATTTAATGGCCCAGTTTATAGGTTGGCAGCTTCTCTTTTTTTAATGGAAAGGACAAACATGATTCTCAGTGGGCTTTGAAGTATGGCATAAAGTATGGCATACATTCTATATTTTGAACTATCTAAAATACTATCCCAAAGACACGACTAAGCAACTGAACTGACTGACTGACTGGCAGAGGTCTGAAAGGATAAGGAGAGAAGAGGCTATTGGAAACCAAGAAGAAAGCCTGGAGCCAGTTTCCTGACAGAAATGATGTCCTGTTAAGGATATGACTAACCCAGGATGACTTCCCAGAGAGGAACCTGGAGCATAATACCTGGACCTCCATCCACTCCTTCCCTCTGGTCCCCCGGGGGCTCCCTGTTATGGGAAAATCAAAAAGGGGGCTGGGGGACTTGAGATTTATAAGTCAGTCTCCCAGAGCTAAGGCAGGGTTGAACAGGAAATCTTCGGCAAATGGAATACATCAAAAAGGTACTTTGGGATCTGTTTGTTACATCATTTTTTCCACCCTAACCAATACAGACTTTAAGAAATGGAGTGAGGAAGAAGTACAGAACATCCCAGATGCTAAAAGGGATCAGCTCACATGAATATTCAATGAGAGGAAGCTAACAATCTCATGGAAATTTTTTTACTGTTAGCAGTTCTATCTATTACTGTGTCAAATCTAATTTCCTACATCTTCTATCCTCTGGGCATCTACTCTATGAGGTTACGTAGAATACATTGAAACCCTCAGGCACATTAGAGTCCGGCAAACATTTGAAAGCCGTTGTCATATTCCTCTCCACTGTTGTTTTTTTCTCTCTCTGCTGGACCCCAGACCCTCAGTTCCTTTACATCAGTTTTCTGAATCCAGGATTCATGTTGGCTGTCTCCTCTGCATGGTCACTAGTTGAGGGTGCTCTTTATAAACTGAGCTGCCAAGAGCTGAAGGAAGTACTCCTGGGATGACATTTATTTTACATACAAAGAACCTAGTTCCAGAATTATCCCTTAATTAAATAACGAAAGACTCATGTTTTTAAAGTCATCATGTCATAGAGCACATCAGATGGACTTTGATAACCATGACGTCCTCTAAGTCAGAAGTCAGCAATATTCTTCTGTAAAGAACCATATAGTAAATATTTTAGGTTACGTGCACCAGACAGTCTCTGAGGAAACTACTCCACTCTGTGTCTGGCAGACAAGCAGCCACAGATCAGATGGAAATGCCTGTGTGAGGCTGGCTTCCAACACCATATTTACAAGCACCAGCCAGGCCACTGGGCAGGCTTGACCCACGGACCAGAGTATGCTGACGACTGCTTTAGGTCAGAAGTTTTCAAACTTGGCTCCATCCTAGAATCTCTGAGGAAGATTTTAAAATCCTAATCCCCAAGTCACACTCATATCAACTCAACCATTTTATCTCTGGGGAGCTGGGGGTGGGCTGGCTGGGGCAGTAAGTCCAGGCTCCTTGTCCACTCATCTAGTCTGGGCGATGGTTTCGGTTCCCTATCAGCCTCCTCTGATCCCCCAGAGAGCAGCTGGGACACCTCGTTGCAGCCTGGTGAGGGGCATGAGTGGGCATCTGCTCAGAGTTTACTGCTGTTGCTGGGATTGAACCGCACAGCGTCCTGTTCTGTTTGCCTGGAATGAAGCAGGTACCGTCTAAAGATCTGGTGTTGGGCTCAGCTGTCCCTTTCCTGGTTCTTTGGCTAGAGACAGAAGACTTGGTCTTTCTGCTGCTGTTGTCATTTTGTTTTCTGCTGTTTTGTTTGTCTTTGCTCCTTGGCATCTGTTCAGATCAGTTCAGTTCACTCGCTCAGTCATGTCCGACTCTTTGCAACCCCATGAATGGCAGCACGCCAGGCCTCCTTGTCCTTCACCAACTCCCAGAGTGCACTCAGATTCACGTCCATTGAGTCAGTGATGCCATCCAGCGATCTCATCCTCTGTTGTCCCCTTCTCCTCCTGCCCCCAAACCTTCCCAGCATCAAAGTCTTTTCCAATGAGTAAACTCTTCGCATGAGGTAGCCAAAGTACTGGAGTTTCAGCTTTAGCATCATTCCTTCCAAAGAAATCCCAGGGCTGATCTCCTTTAGGTTGGACTGATTGGATCTCCTTGCAGTCCAAGGGATTCTCAAGAGTCTTCTCCAACACCACAGTTCAAAAGCATCTATTCTTCGGCGCTCAGCCTTCTTTACAGTCCAACTCTCACATCCATACATGACCACAGGAAAAACCATGGCCTTGACTAGATGGACTTATGTTGGCAAAGTAATGTCTCTGCTTTTCAATATGCTATCTAGGTTGGTCATAACTTTTCTTCCAAGGAGTAAGGGTCTTTTAATTTCATGGCTGCAGTCACCATCTGCAGTGATTTTGGAGCCCCAGAAAATAAAGTCTGACACTGTTTCCACTGTTTCTCCATCTATTTCCCATGGAGTGATGGGACCAGGTGCCATGATCTTCGTTTTCTGAATGTTGAGCTTTAAGCCAACTTTTTCACTCTCCTCTTTCACTTTCATCATGAGACTTTTGAGTTGCTCTTCACTTTCTGCCATAAGGGTGGTGTCATCTGTATATCTGAGGTTACTGATATTTCTCCTGGAAATCTTGATTCCAGCTTGTGTTTCTTCCAGTCCAGCATTTCTCATGATGTTCTCTGCATATAAGTTAAATAAGCAGGGTCACAATATACAGCCTTGATACAGTCCTTTTCTTATTTGGAACCAGTCTGTTGTTCCATGTCCAGTTCTAGCTGTTGCTTCCTGACCTGCATATAGATTTCTCAAGAGGCAGGTCAGGTGGTCTGGTATCCCCATCTCTCTCAGAATTTTCCACAGTTTATTGTGATCCACACAGTTAAAGGCTTTGACATAGTCAATAAAGCAGAAATAGATGTTTTTCTGGAGCTCTCTTGCTTTTTCCATGATCCAGCGGATGTTGGCTATTTGATCTCTGGTTCCTCTGCCTTTTCTAAAACCAGCTTGAACATCAGGAATTTCACAGTTCACGTATTGCTGAAGCCTGGCTTGGAGAATTTTGAGCATTACTTTACTAGCATGTGAGAGGAGTGCAATTGTGTGGTAGGTTGAGCATTCTTTGGCATTGCCTTTCTTTGGGATTGGAATGAAAACTGACCTTTTCCAGTCCTGTGGCCACTGCTGAGTTTTCCAAACTTGCTGGCATATTGAGTGCAGTGCTTTCACAGCATCATCTTTCAGGATTTGAAACAGCTCAACTGGAATTCCATCACCTCCACTAGCTTTGTTCGTAGTGATGCTTTCTAAGGCCCACTTGACTTCACATTCCAGGATACCTGGCTCTAGATGAGTGATCACACCACCATGATTATCTGGGTCATGAAGATCTTTTTTGCATAGTTCTTCTGTGTATTCTTGCCACCTCTTCTTAATATCTTCTGTTTCTGTTAGGTCCAAACCATGTCTGTCCTTTATTGTGCCCATCTTTGCATGAAATGTTCCCTTGGTATCTCTAATTTTCTTGAAGAGATCTCTAGTCTTTCCCATTCTGTTGTTTTCCTCTATTTCTTTGCATTGATCGCTGAAGAAGGCTTTCTTATCTCTTCTTGCTATTCTTTGGAACTCTGCATTCAGATGCTTATATCTTTCCTTTTCTCCTTTGCTTTTCGCCTCTCTTCTTTTCACAGCTATTTGTAAGGCCTCCCCAGACAGCCATTTTGCTAAGTTGCCACAAAGTCTCCAGCTCCACATCTGGAATATACAGGCCTAACCAGTACACTCTCCACCCTTAGTTCCAAGTCTTCTCACTGGTCTGCCTTCTCTTTTCAGAAGGAAACATTTTTCAGAGTTGCTAGTGTTTGTCTTATTTAGCTTGACCAGGATTTTAGTGTTATATAGTGGGAGGAATAGGGAAACTGGCTCCATTTTCCGAGGTTGTTTTTGAATATTAAATGCTGGTAGGCTGTTTCCTTTCCATCATGTACCTTAACCATTTAATTTTTACCTGAGAATAAGGTCGAGTCGACCTCAGGTAGGCAGCTTACCTTGGGAAGTGGTTAGGAATCACATTAGATGTCATCCTTTCCTCAGGAGATTTAAGGAGTGTTGCTTAAATTTGTGAAAGTCATTCCTGGAGACCTAGATATTCTGTGGAGCCTGCTGTTGGAAGTTCCAAGCTCATCCTGCAGGTGAAGATCTTCAAGTTGACCCTGTGTTCACAGATACAGAATATATTCATTGCATCTTATTCCTCAGAATCGCATTCTCTAATCAAAGGGGTCTCCAGATGTGCTCTCCAGACCCACAGCAGCTCCTTGCTAAAAATGCAATTCTTTGGGCCTGCCAAGAACTATAGAACTGGGAATCTCATTTGAGGAAATTTGGGCTTCTCTGATGCCTCAAATGGTAAAGAATCTGCCTGCAGTCAAGACCTGGTTTTGATCCCTGGGTCAGGAAGATCCCCTGGAGGAGGAAATGGCAATCCAGTCCAGTATTTTTGCCTGGAAAATTCCAAGGATAGAGGAGCCCGGCAGGCTACAGTCCATAGGACCACGAAGATTCGGACACAGCTGAGTGACTAACACACACATCCTGGTGGTTCAGTGATTAAGACTCTGTGCTTCCAATGCTGGGGGGTAGGTTTGACCCCTGGTTAGGGAACTGAGATCCCACTTGTCATGCACGGTAGCCAAAAAAACACCTAAACCCCACTTGAGAATCCCTGTCCTGATCTATCGATACTAACACTATAACCTATTAACAGAATTTAGACTCTTATTCTTGCCTGGAGAATTCCATGGACAGAGGAGCCTGGCAGGCTACAGTCCATGGGGTCACAGTCGGACATGACTCAGTGACTACATGCGCGTGCACACACACACACAGACTCATTTTATGTCCTGGATACCTTTATTCAGTGGTTCTCAATTTTTTCTGTCCACTGGAATCACATGAGAACTTCAAAGCAAGCAGGACTGCCCTTGTCACCCCTGGAGACTGTAAGTTAACTGGTCTGAGTGTAGCCTGCTTTTCAGAAATCTTGAAATGTCCTAAGAAGGATGAGATGGTTGGATGGCATCACTAACTCAATAGACATGAGTTTGAGCAAACTTCAGGAGATAATGGAGGACAGGGAAGCTTGGTGAACTGCAGTCTGTGGGGTTGCAAAGAGTTGGACATAACTGAGCGACTGAACAATAACAAGATGCAGTAAATAATTATCACACTTCTGCAAAACCTTTCATCCCCTCTTAAACAGGAGCACCATCTTGTTTTACCATCAGTTAATTAGTGAGTGCTGCAAATTTTATTCCAATCAAGCAGATCTGGTGGACTTAGAAACCCCATTTTTATAAGAATTTCAAGTCATTTGGAACAGCTGTGTTTAGAAATAACTGCCTTGCACCCCAAAGTACATGAGATAGAAATATCTTGAGCAGAGAGAAAACCATTGACTTCTACATGTCATAGGGGATGTTTCTACAAAATTCAGAGATTCTGGGTCATCTCAGTTTGAGATAGATTCCTTCATCACAACCTCCTGGAACTTCCTTCAATTCGCCTCTGTATCTGTGACCTTGTTTTCCAGGACCTGTTTCTCAGAAGGCTTGTAGCTGCAGAAGCCTTCCTGAAAACAAAGCTTTGTGTCAACTCGGCTACTTTTTGTCTAGGCTTTTGGGAAACTCTGGTGATCCCCCAGGAGTTGGTAATGAGAATTAATTTGTACCAGCCTCACATCAAGACTCATTCTCTTCTGCAAACACGATATTTCATTTATCTTCCCCACTACCTTCACCACAGTGCTTACCAGAGGATACCTCGCGAACACGATAACACTATAAAAACATGTCTAAACACCCAAATAAATCCCAGGTGGATTAAAGATGGAAACGTTAAAAGCAAGAAACTGGAGCATATAAGCCTCAGAAATAATGCTTTAATCTTGAGGTTAGGGATCTGGCAAAACCCCAGTATCAATATCTTCATGCTCTCCACTGGAGCCTGTCACATTCCGCAGAGAAGACTGGCTCTCCTGCCTGCCTGCCTGCCTGCCTGGTGGGAACCAGCGGGAAAGGCTCCCAGGACATCAGCATCCAGGCTCCTATGTTCCCTGGTTACCCAGCCATCAGGGTGGATCCAATCTGGCAGGAAGACAGGAAGTTGTGACACATGTTAGACGAGACCCCTGGGCTCCTGCACGTGGGGGATTTCAAGTGGTCCTGATGCACAGGCAGAGAGAGTAGCCCTGATCCAGCTGCCTTAACCTGCTCTCAGCCCTTCTTCTTGATTTCTGCCTCTGAATTTGCCCACATTCCTCAGGGCCCAGGGCTGCCATCTATGGAGATGGTCATGGTCAAGATGACTTTCCCAGGCTCCTCACTGTGGACTCAGGACACCACTCTTTTGAGTCCTGAGGTCTTTTTCAACTTCTCAACTTGTTTCCAGCTCCTGAATATTGTTCCCCTTGGGCTCAATCAATGCCCTGGTGTATCTATAACCAGCTTTTACTCTAGTTTTCATAGTGTTTGGCAAGGGAGCAAAAAGGAGATGCATGTATTCCTGTGGTCACTTTTACCTGGAGAAGATAATCTAATTTTTAATGTTTTACAATAGGGAATAAGTGCAACTGTCCTAGGAAAAGAATCAAGAGTACGCATTTAGAAAGAAAGAGAGAAACCTTCTAAGTACATCAGATTAGAGGGGTGTGGTCACCAAAGAGAACTGATCCTCTTGAATATCCACCTGGCTCAGAAGGAGGTTACCCTGCTGCTAAGCTGCTCAGGGAGGAAAACAGGTGCTGTTCCTATGAGATAGATTTCCTTTGCTCCCAGGGAGGACCACCCTTCAGTGTGACAGTGGGGGAGTGGGGGGGGGGGGCTCCTCCCTCCTCCAGCACCTGGCAAAAAATAATAAATAAATAAGTTCTCTTGCAAAGAAAATTCTAGATTTCCTCAGTCACACCCTACTCTTTTAAAATCTATCTTGTCAGAAAAAATTCCTCCTTCTGTTTAAATAAAAGTATTCATGCATAAACTCAAGGCATCTAGTTTGCTCAGCGGCCAGTGTCTTCTCTTTATATATATAGTCTGTTGATTACATAAAGCCTGTTATTAGGTCTCTGCATTGTCTCTCTGATAAATGAAGAGTAAATATCCTTAATACGTCCTGGTTCTTACTTCCAGGTTTTGCTTCATCTCGATTTTTTTCCCCCCTCAACCTCCCCAAGCTGTCTGTGCCACTTCTTAAGTTGGTAATGCCTTACCTATGCTAAGGTCGCAGGCATAAGCTGACCCACCAGGCTATCCGTCACTCACATTCACCACATATTTATTGCTATTTTTGCATCTTAACTTATTGTTGCCCCAGGTATTGCTAATGAGTATTTATTTTTTTTCAGCTTTCAAAACATAATTTAATGATTTTTTTTTGAATTATAGATAGCTTAAAAGAAAAGAGAATGGGGTTCTTTATATCAAAGAAAAAGAGTGTTAAAGCATCAACAATATTCCTGACAAAACCCACACTCTTCCTCTACCAATTCATAGAGTTCTGTGAACTAATTCTTGTTCTGCTTCATCTTGGGTTAGAAATCTCATAAAGCCATCAGTTTCTCTATGAGACTTCTAGAATTCCTGACTCAGTGTGGTAGCACGGTGAGCTAATAAGTGTTTCTTTTATCACCCATTATGACTTTCAGATGTTTTGCACCAGACTTGCTCACCATTCATCCTTTGGCTAATGTTTATATGTTTTCTTTCTCCCTTAATTGTACAACTGCAGCCTCAGAGGAGCAGTTTTTTTTTTTCAAAACTAAACTGGTAGTGGTTTATAAACCATGTTTTTATTTTATATTTTGTTTAACACATATTATATATAATATATGTTTAATATTTTATATTATATAAAACATAATGTTTATTATAAACAAAATATAGTTTTATTTCCTTAGTTAGTAATAAATTTCAACTGTATTTATGTAGCATTACCAAATCAAACATTGGTTGGTAGGGAGAGAGTGAACTGGTTAGATTTTCCTTCTTTTTAATCAGAAGCTCTGAAGAACATGTCTCAGGGATCTGGCGGCCAGGAGACCTGCCATGATTGAGAGCATCACAGAAGACAAAGCTGTTTTGACTTCATTGAAAAAAGTCTGACAGAGGCTGCTTCTATGTAGCCCTGGTAAGAAATATTAGAATAAAACTTGGGTAGTTACTAATAATAATTTAAATTCAGTTAATACAGCTGTTATATAATACCTGTTGATCTAGTTATTTAAATAGTTGGTCTATTTTGTCTTGATGTATAATTGTAATATAAATTAAATACAATACATAATGATGTGTATCAGTAGGTTGGTCATAATATTTATTATCCAGCTTAACATTCTTTGAGAGTGAAAGAATGGTCTATCAATAGTTACACAGGGTCAACTGGAATAAACCAGGACTATCTTGGGAGAATGGCAACAATTGGCCATGCTTTTATGAAGAGTGTTATTGTTGAAGAAAGCACAATTGACTGAATTGTGTTCTAAACGCCCCAAGACTGACTTGGCCATGGAGCAGGAAAATCACATCAACTTTCCCTTACTTTGTAATGAACGGCTGTTCTTTAAGTCTGAGAATAACACGGAGCAGAGAAGGACACTTTTCTGCTTGGCTATGTTGCAACCATTAGAAGCATCACTGGGGAGCAGGAGGTAGTTTGTGGATGGTTTTGCTTCTTGTATCAGGATCTAGTGAGGAGACGTAGCCTGACAACGCTGCTCCTCCATTTGGCTGGAGCTCCTTCCCCACGGCCACTGCACAGTGCTCCAAATGCATGAGGCAAAGAGAATGTTGAATTCAGAGATGAAAAATTAAGCAAGCACTCATCATTTTGACAATAAGCTAGTTTTGAACTTGAATGAATTCTTTTTCTCCTCTGAGCCTCAACTACTTCATCTGCAAATTAAACTGGATTGTTAAAATGTGTCTGCAGTGCAATTTGAGGGAGATAATCCGTGTATTCTTGACACATAGTACATAATTCATATAATGTACAATTGTAAATAATCATACATTTGCATTCCAAGTTTAAGATAATGTATTGATTTAATCGTGATCGTTTCTTTGGAAGATAGAAGTAGCAGTCATTTTGGTTTCACACATTATGTCTATTACTCCTTCCTGTGAATAGCTCAATCCTGTCTTGATTCACAATGTCGTAGAAAAACTTGAAAAAAAAAATCCTATAAGGTCCTAAAGTCTCTTATGCACTTTTTCAAGGTCTGAACAACTGATTGTCTTTTTTATGAAATCAGTTTCTCAGTACTTAAAACAGCTTTCTGTTAGGCTGATCTAAATCACATCTAGAATCAAAAATTATAAAATTAAAAAAAAATACAGGTTACTAAGCAGTAGCTTGCCTTTTAAAAGGTTTGGAATATTGAAGTACCCAGAGTTCAGTTAGAAAATAAGGAATCAAAAGATGCTACAAATCTCATCAGAAAACAAAAACCTGGAAAGGATGTTAGAGTACATGAAAGTGAAATGTAAAATGTATCCTAAAAGATAAGCTTCCTATTTCAACTCATCCTGCAGTTCATATTTTGTCAGTCTGATAATAATTTGTAATCAAGCTGGTTGTAATTGACCAAATGAGATTAATAAGTGAATGAAAACATACCTTATGGTTTGATCTCTACTTTGATATAAAATAATGAGGTTAGAAAATTTGCAACTATGATTGTATTTAACTTCGATCTATCTCAATTGGTATGTGGGGTATAAGGGGAAATTATACGGATGCACTGAAGGTTAAGTTTCATAGATAGCTGCTCCTGCATATTTCATATTTCTAAAATTTCCTAGAGAATATCTTTGGTCTTTCAAGGTGCAACAGGACACCCATTTTTTCCAGAAATCAGGCAAAGTCAAACAACAGTTTCATCGTTTTGTTCATACCCTACGTGTGTTCTCAGACATGTTGGATGTCTTTGTTCTGAAAGTCTTTTGCACATGGGGTGCTGTTTCTCCTTGCTGCTGATAAGGGAACCAAGATGCAGAGAGAACTGCTTGAGACTCCATAGGGTGGAGCTCCTCACAGACGGATGTCTTGTCAATCCAAGTCCTGTACACTCTCTGCTAAACCAGTGATTTTTCACACTGCGTTCCTGAGTTTTAAGGACTCTTCAAATCATGACAGGTGCAATGGGATGGAGGGAGATAAGTGCCTTAAGCCATGCTGGTTCCATGTCCCCCTGGCAGACAGGCAAACATACATGTCTACAAACATACACGTCTACCCACATACCCAGACTGCAAGAGAAAAGAGGTCAGCGGGATTCCAGGGGATCAATCCCGGGCCACCCTGTGCCCTGTGAAGCATCTTCTCAGGGAGCTAGGCCTCTTCATCATGCCCTGCCACCACCGCCTCCCTGAGCCTCCAGGACCACACGTGGGGCCCAGCTCTGCCAGAGCAACTCAGGGTCAGCGCTTTCTTTTCCACAGAATAAGGAAGAAGGGGAAATGTAAGAACCAAAGGGGACATCAGTTTCCCACCTCAGCCTCATTAACGCTGAACAGCCGAAGCCTGGGCTGCAGCACTGAGGGATGGGCGGGTGTGGGCAGGCGTGGCAGGTGTGGCAGGTAGAGGTGTTCTTGTGGAGCATCTCAAGTTGCCTCTTAGTGATGCTGAGGTGGGTTGTTTGGGGGTCAGCAGAGGCTGGGCTGCAGCAGGAAAAGAGAAGGAAATACTAGAAGCCAGGCTGGTCTGATTCTGGCCACGGGATGCTGTGAACAGTTTCAGCCTCTCCGTCTGGCTTCCTGACCTGATTCTATAACAGTGTTGACTTCCCTTCTAGGAAGCCACGCGCCATAGAAGCAGCCCTGGCCATTCTTCACTGACCCCAGAGGAGTGCCCAAGGCGGAAGAGGATCAGGTTGAACTGGATGGTTGAGTTTACCTTTGTTTTCAGAGTAGACCAAGGCCTCAGCAGCACAGGAGGGCCAGCACATAAGCCAAAGGAATTTGCTCAGCTGGTAAAGAATCCGCCCGCAATGCAGGAGACCCCTGTTCAATCCCTGGGTTAGGAAGATCCCCTGTTGAAGGGTACAGCTACCCATTTCAGTTTTCTTACCTGGAGAATTTCATGGACAGAGGAGCCTGGCAGGCTAGAGTCCATGGGATCACAAAGAGTAGGACACGACTGAACGACTTTCATTTTCACTTTTCTCACAAAAGAAAAAAATAAAATAAAATAACCAGTACAAAGAGCCCTAAAATTAATGTTGCGCTGAGACTACCTCACCCCATGCAGGACAGAAATGGAATGTAACCAACTATCTTGGAATATATGCGAAAGTGAAAGTGTTAGCCACTCAGTTGTGCCCGACTCTTTGCAAGACCATGAACTATATCCCGCCAGGCTCCTCCGTCCATGGGATTCTCCAGGCAAGGATACCGGAGTGGGTTGCCATGCCCTCCTCCAGGGGATTTCCCAACCCAGGTCTCCCACACTGCAGGCAGATTCTTTACCCTCTGAGCCATATGTAACTGTTCCACAACCTGCAAGAGCATCGCAGAGGGCACACGGTAAAGGAAGGGATCCTAGAATAAGACGTTTAACTCGGAAAATTCAGGATCATGGTTCCTTAATGGTTGATAGTCCTCACATTGACAAGTGGCTGCTGCTGCTGCTGCTGCTGCCGCTAAGTCGCTTCAGTTGTGTCCAACTCTGTGCAACCCCATAGCGGGCAGCCCACCAGGCTCCCTTGTCCCTGGGATTCTCCAGGCAAAAATACTGGAGTGGGTTGTGATTTCCTTCTCCAATGCATGAAAGTGAAAAGTGAAAGTGAAGTCACTCAGTCGTGTCCAACTCCTAGCGACCCCATGGACTGCAGCCTACCAGGCTCCTCCATCCATGGGATTTTCCAGGCAAGAGTACTGGAGTGGGGTGCCATTGCCTTCTCTGTGACAAGTGGCATATGGGTCAATTTCTGACAGACAGATCAGTTAGAAACCAGTGGTTGGGTGTCGTGTGTGTCTCCTAGTGTGGGTCATGCTGGAGAAGAAACTAGGGAATTCACAGTACTGGGAACGAAGTGTGTGTGCTAGTGGTCACGGGTATATTTTTGTTCCCCAATGAGGCCCCTGCAGAGCAGTGCAGCAAGCATAACTCTCACACAAATTCACACGCCCCAACACCTATCCTAAATCTCAAGTCACCTAAGGATGAGAAAACACATTTTCATAGATTCTCTTTCAGGAATTGTTTCTCTTCTCACAATTGCCATTCCCAACTTGCATGAATTTTAATGCATTTAATAAATATAAGTAAGTAAGCTGTCAGTGTATACTAGTGCACATACCTGCGCTGTTAATAGGTTTAACAGGAGAGGTAGTCAAAGAGGCCCAGTACATTTGACAAGGTGAGATAATTAAAAAATAGGAATTAGTATGTTATTTGTATATATTTATTTATTTATGTGCAGCTCTGTTCATAGTAAATATTTTGCAATGATAACTCATTTGAGAATTATTTTAAGTTAACTAAAACAAATTAGAGAATTCTTATTGGACCATCAGTAGAATTGGTTGGAAAAATGCGACCTAATAAGTCACCTTTAGGCTAGTAAGAGGTTCTTTTGGAGCTAACTAGCTGTCAAATTTCCCTGGCTACAGCTTTGCAATTGACAATATGCTTTTAAGTGTTGAGGTGATACTAAGACCTAGTCAATGAGTCATGGTGCTACTGGAAATTTTAAATTACTTTTATATTCATTATATATTTATTTTGTTTCTCTATGTATTTAGTATATATTTGACACTTTGCCAAAAACCTTTAAAAATAAGACAGTTTTTCCACAAAATATGAATAACAGTTTTATTTAGAAAAGCTTCCTGATATCTAGGCTTATGATTTGATGATTATTTTTACAGAAAGTAAATAATCTTACTTTTAATTGTGGACCTTTTAGATCTAATGTATATCTGTCTAGAGTATATTTAAAAATGAGTAGATTTGAATAATTAATGGAAAAATACACCATTTTTGTCTTCAATTTGTTGAACATTTAAAATGCATATTTAGAGCTTTCAATACTATTCAGATGGATGTTCTTATTGTGCTTATTTGTAACATTTTTTTAAAAAAAACAGAACTACTCATTAAGTGCTATTTCACAGAAAAATGAAAAATTAAGTAAAATAGTATTGATAATAGTTGAAAACTGTCAATTGTGCATGAGCACAAAGATACAGCCTTCAAATGACTGTTGCTTTCCATCCATTTGAAGCAAACAACCTCTCACGTGAACACAAGACATACGCATATAAAACAGATGCTTAAAAATATATTTAGGTGACTGCAGATGCCCTTGTGTCTACTTTCCATTCAGGTATCTAATCTTTATGGAAGTATCATTGTCTAGTTTTTAATATAATGCCAGTATCTTAATGGCAATTTTCATATTCTCCAATACAATTCTACATTAAGTCTTTCTATGCATTTGTAGATAGATACCGTGCAATGGCATTTAGGAAACACCAAAAAGTCATCTGTCCATTTGCACATCTAGTTCCCTGAATGTCAGTCATAGACCCCAGGGAGGGTTTGAATGAGTAACATTGACCTGATTTGAAGACACCTAAAAATCTGTTTTCTTACTGGCCACACATATGGGCACCGCTGGCTTGGGGTCGGGTCTTTGCTGCCTCCTAGACCTCACTAGAATGGTCGGTGGTCTGTTAAGCATTACCATGGGAAAGTGTAGTGGCTTTTTTGAAGCTGTTATGATCTACTGGGTCAAAGCGTGCTTCATTGATAAAACAATTTTGCTTTATTTTACAGTCAGGCAGGTCTGTGGATCAGGCGAGACACCCAAAGCCTAATGAAATATTTAAGAAAGGGCTTTCTCCATGCCAGCACCAATCAGTCTTACCAACCAAATGGCTGAGGCAGCTGTACGTGTTGGGATTAGGAAGGTAAGAAACATAATAAGACAGAACGACAAAATCATGCAAACAGAGCATTTCAGATGAAAGAAATGGGTAGACTGTCTGTGGATGGGTAATAACCCCGTGAGTGTGGTGCTTATAGGGGTATTAGCGATACAGCTTTAACCATCAGGGGATGAGCTGGGTGAGGGGAAGTGGGGTGTGTATACAAGCACACTTACAAGTCTTCGTTCTTTGGTGGAGAAATATTTGCATGGACCCTGAGACTTAGGGAACCTGAAGATCTGTTCAAAAATACACCTTTCTGAACCATTGCATTTGGGCAGCAATTTCTAAAGGAGAAAAAAAAAAAAAAAAAAAAAAAAAACCAGTTTGACAAGCCCATCTTTGTGAAAACCACTGCCAAGCAGGAAGGGCCAAGAAGGTGATTCTCTAGTTTATACTCACCATGTTCTCTGAAGAGACCAAGCCCCATCCGCCATTTTCTCTCTCTGCTCAGATGCTTCCCCTGACATTCAACCTGCTCCTTGACCTCAGGAGCCAGGATTCAGACTCAGAAACAGGCAGAGGGACAACAAAGACACCTATTACCCACGGGGAGGAGGAAGTGAGTGCAAGGGTGGGCTGGCTCTCCCTGTGATTTCTGGGCTTTGAGAGAGCAGCAAGCTGGATCTCTCCAAGGCAAAGAGATGACCACGCTAGCAAGGGTTTCTGGCTTTTTTCCCGTAAAATGGAAATGAGACATGGTCCGATCCTCAGGCTCTGGCTTTCAGAAAAGCCTGTACCCTTGGCCACCCGCCCCTCCCCCCGTGTGCCCCCGCGCCCATCTCCTCTACCCTCACTCTGCATTCATTCTAGCCCAGCCGTCTTCTGATAAAAGAAGGATGCCACGCAGGGTACATTCAGGCGGATTGTCAATGTATCCATACACATTCTCGGTCTCTGCTCAGTGTTCCATGACAACAAGGTGAGACGGCAGAGGTTATCCGAACAGCTGCTGCCTAAGCTGGAAATTCCAGGCATTGAGCACCATCTGTCTATACGTTCACAGATGTATAGAAGAGCCATCTATCAGCCTGCAGCCCACAGCTGCGTCCCCACCGGGCTGCTTCCTTCCCGGCGAGGAACAATGAGAGCTAGTTCTTCACTTTGTGTCACACAGAATGGCTGATTTGATTAAGTCCCCAACTCTCATTATGCTAGGTAGGGGTGTAGAATTTCAATGATAATCCATAATGCATGACCAGTTTGTCACCATGGCAACATAAATTCAAGGTTACTAGCTCAGACGCATAATTGGGTGTGCATTGAGTGCTGAAGGAGGGCTGTTAAAATTCTTGTCATAGAAAAGTAACATCCATCATACTGTCTGAAATTGCAAAGTACTCATAATCAGACAGAAAAATCCTTGGAGAAAAATGTTAATAAAATAACTATTACAGCCTAATAAAATTATTAAGTTTAACCACTGTGGTTTTCAAAGTATTTCAGTTAAGAAGAATGGAGTAGACATCTCATTAAACATTGAAGACTTAGGTTTCACCTCCCCCACCAATATTTGCATTGAAATATGGATCTAAAGAATTTTTCGTCTCAGTGTGATTGATTGATCAAAATAAATCCCACATAATAAAATATACCACCACACATATTTATTTCATTTTTGTATTTCATATTGGATTTTTCTTAGCTGTGAGAATATTCCCTTAATAAAATGCTCTGGGGGAAAACTAAATCTACTTCTCTGCTCTAAAATGTTCAGAATTAAATTATGTATGTTATTTGCTGTATCTCCCAAAGTAGATACATGGAAACGAAGGTGGAGACAAAATGAAAAAGAGTCAGAAAGAGATAAGAATGCGTTACATTATCAGCCCATCCCACCATGGGTTCATTTTGGTATTTATAATTATTCATCATAGAATTTTTGCTCAAATGTAAGGGCCAATAAAAATCCAATGCAAAATAAAATGTGTACTCTGTAAAAGGATTCCATCTTGGACCAGAATGATTATGGTAATGACTTGTTTTGGTGTCTGCCTTTGCCAATGAAGTAGAACCAGGCAGAGTTATAAATGAGCCTTGCATAAATGGCTGAGAATTAAGCAGAGTGTTATTGGAGGGACACAGCATGGCTCACTGAAGGTCCGCCCTCAGTTTCTTTGATGGAGTGTAACCAATGCCTCCCCATGTTGTTGCCTCTTTGGATTTTAATTTGAGATGCTTTGCTCTGTGGGGTTATTGACTAGGATTTTTCATAAAACATAGCCCATTTTAAATATATTTTCTCCTTTCACTATATGACCCAGTAGTGGATACATTTCTGAAACACCAATCTATTCTTTGTTAATGAGATTCAGCTCTCCTTTAATTCTATTGAAGAATGTAAGATTCATTGACTTAAGCGATAAGAGAATCCTGCCAAATAAAATCAGACATGGCCACACCAGCCTGGAAACACTGCTGTGCTTCTGCTTAGACCTCTCAGGAAGAGAGACTGCTTGACCCTGCATTCATCTTCATATTGCATTTCATGCTTTCTTCTCCAGCGACACTCCAGGATATGCCCAAAGTCACTTCTTTTCCTGGATATCAAAACTGCCATCATTATAGAATAACTAAAATATTAGGTAAAGGCACAAACAAAACTAGTTTTCAGGCAGCTGACATTACACTGTATATATCATTTACCTTCTAGAATTTCTAGTGCTGTCCTCAATTTTCTACAAAGCCAAGTGAGATTAGATGATGTTTTAAAGTGAAAACCAGAGATTTATTCTTTAAATGAAGATCACATCCCCAGGACCTTTGCAATGCTTTAAAGTCAAAAATAAGAGAAAAGCAAGAATCAAAATCAGATGACCTAATTCAGAATATAGGTGTAATTTTATATATTTTTTTGCATTGTGTTTAATCATCCTAATGGCTGTGTCCTTTGGAATTTTTTTTTAAATGAAGATACTTTGTGAGGGGCAATTTCATTTGAAATATGAAGGGGTTTTATTCTGAAAGAGCTTGCTTACAAAAGTCACATCTGGAAGTATGTTCAGCCTCAACTGCGCACATGTAAGTCCAATTAACATCACGAAAGCTCAGGAAAATATCCCCTGCCAGCCAGCTGAGGGGGAGGGGCAGTGGACCGAAGAAAGAGGTTTGTGTCTCTGATTTAAATACAAGTGACTTTGTGGAGAACACACAGCTTGGGCTCAAATGAACACCCATTGTGGAGAGCACTGAGTCTGCAGACAGAAGAGTTTCTGATTTGATGTTCAGGGAAGCACCGTCGTAATCAGGAGCAAATACTGATCTCGGATGTTTGGACCAGAAGGAAGTCTCTGCAAACTGTTAGGGTGTGAGTCAAATTTAGTTTTTAAATCCTCTAAGGTAATTTAAAACTTTATTATTTGAAGAGTTTGGCTTTAGTAGAATGAAAGAAACAAACTGATCAGCACTAATATGTACTGATTCAAAACATCCTATTGACTATTATTCAAAATTCTCTATGCTGTATATACTCATTATAAGAAAAAAACGCTTTTAATTAAACCAAAAGTGTAACCATCAGTAATGTGAATTTTGTCATAACCAACATTGCATTTTCAGTTATTCTTTTAAAAAACTGAATGACCATCCATGTTTTTGTTCATAGAATTAGAGACAGTGGAGATATTACAATATGAGTGACTCAAGTTCATTGAGTCTCAAAATTTTCATCAGAAAATCTAGTTTCCAGATTGCAAACATGCTGCAGTTAATTTTCATTTTTAACAAGCTACAGTTTGATTTTAGTCAATCATTCCAAGCCCGAAAAGATTATGACATGAACATATGATAAATATCTATGAATAATAATGTATCAAACCTTTAAATAAATTGTGAGACAGGAAGATAAAAATTCTTCATATGTTCACATTCAGAAGGAATTCTAATGCTCTAATTCAAATTAACACCAGTTAAGTAAAAGGTACATATTAGCTGAAAAGAGTAAGCAAATAAATGTATTGCTCGTGAAATCCACTATACACACACCCCAAGTCAGGCCTTCAACCTTCTCATCATTTCCTTCTGCATTTGATTGTTGTTTTTAATCACATCATACTCTGAGGCTTTTCCATTCATTGGTTAGCTTTACAAAATTCAGAAAAACTAACACCCAATATAGTTGAATATACTTGCTCTGAAAACCTGTTAAATGTGTGAAGTATATTTTTTATACATATGATGAAGACTGTTAGCAAGTTGCTTTCTGTGAGATATACTTTAGTAATATGATATTTTAAAACTTTTGGAAGCCATTATCTATAGCACTTCCAGAGGATGTGTTATATTCAAGTTAACAAAAAAATGTATCCCCCAGTGTACATGCACAGATGAGTATGTGCATAATTTATCTATGCATCTATGCATGATCCATTCATGTATGCAAATCTTAGAGTACCACTGCTGCCTCTCCTTTATTCTCATGACATATACGAACACTTGCATTTGTTTTCTTGATTCTATGGTAATTAGATACAAAGTTACATGTAGCAATCCGAGGACTAGCTCTGATCCATACATATCTCCATTTCTTTCAAGTTACAGTTGAGAACAAATATGAGTCGACCCTGATCTTTCCTTTTCTGTGTGGCATTTAGCATGATCTCTATGACACGGTGGGCTTCCTTGGTGCTCAGCTGATAAAGAATCCACCTGCAATGCAGGAGACCCGGTTCAATTCCTGGGTGCAGAGGATCCCCTGGAGAAGGGATCTCCAGGACTGGAGAATACTACCCACTCCGGTATTCTTCGCTTCCCTGGTGGCTCAGATGGTAAAAATTCCCCCTGCAATGTGGGAGACCTGAGTTGGATCTCTGGGTTGGGAAAGTCCCCTGGAGGAGAGCATGGCAACCCACTCCATTATTCTGGAGAATACTGGAGAATCCCATGGATAGAGCAATCTGGAGGGCTACAGTCCATAGGGTTGCAGAGAGTCAGACACGACTGAAGCGACTTAGAACACAATGTATGCCTCAGAATAACAAAGTGCACTTAACTGCCATCTTAAACAATTAAGTGCCTATTCATTCAGATAAATGCCAACCAAAAATCGAATTTTTTTCTTTGGCAGTGACACATGGCTTGTGGGATCTTAGTTCACAGACTAGGGATTGAACTTGCACTCCCTGCTGTTGAGCCATGGAGTCTTAGCCACTGGACCACCAGGGAAATCTCCAAAATTTGATTTTCTATTTCAATTTTTTGAAATCACAAAACACTACCAATACATGTGGTATTCTTACTAGACCATATTATGGAAATATACCAAAATTGGTGATTAGTACATATCCAATAAAAGCCAATTATATCTGTAAAAGTATAGTAACTTTGTGATAAAAGGGGAAACAGGCCATAGACAGAAAGACCTATTCCATATCTATTCCATAACTTCAGACAATTACCATAAAATAGAATCATTATTTAAAATCGTGATGAATATGACTTCTTTCCAATGTTAAAAGGCAGTAAGTGTCTTGCAGACATTTAATTCATAAAACTTTTGATATACAATGGATGCAAAGTTTATCTGCATCAGTCATACATCAAAAACTTTAACCAATTATTTCAAAACTTTCAAAACTGACCCTTTGATTTATGTATGAACATTTATAGTGATGAATAACTTACCATTCCTTAAGGAAAGCCAAGATTATTT
Organism: Budorcas taxicolor; assembly: GCF_023091745.1. NCBI lineage: Eukaryota > Metazoa > Chordata > Mammalia > Artiodactyla > Bovidae > Budorcas > Budorcas taxicolor. Next base: position 150,517,009 of record NC_068920.1, on the reverse strand, counting down.
TATTTCTAACCTGGAATCTTCCAAACTTTTTGTTAATCAGCTGAACTTCTACACCTTGGTACCACAGAGAAGAGAAGTAAGTAACTCATACTCTACTATTCTCATGTTTGAGGAAAATGCCACTTTCACTTCTTAAAATAAAAAAATAAAATAAAACAGTTTCTTCAAACATCCCTCATTTGACTTGTAAGTCATATAGATGTGTTTTTAGGGTTCAGTTCAGCTCAGTTGCTCAGTCGTGTCTGACTTTTTGCGACCCCATGAACCGCAGCACGCCAGGCCTCCTTGTCTATCATCAACTCCCAGAGTCCACCCAAACCCATGTCCATCGAGTCAGTGATGCCATCCAACCATCCCATCCTCTGTTGTCCCCTTCTCCTACTGCCCTCAATCTTTCCCAGCATCAGGGTCTTTTCAAATGATTCAGCTCTTCACATCAGGTGGCCAAAGGACTGGAGTTTCAGCTTCAACATCAGTCTTTCCAATGAATAGTCAGGACTGATTTCCTTTAGGATGGAATGCTTGGATCTCCTTGCAGTCCAAGGGTCTCTCAAGAGTCTTCTCCAACAGCACAGTTCAAAAGCATCAATTCTTCTGTGCTCAGTTTTCTTTATAGTCCAACTGTCACATTCATACGACTACTGGAAAAAGCATAGCCTTGACTAAACAGACCTTTGTTGACAAAGTAATGTCTCTGCTTTTCAATATGCTGTCTAGGTTGGTCATAACTTTCCTTCCAAGAAGTGAGTGTCTTTTAATTTCATGGCTGCAATCACCATCTGCAGTGATTTGGGAGCCCCAAAAAATAAAGTCAGGCACTATTTCTGCTGTTTCCCCATCTATTTGCCATGAAGTGATGGGACCGGATGCCATGGTCTTCGTTTTCTGAATGTTGAGCTTTAAACCAACTTTTTCACTCTCCTCTTTCACTTTCATCAAGAGGCTCTTTAGTTCTTCTTCACTTTCTGCCATAAGGGTGGTGTCATCTGCATATCTGAGGTTTTTAAGGTATGTACATTAAAAACAGCCATCAATCAAAGTACAGAACTGTATATGGAGATGCTATAATGTCAGACTTCATGTCCACTCACAGATATATGTCCTCTTATTTGAGTTTAGGCACCAGATCACCCACGTCTTTCTTCTAAAGAGGACCCCAAAACCTCTGCTGGAACTCTCTTCTGCTCTCTGTGTTTGCTCAGTGGGGTGGACATCATAACCAAATTACCATGGAATATTTAACACCCATTACAATGCCTGGAATACAGTAGCATTCTGTAAATATTAATAACTAAATAAAAAGTGATTGAATTATGTGATTTTTTTTATAGTACCATGATTCCATCATTGAAAATGTTTCCAAAATATGGCTCTTCCATTTCTCCTTAAACCTTTACTTTCTCTCTTTATTTATAAGGTCTTCCCAGGACACTGCTGCAGAAGAGATCCCAGGATACTCCAACAATGATGCAGTCTGCATTGCTGCCCCTCCTCACTGCATTCTAATACAAAAATGGAGCTCAAATCTGCAAATGACTAAATGGAACAATAGGGTGTTTTGGTTTTTTCTTTAACATTTCCCAGAATCAGGTAGAAAACCAGAAGAGAAGTATTACACGATAAGTTGAGAAACCTTACCTATTCAGGTGTCCTGTGGTTTTTGAAATGTTTCCAATTAGAGAAAGAGAATTAGCAATCCTTTTCAGAGCAAGCCCATGGAGTAGTCTAAGGCATCAGACTCATACTTCTGATCTGAAATAGCTTCTTTCTGTTGGGTCACATGCACGGAAACCACAAGGCAGCTAAAGACCAGAATATGTCTGTCAAGTGTTTCTCTGACTGACTTCACACCCAGTGTCAACTAGGGTTCAGATCCCACGTGAGGTGATGGAGGGACATGAGGTTCAATCCTGCAGGAATCCACAGTGAAGGTGGGGATACAAAAGGTAAACAGTGGCTACAAGATACAGCCCCTATGTTAAGGACAAAAAGAATAAGGAAGATGGTTTTCCCTGGTGAGGTAACAGCAAGCTCTAAGATATTTTCATTTCAGAAACACTTATGCAAAGATTTTCACCAAGTACATCCCAAAGACTTTTAAATCTTGAAAAAAGATGGTATTGCTCAAGTTGGTGTATTGGTTAGCCACTAAGTCATATCCAATTCTTTGCAACTCCGTGGACTGTAGCCCACCAGGCTCCACTGTTAATGGGATTTCCCAGGCAAGAATACTCGAGTGAGTTAACATTTCCTCATCCAGGGGATCTTTCTGACTGAGGGATCAAACCTGGGCCTTCTGCTTGGCAGGCAGATTCTTTACCACTGAGCCACAAGCCTGGCGGACTACAGTCCATGAGGTCCCAAAAGAGTTGGACAAGACCTAGCAGCTAAACAACAACAAAATGTAGTTAGTGTAAAATTGACCAAGATGACCTCTAAATTCCCTTTCTATTTCAACAATCTCAAAATGTTAATGACCTGCCCATGAACAGAACAGCAGTGACTTTCCTGCATGTGGTACAATAGTCTTGCTGCCCCATTGGTCTCATCTACACATTGGTTTATTGTTAAACATTTGAGTCTAAGAGCATCATTCAAAAAACTAGAAATGTTTGCAGCTTTCCCCAAAGCTGTGATTGAGTAAATAAACTATTATCTCTTTTTGTTTTGCTCCTAAGAAAATATTTATAACTAGCCTCTAGTAGTAATATAAAATGCACATACTCCCAGGATTCAGAATTTGTGCTGTTCTAGTTTATCTGTATAATGAAAGGGTTTGTGTCTATCAAATAACTGGTTTTAATTTTTTTTCCTAATCAGTGAAGTCCCTGAAAGTGTATGGTGTTCTGCAAACAATTTTTGCTAGGGAAAGACTATGGAAATAGTATATTTTTATTCTAATGCTCAATTGCTCTCAGTTCATAGTGAGGTGAACTGGTGTAGAGTCATATTTAGATCTTCTTTACAGGTTATTAATAATAGCTTACATAATTAACAGCCATGATTTGAACTAATCTACCACCTCATGTTATCTCAGCTTTTTTTAATCCTATTTGTTCTCACCACATCCTGGTGAGAAATGGTGATCACTAATTAAGAAACTGAAAGGAGAGAGAGTTACCTTAACCAAGTTGGTCAACATCAGTAATGAGGCTGATGTTTAACTCCAGGTCCTGTCAAACGGTTCTCTTCCCATGAAGAACATGCTACCCACGAAAGATGCATTATTTGCTTACACCATCACCTCTTTTCACAGGTGGAGGTTGGCCTCCACAAGGGATGCTAAGTTCTAAAATACCTCATTCTGAGAGGACTTCTCCTGTGATCTCACATGAACCGATGACGGCAGAAATCACAGTGTTTACATAGCTATGTCCCGATTAACAATGCGTGCCTGCTGCCTTTTCCTATAGAGTACTATCATTTCCTATAGAATACCCAAGGCTTGAGTACTGTAAATAGAGATCAGTCACTCAGTCAGTTGCCACCATGTGCCTATGGAAGCAGGGAGGGGACTTTGTGCAGTGGAAAGAGGATTGCCCTTCCATTCGGGGGACCCTGGGCATCAGAACCTTGACCAAGGGTCAGCTCCTTTTTGTTCCTCTCTGCAGCAGTTCTTGAAATGACTCCATTTTTTGCTAGGTTTATAATGCATATACAATAAAGTGTCAGTGGAGAAGTGAAGTTTCACAATATCCTTAGTAACAAGAAGTCATAAACGCATAGACTATAATGAACGACGTGCCGCTAGAACTTGACTGTGATTCTGGCGTTAGTGTAAACTAAGGTGTGGTTGTCACTTCTCAAAGTTGAGTCTAAAATAAATATTTCAGCCAGTTCCTTGCAGAGTTTTCTTTTCTCCTATGAAACCATTTTGAGTACTTCCATGATTTTCTACATAATGACCTAGTTCCCATTTCCTGGCAATTTCCTTGTCTAAGGACAAGTACAAACTGGACGAAATTTTCAATTTCTTTGTAAGCAATTGTTGGGAGGATGGCTTTTAAAGTGCAAAGTCTGTGTTAAACATGTTTTGGCAAATTCACTTACACATCATTTTCTAGGTGCGGTTTGACCTGGAGGATACCGGAGTGGGATTTCCTTCTGGATCAGTAAGACGTCCCAGGAATCTGTCTGTTTTTTACACTGCAAGGGCATATATATCATGTGCTTTCTGGGGAAATGGGAGACAAATTCCAGGCTGACTTCTCACTCAAAATCTAAAAAGTGAAGCAGATAAAGGACTGAATATCATCCTAAAAATGGTGGGCTTTAATTATTGAGGTGGAAGAATCTCCTTAAATGGAAAACAAAATCCAGGACCAATAAAGAAAGAAGCTGAACTGACTGCCAAACTAAAAAAAGAAAAAGAGAGAGAGAGACAGATTGAGAGGTAATATGTAAAACATACAGAAGAGATGGCACTTAATATGCATTGAATTTAAAACACACCTAAAACTGAGTGGTAACCACTTTCGTTAAAGGGCTAATGACCAAAGTATGAGAGTTCAGCCCTGGTTCCCCACCTGGGACTTGAGGCTAAATAAGAGCTCCTGTCAACCTGCTGAAGCATACTTCTTTCCAAACCCAAATGCATTTTGTCACTGACCCTCGCAATAATTCTGCCTTGATTCTCTTGAATTTAGGGAAGACAGATGGTTTTCTCAAGGCCAAATAGCCAGTAGATCACATAATAGGGAGGGGCTCAAATCCAGCGTTTCTGATGTTAAATCCAGAGTTTATGCCCTTGTGCTGAACAGCAGAAGTCTTGTCATTTCTAACATCTTGCTCAAAGTTCTACCAGATTTGCTGTCATGCCTGAGAGTTCAGTGGTTTCAAAATCAATGTTCTTTCAAAATATTTCTAGCTACGTGTGCATGCTCAGTCACTTCAGTCGTATCTGACTCTCCCGAGTCCTATGGACTGTAGCCCCCCAGGCTTTTCTGTCCTTGGGATTCTCTGGACAAGAATACTGGAGTGGGTAGCCATGCTCTCTTCTAGGGGATCTTATGGACCCAGGAACTGAACCCAGGTCTCCTGAACTGCAGGCAGATTCTTTGCCTTCTGAGCCACCAGGGAAACCCTCGGTGGTTCACTCGATAAAACGTACTTCTCTACTTTTACGTTGTGCATTGCGTCTTCTATCTACTGGAGTAACAGGAGATGAACTTCAAGCAGAACTCGGAGTGAGTTTCTCAGGTACTATTACTCTCTCTGGCAAGATCACTAAGCAGAAAAAAGTGGGAAAGGAGAATATCCTGGCATTGTTGGTGTATTCTGTTGGGAAGTAGGCCGATTTTGCCAGACATACACTCTGGAGGTAAGCATTCCTTCCTAAATACAGAAAGTAGCTTAGACTCAAGTGGCAGTCACAGTCTAGACATGACTCTTCACTGTCAGAGATGAGCCTTCCCGCCTCCATTGTAAGCTAAGATGTTTTTATCAAAATACAGAGTCCTTTAGTCAAATCAGATTAGATTCTCAATTTTGAGTCAACTGATAATTACTTCCATTTGCATTCTCAGTCCTTAGTAGTGAAAATGTAGCTTTTGCAACTCTCTGACTTTAACCAGTTATCCCTTCTTTTCATAAGATTTGGTGCTGATCCATATGGCCAATAAATTTGCACCAAAGTATAAGCTTTTCTTTATATATATATTGGAATGAGTCCCCACCTTCCCAAAATGAAAGGATTGAGTCTGAAAGAGAACCATAAATTCTTATTTGTACAACTAAAATTACAAACATCCATTCCATTAACTTAATAGCATTCACTTTTACAGTGGAAAATAACTAAAACAAGCGATTGAACTTCATTTAGCCAAGGGGCCAAGTCCTTCAAATTCAAGGCAAATGGACAGCTTTTCTCTGTCAATGGGCTATAGCACATCCTAGAGCCCATTTGCAAGTGAAAAGAATATTCTGCACAGTCTAAAGTCCTGAAAGTCTCAAATCCATTACTACATGATCAAGTGGAACACAGCCTTGTGCTTCCCTGGAAAATGCAGCTCTTATTTCAAAATAAAACTGAATTCCAGTGTTTCAAAAACTCTACCTCTCAGTATTAAAGCATCACCCATGAACTGTGCATAGTCAGAAATAATCTTCTAGGAAGTTGGAGTGCTCTTGTACATGAACTTTCACCTCAACTGAATCCACATCAACAGGCAAATGTGTTCAGAGCACCTTCCCAGTGCTGAGGACAAGGATACATTCCAATATGAGAATGGTCCAGAATGTTTTACTTCTATGTGAAGTGCAATGACAGCCCATTTTTGGATGTTTATTTGAGCACAGAGAAAATTCAAGTTTATTAATTTTATCTTGTTTCAGAAAAATGTGACGTGAATCATTTTGGAATCACAAGGAATATGAATTTAACAGCATAATATTACAAATGTCCTTATGCTGCTTTCTCCGTGCATCTCCACCTGTATCTATACCTTCATCTGAGTCTACACACAGACGTAGAGATAGCATGCATATCACGTTGCCTGCCTGTGAGAAGTAAAACTGGCATTTTTAAGGTCCTGAAACAAAGCTAATGTTTCCTATTTTCTCCCATAAGAATTCTGATGCGTAAAAAACAGGTTTCTGCAGAAAAGTTATCATGTACTTAAAAAAAAAATTGTGAAATAATATATGGATGTAAGGACATAGTTTGACAAATCATTGTAAACCTCCTTTCCCCATCTCTAGATCCTTTTGGAGAATTTCCTTCATAGCATCTATAAATAATTACAGTTTTGTTTCTTCCTTTTGAACTATTTATTTTCCAGTTCTTGTACCTTTTTTATTTACGTAACACACTAGATAGTATTAATTTAGGATGTTTAATGAGCTGGATAGCTGCTCCATATTGTACTGAACAGAATGGTGATGGAGTACAGGTCTTTTTCTGTTAGAATCTAAAGGGAGCCGCTAACATCTCACTGTTAAATAAGATATCTGCTGCTGCTTTGTAGCACAAGTTTTACTAGTAAAGAAAATTTTTTTCTAATCTTAATCTGCTAAGTGATGTTTATGAGTGGATTTTAAATTTCATTGAATGCCTTTATGCATCTATTCCAGTGAATGTATTAGTGTTCTCCTTTAATAACCATTTTTTTTAAAAAAATTGAAACACATTGACAGATTTTCTAAAGATAGACCAATCTTGAATTTTGTTGTAAATTCAAAAGGGACATGTTTTAGAGTTTAGATTTAGCCAGTTAACATCCTTTTTAAGATTTTTTTTTTAAAGCTGTATTTATCAGAGATGTGGCATGTGCTTTTATCCCCTTTACCTTCTTTAACAGATTAATTAGTTCAAAATATAAATTCTAGAAGCAATGCGTATCATTGAAGCTATATCTTTATTAAATATTTGGGGAAAGCTTGGTTGGAAAGTCATCTGGATTTAAAATTTGCTTAGCAAAATGGACTTTCTGTTTGTGCTTCAGAAATTTTGTTCCTTTTAGTAAGGCTTACTCACATTTTCTATGCTGAGAAGAGGGCAGTTTGGGCGAGTTAGATTTTTCTGGGATATTTTGTCCATAACAAGTACATTGTCTATTCTGTTGGCTTACAGTTGTTTATAATTCACTTTATTATTTTTCTGATGGCTGTCTGGTCTATAGAGGCTGATTCTTTTCATCCATGATATTAGTTATTTGAGACTTCTTTTTTCTATTCTCCACCAATCTCACCAGAGATTTATCAATTTTGGTCATTTTAAAGAACCACTGTTTGGATTTGTTTATCTCTGAACGTGTTTTCGACTTTAATAACCTCTGTTCTGGTTTTAATTTTTTGTGTTCTCCTCTACTTTCTTCCTTGTTTGGGTTTATTTTGTCAGATCTTTTTCTCTTAAATTTTTGAGATAGATGTTTAGTTCATTGATTTATATATTTTTATTTACATATTTAACATTATGAAGTTTTATCTAAATACTGCTGAGTTGTATCCCATAAGTTCTGACATATAGAATTTTTATTATAATTCAATTCAAAATATTTTATTTTCATTATAATTTCCACTTTGATCAATGGGTTACTTAGAAGAATCTTTCTTAATTTACAAACACAAGCATATTTTGTTATATGTTCTTTGTTATTTATTTTCAACTTAATTGTATGGTTGTCAAAAACATACTCTGTATAACTTGAAACTTTTGAAATGTATTGAGAGCTGCTTTATGGACTAGGATGTGTTCAATTATGGAAAAATATTCCTAAGCATGCTGTCAAAAACTATGCATTCTACAGCTGAGTTTGGTTTTTTCCCTTCCTTCCTCCCTTCTTTCTTTCACTCTTTCTCTCTTTCTCCATTACATTAGATTTCTTTGTTTAAATCTCTATATCCTTCCTTTATCTGCTTATTCTTTCAATTATTGAGAGTGGAACTGCAAAATCTCCCACAGTGATTATGGATTATTCTGTTTTCTCCTCTGATTTTGTCAGGTTGTTTTTTTCTCTTGTCATGTTTTAAGGTCACAAAATTGCATGAAGTCTATGAATTGTTGTGTCTTCCTAGTTAACTGCAATCTTTATCAGTTGAAACTTTCATTACTACCTCTTCATTTCTAGTGATGCTTTGTCATAAAGCCAATTTTATCTGATAATAAAATAGTTACACAGATTTCTTTTGGTTGGTATTTCCTTGGTATATCTTTGTTTCTGACCCTTCATTTCAGCCTTATGTTTTACATATACATTATGTTTTAGGTATTATTTCTCATAAATTGCATATAGCTTGAATTTTATTATGGTCACTTCATTTGTACTTTTAACTAGAGTCTCTAGTTTTTAGTTCTTGCATTTAATTGAAATGTTTGGTTTTTACTAAATTTATCAGACATGATTTATCTTACGCAAGGACTCAAGTAATGAGAAATTTTGAGTTAAGCAGAAAAAAAAAAATCTGTACAGGATTTTTTACAATATTCATTCACTGTTGACTTTCTTTTTGAAGAACCGAGACAAATAAATTGAAATATGGTGTAGAAAAGGGCAACTCTAGCGAAATCACTGTTCATAGTTGACTCAGGTGAAATAACTGCTTACAGGAAATGTCTTCCTAGAATAGAATATATCAGCACTTACCCTCCTCAGGCTTTCATAGTTAGGAGATGATAGATGAATGAAGTTGAATGAGAAACTAAATTATATTGGGAACAATAAATATTTTAATCAAAACATCAGCAATTGAATAGCATAGTTTTAAAGGAGGCAGGAGAAGCCATTTCTATCTAACAATGTGCAGCCAGAAGAAGAAAACACAAAACAAGTAACACAGCCATTCCAGATAAACAGTCAATTGCTGTGTAGCTGAATGGGTGTGCCTGGGGGACAGGAAGTAATTCAGCCCAGATTTCATACACTGTGGCGATTTCACAAGCCCTCAATTGACTATTGGTCTCTTAAAGCTTCAAGTTGTTCAATGTCTGGACACTGAGAAACCTTTGCCAGCTTGCGTTAATTTCCACTCTGACTGCAAAAACTAAAACTGAGGTCTCCTAATTTTTGTGGTCGGTGATAGAAACTGATAGAGCTTGAGAACATCCATCCAATATGTGAGCCGGAATTATTTCATGATTCAAGAGAATCTAAAATATGTAGTCATCACCAGAAATTTTTTTTTCTGAAAACATTGCTCAAACCAAGAGGGAAAAAAAAAAAAAAAAAACCCAAACAAGTGTAGTTTATTCTGAGAGTAAACCCAGGGCCATGGGAAGTCTCACAAACAGAGTCATTACTTCACAGGAGAGGTTAGATGAATGTGACACTGGGTACTCTCCTATTGGTGATACTACTGATAATCCAATACACAACATTCTTTAATGACTGTTCCCAGACCAGTATGTCAGGATCTATTTAAATGCTTTCTTCATACCTAAAGCCAACCAAGCACACACACACACACACACACACACACACACACACACACACACTTTTTGAAAAGCCCGAGTTATATCTCTTTGGAAAATATCACCAAAGTCTAACCTTGCAACACTCAATTTTATTTTTGAGCAAATCCTAAATATATGCACTTAATTGTAGTTCCCAAATTTAAGCCAGACTAATAACAGCACATTTGTTTAAGCAGCAGACATTCACCAGACTCTTAGGTGCAAAACAAACGTTTGTTCAGATGAGGAATGGTGAAATACCAAGATTACAATAAAAATTCTAATAATATTATTACAAACACTTCCCAGGTGGCTCAAGTGATAAAGAATCTGCCTGCCAATCAAGGAGACACAGGAGAGGCGGGTTCAGTCTCTAGGCTGGGAAGATGCCCTGAAGAAGGAAATGGCAACCCACTCCAGTATTCTTGTCTGGAGAAACCAATGGACAGAGGAGCCTGGTGGGCTACATTCCATGGGGTTGCAAGTAGTCAGACATGATTTAGTGATGGAGCACAAATGCATTATTATAAACATTTTTATGTTTTAGCCAAATCATCACAGTTTCACTTAGGAAAGAATGGTAAAATCCAGTGAAGCTAGGCCATATGAGAAAACAAATTAAAAAAAGTTTAAAATGACTTTAATGCTGTGGTCAACTGAATTTTTGTATTATCAATATGCATTCTTTAAATATTGATTTATTTACTTATACCCCACCACAGGGTATACAAGATCTTAGTTCCCCCATAAGGGATTGAACCTATACCCCCTGCAGTGGAAACACGGAAGTTTAACCACTGGACGGACAAGGAATTCCCCTTATCAATATGCATTTTGATTTTGGTCAGTGCCTGTAAGTTGAGAACTTCTAAAGTTAGTTTCTCCCTGAGAAAAAAATTCCTGAGATGTCACTTTCAAATCTAAAACTTGTGCTTTGTACAAGTTTGTGTGTGTGTATGTGTCTGCATGCATGAATTCAAAATCATATATGTTTAAATTCTTTTACTCCTCCCCAAAGAAGTTTGGAAATCGTCATAATACTACAAATACCAGATTCAAGTTTAAAAATATACATTGGATTTAAAGCTAATAAATAATAGCTTCCAGAAGAATTTAAGCCAGATTTGTTTAATTTTATGTCACATAAATTTGAAGATAAAATAGCACTACCTCTTTCCTGCTCTTGTGTAATGTAATCTGGGCTAGCCTTGCATATTTTTATTCTGGAAACATTAATCCGTTACCTATACCATTATGAAAGGCACTCAGAGCGTTTTGCAGAATTTTCAGTAGCTACCATACATCTCTCGCCAAGAATTTTGCCAGCAGTTTGATTTGATGATTTCTGTTGCCATCGATAAGAAATCTAGCTGAAATTAGCTTAGAAACAAGTGAAAAAGAGTCCTGGGGGGACGGGACCCTAGTCTTCAACAACATAAACAGGACAGAGCTCTCCCCAACTCTCAGCACTACTGCATTTGAGTGAAGATCTGAGGTCCTGTCCCCACAAAGAAGCTGGAGCAAGTCTCCTGTGTCCCCACTGCATGTTCTCAAAAGAACAAGAGTTCACTGTCCAGGGGGCAGTACTGGGGTGGAGTCTCACTGGCCCTGAGAGGCTGGATTTGATCTTGTGTTTCTGTCTGGACACTATGCTTGGTGAGGAAGCTAAACATGTTCATTAGCACAAATGCCCTATCTCTGAAACCTGACATTTGCATTGATTGACGGGAAGGGAAGGATTGCTTCCTGGGGACTTTTGTGTATGGTTATTTGAGGAGGAGTGATGGGGTGATGCTCTGCGGCCAAAAGGATATATCATCCAGGGTCAAGTCCAGCTTTTTGCAGCTGCCGCTTTGCATCCATTTGCATCCAGCAAAATACCCTGTTCTTGTGAAACACACCATGTCCTAAATTATGACCAAGTTTCACCACCCTGTTAATTCACCCTGGGTCAAGACTAAGGATCCCTGCAGTTCTTGAGGGTAGTCTTAACCCAGATTCTCATGTTTGGTGCTAGTTGTGGTTTAGTCATTCAGTTGAGTCTGGCTCTTTGCAACCTCATGGGCTGTAGCCCACCAGGCTCCTCTGTCCATGGGATTTCCCAGGCAAGAATCCTGGAGTGGGTTGGCGTTTCCTTTTCCAGGGAATCTTCCCGACCCAGGGATTGAAGCTGGATCTCCTGCATTGCAGGAAGATTCTTTACCAATTGAGCCACCAGGGAAGACTTGTTTGGTGATCGATGGCTAAAAGATGAATTAAACAACTCCCAATGCACCTGATACACAAAAATAGAACCAGGCTTACTGTGCGGGGCCAAGGGAACACTTCCCTTTGGAGAACAAAAACAAAGCTCAGAGGTAACCGTTCCACAAGAGAACTCACCTCCTGATGGAAGGCAGGACCGGGGTTCCATGGGCCACAGTTCCTCATCAGTCTTCTTGGCTGGTCTGATTTTGTTCTCTGGGAGAATCACCTTTGTCTATCATCTTCCGGGGCTACACATCTGGGGAGATGTCCTTTATGGAGCTGTTTAATTTTAGCATTATCTTTTATTTTTATGCAGGGCAGAGGTTTGTGGATTGTCTTAGGGGTGACCTTATTTTATATTGGAGTATAGATCTTGTTTTACACTGGGATATAGTTGATTGACAATATTGTGTTCATTTCAAGTGTACAGAAGAATGATTCTGTTATATATATACATGTATTATTCTTTTTCAAATTATTTTCCCATTTAGGTTATTATTAAGCCAAGTCCCTGTGCTATACAGTAGGTCCTCGTCTGTTATCCCTTTTAAATATAGCAGTGTGTACCTGTCAGTCCCAAACTCCCTAACTCTCCCTCCTTTTAGCCATTCTAGGAGTTACCCAGTTATGCACCTCTTTAAAGCAACTTACAAGCCCCTAACCCATTTTTAAAATCAAAACATTTAGTTTTCTATTGAGTTACAAGAGTTTTTCTTTTTTTTAATATTTTTTGGAGATTAGCCTCTTATCAGATGTAGGGTTTGTAAGTATTTTCGCTTGTTTTATAGGTTGGCTTCTCAGTTTGTTCATTTTTTTCTTTGTTATACAGAAGCTGTTTAGTTTGATATTGTCCCATTTGTTCTTTTTCGGTTTTGTTGCTGGACTAAACTTGAATAACATTTTGTTTTACACAATATATCCCAAAATACTGCCACTACAGCATATATAACACAATACAGAAGTTACTAATGAGTTAATCTACATTCTTGTTATTCTATTAAGTCTTTCAAGTCTAATGTATGTTTCATACTTATAGCACATCCCCTTTTGGACTCAACCATTTCAAGTGCCCAGTCTTTGATTGTGTCTAGTGGTACCATACTGGAAAACACAGATAAGCAATGGCAGCTAAGAAGGATTTCAAGCAAAAGAAAGAAATGTGGTCAGATTTCAGTTTCATCTATTCGCTCTGATGCTTTGTAGAGTATGAATTCATTGAAGAGGGTCATTAAAATCAGCAGAAGCAGATAATTTAAATTACAAGCTTTAAGGAAATTGCCTGGTAGTCCAGTGGTGAGGGCTCCATGCTTCCACTGCACAGAGAACTAGTTTGATCTCTGTTTGGGGATCTAAGATGCCACAAACCGCATGGTGTGGCACTAAAAAAAATTAAAAATAATGAAGTGTATTGTAAGAACTAAACGACAGTCTTTAAGAGTAGAGGATTTGTGCTTTGTAGCAATTTTTCCCCAGTTGCTTATATGTACTGCACATGAGAAATGCTTTATTTATCCCTCTTTTTTATGGCTGAGGTTATGGTGGAGAGGACCCCAGAAAAGAATCTGTACAACGTTGAGCTTAACCATGTCTGTTTAGAGCCGGTGGGCAGAGTTTTATGTACAGAAGCATTCCAAGGAGACCACAGACTAGACTGTATGTATTGTGAACTTTCCACTAAGAGAGACCTTTTCCCACATATAGACACTCAGATCACTCCGCAGCATTTAACTGGTAGTGGCCAGTTCAAGGGACCAACCACTTTGCCTCTCCTCATGCTCAGGAACCTTGACTACTTACCTCTTTCTCTTCAGGATTTCCTGTAGCATTTCCTGTAGCTCATCACAGTTTCATGGCAAATAGAAGGGGAAAAAGTGGAAACACTGACAGACTTTACTTTCTTGGGCTCCAAAATCACTGTGGATGGTGACTGCAGCCATGAGATTAAAAGACCCTTGCCCCTTGGAAAGAAAGCTATGGCCAAACCAGACAATTTACTAAAGAGTAGAGACATCACTTTGCCGACAAAGGTCCATACAGGCAAAACTATGACTTTTCGGAACTCGTGAACAGATGTGAGAGTTGGACCATAAAGAAAGTTGAACACCAAAGAATCGATGCTTTCAAACTTTGGTGCTGGAGAAGACTCTTGAGAGTCCCTTAGACTGCAAGGAGATCCAATCAATCAATTCTAAAGGACCTCAACCCTGAATATTCATTGGAAGGACGGATGCTGAAGCTAAAACTCCAATGCTTTGGCTATCTGATGTGAAGAATGAGCTCATTTGAAAAGACCCTGATGCAGGGAAAGGTTGAATGCAAGAGGAGATGGAGGTGACAGAGGATGAGATGGTTGGATGGCATCACTGACTCAATGGATATAAATTTGAGCAAACTCTGGAAGATGGTGAAGGACAGGGAAGCCTGCTGTGTTGCACTTCATGGTATTGCAGAGTTAGACATGACTAAGTGACTGAGCGGAAATAGCAACCCACTCCAGTGTTCTTGCCTGGAGAATCCCAGGGACAGGGGAGCCTGGTGGGCTACCATCTATGGGGTCACACAGAGTTGGTCACGACAGAAGCGACTTAGCAGCAGCAGCAGAGCAACTGAGCAACAACAATAAAGCACTGTTTACAACAGCTGCACCATGAAAGCAACCTGTGTCCATCCACAGATGAATGGGTAAAGAAGACGTAGTACATATATACAATGGAATATTACTCAACCATATAAAGGAGCAAAATAGGTCATTTGTAGAGATGTGAATGGACCTAGAGTCTGTCATACAGAGTGAAGTAGGTCAGAAAGAGAAAAACAAATACAGTACATTAGTGCATGTGTGTGGAATTTAGAAAAATGATACAGATGAACCTATTTATAGGAACAGAGACACACAGTGAACAGATATGTGGACACAGTGAACAGATATGTGGACACAGTGAGGGAAGGAAAGGGTGGGACAAATTAGCTCCACAGCTTCTTAACTGTGTGGCGTTCGGAACATGTCTTTCCTTCTCTTACTCTTTGTTTTAAACCTAGGAAACACTGTAATGATGCTCTCTTTGCCTGGTCCTCATAGTAAAAAGTGAGATATCTAAAGTATCAAAATAGTGCTTGGCAAAGTGTAGGTGCCAAATACTATTATCAATTGTAGCATGAATAGGAGTCCTAGTGGAAAATCTAATGAGTTAGAGATGCTTATGGAAAATTTTCTTTAAGATGTAATCTCTCAGTGAAAAATCCATTTACCATTCAAAGGTTAATATTGACTTGGAAAAGAAGAGAGTAAGAGAAATTGTAAATGGTTTAAATGACATCACATAATACAAAAAACAAACTGAAAAAAAAAAAAAACGCCAAATGTTGCTACATGATGTCAATGCATGTGTGAAAATATCAAGAGATTAGTGACCTGGTTTTAGAAATCGTTTGGAAGCAAATACAAATAAAAACACAAAACACAACACCGTGAAGAACATGGCAAACCCATTATTTTTCCCTTCCAACCAGATGGCATGGCTTGGCCCCTCCCCCCCACCCCCCATTCCCAACCAAGGTCCCTATGACATCATCACCCCGAGGGATGGCCTGCCGTTTGTTTATCGATTCTGCTGCAACCTGTCACCACACAGCATGATGGCACATGGTCAGAGAAACACTCTGGTCCTTTTCTTTCCATAGGCACAATGTTGGTGAAAAAAATGCATTCTTCTGTTTGCAGCTGAAAATGTCGCTGTGAATTCTGACAGGTCAATGCATTGTAAGAAAAACCTCTGAGCTCTCGCAGAGCTTCTGAGACAAAGTGCTTCCAGGATGTTGCTCTCTGCTCACAGGCTTTGCATTCTTATCTTTCAGGCTTCCGATCAGTTTTCCAAATCTTTGTTGTAAATAGAGTTTTGCAGGTGAAACTGAGGTTCCTTAGATGGAGGTGGATTCTCTCTCTCTTTTACATGACATGATGGGAAGTTTGAGTCAAGCAGTTGTCCTGGAGCTGAAAACCGGGGGAAGAGCCAGGGACCCAAGGGTGGCGTCTCCTGCAGACAAACATCTCAGCTCCCCCTCCTTGCCTCCAGTGCAGTTACAACCGTAAGGAGCCGTGTGGTTAGGAACAGATGACTCGGACAAGGAACTCTCTCTCTTTGTGTATCCTTGTCTTTCTCATGTTCTGTCATTGTTTTTCACAGTATCTGCAATAACTTCCCACCACCACCCCCCACCTCCACAAGAGTTGACAGTGACAGATGTGAAGTCTTACACGTTCTCATTCAAATGTCACGCTGTAGCATGCCATTACACCGTGGAATGAAACCCAACATGAACCACGACAAGCGGCAGCCTCACGGACTGCGCTGTCTCTGTGGTTCCTTCCCTCCAGGTGCAGGGATCTATGCACTATGTGAATAGGACCGAAGGGCTCCCAAATAAGTGTGATGTTTCATGACCATCCTAAATGGAACCGGGTCACTCAGAGTCCATCCCACCTTGTTGGGATCTTTGGGGAGTGTTTTTCTGACCCAGGATACTGGAGTTTTTATAAACAACAGGGAAGATGACACACAGTCTTTAACATCAGTGTTTTTCAGTTTAGCGACTTGAACAACATAGTCCTTTTCTTTAAGGGGAATTTTTTTTTGAGGTGCACAGTGACCTAAATTCTGGTATAAAAATGTTAAGGGCTTTCTCCTTTGCTTGCCATAACTGCTGAGGTGAGAGAGAATATCAGACACAAAAATATATGCCTACCGTGGATGAGATGGACCTAATTAACCTGACTGTTGACTGACCATGGGCTTCCCAGGTGGCTCAGTGGTAAAGAATCTACCTGTCAATGCAGGAGATGTGGGTTTGATCCCTGCGTGGGAAAGGTCCCCTGGAAAAAGAAAGGGCAAGCCATTCCAGTATTCTTGCCTGGGAAATTCCATGGACAGAGGAGGCTGGCAAGCTACAGTCCATGGGGTCACAGAGTTGGACACAACTTAGCAACTGAGCAACAACAACAAAGACTGATCATGGGGGAATCAGGCGCTTGGGAGTCAGAAAAAAAAATGTGTAGGATTTCTGGCAAATTACTTAGGCTGTCTCAGTCTCTGACCTGTGAAATGGAAATGCTATATCTAATCTTACAGGATTGTACGAATCAGTGATGAAATGATCTAGCTTTCCTAAGGAGTGGTTTGGTTTGTATAATATAATATTGGGGGCAGAACTTACGATTTTAGGTGACAGAGACATTAACTTTATAAAATTGTACTCATGCATTTGGTCATGCACATATCTTTTCACCTTGCATTTGTGACCAATGATATTGATTTTCTCATTTTGTTTTATTTAGAGTGAAAGATTTCTTTTTTCATGAATCCCTTTCAATGAAAGAGTGAGTTTATCACTCAGGGGTAGCGGGGTATGGAGAGAAAGCTTATCAGGGTCCTGTGGGAAGACTGATGTTTGAAAAATGTTGACACTTGGGATACATGAAAACCCAGCCCCAGTGCCTGGGACACTGTGATAGTCTTTGTCATCATATATGTTATGACATAGGAAACAGCTTGAATTTGGCTTTAATGCTGAGATCCTTCAAGACTGATCCCAACCACACCACCACTGAGCAGGGTTCCAGCCCGGGCAGAGGGTGAGACACCAGGGTGGTGTCCCCTCCCCCTCCCAGGCAGACCCCATGTCCATCCCTTCCAGGAACCTCCCTCAGACCTCTCAGAGTCACAGGAGCAACCAGTTGCCTTCTGCTCTCAAATCCTTTTAATCTCAGGCCGCCCTTTTCCTGAGAGTTAGAGATAATATAAAATTTAGAAGTGAATTGACCCTTCCAGCAAAGGAGGTAGGTAGGATCTTAGGAAAGAGTGCGCCATAAAGGTTCAGACTTTGAGATTTTAACAGACTAGAGTTAGAATCCTAATTGTGTGTGTGTGTGTTTTTAATTTTCCATCTGAGAAGCAAGATTTTTCATCTGTAAGGCTCAGTTTTCTTTTCTGCAACATCAGTCTAAAGGTATCTACTGTATGGAGCAGTGTAAGAATTATATCAAAAGATGCATGTAAGGTGCTTCTGTTTTCTACCAGATACATGTAAAGTATCTGGTAGAAATCACTTAATAAATGAAGATTTATTAGGGGCTTTGAGCTTCCCTTGTGGCTCAGCTGGTAAAGAATCTACCTGCAATGTGGGAGACCTGGGTTTGATCCCTGGGTTTACAAGATCCCCTGGAGAAGGGGATGGCAACCCACTCCAGTATTCTGGCCTTGAGAATTCCATGGGCTGTATAGTCCATGGGATCGCAAAGAGTCAAACATGACTGAGCGACTTTCGCCTTGGCATATTAATGGATAATTCTCATTGACAATGCAGACATATGGGCCCAACTATAGACTTCAACTCCTAAAATATGAGTTACTGTGTAAGTAAAGGCTTGGGCTCTGTTGACGTTTTGTTCAGCTGGATTGCACACCAGGCTGTGTCTGCCAAGACCAGAGAATTGACTCTGTCCACATTGCACGTGAGGACCCATGCCGTGGAGCTGCAGTGATTTGCTGGAGTCCTATTACTAGCTGATACTAAACTCTAGTCTTTCACCTGCATACATTTCCTGTGTTTTTCTGGCCTCAGGCTTGCAGAATTTATAGCCTACAAGTTATGAAAATGTTAGCTGTACATTTATGAAACTAATGAAATCCACTTTTGCATCTATTCTCCCAGAAGTACTATTTTTTTTTTTTTTGAAGCACAGAGGGCTGAAGAAAGAGACCTAAGAAACCACACTGCAGACCTGGGCATCCAGATCAGGGGTGGCTTCATGAGCCAGATTAAGGAATTTGACTTCCACTTGGAAGCTTTGAGATACCACCAAAGGGTTTTAAATAGAAGATGATCATGTTCACATTGGTTTTGCAAAGGCCCTCCTGGCTGAAGAGGGGAGAATGTATTCAAATGGTATAAGACTGAGGCAGAAGACCAGCCAGGGGTTTCTGTGTCTCAGATACAAGTGATAAAGAAATGAAGATGCTCCTATGGAGAAGGATGGAGTGGGCAGATTAGAAAGACTCTTCCAATAGGATCAACAGGTCCTGGTGTTAAGCACCCTGAGAGCACCTTCCATGATATCACCGCATCTTCTCTACAACCCTGTAAAGCTGTCAGCTCATCTCGTTATTTAGTGGGTGGTTTAGAACGTATTTAGTTTTGGAGAGTCATTTTGCAGGCCCAGCTTGAATAGATCTAGGTGTGGATACACTTTGCACCTGCTTAATTCCACTCTCTTCGATTCGGTTCATCACTGATGCAAACCAAAGAGAAGTACTGACATGAGAAGCATCTTTTCTTCTTTAGGGAATTGATAATTTGATGAAGACAACATTGCATCTGTGACTATGAGGAGCTTAACGTCTCAGACAAGTCACATGCAGTTTCTCAGAACATCCTTCACCTCTTGAAAAGTAGTCTAATCATCATGTGACAATGTGCTTCTAAAAACTGTTGTGAAGTCACAGCAGTAATAAGAAAACTTAAGCCCTGAAATGTATGTCTAGACTCTAGACTTTTCCCTTTTCTCACCATCCACAAGCACATATGCAAAATATCCATAAACTTTTTACCTCTCTATTTTCAAAAATAACCCACCGTACTGTCTGTGTACATTAAGAAACTGCAACGTAGATAGCTCTGTGAGTTCATAGTCCTGAGACAATCATTTCGTCATGGCTTTGAGGTGACCTAAATAGATTAAGTAGCCTTTAATGTAAAAGAGAGCCATCAACAAGCCAATAACTAAACAAATTATCAAGTAAATGCCAAGTAAGCTTAACTACCAGATCTTTTTCTAAGTGGAGAAGAAAAACCTTTATTATAAGTAGAAACAACTTTGGGAGTTTTTATGGACTCTGAACTGTGAAATAAATTCATATTTACTCACCCATAGGTCACCATTATTCTGCTTAATAAACTCCATTATGAGCAAGAAGGATAGATGTGTATTTGAAGATTTTATTGACCTCGTTTTTTTAATATTGTCCATTAGCGCCTGGATAGGTCTTTTTGGTACTTCAAACCCAATTTTATGTGACCGAAGTCAACTTCATGGCCAGCAGAACTGCAGCGTCTTTTTAATTCAAAGGGTTCCATCTCTGATCATAGTTCCGAAGCGTGGAATGTGAGTCACAGAGTTAATATTGAGACCAAGTGTCACAGTCACTGTGCTTCAATGAGAGGGTGCATCACTGACCTTGCTCTAACAGAGGACACGTGTGCAGAGACGCTCTTAACACTGAGATGTCATTACTAGAAACACCAAGGTCCAGCCTAAATCTGGATCACCCTAGGACTTCATGTCATTGTGGATGCAGAAAAGCATGAGGAAGGGGCTTCACAGGATGGACACCAGGATTTTCCGAGTGGTCCCTACCTCTTTCCTTGTACTGACTTCATCACCACGTGCCATCTGCCCTCAGGGCCGAGGCTACAAGTGCGGACCCAGCCGTCCCTGTGGAAGAAGCTCAGCTCCCTGACATTTCTGTGATCTATTTTCAATAGAGTAAGAAATTATTTAACCCTCAGCTGGCCATACCAGGGAAATAGATTCTCAATCACAACTCCACATAAAACCCACACTAAGTCTCTTGGCTCATTTCCATGCCTTTGTCCTATTTTGAGGTCAGATGTAGAGAGATGGACTTGGTCAGTTTGCAAAGCTTTTTGTCCTTTTTCACATCCTGGCTTGTTGGGCGTTGGACAGTCAAGTATCCTGTGTCACAGCCAGTGAGTTTTTGCTGGGATTCTAGGGTTCTGTGTTAGCTGACACTCTTGTTTAATATACTAATGTGTTATGGGTCTTTTTCCCATCTGCCTTTGTTGCTTGGTTCAAAACAAGATCATGATGACTTTGCCACTATTCAACACCCTCAAAAGGCTCTATAAAGAACAAGAATATCATGGTTGCAAATCACTTAACACCATTGAAGAAAATTACTGTCTGGATTGTACTTAATATTATCTTTAAAGCACTTCCTGGCATGAAAAATAATCCTTCTGAACATTATCCTCATAGATATTAGAACAACCCTTTAATAAAAGCTTTTCCAACTCACGTCCTGTTAGATCCATAAGTATTAACATATCTGAGTATATTTTATGTTGACATTCTCCCTAACTTCATTGTCACCATTACTCATTTATTCCAGAATTTAAAGATCTGAAAATAACAGAGATTTTATTATGCTTAAAGGCTCAAAAATCAAGATGACAATTAAGAAGTGAAGATTTTTGTGTTTGGATGACATGTGTGGTTAAATAGATTCAGAGATGGATGTGGGACAGAGCGATGGAGGTGAGATAAGAATACAGGTCGGCAGTGGGATGTGGGCCATAGTAAGACACACATACAGATATAGTATATGCAAGCTGACATCAAAACACACACAAAAAGAGAGCTTACTGCAGCAATCACATGGAGCTAATCCTTAAAAAGCAATCAGCCTTGAGATTTTTTTTATTATCACAAGATAAAAATAAATGGGCAATCTAAATTATAGTGTGCAGTGTAGCACACTTGGATGAAAAAGATATAAAACCATGAAAGGAGGGTAGAGGATGTCTGTTGCCCTTTGGAGATGTCTTTCTAGCCCTTAACCTGGGCAGTCATTACCTGGGTGTTCAGTTTAGTTCAGTCACTCAGTCGTACCCGACTGTTTGCGACCCCGTGAACCACAGCACGCCAGGCCTCCCTGTCCATCACCAACACTCTGAGTTTACTCAAACTCATGTCCATTGAGTCAGTGATGGCATCCAACCATCTCATCCTCTGTCATCCCCTTCTCCTCCTGCCCTCAATCTTTCCCAGCATCAGGGTCACCTCAAATGAGTCAGTTTTTGCATCAGGTGGCCAAAATATTGGAGCTTCAGTTTCAACATCAATCCTTCCAATGAACACCCAGGACTGATCTCCTTTAGGATGGACTGGTAGGATCTCCTTGCTGTCCAAGGGACTCTCAAGAGTCTTCTCCAACACCACAGTTCAAAAGCATAATTCTTCTGTGTTCAGCTTTCTTTATAGTCCAACTCTCATATCCATACATGACCACTGGAAAAACCGCACCCTTGACTAGACGGACCTTTGTAGACAAAGTAATATCTCTGCTTTTTAATATGCTATCTAGTTTGGTCATAACTTTTCTTCCAAGGAGTAAGTGTCTTTTAATTTCATGGCTGCAGTCACCATCTGCAGTGAATTTGGAGTCCAAAAAAATAAAGTCAGCCACTGTTTCCACTGTTTCCCCATCTATTTGCCATGAAGTGATGGGACCCGATGCTGTGATCTTCGTTTTCTGAATGTTGAGCTTTAAGCCAGCTTTTTCACTCTCCTCTTTCACTTTCATCAAGAGGCTCTTTAGTTCTTCTTCACTTTCTGCCATAAGGGTGGTGTCACCTGCATATCTGAGGTGATTGATATTTCTCCAGGCAATCTTCATCTCAGCTGGTGCTTCTTCCAGCCCAGCGTTTCTCAGGACGTACTCTGCATCAGTTAAATAAGCAGGGTGACAATACACAGCCTTGATGTACTCCTTTTCCTATTTGGAACCAGCCTGTTCTTCCATGTCCAGTTCTAACTGCTGCTTCCGGACCTGCATACAGGTTTCTCAAGAGGCAGGTCAGGTGGTCTGGATGTTGACGTTATACAACTCATTGCATCGTGCATACATTTTGTGTGCCTTTCCGTGGTTGCATTATATTTATGATATCTTTCCCTCAAAAGCCACTACAAGTAAAATCCTGCAACAGCATGGGAAGCAGGTACTTGACAAGCATGTGCTGAGTACACTCAGGCATGGTTTTGTTTCTCTAGACAGCCTTCTCGTTAGAGCAGTGTGTGTGCAAAGCCTGCCCCAAGCACACAGAGAGTGCCCTTACCTGGTGTGCAGAAGCCAACAACACCCACAGCAAGGGTAGAACCAGTGACATGACAATTATGGCCTGCCAAGGGCCAGGGAGGTATTGGGAATATTGTCTGGGCTGTAAAGACTGCTGTCATTAGGTAACCAGGAAATCAATGAAAAGCACAGCAAAGTCTGGCTCCGGACTAAAACTGCTAATTAAAAGTCCATGATTGGGTGTCCCCAATCATTGAAGTATTAATTAATCTAGAACCATTAGATCGGGTGTCCTTGGTGCTCATCTACTTTGCTAGATGGTGTAAACCAGGCGGAAGAATCCGAGAAGCTCCTCAAGAAGGTGATGGTTCATCTATTGGAAGCGTTGACCCTGGAGAGTCATTTATGCAATTGCAAGGACCTGGTAGCAAATGTAAAGTAATGTAAGTCAAAATAAGGAACATGGAAGTATTGCTGGGACATAGTAAAGGAAAGATTGGCAGGGGGTGTAATTAATCTCTGGCTTGAGAAGCATGAGTGAGTGACGGAGAGTGTGTGTGTGTCTGTGTGTGTGTTGAAGGAGGACGCAGGCACTGATTCACAGGAAGGATGGGAATGAGATGCCACCTGGGCTTGGGAGAGAGTCTGCATGTTGATAAGAGAGTCACGTGATGAAAGGTGATTGAGGAAGGATATTCCAGTCCAGGAGAGCAGGATTGCAGGGAGAGAGGGAAGAGTCAGCAGTAACACCTGGAAGTTTCCATGGAGAGCAAGTCCAGAGTGAAGCAAGGGAGAGGGCAGCCATAGCTGTTAAGGACTGCTAACGTCAAGGTGAAGAGGGATAACTGGAATCAAGAACCTTCTAGAAAAATAATTTAAATCTCCTATTTATACTGCTCTAACAAATGGATATGGCTGGAGTAGACTTTATCAAGAATATCAGAGGAAATAAAAATAGTGCCTTTGAAGTCACTTATTCTTCCTGAAAAGCAAAGAACCTAAAGAACACAGCTTTTAGGCAGCTGCTAATAACCAATTCTGTTAATTATTGCTGGCTTAGTACATGCTTTAATAATTCAATTTTTGTTTAATGACTACATAGAGCTTACCCAACCGTGGTGATCATTTAATACTTCAAGCTCTGTTTTATTATCAAATTTGCATAGATATCTATAAAAAAGCAAGTAGGAGGAGAGGCAACATTTCTATGCATCTTCCTGGAATAAATTGCAATTTTTGTTTTAACAACATGAGGAACTATGGGGGAATCACTTTGAAATTAGCAAAAGTTATAATCATTTAAGCTGTCTAATGTAAGAGGAAGAAAACACAACCCCCCAGCCCTTCCCGTTTATATATGCAGGTTCCCAGCTGTGTTCATTGTGAAAGGAGAAAAGGGAAAATGAAAAGATACTGGGTTTCTGCCAGGGAACTAAATGGAATCTCCATATTCCATTTATTGCCATGGCCAGCTTGACTTCTCCTCATAATATATTTAGTTAATGCAAATAAAATGACTTAGTCCTGGTTGGAATGAATAATCGTATTAATGATCCAACTTGGGATGTCAAAATCGTCAGCTTCTCTGTCGAAATCCCAGATGCTTAGCTGTTTAAGTACAACTTCTGCAAGGCCTTGGGTTGCATGTAGTCTTCACGTTAGGGATCCCAATCCCCACTTCTCTCTTGTTGCAGTCTGCGGCTTGCTTCTCAATGATCCCTGTAAAGGAAATACCCAGGGAGCCGTTTTCCTCACTCCCCACTCCTGCTTTCCATCTGGAATCCTGAATGCAATTATAAATCCATTAAAATGCATATGAGTGACTGAACCCAGAGCATGCCTTTTCAGAGCTCGGCCACTTTTCCTGGCTCCTAGAAGAGGACCCTAGCAATGGACTGTGAGTACTAAATGTTTGGACAAGCCATCATTTTAGAATCTGGTTTCTATACATCAGATTATTTTTTGCTTTTTAAATAGCAGCCTACCATACCTTCCACTATTATTTTTAATAGAGGTTCTTGAATTTCAAACTCATATATTTTCAGCCACATGAGAGAGCAGGCAAGCTGCTCTCATTTGTAAAATAAGGATGATGTAATGACAGATTTGTCAGCGCAGATCAGGGCATGAATATTAAGGGTGTGGAAAAGATCGTCTGTTCAGGCAGACATACTAATTTACAAAAGCTTCTTAAAGGCTTTTAGGCCAATAGAAAGAGAGTTGTTTACAAAATATTTTGCCCAAGATGAATCGTTTCTCAAGGATCTTCCCTAGACTTCATTTTATCAGTTTTCTTCTATCTGTTCAAAATAATATCTTCATATCCACTTTCAGAGCCTCTAGACAGAGTTTTTCAGCTCTTAATTAAGGAAGACAGTTATTTACTATTTCAAAAATTTAAAGGTAAATTTTTTTTTTTTTTGTAACTGTTACTACTCAAAAAGAGAGCATATTTGCATATTTGGTAAGTTTTGGTTTAGAGGTGTACGCATAGATAGAGAGAGACCACATTTGTTTAGTGGGCCCAAGGCACCACTCAGGAATAATACAGTAAACCTAGGTGACGTAATTAGCTGCATCAGACAGAAACATTAAAGGAGGCCCACAGACATGGTCAGCTGACGAAACAGCAGCATTAAATTTGGCAAGCCAGGCTATGATGGTGTCCGTGAAAAGAGTCATTTTGTTCTAAATCCTAAGACTTTATTTTGTCTGGAGGAGGTATTCCAAATTTCTCAGCCTGCCATTTAAAGCTCGTTGAAGCTCTCTTTAGCCAAACTTTACTACACTATTCTCCCAGATCTCTAGACTGCTCGAGTTGTCTTCTGCTTGTTCTGAACAGATGACTGCAAACACAGGCAGAGCTGTGCCTAATAATTACTGATTAATTAGTTACTAATTAACATATTAATTACTGAATTAATAAAATCTTACTTACATTTCCAGATGCATCTTGACTCCTGTATCCACCAGGGCATCTTCCCTGGCAAACTTAATTGGGAAACTTTTTCTAAAAGCAGGCAGTATGCCATTTATATCTATTTTGTAACGTCATCAGGCCTCCCAGGTAGCACTAAAGAATCTGCCTGCCAATGCAGGAGGCTCAAGGCACTCAGGTTCAATTCCTGGGTCAGGAAGAATCCCTGGAGTAGGAAATGGCACTCCACTCCAGTATTCTTTCCTGGAACATTTCTTGGACAGAGAAGTCTGGCCGGCTACTGGCCGTGGGGTCAAACACAGTCAGACATAACTGAAAGACTAAACACACGCACATAACATCATTAATCACTGAGACTTGATTATAGTTTATATAGACGTCCTTGTTGTTGCTTACTCGCTCAGTTGTGTCCGACTCATTGTGACCCCAAGGACTGGAGCAGGCCAGGCCTCCATGTCCATCACCAACTCCAGGAGCTTGCTCAAACTCATGTCCATTGAGTCAGTGATGCCATCCAACCATCTCATCCTCTGTTGTCCCCTTCTCCTTCCGCTTTCAATCTTTCCCAACATCAGGGTCTTTTCAAATGAGTCAGTGCTTCGCATCAGGTGGTCAAAGTATCGGAGCTTCTGCTTTAGCATCAGTCCTTTGAATGAACATTCAGGACTGATTTCCTTTAGGATGGACTAGGGCTTGATCTCCTTGCAGTCCAAGGGGCTCTCAAGAATCTTTTCCAATGCCACAGTTCAAAAGCATCAATTCTTTGGACTGTCTTTATGATCCAACTCTTACATCCATACATGACCACTGGAAAAACCATAGCTTTGACTAGATGGATCTTCGCCAGCAAAGTCATATCTCTGTTTTTTAATATGCTGTCTAGGTTGGTCATAGTTTTTCTTCCAAGGAGCAAGTGTCTTTTAATTTTGTGGCTGCAGTCACCAACTGCAGTGATTTTGGAGCCCAAAATCACTAAATAAAAATCACCAAAATAAAGTCATTTTGAAGCAGACTGATGAGTCAAGAAAAGGTTTTCTGAGATCACACTTACAGAAGGAGGCATGAGGCATGCTGAAGATGCAGGCCAGAAGAGGAAACCGATCAATTCAAAACCCTCTCGGAAATACAAATGAGTTTGGCATTTTAAATTTGAAAGTTGGAAATTTATAAATATCGAATAAGCGATACATCAGGGGTGTTGCAAGCAAGTGCGGCAATCGAGACTGTGTATCACATTGCCCCAAAGGCCCCAGCATCATCTTTGCAGCTTAGAGTGTGGCAAGAGCTAGCTGGAAGAGCTGAATTCAGGATGCTTTGGCCCAGAAACCACAGCACCTGCAGAAGTTCAGAGCAGGCTGATTCGAAGCAGAGAACTTGACTTCTGCATCGTAGACTCTGTTTTCCCCTGGGACCCTGTGCCAAAGCCAGGCAGAAGTGTGTGTGTTCCATTTTGCCAGCTGGTGTCCACACCTACGGTGGGAGCCAGTCCCAGTGCCCTGATACTCACCTCTAAAGAATCTGAGGACAGAGCAGTGCTCCTACCATATCCACCTCCCAGGGTGATGCCAAGGGATTCAAGTTACTGAGTCCAAGATAAAAAATACTCTCTGGCCTGAGCGACCGGGTGAATGAATGCACACCAAAGAGCTTGAATAAAAAATACTGTGGTCCAACACATACTATTATCTCTTATCTTTGCTACCCAGAGAGCAAGAATAGGCAATAGCAGGACTTCCCTAACCTGATGTGAACAGTCAACTCATTGGAAAAGACCCTGATGCTGGGAAACATTGAGGGCAGGAAGAAGGGGGGGGTGACAGAGGATGAATGAGTCAAGGAAAGGTTTTCTGAGATCACACTTACAGAAGGAGGATGGATGGATCGTGGACTCAGTGGACATGAAAACTCCATGAGATAGCGAAGGACAGGGATAGTGTGCTGCAGTCCATGGGGTCGCAGAGTTGGACACGACTTAGCAACTGAACAACAACAAGGACAGGACTTCCCTGGTGGCTCAGTGGTAAAGACTACATCTGCCAACACAAAAGACCTGAGTTCAATCGCTGGTCCGGGAAGATTCCTCATGCCGTTGGGCAGCTAAGCCCATGCACCACAACTATACTGAGCCCACGTTCTAGAGCCCACGCTCAGCAACAAGAAAAGCTATCTCAGAAGTCCACACACCACAACTAGAGAGTAGCCCCTGCTCGCTGCAACTAGAGAAGACCTGTGTGCAGTAATGAAGACCCAGGCCAGCCAAAAGTAAGAATAAATACATTAAAAAGAATCCGCGCTACCATCTCTCCTCTACTGCTGGTGTGGTTTCTGATAAGGACTCTCCCTTCGGTGGGCTCTACTCCCCACCCCTCACCATTATTTCTCTCCCACAACACCCAGAGCTGTCAGGTAGGAATTTCTCGACCAAGTGAGTGGAAAGCGTAACACAGATCAGGCCCTCAATACCTTGTGAATGAAAACGCGATTTACAACATTTTTATGAAACGGAAATCACTGGTCAAAACTCTCAGGGTTCTTTTTACGTTTGATGTTACTGATATCCCAGAGTGAAAAAGAAGAACCCTTGTCCTTTAACATTAGTTGAATTGAAAGTAGGATTTTTCGGTTGTGTTTCCATTATGTGTTTCAATTCGGAATATCGGCGATCGTGTATCTCAGGAGACAATATTTAACACAAGTAGCTGCCTCTCTCCCCAGTTCTGTCCCTCCCTTTGCTCTCAGGCTCCATCAGACCTGTTTTTAGAATATCTCTTTTGACGTGGAACAACCTGCATCCTGTAACTTACCCTTGGACAATCTCTTCCCTCTGGTCTTTACATGTATCCATTTGTTAAGGGGGGTGAAGGTTTATACTGACCTCTAAAACATGTATTCCTCCAGCTTTCTGTTGCTCAATTAAAATGGCTATGTAAACCATTCTATGCCCTCAAAAGCAATTGATTAACTGATTCAGTACAGCACTTTGTGCAGTTGGTATCTTAAATCTTTAATTCACATTCCATTTTTGGCTGATTTGTAACAGGGCGTTACGGTGTGTTTGAAATAGGGATACATCCAGAGTTTTTTTGTTTTGGGCTTTGGAGTTTCAAGTGGAAGGGGCCTGCTTTCTGCTCCTCCGTGGCCTGTCCTGGGGTCATTAGAAGGTGATTTTACTTGGCTGTGGGGGCCAGGCTGACAAACTCACTGCATCCTTAGCTTACACACTTGCTCACACATCACCACCTACCCTCCTTCTGATATCCTCTTCCTCAAGCTCTAGGGATGCTGAGCTGCAAACATGACCTTCAAATTACATCTCATCCGGGGCTACTGGTGAGTCCAGCTGCTCTCTGCCTCTGGTTTTCCCTCTTCTTGGTGGGGGTTCTCCTGTTCATAGCCAGAGTTCACAGTCGCAGTGATCCTCTTTTCCTGCCTTTCCTCAGACCTGGATATTATTAGCTACTTCCCATCCTTGGGGAAGCACCTCTAGCTGCTGGCAATGAATTAGAAAAGCATCCGCCAGCCTCTGGGGATGCTTTAGGAACCACCCGCCTTTAGGAACCACCGCTCACTCTTTAAGAAGGGTCCAGTGGCAGTGGAGCAGGCGTGGACATGCCTCCCCAGCCCTCAGCGCCCCTCCCTGACCCAACACCAGCAGGTCAGTAACCGGCTCTAGTTCATTTCCGACAGCAAACATGGCCTAGTGCTGAACTGATCTGCTTCTGAAATTCAGTTTCACAACAATAAATATCTGCATGCCCCATGTTCTTGGGCTGGAACACAGGGTCAGTGGGAGCCAGTAGTGCCTTGACTCACCATCGCAGTCACGGGCTGCCCACAAAGGCTTCCTTCCCGGGATGGAGCGGGTGGGTGGTTTCCCATGGGCACCTGCGCCTGGGGACAGATAGGCCTTGAGCAGGATGGTCTCCAAGTTCAGGGAGAGGGTTAACCTCCCCCAGCGCAGAGCTCCTGTTCCTCGGGGTGCGGTGATGTGAGGGGTGTACCTGCGCATCTCGTGGTGATGACGCAAGTCCTGGGTGCTCAGCCGCCTGGGCCAGAGCAGAACCAGGCCTCCACGTGGGTGTTTGTTTATTTGAATCCCGGCCAGAAGGCAGCTCTGCTCTATGTATGCCTTAAGAACATGTACGGTGATTTGAGAGCCCCAACCAGAAAATTCCATGGACAGAGGAGCCTGGCGGGATATAATCCATGAGGTCACACAGAGTTGAACACAACTGAGCGACTGACAGTTTCACTTCCCCCAGAAAAATAAAGTGTCAGGCTGAGAACCAAGTAATTTTTTTTTCTACCTCTCAAAGCCATTCATGAGAATTATTTTGAACTTTTAAGACACCTGGGTTAACTCTTACCAGGCTACATCCTTCTTGTTGAGCTAAATTTGCATAATGGTGCTGGGCGCTAACAGTAATTAAAAATGATCAAGTTATAATCAAAGCACAATTAAGACATCATGTTATTTCAGCTTCTTTAATTAGCCAACATTCTTAAAAATATAAATGATGGTGAGGATGTTATAAAAAAAGGCATTCCCATCCACTGCTAGTGAAAGTTTAAATTGTCATAATTCTTTTCTGAAATAATGCGGAAAATATATTTCAAGATTCTTAAAAATATTCACATTGTATTATTCAAGGAATTGATCTTGAAAATTTAATGCGAAAATTACAGCTCATAGTTTCATACACAAAGTTGCTCATATGACAAATAATAAAAATCAAATAATTTTCAGCAGCTGTAAATAAACTAAATGTATTAGTATACATTCACATGATGAAATTGCATGCGATCACTAAAAGCTGGATTCCAAATTGTTCATTCAATATGCAAACAGGTAAATGAAAACATCAGAGGCTGATACAGATATATATATATATATAAGTTTAGTGTATTATAAATGTTGAATTTATGTCAAATAAAGATTAGCTGTGTTGATATAATTTGCTATAGAGATGGAAATAATAAAGTTCTTACACCATACTTTTTCCAGATGGATTATATACACGCACACATTTATGTATATATTCAACCATATATATACACAAATAAAGTTAATTGTACATACATATATACACATAAATTACTGTATTTTATATACAGAAACTTATATATGTATATATACATTTGTAACTTTTCATTAATTAGAAGAAAATATTAATATTTTTGTGATTTCGTGAAATGTGATGATAACCTTACAAGCAACAGTAATACCTAGCTGTCATAAAGCAATAGGTCAACAATTTGTCTATGTAAAACTCAAATATATATATGTCTCATATTCAAAAGATATTATGAATAAAGTTAAACTAGGTGACAGTATGTTTTAATAGAGACACAGTATTTTCAAGACAAATAAGAGATAAAACACACTTCCTCATATGTAAGCAACATTCTACACATGAATAAGAAAAAATATAAACAATTCAATAAAATCTTACAGAAAGGACCTGAAAAAGTAATTCACATGAGAGCTGTCAACAGATTTTACACGTGCGAAAAGGAACGGAAACTTGGTATCACGTGTAATAAATAAGTTAAAAGTTTTTAAGTTATTTTTTTCTGTCAGCGTGACAAACTTTAAAATGATTGCTTATACACATGGTTAGAAAAGGTAGGAAAACGGTGTTTTCCTAACGTATCTGGGAGTCTGATTTGGCACGTATTTCAGGGCAATTTGTTAATTCCGTCAAACTGAGCTGACATGTAAAATTCTCGGTACACTTTGACTTCAGACTCCACTCGAGAAAATATCGTCGTAACTATTCCTCCAGGCATGCAAAGATACTTGATAAATGTTTCTTATGGTATTATTTCTAGCAAGTAAAGATTAATGAACGAAAATATCTAAACTAGGGAAACTTAAATATGGTATAGTGTGCCTGATTTATATTCACCAGATAACTGAGAGATGTATTCATTAAGGTAATGTCGGCCATGTAACAAACACACCCTATCATTTCAAAGCTTCAACATATGGAAGTCATTCTCTCATAACGCCCCAGGGGAGCAGGAGTTTCTGGGAGCAGAAGTTCTTTCTTCACTGGTTGAGGGAGCCATCACCCACCTTCCTGTCTGTCACGGTGCAGGGTCTCAGAGCGCTGCGTCCAGCCTTGAAAGGTACACCCAGCCACCTGCATGGGGCTAGGCAGGAGGGGGGCCCCTAACTTCTGCTGACCTTCTGTGGGTCCTGTCACCGGGCCACACTGACAGAGACCCTGAGAACTCTTGGCTTCCTGTGTGTCCAGGTTTTGGGGACAGCCCCCTTGTGGGATGTCAGCTCGCTACTTGCCCTGGCTCCCCTGCGAGCAGAGGAGGAAGAAAGGCGTCCCCACCTCCCCAGTCAACAGTGTCCTTCTTCTGGGCCCTGGCTTCCTCACACCAGCTGAATCAAATGTTTCTTTAGATTTCAGGGGGTTTCTGGAAACACACAGTCAGAGGCATTAGATTGCATAAGCCAAGGATTTTTGTGTGCTCTCAAGGGAGCAGGTGCAAAACCCTAGACTGAGATTGGACTTTCAACCAAGCTAGGTAGGCAGCAGCCACAACAAACTCAATTTAAACATGATTCAAAGAGTCAATATCGTGAAATAGCCTTTAATGGAAAAGAATCTAAAAAGAATAAATAAGCATATATGTATGCATAACTGAATCACTTTGCTCTATACATGAAATGTTGTAAAGCAACTGTACTTCAATAAGACATTCACTTATTAAAAAATAAAGATAAACAAATGAAAGCAATTCAAAATGTAAAGAAACTGTTTTGTTTCTTAATTTTCTGAAATATGTTACCTGAAGTTAACAGTTCGATACGGAACCAAGATATAAACTTCTATCAGCTTGGAGTAACTTACATCAGCTTAAGGTAAAAATTTAAAAGAATTAGTGAGAAAGAAGTCAAGAAGCAGCCAGAATGTGGGTAGGCTGATTGAATGGAAGTAAGAAACAAAGGAATAGAATTCCTCACCCCTCAAAACTGCTATTTTATATTCTCCAAAAATGCATGTGCCCCCCAAAATGTATCATCCTTGATAAAAAATATTTTCTGGATTTTTTTTTCTCTTATTTTAGAATTCTCTTTTCTTCTAGTCATCTGAGGGATGCGGAGGATGTTAAGTGTGAAAGTGAAAGTGTTAGTCACACAGTCGTGTCCAACTATTTGTGACCCCCATCGTCACAAAGAGTGACCCCCTGTAGCAGCCAGACTTCTGTGTCCGCGGGATTCCTCACGGACCTTCCCGACCCAGGGATCAAACCCAGGTCTCCTGCATGGCAGGCAGGTTCTTAACTGCCTGAGCCGCCAGGGAAGCCCTGGGGTGTTGGTCAAACCTTAAACGCTGGTTAGTATTTGGTTTCAGTAGGGCCCACTCCAGTATTCTTGCCTGGAGAATCTCAGGAACGGAGGAGCCTGGTTGGCTGCCTTCTATGGGGTCGCACAGAGTCGGACATGGCTGAAGCGGCTTAGCCGCAGCAGCAGCGCTTCCTTGTAGCTCAGTCGGTCAAGAATCTGCCTGCATTGCAGGAGACCCGGGTTCGATCCCTGGGTTGGGAAGATCCCCTGGATAAGGAAATGGCAACCCACTCTAGTATCCTTGCCTGGAAAATCTCATGGACAGGGAAGCCTGGTAGGCTGCAGTCCATGGGGTCGCAAAGAGTCGGGCACGACTGAGCAACTAACACTAACTAACTAAGAGAGCCACAGCTTAGCTCCAGAAAAGGAGCCAGTGGTCGGCAGCTGGAGTGCAGAGGCAGAAGGTGCCCTCTGTGTATGCTTAGGGAACAGGACGATGTCACCTGGAGATTCCCAGAGAGACCTGGGAGATAGAAACAGACCAAACAACATACAGCCACTTAGTGGAGTTCGGTGCATTGTCCCGTGGGTATTTAAACAGAGTGCGTGCATACTAAGTCACTTTAGTCTTGTCCAACTCTTTGCAACCATACTGACTGCAGCCCGCCAGGCTCCTCTGTCCATGGGATTTTCCAGGCAAGAACAGCGGAGTGGGTTGCCATCCCTCCTCCTATTTAACAGAGTAATATCCCTGAAATTTGATACATTTGAATCATAGGATCTACATTTACATTACTTTGTATTCTGATAGGCACCCTTATCAGGTGTAAACTGAAATGTACCTTACAAATCATGTCCACACTGAATGAGATGGTGTTTACGTCCTTTCCTTTCCTTTCTCCCTTTTTTCCAAAAAGCCCTCTTATCATGACAGGGCATTTTGTAATCTATAAAATCTTAGAACTGAGGAAATAATTTGTTCAATATATTCAAAGAAAGCCTGGAAAATAATGCACAGAAATATTAGCTCTGGTTATCTGTGGGTGATGGGATTATGAGCTATTGTACTTTTCTTTGTACTGTCTCATATTTATAAAATTTCAATAGAGCAAAGAAAAGCTAATACATGTTATTAAAAGTCTGGAGAGCATTCAAAACAAGGAATCTGGCCAGAAGTTCAACGGGACTGCAGATTGCAAACAGCTGACAGTCACTAAACTGTGTCCACGTCATGGCTGCGTTCTGGCTAGACACCCCCCCCCCAGGGGACTGACAGAAAGAGCCACACTAATTGTGCCACTGGGGAGCTCACCTCACGGCTCCACCCAAATTACCCTCCAGCTCATTCGGGAGGGCGAGGTGCCCAGAGCCACGAAAGCAGCGCACGAAGCTGGGAGGAAGAAGGAAGCTCCGTTCTGGGACTTTGGGGGCTCTCTTTTATTTCTGCTGTGCACCAACCAAAGCTTGATCCCTGCTGGGCATTCATTCACTCTGCCAACCCCCAGACCCAGAACTGTCTTCTCCCCTGGCGCTGCTTAACTTGAATCTCCCCTTCTTGGGGCGAGAAACCCCAATGACCCATTCTCTGCCAACTTTAACTTGCTTATTGGTCTCATTCCCGGATGCAACCTGAGACAGAAAATCTGGGCTCTTGGGGCTTAGCTAACTACCTTTTCCCTGAAACACACCTGCCATTTAATAGGAAGAGACTCCAACGGGAGGAAATTCAACTCTGCAAGAGCTTACTGGAGAAGATAAAACAGGGGAGATATTTTTAGCTCTGTTCGTGCTCCCCAAAATACCCGTGCAGTCGGCTCCCGCAGTGAGGTCTACTGCACCATGGCAAGCCTGCGGGCTGGGTAGTGTCAGCATTGGAAGGCTAAATTGCTGGTACAGTAAATGTATCTAATGTGACCTTTAAGAAGCATTTAAATGTTTTTTCTTCTATTCATGCATATTTTTGTTTCTGAAATAATTGTTTAGGTAATTATATATTATTTATATCTTCTTCTGAATCGCATATATTCTTGAAAGTAGACCTATGATCAGAAGAACATGCTTTATTTACAGTCTCACTTCAAATAATCAAATAGATATTATGATATTGTGGATTTCTTTCGGGGTCGAGGGCTCAGACAAGCTCGTGATGCTGCAAGATTCTTAAAATTTAGTGTCATGAGAACCGGGTGTTTTTGACTCTGCTGGTGTCTGTTTTTGTGCTGCTCCTCATTTTATTTACAGCCTAGCTGAACACCTGACACTCAGTGAATGCTTTTTGATTTTTGAACAAACCGAGTTGAACTGAAGCTGGGGCTCCTCTCTTTAGGAGATGATACTATTGTTGAGAAGATGGGAACCATGATTGGGAAAAGCAAACCAACCATTGAAAAAGCACGTGATCAATGCCAAAGACAAGTGACTTGGCTATATTAGCTGCATTTTAGAAATGGAGAAAAGCAGATATAATCTCAAAAAATGCGGTATACAAAGGTCAAGGGATTATTTGGTCACCTAAAAAAAAACTTACTTATTCAGTGTTCAAGTTAGATGAAAACAGTGGAAGGCAGCATTGTCCAGCAGACAGATAACATGAGGCCATCACATAACTAAGTTTTCTGGTAACCATGCCAAAGAAAGTAAAAAGGAAGAAATGCAAATAAGATATTTTATTAAACTAAATATATCTAAAATATTATTTCTATGTATTTGTTGTTGTTGTTGCTTAGTTGCTCAGCCATGTCTGACTCTTTGTGACCCCATGAACTGTAGCGCACCTGGCTCCTCTGTCCATGGGATTTCCCAGACAAGAATACTGGAGTAGGTTGCCATTTCCTTCTCCAGGGGGATCTTCCTGACCCAGGGATTGAACCTGCATCTCTTGCATTGGCGGATGGGTTCTTTACCACTGAGCCACCGGGGAAGCCCTTTCTATGTATAGCTTACATTAAAATATCAATGATATATTTTATAGTAAATGATATATTTTTGTAGTTAATGTTTAAAATCTGGTATGCCTTGTACCCTTACAGCACATTTCAGTTTGGACCAGCACATGCTCAGAAGTTACATACTATAGCCAGTGGTTGCCTTATCGGAAGGTACAGTTTAGGTTTCCGATAAAATCATGCCCATATTTCAAAATGGCTCATTTGGGGTTATTCTTCACCAAGTTTGGAGTTAGTGCAAGTGAAGTCTATTTAATTTTGTGGGAAAGAGGAGGCAGGTAGATGGACTTAGCTATTCCCAACGGTCAGGTCAGCCTTTAGCAAAAGACCATTCCCACTGCAGGCCCTCAGAAAGCATGCTGTATTTTTTCCAGGTGGCTCCTGCGTCTGTATTTTCCTTGTTAATAAACCTGCAAACCAGAGAAAAACCCAACTGGACTTGAATTCATTATCTTCCACTCACACAGTTGACAGGCTGTTAAATTCTGCACACACCAGCTCTTGTTATGAATTCACACCTTGAGAAAGTCGGAAAGCCCTTCCATTAACCCCAGCACTGCGTGCACAGGACACGCACTGCTGTCACGCACATGCATTTCATTAGGGGGTTGACGGCAAATGGAAGGCCATTCAAAGTGCTCAAAATGTGTGACGAGGAGACCGCGTTTGAATGGAGTGGATTTGGTGGTGCTGAAGGTGAAGCAGCGTGTTTTCAGCACACAGGATGGGCCTTGGACGTGCTGTTCCTATGACTGTTGATGAGAAGCAAGTGGTGCGGTACCATTGCTCGTGCCCATGTAGATTACACCTGGCTGCATCCTTGTGCTTTTCGCCTGCGTCCCTGAGCTGTTCTCCCGCATCCCGGCCCTGTTTGCCTGAAGGTGAAGAGGCGGTTTTCCTGCTGGGCACTGCCCTGCCCTGTGGAGCCCTCCAGGTTGAAGACACAGATACAGGAAACTTCATCCTTCCTGAATGCTGTTAAAATAAGTTAGACCTGAACAAGCTCCTTGAGCTAGTGGGGAAACCGATTCTGTTACTTAATTTGTTGATGGAATTGTGCAAAGACAGAGTGGTAGAGCATGGAAGATATAAACTGTGTATATCAAGTTTGATTGGGTGGTCAGGCAGTCCCGAGCTGTAGATGGCCCAGCATCTGGCCAGCAGCATAGAGAGGCCTGGAATTCCGCCTAAGCTGCTGGAATGTGTCTCATCACAATGCTGGGTTTTAGGGCTTTTAGGACTTCATTACCTACTGCAGAGCCTGGGGAGAGGATGATGGTTTCGAGGAAAGCAATCTCAACACGTTGATTGGGGTTGTTTTTATAGGCACCGAGGTCACAGAGTTTTGACCAGGGATTTGACTGAAGCAGGAAAATGTGATGAATATTCACATCAGATTTACAAGGTTAGAAGCAAATGCTTAGAGGCTAAAGCAGAATCTTGCCAAATCTCGTGTTGTAGGTGAAATGGGAGATGCCTGTAGGACCACACAGACAGAGAATAAAGCCCATATGGTTATAACTTTATATTAGCTTGAATAACACCGAGCATCTTCTATGATCATTTGAGTACACAAGTGTGCTTTCTAATAGATTTTTGTCTAATCTACTTTCAAATTGTGTGAGTTCTAGAAGTGGAAAATCTAAGTCAGATGAAATTTCACCTGGTGAACAACTTTTCAACTATGTCATAGGGTTGTGTACCATAAGAGCGTGTTAAGTTCTTTTCAAGATGTCTAACTTCAGTTTCAGAAAGAGGACTCTTAACTCAGAGATGGTTTCCTCCTGATTGGTATCTCTGGGGTGCCATTTACTATTCACCACATCCTTCCCACTGCCCTCTTGCTTACCCATAAAAATGTCATGGTGGGAATAGAAAAGTCAAAATCAGTAAATTAAAATGAAATTACGTAAATCTGCCTAAGGATATAAAAGTTATGTAACCACTCCCCAAGGTTGATGTCATTGAGTTTTTTTAGAATTTCTTATGAAGAAAGGAACTTATATATAATCTTATGTAATCTTCTTGCCAGATGAGTAAATGGAGCCCCTCACCCCCTGCCCCACAAAATAGTCATTTCTCCAAGGTTACTTGGTGTTAGAGGCTGACTGAATAAAAGTGTAGTCAGTTCAGGCCAGGAAGCTGCAGCCCTTTCCAGCTCAACATTAAAAGTTTAAATAGACATGTGAAACGTTGAGCCTGGATTAGTGAGGAGGACTTTTTCATCCCAAGTAGCTAAATTGGCCCACTCTTACTCTGATCTGAGCCAATGTTCTCTAGACATTTGCTCTCCGTCTTGGCGGTAATGAAAATTATCCAGAGAGTTTGTTGAAAATACAGATCCCTAAGCTTCACTCTCAGAGATCATTAATTACTTGATGTACAGTAGGGCGAGAGAATCTGTCTTTTCAGCAAGTACCCTGGTTAGAAATCACTAAAGTAATGCTTTACAAACTTTGAAATCTGGCCTCATCTGTGAACTTCACTGGAAATTTCAGAATGAAGTCCACCCTTTCAATTTAACTACACCCACTCAATATATCAAGAGCATGAGAGAATGCCCAGCACCAAAAAATGCTGATGACACCTCCACAGTGGGCTAAACTAGAATTAATGTGGCCAGATATAATGGGCATTTTTTTACTCATTCTTAGGCAGCCTCTTCTGTTTTACATTTGATTTTATTGGACAGCTGGTTTGGCTCCATTTATAATAATAATAGAGTTAATTAAGCTGATTGCCACTGGCTCTCAGTAACTGTCTTTCTTTCCTCAGCCCAATCCCATACACAAAATGGCTTTAAAAATAAGAAAATAAATTAAGTCACATAAGTATGTCCACAAATAGGGTTCAGGAAATGGTTGACTAAGTGACCCTGAACCTGATTTCTCTCCATGGCCAAGCTAGTTACCGCTGTGACTGAAACCCCCCCAGCCGGCCAGTAGCAGACTGTGATGCTGAATTTATGGCATCGTTCCTTGAGACCAGAGAGCCCTTTGTTGACAGGTTGATTACCTGCAACTTTTCCCCAGACCAATAGACTCAATTTTATGGGCAAATGATGTGAATAATAGGCATGTGTCCATGGGTTTTACCACAAATCCATCACATGGAAGCACCTAGCCTGATGGAGAGGTGTGTGGCTCGTCAAAGACTGAGTCTGGTGGTGGACGGTAAGAGGTATTGAGGAAATGGCTTCCAAGATACAGCATAAATGCTGAACCAACACAAGCAAATGGGCCCTCAACAGCTAGAATGTATGAGCACAGGGTCCAAAGATGGAGGTAGGACTGGCCTCTTCACCATTGCTTTCATTGACCCTAATTTCCAAATGGGCAGCTCCTGCAGTAGAGATGAGTAGAGATTGCCTGGAAGTTCTGAGCAGCTTCTCTTTGCTTTGGTCTCCTCAGGCCAGTGGACCAAGAGACCAGAAGGCTTTATTGGTGTAACTGAGTATGAATGATGGTCTAAGATGACTGTTCTGGTGCTTCTAGATCAAGTGATGGATGGCAGTCGAGAGTGAGAGAATAAAGGGCAGCAGCAGCATCTCCTTCCAGGAGGAAGGTTGGGATCACCCCCCAAAGAACCAACCAAACCACTCAAGCTGCTGCTCAACAGTAGGGTAAATGTAGGAGGGTAAGGGGATTCCAATGGGCTCTAACATCTCTGAATGGTGAACAGGAAGGCAGTGTGGTCTCAAGGTCTGCTCAGTGGAGAGCTGTCTCCTTCCTCTTGACTATCTCTTGTCAGAAACATGGCCAAACACCACTTTGAAGGGGAGTCTACAGCTCTGCTCTTTCAGACAAAACCCCCAACAAATCAGGATCTGTATACAGTGGAGGCCATGATTTCTGCGTATTTGAAGGTATGGGTACATGGGCCCCCTCTTAGGTACCTGCTGGCCCCTTGGACACTTGCTTACCAATGGAGAGGTGTCAGAAGGTACAACACTACAGCCCTGACCTCATTCGTGAAAAGGGCCCCCCTAGAGCAGAGCACGAAACCCAGTGGGACACACTTGTGCATGTGTAGCCTATAAGAATGGGGACTTAATGCCCCATACGGTAATCTCTGGACTTCTCAGGCAGCTCTAGTGCTAAGGACCTGCTCGCCAATGCAGGAGACAAAACAGAATGCAGGTTCGATCCCTGG
Source organism: Budorcas taxicolor (assembly GCF_023091745.1). Lineage (NCBI taxonomy): Eukaryota > Metazoa > Chordata > Mammalia > Artiodactyla > Bovidae > Budorcas > Budorcas taxicolor. Next base: position 150,476,661 of record NC_068920.1, on the reverse strand, counting down.
GTTGGAAAGGTCCCCTGGAGGAAGGCTCGGAAACCCACTCCAGCATTCTTACCTGGAGAATCCCATAGAGATTCATGTGGAGCCTGGCTGGCTGCAGTCCACAGGGTTGCACAGAGTCGAACATGACTGAAGCAACTTAGCACACGTGCACGCAGCCTAATATCTGGCCAATGGGAGGTAGGACCCAGTAGACATCTTCTCCACAGATGCAGCTCTGGAGAAGTCAATAGCCCATGTGGCATCTCTGAAGATGGTTCCCTGAGACGGAGCACTGGACTTTTCTTAACACCAAGTAGCATCCAGCTCAGTGATTCACCCCTTGTGTTTCTTTCTTCCTGTCTCAGCCCCTTTTTCTTCAACCTAGTGCCCTGGAATTGTTTCAAAATTTGCTCTGAAACACATAGCAATGGGGAAAGTCTGAGTTATCAAAGTAAGCAGGTTCTGTAGCTGAATTGTGAGTGTGGAGAAAATGCAGAGATGATAAGTACTGTAACTGACACAAAAATTCCAGTGTACAGAAGGGATCATTTCAGCTTGGCCATTGTGGTCCCTGAACAGTCTGAGACTTGGCAGAGCAGGGGCCAGTGGACTGACCACAAGCCAGATCTGCCTGCAACCTGGTTCTGTAAAGGGAGTCTTATTGGTCAGCAGCCACCCTCTCATTTCTGCTTTGTTTATGGCCGCTTTGGAACTACAGCAAAGCTGAGAGATCACAAGAGATCACATGGCCCCAAGAGCCTAACCACCTACTTTCTGACCATTGATTATGTATTCAGTGTCTCCTACCTGCTGCCATGACTGATTAGACATGAGGCCAGATGGTAAAAGAAGGTTGTTTGAACAGGGTCAAAGCACAAACATTTCTCTTACACAACCTGAATGGGCATTTCAACATGGCCTTAGTTGGGAGGAATTTGTCAGTAATCATACACTCCTGCTGTCTATCACCTGCTAATGGGTAGGCATCGACGTTTGTAAGATCTTACACGTACATACACTCAGGTTATTGCTAAAAGTTTAATAAGTCAAGTTGCTACTTTCTAAACTTCTTGAAGTCATTTTTATTCATCTTTGCATCTTCAGAATCTCTCATTAATTAATTGAAGGCATAACTAATAAATAGAAAGTGTTTAGTCATTTTTAAATAGTCTCAGAAAAGCCAGACAGGTCATTTGCATTCCTTCCAAAGGCGTATTTTGTTTGGATCTCTGTGTTCTGAAGATCCCCGAGCCAGCCATGTTAGAGAACCACAATGAGCAGACACTCACTCACAGTTTTGTTTTAAAGGATGAACACTGACATTTCCCTCCAGAAGCGTGCTGAATCTCAAGAAGGATGACAAGAGCTGGGTCGGAGGAAAGCACCCGAGGAGCAGGGCTTCCAGATAAAGGACGCAGGGCAGGAATCAGGTAAAGACCCAGGAGGCCTTCAAAGGCACTGAAAATAGATGCTTTGGCTCTGCGGTGTTGGAATGTGTGACTTCTCCAGGGAGGTGCCTCAGAACAGACAGGCCGGAGAGGGACAGATGACACCAGGTGCCACCCGGGGAGAGGAGCTCTTTCTTGGAGCACCAACCAGCCCCAGACACACAAGGAGGGCCAGGAATTCCTGCACCCAGCAGAGAAGTGGAGTGTGGGGACGAAGCTCAGTGCTGTGCTTTGGAATAAAAATGTGTGTGTTCGTGTGTGTGTGTGTGTGTGTGTGTGTGTGTGTGTGTATGAGTGTGTCTGTGGGGGTCATGCCTGTGTGTATGTGTGTCTGTGAATGTGCATGCATGTGTGTGGTGTGCACGTGAGTACATGTGTATGTGTAAGAAAAATGCAACGCATCATCCAAAGAGCGGGCTGGCAGGGAATCAACATTTGTTTGGACACAGGTGAAAACTTTAAATGGTTTCCAGTTTCCACAGTCCTGGATTCAGCTCTTTCTGTGACCAAATGGTTTGCAAGGGAAACTAAATGGTTAAGGACACAAGACAGAAAAAATGTACGTGCATTTGGATGTTTGCTGCCGTGTGCTCAGTCGCTTCAGTCATGTCTGACTCTTTGCGGTCCCATGGACTATAGCCCGCTAGGCTTCTCTGTCCATGGGATTCTCCAGACAAGACTACTGGAGCGCGTTGCCATTTCCTCCTCCGGGGGATCTTCCCGATGCAGGGACTGCTGAGCCACCAGGGAAGCTTGACTTTTGGTCTGCTCATCTCTAAAGCCTCATGTGGTTCATATCAAGGGTTTCTGTGTCCAGCCAGCCCTGATGTGTATTTCAGCTTCTGGGAGGCGATTCCTACAACACGCAGTCGAAGTGCTGCATTTGAATTTTCTTCCTGCCGCCAACTGCTGTCAGACCAGCCAGCGGAATGCTTTAAGTCTACCACAGTAAATAAATCAAATAATTTCCTCACCCTAGGTGTCAAGGGCTGGGTGACTGTGTGCCTGATTTACTGCAAATCCAGTGGGATTACTTGGATTTGCAAAAAAGCAAAGAACCCCCCTCCCCTGATCCTACATGGACTGAGAGCTTCCTGGTGCTAAGTTTAATTCTTCCAGGCACTGTCTCCGTTGCGTTTACTGGGATTCCTGTTTTCTTTTGAAATTGTCTTGCTCGGAACAGAGTAACTCAAAGCAACGCTAAAGGACAGATTCTTAGAAGCACTCGTTAAACAGTAGAAGTGCGGCAACAGAAGGAACTCGGGGGTTTCCTGGTATGACCTCCTGGTGTCCCAGATGAAATATCCAGTCAGAGGAAGCAGTCCTGCCTCAAATCACAAAGCTAGCTGATGGTCAGGTCTTCTGAAGCCAGCCTCACCCAGGGTTCTTTTGGTCACATTGCACAGATGTTTGGGACTTCCCTGGTGGCTCAGACGGTAAAGCGTCTGTCTACAATGCGAAAGACCCGGGTTCGTTCCCTGGGTCAGGAAGATCCCCTGGAGAAGGAAATGGCTATCCACTCCAGTACTATTGCCTGGAAAATCCCATGGACAGAAGAGGCTGGTAGGCTACAGTCCATGGGGTCGCAAAAGGTCGGACACGACTGAGCGACTTCACTTTCACTTTCACAGATGTTTAGATGTTGATCTGACTTTTTGGACCGATATACCAGTCGGATTGCTCCCACGTTTCCTCTTAGGAGAGGACCCTTATCGCCTAAGGAATGACCAGCCAAGTCCTATTTGAGTTTTCTCTTCCACTTTGGTCCTAGCTCAGCCCTGCAGCAAGAGTCCCTACGGCTGCCGCACACACCTGCCTCTGCCATCCAGACCCCGGAGGCCAGGCGCTTCCCGAAGCCAAGCTGTCTCGATGCTTATTTATTTTGATCTTGGCTCCTGAAATTTCTCTGATGTCTGCTGGCTCCATCCCCGGCTTTTATCTCTAATCCTGTCTCCACTCAATTCCCATCTATCGCCTTCTCTCTGACTCAAGGTTTAATTTACGATTTCCACTTATTCATCCCATCTCTGAAATTTTCTATTTAAATTCCCTAGACAGCGGTGAGAATTCATTCTCTTGAGAGACCAGTGGAGGCCAGTGGGAGGCGCAGGGGCCAGGAGTCCAGTGCCCGTCAGTTGTCTTGGGGCATCTGCCAGGTCTCTGAAACCTCCCTTTGTTACTGGTACCCACATTGGTGGGTCTGGACAGTCATCCTGATGCTTACATTCAGTCCCTTAGCCACAGCAGAGGACTGCAGAGCTGGGCTCTGTACTTAGGAGACGACAAAAGTTTTCTCCTGGTAACTCCTGAAGGAGAGTCAGCAGTGATAGCTGGACTCTGCTGTCCGTTTAACCTGTGAGTGTGTAGATGTAGGAGGTGTGGGATCTGGCGATGCTCTTAAAGATGGAAGATGCTCTTAGAGGCGATGCTGTATTTCTGTCTGTGTGTCTGTGTACCCGCTGCACCCAGACTGCTCGCTGAGTCTAGAACATCTATGTCGCTCATCTTCCAGAAATTCCTGATCAGTCAAGGCTGGACCAAAGATGGACTTTCTATAGGTGTCTGTGTACCTAAGTATGTATGCTATATGATGTTGCATACTTTTATTACAGTGTTTTGACAGTTTTAATCATTTATACTATTCCTCTGAAGAATAGCACAAATATAATTACTTTCATTTCCTGGAGGAAAATTCAATTCACTGAGATGCTATAGGTACCTGGCAGCAGAGATGGGATTGGAACACAGAACTTTGATTTCAAATTCCATACAAGCTACCACTTATTTTGTGCCATTACTTAAAAATGTCCACGCATCTATGCAAGTATGTATTTCATGTTCTTTGTATTACTGTTCACTGCTTATAAATAGGCTCCATTGTTGCTGTTGTTCAGTTGCTAAGCCATGTCCCGCTCTTTGAGACCCCATGAACTGCAGCACGCCAGGCTTCCCTGTCCTTCACTATCTCCAGAAGTTTGCTCAAACTCATGCCCATCGAGTTGTGAGGCCATCCAACCATCTCATCATCTGTCACCCCTTCTCCTCCTGCCTTCAGTCTTTCCCAGGATCAGGGTCTTTCCCAAGGAGTCAGCCCTTCGCATCGCGTGGCCCAAGTATTGGAACTCAGCTCCATAGAGGCTCCATGAGAACAGTTTTTTTCAGACTTCTTAACATACTTGGCTCAAATCTGGTATATATTAGAAATTAGCTTTTGTAGAAGGAAGAAGGGAAAGAAGAAAAAAGGAAGGAAAGAAGTTCAACATTATATCAGGTTGGTTTGGGGTGATGCCTTAGATGACACAATCCACAAGATTACCTAGGCAAGTGAAAAGCAATTGCGCTACACACATATGTTTGAACAGTACATATGTACACGGTTGAACCTATGTGGTGTTCATACACAAATGCATGTGCCCTGCCAATTACATTCTTACTTTATCCCATGAAGATACTTGTTTCAGATACTGCCATCATATCAGCACTGTTTAATAAAAGATACATTTCGGAGCCCTAGGCCCTTGCAGTACATTCACTATTATTCCTGTGTTTTTATGTTACTACTTAATCTATTTTTTAAAATATCTTGGAGCCATGCCCTGCTCTTGATCTGCATAAGAAATTCTCTCACTGGGATCAGATGAATCCAGGAAAGTAACCAACATATATGCCATGTTTTTTTTTTTTAATTGGTTTACTTTATTTTAAGAAACTGGTAAATATATACATTTCTAACTTTTACTAAAAATGCAAGATTTTGTTTTCACAAATCCAGACAGTGGTTGGCATCTTTTCACAGCTGATCTTGGGAGTTTTCTGAACTGCTCTCAGAGGGGGAAGGACTGGAAACAGGCTGGTATGGTGCACACGCACAGCGATCCAGCTTCTCCAGGACTGAGCACCTGGTCCTTCTCTGAAATTTTGTCACGCCCTTCCCTGCACACTTCCTTGTTTGGCAAACACATTTTCCTGGGAAATTTTAGCACTTTTTATAGACCCTGGATCAAGTGTTACCCCTAATCTGTGAACCAGTAGTGAGTAAGAGCCACCTCCAACTTCAGGCTGAGGTGAAAACTTTCCTGCTAGGGGAAACTCATGTCCATTGAGTCAGTGATGCCATCCAACCATTTTATCCTCTGTCGTCCCCTTCTCCTCCTGCCCTCAATCTTTCCCAGCATCAGTGTCTTTTCCAGTGAGTCACCTCTTCCCATCAGGTGGCCAAAGTATTGGAGCTTTAGCTTCAGCACCAGTCCTTCTAATGAATATCCAAACCTTTAGGACTGACTGGTTTGATCTGCTTGCTGTCCAAGGGACCCTCAAGAGTCTTCTCCAGCACCACAGTTCAAAAGCATCAATTCTGTGGTGCTCAACTTTATGGTCCAACTCTCCCATCCTTACATAACTACTGGAAAAACCATAGCTTTGACTATAGGGACCTTTGTTGGCAAAGTGATATCTCAGCTTTTTAATTCGTTGTCTACATTTGTCATAGCTTTCTTTCCAAGGAGTGACCATCTTTGTATTTCATGACTGCAATCACCATCCGCAGTGACTTTTGGAGCCCAAGAAAATAAAATCTGTCACTGCTTCCACGTTTTCCCCTTCTATTTGCTATGAAGTAATGGGACCCAATGCCATGATCTTAATTTTTTTTTTTTTTTTTAGTGTTTAGTTTCAAGCCAGTTTTTTCAGTCTCCCCTTTCACCCTCATCAAGAGGAGCCTTAGTAAGTGCAGTTTTCCACTCTGGTTCCACCAACCGCAAAAATCCCACTGGGCTCTTCCACCTCAGTCAGAAAACAAAGGAAGAGGTTTTGCCCACGTATGTTGCATGTGACCATCAATCTGAATTACGCAGACAAGGGCGGTTGGGTTCAGCAGTCAAGAGCAGGAAAGAAAACCGTTTGCTGAAAACCAGAGTGAGAACTGAGCCTGAGCCGGGGGCCTCGGGCCACCCTGGGCCCATTTCCCTTTAAGACCTGAGTTGGGGGACCTTTGTTGACTGTGATTGAAACTCTCTCCCCTGGGGGCTGGATGTCGACCTCACTGTTCTCTGCACACAAGCACCAGGCTCCGGCTTAATTAGTGGCGCGTCTTTGGGGTGAGCCAGATTTTATACCCTGGCATGGGGGAGGTGTCGTGTTGCAGCCATTGTTGTCCGAGATGCTGATGGTGAATCCAGATTACGTGAGCTCAGAGCTCCGTGGGGTGAGGAGCCTGGGAGGTAGGAGGGGTGGAGCTGTGGCCTCAAGCTGGTTCATAAATAAGAAAAGAAGAAGGGAAATGCTCCCGTGGATATGAGTTACTAAGATTCGCTCTTTCATTCTTTTTTTACATGAAACTAAACCATTTATGATTTTTTTTAGGCTAGAATCTGCTGGACAATTTTTTTTCTTTCCTCTTCATTTGCATATTTCCTAGGAGATAGGGTCTCACCTAATCAGGGATTAGGATTTGGGAAATCAGTAAATGTTATGGTGTTGGAGTATCATTTTTCTCCCTGAAAATTGAAGCATGGGTAGCTACTTCTTGTTGTAAGGACTGTATTTTCCACACTCCATTGTAAATCAAAGTGTATGTAAATACTACGTGAGGAAAATGCATATTGGATTCAAAAATGCAGAGGTACTTTCTCTAAAGGATTGTCAAAATGCAGGGCTTGTAATATATTTTCTCTCAGTATTTCTGTATCAGAGTTCCTCAGGGAATAAGAGACTAATTGGTCCTAAAATGCAAAAAAAAGAAAATATATATATATGTGTGTGTGTGTGTATGTGTGTGTGTGTATAGTAGGGCATATACATTCAGAATAAAACAAACCATATTTATTTTTTTCTATGGATATTTCCAATTTTATTGCATTTAAAACAAAATTTCAGTTCAGTTCAGTTCAGTCGCTCAGTCATGTCCGACTCTTTGCCTCGCAGCATGCCAGGCCTCCCTGTCCATCACCAATTCCTGGAGTTTACTCAAACTCATGTCCATCGAGTCGGTGATGCCATCCAGCAATCTCATACTCTGTCATCCCCTTCTCCTGCCCCCAATCCCTCCCAGCATCAGGGTCTTTTCCAATGAGTCAACTCTTCCCATGAGGTGGTCAAAGAAGTTAAATATATATTAATATATTTAATCCATATAATAAAGTGTATTTAAATATCTTAAATATGCATGCTTGTGTTCTCAGTCGCTACAGTCATGTCTAACTCTTTGTGACCCCACGGACTGTGCCTTCTCTGTCCATGGGATTCTCCAGGCACGAATACTGGAGTATGTAGCCATTTCCTACCCCAGGGGATTTTCCTGACCGAGGGATCGAATCAGAGTCTACTGGGTTTCCTGCAATGCAGATAGATTCTTTACCACTGAGCCACCAGAGAAGCCCAGGTGTATGTGTGTACAGACATGTATTTTTTTGTAGAAAAGAGGTCTGTAAGAAAATAAAAAAGCAGCACACTGGAGGATGAAGAGAGCCCTGTGACAACGTGTCCTAGGCTTCTGGGATGATTAAGCGCTTGAATGACATGAAACAAATCTTGTTCCTCTTCTTTCAAAAGATGGGTCTGGACCAAATCCTTCTACAGATCCTTTCCAGCCCTGTGCCAGGAGACCTCTCTCACCTCTCTCACAAAGTATTAGAGTTTCAGCTTTAGCATCAGTCTTTCCAGTGAAGATTCAGGGTTGATTTCCTTTAAGATTGACTGGCTTGATGTGAGATCAACTGTTTACAGGTACTAGAAAGGAAGAAAATCAGAATTATTGGGCACAGAAAAAACTAAGGAACAGGTCTTGATGCACCAAGTGCTCTGTAGAACATCATTGAGTTTACCACCATGCCTAAGAGTCCAGGCAGACTGCTTCTTCCTTCGGTACCTAGAGATCCAGGTTCACTGTCGCCAGGGATCAGGAATGAACAAGATCTAGATCACCGCTGTGCCTTACCTGGGCTTTCATTAACTTGGATGCTCTTTGGAGAGAAGAAGAACAAATATGGAGGAACGCACCCACACAGTCTCAGTCTCACAAAGGTCTTCAGGGATTTTCAGGGCTTCAAGACCAGGTAGTCCCCTCCGCTGCCAGCCAGCAACACTGCACTCCTCGCAGACAAGCACCCAGCCAGACAATAGGCATTTTATTTTATTCTGCTCATGGGATCTGTTCCTGAAGACTGACTGTGTGGGGGCTGCAGGGCTCTGCCTTCAGGCACATCAGGAGAAATGAAACTGGATGAAACGTCCCTCCCCAGGCTTGGAGTGCTGTCAAGGGGTCTTCCATGCTGGCCTGTAGGGCCAACGAGAGTGTGGGTGATGCTTCCATCTCCTTCCGAGGGCAGCTTCTCCACTCAGGTCTTGGTCTCTGAATGGAGGATATCACCTGCCATTTCCACTGCAACATTAACCAGTGCCATCACCAGGAGGGTTCTGGGAGGACCCCCATTTGCTAGGCAAGCCCTTTCTCTGGGAAGCAAGGTGGGGAACGAAGCAGCTAAAAAGACATCATAAAGCAGGCGGGACCCACTTTTCAATGATGACACAATCTTTGTAGGAATCCAGATCTTAACTGGAATGTTGGACTACATATTGGAGACAGAAAAGAGGGTAGAACGCAGTGGAAAACTGAAACGCTGAGCTGGAAACTGCGGGCATCAAAGAGGGCTTTGAACATACGGCATATGGCACTGCCTACGTGTCTACGAGGATGACTGCAGCCCAGGAAAAACCCCTGAGTGTTTCCTAAAGACTCCGGCTTGATGCCTTAGAAAAATGTGTATACTTTGATTTGACATTTTTGTTGTTGTTGTTGTTCAGTTGCTAAGTCATGTCTGACTCTGCACCCGCATGGACTGCAGCACTCCAGGCTTCTCTGTCCTTCACCATCTCCTGGAATTTGCTCAAACTCATGTCCGTTGAGTCAGTGATGCCATCCAACCATCTCATCCTCTGTCATCCCCTTCTCCTGCCTTCCATCCTTCCCAGCATCAGGTTCTTTTCTGAGCCAGCTCTTCACATTAGATGGCCAAAGTAGAGTTTCAGCTTCAGCATCAATCCTTCCAGTGGATATTCAGGGTTGATTTCCTTTAAGATGGACTGGCTTGATCTCCTTGCTGTCCAAGGGACTCTCAAGGGATATTTTTAGACATTTCTAAAGATACTCCTAGGTAAGAAAAGCACTTTTTCTCATGGGATGGTAAGCTGACTTCTTCTATTTCTGGGGTACATTTTGTAGGAATTGGAGGCCCCTAATTTTATCCTTCCCTTCTCGCCTTCACCCTCTGTTATAGCTGACTACCCTTCTTTGCTCAGTTGACAAAGACTGTATGTAGCCCATCATCATGAGAAGCAACTCTTGCAAGAGAAAGCAGCCTGTTTAAGACACCAACTGCCAGGAAAGGTTTCAAGGCAAGTGATCAAGTGGCTTGAGAAACTATCTCCTGGAGGAAGAGGGTTTTAACAAAGTCTTATTGGTGCCTCAGCATTTGGCCTCCTTAATAAGTAGGAGATCAAAACAAATCCCTCAAGTGCTACTGACTCAAGTCACCAAAGCAGCTGTGTTAGCAAGACAACATCCATGCAACCGAGCTGAGGTGTGTGAAAGTGTAAGTTGCTCAGTTGTGTCTGACTCTTTGCAACCCCATGGACTATACAGTCCATGGGATTCTCCAGGCCAGAACACTGGAGTGGGTAGCCATTCCCTTCTCTAGGGGATCTTCCCAACCCAAGGATTGAACCCAGGTCTCCTGCATTGCAGGCACATTCTTTACCAGCTAAGCCACCAGGGAAGCCCGCTGAGCTGTGTATCCTAAAATAAAACAACTTGTAAACATCAGGAAAATGCACACTGGACAAGAGTCTATGTGGCTAAGACTTGTAGAAATGCAAACAGCCTTAGGACCCTGCCAGGTAGATAGCTCAGAGGTGCTTAATCTCCTCTATGTGACTGGAATTGAAAGACACAAGGAGACCCTGGTATGACTAAACGCTTCCCTGCCATGGTCGAACACATCTAGCTGTGTTAAAAACAGGGCCTTCCCAGAAGCCACTGAGTATGACTTCACTGGCCATGGAAGCAATTCTGCAGCCCAGCCAGCAGCACAGACTATCAAACTGACATTTTAATTTGTGAGTGTGACACCTGACCCTGCAGGGAGCACAGGGTGGGCTGCACAAAGGAGTTTTCTGCAGCAGCCTTACCGCAACCTTTCCCGGTGCCAGGAAATGATTTTTAAGTCGCTTTATTCCAGCACACTGCAGGCTCCATTCAGCTGGCCAGACGAGGTCTGTGGCAGGTCTTGGGAAACAAAAGCCTTGCGACTTGCAGTCCAAGACCTGGGCATTTCCTGTGAGGTTGAGGAGGGAAGGGCAGGGGGCAGAGAAGACCATTTTTTCTGCTTCCTTGGAGATGAAAAGCATCCACTTAGGGACCCTCCCGGGGTCCATGCAGGAAATGCAATGACAAGACCGTGGCTCAGAAATCACAGCCTGCAAACCTGAATGTGGCATCTGATAGTGTTCAGAGCTGCAGGATGAGGCATCTCTGAAATAATTCTCGTTTCCTGCCTGGCAATGTGTGTGTGTGTGTGTGTGTGTGTACACCCCACAGGTTTTTAACTATTGAAAACTCATTTCCTGCATCAGCAAAAGGAAGACTGCTTCCTGAGGTCTGTCTGTTCCTAGGCTAACACCCTGAAAACTGCAATGTAATGGCTAGTTGAGATAGACCGTTCACCTATAGATCCATTGGTCGGTCAATTGATAGATTGATTTTAGAAGCCTTCAACATTCCAGGGTCACCACTGGTTTACAATAGCGAAGTTAGTGATTAGCACCAATGTGTTAAGAAAGGGGATTCTAACTGAATTCTTCCCCGTGACTGGGTGTGTGTCCTTTCTCTCTCAGCCTCTGTGTTCTATCTGTAAGTAACAGTAGTGTTTTCTGGGATAAGTGAGAAGGAAGATGATGAAAGAGAGGGGTTAGTCAAACAGAAACTCAGAAGGTCTTTGTTAATGCACGTTGTTATTGTTGTTCAGTGGCTAAGTCATGTCTGACCCCTTGTGACCCCGTGGACTACAGCATGCCAGGCTTCCCTGTCCTTTACTATCTCCTCAAGTTTGCTCAAACTCATGTCTGTTGAATCAGTGATGCTATACAACAACCATCTCATCCTCTGTTAATGCACATTAGATATTCAAATTAAGATAACAAGAAAGATGGCAGTAGGGCATTGGAGGTTGATTAAAAGTAAAAAAAAGAAGCATTTTTCATGCTGAAGGAAAATGGAAATAAAGATAAAATCAGTGAAAAAAATCGCCTGTCTTCTGTCTGGTGCTTCCCAGGGTGCACAGTGGTAAAGAATCCGCCTGGCCTGCCAATCTTGGAGATGTAAAAAACGCTTGTTCAATCCCTGGGTCAGGAAGATCCCCTGGATAAGAAATGGCAACCCACTCCAGTATTCTTGCCTGGGAAATCTCATGGGCAAAGAAGCCGCATGTAGTCCATGGAGTCACACAGAGTCGGACATGACTGAGGAAGCATGCATAGCAGAGTCTTGTGTGTAAATGTGAACAGAGCCAAAAGCATGGGCTGCACCACTGGTACCTTGAATTAATCCTCAGACCTGGGGTGGATGGCGTTTCCCTGACAGGACCAAGGGAGTGTTTCCCATCTCAAGATCTTCCAGAAGCTTGAGGTGCCCCACCAGGTGCTGGGGTCTGCTTGCTCCCCCACAGAAACCGGCGGGCCTCTGGGACCAGAGTAGGAAATTCAGCACTGGGGCAGCCACGCTTCTGACAGCTAAGGTTGTGTCACGGAAGATGAGGCTGTAGCTGCTGGAGCTGTTCTAAGCGCACTGGCCCTGGGAACCAGCCACCATGTTGGGAGGAAGCTCAGATGGCCCAGAGACCACGTGGAGCTGTTCCTGAGCTGAGGAGTCAGCCAGTCAGTGCTAACCCTGGTGAGTGAGGGAGAGGTCTGCAGGTGCCACAGCTTTCAACTCTCTCCAGCTGATGCCAGTGGAGCAGGGAGGATGTGTTCCTGCAGAGCCACCCTTCATCAGGTATCCAGGGGCCAAATGAAACTGATGGGGAAATCTGTCACATCACCATGGTAACCATATCAATGGCTGGGTACCAGAACCTAGAGAGACAAGAGGTTTATCCTCGTAAGGTGAAGCAGCTGTATCTATAAATGCCTGACTACTGTGTTGAAACTAAGTTAAGCGGGTGCTAGGAGATTCTTGGAATCTCTGTAAGTGACTTGAGTATGGGGTAGGTCTAGCAAGATTTCCTCATCTGGCAAAAGAAGGGCTCAGAATAAGAGCCAACCCCGCACACAGATAAAAATAAAAGAGCCTTGTCTGCACAGCAACGTGGAGAAGGAACATAAGAGCATCTCCCAAAGCCAGGACACATGAGTCCTGCTGAGACGTTCATGAGAGTCTCTTCCAGGGTTTCTGCTCCAAAGCCACAGAATAACGAGAGCCACGGTCTTACCTTGATGGCATAATTTTAAAATAGGTTCCAAATTCTATGGGGCCTGCCAGTTAGTTGTGCATCAGGATTTCATAGTTTCATTGGGAAGAAAGAGCTCTCTGAGTGACTCTCACATCTAAGAACTCCTAAGGAAATGAAAGGACTTCCCTGCTGGCTCAGGTGGCAATGAATGTGCCTGCAATGCAGGAGTCCTGGGTTCAGTCCCTGGGTCAGGAAGATCCCCAGAAGAGGGTGGCTGAAGACGAGATGGCTAGACGGCATCACCAATTCAACGGACATGAACTGGAACAGACTCCGGAAGACAGTGGAGGACAGAGGAGCCTGTGTGTCACAGTCCACGGGGTTCATGGAGAGATGGACATGACTGAGCTACTGAGCAACAAGGACCTGAATACTATCCAGGTCCTGTCCAGAATAAAGGTTGTTCTGAGTGCACCGAGGCCAAAAATCTCACAGAAGTTTCCACGTCTGTCTCCCGAGCCTGTGATGCTGAGGAGACTGCAGCTCTGTGGGACATGTGTGAGTCAGCCTCCGCCCCCAAGGGGGGTCTCCCAGGGCTGCCCAACAATTCCCCGCTGCACAGAATAAGCTGCCATTATTACTAGAAGTAATTGTGTGGCCACGTCTTTCAATTGAAAAAATATTCTTTTTAAGCACATCAGAAGTAGGTTGCAAGTTTATTCTTAACACTGTGAAACCAACCAGTCAGTCCTAAACTCTGGGTATTGAGTGTCCATGCCCACCAGGCACAGAGGTAAGTGTGAGACATAACAAGGAGGAATAATTGTCCCCCTTAAAGTGGGCCCCCTTAGGGCTTCCCTGATAGCTCTGTTGGTAAAGAATCTGCCTGTAATGCAGGAGACCCTAGTTCGATTCCTGGGGTGGGAAGATCCCTCTGGAGAAGGGATAGACTACCCACTCCAGTATTCTTGGGCTTCTCTGGTGGCTCAGCTGGTAAAGAATCTGCCTGCAATGCGGGAGACCTGGATTTGATACCTAAGTTGGGAAGATCCCCTGGAGAAGGGAAAGGCTACCCACTCCAGTATTCTGGCCTGAAGAATCCCATGGACTATGTAGTTCATGGGGTCGCAAAAAGTCTGAGCACCTTTCACTTCACTTCAAAGTGGTGACAGAACAGAGAGAGAAAGATTAACGGACGACCACGTAGAACTGGGAAGAGGCGACAAAGGCCCTCTTAGTGTCAAGCTCACTGTCAACCAATTTAAAGCAAATAAAAATTTTCTTTGCACCTGTTATTTTTACCCAGTATTGAATGAGAATGAGACTCTGTATATCTGAGTTTTCCTCTGCATGAAATTATTCATCCAGAAAATTGATTTAATTTACACGTGTGTGTATCTGTTTTCCTCAGACTGGATCAGCTCTGTGGATCTGAATACAAGTCACAAACGAGTAGTCCTTATTTCTGTGGGGTGAATTGTCTCCTCCAAAATATGGTATGCGGAAGTCCAAACCTCCAGTATCTCAGATCGTGACCTTATTTGAAAACTGGGTTGGTGCAGAAAGGGCATATCCTATTGGAGCAGGGTGGACAAGGGTACCCTCTCATCCCACGTGAGTAGTGTCCTTTCGAGAAGATGGCCCAGAGGAGTCAGAGACACAGAGAGAGTGCCACATGGAGAGGCAGTGGACATCAGAGCCGGACGGCTGTAAACCAAAGAGGGCAAGGATCGTCGGCCAACCACCTGGAGCTGAAAGAGGCAAGGAGGGAGTGTCTCCTGCAGGCTTCAGAGGCCGCGCGGCCCCACCAGGAACTTAATTTTAGACCTGGTCTCTAGAGCTGTTGGAGAATAAATCCCTGTGGCCTGGAGCCACCCAGCTTGTGGTGCTTTGTTAGGGAGTCGCAGGACAGCAGTGCCAGGTGAGGGAACATGACACAGAGTGTAGAGGGTGGTTTCTGGAAACAGTGCCTGAGATCAAGCGTTTCTAGATCTACCATGCTCCCTAACAGCAAGACGTCGTGCGTGTGTGTGTGCTCCGTTGCTGAACCATGTCCGACTCTCTGCAACCCCAGGAGCTGTAGCCCACCAGGCTCCTCTGTCCATGGGATTCTCCAGGCAAGAATTTTGCCATTTGCAAAACTGAATGCATCATTCTTATTGAGTCACAGAGTTTGAAAAAGTTGACACACATACAGGTCATCCACATTATTTCTAAATATTAGCATTCAGCACCATCCCATTTTGAATGGTACACACATACACACGAATAGCAAATAAACACTCCAGCTCTGTTTCCTTCTCCAGGGGATCTTCTCAACCCTGGGGTTGAACCCAGATCTTTTGTATTGCCTATGTTAGCAGGCAGGTTCTTTACCACTGAGCCACCTGGGAAGCCCCAACAGTAAGACCTTACTCAACCCTAAATCTCCTTTTTTGTCCCTGGCATTCAGGGTAACAGTAGTAGGTAGCTGCCAGGAGTTATTTGAGCATGAAGGGGTTTTGTACGAAGGGAACTTGGCACCAAGCCTGGCACGTAAGAAGCCAGTGTGAGGAATCTCAGTCTCTTCTCATAATGCTGATCTTCTGACCGCCACCTCTGATCCTTGTCCCCTGTGTTATAAACAGGAGGAGTGGGGATCAGACATAACCCTGCCCTCTGGGTGCCACAACCCATCAGGGTTTAATAGAAGAACAGAATAATATTTTCCTTTCTCCTTTCAGTACAAAAGGTCATACAAATCCTATGCTTCTTATCACTGTTTAAATTAAGTTCTGCCACTCAATGCCTCTGCCCTTCGATAAGGCACCACGTTTTGAAGCTTGTGGTCCAGAAGAAGACAGAGCTGGGATGTTTATTTGCTGTTTGTGTGTATGTGTGTACCATTCAAAATGGAATGGTGTTGAATGCTAATATTTAGAAGTAATGTGGATGATATGTATGAGTGTGAAACTTATCAAAGTCTATGACTCAATAACAATGATACATTCAATTTTGCAAATTGCAAATATTCTTTAAAAAGACTATTCCTCGTGGAAAAAAAAAAAAAAAGGAAATGTCTAATACATAGGACATTCAATTTACCAGGGCTTCTGTTCTCCTAACACTTCCTTCTGCCCTTAATCTGTTTCTGTTTTGGCTTCCTTTGAACATTCTCACTTAAAACTCTCATTCGCTCATCAGAATCTCCCAACCACCATGAGCGCACTCCCGAGGCCTCTTCTCTGTGACCTTGTCTGGATCCATCACACCCACACCCAGCCTGGCGGGACTTGATTCAGTTTGAAACATTCCTGCCTCCTCACGGCATAGACCTCATACTCCCTGCAACTCACAGCTTTGTCCGCTTTGTGGAGGAAGGAGCTGGGCAATGTTCACAGGCTTCAAGAGCAGTCTCTGATTTACTCACCTCTCCTTGCCTCAGGGTGTGTGGCACACTGCAACAGCATGATAGGGAATTAAACGTGTACCCTGCGCCCATGTGGGCCCATCTAACTTGCCACAGCAGCTCAGAGAACGAGGGAATGCCTCTCATGGTCTCCAAGGTCGTAGGAAGCGAAGTGAAGTCGCTCAGTCGTGTCCAACTCTTTGTGACCCCATGGACTGTAGCCTACCATGCTCCTCCGTCCGTGGGATTCTCCAGGCAAGAATACTGGAGTGGGTTGCCATTTCCTTCTCCAGGAGATCTTCCCAACCCAGGGATTGAACCTGGGTCTCCCGCATTGCAGGCAGATGCTTTACCATCTGAGCCACCAGGGAAGCTCAACACATTCAAATGCTAAGACCTCGGGCAACTGCAATAGACCCCAGAAGAAGCCAGAGGGAGGCAGACAGGGACCCTAGTCCTGCAGGGCCAGGAGACCGCCTGCCCCAAAGAACCCTGTCCCTCTTTCTAGAAGTGTGAATCATTTTAAACATCTCTCATGACTCCAACGTTTTTCTCCATCAAACAGGCATGAGGCATATCTAAGGGATTCATATTGGCATCTAAGGGGGTCCCAGTGTAGGACGGGCCTCCCTCGAGGGGGAAGGGGGCTCAGTAACCAGATGGAGGCGGAGGTTCAGAAACAACGCCTGGGGCTGCCCTCCCAGCCCCTCACCCTCACCCTCCCCGGCCTCTGCACTTTTTAATGACATTTCCTCTCCTGGTCTCTCCAAGGCTGGCTTTGACGGTGGTTTCAATCAAATTATACCAGCATTTACAGCTTAAAGGGAATAACCAAGGGGAGGCTGGCAGAATCCAGACAAAGCAATTGCTGGCAAAGAAACCCCCAGGGAGACACATAGAGCTTTCCAAGGGTTCTAATGCAGCTGGGCCTAGCCCCGAGTTCTGATTAGCCTTCTCTGAAAGCCCTGAGTGGGCTTCCGGAAAGCCGATGGGGACAAAGACACTTGCCTGAACACTGAGTCTCAGCAGATTGATTTGAGAAGCTCTTGGTAGGCGCACAGCAGTGGGGTTTCCTTGAAATCCAGGAAGCTTCAGCTTGATTATTCCTTGGTATGATGCAGTATGAGGTCTCCAGTGACCTCACTCCCGAGCCCACCCTCCCTGTAGTCTTCTGGTCTCTCCGAGAGTTCCGTTTTCTCCTGCTCCAGACTCTGACTGGCTCTGTGGTCTGTCCTACTCCTGCACAGCCGTGACAGGAGATGATGTTCAGGCTTCCTTCCATGGGCAGCGCAGGACCAGCCCACCGCCCACAAGATCTCCCCAATGGCTCGTGGTAAAGAATCCATCCTCCAATTCAGGACACGCAGGTTCGATCCCTGGGGTGGGAAGATCCTCTGAAGTAGGAAATGGCAACCCACTCCAGTATTCGTGCCTGGGAAATCCCATGGACAGAGTAGCCTAGAGGGCTACAGTCCATGGGCTTGAAAGAGTCGCACGCAACTTAGCAACTAAACATCAAATGGCCCATCACACGCTTTAAGTTTTCACTTATTTCATCATCACAGAAGCTTTGGCGGGAAGCTTCCACTGCCTAACTTTACAAGTAAAGAAAGCGAGGTCCTGGTTAATCTGATTACAGGGAGTGAAATTCTCAGGTTTGAGCTGAGGTTCAAATTCAAGCCTGTATGGAAAGTCCAAGCTCTTTTAGAAAGATGTCTAGGCGATGGGAATGAGGGACCAGGAGAGGATGAAGGATCCAGCTGGAGCAGACAGGTGCGATGGGGGAAGCCTGGCCAGCCAAACAGCAGCAGCATATTCGGCCCCAGCTCACCGGGGGGCAGGTGACAGGACAGGAAGGAGGCAACGAGAGGAAGAGTGAGCTTACGGCAGCCACCGGGGCTCCAGACTTTCTTCTCCCTTCACCTCTCCGCCACACACACAGTCTCTAGAAACGTGTAGAAGTCAATCCGCTAACACACAGGGTTGCTGTTACTGTTGTTAAGTCTCTAAGCCGTGTCTGACCCTTTAGGATCCCGTGGACTTGTAGCCCGCCAGGCTCCTCTGTCCATGGGATGCTCCAGGCAAGAATAGTGGAGGGGGTTTCCATTTCCTTCTGCAGGGGATCTTCATGACCCAGGATCAAACCCTCGTCTCCTGCATTAGCAGGCAGATTCTTGACCACAGTGCCACCGGGGAAAGCCACCACGGAAGTGGTAAAACACACTGTGGCCGAGCGAGAATTAGAACTCTAAGGCTCCAATAAGTCACAACAGCGTCATCTCTGGACTTCTCTGTGTCTTCTTTCCCCTCAGCACTGTCTGCCTCACTGCAGCTCACTCCTTCCTCTATAGACAGGCTCATTATTCACCGGGTGATAAGATAGGTCTGGACTGCCTTCTAGGGAAAACGCGCAGATATTATTTGCAAAGGCTAGAAAAGCAGGTGTTCTCAGGCTTATCTGAATATTTTGAGTAAATCCCTGTTTTGAAATGTAAATGCTTCTGCAGCCTGTCTGGTTTGAGATAAAGCAGTGAACAATGAGTTAATCCTTATTTTATGCAGTTCATTATCAGAAGTCTGTGGCCCAGCAGCCACATTTTCAAGCATAATGGTGGTCACACCCAGGTAGATAACTGCCTGCCTGCCTGCCATAAATCTCATTTATTACATAGATTATGTTGGACATAAGCGGACCAGGGTATAAGTGCTTTATATGTGCTTACATATGCAATACAAACAATGATTGCCTTAAATATTCATTCAATATTAGACACCTCAATACTTTATAAAATAGTTTCGTTATTTTTCAGGTAAAAAGCGGACCTTTTTTTCTTCCCAGAGTGGAACTGGATGTATTCATCTCTCTCATCTTTAATCTTTCAGAGTATCAGTGGGAAAGAGTGTGGAATCTTTTCAATTTTTTTTTTTATCTTTAAGTAATTGCAAAGGAAAAAAAAATGAAATGCATTAATCTGCCCAGGTCCATTAAATTAAATCCTATCAACATTCTCCTCTCCTCTCCAATGTCTTTCCCAAAACAAACAAACAAGCAAGCAAACAATTGTACCCCCAAAGCACTCCCTTTACCTCGCAAGGAAAACAGATGCCAGACCCTGATATAATGGACTACTTGATTCCAAGGACATTCCTACTGCTGCCTAGCACAGAGTTCAGAGCTGAAGCAATTATTAAAAATTACTTAATTCTGAATTCTTGCATTTTACCATCACTGCCAGATAAGACCTGTTTAAAACCTTTTATAGTTGATTTTTTTCCCCTAATTTTCTCTTGATGGCTTGTTTTAGAGCCTCCCTTTCTTTTTTTTTTCCTTTTTTCATTCCTTTCCTTTGTCTTCTTCTCTCTCCTACCAGTTTTCTGTTTGTCTTAATTTTAAGACACTTCAGGGCCTCTCTGCTCCGCGGTGGCTTTCTACATCAGTGGCACCCCAGGCACTACGGTTTGCCTTTCCGGGTACAGAACCGTCAGTCGGCAATATTTATTATCCTTCTAGATTCCAGCAGCTCCTCCTGGCACTGGCTAGACCTCCAGCATTCCGTACTTCTGTGTGCTAACCGTCAACCGGGGAGAGTCCTCCTTTTACATAATCTGTGACTAGAATATTTAAAGAGAGAACCTTGGAAAAAATGTACCTTGTCTATGAACTTGTAAGGGTGGCTTTGAAGGGCATTTCTTTGGGGGAAAGCTGACACAGAAAAGCACCCTTTTCTCCTGTGTCCCCCAGGGCCACCTACGGTGGTGACTTGCTGCCTTGTTGGTTGAAGACCTGGCTGGGCAGGAGGAGATAAGGCTGATCTGTGTCTCTAGAATATTGATTGGGATGTAGGTGTTTGCATGGCTTATTACTGAGGGGCTGCGTAGCTTTCTCAGACACAGCTTAAAGGGTGTAGCAATTTGTTTTTTATTTAAATATTTGATTTTATTTTAATAGGAATGATGTAACCGTGGTAGTATGCTTCAGCTTCTATTGACTGCTTACTGATGGCAATAAGTAATTGGAGAAAATTTACAAGTCCATATTTTATTTATAACCAAAGCAGTACAATTAAATTTAAAACAGGGCCCTGGGGCTACATCTCTCAGACACATGCCCATCACGAGTGGATGTCAACATGAATACCAAGTCTTGGCACCTTCTGGTTTACAGCTCTTAAAATAAATCCATCCGCATATATCTGATGACAGTCAAGGTCACAGCACTAGAAAAACAGACGAAGACATCAAGGATGCATTTTTCCAAGACAGACTGTGTCTACAAACCACATCAGCTCAATCTCTGGCACTGGACAGATTCCTTATTTCTGGAGAACATGGGCAGATTTTTAGATTGCATTGACCACTCTGAGTTACTAGGTCATTTTGCTCAAACGGTTACACTGTTCTGCTCACAAGAACTCTGGGGCAACAACTACCTGCTCTGTGGGGGATCCCTGGAAGGAGAGGGCACAGGACAAATTCCACCTCCTCAAATGTCACTGTAGTGAAGGTCATGCTTGCTTTCAAGGGCAAGTCCACAGACACTGATACCTAGTGACCACCTACTACGTGCCAGGCATGGTGATCCTACTTCCTAAAGAGATGAGCTTATGGGGAAGCTGCCAGATCTGAGCTGCCATTCCCAGGGCAATGGCTTTCTACTTGTATTCATAATGTTGGATTCAACAAGCCCTGCCCCAAATCGCTTTAGCCTCTGATCTTACCAAAACTAGACCTCTCAATTTACATACTTCACAAGAAACTTGGCAGTTGTGTGAATTTGAGTAAGATTTGATAGACTCCGTCACACCAAAAAGTAAGAATAAAGAGAACAGCCAATGAGCTTTCAAGTATATTAATTTTACTTTTTGAAACCCCACTTTGGAACTTTTATTACAGCAAAACATTAGGCTTGCTAATTTGAATTGTATTGGTTTTATTGCTTTCTTATATTCTTAACATGTAAATGTTCTATAACTAGAGAAGAATCTCCCTAGTTCAATGATCCATCCCAGTGCTGGGTTTATCAGCATTCCAGTACAAGGGTTCTATTTCATCTGTGAAGATTTCCCTGGTCTAATTATAAAAATAATAGAGCACAGTTTTACATCCTGGAGCTTTTGCTTGCAAAGCTGGTCATGTACATTTCTTTAACTTCTGATTTGTTTTGAAACCTGGATCTGTAGCATCTAAAATTGTCAGAAGCAGGACTTCAATACTTATTCACTGAATGAATGAGAACCTGAATTTTCCCTTATTTCTCTAGCACAGACCATCATGGACTCATAAGCCATGGTAAAACATTAAAAATAGGTGATTTTCATCATTTTCCAATTTATCTTATTTAATACCTTTCTTTTTTTTTCCCCTACAAGTCAATGCAAATGCCAGTTTCTCTCTCCCCAGGGAATAATAGATTTCAAGAGCTTGATTTTATTGGGAGTTCATTTTCAGTTCAAACCACGTGTCTGCAGAAGTCAAGCTTTTCCGCTTTTTTCCTTCCTTTTTCTTAGTTAGATGGCTGAGCCTTATCTACAGAGGAATATGCCTCGCTCACGGCTGCTGCTGCAGCCCCCAAGACCCACCAGTGTTTCCACGTGGGGTTCCCAGGTGGATAAGATGACCTGACCAGTCTGTGGAATTCTACAACTAGAGACGAAATGAGCAGAAGGAAAAGTACATCGGGGAGTTTTAATATAATTCAGGGAACTATTAATTTATTCTGTGGATGATATTCTCTGGTTTAACCCTCACTTGGAAGGGAGCCTAGGGTGACGACAATGAGCCACACGCCTGACTCTGAACCTCAGTTCCAGTCGGCACATCGGGTGGCCTTGCCCAGCCTTGCTGTACCCATCTGTAAAGTGGAGATAAAACCAGAGCTCCATCATAAAGTCGTGAAGACTAAAGGTGACCGTTCATCCAGTGAGCGCATGTTAGCTGTGACTGAGACCAAGCTGCCCATCAGCCAAGACTGCCCCTACTCACCTGTTTGCGAACTTGGGAAGCTCATCACAGGCATCATTCCCAGACCTTCCCAGGGAGAGTCGGATCCAGAAGGTCCTGTGTGGGCCTTCGAGCTGCATCTGGACCACATTGGCCCAGTGACTGATGGACCATCCATGGCCTGAACTTGGAGTAACACAAAGCTACCACGTCACCCTCTAAGCAACTGTGAGACGTGAGTGCAGATCCTTCTCTCCTACTCTCTGATTATTCACTGAGTGAAGGCTATAGGCCCATGGGAAGAAATTCTGCTTTCAGGGACCCAGGATGGTGTTGGCAGGGCTTCTGGATGCCCCATGATTAGCACCATCCATCCTGCATCTTTAAGCTTCCCCCAGACCTGAGCAGTCACCTCGTGACCTCAGGAAGAGTCTCCTTAGATACGTATGTGACACAGTGCGATGGGAAGAAATTCAGGCTTGGCAGTCAGACTAACGTAGGTCTGGACCCACTTCTCTCATTCGCTCCCTCCTCATGCTTGTAAAGAGGCAGAGACAGAGGAGAGAGACTGCACTCGGCCTCTGGCCTCTGAAAAATAAGGCAACAGCTTGTGTCTCCAAGGCTCTCTTACAAGGTCTAAAGGAGATGTGTGAAGTGCGCGGCAGACACACCCTAAGTGCCGGCTTCCTTCCCGGGCTTTTTCTTTAACTAAAGCCCAGTCGATTAACACTTGATGATATGCACAGATCTTTATTGCCATTTAATTGGTGTCCATGTCACCATCTTATCTTGCGTTAGATCGTAAGTGTCCTGAGATCCAGGCCTGTACATCAGCCCCTTCCTGTCTCCGCCACCCATCCTTGCATTTCCCCGCAGCCCCAGGCCTCATCCTCTGTCCCTGTGAATTCTCAGCTGTCTGAAGTGATAAGAGAGGAAGCAATAAACAGACCACAGATTCAGTTCCTGACTCAAGAGGCAGCATTATTGGGCAAGTCAGAGCTGCGTAGTTCAGGTTCACTGGGAAATACCATGTGATGCCCCACTGGTTGCCAAAATGTGCAGACAGGGGACCTCCCAGAAGTGTCCAGGGTTACCAGGAGCTGGAGGCATAGCTCTGCATTTTCTGTACGCAGTGCCCAGGCCCCATTTTAACTATGCAAGTGTGTTTGTCAAGACCCCAGTGAATGCCTGCTGCAGAGGACCCCACTCTCCTGCTGCAGAGGACCCCACATGCTAGGTGGGAAGTCTGCCTCCAGTTCCCACACGAGATTCACTCTAGGAGTGCATGACTTAGAACTGAGTAAGATTATCGCACATACACACTGAAGGCACGCAAATATCTGTTGAAGGAAGAATGCGGAGCCTAATCGTTTGTGTATCTCTTAAGGGTATGCGTTAAAATGAGCCAACGACCTATCATAAGAACTATAGCGTTTTCTTGAAAACAAATTGTGCACCCGTCAGAGCAAGACTTACAAAATATCTTCGGGTAGTTTAAGAGCTGAGCTTCTAAACGGGAGAGTTCTGAGCCTGCCCTTTAGAGGCTTTGCTCTACCGAAATCAACTCGAGGTGTCTGGGTTAGACACTGTGATCATAGCTCAGATGGTAAAGAATCCATCTGCAATATAGGAGACACGGGTTCGATCCCTGGGTAGGGAAGATCCCCTGGAGAAGGGAATGGCAACCCACTCCAGGAATCTTGTCTGGAGAATCTTGTGGACAGAGGAGCCTGGTGGGTTACAGTCCCTGGGGTCGCAAAGAGCTGGACACAAATGAGCGAGTAGGCTCCAGGCTCCTCTGACTTCCAGGAAGGAAGACACATCTCGGTCTGACCTGGGTCCTCATCACAGAGACCTCCTACCTCCCCCTCATCAGCCCACAGTGCTGAGAGATTCTTCTAGATTTCTTCTTTCTTCTGTCCCAGAAGTTCTAACCCTGCCGCTAAGCTAATGTCTTCAAGAAAATATTGTGTTAAAGAAAACATTAATTTTCTTTAATGTCTTAAAGAAAATAAACCAGAGAAAGAGTCTCTTTCTCAGCAGTCAGGGAACTCACTCTGATCCATGAACACACACTGCCTATTTCTCCCTCCACCCATAACATTTGATTTATACTCACTGAAACAGGCTATCTTTACAAAAACACACGAAAGGGTTTTTGTCATAACTGAAAATTTATGTAGCTGAAATTTGACTCATTTTCCCCCCAAATAGATCACAGCCACATGGATCTGTCACTGGTGACTGATCCCCTGTCCCTGTTAAGCCACCTCCTGTATTTGTGACCTTAAGTTTAGCCCATTTACTTTGTGTTGGAGCCTTAATCTCTCCCCAAAGACAAAAGGCAATATTTTGCACTATCCCGTGGCCTGTTCTACTAAACCATACCATCTTCCCACCTCCAAGCAAGTTTTAGGATACACTGAAATAAGCCACATCCCCAGGCCCATAGGAGCCCTTGTAATTCCATTTTAATTTATGTTGTTGTTCAGTCTCTCAGTCATGTTCAGCTCTTTGTGACCCCATGGACTGCAATACTCCAGGCTTCCCTGTCCTCTGTTATTTCCCAGAGTTTTCTAATACTATGTCCATTGAGTCGGTGATGCCATTCAACCATCTCATCCTCTGACGCCCCCTTTTCCTCCTGCCCTCAATCTTTCCCAGCATCAGGGTCTTTTCCTATGAGTCAGTTCTTTGCATCAGGTGGCCAAAATATGGGCGCTTCATCTTCAGCATCAGTCCTTCCAGTGAATATTCAGGGTTGATTTCCTTTAGAATGGACTGGTTGGATCTCCTTGCAGTCCAAGGAACTCTCAAGAGTCTTATCTAACACCACAGTTCAAAAGCATCAATTGTTCAGCACTCAGCTTTCTTTATGGTCCAAGTCTCACATCCATACATGACTACTGGAAAAAACGTAGCTTTGACTATAGGGGCCTGCATTGGCAAAGTGATATTTCTGCTTTTTATATGCTATCTAGCTTGTCATAGCTTTTCTTCCAAGAAGCAAGCATCTTTTAATTTCATGGCTGCAGTCACTGTTCATAGTGATTTTAATTTATAGTAACAGTAATACTAATGATAACAACAATAAAATTTATTGCTTATAGAGAAGAATTGAATGCTTTTATAGACATAGTCTCCACTGGACCCATAAAGAAGGCGAGAAAGAGAATCTTGATCAAATAGGTAAACAATACAATTTCTTTTAAGTTTCTTCTGAGTCAGAAATATGTCTTTTTCTTCCTTGATTATAACAACTTTATATGACCACTTAAGTTAGTTTATATCATTCATCTTGTTTTTCCTAAGACAGAAATCATTACTAACTTTTCTACACCAGCTAGTTCTAATGGAATCTGCCCAGACAGTGCCATCTCTTCTGGACACTATATGTAATCTCATCCACCTTTACCCCCCTCCCCAAAGCCTTTCATCTTCTTGTTCCTGGGGACTCTCGGGCCTGAGGCTGTGACTTCCCCAAGATCCGGAAGTGTCTGCTTCCACATTTCCAATTCTCACTTTCTTATCCCAGGTCTTTTCGACTTAAACTGAAAGAAAGCTTTTATCAGGGCTAGGGTTTTTTCTACACCACATAATAAAGTTTATATTGGGTAGAGCAAAGGTTAGAGCCTGAGCAGAGGCCTCAGGCTTTAAGACTTGAGTCCACAGAGCTGGAATAATTTTAAAAGCAGGGTCCCCAGTTAGAGTTGTTGCCACAGCCTGCTAATGAAAAACAGACCCGCTTGGAAACCATGTTTTAGTCCAAGGAATCTGTTTGCAAAAGGCAGCCAAATGGCAGCAGGGTTGAAGTCTGGACCATTTTGATCTGTCCTGGTGCCACTGGTTACTCTCTTCACCAATCTGGGTCTCAGTTTCTGCAGGAAAAAGATGAGGCAGGAGGGAGATGCCCCAGGCACCCACCCAGGGTAAGGCCGTTGGAGATTTTATTCTCTATTGACTGCAATTCCAAGACAAGAACAGCAGGACAATTCAGGGAGGAGGCTGTGCCTTGCACAGACTACATATTTCTTGTTCCAGACTCAGGAGACCTGCCCAACCACACATGCGCAGAAAAGCTCCTAGGATGCCAAAGGGGAGTTATGTCAAGGTATGTTCTCCCCAGATGCCTTTCCAGCAGGATCCATCTTGGCTAAGAGATACAGGAGCACACATGGGAGGATCCTGAGATATACCAAATATGGACTGTGAACCAGGCAAATCAGAATAATTGGCCGAAAGAAAATTGGAAGAAATATCCTGTTAAAGTAATTCAAACTGCCGCAAGGGTGAGTCTCAGCGACGCTCCCTATCTGAGTCCACCCCTGTGTCAATCCACACGTATCATGCTTTTTCCTCTTACTAAATACTTTACTTGTTTATTCTTTTCTGCAAGGTTGAAGGGCCAGGACCCTTGTCACTGGCCACTGGTCTAATGGCTAGGATCTGGTGCTCTTACCGCCACGACCCAGCCCAGTCTCTGGCTGAGAACCCAAGCCCCAGTCCGAGCTGTTGCAGTCCAAGGCCACGTGAGATCAAAAAGGGAAACATTTGTAGGTTGCCTTTCAAATCTAAGAACCCACAAAATCCCCTGAACACAGCGTTGTTGTTCAGTCTCTCAGTCATGTCCAACTCTTTGTGACCCCCATGGACTACAGCACATCAGGCTTCCTTGTCCATCACCATCTCCCAGAGTTTGCTCAAACTCATGATCATTGAGTCAATGATGCCATCCAACCATCTCATCCTCTGTCGTCCCCTTCTCCCCCTGCCTTCAATCTTTCCCAGCATCAGGGTCTTTTCCAAGGAGTCTGCTCTTCTCATCAGGTGGCCTAAGTACTGGAGTTTCAGCTTCAGCATCAGTCCTTCCAATGACTATTCAGGACTGATTTCCTTTAGGATGGACTGGTTTGATCTCCTTGCAGTACAAGGGACTCTCAAGAGTCTTCTTCAACACCACAGTTCAAAAGCATCAATTCTTCAGAAAGGAAGATTAACCCAGAAATCCAAACGTGCTCCTATTTTTGTTGTGATGAGCATGGCTCTTCTTTTTGAATCAAGGTTCTACTGTATGGCTCAATGTGGCTGTTCTTACTGCGATCAAACCACACTCAAGGCAGGAGAAACCTCTGAAAGACACAAGGGGAAGGTCTAGGGAATGTGAAAGCTACTCAAAGTTAGATACATTTCAGATGCAAAGAGATGTTCTATAGAATATAAAGTTAGAAAGCAAACAAACAAACAGAAACAATAAAAGAAGATGCAGCTTCTTAGCAAGGCCATCTAAGTAAAACCCCTTTCATGCACATTGACCAGCCTTTGCTCCATGAATAAACTTTGCCATCTTGATGAGAAAACTGCTCTTATCAAAGTAAATGATGCAAGAATCTCTCCTGCAGGTGATCTCAAAAGATGTAGCCAACAAGTGAGTGAAGCTAAGAAAACATATTCTTGTTCTGTTTTGTTTTTCTTTGGATTTTCAAATGCTGCTTTCACCTTGCCCAAGGAAGAGTCATTTAGTCATTTTCCAGGGCTGACTTTTAAAATACCAGACACGGAAGTTAAAATAAATTTAGAGATCTTGGCCATCGTATTTATCAGTACTATAATTGATTTCTATTCAAAGCTAGGTGATGGTCAGTTTGTGCTTGTGGCTCTCAATTTATGAAAACAAAGCTGCCAACTTTTTGAATAACAGATTTTATTTTTTAAACTGTAATGCATTTCTTAGGGTATGGATAATGACTCTGACTAAAACCTCAAGTTAAAGGTAAAAAAATCCTGTTATACCATGACAGCTTTTCTTGATACGTATGTGTGTCTTTGTGCGTGCATGTTTAGTTGTGGCCAACTCTTTGAGATCTCATGAACTATAGCCCTCCAGGCTCCTCTGTCCATGGGATTCTCTTGCCATTCCCTTCTACAAGAGATCTTCCCAACCCAGGGATAGAATTCTTGTCTCCTGCACTGGCAGGCAGATTCTTTACCACAGCACCACCTTGAAATAATGTATCAAGAATATACACCATATGATAAATATATATGTACTTATATATTAGCATATATTAAATTAGATTTATGTATTTCTATATGCAATACTTAATATATTAAAAATACATATAGTCTGCTAAATTTGACTCTCTGGAACAAAAAACATTTCACTTAAAAGAAAGTTTTCCATACTGATCCTTACAAATACCTCAAATGAAACAACAGCTTGCAGTAACACATTGAACTAATAAGTGTCTTATCACAGAATGTATATCTTCCTAGACTTGTAGACTTTCACATACATTCAGTTGCAATGGTAAGTCATTCCTTCATTTGCTTAGGCTCCATCAAGATTTTCCAGATGTAGGGAGGAAAGAGAGAAAAGATGTCAGAGAAGAAAGAAAGGCTTCATCAATTCAATCAGAAATAATTCGTTCAATAATAAAGGTTCAGAGCATTTTAATGTCCGTTTATGATGCTAACTTATGTTAATTGGCATTTGCTGGCAAGACTTTCTTCTTTTTCACGACTTTTTGGTGGAAGCAGGGGAGGTGTGCTCTGCGTTTGTTATTCAGTCCAGGACTTTAGGATCTTGCTTTCCCAGGAAGATGACATTGTGATTTTAATGGAGGAGCTTACCTGGAAACAAAAGTGCAGGTCCTCCACCAGCTGCTGGGTTATCAGCCCTCATTCCTGGTTTGAAGGGTCTCTTAAACTCCAAGACAAGTCTTCTGCTTAAAGCGGGGGGCGGGAGAGGGGGGGTGGGGGGGGGGAATTTTTCCATCTCTTTCTTCCCACAGCTCCTGAATCAAAAGCCAACATTAGTAAGTCTTATATATTTCCATTTAAAAAGTAGCATATATACTTTACTGAAAACATAGGGAAAAAATATATATGTGTGTGTGTGTGTATATGTTTTAATCACTCAGTCATGTCCGACTCTGTGATTCCATGGACTGTAGCCTGAGGCCCTTCTGTCCACAGAATTCCCCAGGCAAGAACAGGGGAGTGGGTAGCCATGCCCTTCTCCAGGGAATCTTCCCCACCCAGGGATTGAACCCAGGTCTCCTGTTTTGCAGGCATTCTTTACTGTCTGAGCCACCAGGGAAGTATATATATATACAAATACACTATTCACCACCCAGAAAATCACTGCTGACACTTTAGTGTATTTCTGTCTTTATTCTTTTCCCCCACTTCTTTCTAGAAATACAATTGAGTGTCCTACTTATTGACAAATAAACCAACCAAAGAAAAACTTACTATTTTCGTACAATTTTGTCACCGGCCTCGTTTCACTTCACAGTACCCAAAACTCCTAAGAGGTGGGTGGCAGAAACACAAGGACTGCAGTGCCGTCACCGGGTGGGGCTGCTGTTTGCTGCCGCCTCCCAGCTGCCTCCTGGAGCGGCCAGACTTTCCAGCAGGGATCCCTGAACTGTTGCTAGCATGGCGGCTGTTCCGGGCAACCTCTGGGGTCTACCATCCGGCTTCCCCTCTAGTGGGAGGGCTGAAAATACTCTGAGACCCAGGACAGCCATCATTCTAACGTCTCAGAAAGAAAAAGGAGACCATTTGTTTGTGCTGCTTTGACGTTGGGGAGAGCCCTTTAGAGCCTAGGAGGTGGAGAGGGAGAGAGGAAGAGAAAGAGGGGCAGAGTGGTCCAGAGAGTCCAGGCCACTCGAGTTGGCTCTGTCGCAGAGGCTTCAAGTCCAAAACGGTTCCAGAGGACAAGATGAGGAAGCAGCGGACCTCAGCCCTGGGCCTCCCCCACGCTCGAGTGTGTGCACCTCTGTGCGCCTCTCCGGCTGGAGCTGACCTCCTGAAATCTGACCCCTCGGCGGGCACAGCCCCGCGAGCTCAAAGGCATCAGCGTTTGGGCCGGCTTCTCTGGGGCCAGCCTTCCCGAGGAGATTCAAGTCGAAACACTTTTGAACAGTAGTCTATTCAGCCCGGCTCCGCGCTCCAAAGAAATAAATGTGTTACAGCTGTTGCGCGGGGGAGGCCGGCCCGCTGGGGAACGGGAGGAATTCCAGGACTCGAGGCGGGAGCAGCCGTGACTCCGCTGGTCTGGAGGCGGTTTTCTGGTGGGGCTGATGGAGGCGCGTCCATCTCCGGGAGATGGACGAGGACCATCCACGCATCTGCCTCGTGACAGCTGCGGGCACCACTTCCACCCGCTCCCGGGTTTATAAATAGGTGCCTGTGTACGTTGAATGCAAAGGAATACAGCTAATGTTCTGGCATTAATTTAAAGCTTGGATCATGTTTTTTTTTTTTTCCTAATTCTTAAGAGCACTTTCTTTCCCTGCAAGATCTCTTTGAGGTGAGGTATAGCATAGCAAACCAGTAACAGCAGACAGATGAAACCCAAAACAAAACCCCAGTGGTTTCTGCATCCTTGATTGTGAAACAGTTTTACTTTGTGTGGTGACCGTTTACATTGATGTCAAGATCCTTAAGATGTATTTTAAACAATTCTTTCGTTATATATATTTTTGTGATGCACGAAAGCATCACAAAAACATTGTAATATCCAAAATGCTATAAATTATTTTAAGAAAGATCTAGTTTTAAAGGACACTTATCAAGACCTAAGTTTTGTAATTGTTATTGTTTTAGTTTGCTAGTTTAAAGATAACTATTTCTGACTCCTGTAGAAAAAGAGAACATTTTAAAATAGGAACTCTAAGTATTTCAATAAATGTTTCTTTTCCAACTTTATTATTCTATCTTCCATTTAACTTTTGTTTTTCACCCCGAGAGGACTTTTAGTTTTAAGAGGAAATGTAATTTTCACAACAAAGTGATCAAGAAATTCAGCTATTTTCTGATTATTTAAGGTATTCATGCATTTATTTATTCAGGAACATGACACCACCAGAGATATGTGTATGTAAAATAAAATGTGTGTGTAAGTGTGATACAAGTATATGCATGATGTGGTGTGAGTGTGTATATGTGATGCTGTGTGTGTGATGGAGTGTGTGTGTGATGTAGGTGTGATGCAATATACGTGTGTGTGTGATCCACTGTATGTGATGTGTGTGATGTCGTGTGTGTGTCTGATGGAGTGTGTGTATGTGTGATGCTGTGTGTGTGATGCCATGAGTGTGTATATGTGATGCTGTGTGCATGTGATGAAGTGTGTGTGTGATGTAGGTGTGATGAAATATACATGTGTGTGTGATGCACTGTATGTGATGTGTGTGATGTCGTGTGTCTGATGGAGTGTGTGTATGTGTGATGCTGTGTGGGATGCAGGATGTGTGTGTATGTGTGGTGCAGAGTATTTGTATGTGGTGCAGAACATATATGTCTGTGTGTATGTGTGTGATGCAGTGTATGTGTGTTTGTGATGCAGTGTGAGTGATGTTGTGTGTGTGTGCAATAGAGAGTGAGTGTGTCTGTTGGCAGAGGGAATACCCAGAGAGCCCTGGCTCCCCTCTCCAGCAGTTACTACTCTGGTCCCTGCATGTGCACCCTTTGGGATTTTCCAGAACCTCCCAGCCCCCACGTGAGCAGCATATTTTTCTCCGCCTACCCTGTCTCCCAAAGCAGGCTTGCCAC
The DNA here is from genome assembly GCF_023091745.1 of Budorcas taxicolor. NCBI lineage: Eukaryota > Metazoa > Chordata > Mammalia > Artiodactyla > Bovidae > Budorcas > Budorcas taxicolor. Next base: position 150,444,904 of record NC_068920.1, on the reverse strand, counting down.
TCAGGTTCTGTGAGCTCCGCCACGGAAGCTGTTAATGATGTATTAATAACTGTTCTGATGCAGAAGCAAGCCTTCCCTGCCTGTCACCTGAGAGGACTGAGTTTATAAAGCACGGCGTTCACCAACACCATCTAGGCTGGAAGTGTTCCCACACGACTATGTGATGCCGAAGTCTCTTCCCTATCAGAAGCACAAAGGCTCAGAAATAAGCTTATCCCGGTGAAGTCATCCTCACACACAGTCTTCCTGCTTCCATCAACATCATTCAGTTTGCTTCTCAGGGACGCGGATTTCATCTGCTTCTGAGTGGCTTCCTCGCGAAGTCTGCTTTGGTGGGTCACTTTTCCTGCTTTGAGATGTTCCTGTCTCTTCCCCTACACAGAATGAAGTCAGCTTTTCAGCCAGCAACTTAAGTTCTTTTAAAATAAGTAAAGGATGTTTCCAGTGTTATCACTTACTGCTGCCCAAGGGTAACTTCCAGCTCAGAGGAAACTGCTTAAACATCCTACCTCTCCGATTTCTTCTACCTGCACGTCAACGTCACACCACCCTCCTCACCAGATCTGTGGCTCCAGGAAAGTGCGCTCGCCTGCTTTCCTCCTGTTCTCTGGAATCTTCCCTGGAATCAGCACAGTGGACCATCTCGGGCACCTCGACCAGCCCAGAGCCCTCAGGATGCTGCCCTCACCTGAATCTGTGTCCTTGGCCTCCCCACCCACACGGGGAGCTCCCTGAGGAAGTGAATGATTGCTGCGACTTCCTGTAGTTAACCGCCCTTAGTGTGCCTACTGTCACAACCACGATGGCTTATCACAACACAAGTAAGAGTATGCCAAGCACAGAACAGTTGTAAGAAATATTATATATACATAGAGATACAGGTGAGGAAAATATCTCAGACAGGAATGAAGGATGCTGTATAAAACGCTGCATACAAGTGTGCTAAGTCCCTTCAGTCATGTCCAACTGTTTGTGACACTAGAGACTGTGGCCCGCCTGGCTCCGTGGGACTCTGCAGGCAAGAATACTGGAGTGGGTTGCCATGCCCTCCTCCAAGAGATCTTCCCAGCCCAGGGATCAACCCTGCCTCTGTTATAGCTCCTGTATTGGCAGGGTAGCTCTTTACTGGGGAAGGCCCACATAAAATGCTACTTATTCGATGGGAAATTGGTCACTGGAGTTTGCAACAAGAAGGGCGTTGATAACTTTGAGAACTATTTCCTTAGAGTGATGGGAGCAATAGTGTGACCTCGGTGACCCCAGATGGGCTGTAAGAAGAGACTCTGGATGTCAAGGGAGGAGGATAGTAGCTGAAGGGTTTGCAGTAAAGTGGCGGTTTGGGGGGGCGGTGCAAAAGAAGCGGAGTGGTAGCTGGAGGGGTGTGGGGACCAAGAGATTTTTTTAAGGTGAGAGAAATTATAGCGTGTTTGTACATGAGTGGAATGATACAGGGGAGAGAAAAAGTGGATAATTTAGTCAAAATACAATGATATTCACAAGTAGACAACAGAGCAGCAGTTCCAATTCCACAGGGCTTGCTCTAGGAGATGGACAGATCACTCATTGGAAGAGGAACAAAGGTAAATGTGCAGTTCCCTGGATGTGTGTCAGAAGGACATGGAAACTCTCTTCTGGTTGCCCCCCCTTGGTTTCCCTGGGGCTTTTGTTCCAGGACCCACCATGGGTACCAAAATCCACAGGTGCTCAAGTCCTAAAGTTGGCTCTTTCCTCTGTATCCTCCACACCACATCAGTGGATTAAATCAACCACAGACCCTGTAGCGCTATATTTAGATTGAAAACAATCTGCATATAACTCGACCCATGCAGCCCAAACCCATACAGTTCAAGGGTGGGCTGTCTTTTTCTCAAGGATGCAGGAGAGAGATGAGGTCAGCAGCTGAGGATGAGGGTAGAGGAGGAAGTTCTAGAGGCTTAATATGAAAGAGGAGCAAGGTATTCTTCCAGTAAGAGCAAGAGCTAAGTGATCACGGGACGGTGGGGGAGCCATGTGAAGAGCTCAGCTCAGTAGCTCAGTCGTGTCCAACTCTTTGCGACCACATGGACTGCAGCACACCAGGCTTCCCTGTCCATCACCAATTCCCAGAGTTTACTCACACTCATGTCCATTGCATCAGTGATGCCATTCAACCATCTCATCCTCTGTTATTCCCCTTCTCCTCCCGCCTTCAATCTTTCCCAGCATCAGGGTCTTTTCCAATGAGTCAATTCTTCACATCAGGTGGCCAAAGTATTGGAGTTTCAGCTTTAGCATCAGTCCTTCCAATGAATATTCATGACTGATTTCCTTTAGGATTGACTGGTTGGATCTCCTTGCAGTCCAAGGGACTCTCAAGAGTCTTCTCCAACACCACAGTTCAAAAGCATCAATTCTTTGGTGCTCAGCTTTCTTTATAGTCCAAATCTCACATCCATACATGACTACTGGAAAAACCATAGCTTTGACTAGACAGACCTTTTTTGACAAAGTAATGTCTCTGCTTTTTAATATGCTGTCTAGGTTGGTCATAGCTTTTCTTCCAAGGAGCGAGCATCTTTTAATTTCATGGCTGTAATCACCATCTGCAGTGATTTTGGAGTCCAAAAAATAGTCTCTCACTGTTTCCACTGTTTCCCCATCTATTTGCCATGAAGTAATGGGACCAGATGCCATGATCTTAGTTTTCTGAATGTCAAGTTTTAAGCCAACTTTTTCACTCTTCTCTTTCATTTTCATCAAGAGGTTCTATAGTTCTTCTTTGCTTTCTGCCATAGGGTGGTGTCATCTGTGTGAAGAGCTCAACAAATTTCTATTGTTGTAAAAAAAAAACACAACTCCAACAACAACTGTTTCATTTCTCTATTTCCCTTCACAGCAAAACTTCACAAATATTTTTTTCTATATTTATCATCTCCAGTTACTCTCATCCCATTCTGTCTTGAACTCACTTCCATTAACCTTTCACCCTAAGAGCTCCAAGAAAACTGTGTACACAAATCTGATGCTGAATCCAGTTCTCAGTGTGGGCAGAAGCATCTGCTCCATCGCTCCTCTGCATTAGACCACAGCCTTCACCTGCTTCCAGGTGTCACATGCTCTGGTCTGTTTCCTTCCTTCCTTACTGAACACTCTTTTTCTGATCCCTCCTCCCCGCTTTATTTCTAAAAGTGTGCCCCAGAGTTTAGTTCTCACATCCCTTCCCTCTTCCCCGCATAGTCCCTCTATAAGCAATATTACCCAGAGCCTGACTTTAAATACACGTCTGCTTAACTGATGGACTTCTATATTTCGTCTGAACATCTCCTCTGAATTCCAGATTTATATCTCAGCTTTGTACTTAACATCTCCCCTTGGAACATAAGCAGGCCTTAGGTCCAAACCTGCTACTCCTGAGTCTTTCTCACACCAATAGAGTGCTATGGGTTAAATACTCTCGAGTCTTTTTCACATCAATCGAGTGCAATGGATTAAATACTCTCAGAGCCTTTCTCACATGGAAAGAGTGCTATGGTTTAACTTATGTCTCTCCCAAATTCCTGTGTTGAAGTACTAACCCCTGGGACTTCAGAATATGTGACTGTACTTGGAGATGGGCTCATAGCAGATTAGTTTAGTTGAAGTGAAGTTATACTGGAGTAGGTGGGCCCTTAATCCAACATAACTGGTGTCCTTTTAAGAAGAGGGGCATTTGGACACAGGCATACGGAGAGAAGACCATGTGAAGATGAAGGCAGAGACTGGCTGATGCAGCAGAGACCAAGGACACCAATGCTTGTGGGTGACGGCAGAAGCCGGCGGGGAGAACTGGACAGACAGTCTGTGGGGCCTTGTTACAGCAGCCAGAGGAAGCAAATGAGGATGGAAACTCCATCCTTCCAGCTGCTCTGTGCCAGACCCCTCAGACTTGTCCTCTTGTCCACCCACATCTGACACACCTGCAAAGTGGGACCACTTCTCACCTTCAGCTCCGTGGCTGCTGCCCTGCACCACAGCCTGCAACCCAGCCAACACCTCTTACCCAGTTTATTAAACTGCTCCTCCAGTTTATTCTTCAGATGCCACCCAAACCATCGTTTAGAACTTTGCCAGGTGGCATCACTACAGTTCTCAAATGCAACTCACCCCTGCCGTGCCCTGCAGAATGGTCAAAATCTTTCTAATCGAGGACACGGGACCTCCTTTGGCCCATCCCGCAGGTTTCACCCCCGTCACCCTTGGGCTCAGACACGGTTCCAGCTGCATCAGTCTCATCTCTGCTCTGCTGGGAACATTTCCAAGATGACTGCACATCAGGGCTTCGTACTTGCTCTTCCCTCTGCTGAGAACTCTCTTTCCCATCTTTCAACCCCCATGATGAGCTTTGGCCCCAAATACCCGCATCACTGGCTAGCTCCCTTTCCCCAGGTTACTTGCCGTGTGTCCCCACACACAGCGTCGCCCGCTGGCCTCCTGCCTCTTCTGTGGCCCTGTGCTTCTTGTACTCCCCTCCTTCCCTGAGCCACCACCTGCCACACAGCCCACTGGACCGAAGCACGTGCCCACCTGCCTCCCCACTGGAACCTAAGCTCCATGAGGGAAGGGTCCTTCTCTCCTTCACTGCTGCACTCAGTGAATGAATGGACAACCAGGGGCTGCTCAAAACCGTTTCCCTCTGCTTGCTCCAGGGTTTGCACGCTAGACATTAATCACCTCTGTCCAGGGGCCTCACACATGAGCACGCCCATCTCTTCAAACTGCTGTCATCCCAGCCTCCTTGGTACCATTTCTGAGAGTCTCTGAGGAGAAGTCAAAGAGTGAGGAGTCTTGAAATTGGGCTTTTCCCTGATTGTTTCCAGCCCAGGGCACAGCTCCCTGGAGAACTAAGTCTGCAGCTCACCTTTTAGACTGAGCGATGATGCTTTATGGGCTGTAAAGGCAGCTTTTAAAAAGATGATCTATTAGATCGTTAACTATTCCATAACTGTCCTCATCTGAAAGTCAGCTGAATTTTCAAAGCAATTTCTTTAATTACTTTCTCATGTTGGAGCCCAAATTGTAACATTTGGAATTTTGCAGTGATTTCAGTTATATTTATATTTCATTTGCTGAAACCCCATGGACAGAGGAGCCTGGCAGGCTACAGTCCATGGAGGCCCAAGAGTTGGACACGACTAAGCAACTGAACGACAACAACAAAATATTACAGAAAAAAAGAATGGTCAACATTGGATTCTGCATATTTTGAAATAATTTTTAAAGACAATTCCATCACCACCCATCCTAGCAGAACTTTCACCATGGTATGACTTCCCAAGCCCACTTGGTTTTACTTGTCTTGTTAGATTCACCCCAGCATTTAATGATGTTCAGGTAGATAAGGCCAAAAAAATAGACCCTACCACCCCAATGTCTAATTTTTTTCCCGTTGAGTTGAGTGGGATCATTTGCACCGAAAATTAGCCATGATTTTTGCTGTTATTGTCTTTTCAATGTTGTGTGAGCAGTAAACAGAGACTTTGTCTCATCGTCCTTGGGGGATTCGGTGAGAAAGGGAATGGGACTTCCATGTCAAAGTCTTCTTGAGCTGTCGTCATGGTGCAAAGGTGACAGCTTCCGTCTCGCAGGCAGCCTTTCCATCGCTTCCTCTTTGGAGTGGATGTGGGCCCCCTCAGGGCAAGGGGATGCTCAGATGTTCTCCAGTGTCGCAGGTGGCTTGTGAGCACAGAAACACAGACAGACTGATTGAAAACCAGCTGCCTCCTGGAGAGGCCCATTTCATTACTGCTTCTTAACTACCCGGAAATGGAGAGGCCCCCAGACCTGTTATTTTATAGCTGGAATGGCTCCTTGGGTCCCCAGCTTCATACCGATTTATTAATTCGCGCCTTTTTTCCGACTATAAACGACTTTGGAGGCAAGCTCCAGTTTTTCATATTTTAAATAGCATAAGGCATCAGGCTGACATGTCAGCAGTGCAAAGGAAAACAGCTACAAAGTGGGTTAATATGTATTATCTTTTTTTATGTCACCACGGCATCATTAAAGGCATTCATAACAAAGGTTAATTTCTCTTCACCGATACCTTTAAAAACAAGGGTAGGAACTGGAGCTGATACAGGTCTTAAATATTTACTCAACTGATTTCTGGCCAAGCATGCTGCAAATAAGGCTCTGATTAAATCCAATAAATCACACATGTAGTAATTATTAAAACATGGGCACCACCTCATCAGAATTAGTATTTAATATTAAAATATGCAGGTGGCTATCTTGTCTTTTGACTTTTGGCAAGAGAGCTGCTAATATCCCAGTCTAATTCCATGGAAATATTTCTTTGGGCCTCCTTAAAATGCCAAATAGTAAATACTAATTTAAAACAGGCATAAAGGTTTGATTTATAGCACAGAGTACCCCTAATGTAAAGTACACCATTTACAAGAGAAAAGTACAAAAGACCTGTGGGGGCCAGGAGTTCTGAGCTGCAGAAGGGACGCTATCCCAGTGCCTGGAGGAGGTACCATCTACAGAGAGAAGAGACAAACCAGACTCTACTGACTCGCCCCATCGCTTAAACCACTGAACCACTTTCCGCGTCATGTTTAGTCCAGATCAGCAGAGAGAATTTCTTTCCTCAGGTTGTGGAGAAGACATATCAATTAGGCCACCTCTCACTTGGCTCAGCCAGTGAAAATAAACACAAAAATGATCTCCTTGACTGGAGACTGGACAAACCTAGGATGGAGAGCTCATAGTTGGAGCTTCCAAGAGCAATGTTGAAGTGTGGCAGGAAGTGTCCACTAAAAGCTTTATTATTTTCACAATTTGAGCAAAAAAGCAAGATTTCCATCTATGAAAATCACGAGATTTTATTATTCTTTCCAGAGATACAGATATCAATTTATACAGCAGATGAGACAAAGAGGAAAACAGGAGACCAAGGGGGAAAAGCAGGAAATAGAGGTCTTCCCATTTCTTCCGAACTTACTGCACGTATGCCAGAAGAAACGCCAAAGTTCAATGGACCAATAAATCGAAATGGATTTTAACGGGACACTGGTTAATTTAATATTCTATGCCGTCAGAACTTTACTGATGCAAAATGTCTTGGTACAAGTGCTCTTAAAACACGCACCTGCCTTTTTAGCTAAGAGAAGTTTAAGTTCTGAACATCAGTGCATCTTTTTCCAAAGACTGAAAACCATTCCGTTTCTGAAGTTTCTCTCTTTTGGAAACACAGCAGTTGTCATCCAAGACCAGATATTTTGATAGTAAGGCATAAGAGATTGAAAATAGCATAAAAATCTTGCTCTCCCTACTTTTTATTACAGAATGAGGTAGCTTTATTGTTGGAGTTAGTCACAGAGGATGATACATGTGTTTCACAAAGCACTGGTCAAACACAAAAAGTATACTTAATAAAGTAAAAATTATTTGAAAATTTTCTCACCTGAGTTAACCAGTGCTAACAATGGTGTATATTCCCTGTACCCTTTCCTTGATATTCTCTGCAGTCAGTATCAGTTTGATGATTTCAGTTTCCCAGGTCCAAATTATGTTTTCTTGAGTGTACAATTTTGTTGTTGTTGTTATTGTTGTTGTTATCTTTTGACCATGCTTCATGGCATGTGGTATCTCAGCTCTCAATTGAGGATTGAACCCTTGCATCAGTAGCTTGGAGTCTTAACCACTGGACCACCAGGCAATTCTCTGCTTTCTTCTTAATAGCAGTACTCAGAGTTGTAGTAATCAGCTTCTAGATGGAATTTGTCCTGAGTCCACTCGGCCTGTGCGGACTTCTCTAGATCCTCACCCTGCGGGATGTTGGGTGTGCAGGCCCCTCTCCTGGCTGGTATGTCTCCCCTGGGAGGCCCCCCGGATGCCCGTCATCATCTGACACTTTTCTCCAGGTGGGAGTCGGGCACCAGACCCACTGTCCACACACTCTAGACACGTCAGGTTCTCCTGAGAACTCTCTGGCTCATCCTTGCTGGTCTGTGGCTTCTGCAGCTTGGCGGTTGTGCAGGTGAGGCGGCGTGGGGTGTGGAGATGAGCTTCACGTCCTGGCTGGTAACCCCAATCTCAAGAGGTGGGGGTCCCAAAGCCCCCCCACTTCTCTTGAGGAGAAAGGACCAGATACAAAGTAGCGATCTAAACTTACACAAATTCCTTTAGAAAAATCACATCCCCGATCAATTTCAAGGAGTCTAATAAATACGCTAGAGGTGGAAACTAGGGGAAGGGGCAGTTTCGATCACCTGCCTGCAAGCCCCATAGGGACGTGCCCAGCTTGTCTGCATAGGCACTGTGGTCTGGAATCTCCAGCCTGACATGCTCAGCTGGAATCCCAGAAGAATGGGAGGTGTCTCATTTACTCTTTTAACGTCTCTGGCTCTTTGATTCAGTTTTATCGTCATGCTTCCAGATAATGGATTCTACTGCCTGAAGGGACATCCTTGCAACTGGCATGACGCAGGTAAAGAACGAGGACGTTAAACCTAAAGGACTGAAGGGTTTACAGGACAGGATGCGCTGCTCCACAGGTTTAGTGTTTTCAGAGCTGCTCACCTGAGTCAAGCCCTCGTGGTCAATGGATGGTGGTGTTGTTTGGTTGCTAAGTTGTGTCCAACTCTTTGTGACCCCATGGACTGTAGCCCACCAGCTTCCTCCATCCATGGGATTTCCCAGGCAAGAATACTGGAGTGGGTTGCTATTCCCTCCTCCAGGGGATCTCCCTGGCCCAAATGTATGATTTCCACCCCCCGAGAAATGATGAGCAAGAAGCCACTGCCCTGCCCCCTTCTCCCACCCCGACCCCTGGGCCTTCATGGGGCTGGAAGAGGATGGAATCAATGAAGAGAACATTGGTATTGCCCACCTAGGAGGAGGATGAGGGGTATGGACCAGTAGACACATGGCCAGACAGGAAGGTACGTTGCCCATAATCATTAACAAAATGCATTGCTTATAGGATGCTTATAGTCTGCAGTCACGGAAGGACCTCTTGGTACTTTGATTTCTTTTTGAATATTCTTTTATCCTTTCAACATTAATGTTCCTTGTTTTTCATTTATTCTTTTTCCCCTTATATTTGAAGAATCAGAAGTTTTTCCTCACACCTTTACACTAGGACACTTTCTATAACTAGGGACACCCTAGAGGAAGCTCATCACACTGCCCTTGGGTATTTCTGAAATAAAACTATCTAGCGGTGGGCTTCCCCGGTGGCTCAGTGAGTAAAGACTTTGCCTGCAACGCAGGAGACACAGGAGATGCAGCTTCCATCTCTGGGTCAGGAAAATCCCCTGGAGAAGGAAATGGCAGCTCACTCCAGCGTTCTTGCCTGGGAAATCCCATGGACAGAGGAGCCTGGTGGGCTACAGTTCACAGGGTTGCAAAGAGCTGGACACGACTGAGCAACTGAGCACAGTGGAGTCCACTACACATTCCAAAATACCCCAGGATTATAATCCCTTATGGATCTAGGGTTGGAACAAAGTCATCGTTGGTATCATTCAAGTCCACTTTGGAACTGGAACAGAACTGCAAAAGAACTCACAGCCTCCGGATGTTTCAATGTTTTTGATCAGAGAAACCAATCAATTAAAAGGTTTGGAAACCTTCCAGCCATTGGACTGAGAGGCCCAGGAGCCCAGCCGGGCCAGCAGCTCCGAGGTGTCCAACCTCAGGCCTCATAAATCCACTGGGCTGCACTTCCTGCTGCCATGTCTTCTGGTCCCTGGATCTTCCCGCTAATGTCTTTTCAACATGGGCCTAGCGGAAACCACCTTCTGGGAGAAAGCACAGCTTCTCTGTTCCTTTTCCGCTATGTCTCAGGATTATCACCGTGTCTTACACATCCTCACCTTCCTAAAAATGTTCTTATTACAGTGGAGTCTGGCAGACACGGATTTTCATTTGCATGTGTGTGATATCACACTGAAAAATTCACAGCTCCTCAGAAGTGGGGTTTAATGATATGCACTGTTGGCTTCTTTCCAGGACGGGGCTTAGTAACTCATGCCAAAGAAGGGTAGGATGGAGACAGAATGACAGCTTTTTTCTTTACATCTGAGCATGGGAACCGTCATTTTTAATGAAAAGAATTCTGTTTGCAGCTTAGTGACCTCTGCTCAGTTCACAAAATCATTGCTGCAAACATCCCAAGGAGCTGTGCCCTTTCTGTCCATTTTGGTCAGTGGAATTTTGGTGGCAGATAAAGACGCTTACTCCTTGGAAGGAAAGTTATGACCAACCTACATAGCATATTCAAAAGCAGAGACATTACTTTGCCAACAAAGGTCTGTCTAGTCAAGGCTATGGTTTTCCAGTAGTCATGTATGGATGTGAGGGTTGGACTGTAAAGAAGTCTGAGAGCCGAAGAATTGATGCTTTTGAACTGTGGTGTTGGAGAAGACTCTTGAGAGTCCCTTGGACTGCAAGGACATCCAACCAGTCCATCCTAAAGGAGATCAGTCCTGGGTGTTCATTGGTAGGACTGATGTTGAAGCTGAAACTCCCATACTTTAGCCACCTAATTTGGAGAGCTGACTCATTTGAAAAGACCCTGATGCTGGGAAAGATTGAGGGCAGGAAGAGGCAACAACAGAGGATGAGATGGTTGGATGGCATCACCGACTCAATGGACATGAATTTGGGTGAACTCTGAGAGTTGGTGATGGACAGGAAGGCCTGGTGTGCTACAGTTCATGGGGCCACAAAGAGTCGAACACGACTGAGTGACTGAACTGAAACAAAGCTTCTGTGATGAATGTCAGAGAAGTGATGCTGTTTCAAGGATCCCAACTGACTGGAGCATGGGACTTCCTCCAGGGCATCACTAGGGAATTTTCATCTCTGGTGATCATTTCTGAGAAAACCTGTGTTTGGTAATTTCTCTCTGATTAACCATTATTATTATTATTAGGGCCAATAGTGGGATGTTTCACAAACAAAGTTGAGATGCACTACTGGAGAAAGGATTTTCCAATCATTTTGGAAAAAGCCAGAGTGGTGTTCTGCGTGCTGACACATGGTTGGCCCACAAGCTAACACCAGTTTCATAATGAACATGCCATGTACTCCCATATGAGCACAAAATAGGGTTATTAACAACACACTAATAAATTCAGTGAGCCCTCACCTCCCTGGTGAGCTCTGTGGATGAGTCCCTAGCCCCCGTTCACAGAACCCCAGGCTCAGAGGCAACTCTGTTAAAAGCTACTGTGGACTTTGGACTTCGCGTTTTCTGATATCTGGTGCCAGCTGTCTGGCTTGGTTTCATCAGAGTGAACTCTCCATCCAACTGCTACCAGATGGCAGGCAACGCCTCGGCCGTCTCGGATCACCGCACCCGTGGGCAGAGCCTCAGATGCCGAGTAATGCTGAGTCTTCCTGTTGCCGCGTGGCCAGCCCTGCCCCTCCTCCCTGCCCACCCACCTCAGCCCACGCCCCATGATAACCACTTTGCACTGCTGGTTCCCTTTACCCCAAGCAAGATGTGGATATACACACTTTCCTCTTAGCAAATCAGTCTTCAGATCCAGTTTTGAGGAATGTCATCTTGAGCGGTATGATGGTCCATGGATAGATTACCCAGAGTGGCCAGACTTCTTCAAGACGGAACAGGATGCTCTGTTTTGCCACTGTGGCTGGCTGATTGATTTGCAGCCTGGGGTTCAGGTGCTGGTTAAGGTTAGTTTGAGAGCAGGTAGGAAAGAGAGATGGAAATGGCAACCCACTCCAGTGTTCTTGCCTGGAGAATCCCAGGGACGGGGGAGCCTGGTGGGCTGCCGTCTATGGGTTCGCACAGAGTTGGACACGACTGAAGCGACTTAGCAGCAGCAGCAAATAGGATATATTGAGTGGCTTTCCTTGGAATGAGTCCTATTACCTATTTACCTAAGCATCTCTTTGGGTGATCTGGGTAGAAAAGACAAGAATCAGTTCAGTTCAGTTCAGTCTCTCAGTCGTGTCAGACTCTTTGCGACCCCATGAATCGCAGCACACCAGGCCTCCCTGTCCATCACCAACTCCCAGAGTTCACTCAGACTCACATCCATCGAGTCAGTGATGCTATCCAACCATCTCATCCTCTGTCGTCCCCTTCTTCTCCTGCCCCCAATCCCTCCCAGCATCAAAGTCTTTTCCAGTGAGTCAACTCTTCACGTGAGGTGGCCAAAGTACTGGAGTTTCACCTTTAGCATCATTCCTTCCAAAGAAATCCCAGGGTTGATCTCCTTCAGAATGGACTGGTTGGATCTCCTTGCAGTCCAAGGGACTCTCAAGAGTCTTCTCCAACACCACAGTTCAAAAGCATCAATTAATTGTGTAATGTTGTCCTATCCAATACAGAAGTCACTGGCTACATGTGTGATTGTTTAAACTTAAATCAAATTAGATTAAAATTGCATTCCTCCATGACACCAGCATTTCAAGTGGTCAGCAGTCACATGTTCAACAGCCACATCAGATGGTATTTAAACAAAATACCCCAGAAGCCATGCCAGAAATTCATATAAGAAAGTGCTTATCTAGAGAATAACATGGAGAAGGCAATGGCACTCCACTCCAGTACTCTTGCCTGAAAAATCCCATGGGCGGAGGAGCCTGGTAGGCTGCAGTCCATGGGGTCCCTAAGAGTCAGACACGACTGAGTGACTTCACTTTCACTTTTCACTTTCATGCATTGGAGAAGGAAATGGCAACCCACTCCAGTGTTCTTGCCAGGAGAATCCCAGGGACGAGGGAGCCTGGTGGGCTGCTGTCTCTGAAGTTGCACAGAGTCAGACACGACTGATGCAACTTAGCAGCAGCAGCAGAGAATAACAATAATTTTATTATTATTATGCATGATTTAATCTAACTCCAATAATAAACAGTTTAGCTGATAAAATAAGGGCTATTTATAATTTGTTTTCTAAACATCTTAACAAGACTAGACTATTCTCTCAGTCGTGTCCAACTCTTTGCGACCCTGTGGACTGTAGCCCACCAGGCTCCTCCATCCATGGGTTTCTCCAGGCAAGAATACTGGAGTGGGTTGCCATTTCCTTCTCCATAAACATCTTAACACAGTGCCTAAAACCTAGTTGGCAGAAAAATTATTATGTGTATATTTATATTTGTAATATGTAAGAACAGCCAATTTTATTTAGCACTTTACTGTTGGCTGTTGTGTCAAAGATGCTACTCCCAAGCTGCCATTTCACATTTCTCACAGATAACATCTGCTTTGCCCCAGTTGCTGCTGCCCCCAAAAGCCATATTTCAAATACCAAAGGTCTGGCTAGACTGGTGGGGGAGGCAGGACCCCAAGACTCACCTGTGTCCCAAGGTCTAACTTAAAAAGAAAAACAGGAAAAGCAATCCTTAGGAACTTGATGTAAAGAAAAGAGCAACATTATCTGTTGCTGGTTGGGTATTGCAGCCCAAAGGTCACAAGCAGTCAAAGCTTGAAAGGAATGGCTTCCATGTGCTCATTTAATTACAGCGGAAAAGGAATGATGAGTGAGTAAGGGCAAGCCTGGTAGAAATAGGATGAAAGAGCACATGTGCAGAAAGAAACTGATATGGCATAAAAGAAGGCCCTGTTGCCCGCTAATTCAGGGTCAGTTCCAAGTTGCCCAAGGCTTGGGTGCTGTGGCTACATCCCTCCACATCTGTGCCATTGTCTTGACCTCCCTGGACTACCTTGACTGAGTCTTTGTAACCTGGAGCCATGTAGTCCTAACCAGAGTACATCTGGTGGTAGCAGGTGGCACAAATCCTAGGCAAAAGACAACAGCTGCCCACTTTGGCTCCAGCCAGCTGCTTTTTGTCACTGAGTCAAAAACCTTAAAGATAAAAGAGAAGCTACTGGAAAATGGGGGCTTCCCTATTGGCTCAGTGGTAAAATCCTTCTACCAATGCAGGAGACACGAGTTCAAGACCTGGGTCAGGAAGATCCCTTGGAGAGGGGACCCTAGTATTCTTGCCTGGAAAATCCCATGGACAGAGGAATCTGTCAGGCTATAGTCCATGGGGTCACAAAAGATTTGGACATGAATGAGTGACTAAACAATAACAACTGGCAAATGGATGGATCCTCTGTAGTTTTTAAAGACTTTGGTCCTGAATCAGTATTGAAAACTCCATACACTTGGATTGGTCTGGAATATATGTGGAACCAGGAAGTTAGTTCTGTCCTTCTCAGTTCAGTTCAGTTCAGTTCAGTCGCTCAGTCATGTCCGACTCTTTGCGACCCCATGCATTGCAGCACACCAGGCCTCCCTGTCCATCACCAACTCCCAGAGTTCACCCAAACTCATGTCCATCACGTTGGTGATGCCATTCAGCCATCTCATCCTCTGTCGTCCCCTTCTCCTCCTGCTCCCGATCCCTCCCAGCATCAGAGTCTTTTCCAATGAGTCAACTCTTCACATGAGGTGGCCAAAGTATTGGAGTTTCAGCTTTAACATCAGCCCTTCCAAAGAACACCCAGGGCTGATCTCCTTTAGAATGGACTGGTTGGATGTCCTTGCAGTCTAAGGTACTCTCAGGAGTCTTCTCCAACACCGCAGTTTAAAAGCATCAATTCTTCAGCATTCAGCCTTCTTCACAGTCCAACTCTCACATCCGTACATGACCACTGGAAAAACCGTAGCTTTGACTAGATGGACCTCTAGCTCAGGACAAAGACTGGAAATTAGCTGGGCTAGGCCAATAGATAGCCCAAAATGTACAAAGATGAAAAGTAAAGTTTATATCTCATCCATGTAGTCATCCAATGTGGGTATTCCTGGTTGAGGTGGGTCTTTTCCTTTGAGGCGACTCAGAGACCCAAGCTTCTTTCATGTTAAGGATGTCACTGTCACCTATATCTAGGTGGTGAAGAAGGAAGGAAGGAAGCCTGGAAGAGGCTCAAGGGCTTCCAGAAACCTTGGCCACTTCCAGTGGTCCCTTCTATATGAGTTCAATCCCGTTGGGGGACACTTGCCAAATGGGAAAGTTGCAAGTCAGGCTGGGAAAAGTAGATGCTAGGTGTTGTTCAGTTGATAAGTTGTGTCCAACTCTTTGCAACCCCATAGACTGCCACAAGACAGGGTTCCCTGTCCTTCACGCTCTCCTGGAGTTTTCTCAAATTTATGTCCACTGAGTTGGTGATGTTATCTGACCATCTCATCCTCTGTTGCACCCTTCTCTTTTTGCCTTCAATCTTTCCCAGCATTAGGGTCTTTTCCAATGAGTCAGCTTTTTGCATCGTTAGGTGGCCAAAGTATTGGAGTTTCAGTTTTAGCATCAGTCCTCCAATGAATATTCAGGGTTGATTGCTTTTAGGACTGAATGGTTGGATCTCCTTACAATCCAAGGGACTCTCAAGAGACCCTAGTTGGGCATCTATTATGAAAAGGGATGATTAGTACAGGGGATCTACTGGCCAGGTGCACTGTGGTACCTCTTCCATCGTTCTCTCTCTTGAACCCAGCCCTGGTACCCATTCTGCTTTTCAGTTCTCCCCATTCTTCAAGCAAAATAAATCCCAGAGAAGCAAGAAGAAAGGAGACCTTTCACAAGAGAGAGGAGCAACCTACCACGTGGATTTCCAGTGTAAGGTACACTTGAAACCCCTTTACCTTCCACACCACAAATTCCATCTTTAGGAACACACCGCATCCCCCCAGGACTGAAATACATCTCAGACAGCACCCTTTTACTGTGATGGGTGGGTTTGCCCACCCATGAGTGCTTAAACTCTTCACTGCAATCTGGAGACACTAAATTTTATCACTTACAAAGAATTTCCATACATATTGACATATTAGATCCTCACAAAGACATCAAGAAATGGGTATGATCATCACCAATTTAATAAAAATCTAAACGACATCTCTAAGAGATGATTGCTGGATTTCGCATCTCTGGGTAAAATGGGAATTCAGACCTTGGTCTTTTTACTCTAAACTGTGTGCCCTTTCTACCAACCATAAACATCTAACATCTGGATGTGAAGGTGCCCAGTGGGCAGGATGGTAAGACAACAGGTTTCCAGGGCCTCTTCTCATCTGAGGTCTGTTGCCTGGGGGAAGACTCCTAATGCAAGGATCATGTGTGTGTCTTTAGTTGTTTTAGTCATGTCCGACTCTTTGTGACCCTTTGGACTGTAGCCCACTAGGCTCCTCTGTCCGTGTGATTTTTCAGGCAAGAATATTGGAGTAAGTTGCCATTTCCTCCTCCAGGAGATCTTCACAACCCAGGGACTGAACACACATCTCCCGTGTCTCCTGCATTGCGGGTGGATTCTTTACCCACTGAGCCATAAGGGCTTCCCTGGCAAAGGTCAAACCTCAGGGTAGTTGGGAAGTTCCTGAAAGATGTACGTGGGGAAGTTTCACCATCTGACAATAATCACAGATCCCATCTTTGAGATTCTGCTTGTTTGTTGTTTCAGCCTAGTGGATGTATTATTATCAATTATCCTGAATGAACCAGACACTGGATTAATAGGATTTTTGGAGCCCTTGTTTGTGGGCTTCATAAAAAGAGCACTTTTCATTGCTTTCTCCCTTCAAAGCACTTTTAACTTGTTTGGAACTGGAACAACAACACATAACCCCTGGAGAATAAGAAAGGAATTCCTCCATGTCACAGACATGAACTATACACTGCCTATGTTCTCAATGCAAAGATTTTGCTAGAAACAGAGAAAAGAATCCCTTTTGGTCCTTCCCTTTGGAGACCAGCATTTCATATTATCACTGTCTATACTTTATTAAAATTTTCAAAATTCCTAAATGGTTACAATTTGGAAATAGCCAAAATCTCAAAGTCTGAGGATTTGTGGCATGCAGCCATCTTACCTCAAGGCTGGATAAACACCAACCCAAACAGCATCTTTGCTATTCAAGTGAAAAAGATGCTGCTGCCTCTCAGAGGTTAGGATGAGCTGGCCAGTCCTACTCATTCTGTGGGTCCGGGGTCTTCTTCTTCATCTTGATCTTTCCCCTTCTCCCTGGCTGGTTCTTGAACATGTTCTTCCTGGCTTCTTTGATTCTGTCCACTCCTGGTTCTTACACTGACTTTTAGCTACTCCATCTTGGGCTTGGTTTTCTCCTCTGCCAAAACGTTGCATTCTGAAATACATTCTGGAGTCGCACTTTTGCTGTTCCTCTTTCTCCGAACACACTCCTCCTGGGGGGTTGTCGTGTACTCAGCTAACTTCAGTTACCATGCATGAGCCAACAGCCCCCTATTCCATCTCTCCTAAGACTTTGGGTCCTATATCGGCTCTGGGACTAGGCAGACCCACACTGAAAGTGTCCCAAAGACACTTCAAATCCCATAGATTCCAAACAGAAAGTTGTCTTTCCTTCTCACAATACCTAATCCTCTTTCTGTGCTTCCGTCTCAGAGGAGAGATACAAGACACAGGGTGGTCCTTACCGAATCAAAGAAACACCAGATGCAGCATGGTCCTTACCGAATGTGAATCACTGCACTTTGCTGGCTGCACAGAGCAGACCCTTGAGAGAATGAGGAAGCTGGGCTTGAGGCTCTCTTCTGCAGAATCCCAGGTTTTCATGAGTCATCATGGTCAGAGTGCTTTCTCTTTAATCACTTTTATGTTGGGAGGAAAACTGTTCTTAAAAAGATTTCATGTCAGTCTATGTGGTTTTCAATCTCTTACTCTATTTTGAAAATATGAGTGTGAAAACTTATAACAATAATTGAACAAGAAAATATAAGCTCAACCCTGATCACTTATATACATGAAAACATCCTGTCTAGATGAATGGATAAAAAAGCTGTGGTGCATATATGCAATGGAATACTACTCAGCCATATAAAAGAACCCATTTGACTCAGTTCTGATGAGGTGGATGGACCTAGGGCCTATTATACAGAGTGGAGTAAGTCAGGAAGAAATAAACAAATATCATCTATTAACACATATATGTGTGATCTAGAAAGACGGAACTGATGAACCTATTTGCAGGGCAGCAGCGGAGACCCAGACATAGAGAACAGACTTCTGGACGTGGGGAGTAGGAAGGAGAGGGTGGGACTAATGGAGAAAGTAGCTTGGAGACATGTACACTACCATATGTAAAACAGAGACCCAGTGGAAATTTGCTGTATGACTCGAAACTCAAACTGGGGCTCTGTAACAACCTAGAGGGGTGGGAAAGGGTGAGAGTTAACAGGCAGGTTCAAGAGGGAGGGGACATATGTACACCTATGGCTAATTCATGTTGATGTATGGCAGAAGTCAAACCAATATTGTAAAGCAATTATCTTTCAATTAAAATGATAAATTTAAAAAAAGAACAACAACAAAAGGCATCCTTTCCATCATCTGCTTCTCCTTTCCTCTGTCTTCACATTTTCTGCAAATTAAGGCCATGTTTCAGATAACTACATCTTCTGGCTTCCAGAAGGTAGAAGGTATAGCAACTGCTTCAACAGTAAGCTTCATGGTTCAGGGGGAAGAAAAAAAAAGGGCCATCGTCCCAAGCCCCTTGTAAATGGTTTCCCTTAATGAGGAAGCAGCAATAGGGATGTGCAAGGTGGACCAGGAGGGGAGCGCAGTGTGGAGAAGGACTCTCTCCCACAGGGTCTGGCATAACTTCCATCCTCGCTGACCGTGGCCCAACCCCATTTGCACACAGCCCTGGTGTGAGGGTTCACTGTGGGTTCCCTAATGGCGGGGCCTTTTAATGTACTGTGTACTGCTCAGAAAGCATATTCAATTACATTTCATTCCAGTTCTTTCAAAGTTTCACCGTAATTCGCTTGATTTTTTTTTTCCCAGGGCTTTGAAAATAAGGTATCACATGAGTAGTTTTCAGGAAATGACCGGACCAAATAGGGCTTCAAATAAAATGCATTATTGAAGGTTAGTCTACTCCTTCACATATATCCTCGCTCAAATGTGCACTCACGTAGAAAGCCGGAGTGAGGAGAAAAACCAAGCCATAAAAAGCCATCCAGATGCATTCTGTGTCCTGAAACTCAGAGATGTGCAGAGAAAGTTCAGCTTTTAATATTTCAGAATGGAGCACCACCTCTCTGGGGTGATTTCATCTCAGGATTTGCTATTTGTGCAGCTTGGGCCTTATAGATGGCAGCATGCCTTTCTTTAAAATGTATGTTTTCCTCCAGGTCACAGCACCACGTGAAGTTAGGACCTGATCCTAGTAGATTCCATTAGTGTATGTGCATTTGAATTGTATTCAGCCGCAGTTCAGTTCAGTTCAGTCGCTCACAATCCACCACCAAAAGAGCCTTCACATTTATAAGATGGAATCTCCGTCATTTGCCATTTTTTTTCTTTTACTGAGATGGTGAGGTCTGCATTGTTTTCAGCTGCCATTAAATTTTAACAGAACTTCAAATAAAAGAAGTTTTTTTTTTTTAAATTATTTCCCATTTACTTAAAAAGATAAAAGTTTTTCTTGGTCTGGATACACTCTGCCTATTGTTTTGTTTTGGTTTTCCTCTTAAGGCTGGTATGGACCTATTTGGGTTTTTTTCTGCCCTCAAATGGGCTCTTTTACCAGACACTAGTGGCACCCTTGCTTCTCCTCCTGGAAGGTGTGGGCAAGGCTGATGCTTGGGTGATTAATTGGAGTTTCAGGAAGGGTCTTGGGACATGATGATTCTTCACAGGAAATGGGATTAAAATGTGACATGTCTGCAATCTTCCCTCTCTGTAGTACACATTTCATTTTTTCATCTGTTGGCCAAACAATTCCATGCACAACTCACCCCAAATTAATCTTGAATTAATTTCTAAATCTCCTGTCTTCTAATATATAATTTGTCATAAGAGAACACAGAGCGGTCAATCTTTCATTAGACATGGCCAAGAGGGGTCAGCAGCCTCCCCCATTGTACTAGCGAGTCACCCTTGTGGGCTGCGGGTCAGAGTCTGGAATCTGGATGCCCTCCCTTCCTGCCAAGGTCGTGCAGATCAGGTGGTCCCAGAGAGAAAGCGGGGCTGACCCCTGACCCCTGACCCATTGACCGAGAGCCAGGAACAGCTGCTTGTGCTTGGAGCTGGTTTACCAGCCAACAGTGTGGACCCGGGGCTGCCACAGGAAGTCTAGTGTAGAGCTGAGCCACTACATGTTTCACAAGCCCATTTCCTGCAAAGAGAGGGCAAGCCATGCCCACAGGAACTGGAGTACCCTGATACAGGGAATAGGACACGCTCTGTCTGTGCAGGCAGCTGCCTGTCCTGCTGCAGCCTCTTGAATTCTAAGGGAGACACACACATCCACCACCCACTACTCCCAGCCCCACTGGGGATGGACTCTCAGATCCCCAGATGCTTCTTCTTCCAGGTCTAGGCACAGCCCCATCCACTTCTTTCTCTAAGTTCTGCCTAAAGTTGAAAATTTAATACAACCCCAAGGTCACCCACATGGCAACAGAAGAGAGTGTGGGAGTCAACTTTGGGTGCAAGGAGGGTCCTGGCCTCTTTGGCTTTCGAAACTTGGCAGAACACAAGATAGAATTGTCTTTAGTTCTTCCTGATTGGTTAGTTCAAGTGGTTAAACTCTGGTGGCAACAGAGGTGAGGTCACAAGTTCAATTCCTGAAGGAGCTAGTTCACTGCCAGCTGAGAAAAGCTACTGGAAAGCTAGGGCCATCTCCTGACCCCTGTCCCTGACCACAGGAGAAATCAAGTCAAAACAATCAGCCATCCCGAGGCAAAGCCATCAGATAAAGGGCTCAGAGGGGTGATCCAAGGAGGTGATGGGAACAGGGGACACCATTTATAAAAGTGGTTTTATAGGCAGTTCTTAAAACTCCCTTGTTCACAGAGGTTGGGTCCCCAGGACCAGACCACAGGCTCCAGGTGATGCTGGGTGCTCTGCTTAGGGAAGTGCTCCAGTGCCCTTGGGCTGCTCACAGAAAGTCAAGTTCTTTCGCAGAAGAAGACTTGAGATCCTGGTGGCAAGATTTGGGGACTTTCCCCAGTGACTCAGTGGTAAAGAATCCTCCTGTCAATGCAGGAGACATGGGTTTGATCTTTGGGTCAGGATGATGCCCTGGAAAAGGAAATGACAACCCACTCCAAGAATCATGCCTGGGAAATCCCATTTACAGAGGAGCCTGGAGGGCTACAATTCATAGAGTCACAAAGATTTGGACATGCCTGAGGGATTGAACACACACAGGCAAAGCAAGGTTTGGGTCAGGGCTGTGGGTCTCCCAATGCTCTGGCTTTACAGGGGAGAGACTGTTGAACTTCACAGGCTGCCAGGAAACAGGCAGGACGGGGCACAGACTGGAGGGGGATGTCAGTGTGTTTATCCAAGCTCTCCTCCAGCCCCAGGGGAATCTTCTGCTTGTGTTTATGTTTCAGATGGTGGTGGAAGAGTTGTCCCTGGACTAGAGGATTACTCATCCAGTTACTGGTGTGTGTGCTTCCTTGTTCAGTTTGCTTTCCAAAGACAACCTCCAAGTGACAGAACACTGCTCACAAACTTTAAAACTGGCTGATGAACAAAATACCTAACATGGCCCAGGAGGGCAGCCAACTACAGTGAATGGGGAAGATGGATTTGTGACTCCTCATTACTTTTCTGGGAGAATCAAGGCATGGATCCTTAGCCCTCACCGTGTGCTCATCACTTTACACATTTTCTCATTTATTCGTTAAAGTAACCTAAGAGAACCTTTTATATTGCCATTTTGCAGGAGTGATGTGATATATGATAGAGATGATATTCTTACATCTTTTTTTTTTTTTGTAATAAATCAAGATTCTTGCCTCAGTAAAACTGGAAGTTCCCCCCGCCTCCCCTCCCGCCACTTTTGTTTGTTTTAGGCTTTTTTCCCTTTATTTGTGTGCTTTGCCTTAAAAAAAAAAGCAATATGAATACCTTGAGTGAGACCTCAATTCCAAATTCATTAATATAGAGATCAGAACAAAGCTAGCGAAAGTGATGGAATTCCAGTTGAGCTATTTCAAATCCTAAAAGATGATGCTATTACAGTGCTACACTCAGTTCAGTTCAGTTCAGTCGCTCAGTCGTGTCCGACTCTTTGCGACCCCATGAACTGCAGCACACCAGGCCTCCCTGTCCATCACCAACTCCCGGAGTTCACTCAGACTCACGTCCATCGAGTCCGTGATGCCATCCAGCCATCTCATCCTCTGTCATCCCCTTCTCCTCCTGCCCCCAATCCCTCCCAGCATCAGAGTCTTTTCCAATGAGTCAACTCTTCACATGAGGTGGCCAAAGTACTGGAGCTTCAGCTTTAGCATCATTTCTTCCAAAGAAATCCCAGGGCTGATCTTCAGAATGAACTGGTTGGATGTCCTTGCAGTTGAAGGGACTCTCAAGAGTCTTCTCCAACGTCACAGTTCAAAGGCATCAATTCTTCGGCACTCAGCCTTCTTCACAGTCCAACTCTCACATCCATACATGACCATTGGAAAAACCATAGCCTTGACTAGATGGACCTTAGTCGGCAAAGTAATGTCTCTGCTTTTCAATATGCTATCTAGTTTGGTCATAACTTTTCTTCCAAGGAATAAGTGTCTTTTAATTTCATGGCTGCAATCGCCATCTGCAGTGATTTTGGAGCCCCAAAAAATAAAGTCTGCCACTGTTTCCACTGTTTCCCCATCTATTTCCCATGAAGTGATGGGACCAGATGCCATGATCTTCATTTTCTGAATGTTGAGCTTTAAGCCAACTTTTTCACTTTCCTCTTTCACTTTCATCAAGAGGCTTTTTAGTTGATCTTCACTTTCTGCCATAGGGGTGGTGTCATCTGCATACACTCAATATGCCAGCAAATTAGGAAAACTCAGCAGCGGACACTGGACTGAAAAAGGTCAGTTTTCATTCTAATCCCAAAGAAAGGCAATGTCAAAGAATGTTCAAACAGCCGCACAACTGCACTCATCTCACACCCTAGCAAAGAAATGCTCAAAATTCTCCAATCAAGGCTTCAACAGTACATGAACCAAGAACTTCCAGATGTTCAAGCTGAGATTAAAAAAGGCAGAGGAACCAGAGATCAAATTGCCAACATCTGTTGGATCATAGAAAAAGTAAGAGAATTCCAGAAAAACATCTACTTCAGCTTCATTGACTATGCTAAAGCCTTTGACTCTGTGAAAGTGAAAGTTGCTGAGTCGTGTCCAACTCCTTGAGACCCCATAGACTACACAGTACATGGAATTCCCTAGGACATAATACTGGCATGGGTAGCCTTTCCCTTCTTCAGGGGATCTTCCCAACCCAGGGATCCAACCTAAGTTTCCCACATTACAGGCGGATTCTTTACCACCTGAGCCACAAGAGAAGCCCAAGAATATCGAAGTAGGTAGCCTATCCCTTCTCCAGGAGATCTTCCCAACCCAGGAATTGAACCAGGTTTCCTTCTTTGCAGGTAGATTCTTTACCAACTGAGCTATCAGGGATCACAACAAATTGTGGAAAATCTTAGAGATGGAAATACCAGTCCACCTTACCTGCCTCCTGAGAAATCTGTATGCAGGTCAAGAAGCAACAGTAAGAACCGAACATGGAACAAAAACAAACTGGTTCCAAATTGGGAAAGGAGTATGTCAGGACTGTATATTGTCACCCTGTTTGTTTAACTTAT
The DNA here is from genome assembly GCF_023091745.1 of Budorcas taxicolor. NCBI lineage: Eukaryota > Metazoa > Chordata > Mammalia > Artiodactyla > Bovidae > Budorcas > Budorcas taxicolor. Next base: position 150,421,319 of record NC_068920.1, on the reverse strand, counting down.
ATGCAGAGTACATTATGTGAAATGCCGGGCTGGAGGAAGCACAAGCTGGAATCAAGGTTGCCGGGAGAAATATCAATAACCTCAGATACGCAGATGACACCACCCTAATGGCAGAAAGTGAAGAGGAACTAAAACGCGTCTTGATGAAAGTAAAAGAGAAGAGTGAAAAAGTTGGCTTAAAATTCAACATTCCAAAAACTAAGATCATGGCTTCTGGTCCCATCACTTCATGGCAAATAGATGGAGAAACAATGGAAACAGTGACAGACTATTTCTTTGGCTCCAAAATCATTGTAGATGGTGACTGAAGCCATGAAATTAAAATACACTTGCTTCTTGGAAGAAAAGCTATGACCAACCTAGACAGCGTATTAAAAAGCAGAGACATTACATTGCCAACGAAATAAAAGCTATGGTTTTTCTAGTAGTCATGTATGGATGAGAGAGTTGGACTATAAAGAAGGTTGAGTGCTGAAGAACTGATGCTTTTGAACTGTGGTGTTGAAGACGACTCTTGAGAGTTCCTTGGACTTCAAGGAGATCAAACAAGTTGATCCTAAAAGAAATCAGCCCTGAATATTCACTGGAAGGACTCATACTGAATCTGAAGTTCCAATAGTTTGGCCACCTGATGCAAAGAACTGACTCCTTAGAAAAGACCCTGATGCTGGGAAAGATTGAAGGCAGGGGGATAAGGGGACGACAGAGGATGAGATGGTTGGATGGCATCCCCGACTTGATGGAAATGAGTTTGAGCAAGCTCCGGGATTTGGTGATGGACAGGGAAGTCTGGTGTGCTGCAGTTTATGAGGTTGCAGAGTTGGACACAATTGAGCAACTCGACTGAAACACATTTTTATAAAAATCAGGGAAAATCGAACCTTGATGTAAGAAATTGTAGTATCTCTGTTGTTTTTAAATAAAGTGATTGGTTTTGCTCATACCTATTGCAAAACAGGTAGAGTGGTATGCTGGCTTCTTGGAGAGTTCTCCAGAATGATTGACACAAATGTATCATTTCATATGTCTGTGCAGTAATTCAAGAAAATAGGAAGCAAAAGTACCTACATGAAAAGTGATCTAGTCAGCCAAAATTCCTGCAAAGTCAAAGCCCCCATCATCATCTCAAGAATACTTTCTGTAGACCCATTTTGTTTTCTACACCCATGGTTTGCGATTTGGGGAGTTGGCTGAGTTTGCAGGTGTACGGGGCACAAAAGCGACCGGCTGACTCCATTCAGAGTTGCAGAGTTTATCTGAGGCTGTGCCCAAGGTAATAAAACCAGCCCCACAAGGCCAAACACCAGACCCTAACAGAGCCCAGCCTTGTTTATTTAAAGTTATTTAAATTGTCAAGGGTCACTAGAAAGTTCCTTTTGCTCTAATTCAGAATCAATGAAGATGCCAGAAAAACTGGAAAGGACAGTTGAAGTTTAGAGATGATTTGATGTTTGTACCAAGAGCCTGAGATCATGAGCTTAGCAAACAACAATGATCACATTTATTACTCTCAATAATCCAAATACCTGCATCTAACATCTGCTTTTCTACATCTGTTATGAATCCATGTGGCCTTCATCTTATGACAGACTAGCACATCTTTTATTTTTTTTTTAGCACATCTTTTAGTACATAAATATTTCCCCTTAATTGTATGAAAAGAAAAAAAAAAAATCCTTGTTTCTCAAGGGGGGAAGTTCAGTTCAGTTCAGTCGCTCAGTCATGTCCAACTCTTTGCAAACCCATGAACCACAGCATGCCAAGCCTCCCTGTCCATCACCAGCTCCTGGGGTTCACCCAAACCCATGTCCATTGAGTTGGTGATGCCATCCAACCATCTCATCCTCTGATGTCCCCTTCATCTCCCGCCATCAATCCCTCCCAGCATCAGGGTCATTTCAAGTAAGTCACCTCTTTGCATGAGGTGGCCAAAGTACTGGAGTTTCAGCTTCAACATCAGTCCTACCAAAGAACACCCAGGACAGATCTTTAGGATGGACTGGTTGGATCTCCTTGCAGTCCAAGGGACTCTCAAGAGTCTTCTCCAACACCACAGTTCAAAAGCATCAATTCTTCAGCTCTCAGCTTTCTTTATACTCCAACTCTCACATCCATACATGACCACTGGAAAAACCATAGCCTTGACTAGACGGACCTTTGTTGACAAAGTAATGTCTCTGCTTTTTAATATGCTATCTAGGTTGGTCATACTTTTCCTTCCAAGGAATAAGTGTCTTTTAATTTTATGGCTGCAGTCACCATCTGCAGTGATTTTGGAGCCCCCAAAAATAAAGTCAGCCACTGTTTCCACTGTTTCCCCATCTATTTGCCATGAAGTAATGGGACCGGATGCTATGATCTTCGTTTTCTGAATGTTGAGCTTTAAGCCAACTTTTTCACTCTCCTCTTTCACTTTCATCAAGAGGCTCTTTAGTTCTTCTTCACTTTCTGCCATAGGGGTGGTGTCATTTGCATATCTGAGGTTATTGATATTTCTCCTGGCAACCTTGATTTCAGCTTGTGCTTCCTCCAGCCCAGCATTTCTCATGATGTACTCTGCATATAAGTTAAATAAGCAGGATGACAATACACAGCCTTGACGTACTCCTTTTCCTATTTGGAACCAGTCTGTTGTTCCATGTCCAGTTCTAAATGTTGCTTCTTGATTGACCTGCATACAGGTTTCTCAAGAGGCAAGTCAGGTGGTCTGGTATTCCCATCCCTTTCAGAACTTTCCACAGTTTATTGCGATCCACACAGTCAAAGGCTTTGGCATAGTCAATAAAGCAGAAAAAGATGTTTTTCTGGAACTCTCTTGCTTTTTTCGTGATCCAGCGGGTGTTGGCAATTTGATCTCTGGTTCCTCTGCCTTTTCTAAAACCAGCTTGAACATCTGGAAGTTCACAGCTCATGTATTGCTGAAGCCTGGCTTGGCGAATTTTAAGGGGCAATAAAAGACATGGCGTCAAGAGTAAGTAGGGAAGAAAAAAAGGGTAACCAAAGAAAGAATGAAAGCAAATCACCTTGCCTCTCACTTTCTTTCTTGGTCTACAGAGTGGGGGACATTGTGGTGACCCCACCGAGCTCCACTCCCACACACCTGATGTGGTTTGTGTGCATCTCAGTGTTTATTATAAATTAGAAACTTCAAATTCAAATCCAGGCTGTACAGTAAAGTGCTCATTGATCACAGGCAAGTTTCACTGTTTGTCTGAGTTCTTTCTGCATCATGGAGGAAATGCCCATGACTTCTAGGACAGTTGTGGGATTAACAGAGATTTTAAACGCAAGAACCTAAATGGTATTTTGCACATTGAGGGAGTGAGTGCGCAGTCGCTTCAGTCGTGTCCAACTCTTTGTGAGCTGATGGACTGTAGCCCACCATGCTCCTCTGCCCGTGAGATTATTTAGGCAAGAACTTTGGAGTGAGTTGCTATGCCCTCCTCTAGGGAATCTTCCTGACACAGGGGTCAAACAGTCGTCTCCTGAATCTCTTGCATTGAAGGCAGATGCTTTACCCCTGTCCATTGGGGAAGTCATTTTGCATGTCATGGGTTCACAATACAGAATAGTTACCATTTTACTTCTTCTCTAGTATTTTGACAATGCAGTAAATTAACACAGGCAGACCCTTGTTCAGTTAATTTCCAGCCCACTGAAACAAACCAGTCACACAATTTTTTTGGTTTCCTAGGAAAAGGAAATGGCAACCCACTCCAGTATTCTTGCCTGGAGAATCGCAGGGATGGGGGAGCCTGGTGGGCTGCCATCTATGGGTTCGCACAGAGTCGGACACGACTGAAGCGACTTAGCAGCGGCAGCAGCAGCAGTGCATATTAAAGTAATGTTTACACAAGGCGGTAGTCTATTAGGTGTGCAATTGTATTATGGCTTTAAAACAAGTGCTTCCCTTAATTAAAAAGTACTGTATTGCTAAAAAAAAAAAAAAAAATGCTATCATCTGAGCCTTTAGAGAGCAGTCCATGGGGTCACTAAGAGTCGGACACGACTGAGCGACTTCACTTTCACTTTTCACTTTCATGCATTGGAGAAGGAAATAGCAACCCACTCCAGTTTTCCTGCCTGGAGAATCCCAGGGACGGGGGAGCCTGGTGGGCTGCTATCTATAGGGTTGCACAGATTCGGACACGACTGAAGCGACTTAGCAGCAGCAGCAGCAGTAGTAACATCAAAGATCACTGATCATAGATCACCATAATAAATACAACAATGACGAAAACATTTGAAATATTGTGATAATACCAAACATGACACAGAGACACAAAGTGAGCAGATGCTGTTGGAAAAATGGGGCCAATACGTTAGACTTGCTTGCTACAGAGTTGCCACAAGTCTTCAACTAATAACAGACACAGTATCTGGGGGGACTTCTCTGGTTGTCCAGTGGTTAAGAATCCACTTTGCAATGCAGGGGACATGAATTTGATCCCTGGTCCGGTAACTAAGATCCCACATTAAGTTCAGCTCTGTTCAGTTCAGTCAGTCAGTAGTGTCGGACTCTGCAACCCCATGGACTGCAGCATGCCAGGCCTCCCTGTCCATCACGAACTCCCAGAGTTTACTCAAACTTATGCCCATTGAGTTGGTAATGTCATCCAACCATCTCATCCTCTTTTGTCCCCCTCTCCTCCTGCCTTCAGTCTTTCCCAGCATCAGGGTCTTTTCCAATGAGTCAGTTCTTTGCATCAGGCTGCCACAGTATTGGAGTTTTAGCTTCAACATCAGTCCTTCCAATGAGTATTCAGGACTGATTTCCTTTGGATGGACTGATTGGATCTCCTTGCAGTCCAAGGGACTCTCAAGAGTCTTCTCCAACATCACAGTTCAAAAGCATCAATTCTTTGGTGCTCAGCTTTCTTTGTAGTCCAACTCTCACATCCACACATGACCACTGGAGAAACCATAGCCTTGACTAGCCAGACTTTTGTTGGCAAACTAATGTCTCTGCTTTTTAATATGCGGTCCAAGTTTGCCATAACTTTTCTTCCAAGGAGTAAGCGTCTTTTTTGGAGCCCCCCAAAATAAAGTCTGCCACTGCTTCCACTGTTTGTCAATCTATTTGCCATGAAGTGATGAGACTGGATGCCATGAAACTTGTTTTCTGAATGTTGAGCTTTAAGCCAACTTTTTCACTCTTCTCTTTCACTTCCATCAAGAGGCTCTTTCGTTCTTCTTCACTTTCTGCCATAAGGGTGGTGTCATCTGCATATCTGAGGTTATTGATATTTCTCCAGGCAACCTTGATTTCAGCTTGTGCTTCCTCCAGCCCAGCATTTCTCATGATGTACTCTGCATATAATTTAAATAAACAGGGTGACAATATACAGCCTTGACATACTCCTTTCCTGATTTCCAGTCTGTTGTTCCATATCCGATTCTAACTGTTGCTTCTTGACCTGAATACAGATTTCTCAGGAGGTAGGTCAGATGGTCTGGTATTTCCATCTCTTTCAGAATTTTCCACAGTTTATTGTGATCCACACAGTCAAAGGCTTTGACATAGTCAATAAAGCAGAAATAGATGTTTTTCTGGAATTCTCTTGCTTTTTCAATAATCCAGCAGATGTTGGCATTTTGATCTCTGGTTCCTATGCCTTTTCTAAAAATTTGGCCTTGGAGTACAGAATGAAGCAGGGCAAAGGCTAATAGAGTTTTGCCAAGAGAATGCACTGGTCGTAGCAAACACTGTCTTCCAATAACACAAGAGAAGACTCTACACATGGACATCACCAGATGGTCAATACTGAAATCAGATTGATTATATTCTTTGCAGCAAAAGATGGAGAATCTCTATACAGTCAGCAAAAACAAGACCGGGAGCTGACTGTGGCTCAGATCATGAACTCCTTATTTCCAAATTCAGATTTAAATTGAAGAAAGTAGGGAAAAGCACTGGACCGTTCAGGAATGACTAAATCAAATCCCTTATGATTATACAGTGGAAGTGAGAAATAGATTTAAGGGACTAGATCTGATAGACAGAGCGCTTGATGAACTATGGATGGAGGTTCATGACATTGTACAGGAGACAGGGAGCAAGACCATCTTGCTCCCTGTCTTCTTTCTTTTTTCCTCAAGAAAATGAAATGCAAAAAGCCAAAATGGCTGTCTGAGGAGGCCTTACAAATAGCTGTGAAAAGAAGAGAAGCAAAAGGCAAAGGAAAATAGTAAAGATACACCCATTTGAATGCAGAGTTCCAAAGAATCTCAAGGAGAGATAAGAAAGCCTTCCTCAGTGATCAGTGCAAAGAAATAGAGCAAAACGATAGAATGGGAAAGATCCCGCATGCTGCAGAGCAATTAAGTCACACTCTCTAAGGCAATGAAATAGACAAATAATTTTTTAAACTCACTAAAAACACAATATCAGGGAAATGCAAAAATACGAAGTGCAATGAAACAAGGTCTTCCTGTGTCAAAAAGTGAGCCTCTCATTAGCTGAATAACTCCAATGATTTATCAAGATTTTAATAGTAGTTTCCATACATTCTATACTTTAACTTTTTTTAATTCAAAGTTTCTGGACTTTGTTCAAGTCTACAAAATAGTCACTTATTCACCAAAGCATCATAGCAGCTTTACAGTTTGAAAGGTTTGCACTGAAGGAAGAAGAAGGTCATAGAGGGGCCAGCACTGGGCTATGAGATGCAAGATGAAACTTGGGCTCTAGACTCACCCCCACCATCCTGAAATAGTCACGTAACCATCTAGACACCAGCAACATCACCTGTAAACATGGAACAGCCAGGCTACGGCAGAGACTAAGATTCCAGAAAGTCTCCAAAACTCTACTATCCTAGGAGTGTGGGGGTTACTAGTCAGTACTCTCACTGACACCATTAACAGTAAAACCAGGCTCATTATTCAAAAATTCAATAAGTACCTGAATACTAACCTTATTACAGACTGAATACCCAAATTCATATATTGAAGCCCTGACTCCCAATGTGATGGGATCTTTAGGAGATGAGCTGGTTTAGATGAGGTCATGAGGGTGGCGCCCTCGTGATCAACTTAGTGCCCTTACAAGCAGAGACACCAGAAAGCTCTCTCTCAGTCTCTCCTGCCCCACCACGTGAAGCCACAATGAGAGAACAGCTGCCTGCAACCCAGGAAGAGTGTCCTCCCCAGGAACTGTGCCTCCAGCATGGTGATCTTACTCTTCCTTTCTCCAGAACTCTCAGAGAAGTGAGAAGAGAAGCAAGGTCTGCTGTCTAACCCACCCAGTCTGTGTATCCTGCTATGGCAGCCTGTGCAGACTAAGGCTGCCACGCACCTTTCCATCAGCAGGGCACCGTAGGGGGACCTGATAAGGCACAGTTGTCCTTATCGTGAAAAGGTTAGAACTCAGCAAGAAATTATGTTCCCAGGACTCTTTATAACCCCATGAACTGTAGCCCTGCAGGTTTCTTTGTCTATGGGACTCTCCAGGCAGGAATACTGGAGTGAATTGCCATTCCCTTCTCCAGAGGATCTTCCTCACCCAGGGATCAAACCCAGGGCTTCTGCAAAGCAGGCCGGTTCTTTACCATTTGAGCAACAGGGAAGTTCAACTATAAAGCTTTACTAAAGTCCTAAATTCAAAACATCAAAACTCAGAAGGAGGAGAGATATCTTCCCAGTAAGAATGATCCCAAAGTACTTGAGGGAAAAGATGATATTTTAGCAGAACTGAAAGGTTTATTTTGGCTTTAAACTGAGAAGGATGAAGTAGAGTGTTAGAGTGAGAAAGAAAAAAAGAGGTCATGTCTAAAAATGATATTTAAAGATGACTACTGAAGTTGGGAGATTTCACAAAAATTTGAAGACTGTTTAAGTCCTCCAAACTGGTTTTAATTTTAACCATACAACCTTTGTTGTTTTCCAGTCGCTCAGTCATGTCCTACTCTTTGCAGCCCCATGGACTGCAGCAAGAGAGGTTTCTCTAAGATCCCCAAAATTGGTTTTAATTCTGACCATACAATCTTGTATTTCCTTAACTTGCTATGAGGGGTATTTACTTTTTAAAAAATTGCCCTACTTCATACACCAAGAGAGACACATACACACTGAAAAACTAAATGTAAGCAGGTTTAATGCTCAGAGGAAAACAACATATATTGTTACTCTGATAAAAGTAAGAAGAAAACAATCCATTAGAAGCAGATTGACATTACTCAGAGACTCACAGGCATGACTCAGAACCCTGACTAACCCCCACAGAAAGGGCAGCTCCCTCCCCACTGACCACAGTGTGAATCTGCCAGAGACAAAGGTGTATTCTGCAGTCCACTTCTGATTTCAGCCAGTTGATTTACTCAACACTGACCAGTGACTGGTCTTGCACAATCATCGCAGCACTGGAGTGCAAAAAAGCAAAGTTGAGCTCCAATTCTCCACGTCATTAAATCTTCCTGGCTTCAGTTCCCTTGGGGATTTTAAAAAAAATACAAAGGGAGTTGAGATAGATTTGCATTTGCAAGGGGTATTTCTTAAAATGTGGATGGGTGTGGTGGCCAGGCATTTGAGGTCCTCCATTCCCCACAGTCATCAAGGGGGCTCCTGACTCATCAGCAACCTGCAGAGAAGAGTTTGCTGTTAGCCAGCTTATTTGCCCGCAAGGTTTCATTTATAATAAGATCCCTGAAGTTCAGAAGGAAGTTAACTTGAAGAATCCTGAACTGGCTAATCCTAAAGTTAGCTTTGAACTTAACTGGGTATGTCTCTAGATCTCAACTTCAAACCATTAAAGTACCCATTTCAATTTACATTAAAAGGTTCAATCACACGTTAAGTTTCCCTTTCAGTGGATACTAGCTTCTCAGGATCCAAACCAGCTGTCCACTGGACCTAGAACAGTCCCCAGGGGTGTGAACTGGAGAGCCCACACAGCTTGAAATTTGCTGTTCCTCAGCGGGGTGGATTTTTTGCATGAGCGCAGTGTGAACGGGGGCTCTAGGTCTAATTTTGAGGGGAAGGCTGTGATTTGGAGAGTCATATAAAACCTATCCACTTAAAAAAAGTTGCAAATTTTTAATGGAAATAATCCTTCTCAGGCCCTGGACTCATCACCACCATGAGATGTGGCTGCTGTCTCTCTCGCCAGCTGTGGGGGCCAAAGCACATGTGTCCTACTCGCCTCACTTATGAGGTCTGCTCACCCCGAGTTTAGCTGTCAGCCTCTTACCATCATCCCACATCTGCCCAGTGCTTTGTGATCTGTAGACATGACTTCTTGATCCTTTGAAGAGATTCTTTAAAGTGCCAGTTTGTGGGTCCTATCACAGATTGATGGAGAAGTCAGAATTTCTTTGAAAGGGACCCAGGAGCTGCATATTTCATGAACTCCCCGGGCTGACCACGTGCAGAATCACCACTTGGCATAGCTCTTCTACACCTGCAGCAAAGTACAGGATTATAGGCTCCATGATGGATTTTATCAATCATCAATCCCAGTACTTTTTGCTTTAAATCTGGAGAGACAAAAGCCTGTTTCTAGCAAACTGGAAATTTGCTAGAGATGCGGACAGTAGGTTAGTGGATCAGCCCAGCTAAGACTTACCCACGTGACTGATCCTCCTCTGTTATCTTCTATTCTATTCCATAAAGAGCTCAAAGCAGACTGGCCATTCCCTTTACCCCAGACTCACCAGGCAGGGGGCGGAGTGGGCACAGCACAAGTGGTGGGGAATGGTACCTGCTTTCCAGTGGTGCCCCACAGGAAGACGCTTTTAAACTAGAACATCTTCCTCCAGCATGCAAAATTTTTAAAAATCACTAAAAGGAAAGTCAGAGTACTTTATGAATAACAGTACTCCCTGTCCCAGGATGGTCCTGTGCTTGGCTCCCCATCACTTTTGATCAAAGCACCATCTGGGAACCAGAACATGGCATCTGGGGGAAATCAGAGAGACTGAGAGTCAGAATCACCTCCTGTTCTTCCCTTAGCATGGACTTCTCCGGTGGCTTAGATGATACAGAATCTGTCTATGGTATGCGAGACTGGGTTCAATCCCTGGGTCAGAAAGATTCCCTGGGGAAGGAAATGGCTACCCACTCCAGTATCCTTGAATGCATTCCATGCTCCAGTTCAGAGTGGTGCTTGGACTTCGGCCAATCCAGAAGACCCTGTTTAATCTTCAGGTGACCTGAGGTTCCTATGTCCCCTTAATCCAGGTGACCAAAAGCCTGGATCAGTCTCCATACTGTGTGGTCACCAACTCCATTCAGAAGCACGGATGCCAGACGAGTCCCACCAAAGGTCGTGCTGTTACACCAATGAGCATTCTACCCCAGATCTTTCTGATCATCTTATACAACAACAGCATGTTGTATAAATATAAATTGAATGGCCCAAGCCCACCTGCCCAGTTAGTGGGTCAATCAACAGCGCACCAGACTCACACCTCCATACAGCACCCCAAGGCTTTGCTGAGGTTCATTAAAATTAAAAGGATTCCCAGAGAGTTTGGCAACTAACTTTTCTCTTTTAGATAAATAAAAATAATATAGAAAAATATAATCATATCTTTTAAGTGAATGGAATGCCTTGTGATTCTAATAGAACTCTTTGAGTAAAAAATAAAGGTTAAAAAAATTAAATAAATTAGAGTGGACACGTTTCTTCATGGATTTATTCATTTCAAAACAGGCAATTCTCAAACATAATGCAGATCTCAGCTTCTTTGCAATTCATAAGATCCTGGGCTATGCTGTGGCAGAGTCAGAAATGACCTAAATCATCTGAAAACTCCCCTCCCTCAGCAATCAATCCAGAAGCTCCCAAGTGAAAATGAATTGCAAATTGAAAATATTCTGCAAAAATGGCATGCGTTTCTTGCCAGAAAAGAAAGCTCTAGGCTCACAAATGATATTTACAAAAGTACTTGCTTGGGGCTTGGGCCATGTACATGTGATTTCCTTAGGATTGCTAAAGAGTATTTTCTAAACATTTGGGTGTAAATCACTCTAGTTATTACCCATATTTAACATTCAAATGGCCAGAACCAGTGGCAGTCTGGAAGATTTTATTTTCTGCACCAGATATTAGCATAGGCATGCCTGGTTAAGCCAGTAAAGCTAGCTAGCTCTTGTACAGTTCACAGTTGCTGCATCCAATTACAACCAGCCCCAACACTCTGGTCTCAGTGTGGGTGGAATCTGTGTTCGGGAGGGTGATCGGACCACACGGAGAGGCGGCTGGTCATAAACATTCTAACCAGCTTTCAAGTCAATTTACTTTACCCAGACAACACTTCCTATCTCTTGATTTCTCACCTTCTTACAGAGAGACCTTTTGAAAACCCATTCTTAATTAATTTACTTTAAAATATGTTCTCTGCAGCTATTCGGACAAAAGGAATGTGATCCTTGGCTTGTTTAAACAGTATTCAACTCATGTGAAACAAATTATTCACATAAAGCCAGGGATTAGAGGCAAAACTTTTACAGTCAGGAGAAAAAAAAAAAAAAAAACATGAGTTGACCTGGATTTCTTTTCTCTCCATAATTTAATGCGAGGAACAAGAGACTCCCTGTGTACAGAGTGCCAGGCTTAGGGCTGAGGACCTGTCCTCGGAAGCCTCACAGGTCAGAAAAAACCCAGCTTCTCTCATTTCATGGAAGATTCATAAGATCGCGATTGCTCATCCTCATCCTTTTGCCAAAACATGACTTGGTTTCTTTGACATTCTCTATTGAATGGGTTGTATTCTCTGCTGAATTCATCTGTAATTATTTTCTATTTATTTTAACTGGCTCTACTGTTGGCATCAATATAAACCACCATAAGCTCTTACGGAGATAAGAAAGATGTGGCTATTTGTGTTAGTTCCTTCCATCACAGTAATTAATGAGAGTAATTGAGAGGACAGAAAGGGTCATTAATGTCACCTACTCTGAAAGCATCCTTTTACAGAATTCCAGAAAGAAAGGCCGAGTCCAGGACTCAGCTCCTCTGACCTCTCACCCAAAGGTCTTTCCTCCAAAGCGGAAGAATCTTTAGTGTGTATTAGGGTCTACGGTAGGGCTGGTCACAATTTGGATGTTTGAATTCCGACACAGACATTCTTATTTTTCAGATTTTGTACGTATAGTAGTACACAGCTTAAACAAGACAACTCAGATGGCCTTTGACACACATCAAAGCCTGGACACATTACTTTTCAATGAATTATAGCTCTTTTTCAATAAATATTTTTTGTTCTTATAATTAATCCAGGAAATAATAGGGATTTCCTAAGATCTTTTTAAAATCATTTGTTTCTTGTGGAAAAGTTGATATAGATATAGATCATAAAATCTGTTTGGTTACCATTTTTAAGTGTACAATTTATTGGCATTGATCTCATTTACAGTGTTGTACAATCATCGTCATTATTCATTTTCAATCCTTTCTCATCCTCCACAAACAGAAACTTTGGACTCATTAACCAATAACTTCCCATCCCCACTCCACCCAACCCCTGTACATTCTAATCTATGTTCTGTCTCTGTGAATTTGCTTGTCCAAGAGATTTTGTATAAGTGGCACAGTTCAAGATTTGCCCTTCTGCGTCTGGATTTTTTTTCACTAAACATAATGCTTTCCTTATGTTGTAACGTGTAAGAACTTCCTTCTTTTTATCACTGAATAATATTCCAAGGTATGAATAGACCACATTGTGCTCACCCATCCAGAGATGGGCACTTAGTTCCTTTCCATCTTTTGGCTACTGTGAATAGTGCTGCTGTGAACATCTGCATATTAGTATGTGTTTGAGTCCCTGTTTTCAATTCTTCCTTTGTGTACACAACCAGGAGCAAAATTGTTGGGTCATCAGTTCTGTTCAGTAAGTCACTCAGTCGTGTGCGACTCTTTGAAACCCCATGGACTGCAGCACACCAGGCTTCCCTGTCCATTACCAACTTCCGGAGCTTACTCAAACTCATGTCCATTGAGTTGGTGATGCCATCCAACCTTCTCATCCTCTGTCAGCCCCTTCTCTTCCTGCCCTTAATCTTTCCCAGCATCAGGGTCTTTTCCAATGAGTAATTCTGTTTCACTTTTTGAGGAACTGCCAAACTGCTTTCCCCTGAGGATTTCGTTTTACAGACCTAACAGTGTGCATCATGGTGTGGTGATGGTACAACATGTACTTATTACATATATGAACATATGATCATTACTCTTCATTTTATTGATTAACATCTGAACTCATTCTTTGAAGACCTGAACTATCTTTCAAGAACATGTAAAATACATACATAAAAATACGTCTATCTCTTGCCATGATGGAAAGGCTAGAAGATAAAATTTATAAATGTAAGCCACAGGAGTCTATACAATTTGATTCTGAGTTTCCTGGCAACCATTGTATAAAGGGAAATAGAATTGTATTAGTGGTTCTCTAGAAAGCTATTGAACTCTTTTATTCAACTTGTAAGTTACAAGTGGTATGAACCCTAATCCAGAACCGCTTTGCTTGAAACGTCTGTAATGTGCCTGGACTATGTAGACCACATGCTCTTGAGCATCCACAGCCCCTGAAATAAATCCACAGCTAAAAAAAAGGGTCCCCTGATTGGGAGAAAAGTGAGCTATCAATGCCTCACTGTCCATAAAGCTAAAACTTCTTATCATTTAGGAGCAAAAGGAGCATCTGAAGTCTGGCTCTGGGTCCTGACGGGCTGGGGTACATATGCCACAGACAGGCTCCACACCACCACCTCAAAGGTCATGTCATCACTGGCTTCCCAGGGCTCTTTTGTAAGACCTTCAATTTAAACTCCACCATCCTGACCATCCCCACCATCCTCATTTCCCCCCTCCATTCACAGCATTTCCACCATCTTCACCATGCCCACCATCTTCACCATGCCCACCATCTTCACCACCCGCTCCATCCCCAGCATCCCCTCCATCCTCACCATCCCCTCCATCCTCACCATCCCCTCCATCCTCACCATCCCCTCCATCTTCACCATCCCCTCCGTCCCCAGCATCCCCTCCATCCCCAGCATCCCCTCCATCCTCACCATCCCGTCCATCCTCACCATCCCCTCCATCCCCAGCATCTCCTCCATCCCCAGCATCCCCTCCATCCTCACCATCCCCTCCATCTTCACCATCCCCTCCATCCTCACCATCCCCTCCATCCTCACCATCCCCTCCATCCCCAGCATCCCCTCCATCCTCACCATCCCCTCCATCTTCACCATCCCCTCCATCCTCACCATCCCCTCCATCTTCACCATCCCCTCCATCCCCAGCATCCCCTCCATCCTCACCATCCCCTCCATCTTCACCATCCCCTCCATCCTCACCATCCCCTCCATCCTCACCATCCCCTCCATCCCCAGCATCCCCTCCATCCTCACCATCCCCACCATCTTCACCATCCCCTCCATCCCTAGCATCCCACCATTCTCATTATCTTCATTGTCACCATCCCCTCCATCCCCACACTCTCTCTCCCTGTTTCTGGCTTGTGGGTTCTCTGGTCACTAAAACAAAGAGGTGTGTCTAGAGGAAAAACATATTTCTCTAAGTAAAGCTCATTTTTATATGTTCCTTTGTTCAGTTACTCCTCTAAGACAAGTGAAGACTCAGGACAGGAGAGGACTGAGTCCCTCATCTGAGTCTCTGTGCACGAGCCCAGCAGCTGAGAACCCCCAGGAGGAAGCCATCGCCAAGGCAGCCACCTGGCCAACTGCCACGACTGCAGCCCACAGAGATGAGGCAGAAGAGGAGAGGACAGTCAGAGGCAATGAGGAAGACTGAAAACCCACCACTTACACATATGAGAAGGTGGTGACAGGTGGTGAGGTCACCCAAGACGTTCTCTTGGCCTAGAGAAGTTCACACAGAAACAGAGGGAGGTAACAAAGCAACACAACCCAGAACCTGCCTGTGACTCACAATAGTGTTTATCACTCAGTTGTGCCAGACTCTTTGTGACCCCATGGACTGTAGCTCACCAGGCTCCTCTGTCCTTGGGATTCTCCAGGCAAGAACACTGGAGTAGGTTGCCATTCCTTCCTCTGGGGAATCTTCCTCACCCAGAGACTAAACCCAGGTCTCCCACATTGCAGGCAGATTCTTTACGGTCTGAGCCACTAGGAAAGCCCAGTTCAGTTCAGTTAAGTTGCTCAGTCAAGTCCGACTCTTTGCAACCCCATGGACTGCAGCACACCAGGCCTCCCTGTCCATCACCAACTCCCAGGGTTTACTCAAAGTCATACCCATCGAGTCAATGATGCCATCCAACCATCTCATCCTCAGTTGTCCCCTTCTCCTCCTGCCTTCAATCTTTCCCAGCATCAGGGTCTTTTCCAATGAGTTAGCTCTTCGCATCAGGTGGCCAGAGGATTGGAGTTTCAGCTTCAACATCAGTCCTTCCAATGAATATTCAGGACTGATTTCCTTTAGGATGGACTGGTTGGATGTCCTTACAGTCCAAGGGACTCTCAAGAGTCTTCTCCAACATGACAGTTCAAAAGTATCAATTCTTCAGAGCTCAGCTTTCTTTATAGTCCAACTCTCACATCCATACATGAATACTGGAAAAACCATAGCCTTGACTAGATGGTCCTTCTTTGGCAAAATAATGTCTCTGCTGTTTAATATGCTATCTAGGTCTAGGGAAGCGCAACTCACCAATAATTCGAGAGTTTTGGTGGAGCACCAGGGCTTGCATACACACACACACAGAGCAGGAAGGTGCAGAGCAGGATGGGAATGTGCAGACAACACTCAGCGTGTGTGCTCAATGAAGGCACGACCACATCTCACACTTTAAAATCCCAGCCCAGGACATGCATGGCCCACTAAGCATTTGTGGAGCTGAACCAAATCATGAGCATGGAAACTGTTCGTACAATTCAATACGACTGTGAACATCCCATAATGTCAAAGGAAAAATTAAACAGAAGGAAGTGGGTTTTGAGAAGCCACAGGATCACTTACTAGCAATGAGGATAGCAGCAACTCAGAAAAGTGGCCTCTTTCCTGAGTCATGTTGGTGCTAGTGGAGATTGAATCTGAGCCGAGGTCAGTGTGACTACAAATTTATGTTCTTAACCCTGTAATAAACTATCCCCTTGGTTTTCTACTCAAGAATTCCTTTATAATAAAACATAGCCATTTTTCAGATAGTTACTGAGGCCAAAACTTGAACTTCTGCCAGCAAAGTGGGGTGATGAGGAAAAACAGTTAGCAGTGAAATTAACAGTGTGTCAAAATAAAAGCATTTCACCAGGAGCTCCATGAGGTCAAGGCACACTCACTCAGCAGATTAACGCACATGCCCCTGCAAAGGATGGGGCAAGGACACCATGCAAGCATCACTAAGTGCTGGGAAATGTCTAGGCAGACCTCAGACTGTGCCCCGGCTACTAAAATAGTTCACCCAAAATCTTAGGGAAAGATACAGTCCTACAAACTTTCTATAAATTGTGGAGAACCTTGCTTCATGTGACTATTTTTGTGTGTGTGCATAGATATTTTATCTTTATTGTTCAAGCATTGTGTTTATCCTTTTACAAAAACCTCAGCAATATTCTTAAATTTACGAATTTAGAATTTTAAGAATTAACTTTGGAGACAGGATTCTATTAAAAGTACAAGTAGACAGGGTCCTAGGGAAACCGTACTGTCCATCAGAATGCTCCTGCCCTGCATAACCTGGTGAGGGGGCAGGTGGGGGCCACGGAAGCAAGCCAACAGCCGGCTTCATTCACTCCCTCCTTACACTGCCTGATGAATTGAGAATCTAACAGAAGGAGAGTCACTTCGGAAGATCTAAAACCACTAGTAAGATGGACCCTTGCTTTCTGAGAAGAAGATGCATTTGGACACCGGCAGTGACTGTAAGTGGTCTCAGGCCTTCAGAAGAACCCAGCCAAGAATGTACCTACAGAGAGAGGCCTGGGGCAGCCCTACCAGCCCAGGGAATTAGCCCAGCGCAGGGACATCAGGGCAAAAGTGGGCCTGACCTCCCGGACATCTGTGACAGAGGACTGTCCACAGGCTTTGCCCTCTCACGCACCCCCAACTTTTCTTTTAGCTCCAGAAAAACGTGAAAAAGAGAAAAGGTGCAATATTTTCTGAGGTGTCTTTGCTCAACACAGATTCATTCATGTAGGAGTGGAGCAGAGCTGGTGGAACCAGGAGATACCTTGGAAGCGAAGCATCCAGGTCACCCCACTTGCATAGCCAACTAGGAGGCCAGTAGCCCCGAGAAGCCGACTGAGCCATCTGAGAGTCCATGGCTAAATCAGTAGCAGCTCCTGCCGGTACCCGCTTGCAACCCTCCACCTGGGAGCCCTCAGAGAAACCCTCACCTTTGAAATGTTCCATTTCCTGCCCATCAACCCAAAGACAGTTTTCCAGTTGTGGGTGATTTAGTTGCTAAATCGTGTCTGACTGCAATCCCAAGCCTGCCAGGCACTGGAGTGGGTTGCCATTTCCCCCATCAACTCAAGAAACAGTTTCCCAGCTGGTCTATTGTTAACACACAATTCCTACCTTTAAGCTCCAGCTCTCAGAGGAGGTCCTGGGCTAGATTCCTCAGGGAAGCCTTGGCCCCTGGTTACCTTGCATTCGGGCAACACGGCCACAATAGACAGGATGGGGACGGGTGTGCACTGACGGCTTTCAGGAAAAGAAGCCGAAGCCAAAGCCAGTGCAGGTAGAAGACCCCACAGGAAGGAGGAGGGACCACAGCAAGCCTGCCCAGGAAAGGGACACAGCACCCACAAAGCGGCCATGTTTCAAGATTATCGGTATTGCTACATATGTATGTATTTATTTTTACTGCGTTCTCTAACTCTGCACTCACTCTCAGGCTGGAATTGTGGAAAACAACGCCACCAACCCCCTGGCACATCATTCAAGAGCAAAGTCCTTAAAGAACAAAGTTAAACAAAGAAAAGGAATCTGAACATGTATTTGCATGTGTGGAAATGAAAATACAATCCACTTTACTCCTTATCTGGGACCAACACACCAGCCTACTAGAGTTTTCATTTTTACACTTTAAGATGGAGCTGTGTGTGTCTATGTATACATACACACATGATGCTTTAAATGGGGAGACAAAAAATCTTTAAAAATGTTGAAATCAGTTTGGCGTGTGCATACCCATTCTTAGAGTTAGACGCATATCACTGTGTCCACAGACGGAACCAGAGCAATGTGCTCAAAGATGGACGTCAAATCCCTGTCAGAGGTCACCGATTAAAATAGACTTAGCTCAGTGATTTAAGACTCTTAAGGCTTTGTGGTAACAGACCTCCGCATTTTAACTGTAAGTTAATAAAGATGAACTATATAAAACAAAAAGTAGTTTATTGTGAGGGCTTAAGTTTGAGACCTGGGAAATGTGTAATGTTCACAATGAAAAGTAAATAATTGAATTCACCAAACTTTAAAAAGTATGTGTGTGTATGTGAGTGTCTGTGTGTGTGCATAGAGAGTCTGATCTAAATTTAACTCACCTTTTCTGTCTTGCCCTCTAGGCATATGTTTAAATAAAGGAAAATGTATTAAACCTAAAGGCTTTGTGTTTCAATACTCCAGTACTCTTGCCTGGAAAATTCCACGGACTAAGGAGCCTGGGAGGCTACAGTCCATGGGGTCGCAAAGAGTCGGACACGACTGAGCGACTTCACATACATACATACACTTCAGGTACTTAGCAAAACAAGGTAAAGAAGAAAGTAGGAGTTAAAAAAACAAGCAAACAAAAACAGCAGAATCTGCTTAGTGACAATACTTGATAGATTTTACTCCAACATCTCACATTTCTTAGGCAAATAAAGTGTATCTGCCTTTTTTTTTTTGTATCTGCCTTTTAGAAGAGTTTGACATCAAAGTAGAAAGTGAACTACAACCATTTACCTGCAAATACCTGAGATGAAGACTGAATTCAAGAAAGCCAACAAGCTGACCTTCACTTTCTATCCACAGATGAAGATGAAGGGATCAAGAATTCACTTCAAGGATGAGAGAAATCTGCTTTTCCTCCCTGTTAAATAAATCAGGGTTATAAGTGCCTGTCAAAATAGTTTGCAAATAACTGTGGACCTTCTGCAAGCACAGTCCACATCTTTATTTCATTAGAGACTGGTCATTGGAAGTAAACGCTATATATGGAAAATGGGGCAGAATGTTTACATTTCTACTTTCTGTATTGCAAAATTGGCCCTTTCAGTTGGTGATAGCATAAAGCCAAGAAAATTATGAAAATGCAAGGTTTCTGCTTATCTCTGAATGGTCTCAAATGTCAAAATAAAGAACTTTACATTACTTAGGAATAGAAGATTAGCACAAAATAGAACAACAACAAAAATATACTGACAAACTCTCCTTCAAACAACACTTTTTTGTTGGACGTTGAGTTGCAATTTGAGATGTAAAACCAAAACACTTACGTATGAATTGTTTTAAGAAAAACCAGCCTGATGTATCTCTGGCTTTCTCAAATGACGATATCGGTTTGTACCCAAACTTGGCTCTCAATTATACCAGTTGCAGAAGTTGTATAACTCTATATTCGCAGCTTTGTTTTTGAAAATCAGTCTTAGATCCCATGAAAACTTTGATACGCACAAATGGAAACCCCTTGATAAATGCACTAAGCTAACATAGTAGTTGGGTGCTTGCTAAGTCACTTCAGTTGTGTCTGACTCTTTATGACCCCATGGACTATAGACCACTGGTCTCCTCTGTCCCTGGGATTCTCCAGGCAAGAATACTGGAGTGGGTTGCCATTTCCTTCTCCAAGGATCTTCCCAACCCAGGGATCAAACCCCTGTCTCCCTCTTGGCAGGCTGATTCTTTACCACTGAGCCACAAGAGAAGTCCAACATAGTGCTTGCAGTTACTGTATTTTGCAACATAGTGGTTGCAGTTACTGTATTTTGCAAACTTCAGCTAGATTGATTGTTTTAACACCTGGGACTTAGTTTCTGGTCCACTTCTGCTCATTATGGTGGTGACATCTTAGTGAAAAATTTAAGTACAACAATTACGTCTCTACTGTAATGTTAATGTGATCAGTTCTACACAAAGTTGTCACTTAGAAGAGTGAGAACACATCTAGACAGCTTAAAACAACTGAACCAGACTCCCCAGCTGTTCCAAGGGTAGTTGTGAACAGCGTGCTGGCTTTTTAGGGGCAGTCATGAGGAGAACGCAGTCTCCGGGAAGATTCACGAACACCTCTGCACAACTCCAGACCTCGCAAGGCTTCCAGCCCAGCCCTTGTTTCTGAACAGAGGATTATTCCACAACTCTAGCTTAATGGCAATCCCTTCTGCATCTTAGCTAAGCAGGTGATTGCATTTCTAAGTAAGTTTGCTCAAAATCTGTGCTGGTCACGTGGTGTTATCTTTGGATGGGGCCTACAATCCCCAGGGCTTAGCGTGCATGACTCTGGCAGAAGGGGACAGAGTCAGTTGGACATGCTCTAAAAATAATCACTCGTATGGCTCCTGCAGACCAGATGATAAATAATAAACCACTTAGTAGGTAAGTAGATAAATAACTGGAGGAGAGATGGCAGGTGAACAACAGGTAAGGGGCCACCTGGGGGAAACAGATGGTGTTCAGTGTCACCAGTGGAAACAGGCAGAATGTGGAAGCAAAGCCCCCAATCAACTCCGCTTTGCTGTCATCACTGTTCTGGGGGGCCCCTTTCAGCAGGTAATTGACCTTTTTGATATGTATGTGCATGATTATATGTATCTGCATATATGTACAGATTTCAAAGGGCTTCCCAGACAGTGCGGTGGTAAAGAATCTGCCAATGCAGGAGACGCAGGTTCAGTCCCTGGGTTGGGGAGATTCCCTAGAGGAGGAAATGACAACCCACTCCAGCATTCTTGCCTGGGAAATCCCATGGCCAGAGGAGCCTGGTGGACCACAGTTCATGGGGTCACAAAGACTTGGATATGACTTAGCAACTAAACAACCACAACAATAGATTTCTAAACTAAGTAACTATATAGCTATCTATCTATATCAATATCTATATGTACACACATAATATCTTCATTTCAGGGAAATACCTTACTTGGTACCAAAGTTCATAATTTGTCAACTATAGCTGACGTAAATACACCTAGCAAAATTTGACTACTTATGTTAATATCAGGAAGAACCAACCATCTGGTAAATTTTGCTCTTCAGTAAACTGATGAGATCAAGAGAAAACCACATGCAGATTTCATTACAAAGTACAATGTTTTTATTGCCCTTGGACAAGTGAAATTTCACATAAATTACTTAGGACCCTTCATTGCATACCTGTGAGCATACCAAATATCTCTTTTTGAGTATTATAGCACTTCAGAACTATAAGGCCTGTCCATATCATCTGTCTTGAAAAAGTTGTTTAATGGAAAACTGGGATAATCACCTCTAATGTAACTCCACAAATTTAAAAGTAGGTTTGGGGGCAAATTCCACTGCAGTACTTAAAATAACCTGCCTCTTATTATGATTTGAGCAATCTCACGGGCCTGCTCACATGATGAGATTTCAAGTCAAGGTAATCATCCTCACCATGAGAAACAATTACAGCCTTGAAAAACAGACCACAGAGGGTCCTCGTTCACTGGGGGAGGCTGGCTTAGCTCTCAGAGGCCATCACCCATGACAGGTGGGCAAAGTGCCCCTTTTCAGGGTCTCTTCCCAATTCTAGAATGTGTTCACAGGGAGATTTTCTTTACATCTGAAGTCAGAGAGAGCGGAATGTTGGTAAGAGCTAACGGCCATGTTCTCCCTTTAGCCATGGCAAAAGTCTGTTTTTGGGGAAGGAGATTAGGCTGCAGATCAGAAGCAAATACTACACGAGGGCGGTGGGAGGCACCAGGCATCCAGGGGGGAGGAAGCACTGTGTGTTCAGTTGAGCCCAAAAGTCAGTGAGGGGCTCTGTCATTCTATCCGCAAGGTGAGGCCTCAGGTTCTGTGTCTATAGCAACCCTTCCGCAGGCAGCCACCTGCTGCAGTAGCTGATTTTTCCCAGCTGGCAGTGCCCAGAACTTCTCGAACAAGCCCTGCACAGTGAGCTTACATGTGATGTGTGTGCTCCTGAGTGCGTGTGTCATGTGCGATGAGTGTAATGTGTATGCCTCTGTGTCTGTGTGTGTGTGTGTGTGCGCGCGCGCGCATAGAAAGAGAGAGAGGGGGCATGACAATGACCTTACTCAAGACCTTCCTGGACATCTAGGGTCCCATCTAGGGAGAGGGCAATCCAGGACCTTTCTCCTTGGAGGAACAGCCTCATCATTGTTAAGACTCTTGCCAAACTGTAGTGGGAAAAGTTCTCAAGAAAGAATTCAAATCTCCTCCTGAGTCAAAGGGCAGAAGGCTGAGCCTAATAACAGGCACAGAGTGTCCAATCCCAGTGGGCAGCAAAGTCAGGAGCAGAGATGCTGGGCAGCTGGGTGGGTGGCAGATGCTCCTGGTATGAGGAGTGGATGGTAGGACCTGCCAGGGGACATCCTGACACAGACACGGTGCCGGGGGTCCCAGTGCTCTGGGCCATCAGTCTCTTCTGTCCCATGGTCCTCAAGACTCCTGCAAAAGCTCTGCCAACCAAGAGCTAGACAATAGCAGCATATAATGGCAGTCTTTTCTACATTTTTGGACTTCATGGCACCCCACTCCAGTACTCTTGCCTGGAAAATCCCATGGACGGAGGAGCCTGGTGGGCTGCAGTCCATGGGGTTGCTAAGAGTCGGACACAACTGAGCATCTTCACTTTCACTTTTCACTTTCTTGCATTGGAGAAGGAAATGGCAACCCATTCCAGTGTTCTTGCCTGGAGAATCCCAGGGATGGGGGAGCCTGGTGGGCTGCCGTCTATGGGGTTGCACAGAGTCGGACACGACTGAAGCGACTTAGCAGCAGCAGAGAGCTGAGTTGGTAAAGAATCTGCCTGCGATACAGCAGACCCTGGTTTAATTTCTGGGTGGGAAAGATCTGCTGTTGAAGGGATAGACTACCCACTCCAGTATTCTTGGACTTTCCTTGTGGCTCAACTCTTAAAGAATCCGCCCGCAATGCGGGAGATCTGGGTTCGATCCCTGGATTGGGAAGATCCCATTCCAGTATTCTGGCCTGGAGAATTCCATGGACTATGGTCACAAAGAATTGGACACAACTGAGCAAATTTCACTTTCATTCACTTTTCCTACATTTTCAGGAAAAGTTTTTTCTTTTATAAAGAGTTGAAAAGTTCTCTGCTTCCACAGGCACAGCACTGCTTTCACCGCATAGGGTGTGTCTGATTTCCTGTGGAAAACAGATCCAGCCATCATAAATCAAACTTCCAGTGCTGAGAGGGGTGCCACAGGGAGGGGGCGCCAGCAGGGTCTCCAGGATGTGGAGTCCGATCTTTGTGAAAACTCACCGGTATGTGGATGGGTATGTGCGCTTTTCTATAATGTATGTTCTGCTGAATTAAAAGTTAAGCCCAACTCTGCTGCTACTTAAACCCTGCCATTCACCCAGGTATGCCGCCACATAGACAACGCAAACCCAACCCTTGATCATGACTTCTCAGGGAAACTCTGTAACAAAAGATGATCTACTATGGTTTACCACAGGATATTGAATATAGTTCCCCATGCTGTACAGTAGGACCTTACAGTTTACTCATTCTATGTGTAATTATATATGTATAATTGAGTCATGCTGTAAGCTGAAATTAACCAAACTATGAATTAACTATACTTCAATAAAAAATAATATCAAAAATTTATTTTTTGATCTGATTTGTCATGAGTTGACATAATTTGGAATAAAGACAATTTAATTTTTAAAATATTAAATTAATTTTAAAAGGTGATCCATTCATAAGACAAGAACATGGTCTAATACATCTCAGAAATGTTTTCAATAAGTATCAAAATGGGGCTTTACCTAAACCTGAATTCATCAAAAATATCTCAAGAAATATAAAAAAAACCCTCTAATATCAAAGTATTTAATTAACTGAGATTTTAGTCAACACAGAACATCATAGGGGTCTTTGGTCTTGAAGTTCTAAAATGCAAACTCCAATGCTTTTATTTATTTTATGAAGAGAGAATTGAAGTGTTATCTGGGATGAATTTTATAAAACAATATTGCCAAAAACAACACAGAAATTGTGACTAGAGGTCAATGAAAAAACCTAAAATATTGCATTTTACTCTCTGATTGATCATTTATCAGTAGTACTATTTAAAATAAACCAGTTTATTTTAAACTTTAGGAAATAGGGGGAAAATACCCCAAATATAATCACACAGGGAGTGAAAGATCCATCTTAGCTACAAACAGGCAAAATTTTAAAAAATGTATTATTTCTGGTTTTATAAATACAAGATCATTTTAATACTGATACTTAGGGGTTATTTAATTTCTTTGAGCAAATCAAGCTTTGGCAAGTAAAAGCAATGTAAAATAAAGTTTATTATAAAATATAATATTTTATAACAATGTTTCTTAGGCCCTTTCATTGATAATGGTATATATTATGTATATAATACATGTGTGTGCATGCCTGCTAAGACTTCAGTCATGTCTGATTCTTCATGACCCTGTGGACTGCAGCCCGCCCAGCTCCTCTGTTTATGGGATTCTCCAGGCAAGAATACTGGACTGGGTTACCATTTCCTCCTCCAGGGGACCTTCGGGACCCAGGAATCAAATCTGCATGTCCTGCGGTTCCTGCATTGGCAGGTAGATTCTTCGCCACTGAGCCACTGGGGAAGCCCGTAATTTTATATATCTACATTTTTTAACATATATATTTTAATGGCATCTTTGCAGTGTTCAGAAAGGAAGAGTCCTCTTGTGTGTAGTTTCTCTTTTTCTGTCTCCTCATTATTTATGTATTCATTCATTCTTTCACTAATTTTTCAGGGGCAGAGAACTTTGCCATATAGTTTTTTATAAAAATATAGTCATTGAGCCTTATTCTGCCTGCCCAGAAGATCTAAACTATACTAAGAACAGAAAAAAGTCCATAAGATGTCAGTTCGGATTCGTAGATTGACATTTCATGAGCACTCTCTCGTCCATGGTCTCTGACACCGAGAGAGTTGGATTCGAAGATTTTGCTTCTTGTGTTACTTCCTGAACACTCATGAGTTGTTGAATAAAATTGAAGGTTTCCTTGAGAAGAAGGTTTAAGTTACCCTTGTCACCAAGACAGACAACATTAGAGAAGTTGCTATAGTTTGTGGAGTAGTTTGATTAGTTCAGTACATACAACTCAAGATTTGGTGTCAGTGTCTCAGGGATCTGGTTACTCACCCAGCAAATCCGACCACTCCAAAATGCATTTATTGCTCTCAAAGGGTCCTCCTGGGTTTAGAGCCAAGGTCCAACCTGGCCCTGCTAGTCACTAGCAGAGTGAGACAGAGTCGTTGGCTCTAACCGTGAAAGTCAGCAAACCTGGAACAAGGAGGAGATGGGGGAGTGGGCCTCCTGCCCAATTTGCTGGGACTTTTGCTATGCAGCTGTTCTGTGGCTTGTGTTTATAGATCAAGGAAGGAGACTCTTAGCTCTGGAAGCAACTCGTAAGAAAATGTACTGGCCAGGAGCATTTAATACTTCATATCACCCCAAAATCTCTTTAATTATTTTTTAAAAAAATGTTTGGGAAGACAGAGTAAAGTCTCTCTCATCAATCATTCTCTTTAAAAAAATGTTCTTAAGGCCACTGAATTAAAGGGAAGAGGTTAACCAACAATAAAATAACCTTCAAATAATGGTAAAATTATCAGAAAGTGAGATATACGTTCACCTCATTTCTGAAAGAGGATACAACTGCAGTCAAGTTTATCAAAGGCTTCATTTTTCAAAGGAAATCAAATCTGAGATAAGCCACAGAAGATTCGAAAATAGAGCAAAACTGTGGTGAAAAATCTGGTACTCATTTCTTTTAGCAAAAGTTCTTTTTTTTTTTTTTTTCAAAAAAGGAAAATTAAAGGGAGTGAAAGAAAAAGAAGCTTCTAACAATTGTCTCTGGGTACTGAACTACCATTTGAATAACAGAAGCTATATTTGCATAAGCTAAGCATGAGCAGTAATATGAAAGACCCAGGCTTCTTATAGCTTTGGAAGAAGGGGTTACAGAAACAAAAAAGTTATTTAAAGAGTCTTTTTCATAATCCAATAAAGGCAAACATGATTTAAACCAACTAATAAGCAACTGGAAGTTGATCTAAAATTACATTTTAGAGACTCTTGGATTGTTGTTGCTCTTCAGTTGCTAAGTCATGTCTGACCCCATGCATTGCAGCATGCCAGCCTTCCCTGTCCTTCACTATCTCCGAGTTTGTTCAAACCCATATCCATTGAGTTGGTGATGTAATCCAACCATCTCATTCTCTTCTTCTCCTGTCCTCAATCTTTCCCAGCAGCAGGGTCTTTTCCAATGAGTCGGCTCTCTGAAACAGGTGGCCAAAGTTTTGAAGCTCTTCAACATCAGTCCTTCCAATGAATATTCAGGACTGATCTCCTTTAGGATTGATTGGTTGGATCTCCTTGCAGTCCAAAGGATTCTCAAGAGTCTTCTCCAACACCACAGTTCAAAAGCATCAATTCTTTGACACTCAGCCATCCTTATGGTCCAACTCTTACATCTGTATGTGACTACTGGAAAACCCATACCTTTGACTACACGGACCTCTGTTGGCAAAGTGATGTCTCTGCTTTGTCATACACTGCCTAGGTTTGTCATAGCTTGCCTTCCAAGGAGCCAGCATCTTTTAATTTCATGGCTGCAGTCACCGTCCGCAGTGATTTGAGATCCCAAGAAAGTAAAATCTGTCGTTTTCACATTTTCTCCATCTATTTGCCACGAACAGATAGGAACCCATCTAGAGTATGATAGATCCAATATCTTTTTCTCTCCCAGAAATCCTGTTGCTCCTTTCAAAATCTAGTTTCCATGGTTGACTCCTTCCCACCTTTCCAGCCCTGGCTGAGAACATCATATCTGAACCCAAGGACACGGTTCAACTTCTTTTCCGTTGCTCCTGTGTGCCACTTGGAAATAACAAGGTGTGACCTGTCATCATGTCCAACTCCACCGCTCAGGACTGCGGTCACAACTCAGTTGGATGGTCGGTGCTTCCATAAAAAGGATGCCCTACTTCTGCGGATTCATTTCTCTCTGGAAAGCTTTTCCCTGACCTTTCACTGAGGTCCCCTTGCAGAACAATCAGAGGCTATACTTAAGGATGCAGATCTATGAATTAGTTCTGTGCATCAGTGGGGCTAGACTGTGTCCTCTACCATCCAAACAAGCAAAAATTCAGTAAGTTTTGTCATAGAGGTGCATGCAAAAGGAAATACATGATGCATTCTGA
Organism: Budorcas taxicolor; assembly: GCF_023091745.1. Classification (NCBI taxonomy): domain Eukaryota; kingdom Metazoa; phylum Chordata; class Mammalia; order Artiodactyla; family Bovidae; genus Budorcas; species Budorcas taxicolor. The sequence continues at coordinate 150,393,965 of NC_068920.1, read as the reverse complement.
CTACAGGGAACAAAACAGTCATTATGGTAGAAATGCCATTTACCCTGAAGCTTGAAGCAGAGGAATTTATGACGGGCAGGAAATGATACTACATTCTGTGCTTAGAAAACAGCTTAAAAATAAAAACAAAACAGAGAGACCTAAAAGCAGCTGCTGGGCTTGGAAAATTAGCAAGTCCTCCACTCTGGCTAAAATGTAACAGGTACAACTGGAGATGCTGGAAAGACAGGGGCAGGCAGACTTCAGAGTTTCTCTTGCCATGATAAGCAGTTTGAACCTTCTTCTGGAAAGTGAACTAGTGACATGCTGTAAGCTGGGCCAAATTACGCTGCTGTGTTTTGCACGATACTAATTGACTTCGATATAACTCTTTGTACATGGAGGGAGACGTACACGATCAGTCGATCTAGGACAGCCGTGCAGACTTGATGAAAACCTCGGGCTAATGAGTGCTCCGACTGCAAAGCCTCCAGTCAGTGAGCTCTCTGCTGTGCCATTCCGCCATGAGAATGCCTTACTGTGCCCTTTTGGCATTTATGTTCAATTCTGGAAACTTTTTTTTTTTTAAACTCAGTGGTGATTGACCGATATGGTGCAAATCATAGTGCTGGCATGCTGCAAAGAAACAGCAGAGGAGCATCCTGCTAGGTGTGAAAATGTGTGTTTAAAAATAACTCAAGTTCCCTTTAAGGAAATAACCAAGTCAAATGAAGGCAGAGAGACTGCTTAGTGGGAACACCGGGAAATCATTGGATTTCCACACGAGGCTTCACAAACCCCTCTGCATTGCTCCTGCTCAAATGTGCAGGAGAGTTAGTCCCAACCAGCCACTGCCATGCTCTTTACTACAAACCGAATGCTTGTGTCCCCTCAAAATTTCCATATGGCAGCCTAGGTCCCCAGAGTGATGGGGTTTAGAAATAAGGCCTCTGGTAGGTACTTAGGTCATGAGGGTAGAGTGTTCATGCGTGGGATCTCTCGCCTCATAAGAAGAGATCTCAGATCGTGCTCTCTTTTTCTGCTCTTCGCCCTCTGAGGACACAGCAAGAAGACAGTCACCTGCAAAGGAGGAGGAAGGTCCTCATAAGACAGGGAATCTGCTGGCATCTTGACGTGCTTCCCAGCCTTCAGGACTGTGAGAATTCAGTGTTTACTATGTATGCCATGTAGGCTGCGGTACTCTTGTAATAGCAGCCAGAACAGCTAAAGTGAAAAGTGAGAAAGTGAAAGTTGCTCATTAGTGTCCAACTCTTTGCGGCCCTATGAACTATATAGTCCATGGAATTCTCCAGGCCAGAATACTGGAGGTGGTAGCCTTTTTCTTCTCCAGGGGATCTTCCCACCCCAGGGATCGAACCCAGGTCTCCCACATTGCAGGCAGATCTTTACCAGCTGAGTCACAAGGGAAGCCCCAGAACAGCGAAAGCAGTGCCCAAACCAGCAGCATCAGAGGGTATCTGAACCACACATTCAACATCACATGGCATGGTAGTATTTATCACTCTCACCCTCTCCTTGTCCTTCTTGGGACAAGGAAAAGTATATTTCTCTACACTTTTAAGTGGCAATATGACTTGTTTGGGGCAGCAAAATGTGAGTAAAAGTGAACTGTGTCACTTCCGAACAGAAGAATTAAGAGTCACATATGTCCACCATATTTCCGTCCCATGGATGGAAGGATCACAGAGCTTGTGCCAAGATGAAGCTTCCATTAGCCAGAGCCCAGGAGTGACTAAGATGAGCAGAACCCAAATGTTGACCCACATGAAACGTGTAATGTGAGTCAAAAGAAAAAAAAAAATCTTACGTTGTTCTGATTGATTAAGGATTCAGATTGTTTGTTACTGCAGCATAATCGACCTTAACCTGACTGATACTCAGGGCCAGTTTTCTCTCTAGCTTGTATTACATGGGGAAAACTTTCCAATTTACAGAAAATGAGTATGGAATAAAATTGACCAGTCATAAGATTATTTTGAAAGATCTCAGTGATCTATGTTTGAAGAGATTAAAATTAGAAAAAAAGGATTATGTAAAACCTAAACCAAATAAATAGAAATTGATTGTTTCTTATTGGTAAACAGTTAAGACTGAAGCCTAAAATGAACACACCGAATAGACAGAAGACTGAAGGAAGGTGGGCAGCTTTTCTTTTATTTTAAAGTGAAGGTTGAAAAGCATATGGAAAAGGTTACTGACTATGCTGTTGAAGGCAACAGTATAAATGAGTTCAATAACCACTTCAGTCTTTTTCTGGAAGAGGAAGGGATTAAAGAGCAGAGTAAAAATGCAGGCAGGCAGGATTAAACTGAAACAGAGTCCGGGATGATGGCCCAGCTGGCCTTTTCCTCCTCCTAGAACCTCTTACAGAGTACTTCTGACACGCCTACATTATAAACCACAACTCTGATAGAGTGGTCTTAGCAAAGGCCCATATTGCACTCCTGAAATTGAACATCTCACAAGGAAATCATTTTCAGATGTTTCAAAATTAGGAGCATCCACAGTTAAAGGGAAGGTTTACTTCGCTCTCTGAATGTGTTTGATCTCTTTTATCAATTAACTGTCCGTGTTTTTCTGTTTCCTCATTGCTTGGTTAGATAATCCATACAAGTAAATGAACTCATGTCTGTGTTGGAGACCCACATTATGTCCTAACGATTTGCCTGACAGCCGCTCTGCCCACTCGGAGCTGCTGGAGCTCGGTCTGTGAAGGGCAAGTGGGGAGTGTTAACCAGAAAGAAACGAGGTCACACGTCTGCAGAGTAACTGTGGAGACGGGATTCCATACCTGCGCTTCAGGAATATAAATACAGGTTGCTAAATGAGAGGAGCCTTTTGAATGGGGTAAACAGAAAATTCTTTCAAAAGTCGTAGCTCAGTAGGTGAGTTTTTGAGGGCATGTTTCCTCTATATCCCCAAGTGCACAGGCAAGAGAATGGAATTAATATCTGAATCAACATTTGAGCCTTGACGCGGGTAACCATGTACTTACATTTTTCTAATCGTTAATTCTCTCAGCAATCCTATGAGTTTAATGTTCCTTTTCATGGTCAGGAAATGAGGAAAGTTATTCTTAGAGAGGTGAAGTAACAGCCCTCATCCCCAGAGTAAGTAAGTGACAGAATGGAAGTGGAATCACACTGGACTCCACAGCCAGCATCCTCTCCATGGCCACATGCTCCTCTCTGGAGAAAGAGAACAAAGACCCTTTGGACATTCAGCTATAATTCAGCACCAGTCTTGCCTGTGGGGTGCACCGAGGGAGACATGCTGGCTTTGATGAAGGTGATCATTTACGTATGTATGTATAACTTGAAGTAAAATATACTTACAGTAAGACACACTGATCTTAAATTACAAATTGATAAGTTTTAACAAATATAAACACTTGTGTAAAACCGGCATACCAGTCAAGATCAAGGCTTCAAGCCCTCTACCAATCCACTTCCTCACTCCACACTGACAACAGCTTTTCTGATTTCTGGTATTGCAAATCGATTTTGCTCTTTTTGAATTACATACAAATGGGACCATCTGGATATATTTTATACCTGGATTTTTTCACATGACATAGAGTTTTTGAGATTCATTCATATTGGTGCAAATATGAGAAGTCCTTGTTTTCATTGCTGCATAGTATTGCACTGCATATATGTCCAAATAATTGCTCGCAAATTCTTACAAAATCTTCTGTTGATGGACATTTTGGTTGTTTTCAATTTGGGCCCATTATGAATAATGATGCTGCAAATATTTTTTGCTGGAGTCCTTTTGTGTACGTAGATTTTCATTTCTTTTGGATAAATGCCTAGGAGTGCAATTGCTGGAACACATAGAAGCACTGCACAATTTTCCAGTGTTTTTAACATTTTATGCTCCTTCCAGTAACAATTAAGGTTTCCAATGGTTCAACATCTTATCATCAGTCTTTTTATTTTTAGCTGTTCTAGAGAGGATGCAGGGGTATTACACTAAACTTTTTAAAACTATATTTGTTTTCTATTTATTGTTTGTATTCTGACTTGGTTTATGGCCTTTTGGGCCAAGGAGAAAGTGTGAGCCTTTCTATGATCTCATTGTGATTTTAACTGCTGTCTGAAGATGAAATGATTGTGAGCCTCTCATCATGTACTTACCCTCCATCTCCATGTTTCTGTGTGAATCGTCTGTTAAAGTAGTTTACCTATTCTGATTAGGCTTGCTTGTCTTTTTATTATTGATTTGTAGGAGTTCTACGTATATATTTTGGATATAAGTCCTCTGTAAATTATATGTATTTTTATCGTCATTTATAACTTTTTCAGTTTGCAACTGAGTTTTTATCTTCATGATAAACTTCTGATGAGCCAAAGGTTTTTTTCTTTTCACAGTTAATACTTTTATGACCCACCTAGGAGATATTTGCCTACTCTAAGGTCCCAATGACTTTCCAAATATATATATTTTTTCTTTTAGAAATGCTATGTTTTATGTTGTGATACAATTACCTGATGGTGTGAAGTGGAAGACTAGTTAATGTTTTACACAACCGCTTCTCTATTTGTCCAAACTCCACGTGATAAATATACTTTAGTCTCCTCCACTGAATTATCTTGTAACCTTTGTTGAGAATCAATGGAATGCATATATGGGGGTCAATTTCTTGACTCCTTTTTATTTGACAGATTTTCTGTCCTGAACACGCTGTCTTGATTAGTGAGGTGATCTAGAAAACCTTGACATTGGATACTGTACATCCTCCAGCTTTGTTCTTCATTTTAAGATTGCATTTTTTTAAAATTACGTCGCATTTACATATAAATTGCATCAACTTGTCAATTTCTACAAAAATAATTTACTGAGATTCTGATTGGGAATGTGTTGAGTATACAGATCAAATAGCCATTGTAACAACATGGATTTTTCCAATCCATGAATATAGAATAGCTCTCTCTGAATGTAGATCATTTAAAAGTATCTCCCAGCAATGTTTTGTAGTTTTCAGAATAGAGTTGTTGCCTGTCTTATCTATTACCATGAACTGTATATTTCTGGATGACATTGTAAATGGAATGTTTTAAACTTTTCTAATTGCCTTGCTCTTGGTAGATAAAAATTTAATTAAGTAGAGGAGTAGTTTCTGCATGCAGCTGAAGCTACGTGATTAACAATTTAAACTAGAAGGCTAAAACGTTAAGATGTTTTATGTAACTTCAGTGGCAACCACAAATATCTACGAATATACATGAAAGGGAATAAGGGACTCCCTGTTGCCTCAGAGGTAAAGAATTCACTAGCAATGCAGGAGACACAGGTTCCATTCTTAGGTCAGGAAGAGCCCTTGGAGAAGGAAATGGCTACCCACTCCAGTATTCTTACCTGGGAAATTCCACTGACAGAGGAGACTGGTGGGTTTACAATCCATGTGGTCACAAGAATTGGACAAGACTTAGCGATGAAACCACCACCACCACAAAGAATATTTCACTGTAAGAAGTCAATGAACCACAGAGAAAGGCGGTAAGAGAAGAAAGAAGGGACAAGAAATTATAAGACTTTCAGAAAACAATTTTTTAAATGTCAGTAGTGAGTGCCTCTCCATCAATAATTATTTTAAATGTAAATGGATTAATCTCCCCAATCAAAGGAAACATTGAATGGATTAAAAAACAAAAACAAACAGGATTCAACTATGTGTCTATAAGAGACTCACGGTTGATCTAGGGTATACATAGACTGAAAGTGAAAGAATGGGGAAAATATTTCATGAAAACAGAAACCAAAGTTTGGAAAAAACAAAATAGCCTGTAAATCAAAAACTGTGAAAGAGACAAAAAAGGACATTGAAAATGAAAGTAAAGTCGCTCAGCTGTGTCTGACTCTCGACCCCATGGACTACAGCCTATGAGGCTCCTCCATCCATGAAATTTTCTAGGCAAGAATACTGGAGTGGATTGCATTTGCACCTCCAGAGGATCTTCCCCACCCAGGGATCGAACCCGGGTCTCCCGCATTGCAAGCAGATGCTTTTACCATCTGAGCCATGAGGGAAGCTTAAAAGGGTTGATTCACCAAAAAGATTTATAAATATTTGTGCCCCAAACCTCAGAGTTACTAAGCAAATGAGGAAACATTGAAAGAAGAAATAGCAACACAATACCAGCAGGAGACTTCAATACCCCGCTTTCAGCAATGAATGGAACAACAAGATGACGATCAATAAGGAAATACAGAATTTGAACTTTAAAAACTCTAAAGATCAGTTGACCCTAACATATATATACAGAACACTCCACCTAACAACAGTACAATATAAGTTATTTTTAAGTGCACATGGAACATTCTGCATGATAGAACACTTGTGAGGCCAGAAGTAAAGTTATAAAAGGTTTAGAAAGATTGAAATCATGCACGGTATCTGCCCCAAACACGATGGAATCTAACTACAAATCGACAGCACTAGGAAAACTGGGAAATTCAAGATATATGGAAACAAAATAAATACTAAATCAGCAAAACAAGTGGATTGTTTAACACACTCTTAAACAACAAATGAGTCTAAGAAGTCACTAAGGAATTTAGAAAATTGCTAAAGACAAATGAGAATGAAAACACAGTGTATCAAAACTTATGAGATGCAGCAAATTAGGTTGATAGCTGTCAATGCATGTATTAAAATAGAAAAAAGGTCTCAAATCAGCAACCTAACTTCATACCTCAAGAAATAAGAAAAAGAATTAAGCCCAAAGTTAGCAGAAGGAACAAATTAATACAAATTAGGACAGAGACAAATTAAATAGTTACTAGAAAGACAATATGAAAAAAAAATCAACAAAGTCAAATTATTCTTTTTAGAAGAATAGTCACATCCAACTCTTTGTGGCCGTATGGACTATATAGTCCATGGAATTCTCTGGGCCAGAATACTGGAGTGGGTAGCCTTTCCCTTCTCCAGGAGATCTTCCCAACCCAGGGATTGAACCCAGGTCTCCCACAGTACAGGCAGATTCTTTTCCAGCTGAGCCACCAGGGAAGCCCTATTCTTTTAGAAGATCAAGAATATTGACAAACTCTTAATTTAAGAAAAGCATGAAAAAAAGTCTCAAATGGCTAAAATCAGAAAGAAAAAAAAAAGAGGAAATTATAGCTGATGCCATTATAGCAGAAATAAAAAGAAGTGTTAAAGAAATAATCTAAAGAATTTAAGTAACCTGAAGGAAATGGAAAAACTCTTAGAAACATGAAATGCCAAGACTGAGTCATGAAGAAGCTGAAAATCTGTATCAGCCAGTAACAAATTCTTAGGGAAGCTCTTTGTAAGATTTTTATTATCTATTTTCTATGTGTTTGTTAAATTTGGGGGCTTCTCTGGTGGCTCAGATGATAAAGAAACCTGCCTATGAGAGACCCAGATTCAACACCTGGGTCAGGAAGATCCCCTGGAGAAGGAAAAGGCAACCCATTCCAGTATTCTTGCCTGGGAAATCCCATGGACAGAGGAGCCAGGTGGGCTACAGTCCATGGGGTTGCAAAGAGTCAGACACAATTGAGTGACTAACAGTTTCACTTTCACTTTTTGGATGAATTTTACCAGTAAATTTATCTAGGTCTTTAATTATAAATTCAAGTTCTCACATATATATTTAATTCAATTAATGAAATTTTCTATTCCTTCTTGTGTAATTTTTAGTAAATGATGCTTTTCAAGGAATTTGTCCATTACAAATTTATTGATGGTATTCCTTTGTTATACCCTTATATCTGTAGGATTTTTAGTATCCATGTCTCATTTCTATTATTGGTTATTGTGTTTTCTCTCTTTTTCTCTTGATTAGTATATTCAATGTATCAATCTTCCCAAAGAGGAAAATTTTAGCTTTGGTAAGTTTAATATGGTTTTCATATTATTTGTTAATTTCTCCTTTTCCTTTATTATTTTTCCTCTACTTATTTTGGATTTGATTTGCAATTTTTTCTAATTTCTTACTGTATAATCTTACAGCATTGATTTTAAACTTTCATCAGTATAAAATTTAAAATATAAATTTCCCTCTAAGCCCTGTTTCAGGGACATTCTCCACATATTATATGTTTTGTTTTAATTGTCAGTTAGTTTGAATTTTTTTTTTAATTTTCCTTCTTTGAGATTTTTTTCTTTGACTCAGGGGATATTTGAAGTGTGATGTCTATTTTCTAACTATTTTGTGGGTTTTTTTCTATCAAATTGTTGTTGATTTCTAAATCAAGTGTTGTGATAGGAGAACATAATTTGTAAGATTTCAAACTTCCCCAAATTTTATTGAGACTTATTTTATGGCCCAGCACATGGTCTACCTTGGTGACTGATCAATTAGCCCTTGAAAATAATGGATTCTGCTAGTTTCAGATGTTGTGTTCTATAGTGTTAATTAGATCAACTTGATTGATTGCATTCTCCAAATATTCTACATCATTGTTTAGATCTTGCATATTTGTCCTGTAAAATACTAAGAAAAATGTGAAACCTCTCTATGAGTATGCATTTTGCCTATTTGTGCCTTAACATATTTTTTTCCCTCATGTGCTTTGATGCTCTGCTATTATGTGTGCACACATTTAAGACTGTTACGCTTTTCTGATAATGGACCCTTTTATTCGAATGAAAGATAACCTTCAGTTATGAGACACACAGTCAGGACGTGAGCTACTCTATGTTCGTGAAGCTGCCCAAGTCCCGTGACAAGTTCTGAATCCCCATGTCTTGGTCTGTGGGGTCTGCAGCTTATTTTGCCATCCTGTGTGGCCAGCCTATCTGTCCAGGGCTCACTCTCATCACAGTCCTCTCTTCCCAGCTTTCTTCTTCCTCCCAGGAAAAGAATGATGATTTGTACCATCATGGCCAATTAATCTGTGCTTTTGCTCTTTGCTTTGTTTTTAAGGAAGCATGTCTAAGTCTCCTCCAACACGGGGAAGGTTAGGATCCTCGGTGATGCAGGCGGAGTACCATGTGCTTACCTGTGTTCTTGCACTTAGCACACTGCGTGTACCTGCGAGGCACGACCCCTAGTAACTGAAGTGTCACCACCAAGAGCAGAGATGACTTGTTGCCCAGAGTTGTATCACTAGTGCCTAGCACCATACCTTGTATCTAGTGATTTTCAGTAAAACTTTGGATGGACTACATGAGCTAGTGGCTCTCTCCCCTTCAAACACAATCATGGGATTCTCAGATGTTATTAACATCAATGACCATGAAAATGTCTTGGATTCTGCAGCTAACTGGCCAGTGACTAAATGCTGAACTAGTGACAATCAGTCTAGAGTCACATGCCCCAGAGATCAAATAGGACCCCAGAGACTGAGGGCTTGATGGGAGGATGGCTCTAGGCAAAGCTGCACTATTTAACCAACACCATTGCCTGTGCTCACAGTCTTCTGCAGCCACTGCCATCTGGCAGCCTCCTGCCAGCTGTAGGTTTTGCTCCCCCAACTCCCAAGGCGAAGGGCTAGACTGTAAAGAAGAAGGCCCCAGTGCTTTGGGGATGAAAACAACAGTGTTATGTTTGACTCATAGCAATGTCAGAGGAAAACACTTTGGTCCTGGAAGATGCCATCTGCATAGCACACAAGACTGCACCCCAGAAGAGCAATGCTGGAAGCTTCAAACTCTCCTTTCCTCGCACAAATCTGGGGGCTCGTCGGAAAGCCCAAGCTGGATGACAGCAAGGCTGTTGCTTAGTTGCTCAATGGTGTCTAACTTTTTCACAACTCCATGTACTGTGGGCCACCAGGCTCCTTTGTCCATGGGATTTCTCAGGCAAGAACACCAGAGTGGGTTGCTATTTCTTCCTTCAGGGGATCTTCCTGATCCAGGGACCACCCAAGTCTCCTGCAATTGTAGGCAGATCCTTTACCCGCTCTTTCACCGGAGAAGCCCGGATGACGCTAAGGTACTTGTTTCTTAAAGGAAGGAAATAATAACTATGTTCTTGTTCAAGAAACCACTTCTCCACAAATATTCCCATCGTGTTTCCTCAGTTTTTAAAATATCCCCTGGCAGAAAAGAGTCGAGAGGGTTTTACGGCAAATCAGCTCCTGAATCATTTCAAGCTGATCCCTTTCCTCCATTCTTTATAGAGCTGTTCTCACTGAAGCAAAGGCGAAGCTGCAGATTTAGAATTCTTGAGAAGTAATTAAACATAAGGGTCCCACATTTTCTGGGGGAAACCCATTCCCACTGGCATTGATCTTAGAATATTTTAGGTGGAGACACTCAGGGTTCAGCAGAGGAGACAGTGTTTTAGTGATAGGAATTGAGAACCAATGAAAGGTGTTTTTCTTTCCCCAAAAGTCTCGCTCATCTTTCTTAATGGCCGTCTCCTGGAGCTAAAATTCCTCGAATTACTCATTCTTTCAGATTAAGACCTTGAAAGCTACTGTTATACACTAATTTGTGTCAACAAACAAGTGCTTAACCTGTGCTGTGTTCTGAACAAATTCAAACTAAATTCACTCCCCAGGCCTCTTGGAGCAGTAGGGTGGAGCTGAAGGACATTGAGTAGTACTTGCCAGCAGCGCACACACACACTCACTTAGGGAAAGACAGAGAAAGAACACAAACGGAGCTCAGAAGAGAGCCAGCATTTATTATTAATAATGCTATGCTGCATTTGAACCTCAGATTATATATAATATATATATACATTTTTTTGTATAAAGATATCTGTCCTGAGCAATATCTGGTAATGCCAAGTATAGAGAGAAAGTTGGAGACCAGGGAGAAAATGAGAGCAAATTGGTGCTAAAATCCAAAGTCTCTTCCCACTTCCAGCCTGGTGTTTGTTCCACTATATTGTGTTATTTCACTCCAAAGCTATACGGACCTGCCATCCTGTGTTCTGATCAAATTCACGCTGTAGATCAAAAAGAAGCAAGCTTGTTTTATCTGCCAAGTGGTGTTCGTTCATTCATTGCCCCTTGAAAGCTTTTCAGGAAACACCTACACCTATGTTGGTCTTGTGTTGGCAGCCCAGCCTTGAGGGACTTAACGATCACAGACAGCATCACAGTCACAGGGCCACTGCGGAGAGATGGACCCCAGACAGACGTGGCTGGGTCCGTGAGAACAGAGCGGACGCACAAGGCAGCGACAGCCTCCCTGGGAGGGACAGAACTGAATGGAAATCCTGCGAGGCCACCACGCAGGAGGAGGACCGGGCCCTGGTGCCCACGCCGCTGCGGGGCTCCGCCTTCAGGTGATGCTGGGCCGGCAGCCTCTCTTTATCTCTGGAAAGCCCTCAGACCAAGGCCAGAAAGCCTTGGCTCAGAGCAATTCCTGAAGACCACCCAGGAGTCTCCACAGAAAGCTACGCACCATCTGGTTGAAACCAAGAACACATTGGCTGAACACAGAGCTGGTGTAAGACGCCACCCAGAGTAGGAGGCTAGGGTTTATCTTGTGAGATGTGGGGGGAGCATGTTCCTAACTTCCCCCCACCAGCGGCTCTTCTGCAGAGGAGGAAACCAGAAAAGAGCTGGTTCCTCCCGGTGTTAATACTGGAGAAAGACCAGGAGGGGACCCACGGGGCTGTTTCATTCCAGCCGGAAGCTCACAGGGAGGTTTCTGATTGGCGGTTCAAGAGGCATGGGCTTGGGGGACAGCTGCTCTGTCACCAGCCAGCTCTGGGATCTTCTCTGCTTGCTCCAGCATAAAACGTGGAGCTGCCACAGGTTAGTGGATTTTCAAAGCAGGTTTCCTGGAGCCTGGAGCTTCCTCTAGGAACAAAACAGGGGGGGGAACAGTGAGTCCAGCACCCCCCCCAAAAGACAGCCTTCCCTTCAAGATCCTCCCAGCAGAGGTGAGACATCGGGCAACTGTACAAACTGGGGTTCCTTATAAAGTGTCTTGTGGAAAAGTCCCCCTGCTAAGAAATATGTGAAAATGCTAGTCTAAGAGATTCATTCAGTGAATTTGAGATTTTCTTTGTTTTTCATCTTGCTTTCCATCCTTTCAAAGTCCACTTTTTCACATTTAAATTAGACATTAAGGATGAAAGGAAACAAGATTATTTTTTGTGTGACAAAATTGAGGGCCATCGATAGCCATCACTAGTCCTGTTGGGGATGGTGACAGGTGGGAGATTCCAGGGCACTTGTGAGTTGCATTGTAAGTTTCATACACTGAAAATTAAGTCTCAGCATCAGGAAGTGAAGTGTGAGTCGTTCAGTCATGTCCAACTCTTTGTGACCCCATGGACTGTAGCCCACCAGGCTCCTCTGTCCATGGGGATTCTCCAAGGAAGAATACTGGAGTGGGTTGCCATTTCCTTTTCCAGGGGATCTTCCTGACCCAGAGATTGAACCTGGGTATCCTGCCTTGCCAGCAGAGTCTTTACCAACTGAGACACCAGGGAAGCCCCTAAGCATCAGGCCAGATAACAGAGAATGGGAGGAGGAAAGACTGATGGAGTAATCTCAACACAGATGCCCTGGCTCTGAGCAGAGGCATTGGGTATTTAACAAAATCCAGACTTGGGTGTTGTTCAGAGTAGACTAGATGGTGAAGGGCAACCAAGGACACAGGAACCTAACCAGCCACACCAGCAGCCTGGGGGCTCCAGGAAGAAAGGTTTCCACAGCCAGGAGCTCATGAGACCCCAGCAAAGCTGAGAGGGAGCCACACAGAGGTCAGTGCCCGGACTTCCGTCTTGTGTGGGGATAACTGGGCTTGTTTGAAAATCAGGCAGAGTTTGGCTCTCCCCTATAGAAGGCACCCTCTGATGTCAAGTGAGAAGGGACCCTGCAGAGAGGGATCACAGCTTGGAGCCCCAGCTTCCACACTTGCCAACATTTTTATGATGGCCACCCCAGACCTGCTCCTCTTTTATTAATTTCTTCCTGTAATAAAAATGTTGGGTAATAATACAGGAATTATTGCTATTATTAATTTTAGTTATTGGTATAAAAAACACAATAAAATACACAGTTCTGTAAAGAGTAAAAAAATTAAATTACTTGGATGTCAACATATATTCATATGTGCTCCAGTCATTCAGTCATGTCTGATTCTTTGTGACCCCATGGACTGTAGCCTGCCAGGCTCCGCTGTCCATGGGATTCTCCAGGCAAGAATACTGGAGTGGGTAACCTTTCCCTTCTCCAGGGGGTCTTCCCGACCCAGGGACTAAACCTGGATCTCTCGCACTGAGGGCAGATTCTTTACCATCTGAGCCACCAGGGAAGCCCCAACATACAGTGGCTAACATTTAAATACTACGGTAGCTTAGTTCCACAAATAGGCTATAGATAAACAACTTAATCTGGAGGCAGATATGTGCTGCAGTCTTTGGAAAAGTAAAGCATTCAAGAGGGGCTTTGCTCTATTGTTTTTCTTTCTACCTGATTCTAGAGGAAACAAAATACATGTCAAGTTCAAAATACAGTTTTATCTGGGGGCTCCAGGCCTGCTGTTTCAGGCAGCTGGCAACAAGGAGTTTGCTGAAAATTTTACATGAGATCATTCTGTGTGCTTTCAGACCAAAGTGTTTCTGCTTTTATTTTAACTCGTGACCTTAAAATGAATGACGCAGCTTAGGGACTAATAAAGACCAACCATAGAATGGGAAAAAAAAAAAAAAAAACAATGGGAAAAAAAAAACAAAACAGTTCAGACCTTATATTGTGCTGGAATTCATTTAAGCATACAATGAGGAATGTCCACAGGCAAACCACCCAGTAAAACAAAGAAAGATTCCATATATATGCGTAAATATACAATATTTGTTTTTCTCTTTCTAGCCCCAGTTTGAGCTCCCTGAGTCATACAGCAAATTTCCACAGGGTATCTGCTTTACATATGGGGGTGTATATGCTTCCACGCCACTCTATCCATTTGTCCCACCTTCTCCTTCCTCCCCTGCCCCAGCCGTGTCCACAAGTCGGTTCTCTACGTCTGTATCTCCATTGCTGCCCTGCAAACAGGTTCATCAGAGCCAAGCCTAGTGGGCTGGGAAAGGCTGGGAGGTGGGAGGGAAGTTCAACAGGGATGGGACACATGTACACTTATGGCTAATTCATGCTGATGTATGACGGAAATCACACCAATATTATAAAGCAATTATCCTTCAATTAAAAATAAATTACTTTAGAAAAGAATAAAGAAGGGCTCTCCTGAATATTAAAAGACAACTGATAGCAGACGCACACTATGAAAAAGCAAAAACTGCAGAAAAGTTTGGGCTGAGATAAGAATCCTTAACATCTGTTTCATTAAGAAGAAAATCATTAAAATGCTCTCAAGAGAGCCCCTCCCCAAAACTCATTAAACAAAGCCATTGATTTTGCAGGTATCTGTCTTAACGTCTGTGGGGTGCAGACAAGAAACACAGTCCTGAACAAAACTTCCTATACTGGGTGAACTGTGGGCTTCTCAGGTGGAACGGTTGGTAAAGAATCCCCCTGGCAACGCAGGAGACACAGTCTTTATCTCTGGGTCAAGAAGATCCCCTGGAGGAGGAAATGGCAGACCACTCCAGTGTTCTTGCCTGGAAAATCCCATGGACGGAGGAGCCTGGCTGGCTAGATTCCTTGCGAACGCGACTGAACATGCACGCATATTGGGTGAAGTTGTCTTCTTGTTTGCCTGACTGTGACCTCCAGTTTAAAAACTGTTAACTGAATGGGTTCTTGAGAATGTTAGTTGAATGAATGAACGAACAATTAGTGATGAAGGATGATTCTTTTCCTCACTGGTGCTTCTTAGTGCTGGGTTGCTATAGGAAAGCAGAAGACTCTTCCAGACTCGCGGGTGATTAGATTCTGCCTTAAAAACCTGAGATTAACTCATTGTTACTGGAACAACATGACCACACATTTTTATGTTCAGAATGTCTACTGACTGTAAGAAGAAAACAAGGCACAATCGCTCAAGACGCAACTCCGAATTTCCCAAGTTTGGTTTGCACACACAGATGCCCCAGGGCTCAGAATGAGGCGTGCCTTGAGGGAAAAATAAATCCTCCACGGCAGCCACTCTGCTTCAGTCCTGATCCAAGAAAGTTCCTTCAACTTCCTGTGCACATAGGCTTTGAGGAGCAACTGGGTCCCTCTAGGGCTTGAGCTTCATCTTTTCTTTGGGGAAACCCAGCAAGCCCAACCTCGGCTCATCCTCAGCCATGGTCATGCCAGGAGAGGTTCTATTCTCTGCAAGACACTCTGAGCACACTTGATTCTGTCTCTCTCTCTCTCACATACTCACACATACTTGATTCCGTGTCACACATACACAGACATACCTGATTCCATCTCTCTCTCACACACACACATACCTGATTCCATCACACACACACACATACACACACACATACTTGATTCTATCATACACACACATAACTGATTCCATCACACACACACCTGATTCCATCACACACACACACACACGTTTGCACCAAAGAGTTATAAGCATATGTCTCAGTCCATAACAAAAGTACTATGGATTGGGTGGCTCAAACAGCAAACATTTATTTCTCAAAGTGCTGGAGGCTGGGAAGTCCAAGATCTGGGTGCTGACAGTGATGAGAGGCCGCTTTCCAGTTCATGGCAGCCTTCTTCTCGCTGTAACACACACAGCACGAAGAGGCCAGGGTCTCTGGAAGGGCACTGATCCCACGTAAGAGCTCTATCCCCATCATCCCATCACCTTCCAGAGCCCCCACCTCCTAACACCACCACCTTGGTGGTTAGGTTTTAACAGACGAATTTTGAGGGCTCACAAATATTGTCTATAGCAGACGTCTGAAAAAAGGAAATGATATTTTCTTCGTGCTTTAAAAACCTGAGGGAAATTCAGCACCTCTAAGTTCACTAATACAGATACCTGTCAAAACTAAACAGATAACGGGAAGATGTTCAGAACAGATGGTTTTCTGCTAGGATTACTCTATGGCCCAGGAGAAGTATTTCTCACGAAACAATGGCTAAGATACCCTTTTAACAAGCTCAGCCTCAAACCATCATGGTTTGGGCCTTCAATCACTATAACTACAGAAACTAAGTTTGCTGAGATAAGAAGGCAAGAGCAGAGAAGCTGCATAATGGATTAGTCCATAAGATAATGGATTTGAATTACACAATCCCAAGTAATTGCTTTTTAACTATTCACATTTCACATTAAAATTCTTTTGCCCGTGGATCATTGCATAAACTCATCGTGACCTCATCATATCTCCACTGTGAAGATCGAGTGTATTCAGTCCAGCTTAGGGGCTCTCAAGCACATTCAGTTAGTAGAGTATTTGAAAGTCATAGCACTCTTTATAGCACATCATGGAGTGTTCATTCATACGTAATCCTATTATACAAACATAAGAGATGCCTGTCTTATATGCATGCATTGTGGTATTTCAATCATGAGAATGGGTGTCCAAAAATGCCCAGGTGAACTAAACATAATCACCTGGACTTGAGTATTTTGATGAATAATCTGTTGACTCCTCAAAGCCTTCAGGAAATGATTATGAAAGTGAAAGTTGCTCAGTCATGTCCGACTCTTTGAGACCCAATGAACCATACAGTCTATGGAATTCTCTAGCCCAGTATACTGGAGTGAGTAGAGCTTTTCCCTTTTCCAGTGGGTCCTCCCAACCCAAGAATCGAACCCAGGTCTCACACATTGTAGGTGAATTCTTTATCAGCTGAGCCACAAGGGAAGCCCAAGAATACTGGAGTGGGTAGCCTATCCCTTCTCCAGTGGATCTTCCTGACTCAGGAATCAAACTGGGATCTCCTGCATTGCAGGCGAATCCTTTACCAACTGAGCTATCAGGGAAGCCCACCAAGAAATGATTGTAATAAACCCTAAAACAGAGAAAAAGCTCTGCATCTAATAATCAACTCTGTGTGTGTTTGTATGTGTGAGTACTGAGACAGGGACAGAAAGAGAGAGAGACAGGTGGGAAAATATAATTACTATGGGCACAACTCTCAATACGCTGGTAGAATATGAGAGCTTCACAAAACATTCCCTAATAGCAAAGAAGCTTCTATGACTATAGCTCACAAAATTATAAATGATTGCACAATTCTTTGATATTGGAACAAGGTGCACCTTTGAACGAACATTCTCATCCAGCCACTCTAGAAGAGCACTGGGCTTCTTTGATGGAGCATTTCCTCTCATCCACCCCAAAAGATTACATACAGACTGTGCTTTGAAAGAGCCTGAAATCTGAGACCAGTCACTTACAGTGGTGAAGTAACATCACCTAAACCACATGTAGAAACGTGGTCTTACAGAGAAATGAATAAAGAATAAATGTTCTGGTAATTCAGAGGAGGTCATCAGGAAGTTCATAGACTTCATATATTATCAAAAGATGACACTCCACCAAACTTATAAAAGAAGTAATGAACTTGAACTCGACAAGGTTGGTTGATTTTGAAGGGAAATGGAGAGGCAGTGCAGGTGGAGACAGCAGCAATGGTCAAAGACTAGAGGCGATGTTGCACAGAGGCTGTTTGTTCCTGACTCAGTGAGTGACCCTCTCTGCCCAAGGACTGTCGCCATGCAAGCCGGTAACTGCTCTAGGGCAAGTCTGATGCAGTGCACGAGTAAACCTGCCTACTGTATTCGGAAAACAGTACAGTTTTTCTCTCAATGGCATACAGATACGATACAGAAAAATTTCCTACACGTTAATGTCATCATCAAAACTTCCATAGCTTCTTGATGTGTCAGTTAAGGAATTTTGGAATCATGACAGAAAACCCAAATTGCTGGCTTAGGCAAAGCAGGAGGTGTATCTTGGAGTGTCTTTGATCCAGCAGCTGATTGGAATTGTCAGAGTTCTGCCTGTGTTCATCTCTCAGCCTTTCTTTCTCTATGTTGGCTTTCACTCCTGGTTTCTATGCAAAGGCAAGATGTAAGATGTTCTGAGGTTCAGGAAAAGCAGAAATGGAACATCTTTCTAATGGAGCACCACATGAGTCTTGGAGTTCCTTAGGTCTGATACTTCCTGGAGTGCATGTTCAGAACTGAATAGTCATGGATGCCCAGGGAGGAATTTCTTCCCTGATTGGTCAGGTCTGGGGCACCCTCTACAGATCTATCTGAGCTACTATCTGAGAGTGAAAGAGTGATAGAGACCAAGGGAAATCCAGGAGTCTATGGCCAGGAAAAGATGTGATTCTGGGCAGAAGAAACACAACCATCCTACACACTGTTGCCCTATTCCAGAGCCTGACTCCTCGAGGAAATGCCAGACTCCACGCTCACTCCTCTGTCTTGACTGTTATGCTAATGACCCTCCAGATGGACCCTGTCCTGATCCGGCTTCTCAACAAAGATTTGTGAGCTCCACTCTGATATCCATCAACGGCATGTGCTTCTGTAAACGCCACACTTACTGCATGGCGCCTGAAAAATAATACCGAAAATCAGGTGAAGGCCTTTCACGTCCTCACAGAAGTCACGGAGGGCCTTGATGCACAGAGTGCATGAAATGTTCTAGGTGGTCACTCAGCAAGAGCATGGAGGGGAGTAGGGGAAAGAAGAGACCTGGTGACCTGCCGTCAGTTCGGTTTGTTGATGAACGGCTTTGCAACTTACCAAATGGAAGGGGCTGAAATGCGGAAGAGTAAAAGCCAAGTTTACTCAGAATGAAAGATGGAAACATCGTGAAAAAGCACTAGAAAAATCGTGGAAAAAGTGCTAGAAAAAGGGAAATCAGAGGACAAATCCATTTGGGAAAAAAGTAAACAATTTTAATTTTGACTTGATGAAATTAAAGGGATAACGGGCCATCCAACCAAAAAAGTCTGAAAGGCATAGAGACGTCTGTAACTTATTGAGCACAGATTCTGTGCCAAGAATTTTACAAGACTTATTTCTAAGCCCTGCAATAATCCTGTAAAGTAGATATTTTTGCTCTCATTTTATATAAAAGTGGAGACATACAGATTCGTTATCTTGCTTGGCTTGTGAGAGGCAGAGCTGGAATTTGAGCAAAAGGTCTGTCTCACTTCAAAGTCTGGACCAGATCCAAAGATGAAATTGCTTGGAAGTTGCAAAATGCTAAATCTGCCCAGATTAAACCAAATAAACTCCCTGTCTAAATCTCTCCACTGCAACTCCCTGCTTCTGGTGGGTACAGGCCAGCTCCCTGGCATTTGCTTCATTCATGCAATTCAAGATGAATCTGGACGGTGGCCAGTCACTGCTGGAGGGGCTCCAAAAGCCAGGAGATCACCTGTCACTGAGAGTCTGTCTGGGGAGAGGAGGCTCGTTTGACCATTTCTTCATGAAGGTCATCCACCCCTGCACCAGGGCCCCCAGTCACTTGCGTTCCCCATATGGGGACTCAGATCAGTTCAGTTCAGTCGCTCAGACATGTCCAACTCTTTGCGACCCCATGAATCGCAGCACACCAGGCCTCCCTGTCCACCACCAACTCCTGGAGTTCACCCAGACTCACGTCCATCGAGTCAGTGATGCCATCCAGCCATCTCATCCTCTGTCGTCCCTTTCTCCTCCTGCCCCCAATCCCTCCCAGCATCAGAGTCTTTTCCAATGAGTCAACTCTTCACATGAGGTGGCCAAAGTACTGGAGCTTCAGCTTCAGCATCATTCCCTCCAAAGAACACCTACTGCTGATCTCCTTCAGAATGGACTGGTTGGAGGTCCTTGCAGTCCAAGGGACTCTCAAGAGTCTTCTCCAACACCACAGTTCAAAAACATCAATTCTTCGGTGCTCAGCCTTCTCACAGTCCAACTCTCACATCCATAGAGGACCACAGGAAAAACCATAGCCTTTACTAGACAGACCTTAGTCGGTAAAGTAATGTCTCTGCTTTTGAATATGCTATCTAGGTTACTCATAACTTTTCTTCCAGGGAGTAAGCATCTTTTCATTTCATGGCTGCAGTCACCATCTGCAGTGATTCTGGAGCCCAAAAAAATAAAGTCTGACACTGTTTCCACTGTTTCCCCACCTATTTCCCATGAAGTGATGGGACCAGATGCCATGATCTTCGTTTTCTGAATGTTGAGCTTTAAGCCAACTTTTCCACTCTCCTCTTTCACTTTCGTCAAGAGGCTTCTTAGTTGCTCTTCACTTTCTGCCATAAAGGTGGTGTCATCTGCATATCTGAGGTTATTGATATTTCTCCCAGCAATCTTGATTCCAGCTTGTGTTTCTTCCAGTCCAGCCTTTTTCATGATGTACTCTGCATGTAAGTTAAATAAGCAGGGTGACAATATACAGCCTTGACGTACTCCTTTTCCGATTTGGAACCAGTCTGTTGTTCCATGTCCTGTTCTAACTGTTGCTTCCTGACCTGCATATAGGTTTCTCAAGAGGCAGGTCAGGTGGTCTGGTATTCCCATCTCTTGAAGAATTTTCCACAGTTTATTGTGATCTACACAGTCAAAGGCTTTGGCATAGTCAATAAAGCAGAAATATATGTTTTTCTGGAACTCTCTTGCTTTTTCGATGATCCAGCTGATGTTGGCAATTTGATCTCTGGTTCCTCTGCCTTTTCTAAAACCAGCTTGAACATCTGGAAGTTCACAGTTCACATATTGCTGAAGCTTGGGCTTGGAGAATTTTGAGCATTACTTTACTAGCGTGTGAGATGAGTTCAATTGTGCGGTAGTTTGAGCATTCTTTGGCACTGCCTTTCTTTGGGATTGGAATGAAAACTGACCTTTTCCAGTCCTGTGGCCACTGCTGAGTTTTCCAAAGTTGCTGGCATATTGAGTGCAGCACTTTCACAGCATCATCCTTCAGGATTTGAAATAGCTCAACTGGAATTCCATTACCTCCACTAGCTTTGTTTGTAGTGATGCTTTCTAAGGCCCACTTGACTTCACATTCCAGGATGTCTGGCTCTAGATGAGTGATCACACCATCGTGATTATCTTGGTCTTGAAGGTCTTTTTTGTACAGTTCTTCTGTGTATTCTTGCCACCTCTTCTTACTATCTTCTGCTTCTGTACGGCCATATCATTTCTCTCCTTTATCGAGCCCATCTTTGCATGAAATGTTCCCTTGGTATCTCTAATTTTCTTGAAGAGATCTCTAGCCTTCCCCATTCTGTTTTCTTCCTCTATTTCTTAACATTGATTGCTGAGGAAGGCTTTCTTATTTCTTCTTATATGGGGACTAAGGACTCATTATTAGCTGAATTCAAGCTTAGGCTCTTCAAAAATTAAATTCATCAAGACCTTTTATCTTCGTGGTCTTGCTCTATCTATTTCAGGTCAGTTCTGAGATGGTACCAAATATTCTAAAAAAATTATTAGCTCCAAAAAAGAGCCAGACACAAGGGCTTTTGAATGGTCTAGCGGCTCAAGGCAAGCCATGGATTATGTCAGGAAGAAATTTAAAATCTCAAACAGAAAATGAAGAAACAAAAACAAGATACCTTACAGTTTCATTGCTGATCCACAGTGAGAAAATACTTTCTAAGTGGAAACTGTCTCACACCTGAGACAGCTGCATAGACCCCAGGATTGTTGCTCACAAACTTTTGGAATAGAATTCAGAAATAGGGTGAAATTATGTGAAAAAGCTTGGCCCCAATGGGATAACATGTGTTTCAGATAAAATACATTACTTTATATTTGTATAGAGGGCTTCCCAGGTAGCTTAGTGGTAAGGAATCTGCCTGCCAGTGCAAGAGACTCAGGTTCTGTCCCTGGGTTGCAAAGATCCCCTGGAGGAGAGCATGGTAACCTATTCCAGTATTCTTGCCTGGGAAATCCCATGGACAGAGGAGCCTGGCGGGAACCACAAAGATTAGGACACAATCCAGCACCTAAATCACAACGTGTATGTATAGTGCCTCTAATTGTATAGAACAATGGCATTTGTTTTAGTACTCACTCTCATTAGTGAAATATCAGTATTTCAGAGTTTTACTGATAAATTGAAGCTCAGTGTTGTTAACGATTTAACCAAGTCCACATCGAGCTGAAGTTTGAATTCAAAACCGGTGTTAGTACCCCGGCTATATCTCCAATCCTTGGATAGTTAGTTCAGTGCAAGCTACCAAATTCTAATTACTAAGGCTTGCATTTTTTGTCTGTGGAATTTTCTTCTGTCCACAGAGTCCACTCTGATTGCCCACAGGCATGCCCACAGGTCATGCCAGGGGATGAACACCTAACAACAGACCACGTGTACCCCAGTGCCCTCACCCTCTGCCCTAGGACCTCTAGAGCTCATGGTCCATATTAGGATGAAAAGTCAAGTCTGGGTCACAGTTTTCAACACAAAGTGGGAGCTCGAGGACTGTGATCCAGACACGGGGGCTCAGAGCATAGCAACGTATGGGTGAAATGTGCGATTTGCTGATGATTTCTGATTTTTATTCGGAGAAGGCAATGGCACCCCACTCCAGTACTCTTACCTGGAGAATCCCATGGACGGAGGAGCCTGGAAGGCTGCAGTCCGTGAGGTCGCTGAGGGTTCGACATGACTGAGCGACTTCACTTTCACTTGTGATTCTTATATGATAAACTATTCACATTAAGATAAAAGTAAATTATTTGACCTGATTTGAAAGTGCCTTAGGAGAATCTGTGTTAAAACATCAAGAGAAAAAAAATCCCTGAATGGCTTAAGCTAAAGTTAAAAAATGCAATTGTAAGATTTTTCGCATTAATAAACAGCCAAGGGGGGCTTTGGTGGGGTGAGGCAAAAGTGTCATTATGATGCTTTTGAAATCCAAATGGCAAAGTGGACTAAATGTTTATGATAGAAAGTTCTCTGAATTTAGTCATTCCTTTGAACTGAGACTTGTGTGCAAGTATTAGATCAGAGATTCTAGAAGGCAGATATAATTCATGAAAGACAAAATTTAAGTTCATATGACTTGGGCCCAAGTCCTGCCTTTGCCATCTCTTACCTGTAATTTTGGACAATGCAAAGCACTTTTCTATTCACATTTTTTAATGTATAGCATGGGGAGAATAATACACCTATATCACACAATCATTGGAAGGTTAGATGAGAAAATGTCTGAAAATATTATTTGTTTAGACACTGAGCACTGCTTCTTACAGGATAACCTGATAATCTATATACCTGCAACATGATTACTGTGTCTGTCTGTCTGAATTGTATGAAGCTGCAGCAGACACAATTTAGAAGAAGAGGAACACAAGTTAGAGAGTCAGCACCCATTAGTTGTGTGAGCAGCATAAAGTGCAATAACATCAAAGGACCTCTTTGGGTAAATTATTTAATTGATTGTCTATAAGGTAAATTACATGACTTGACCTTTGCAAAAACACAAGCACTTTAACGTGGTAGATTTCATTCAATTCTGGGCCCTGGGTAGGCAGCCATCACAACATCCCTGTCACAAGTGAACCAACATGGAACATGGAAATGAACTGACTTCACTCATCCATCATCAACAAGGAGTTCTTGAGTGTCTCACTGTTTGGACTTACATGCCCCAAATGGATCTCATGGTTGTATACCCAATGTCTACTACAGTTGTCCTGAACTTGTCTGAAGTCTATCGCCTCCCTGGGTAGAAGACAGCTCTGGTGTACAGTGGCCCAAACTGGAGAATCACACTGCATACTACCTTTGTCTTGTTGCTTGTGTGCTAAGTCGCTTCAGTTCTGTCCAGCTCTTTACAACCCCATGGACTGTAGCCGGCCAGGCTCCTCTGTCCATGGGGATTCTTCAGGCTACAATCCTCGAGTGGGTTGCCATGCCCTCCTCCAGGGGATCTTTCCAACCCAGGGATTGAGCCCAAGTCTCTTGAATCTCCTACATTGGCAGGCGGGTCCCCCTTGACTCTAAAATGCATGTCTAAAATGCTTTTCTCCATCGCTACCAATGCTGGCTTGGCTGAGTCACTGTTATCTCCATCACCTGGACCAGGAGATAGCTTTCCCCTCATCTCCTCCTGTCTCGGATTGGATTTCCCTAAAGTAGTGCCTGACACAAAAACGTGGCTGCAGGTAGTTTACTTGAGAGTCAATGCAAGAAGCCAAAGTGAGGGGTAGTTGGAAAAAAATGGGGAAAAAGAGAAAAGTCATGGAACGGGCAGCCTGGTGCTGGGCACAGCTGCAGCTAACTGTAGGTGAATGCTGTGGGGATGTTCTGAGGACAGAGAGACAGCGTCTCAGAACTGTCCCCCCAGAGACAGCATTTATCTGCTGATTCCTGGCCCCAGCCTGGAGCATTCATTCAACATCTCAACAACCACATTTCTGGGCTGCACCTGGGAGTGAGCCCCAAGGCTTTGTATTAAGCCTTGAGGCAGTCTATGAGAAATACTCTTAGCCCTTAAAGTGGGAAGTCATCAGTCTCTTAGACATCAGCTCAGGATTCATCTTGGGACATAAGGGACCCAAACAAGAGAACACTGCCCTTGCCAGGGCTTCAAGACGATATAAGTCATCTTTCAGGACAGACAAGTGACTGGTACTTCATGGAAAGGGGCATCTTTGGCTCCTGGTGCTGAAGAAAACTGTGTCTTTGCTCAGCTTAACAAAGGGAAAACTAAAATCTCAGTAAACTGGACTCTGTCAAAAATATTTGAGATATATTGCATACTCACTAATATATTAATAGTAACCATTAACCAATGCGGCCATTAACATTTAATCTATTACAATTAAATAGAGCTAATATTTAAGCTGAGTTACATTTGCCGTTTTTCAGGTGCTCAGCGGCCACACCTGGCTGGTGCCACGGTGCTGACGGCTCAGGGTCAGGACGTGTCCATCACTGCAGGGTATGCATGGGTCAGGGCTTGAGTATACCATCTGTGGTCGATCACACAAGCCATCATGGCCTCTTACCTCCCTTTATCGAGGCTGCTTGATAAGGTCCCTTTGCAAGAACTCTATAGGGAAATGAGGGCTTCCCTTGTAGCTCAGTCGGTAAAGAATCTGCCTGCAGTGCAGGAGATCCAGGTTCGATTCCTGGGTTGGGAAGATCCCCTGGAGAAGGAAATGGCAATCCACTCCAGTATCCTTGCCTGGAAAATCTCATGGACAAGAGGAGCCTGGTGGGCTGCAGTCCATGGGGTCACAAAGAGTTGGGCATGAATGAGCGACTAACCCTTACTTACTTACTTACTTACTTACTTACTACGGGGAAGCGATGCCTGTCTTTCTCCTCCTTAAATCTGAGCACACCATGTGACTTGCTTCAGCCAATGGGAGCTGAGTGGGTGGGTTGCCAGAGGCAGGCTGACAAGCACATGTGCATCATAACTTGTTCTCAGGCTGCCTGTGGTTTCCAGCACTTCCTGACATCTGTGCCACCCATATTGTAAGCATTCAAGATTTTCCCTAGTCTCTTCAAGCCTTTCTGAGCCTGTGCTAACACCCTTGCCTCTGCTGGAAAAGCACTTTGCCCATCTCAACCACTCCATATCCATGCACGCACAAAGACCCCCTCAAATCTGTCTCTCTGGGACCCTTCCTGGACTCCTCAGAGGGAGATGTTCCCTCTTATCCACGTCTCCATGCCTTGCTTCTGCTGCCATGTTTGGCACTTAGTAGGCACCTCATAAATCCCCAGGATATGCCTGAAAATATTTCACAGATTCCTTCTGCACTTCACTGAACTCCTTGTAAATTTCTTACATGGAAGCAATTCACACAGTAAGAAACATCTGCTCCCCAATCCTCCTCTCCAACTCCTAGACGTCTCTCTGCACTCCGTAACTCACCAAAGTTCTGTGTATGGCTTTATTGACTCACTGTTAGCCAGGTTCCCTCACTGTGACCACAGTGATAATTTCAGGCCACAGAGATGAAAATGGTACCTCTTTCAGACAGCCATGAATCCAGGCAGTTCCCAAACCTGTTGCTGTATTGTCACTTTTTCTGAGATGCTGTTCCCTCATCCCAAGTGTCATCCTTCAGAGCTGAGACATGGGACCTGCAAACGGAAGCTTCAAGCAAGGTAGGACTCTGAGGATGGAGGTTTGGAATAGCCTGTCTTCTAACTCTCCTCAGGTCAGTTCAGTCACTCGGTCGTGTCTGACTCTTTGTGACTACATGGACTGCAGCACACCAGGCTTCCCTCACCAACTCCAAGAGCTTAATCAAAGTCATGTCCATCGAGTCGGTGATGTCATCCAATCATCTCATCCTCTGTTGTACCTTTCTCCTCCTGCCTTCAATCTTTCCCAGCATCAGGGTCTTTTCTAAGGAGTCAGTTCTTCGAATCAGGTGGCCAAAGCACTGGAGTTTCAGTTTCAGCATCAGTCCTTCAAATGAATATTCAGGACTGAGTTCCTTTAGGATTGACTAGTTGGATCTTCTTACAGTCCAAGGGACTTTGAAGAGTCTTCTCCAACACCACAGTTCAAAAGCATCAATTCTTCGGTGCTCAGCCTTCTTTATAGTCCAACTGTCACATCCATACATGACTACTGGAAAAACCATAGCTTTGACTAGACAGACCTTTGTGGGAAAAATAATGTCTCTACTTTTTAATAAGCTGTCTAGGTTGGTCATAGCTTTTCTTCTAAGGAACAAGTGTCTTTTAATTTCATGGCTGCAATCACCATCTGCAGTGATTTTGGAGCCCAGAAAAATAAAGTCTGTCACTGTTTCCATTGTTTTCCCATCTATTTCCCATGAAGTGATGGGACCAGATGCCATGATCTTCATTTTCTGAATGTTGAGCTTTAAGCCAGCTTTTTCACTCTCCTGTTTCACTTTCATCAAGAGGCCTTTTAGCTCCTCTTCACTTTCTGCCATAAGTGTTGTGTTGTCTGCATATTTGAGGTTATTGGTATTTCTCCTGGCAATCTTGATTCCAGCTTGTGCTTCATCCAGCCTGGTATTTCATATGATGTACTCTGCATATAAGTTAAATAAACAGGGTAACAATATATAGCCTTGACATACCCCTTTCCTTATTTGGAACCAGTCTGCTGTTCCATGTCCAATTCTAACTGTTGCTTCTTGACCTGCATACAGATTTCTCAGGAGGCAGGCATGGTGGTCCGGTAGTCCCATCTCTTGAATAATTTTCCACAGTTTGTTGTGATCCACACAGTCAAAGTCTTAGGCGTAGTCAATAAAGCAGAAGCAGATGTTTTACTGGAACTCTTGCTTTTTCGATGATCCAATGGATATTTGCAATTTGATCTCTGGTTCCTCTGCTTTTTCTACCTCTCCTGCCCAGAGTCAACGTGGAATAAATGGAAAGATGAACTTGAGAATCTTGAGGTTAGCCCAGGTTTCCTCCTTGCCTATATTTTGATCTTGGGCCAGGCATTTACCATTTCAGTGACTGAGTCTCCTCATCTCTAATGAGTGTGATGACTGCCTTGACAGTTACTTGCAGAGTCACAGACCAGGCATTGGATGCATCTAGAAGGTGAGCCATGGAGCAGCTGGTACTTAGCAGGACTCAGCAAGCAACAGCTACCGAAGATCTCGAATCCAGAATCCATTCTCTGTTGAAAACTTCTTAAGGTCTGTTTCCTTCCTGTCGGAAGCACCCCCGCAGCCCAGAGAAATGAGTCTTCCTGTCTTTAGGATGTCAGATGCTTCCCTTGGGATTGGAGAAAAACCTAGTGGCCAAAACTGACACAGATGGACGAGGAGGTGAGTAAGGCGGAGGCCGTCCAGGTGAGCTGTGCTCTGGGATGGAGGCCTAGCAGCTAAGGCGGGAGCAGGAGGGCAGGGTCCCAGGGTGAGTGCCAGGGAGATGGGCAGCCCCGCAGGAGGGGAAGGACCAGAGGACCTCTGTCTGTTTCTTGGGTTTGCACCAGGCAGCTTTATTCCACATGGGCCTTGCCAGCATTAATGTTGTTTTAATCACTAAGTGATGTCCCACTTTTTGTGACCCCATGGATTCTAGCCCACCAGGTCCATAAGATTTCCTAGGGAAGAATATTGGAGTGGGTAGTCATTTCCTTCTCCAGAGCATCCCCCCAACTCAGGGATTGAACCCATATCTCACCAGGGAAGCCCACCAGCATTTGTAGAAACTAGTATTTGAGAGGAGGTTTCAAAATTCAAATAAATTTCGCGAAGGACTTGAAAGAAAGTTGGCACTATGATTGGTTTAATGATCATAGACATCCAGCTGGGAGGGACTTCAGAACTCTTCCTTGACTTTCACATTTTTGTAGAAGAGATAGCCAAGCCCTGAGAAGGGAGTGGGACTTAGCAGGCTGTGAGGGACACAGAGCTAGCCAGCAGGGTATATGAACTGCAGGTAGCATTTTAATTATGAACAAAGATCATTCAGATGTTTCATCCACCACTTCAAAATGAGGACCCAGGAAATTCCCCAGCAGTCCAGTAGTCAGGACTTGCGCTTTCACTGCGGAAGTTGCAGGTTCAGTCCCTGGTCAGGGAAGTAAGATCCACAAGCACAAGGTGCAGATGAAAAAGATTTTTTAAGTGAGGAACAAAAATAGACTTTCCACTATCAGTTGAGAAAAATGGTTTCTCAACCATTTTTCTCAACTGAAATCCTATTTATGAGAATGGTATATAGGGAAAAACACATAGAATAAACTTAGCCCTACTTAAATCACTGGATACACAGAAGCTTTCAAGAGCCACTGTGTTTCATCTTCCAGTGCTGAAGGCTGCCGTCACGTCAAATGAACTTCCTCCATTCAAGCTGGGACGTCAAGGCCAAGGACTATTTAATTCCAGATCCAAATGAAGTAAACGGCTTCACATTTTGACTCTGGCCATATGGAAAGCTTTTCCCTTAAAACCAGAAATCATGATTTTTCAGGTTAGCAGGTTGAGAAGAGTAAATAAAGAAGGTGGAAAAGCAAGCAAAAGGAGAAGAGAGGAGAAGAGAAAGGATGGAGAGTGAGAAGTCAAAGGAAAGTGAAGAGAGGGAGGCAAGTTTTAGGAACTTAAAGTAGCCTGACATTCCTGGACTTAATTTTTTAAATGCCATTTTTGCCCAAAATAAACATTTCAAGGTCAGAACTCCTGAGAGCTCACAGAGATCTTGTCTTCATGGCACACACAAATCCAGTACTGCTTCCTTCAGGAATTATGAACCCTCGCTCCTAAGGATGAATTGTTTCAATCTGAGATTTCATCAAAGATGCTCTGATTTCAGAAGAATGCAGGGACATCACAGCACTCTTGAAGGAACTTCCCGAGCTGCCCTAGGTCCACCCCTTTGTCAAAGGTTCCGGTTTCCTGCTCTTTTCTGTCCCGCTGACCTTGACCCCAGGTGCTTCTTCGTCACTATTTGCTAGAGGCCATCGCCTTGTGACTCGGCCTAGACTGGCTGCCTTTCTCAATGGCTATGATCTTTAGCTGTCATTGGCTTCTCTGCTATATATCTCTCCCAACAGGTTAAAAACAAAAAATACAACCAAAAACACTCTGGTCTATGCAGGGCTGTTGACCAAGAAAACCCCCTTTACTTTCTGCAGCATGAAGGAAACACTGACTGTACCAGGCCTCTGGAATCCAGAGAGGGGACGATGGTGGGGTGGTGTGGTGGAGGGGTCTGGCGATTCAGCCCAGGGCCCCGGCTGAGGGGTGTCAGGGATGGAGAACAGGAGGAGAAAGGAGATTCTGCACACACGCAAGTGGAAGGTCTTCAAACAGAATCTGGACTTGCATCCCAGACTTCTTGAGGGTTAATTCTATTTAACAAACACATCCAATAAGGGAGTGTGTTAGTCTCTCAGTCATGTTTGACTCTTTGCAGCCCTCCAGGCTCCTCTGTCCTTGGAATTCTCCAGGCAAGAATACTGGAGTGTATTGAAATTTCCTTCTCCAAACCCATTTAATAAGAAAAATCATCTCGAAGGCTGCTAACGCTTGTGGAGCTTTCCTACGGCAGATTTTGGATTCAGTGAATGCTCCATGTGCTGAACTGTTAGACGCATTTTTCTTAGAGACCTTAAACTGCTGCTGAGACTCAGGGCCGGTGTTAAGTCACCTTTCACTTCTTTGGCAGCAATGCAATGTGTCAGGTAGGCAGACCTGAGCAAATCCGATTATCCAGCCGTCTGGGCATCTCTGTAAGATGAGGACGATGCTAAGTGACTGACCCGCTCCCCGCCAACCTCAGATATATATTGCACAGATCCTAGCAATGTGACATTGCTCTTGTAAAAACCACATCAGCCTCTATGGAGCTGGGCGTCAGGCATGGAGCATGAGATTCATCCCACTCTCCAGCCCTGGGCCTCAGTGATTATACTATAATATGAAGATGATAATTTCTTCCCTATGGGGTTATTTTGGGTTTCCCTTGTAGCTCAGTTGGTAAAGAATCTGTCTGCAATGCAGGAGACCTGGGTACAATTCCTGGGTTGGAAAGATCCCCTGGAGAAGGAACTGGCAACCCACTCCAGTATTCTTGCCTAGAGAATCCCCATGGGCAGAGGAGGCTGGCAGGCTACAGTCCACGGGGTCACAAGAATCAGACATGACTTAGTGACTAAACCACCACCACCAAGAGGTTATTTCAGGCTTCCCAGTGGCTCAGTGGTAAAGAATCTGCCTGCAGTACAGGAAACGCAAGAGACAGGGGTTCCATCCTTGGGTCCGGAAGATCCCCTAGAGTAGGAAATGGCAATCCACTCTAGTATTTTTGCCTGGAGAATCCCAGGGACAGAGAAGTTTGGCGGGCTACAGCCCATGGAGTTGCAAAGAGTCGGGCACAATGGAGTTACTGAGCACAGCACACAGGGTTATTTAATGATCCAAGTACGTGGCACAACACACAGGCCATCGACAAACATCTGGGGTCTCCCTCACTCACGTCTCCCCCCTTATTATTACTCTTACAAAAGGGCGAATATTCCCAATGTGGTGCATTCTTAACCTGGATTACAGATAGACAGGAAATCGGAAGCTTGTAAAAACCCACCAGATTTGTGAGGTCTGTTTAAACTGAGCGCAGAAGTTGGGTGATAGGTTACTTTTTAAATCTTTCTATTTTGAAGACGAGAAAAACACTGTTCATTAGCTGGACTAATTCAGTGACTTTGAAGAAAATAAATAATAAAAATGATTTTTCCTAAAACAAAATTTAAAAAAATCCTATTAGGCCAGGCTGCTTTCCCTGGATGCTTCCAAAGGGGAGGCTGCTGGTGGCTTGTTCGTGCAGCCTCCTCCCTGGCCACCGGTTCCCGCCCTCCCCCATCCCAGCCCCCACCCCTCCCCCACCCCCCTAGTCCCTCTCTCACTGAGCCTCTGGGATCCTGGGTCTGTTCTTAGTTAAGGACAGGAAAAGAATGAAGTGAAGCCGGAGCTATTTGCTGTAGTTGTCAATCCCATGAAAGATCACAGAGGCCGTGTCTACCTTTTTACGATGTGTTCTGTATCCTCAGTTTCCGTCTCTTTCAGTTCCTGCCCCAAAGCCCCTGGTTGCAGACCCTGTTCCATCTCATGAAGCCTCTTCCCAGCCCTCAGAGCAAACGCTGGGGTCTCAGACCCTGCATTCCCCGGGCAGAACCCACTGACGCTCTTGAACTCTCTTTTTTAATTAAAGATGATCGTGGTTTAGAATCACTTACACATAAGAGGATTTGGTGTTCATCGATGTATTTTTTTAGTGAAATATAAGCTCCTATAAGTTAAAAACATCACACAATGTCTAAATTCTAAGAAGCAGAAGTCAGCCATGAACCTTGCTTTTGTTTTTCAAGCTAGGGTCCTGGGGAACCCAAAACAAAATTAAAAGTGTCTGTTCGTCATAGACAGGAAAGCAGAGATAAGGAAAGACCTGTCTTCAAGTGTGTGTATTTCCTTTGATTTTTCATTTTATACTGATGGACATCTTCCTGGATGTGTTCTTGGTCCAGTTGTTTGGACATTTGGGTTTCTAATTTTGGAAGACTAAGAAATTAATAAAATTAATCTTTTAAAAAGTTTTCTGGGGAAAGTTGCAATAAAGGAGCTGTTTCTCAAGAATCTCTAACTCTATTTTCTGAGATGTTCCACACCTCTTGTCCTGCCAGAGGTGATGAGATCGACAGGATGTGGGGATTAGAGGGGATGGAAGAAGGAAGGAGAGGATCAGTCAAAATTAATCATCAGCTTCTTATCCTGAAATTTAAAATCATATTAGTGCCATTGTCTCCGTTTATTGAACTGAAAGAAGAGCAGCTTTGGAGATAATGGGAGTTTTGAGTTGATTGTGGACAAGCTAATATTGAGGTGCCCATGAAGCACATGGTTGGAGATACTGAAAAGGCACTTAGATGGTTAGGGCAGAGCTCCAGAAGACTCCAGCTCAGAGGCAATCACTGCAGTCATCAGAGAACAGAAGAGCAATGAAGCTGCTGGCACCAATGAAAATACTTAGGGAACCAATATATTGTAAAGATGAAAGACGTCCATGAGGATTTTAACATTTAAATGAAAGGAGAAGTCAGTGTTTCATGAAGAGAGTGGTCCAGCCCCTCTGATTTGTGGAGGGATCCAGCGAGAAGATGACGTCTGTGTTCCTGCTCCTTGGTGATGTGGGGTCCTTGACAACCCAGGAGAAAACCATGCCGGGGGCATGACTGGGGTGGAAGACAGACTGAGAAGATCAAGGGGTGTGTAGACAGTGAGGGGAAATGGTGGAAGGAGTTCCCGAGTCCACATGGCTCAGCTGAGAAGCACAGGAGAGGTGGAGAATGGCTGACAGTAGAAACTGGACATGAAGACACAACACGACTTTTAAGATACAAGCGATCTGAGCATGCTTAAATGCTGATCCCGAGGAAAAGGGCAGGACTCTCAAGAAAGAGAATAAGACTTCAAAGTAGAAAAGGAGAAACTGAATTGGGCAGGAGACGGGCCTAAGAAGGGAGGAGATTGGAACAGAGTGGCCCAGAGGGAGATGGCTCTACATTTAAGTCCCAGCTTTGTCCTTTTCCAACTGAGCAATTGCGTTGAATTGTGTTTTCCCAAAACTGTTAAAGTTCTCACCTCAGGATGTAACCTTACTTACAAATCAGGTCTTTGCAGACAATCAAGTTCAGAAGAGCTCATTTGCATGGGCCCTAATCTGATACTACTGTGTCTTTATTAAAAGAGAAATCTGGACACAGAAACATACATGCAGAGGGGGAAGATGATGAGAAGACACAGGAAGAAGATGACCATCTCCACGCCAAGGCACAGCCAGGCTCTCAGAAGCTGCAAGCAATGCCTGGAAGAGATCTGTCCTCCGTGGACCACAGAATGACCTAGAGATTACCTACACCTCGATCTCAAACTTCTAGCCTCCAGAAATATGAGAGTAAATTTCTAGTGGTTAAGCCACCACACTTGTTCTTTGTTATAGCAACCCCAGGAAAGCAGTACAGTCCATCTTGGCTCTTAAATCCTAAACTAAATTGTTCTTAAATGTGATACCTCCCTTTGAAGCATTGTTGTAAGGGTTAAATAAGCTACTATGTGTAAAACACTTAGTAGGCACTCAGTGAAAGCTTCCTCTGTGTCTAGATTGGGTTTGGGTGATAATTATAAAAAGCCTTGCATGAAACACCCATAATTAAAGCCTTTATTGCTAATTATATTAATTATCCTAATAGGAACAGCTGGGGAAACAGTCACAACACTGATCTGGAAAAGCGGTTCTGGGTCACGCTGCAGTCGGCACGCTCAGGGGTGTTCAGCATGTGATACTGTAATTCTCCCCGCCCCGAAGCCTGCATAATCCTGGCCTCGGTGGGAGTAAGGCCAACACCGGGCTGCCCAGGGATGTCACTTCATGAATGGGTGACCACAATATGGGACTGACACGGGGACAGTACCCTCAGGAGACCAATATTCTGCACAGAGAATCTCCAAGTATTCTCCAGCCATATTTCTATCAGAAAGAAGGTATGATGGGTGATGTCCTTTCAAAGTGAACCTTGACAATTTAAGGACCATATTACATGCATTTGGCTTATAAAATCTCATTCTGTTTTAGTCCAGTTGACCATCAGGAGGAATCTGAAGTTGTTTGAGCTAGTCTGCCTACAGTACTGGGCATGTGCCAGGCATCTCTCTAACACACAGGTGTGTAGTTTACACACTTTGCTAATCCTCACTGCAACAGTGTGAGGAAAGTACCTTATCAGCCCTATTTTACAGATGAGAAAAAAGAAAGCATGGGGTTACTGAAGAAACCTGCCTGCGGTCCAGACTCAGACAGGTAATAAGCAGCCTTGCTAGTTTCCTTCCTCTCTACCTTTCATCAGAAGAGCAGGTCTGGAAAACTACTAACAGAGAGGGAAAACAGTGGTCCGTTTGCTGGGGTATGTGGGATCCTACGATGAGAGCTAGCAGGAGTGACTGTTAGGAAGCCTTCAGTCTGTCATTAAGAAGATACATCAAGAACCAAACCTGGAGACACAGTCTTGTTCAGTCATTAGGATAGTGGAGATGCATACAAAGTCAAAAGGGACGCAAATAGAAATTTATGGGAACCTTTAAAAGTGTCCCTAAGATCTGAGAGTAGAACGCCTGCCAAGGGAGAGTGAAAATGAATGAACTAAACTGCACACACAAAGACGAGATTCTCCAATAGTCATGTATCCATATTTACAATCATAAATTATAAGTGCCCTAATCCTAAAGTTTGAAAGGCAAAATTTTAAAATGTATTTTGGTTTCTTAAACCATATAAAAGTACACAAACTTTGTATGGCTTGTACAAACCATATGAAGTTAAGACAAATCTAAATAGTATGTTATTCATAAATATGCTCATGTGCAGTTCAAGTTTAAAAGCATCAAATATGGAGAAACAAGAATTCCTGGGAAAGAGGCAAGAGTGAGATTGCGCAGAGGAGTGCTCAGGGGCTCCAATCAGCTCTTTTATGTATTTCTTCAATTATGTGTTTATTATATCATAGTCCAGATGTTTGTATGCCTGAAATAGTTCATTTCTGAAAAAGCAAGTAAAGCCATACTCTCAACCTTTGCCCTGCGAAATGCAGCTAGACCTCCACAGTGTCTGTTCTCATCTCCATCACTTTTTGACATGGTTTAAGTCCTTGTTTGTGTAGTTATCCTCTGGATCTAACTGGGACCCTGGGGATTCTGATGCCCTCTTTCCCTCACTTCATCTCAGCTCTTTCCCTGTTGCTGTGTCCTCCTGACTCTAAAAGGCCTGGAGCTTCCATATCCCAGATGACCATTCCCAGAACAAGGGATACTTGACTCATCACACTCTGGGCAATGACTTCTTTCCTTCTTAGAGATACTAGCAGTGTTGTGGCAGCATCTCACTTCAAGAGAGAGAAAGGAAGAAGACCCAGTGTTAGATATTGGGAACAGTACTAAGGGAAGCTGGAGAAACAGAGACGTGGAGACCCAGAATCTATAGGAGAAGTCGGTATCAGTTCTTGCCTGGGAAATCCCATTGACAAAGGAGCCTGGAAGGCTACAGTCTGACACCGCTGAGCAACTAACACTTTCATTTTCACCTTGTTTTTTCCAACAGGGTCAAAAACTTCTCCACAATCAAGCCAGACACAGAAAGAGGCATTCCATTTTGACAAATGGAATGGGACTGAAGCTTGAAGGAGAAAGGAAATGAAGAAAACTGTACTTGCAAGATGGGCGATCAGTCCTTCTTCTATCCAATATGGAGACTCTGGGCATGATTAAAAGAAGTCATTTTTTTCCTCCAGAAATGGTTATTGTGGTTTGCCAGAAAACCACCAAAATAACGAACAAATGTATAACATCTCCAATGTGGTTTGCACAACATGGGGATGTAAGCAATATATTTACGGGATGAGAAGGAGGTAGTGAAAAGAGAAAAACTGACTATCCAACCTGCAATACCCCAGCTGGATAGTTCATGGAGGAAGATGTTAACAGGGAAGGAGATGATGAAGGAAGTCAAATGACATGTGGTCAAGGCATTGGTTTTTCACTAGGAATGGTCACTATCACCCCTGAGATAAGCAAGGAGGACACACACAGGCAGGGAGTGACAAGTGAAGTGTGAGATGGAGGAAGCCAGTGGAAGTGCAGACAGGAGTTACCTTTAGTGACTTCTATCACCCATGAAACCCAGAGAAGATCGTATTGAGGGTGTGAGAGCAAGGATTAAGTGGATGTCACAGGAAGTCTTGAAACATTAGTACAACCACTTCAGAGACTGGGAAACTAATGTGAGGTTGGTTTGAGGATGTCTGGAACAGCTCAACGTTGAATTGAGTTTGGAAGTTTAAAATTCAGTCGTAGAGCTCATTGATACATCTGTGTGGGTTTAGTGAGCAGGGTTGGCAGGTGGGGAGCAGGGCTGGTTTGATCTAAAGATGGGAGTCTGGCAGTGCTGAGAGGGTGGGTATGGAGAAGAAGGGATAATCATAATTAGTCCCTTAATTTGATGATCCTTTGCCGTGAATGTCCAGAGGTACTGGCTGATGATGAAGCTACTCAGCCTTTTCTCAGGATCTGGCCGCATGCTAGGGTATAATGATCTTGTGCGGCAGCTGGTGGAGAAGACCAGTGAGGTGGTCTCCTGAATGGAATCTTCCATTTATCCTTTTCAATGGTGGGCTTTCTCTTTTCTAATCTCTGGCGGTTTTGCCCCTGTATTGGATTCTACACTGCTGGGGTGGATCTGCTCTGGAAACACTCTAATAGCCTAGTTAATATTCTTCCCCATCTCACTTCTCCACCACTCACAGAACAACACTAGTATAGATTCACGAAGACGAACGAAGATATGAGAGCAGGCATAGCTCATTTTCACAGGCGTATGGCCAACCTAGACGGCATATTAAAAAGCAGAGACATAACTTTGCTGACAAAGGTCCATCTAGCCAAATCTATGGTTTTTCCAGCGGTCATATGTGGATGTGAGAGTTGGACTATAAAGAAAGCCGAGTGCCGAAGAAGAAATCAGTCCTGAATATTCATTGGAAGGACTGATGCTGAAGCTGAAACTCCAATCCTTTGGCCACCTGATGTGAAGAACTGATTCATTCTAAAAGACCCTGATGCTGGGAAAGATTGAAGGCAGGAGGAGAAGGGTACAACAGAGGATGAGATGGTCGGATGGCATCACCAACTCAATGAACATGAGTTTGAGTAAACTTCGGGGGTTGGTGATAGACAGGGAAGCCTGGCGTGCTGCAGTCCATGGGGTGGCAAAGAGTCACACACGACTGAGCGACTGAACTGAACTGGACACCTGAACCATGGCAACATCATTAAAAACTGCGAGCTTCAATTTCTAGGCAAACATCTAGGATTAAGAAAAAAAACTGAATAGCGCTTTGTTAGAGAAAGAAGAAGGACAAAATAGGAAAGATGAAGTCATTATAATTTTTTATAGCAAGGGAGGCAAAATACCTTTAACCATCATCAGAGCCCATGTCTATTCATCAAACTTCATGTCACTGAAGTTTCCAGATTCCTGCAGCAACTCTTTAATTTAAAACTTAAATACTCCAAGGATTAATTAGCATATTTAATATGTTAATATGTAATAATTATTATTATTACACAATAATCCTTGGTTATTATTTTACTAAGTCTCGGTCGAGGAGACCAAACTTTGAGACAGCAGGAGGACCTGAGTCTCAGACATGGGATGCTTTATTAAGCGACAGAGACATACCTTAATGCTCAAATTGAGGTTCTTCTACCACTGACTCACAAAATCAAACTCAATCAGTTCTAACTTTATGCCCACATTTACTGAGATCCCACTCTGCATGAGGTGTGGTCTTATTCCTGTTGTTATGGGAGCTCTGCTGACTTCCTCCAGCTTTGCTGAAATAGCACCTGCTGGAACAAGGCAGAAACTGTATGTGCTTACAAAATGTTCTGAGACCAATGACCTGCACTGGGAAACAAGACTCGCTGAAACACAAATTGGATATCTCATATGGCTTTCCTGAAATTCTGAAAAGAACAACTGACTAATCTCAAATTAGTTCTTCTGCCCTCATCAGTGATGGGCAGCTGAGTCAACTGCCTCGCTGGAACACAATATAGCTCCTTTTCACGGGCTATTTTCAAAAGCTCATAACATTAAAAAACTCATTTGCTATTTTATCAAGACCCCTATGGAGTCAATTTATACAAAGCACTTGGAGAGTTTCACATTTGTGAAAAATGTTAGACTAAATTTTTAATAAATATGTTTTATTATCACAGTAGATATTTATACTACATTTGTGCTAGTGTATTTGTGCCTGTAAAATGTGAATCTGATCAGTGAGGTTGAAATAAAACCATCATTCTCTATGAATTATAATTATTTTCTCATAAGCCTAATTCTAGACAAGCATGGATCTGAACATTAGTGGACTGAGCAATTGGCAGTTCTTTCAAAATTTGGGCTTGATTTATTTAGAGTTGTATGAATCCCATCAGGTTTTTCATTTATCTTTCAAAAATTAAGTATCAGAACCTTTCATTGGGCTCTCTTTTGTTTAACTGTAAACCTTATATATAAATATTTTATTGTCTTGATATAGCCAGTGACTCTTCACCTAGGATCTATACCCCATTTCTTACTCCATAAAAGAGAAAATGTCATAATTTTTTCAGAGGAATATCATGTTCGATCTGCAAAGAGAATTCTGCATCATTAATCCTCATGATACAAACAGACCAGTGCCTCTAGGAGAGTTTCTCAAAGCCAAAGCACTAACTAGTACCATAACTAATAGCTGATGCTAGACCTTGAAACATGCCACCTCCTGGCCTGGTGGTCTTTCCATTATATGAATAAGGAAATGTTTCTGTTTTTAAATACTCTTGCTTTGAACACAGCATATCTCAAATCTGCTCTATTTGGTGATTATTGTAGACAGAATGCTTGTGTTCTTGTGTTACCTCAAAATTCAAATATTTTAATTCTAACTCCCAAGGAGATGGTATTTGGAGGAGGTACCTTTGAGAATTAGGTCACAAGGGTGGAGATTTCTTCAAGGGAACAATTTCCTTCATTTTCCCTGTGGCTCAGTATGTAAAGAATCCACCTGCAATGCAGGAGACCCCAGTTAGATTCTTGGATTGGGAAGATCTGATGGAGAAGTGATAGGCTACACACGCCAGTATTCTTGGGCTTCTCAGTTGGGTAAAGAGTCCTCCTGCAATGTGGGAGACCTGGGTTCAATCCCTGGGTTGGGAAGATTCCCTGGAGAAGGGAATGGCCATCCACTCCAGCATTCTGGCCTGGAGAATTCCACAGACCATATAGACCATGGAGTCGCAAAGAGTCGGGGGCACGGCTATGACTTTCACTTTCAATGTCGTTATAAAGGAGACCCCAGAGGGCTCCCCTGCCCCTTCCATCCTGTGAGGAAACAGGGAGCCCTTGGCCATCTCTGAACTCGACTCCAAATCTGCTGATGCCATATCTTGGACTTCTCAGCCTGCAGGACTGTGAGAAATAAGTCATGGGTCAATGGTGTTGTGTTACAACCCAAAGGAACTAGGACTCTGATTTTCCATTTGACTCACTCTAAATTAGACATTCAAGGGTCCCTCTCACTCCTTTCCTCCTCGTTGTCATCCTTTCCTCTTTTCTTATCCTAGCTCCTCATGTTCCCCCAGAGTCCCATCTCAACCCCTCAAGTCAGCACATGGAGCTCCCCTGGGGCCCGGGTTGCATCACCAGGGAGGGTGTCAGTGGAACAGGTGGGCAGGTAGAAGGTAACTAACGTTGTAATGAAGATGACTATTTACTCAAGCATCTCATCTACTAGAATGCATCTTTTAGAGGGAGCTAGTTTCCCATTAGATATTCAGTGCAAATATTAATCCTTGTAGAATGAGTTAAACACTTTTCAAGTATTGTGTACTCGGCTGCATTTTTTACAGTAATCATATGGAATTGAAAACAATATTTTCACCCATGCATTGCCTTTATGGAAATGCAAGCAAATAAAGAATGAACATAAAGGATATCAGTTTGAAAATCAGTTTCTTTAAAAGATTAATCAGGCATCTCCAGCTCAGAATTGAGCAATAAACATACACATTTGTTCTTCCTCTTCTAAAGACATTCACTGAAATAAAAGCTCAGAAGACAAAACTGGGATAAGTAATAGTGAACAAGTTTAGAAATTCCCACATATATCTGGAACGAGATGGATGGAAGACGATGGGAAGATGAAACAGGTAAAGAGATAAATAACTCGGGCTTTAAAAAATAGCAAAGCAAACTAGTAATTGGAATTCAGCATGTCCCTGGGTTCAAAATTAGTTAACAGCACAGCAGTTGGTATTTAGAAATAAGACTAGAAACAAGAGTATTTGTGGATAGTATGCAAACAACTTAGCCACACCACTGGACACACTACAGACTCTCTTTCAATATCATAACCTCATTCAAGTTGTTGGAGAACTTAGTTCCTTGCAGTTGTAGGACTGACCCTCCCATTTCCTTCTTGGCTATGAGAAAGCAGAGTGCTTTGTTTCTACAAACAGCCTACAGGAGAGAGGATGTTCTGGGGAAGTGAGACAGAGCAGAAAGCAGATCTCTCATGACCTCTATTATATTTGAAATTTACAACTGGAAATGATACTTTATAAATCTCTCAGATCTTACAGTGAGATTAAGAGTATACTAGAAAGCACAGATTAAACTAGTGCAAGAGGACCAACATGAAACTGATAAAAATTCCAGAAAAAGACTAAAGAAAATAAAATGGAAGCAATAATAGAAGAGAAGAAGTAACAGATTTCCTCAGACCAAAAGAAGGAAATGAGTCTTCAGATGAAACTCCCCAGCAATAGCTGGCACACTGAAGACATTACAGAGACACGCAGGACTGCAGAGAATCCATAGATTATATCTTCAAGAAATGGATCCGGTTCATCTAGGTTATCAAATTTGTAGGCACAGAGTTGTGCGTAACAGTCTTTTATTCCATGGGAACTGTAGTGTTGGCCTCTGTTTCATTTCTGATATTTACATCCTTTTCTTTTTTTTCTTAGTTCACCTGGCTGAAGGCTTATCAATTTTATTGATCTTTACAAAGAATCAGTTTTTGCTTTTATAGATTTTCTTTACTGATTTCCTGTTTTCGATTTCATGGATTTCTGCTCTATTAGTTTTTATTATTTCTTTTCTTCTGCTTGCTTTGGATTTCACTTGCTCTTTCTCATACTTTTATTTTCTCCTATTTTCGTGCACAGAATAATGGATTCAGAGTTATGGCTCCTGAAATTTAACACACATGTGACAAACTTCACAAAATGTATCCCTCTCTTCATCCAGTCAGTAAGCTCAGTGGGAAAGACTACCCTGGACCAGAGGAAGAGGAGGATGCTGTGATGGATGTGGGGGCTACCTGGATAGCAGCATCTGGTGGCCACACATTCAGCGCCCTCCCAGTGCAGCACCTGAGACTGTGACAGCCCTTCACAGTAGGAAGGCATCTAGTCTCCAAAGCAGGAAACCAAGACTTATCTGTGGTCTTGCTCCAGCTCCTTGCTCTTTTCTGCTCCACAAACCTCTTAAACAAGAGGTGTATGACAACTCCTTTCCAAGGAATACCTGTAAACAGGAGTAAGAGGGAGAGGAAATGTTCTTTTTGAAAGGCAGCCTCTTTTCACTAAATGCTCCTGGGGTTTTCCTTCCACCTCCCCACCAGCAAGCTGGCGTCCCTCCTAACTTCCTCCTCTCCTTGCACTTTTCCTTTGGCCTTTGCCCCACCCCTGGACCAACCCCGGGGCTACCTGGGAGAGGAGGGTCTTCTGAGCAGGCAGGCAGAGTGGGAGCTGCTGGCATCAGGGCCACGCCCACCAGTTGCCCTGGGGACCAGGCACGTTGGGTATGTGGGCCCGACAGCTGCCATGGGGAATTCTTTGCCCATGAGCACACCAGCCCAGCCCGCCAGCTGTCCGCCCAGGACTCCAGGGATCCAGGGTCTCTGGCCCGGGTGCGGATGTTGTCGCAGAGCCGTCACCGCCACAGGGGTTAAGCGTCACTCAGGATGATTACAGCAACAGAGGAAATGACACTTTCCCAAGTGTCATCTCTTTCTGACCAGAGCAACTGTGACTGTCCCTGTGCAGGGCTGACTCAGTCTTCACGCCCCAGGCAAGCGCTTCCAAGTCACTCTGCACAGTGTTAAACACACTGTCAAGCTCGTGGTTCATGTCCCACTGATGTTTTCTAATCCTGTCCAGGGAAGACATGTGTTCACAGGAGGAGCTCTGTGGTTCCCACACAAACTCACCCCTGCTTCCGTGACTGTGCATACTATAGCCCTCCAGGCTCCTCTGTCCATGGGATTCTCCAGGCAAGAATACTGGAGTGGGCTGCCATTTCCTTCTCCAGGGGATCTTCCCAACCCAGGGATCAAACCCCAGTCTCAATCATTGCAAGCAGATTCTTTACCATCTGAGCCACCAGGGAAGCCCACGTATATTACCATCTACCTTTATAACAGAGAGATGCACCATTTAAACCAAATCGTGAAGTTAAATGAGCCTCTTTGACTCTTCTTGATAAGGTGTCTTAGCCAACTGTTTCATAAATCAATAAAAGCAACAAAAGTAAGAATTCCACCCACTTGCGAGCATGCTGTAACCTTGTCACACCAAGGTGAGACACCTTGGATAACAAGACCTGTACCTGCGTGGCTTTATCCTTCAGGCGGTGTCTACAACACTGCGGTATTCTTGAGAGCTGGGCTAGCTGAGTGTTATCCCTCCATTTCCTAAAGGAGCTTCAGGGGTCCCACTCCTCACGGGAGGAAGTGGTTTTCTGGTGCCCAGCTCCAGACCTGCTTCTCCCAGGTAATACGGGACAGCTCTTCCTTCCATCAACTTGGGCACAGGGCCGAGAACACCAGGTGAGAGCGCCTGGCACGGAGACTCTCTCTGATGGCTGCCCTGCGCCGTATCTTCTGCTTCTGCGTGAACTCGGACATCGCGTGTACACACCACCACAGCTGCTCTCCAGGCAAGCTTATTCATATAGAAGATTCAGAATTGTTACAATTTTCCTCCTCTACACAGAAAACAAATTTCCTGAAAGCAAAATTCGGGATCTGGAATTATCCAACTTGTGTTGCTTTTATTAATTTACAAATCAGTCTGGTTAAGAACAAGTTAAAAGCAAGAAAGAGCATGAGCCAAGAGATACAGGGTCTTGGCTGAAACAAGGGACAAGGAGAGTGAATCCTGCCTCACATGGGCTATGCCCTACAGGGGGATCACCGACAGCCTTGGCCTCCAGACAGACTGTGGCCTCGCTCGGGACCAAGCCCTGCCCGCTGTTCTCACCCCAGGATGTCATCCCTACTATTCTAATGGCCAGAAACACGTGTAGACCATCTCTGCACTGGCTGTCCAGGGGATGCTCTTGGAAGTCGTGACATCTAAGGTGAGTGGGAAAGGATGAGCAGGAGTTTTCCAGGCAAACAAAAGGAAGGCTGCCTTTCTGAAAGACGGAGGAGCCCTGCATATGTGCACAGGTAGGAAGCGCATCCCTGGAAGAGGAGGCGTTACCCAGGTGGGTGCAGGCCCTGCAGGGAAGCAGGTGGATGGTGCACGGGGGTGCACAGCCCATGGCTGCTCCAAAGACCCCAGGCTCCATTTTGCTGGAGAGGAGATGGGGCAGTAGGAAGATGGGGAGGGGCGCCTTCCAATTTCCTGGGTGCAGTTGTTTTGGAGGGACAGAGTACCAAGGGGACTGACTCTGGGCAGAAGGGCCCTTCGACTTCAAGCAGAGAAGACTGAAAGCTTGTTGGAAGCGGGCAGCCATGGACACTTCAAAGGCTGTTCAGGAAGGGGTGTGCACACCATCCAGAGCTCTGAGGTTCCCCAGGTCCCCACCAGGTGGCTGACTCACCTGTGCTACTGTTAAATGAAGTAGAACCTTCTGCTGGTCTAGAAAGAAGAGCGAAGTCAACATAGGCCTCCTCCTTTTATGACACTTTCTTTATTGATTTCACTTTATTGCTTTTTGCATATATTTCACATCTTACAAATTGAAGGTTGACAGCAACCTTGTGTGGCACACATCTGTAGACACCATCTTCGCAAAAGTGTTCTCTCACTTTCTGTCTTTGAGTCACACTTTGGTCATTTTCCAAACAGTTCACACTTTTTCATGATTATTACAGTTGTGGTGATCATTGATGTTATTAGTATAATCATTTCAGGTACAACAAACCATGCCCTTGTTGTAGGTTTGCAGACTTAATCCACAAATGTATTTGTTTTTACTGCTCCATCAACCAGCTATTCACCCATCTTTCTCCCTCTCTTCGGGTCTCCTTATGCTCTGAGATGCAACAATATTGAATTTAGACCAATTAGTAAGGCTACACTAGCCTCTAAGTGTTCAAATGAAGGGAAGGATGACATGCGTCTTACATTAAGTCAAAAGCTAGACAGGATCAAGCTTAGTGAGGAAGGCATGTCAAATCCCAGGCAGGCAGAAAGCTAGGCCTCTTGTGTCAAGCAGTTAGTCAAGATGTGAATGCAAAGGAAACATTCTTGAAGGAAATTAGAGGTGATACTCCAGTGAAAACACCAATGATAAGAAAGCTAAACAGTATGGAGAAAGCTTCGGTGGTCTGGATGGAAGCAACCCAGACACAACATTCCCTCAAGCCAAAGCTGAACGCAAAGTCCTAACTTCCTTCAGTTCTGTGAAGGCTGAGACAGGCATGGAAATTGCAGGAGGAAAGTGTGAGACGAGCCGAAGTCGGTCCATGAGGCTTAAAAAAATCCCTTCGTGGTGGATGTACATCAAGGGTTTCCCTGGCAGTTCAGTGGTGAAGAATCCACCTGCAGTGCAGGAGACCCGGGTTTGACCCCTGGGTCAGGAAGATCCCCTGGAGAAGAAAATGGCAACCCACTCCAGTATTCTCGCCTGGGAAATCTCACGGACAGAGGAGCCTGGTGGGCTACAGTCCATGAGGTCACAAAGAGTCGGACACAACTTAACAACTAAAACCACCACCACCATCATTCAACTGAACATTTTTATAGTGATGTTCCCAAGAGCGAGGCCTGGGTGATTGCTTTCTACTCTCGGGAACTATGCACTCAGCAAGTTCATAGACAACTTTGTTCATGTAACCATTTAACAAGTATTTGTTGAGTT
The DNA here is from genome assembly GCF_023091745.1 of Budorcas taxicolor. NCBI lineage: Eukaryota > Metazoa > Chordata > Mammalia > Artiodactyla > Bovidae > Budorcas > Budorcas taxicolor. The sequence continues at coordinate 150,348,987 of NC_068920.1, read as the reverse complement.
ACTTCTGTACCAGTGAACAAAACAAGCAGAATTCTGTGCTGAAGTAGACCTCACATTCTGCTGTTCTCATTGTCTTTCTTTGCCTTCACTACCTGGTTCCTCCACACTGGTTTAAAATAACATTTGGGAACAACATGCTTGTATCATTATGATTAACAGCAAAGACAGTTTCTAAATGCGGAGCCGTGACCATAGAGACTGTAGTGGCTCAGTGTGAAGGGATGAGCAAGAGAAAAATGGAATCTTTGGGTAATTGAGCCAATGGGTGACTATGAACCAACAGAAAATAAAGTTACCAAAAGGGTTTATTCTGAAACATGGGGCTAATTATTCAAAATACCATTAAATCTAAAATGCCATTGAAGAAGAGCTGTACTTTGTACGTAGTCATGTAGAATAATGCTGAAAAAAAATTATACTTATTAATTGCAGTATCTCACTTTATATTCTTTTACTCAGTATGTATCCTGATATTTTAAGTGGATTTATTATAGACAGCCAGTAGACAGATCTTGCAGTCGTTCCATCTGCCAAAATTTCCACTTTAAACCTGGAAGTTTAGTTCATTTAAATAGAATGTAGCCATTGATACAATTGAGATCAAATCTACCAGTTATTTGCTTTATATTTATCTCATATTCTTTTTCTTCCTTTTTCTGCCGTTTTCAAAACTGTGTGTTTTTTTATGACCTAATTTTTAAAATCTCTGCTATCTGCTTATTAGCAATGCTTTTTTATTTTAAATTTAAGTACTTGCTCTAGTGTTTACAGTTACATCTCCAACTTATCACAGCTTTATGTAGAGTGTAACAAACTCACAGCAAACATAATTCCATTTATGCTTCCTGTTCTTTGTACTATTATTGTCATATATTACTACAAACATATATTTTGCAGCGATGTTACGAATAATGTTGCAAATCCCATAATATATTAGCATTGTTTTTGCTTTGAACATCAATTATCTTTTAACGAGACAATTTTTTTAAGGTTTTCATATTTTTCATGTATTTCCAGTGCTTTTAATTCCCCTTTTTATAAATCAAGTTTTCTTTCTGGTGTCATCTTCCTTTTACTAAAGTAATTTCCTTTACCAATTCTGTAGCAAAAGTGTTGCAACCAAGAATTTGCTCAGTATTTGTTTTTCTGGAAAAGACTTGAATTTCCCTTCAGTTTTGCAGAAGAAAAAATTATAGTTTAGAAAAAAAGATATTTTCTAAATATTTTCAAGATATTTCTCCATTTTCTTTGTAGTTCAGTCAGTTCAGTTCAATCGCTCAGTTGTGTCCAACTTTTTGTGACTCCATGAACTGCAGCAGGCCAGGCCTCCTTGTCCATTACCAATTCCCGGAGTTCACCCAAACCCATGTCCATTGAGTCAGTGATGCCATCCAGCCATCTCATCCTCTGTCATCCACTTCTCCTCTGCCCTCAGTCTTTCCCAGCATCAGGGTCTTTTCAAATGAGTCAGCTCTCTGCATCAGGTGGCTAAAGGATTGGAGTTTTAGCTTCAACATCAGTCCCTCCAATGAATACCCAGAACTGATCTCCTTTAGAATGGATTGGCGGGATCTCCTTGCAGTCCAAGGGAGTCTCAAGAGTCTTCTCCAACACCACAGTTCAAAAGCATCAATTCTTTGGCGCTCAGCTTTCTTTATAGTCCAAGTCTCTCATCCATACATGACCACTGGAAAAACCATAGCCTTGACTAGATGGATCTTTGTTGGCAAAGTACTGTCTCTGCTTTTAAATATGCTGTCTAGGTTGGTCATAACTTTCCTTCCAAGGAGTAAGCGTCTTTTAATTTCATGGCTGCAATCCCCATCTGCAGTGATTTGGGAGCTCATAAAAATAAAGTCAGCTACTGTTTCCACTGTTTCCCCATCTATTTGCCATGAAGTGATGGGACTGGATGTCATGATCTTTGTAGTTACATAGATTCTAACGAGAACTGTGGGGTAGTCTTTGTTTCTCAGTTATGGGCTTTTATTTTCCAGTACACCTTTTTTCTGCCTTTCTCTCTATATATATGACTTTCTCTCTCTATATATATATACGTGTGTGTGTGTGTGTGTGTGTGTGTGTACCTGCCTGGTATTGTCCCTAGTGCAGTGCTGGGAGGCGAGTTTTAAAAACAACAGACTGAAGATAGAGACTGGGAAGCAGCACCAGATACCAGTGGGCAGTGATAATCATGGCATGGTGCGGCTCTCAATTCTACTATCTATCCATCTGTTTCTTATTTAGCCTTAGACTCCACCTCAGGGCTTTCCAGGAAGCCTTCTATACCTTCCTCTCTCACCACTTCTCTGCCTCCCCTCCATTACTGAAATAAGTGGCCTCTGTTTTTCACTGCACTACACACTGGATTTCCCTCTGTCTTGCAATGGATTCTCTTCTATTGCTTTGTTTACGTATCTCCATGGCTAGACTTATTCAAAAGCAGAGACATTACTTTGCCAACAAAAGTCCATCTAGTCAAGGCTATGGTTTTTCCAGTAGTCATGTATGGATGTGAGACTTGGACTGTGAAGAAGGCTGAGCACCAAGGAATTGATGCTTTTGAACTGTGGTGTTGGAGAAGATGCTTGAGAATCCCTTGGACTTCAAAGAGATCCAGTCCATCTTTTAGGATGCAACCAGTCCATCCTAAAATAAATCAGCGCTGAATATTCATTGGAAAGACTGATGTTGAAGCTAAAACTCCAATACTTTGGCCACCTGATGCAAAGAGCTGACTTATTGGAAAAGAACCTGATGCTGGGAAAGATTGAAGGCAGGAGGAGAAGGGGACGACAGAGGATGAGATGGTTGGATGGCATCACCAACTCAAGGGACATGAGTTTGAGTAAACTCCAGCAGCTGGTGATGGACAGGGAGGCCTGGAGGGCTGCAGTCCATGGGGTCACAAAGAGTCGGACACGACTGAGCGACTGAACTGAACTGATGGCTAGAGTGTGTGAACTCCTTCGGGGCAAAAGCTGTGGTTTTTATTTATACCTCAGACGACTTTCCTTTGCCAGGCCATATCACATTCTCAACAAATGTTCGATGGAAGAATGCCTGAGTAAATGGTGTCTTCCACTGGATTCTGAGTTTGAAGGGCAAAGATTGCATTTTCTAATATTTGTTGTAACTTCAGTTCAAGATAGGATAATTGGCATAAAAGCATTCTGAATGCAGAATTGAAAGTCTGGATGAGCAGAAAAGTTGACTACTGAGCTTTTTGCAAACTGATCTCAACACCAAAGGCATGAGAGCAGAGCCCAGGATGGGAGAGAAGCAATCTCCCAGTCTGTTGTGTTCCTCGTTTAGTAGGATCTCTGCCTGCCTGGGAACCTGACATACGCGCCACTTGTTTTCAGAACCTCTCGCCAGCCTACAGTCTCCACGGAGAGGGACAAATACGTTTGATATAGTAGCTGTAAAAAAAGGAAATGAGAGGATCACTGATTTCCTGCCTTAGTTTGCATCTCTATTCCTGTCAACATCCATGCTCTGCTTCCCTGCAAATAAGAATGATTTAAAAAGCACATAATGTTTATTGAGTACTAATTGGGCCAGACGCCTGGCAAGACATTTTACAAAGACGATCATCATTGTTTCACAGATTAGGAAACTCAGACAGAGACAAGACATGACTTGCCCAAGGAAATACGTTAGCGGGAAAAGCAGCAGAACTTGAGCCCTGGTTCATTCACCAATGAAATCCATCTTCTTACCACTAAGTAAATAGCATTCTATCAATGTCTCTAAACATATAAAATACAGTTTCACAGTTACTAACAAATGACTAAATGAAGACCTTAAAGTCAGACCTTATAGCTTCACGTGCAGACTCTAATCTGCTTTGGACAAATTCTTTAAGGCTCCGTCTTCAAAGTTTTCATCCAGAAAACTGAGAAAATAATACTATAAACATTACAAGCTTCTTATAAGACAAAATGAGATTATATGTATGAAAGGTATTGTTCACATTTCATAGCATTATATTATTATAACATTATCTCAAACATTATATAATTTGAGAAGCAGCAAGACTGCCTTCCCCCTTAAAATATATCTAATGAGGCAGCTATATATTTTTTACTAGCAAATATTCCCTTGAAGATGCAGACACCTGATTTGAATCCACTCATTAAGTGGCTGGCCTTCGATCTTAACCTGAAATGAATTATTCCATCTGTTGATATCTTGGCTGCTGGATGAGGTCAGTTCAGTTCAGTTCAGTCGCTCAGTCATGTCCGACTCTTTGCGACCCCATGAAATGCAGCACGCCAGGCCACCCTGTCCATCACCAACTCCCGAAGTCCACCCAAACCCATGTCCATTGATCGGTGATGCCATCCAACCATCTCATCCTCTCTCATCCCCTTCTCCTCCTGCTCCCAATCCCTCCCAGCATCAGAGTCTTTTCCAATGAGTCAACTCTTCGCATGAGGTGGCCAGAGTACTGGAGTTTCAGCTTTAGCATCATTCCTTCCAAAGAAATCCCAGGGCTGATCTCCTTCAGAATGGACTGCTTTTATCTCCGTGCAGTTCAAGGGACTCTCAAGAGTGTTCTCCAGCACCACAGTTCAAACACATCAATTCTTCAGCGCTCAGCTTTCTTCACAGTCCGACTCTCACATCCATACATGACCACTGGAGAAATCATAGCCTTGACTAGACGGATCTTTGTTGCAAAGTAATGTCTCTGCTTTTCAATATGCTATCTAGGTTGGTCATAACTTTTCTTCCAAGGAGTAAGAGTCTTTTAATTTCATGGCTGCAGTCACCATCTGCAGTGATTTTGGAGCCCCCAAAAATAAAGTCAGCTACTGTTTCCACTATTTCCCCATCTATTTCCCATGAAGTGATGGGACCAGATGCCATGATCTTCATTTTCTGAATGTTGAGCTTTAAGCCAACTTTTTCACTCTCCTCTTTCACTTTCATCAAGAGGCTTTTTAGTTCCTCTTCACTTTCTGCCATAAGGGTTGTGTCATCTGCATATCTGAGGTTATTGATATTTCTCCCGGCAATCTTGATTCCAGCTTGTGCTACTTCCAGTCCAACCTTTCTGATGGTGTACTCTGCATGTAAATTAAATAAGCAGAGTGACAATATACAGCCTTGATGTACTCCTTTTCCGATTTGGAACCAGTCTGTTGTTTCATGTCCTGTTCTAACTGTTGCTTCCTGACCTGCATATAGGTTTCTCAAGAGGCAGGTCAGGTGGTCTGGTATTCCCATCTCTTGAAGAATTTTCCACAGTTTCTTGTGATCTACACAGTCAAAGTCTTTGGCATAGTCAATAAAGCAGAAATATATGTTTTTCTGGAGCTCTCTTGCTTTTTCGATGATCCAGCTGATGTTGGCAATTTGATCTCTGGTTCCTCTGCCTTTTCTAAAACCAGCTTGAACATCTGGAAGTTCACGGTTCATGTATTGCTGAAGCCTGGCTTGGGGAATTTTGAGCATTACTTTACTAGTGTGTAAGATGAGTGCAATTGTGAGGTAGTTTGAGCATTCTTTGGCATTGCCTTTCTTTGGGATTGGAATGAAAACTGACCTTTTCCAGTCCTGTGGCCACTGCTGAGTTTTCCAAAGTTGCTGGCATATTGAGTGCAGCACTTTCACAGCATCATCTTTCAGGATTTGAAATAGCTCTACTGGTATTCCATCATCTCCACTAGCTTTGTTCGTAGTGATGCTTTCCAAGGCCCACTTACCTTCACATTCCAGGATGTCTGGCTCTAGATGAGTGAGCACACCATCGTGATTTTCTGGGTCGTGAAGATCTTTTTTGTACAGTTCTTCTGTGTATTCTTGCCACCTCTTCTTAATATCTTCTGCTTCTGTTAGGTCCATACCATTTCTGTCCTTTATCGAGCCCATCTTTGCATGAAATGTTCCCTTGGTATCTCTAATTTTCTTGACGAGATCTCTAGTCTTTCCCATTCTGTTGTTTTCCTCTATTTCTTTGCATTGATCGCTGAGGAAGGCTTTCTTATCTCTTCTTGCTATTGGATGAGGTGGATGAGATCAGTTTCACATAATGGTGAAAAACTTTTAAGTGAAAGAAAACATAGTTTTGAGCAGTGCACACTGTGATAAGTCCTGGAAGGGGAAAGGGTGACTAAGATAAGGAAGACCCGCTGTCCTGGGACCAGGAATGTATAGCCCTTAAGGCCCTGCAGTGGGAGAGAGCAAGGAAACATCAGCCAGAAGTGGAGCAGAGAAGAACTTTTCAATTCCACTTAGGGCTCTTCTGGTCAAACTCAGAAAAACCTCAGGCTAAAATTACTTGTGATGTAGTGAACCAGCTGTAGAAATCCTATTTCAAAACTGATTATCCGTGGCTTCCGCCAAGCACAGGATTGTCAGAGCAATTACCCAAAGCTCAGGTGAGAAGCCAGAGCCAGTCTTGTTTTTCTCGGACGTCTGGTCTGGCTCTGCTCCCCGACTTCACCTCTTTCCCATCACTGAGCCCCCCTTTCAATCCCTCGCCTGATGGGTTTGAGATGAGATTACTGAAATCCTTCCCCAACTGTGAATTCAGCTTAAGTGAAATTTTAAGAAACGTGGTTTTAATCCCATAAGGATATTTCCACCAGTGTATGTGAGTTACACATGTTGGGAATAATTGGAAAAAGAGGCTCCTGAGTTAGAGACAGGAAAGAAAGGAAGTAAAAGGATACCAAACAAACAGTAAAGCAGGCAGAGCTGTGCAGAGGTCTTGCAAGGAGGCTTTGCAAGAGAGGGGGTCTGACACCAGGCTGTCTGCTCTCAGGGGGGATCAAGGACCCCCTCCTGCAGGGCTGGGTGCAGGTCCCCGGGTGAACACCCTCTGCCCCTGAGGAAGGTCCAGCCATCAAAGCTGGCAGCCCAGTCCCCAACTCAACCAGAAATCATATGGAAAAATCAGACTCAGTAGAAACAAAGCAAAGGAAATATGTCTTTTAATGGGCATATTAACTGCAAGGAAGAAAAATGCATGTGCAAACATTTGGTGAAGCTGTCAAGAAAAGAGAACCTGGGAAGATTCTTCCAGAAAAGAAGTGCCATTGGAAATAAACTCCAGAGAACTCGGTACATTAAGATGTGCAAAATGCCTGATAGATTCTTGGTTTTTTTTTTGTTTTTTTTTACCTCCCTTTTCCAAATCTTCAGTTCCTCAACAGCTCTGTGTCCTAGCACAGAGATTTTCAAAATACAAATTCCTGTATGTGGGAAATATTTCTGCATTTCAATCAGTTATTGTACCTGCAACTAGGAAGTTCACGTAAAGGGGAGCAACGCCATTCAACATGTAGATATGAATATTGTCATTTTTACCTTATACGTGTTTACTCACTTACAGAAAATCATGTAATGCAGCAAACTTATAAAAAGGCAGATGTTCTTGTCAAAAAACTTACAGTGACCAAAGAAAGCCAGAGGAAAACCCGTACTATGCTCGTTACTGCTTACATTCTTAACTCCAGCTAATCATATCCTCATGTCCCCTTCATGTGCACATTAAAGAAATTGTCAGTAATTAGTGGAAAATTTAACATAAAGAATCCATGTTAAAACAGGGTTTTAATTATAACATTTACACAGGTTGCAAATTCCAGGTTGCCTTTGTGTAAGAGACAGTCAGAACCATACTTAATTTTTTAAAGCCATTTTAAAAAAAAGAAAAAAAGCAACTGGCCTTTGATATTTAAGTCATGTTCATACACTTGTTTTCCAGCACTGTTATTCTGGTATTTGTCAACCGGAACCCCTAATTGAGGAGACAGGGTTGTTCTTGGAGTTAAGAATGTATAGCTGTCATCAGGGATAGATGTTTTTTAATTCATGTGGGAACATTTCCTCCTTGTGATTCAAGCCCCAAAGACCTCTGCTCAGGCTAACCCAGAGCAGAAAAGAATGGAACCCAGACATTCATTTCAGCAACTTCTGATGTTGGTGATTCTTCAAAGACCGAATGGCTCCCGGGTCATCAGTAGTTGGTGGATGACGGAGTTTCTCTCATTCCAGAATCCTAAGAGAACTAAAGCCCCAGGATAGACCAAAAGGCAAGAAGAACTTACCTTATTTGTGGGACCAAAGATACAGGAAGAAGGCTATAAAAAATAATGTATTGGATCTGGAAGTAAAATGTTAGAATTTTAATTTCTAGTGTCTTAAAAAGCAGAGAAATATATGTCAGTAATATTCTACATGCAGAGCAACTCAGTTATTTTTACTGTAAGGATTTTCACATCCAGTAAGAGGGTGGTTTTCTGGCAGAAATGTGGTCATTGCATAGCTCGGGAGTTGATCTGGGCTTCCCATGCACTATTTTCTTTGCAGCTTAGGGAGGGTAATTCATCCAGCCTGGTTAAGTGCACTTAAGAATCAACTTGTCTACTTTGAACCAAATTCAATGCAAGGTTAAGTGGCATAAAAAGTTTCCTGCAAAGAAATAGCAAATTAAACAAAACATGAGAATGCAAACTAATGTTGAACAAGAAAATATTAGAGCTTTATTTTTATTTCTTTAATTTGTCATATATGCTTTTGTCAGCCACATAACAGCTTAAAACAATGTCGGTCCCAAATTCTAAACTCTGAGGAAAACATTTTGGAAAATTGATTATATCTACTGTCATCAACAGAACCTCCTCCTAAGTGTATATTTGAATTTCAAATTTAAATTTGATGATGATATTCAGAAAACACACAGTTTGGTTACTCAAGCTTAAAGTCATGTGAAACTTAAGCAACTACTTTACAGATTTAATTAAACTTCATAGTAAAATTTTAAAATTTCTTTTGTGAGGGCTTATCAAATGATAAAAGACAAAAATATGCCTCCCATTCAGAGAAAACTTTGTTACTTACAAAATCTTATTATTTTGATACAAACAGAAGAATTAGTACCTGAGTAAATATAACAACAAATTAAATGCATAGATCAAAGGAAAATACACTATCAGATGGAAATATATTTCTCTGGTGTTGCCAACTATTAGATGGTATGTAGAAAATATTGCTAGATGTGTAAAGAAATTAGTGTTAAATTAAATAACACAGTGTAAGAGCTTGAATAGAGGTTGCTTGAAAAGTATTGGCATATCTTCCAGGATTCAGCTTGTGGAATTTTCTAGACTTTGTTCCAGGAATTGTTTTAGCAGCTACTAAAGAGAAAGATATAATAAACAGTGATGAAGGGACTTCCTTGGGAGTCCAGTGGCTTTAAGACTTCACCATCCAATGCAGGGAATATGAGTTCAATCCCTGATCATGGAGCTAAGAGCCAACATATCTTGTGGCCAAAAAAACAAAACATAAAGCAGAAGCAATATTGTAACAAATTCAATAAACACTTTAAAATGGTCCACATCAAAAATAAATAAATAGACAATCAATGATGAGATTATTTAATAAAAATAATGTATATTAAGAAAAAGATGGTGACATGAAGTTTTTTTCCATATAGCAATTAGCTGATTTTCTCCTGACAAATTAAATAATGGTGTAATTTAAAATAAAGTTTGTGTCTTTCTCGTACAAAAAGATGAGCATACAAAATTTGCTTAGCTTTTTCTGTAATGACATGTAGCTTATAAAAGTACATTATGTAACGCACGTTGAAACACATGCATGCAGCTAATCTAAGTCATCAAGTAAAGCAGTTATTTAACAGCCAGGGAGAAACTAAGTGTAACTCAAAATAAGCGGAAGCTACGAAGGGAACCTTGTGCAAAACTTATTTGAAAATGTTTCTCTTATCTGATTGCTTATCTAAAACTGATGTCAGTTTATCACCTTCAAAGGACTTATATCTGCTTTGGGAAACAGAATTGACTGAAATGTTTACAACTGTCTGAATAAAGTGCCTTGATAAGGCAGAATCCTCCTATTTCCAATGGACTGTTTGGCATTTCTCCTTGGATGTCAAATAGACATCTAAAAATCATCATTCCTGAAAGCAAACTCCCAATAATCTGCACACCTACTTCACCTTTACCTGTCTCGTCCTGGGTAGTGGAACCTTTCTGTGCTGGTTTCCCAAGTCACAGCACTAATATCCATCCCGGATCAGGGCCTTTTCTGCCTCCCTCCTGACTCCCATACATCCCACACCAAACGTGTCAAGAAATTCTCTTGGCTCCACCCTCAAACACATCCAGAGGCTTATCTTTGTCGTCAGCTCACCTGGCACTGGCCACCTCCTCCTCCTGCATTTTCCAGTGTGTATCTGTCAATACCAAACTCCCAATTTATCCCTCCCCTATCTGTTCCCCCTTGGGTTTTCTGCACCCTTTTCACTGCCTAGTACAAGGTCAACTACAGGAAGCAAAGGAAACGTGCTGTCTTGAGGGGTTTTCTCCTGGGCTCTCCCGGAGCCCCAGAGACTGCAAGCCACATCCTCAATGCACAAGCATTCAGGGACCCAGAGCTCGAAAAGAACCGAATAAAATCTGCTCAACAGAGGAATGGCTTCATTATTCAAGAACTTCTGGGAAAACAGGGAGTGCCTGCTAAAATCTGAGATGAGCGATGGATGTGGATGGTGTGGATGTATGTAAAAGGTTCTATGGGGGCTTGAGCTTTCTCTGTAAAAACAGGTTTGTACAACACTGAGTTCAGTTCAGTCGCTCAGTCGTGTCCGACTCTGCGACCCCATGAATCGCAGCACACCAGGCTTCCCTGTCCATCACCAACTCCCAGAGTTCACTCAGACTCACGTCCATCGAGTCAGTGATGCCATCCAGCCATCTCATCCTCTGTCGTCCCCTTCTCCTCCTGCCCCCAATCCCTCCCAGCATCAGAGTCTTTTCCAATGAGTCAACTCTTCGCATGAGGTGGCCAAAGTACTGGAGTTTCAGCTTCAGCATCATTCCTTCCAAAGAAATCCCAGGGCTGATCTCCTTCAGAATGGACTGGTTGGATCTTGCAGTCCAAGGGACTCTCAAGAGTCTTCTCCAACACCACAGTTCAAAAGCATCAATTCTTTGGTGCTCAGCCTTCTTCACAGTCCAACTCTCACATCCATACATGACCACTGGAAAAACCATAGCCTTGACTAGACGGCCCTTAGTCGGCAAAGTAATGTCTCTGCTTTTCAATATGCTATCTAGTTTGGTCATACCTTTTATTCCAAGGAGTAAGCGTCTTTTAATTTCATGGCTGCAATCACCATCTGCAGTGATTTTGGAGCCCAAAAAAACAAAGTCTGACACTGTTTCCACTGTTTCCCTATCTATTTCCCATGAAGTGATGGGACCAGATGCCATGATCTTCATTTTCTGAATGTTGAACTTTAAGCCAACTTTTTCACTCTCCTCTTTCACTTTCATCAAGAGGCTTTTTAGTTCCTCTTCACTTTCTACGCTGAAGAATTGATGATTTTGAACTGTGGTGTTGGAGAAGACTCTTGAGAGTCCCTTGGACTGCAAGGAGATCCAACCAGTCCATTCTGAAGGAGATCAACCCTGGGATTTCTTTGGAAGGAATGATGCTAAAGCTGAAACTCCAGTACTTTGGTCACCTCATGCGAAGAGTTGACTCATTGGAAAAGACTTTGATGCTGGGAGGGCTTGAGGGCAGGAGGAGAAGGGGAGGAGAGAGGTTGAGATGGCTGGATGGCATCACTGACTCGATGGATGTGAATCTGAGTGAACTCTGGGAGTTGGTGATGGACAGGGAGGCCTGGCATGCTGCGATTCATGGGGTTGCAAAGAGTCGGACACGACTGAGCGACTGAACTGAACACTTTCTGCCATAAGGTTGGTGTCATCTGCATATCTGAGGTTATTGATATTTTTCCCAGCAATCTTGATTCCAGCTTGTGTTTCTTCCAGTTCAGCATTTCTCATGATGTACTCTGCATAGAAGTTAAATAAGCAGGGTGACAATATACAGCCTTGACGTACTCTTTTTCCTGTTTGGAAACAGCCTGTTGTTCCATGTCCAGTTCTAACTGTTACTTCCTGACTTGCATACAGATTTCTCAAGAGACAGGTCAGGTGGTCTGGTGTTCCCATCTCTTTCAGAATTTTCCACACTTTATTGTGATCCACACAGTCAAAGGCTTTGGCATAGTCAATAAAGCAGAAACAGATATTTTTCTGGAACTCTCTTGCTTTTTCCATGATCCAGCAGATGTTGGCAATTTGATCTCTGGTTCCTCTGCCTTTTCTAAAACCAGCTTGAACATCTGGAAGTTCACGGTTCACATACTGCTGAAGCCTGGCTTGGAGATTTTTAAGCATTACTTTACTAGCATGTGAGATGAGTGCAATTGTTGGGTAGTTTGAACATTCTTTGGCATTGCCTTTCTTTGGGATTGGAATGAAAACTGACCTTTTCCAGTCCTGTGGCCACTGCTGAGTTTTCCTAATTTGCTGGCATAGTGAGTGCAGCACTTTCATAGCATCATCTTTCAGGATTTGAAACAGCGCAACTGGAATTCCATCACCTCCACTAGCTTTGTTCGTAGTAATGCTTTCCAAGGCCCACTTGCCTTCACATTCCAGGATGTCTGGCTCTAGATGAGTGATCACACCATCATGATTATCTGGGTCATGAAGATCTTTTTTGTACAGTTCTTCTGTGTATTCTTACCAGCTCTTCCTAATATCTTCTGCTTCTGTTAGGTCCATACCATTTCTGTCCTTTATCGAGCCCATCTTTGCATGAAATGTTCCCTTGGTATCTCTAATTTTCTTGAAGAGATCTCTAGTCTTTCCCATTCTGTTGTTTTCCTCTATTTCTTTGCATTGATCACTGAAGAAGGCTTTCTTATCTCTTCTTGCTATTCTTTGGAACTCTGCATTCAGATGCTTGTATCTTTCCTTTTCTCCTTTGCTTTTTGCTTCCCTTCTTTTCACAGCTATTTGTAAGGCCTCCCCAGACAGCCATTTTGCTCTTTTGCATTTCTTCTCCATGGGGATGGTCTTGATCCCTGTCTCCTGTACAATGTCACGAACCTCATTCCATAGTTCATCAGGCACTCTATCTATCAGATCTAGACCCTTAAATCTATTTCTCACTTCCACTGTATAATCATAAGGGATTTGATTTAGGTCATACCTGAATGGTCTAGCGGTTTTCCCTACTTTCTTCAATTTAAGTATTAGAAAGAATTTGGTAATAAGGATTTCGTGATCTGAGCCACAGTCAGATCCTGGTCTTGTTTTTGTTGACTGTATAAAGCTTCTCCATCTTTGGCTGCAAAGAATATAATCAATCTGATTTCAGTGTTGACCATCTGGTGATGTCCATGTGTAGAGTCTTCTCTTGGGTTGTTGGAAGAGGGTGTTTGCTATGACCAGTGCATTTTCTTGGCAAAACTCTATTAGTCTTTGCCCTGCTTCATTCTGCATTCCAAGGCCAAATTTGCCTGTTACTCCAGGTGTTTCTTGACTTCCTAATATTGCATTCCAGTCCCCTATAATGAAAAGGACATATTTTTTGGGTGTTAGTTCTAAAAGGTCTTGTAGCTCTTCATAGAACCATTAAACTTCAGCTTCTTCAGCATTACTGGTTGGGGCATAGACTTGGATTACTGTGATACTGAATGGTTTGCCTTGGAGATGAACAGAGATCATTCTGTCATTTTTGAGATTGCATCCAAGTACTGCATTTCAGACTCTTTTGTTGACCATGATGGCTATTCCATTTCTTCTGAGGGATTCCTGCCTGCAGTAGTAGACATAATGGTCATCTGAGTTAAATTCACCCATTCCAGTCCATTTTAGTTCGGTAGTTCCTAGAATGTCGACGTTCACTCTTGCCATCTCTTGTTTGACCACTTCCAATTTGCCTTGATTCATGGACCTGACATTCCAGGTTCCTATGCAATATTGCTCTTTACAGCATCGGACCTTGCTTCTATCACCAGTCACATCCACAGCTGGGTATTGTTTTTGCTTTGGCTCCAACCCTTCATTCTTTCTGGAGTTATTTCTCCACTGATCTCCACTGGCATGTTGGGCACCTACTGACCTGGGGAGTTCCTCTTTCAGTATCCTATCATTTTGCCTTTTCATACTGTTCATGGGGTCTTCAAGGCAAGAATACTGAAGTGATTTGCCATTCCCTTCTCCAGTGGACCACATTCTGTCAGACCTCTCCACCATGACCCGCCCGTCTTGGGTTGCCCCACGGGCATGGCTTAGTTTCATTGAGTTAGACAAGGCTGTGGCCCTAGTGTGATTAGATTGACTAGTTTTCTGTGAGTATGTTTTCAGTGTGTCTGCTCTCTGATGCCCTCTTGCAACACCTACCATCTTACTTGGGTTTTTCTTACCTTGGGCGTGGGGTATCTCTTCACGGCTGCTCCAGCAAAGCACAGCCTCTGCTCCTTACCTTGGAGGAAGGGTCTCCTCTAAATGTTATTTTCCTGAAGCCCACCAAATGGGGGAGACGTGAAAAGTGGATGTCATCGCCTTTGTTTATTGTGTATGTTAACGGTTCTGAAAACATATCGGAACATGTATAGAAACTCCACTGACAAAGCACATCCATGGTTTCCCTCTTCTCTGATGCCCCAGAGAATCCTGTGAGAGACTGATCATGCCCTGTGGGCACTGGGCTGCCTGGGGAGGGGTCAGGCATCCATCCCATCACCAGATGGGAGTGAGGGGTTATCCACCTAAACCCACAATCTCACATCTTCCCCTGAACTCCCACACTTGAAATAGAATCAGTAACAATTATGGGTCAGAGACACACTTTGGAAATATATTTAGGGTGCAGGAAATGTTTAAGACAATCACTTAAAACACCTTCATTTTTTAAACTCATTGATGGTCCCCGGCATTTAGGAGGATCCAGGAAGACTGCAGGTACCTACAGGACTTCGCAAACATACTGGGGGACATGTTGTTTACTGTAATTTATGTATTAAATTTCCTTTAACATAGGATAGCTTTATAAAAATAGATCAGCTATTTCTGGAATAGATTTGCTCCTTAGTTGGCTAAAGAGACAAACCAGTTATACCAAATCCTTTGGATAGTTAGGAACAGTAAAAGACCAACTGTAATTTTCTAAGAAGTTGCACTTTTCTAATAAAAAAGTATCCTTGGTTATTGATAGCAACACTGCTGAAAACATCAAGAAATACTGGATGAGAGAGGAGGGAAAATGTTCCTGAAAGGATCAAGGAACACACAAGATAATAAGGAATAAGCAAAAATAAACCTGGACTTGAAATTGTCATGACTAACTGCAAGAAGCAGAGACAGAAAATTTAAAAAAGAAATACAAACACAACTAGACACAACTTCGATGTGCTGAAATAAGATAAATACTAACTTAGAATTTCTAGGGAAATACCTTTCAAGAATAGGGCAGAATAGAGACATTTTTAGATAAACAAAACTAAGAGAGCTTGCCAAGAGGAGATCCTCAGAAAAGGATATAATTAGGCCAGAGGAAGGGTGAACATTAAAAGAGCCATCGTTTGTGTTGCTCAGTTGTTAAGTCATGTCCAACTCATTTCAATCCCATGGACTGCAGCATGCCAGGCTTCCCTGTCCTTCACCATCTTCTGGAGCTTGCTCAAACTCATATCCATTGAGTCAGTGATGCCATCCCATCATCTCATCCTCTGTCGTCCCCTTCTCCTCCTGCCTTCAATCTTTCCCAGCATCAGGGTCTTTTCCAATGAGTCAGCTCTTCGCATAAGGTGGCCAAAGTGTTGGAGCTTTGGCTTCAGCGTCAGTCCTTCCAATGAATATTCAGGGTTGATTTCTTCCAGGATCCATTGGTTTGATCTCCTTGCTGACCAAGGGACCCTTGAGAGTCCTCCCCAGCACCACAGTTCGAAAGCATCAATTCATAAACATGTGAAAATAATAGTAACAGTCTTTAAAGTTAAGAGAAAAGAAAAAAAAAGAAAAAAAAAATAAAGTTAAGAGAAAGCTTAAGCTTACACTTCTTTAAGCTAGATGTAAAATGTGAGTCAAGAATAACATGACTGGAAGGAATTAGAAATGGATTAAAATCTAGGTCTTCAGGGAAGAGGCTTCCCATCCTTAGTCTCAGCACCCTTACCCACTGACCAGAGACAGAACCACCCCCACACCTTCACAAACCCAAGTTCAAGTCCAGCCAACCACCTGCTGGCTCTACAGGATTTCTGCTCTGCTCCAGCTGCTATGCTTTTTGCTTTAGTTCCCAGAAGGTCAAGCTGGTGCAATTGTGTGCAGTTTCTACAAGATTCACCCTTTTTGGTGGACATTGCATGATCATGGCTGCCACGTTTCTTAGATAACAAGTGACTGTCCCTGGGGACATTCCTCAGCCCCTCCTTAGATGGCATCCCCAGTACCTCCTCTCTCCTAACACCAGCCCCAGGGCCCACTTTGGCTTCTCTCAGAGTCTGTAAAGGTTTCCTTCCCTATCTTCTCTCCCCGGATGGATAGTTCACACAGATGTAAAGACTCCTAACCCAGAGCTTCCATCTGAATCCTTTAGGATTCTTCAGAGCTCTCGATTCGGGGAAAACTCCACACCACAGTCTTCTCCTCCTTTCCTAAGCTGGCAGCTGGTGGTTACAGGTGAGCCAGCTCAGCTTTTCACTATTAGTGATGTGAGACCTGCTGGATGGAGAATTTCCATGTTTCCGATCAGACTCACAGCAAAGAGGAGTTGTGACACCCGTCCATGGTAGGACCACGCCGATGCATCAGTCACTACATCCACAAGCATTTAACGACCACCCCTCTCCCAGTGCAGGAGACATAAGAGACGTGGGTTCAATCCCTAGGTAGGAAGATTCCCCTGGAGGAGGGCATGGCAATCCACTGCAGTATTCTTGCTTGGAGAATCCCATGGACAGAGAAGCCTGGTGGGTTATAGTCCATATTGTCAAAAAGAGTTGGACATGACGAAGCGACTTAGCATGTACGCATGCATGTGATTAGCTAGAAATAGCTAAGTGCTGGGGGTAAAATAAGGAACAACCTCCACCCTTAAAACAAAACAAAACAAATTTTCAAGCCCAGAAATCTTTTCCAGTAATTTCTGTCCTAGCAGGAAATGCCAGCCTATCTTCACTCCGCTGGTCCCATGTGGACACCAGCTCACTACAGAATGGTCTGAAGTCAGTACTGACCCCTCACGGGAGACATAGCTCTGCAGGGCTGGGTGACATTCAAAACATGCACCGCATATTTTAATGGACTGTTTTAGCAAGGAGTTAAAGAGTCTCCTCCGAGGCATCAAGCTTCTCTTTCTAGTTCCCTGAAGACTTCCCCCTCAGCAGAGGATAGACATCTCCAAACTTGGAGAGGCCCACCACCGCCGCCTTCCCCGGGTCCTCACCATGGTTGGAGTAAGTAAGAGCTTGGCAGCGTGCCTGGGGTTGGGAACCCTGGTCCCTTCTGCCTTCCACCTCAGCGGGGCCAGGTTACTGAGCTGCATCCCTGAAAAGAAAAGTTTGGGGCCAGGAAGGCTCAAGAAATAGTATCTCCTTCTGCTGGGGGTCTGCCCGTCTCCTTGCCTCTCTCCCTCCAACAGCCCTCGCGTCTCAGGGAGGACTCAGCCCCAAGAGGCCCTGCATCCTTCGCTGGGCGCTCTGACCTCCCACGGCTTGGCTGAACCGTGCGGACAACACTCTGCCTTTCACATCCACAGACCAGAGTAGAGGAACCGAGGGCCCCTTCACGCCCCCCCCACCCCCCCCCCCTGGGGAACCTCACCTGCCCAGCCAGCTGGCTGGGCCCGGATCCACAGCCTCGGTGGAGGACTTGACAGGCCGAGGAGTCCAGGCCAGCAGAGAGGTGGCTTTCTCTTCCGGCCATCATACCTCACCTCCCCACCCTGCGCCTAGGTGATGCAAGGTCATCGCGGCACAGGTAACGTTCACGTGTCGGGTGTTTCTCCCCTTGGAGCTCGCGGGTCCCTGGACCTCGAAGGGGCCGCTGCACCTGTGTCGTCTGACCGTCTGGGGCCTGTTCCCCCAACTCTGGGCCCTCCCTCCTCCCAGGGTCTCCTCCCCTCTCTTCCCTTCCCCTCTCTTCCCCTCCCCTGTGTATGTTTTCTGCCTGCCCCCACCTGTCTTTGGGAATTTCAACTGTGAACTCTTCCTGGGGCTTCCCTCCCAGGCCCCTGTGAGGCTCCATCAGCGTCCAGGGCAGCTCATGGCTGCACCCCCGCCTCCCAGCAGGGAGCGCCCCCAGGCAGGACCGCTGTCTTCTGGGACTCCCAATTTCTAGAGCTTCGCACTGCGCCCAGCTCACAGAGACTTGAATACTACAAACGTAGTGACTCAGCAAGTGAACTGGAATCCAACGCTTTCTACATTTGTCATCCATGCCCCCAAAATAACTCACTCAGATTTACTGGATCTCCGTTCATTCATCTGTGAAGAATCATCAAAGACATACTCATTTATAGCAAGAAGAGGACAGCGTCACTTGTCTATAAAACTGACAAAGATGGTTTGAAATAATCACACTTTTCAAACACACGGAACTCTGGGCTCTTTTAGTCTGCTGGGGAACAGGTATGTCATGGGGACGGTGTGGGGGGCAGTTTGTCAGTCCATACCTAAGCCCGGACCTAGACCACTCACTCCCCTTCTTGAGTCTTCACCGAGATAGGGACTGAGGAAATCATCAGATATACAACAGAAGCCTTCAGCTACAGGAACCCTAGTCACACAACTGTTGGTCATACTCACAGGTTGGAAACAGCCTAAGTGTGCAACATTATCATATAGAAAAATCAACTGTTCTACGTCCACCAGATGGAATGCTATATAGACAGAGCGATGATTTGAAGTCAAAGAAAATCAGAAAGGTTCCCTTTGTTCTGTTGCTGCTATTCAGTGACTCAGTTGTGTCTGACTTTTTTGTGATGCCATGGACAGCAGTACGCTAGGCTTCCCTGTCCTTCACGGTCCCCTGGAGTTTGCTCAGATTCATGTCCATTGGGCCAGTGATGCCATCCAACCATCCCATCCTCTGTCATCCCCTTCTCCTCCCACCTTCAATCTTTCCCAGTATCAGGGTCTTTTCAAAGGAGTCAGTTCTTTGAAGCAGGTGGCCAAAGTTTTGGAGCTTCAGCTTCAGCATCAGTCCTTCCAGTGAATATTCAGGGCTGAGTTTCTTTAGGATTGCAGTCCAAGGGACTCTCAAGCGTCTTCTCCAACACCACAGTTCAAAAGCATCAGTTCTTTGGCACTCAGCTTTCTTTATAGTCCAACTCTCACATCCATACATGACCACTGGAAAAACCATAGCTTTGACTAGTCGGACCTTTGTCAGCAAAGTGATGTCTCTGCTTTTTAATATGCTGTCTAGGTTGGTCATAGCTTTGCTTCCAAGGAGAAAGCATCTTTTAACATGAGGAAAACTGACCCTTATTTGGTCTGCCCTGGATGCTGCAAGTTTCTTTCATTTTAAAATATTTATATGAATAGAAAACAAAGATTGAAAGCTTATGAAACCAACATATTACCAATGTTTTTCCCTGGACAGTGAGATGATGGGTAATTTTGGTTTTTATTTTAATTTCTTTTTTCTGTATCATCTAAATTCCATTGCTTGTTTAGTAAGAAAAGGAGAAAAATAAATATTTTAAGTGACCATCATAGAAGGAACAAGGAAAATATCGATGAAACAATATTGCCATGACCTTTTTTCCCACAACTGTTGCTTCTAAGAACCATGAAGGAATTTAGATCCTCAAACTATTTCTGGCCTGGGTACCGCTGGGCTGTATGACTCCCTGTGCGTGGGATGATGGGTGTGACCTCCATGGTATTTAGGAGCCCAGATATCACTCATCTGTAGCCCCACCACCAGCGCGGAGTCCGCACTGCCTTACAACAAGAATTTCAAATATGAGTTGTTCCTCACTGCTGTGTATGGGGTTTCAAAATCGCCCGAGCACCACACCACACCACGTGTAACCAAGAGCCTCTTCCAAGATATCTTACCCTCCAAGTATTCAGGAGCTAAAGATCACACGCAGAAGAGAGGCTGTCCAATCTGGGCCAAACAGACGCTTAAAATGCTTGTCACATAAATGTAAAGATGAAATTCAAAACCAGGGTTCACTCACATTGACACTTATCCCTGTCCCCATAAGGACCAGTCAGGTGGCACTCAGAAGAAGCTTGATTTTCCTGCAGTCCCAGGGCTTGGGGACTGAGCACCCCCATACTCTACCCCCACCCACACGGTGCGCTCCCTAGCCGGTAGCATCCCGCTTGGCCAGATGCCAACTCTCTGAGTCCAAAATTAATATCCTTATTTTACTGATGAGGAAACTAAGCCTCCAGATGAGTCCAATGTCACATAAAGTCAAAAACCATGCTCCTTCTAAAGATGGGAAAAAAATGAGACTGTTCACAAGAGAAATATATTCAATGTTACTGACAACAATGGTAAGCATCCTTTATTCCAAGAACTTATTTCTTGCTCTAGTCATTGGAGAAAATCTTTTAAAACCAAATTAGACTATAGGAAGGTGTCCCTGGGTGTGAGACAGGGTCCTCCTGCTATCCCAAGCAGATCCCAACACAGGAGCCACGGAGCTGCGCCTGGACTGTTCCGTGGAGCCACCAGTGGCTGCCGCATCCCTGGGTCCTGTAGCCTGTTTATCACCTCTGTCCCGCTCTTCTGAACCCAGCACACATGCCTGCTTCTCCTTGAAGGTCTTCCTGCTCCCTGCACTTACCAGAATAAATCATTTCTTCTTCTCTCTGCCAAATGTTCCAAACAGCCATGACTTACAACAACATTGAGTATTTATAGCAACATCTCATGGTGGCATATAAATTGAAAAAAATGAAATTATGGCGACCAAAGTCTCTAAGTAACTTTAAAAATATAATAAAATCAGTGTGCATGAGTGCTGTGTCCGAATCTTTGTGACCCCCATGGACTGTAGCCTGCCAGACTCCTCTGTTCATGGAATTCTCCAGGCAAGAATACTGGAATGGGTTGCCATTCCCTTCTCCAGAGGACCTTCCTGATGCAGGGATCAAGCCCATGTATCTTATGTCTCCTGCATTGTCAGGCTGGTTCTTTACCACTAGCATCACCACTAGTGAAGGGCAATTTCAGAAATCAAGCTAACTCTGTCTGATTGTTATACAAAACTTAAACTCTTTCCAGTATCTTTTACTAATTTCAAGGGCCAAGTGACTTTCAAAATTCATATCACAAATTACTTTCTTGTATTCCCAGCTTAAAAGCCATTGAGCCAAAAAAAAAAAAAAAAAAAAGCTCATAATCTTGCAATTCTTGTTCATAATTCATAGAAACTAGTTACCAGTTGCTGGCTTCACAATTATGAGAAAATCCAGAAACATTAGGTCTGGAGCCCAATTTCCTTGACACCAAATTTGTTGTTTTACCTTGAGTAATGGGCCCCCCTGAAGACATGGCCCTCAATACGTATACACTGGGTTTCCCTGTCATCTTTCAGATTTACTGTCTGCTATCCAGTGAGTTTTCAACTTTCATTTAGGTCCACATTTAGAAATAATATTTCACAACCGTCCTCAGCAACCACCTCTCCTGAAATAAAAGAAAAATAAAGAGGATTTGGAGATCACTCTTTAGAGTCTATAAATTTCCATGGAAGTATTAACACAACCTATTAGGTCACATTATAGTCAATTGTGCAGAAGAAGAAAACCTATTCAATGACGTTATTTAATGGCATTTTGATGTGTGATTTGCTACACATAGTGACGAATGCAAAGACCGAGGAGCAGAGTCGGGGGAAGGCAAACAGTTTTCCTGTGATGTTTACTTCCCAGGCTTAAATGAGCTCAGCTCTTACGAATGATTTGCCTTGACACTGGAATCCAATTTGAGTCAGGAATTACTGTAACTCTTTTCGGCTTGGGTGATTTAATCAGAAGATATTCAATAGTGTGATATGCATGTACCGAACTGACTCCAGACTGAACAGTCTGATTTATACATACTCCTTGCAGACAACATTTGCGGCGTGCACAGTAGCATCTGTTTGCCTGCATCTTTATACCGCCGATACCCGCCCATGATAATGTGTCAGAGCAATCCAAGTCTACGCTTTATACCATTAAACCCAAACAAAGAGACATATGCAAGAGACCATTTGAGGAAGAGGGTTTTGGTTTCTGAACTCTGAAAATCATCCACTCACTTACTTAACAAATAAACATGTGCCCTTCCAGTGTATCAAGCACTATGCTGGACCCAGAGAAGAAAGGGCAGGAGGCAAGAGAGTCAGAGAAATAAGATGTAGCTCCTACAAGCATGGGATAAAACTGTCAGGCTATATTAATCGATTGAACACAATCTTTAAAAAGGGATGCCCTAAACCATTAGAGCTCCCAGTCACCCCTGGAATGTAAATTTCTCTTGGCTTTGTGGTGGTATTAGGCATTGCAAGTATTCACTGATGTAAAATTATGATCACTATGGTTCACAGTCTCTCCTCCCCGCCCCTGCTTCTAATCCTGTCACAGATGAAATGCCCTGGGCACCTGGCCTCCCAGAAGAAGGGGCCAGCATTAGGAGGAGGAAATCACCTGCCCATCTCCTGACTTGGAGACCTAAAAGTCTCTGCCTTAGGAGGACACAGGTGATTCCAGACACAATGTCGAAGGAAATGAGAGATTAAGAGGAAAGTTCCTTTTCCTCCTGACCCTGCCACACCCTCATTGTTATGAAGATTCTCCAAACTCTCAGGAAGGAAAGAAAAATGTTGAGGGTGGAGCTGTAGGTGGTGGAGGGTCCAGCTTTCTGATTTGAGGCCAGAAAGCCGAGGAGGCAGATAAACTAAGACAAGCGAGAAGTGAATCTGGAAAGACAAGACTTTGCATTGTGTTTACTCGAAGTGTCTGCCCCAGGGTGACACACAGACTCAGGAAGACCCTGCTGCAAGACACCCGGCCCCGAGGAACAGTGACCTTCCAGGAGGGCAAGGTGAACCCCTGAGGCCTCAGTGACACCGTGACTAGCTCCACGGGCCTGAAAACAGACAGCTCAGCTGAGAAAAGTCTTACAATGGAAGCCCATTTACTCCTCCTGGAGATAGAATTATCCCTAAACATCTAAGAGGAAGTCTCTGCCAGCTTGGTTGACTGGAGACTCAAAAAAAAAAAGAAAAAAAAAAAGGAAAGAAAGAAAAAGAAAAATGATGCCTGATTATAGAAAAACAGAGAAAATTAAATTTATGTGACTTCTGAGTTATGGACTAAGATATATTGGTATTACCCCCTTATTGGAAAATTCTAAAGAATTGGAAAAATCTTAAGTTTAAAGTCTTTTCTCTATCCCAAAATTAAAAAATAATAATAAAAATAAATTTTTAAAACTCATAAATGCTCCTTTGGAGGGTCCAAATCCTTCACAGAAGAGATGACACTTTGCTGGTGAAACTCTGGCAGTTGCTTTGTGCTTCCATGTGGGGTAAGACATAAGAGAAGATAGGGAGAGGGCCCTCAGGTATCTTGGGGCATCTTCACAAGCAATTGCTGAGATGGAGCTGGGGTGAAGCACGTGTGTCAGCAATGAGCATCCCAGGAATAGGGGGATGAAGCAGGGCTTGGCCGATGGAGTGGGCAGCCGGCAAGGCAGGCAGACAGGGAACTGGGGCGTCCTGGAGAATATATGCATCCAGGAGAGAGAGAGACCAGATGAGCGCGTGTCCCCACATCTGGGCACCATTCTTTAGCCAAGCTGACACATGAAATGCACTGTCACAACTCGGAAGATGAGATCTGGGGTCCCGCTGCTGCTATCGGTCCTGCAGCCGCAGCATCACAGCAGTGGGCATCCATTCCTCCTCCCTGCCCTCGGGCTCTCAGTGCCCCTGGTCAGCTTCACTTCTGTGCTCAGAGACTCACCAAGGGGGAAGCCAGATCCTCCTGCATGAAACTCTGGTCAACATGCCATCTTACACTGAGCCATTGTCACGGTCCCTATGTGCTTAGGGCCCCAGGGGCGAAAGACCCTCCAGAGGCGCCCTGGGGACCCCGGCCCTACCATGAGGCAGCTGTGAGCCCACTCTGCCTGCAGAGAAGAAACCCCCAAACTTTGGGCAACACTTGTGTCCGTCTGTTTTGACAAGTGATGGGTCCCCTGGGTCTCCCCAGGCAACATACTTGCCTGTAGCCAGCCTGCCACCATCTGCATAGCGTTTGCAAAAAATTAATTATACATGACAATAATGCTGGTAGTGACGACCACGGTCATGGTCAGACTGATGGAGAATACAGATGCTAGTTAGTTCTTCTTCAGCTCTGCTTGCTGCTAAAATTCAAGAATTAGCCAGAATAAGGGCTTCCCTGTTGGCTCAGATGGTCAAGAATCCACCAGGAGACCCAGGTTTGATCCTGGGGTCAGGAAGATCCCCTGGAGAAGGAACTGGCAACCCATTCCAGTATTCTTGCCTAGAGAATTTTATGGACAGAGGAGCCAGGCAGGCTCCTTGGGGTCGCAGTCAGACACGACTGAGTGACTAACACTTTCACCTTCACCCAGAATAAACACACTCAAGCCTGGACACAGAAGGTCATCCATTCTCTTTGAAAGAAAGAAATTAAATCCAATTTACCAGATACACCCGAGTATCTCATATTTTTGCCCCAGTTTATCCACCGAAAGAATAAAATCAATTAATAGCAACAAAAACAATAAATAATGACCAAGACCTTTTTATGGAGCATCTCATTTTACTCTTAGAGAATTTTATCTGACAATTTTAACACTCTTTAAAAAAAAACTTTCTTTGCAAAGGAAGGCCTGACAGATGTGTAAGTACCCAGGACAAGCACGGAACAGTTATAAAGATAGCTGCGTATCAGCATGATTTACTTGTCGGTGTTGTCATAAAACCAGAGATAAATTCTGATAGTGATAATGAAAGATTGCTCCAACTCTTCTACCCTCACGTAATAATTAGTACTAAAAGGTTTTCTGGGTTGGCAGATTTTCTGTTGTAGATTTAATTTACAGACGGTTTGCTGAGACAAAAGGCAGACATCAATTGAAAATCTATAAATGCATTCATATGTAATGAATCGGGGCTGCTCCTAATTAGTAAAGGGGAAGATGGCCTAAAGTCGAGGAAGTCTCTGGCTTGGGCCAAAGGTTTTGAATCCATTTCATTTCCTTTAAATAAGTGTGGATGGTACTTTCAGAACTGCATGCAAGGGGCGATTACCGAGATTTAGAGGGGATACCCCCGCCTTCTCCCGGATGGCAGAAGCTCACAGACTTGACAGCTCCTGGAATATCTTGCAATTCTGCAAATCCCATGAAAGAAAAAATTAGACATTTGTGCTATTAGGAGCAGCTGCTTTGTTAGAACTCTACCAAGAATATCTTTTTTGTTTCTTCCTGTGTCCCCATTTACAAAGAGGCAAATGATTAAATTTGCTTCATGGAATTAAACTTACCCAGCTTCCTGCTGGGTGTGGGGGAGCGGTTCCAGAAGACCACCTGCAGGGCAGCTGCTCTCTGCTCCAAGGCCTGAATATCATTAAACTGCCACCCATCCCAACACGCTGCCAGAAGTCTGGGTCTGCACAGGGCTAAGTTGTAGGGAAGAGGGGAATTCTAAGAACCATGTTCTTGGCCGAGAGGACACCCCAGTGATGCAGGGGAAAGGAGGCTGGTGAAGAGAGGCCAAACCTACCTTGAGAAAGCAGGACTGTTAAGACTCTGATAGGAAAGAGAGGAAGAGAAGGAGGAGGGATGGGGTGACGAGAGAAGAGGAAAGAAGGAAGGAAGGGAAGAAGAAGGGAGTCATGAATCCATCCATCTGCTCTGAAGATGACATCAAACTGTCCATCTTTACAAGTGAACTTAGCTGAGTTGTGTGTGCAAACTTGGATCCAAGTATTCAGTTTGTGTTTATCTTTATACAGCATTCAACTCCCCATAGGATTGTTGTGGCCACCTGAACAGTAGTCAGGTGGATAAACCGCATGGTTTATCCATACAGATATTTACATGAGAATGGGTTGCAGGACCGCAGGGCACGAGCTCCTGGGTCCTTAGACACCACTGCAGTCTTATGTAAGTGAAATTCTGACCACTCACATTCACAGATGAAAGTGCTAAAGTATATACACATCTGAATGCTCAACATATGATTGGAAACATAGCTCTTTTCCATAGTTTGCTATCCCATAACCTCAATTATAAGTGCTGAAGAATTGATGCTTTTGAACTGTGATGTTGGAGAAGACTCTTGAGAGTCCCTTGGACTGCAAGGAGATCAAACCAGTCAATCCTAAAGGAAATCAGTCCTGAATATTCATTGGAAGGACTGATGTTGAAGCTGAAGCTCCAATACTTTGGTCACATGATGCAAGAAGCTGACTCATTGGGAAAGACCCTGATGCTGGGGAAGATGGAAGGCAGGAGGAGAAGGGGATGATAGAGGACGAGATGGTTGGATGGCATCACTGACTCAGTGGACATGAGTCTGAGTAAGCTCTGGGAGATGGTGAAGGACAAGGAGACCTGGTGTGCTTCAGTCCATGGGGTCACGAAGAGTCAGACTCAACTGAGCAGCTGAACAACAACAAACCTCAGTTAATGAAGACCCTTGTTACTACAATCTTTCGTGTATCAGAGGAAGAAAAAGGCTACAAAGACTGCACTTTAATGACAAAACAAAAGGACCACAAAGCAAGCATGGGCTGGGACACAATAAGGAGAGGAAATAATGGATTGTTAAAAAGCATCTGCAGCAGCATAGATGCTAGAGATGATCATATCAACTGAAGTCAGAAAGAGAAAGACAAATGATATCACTTATGTGTGGGATCTAAAAGAAATGTTGCAAATGAGCTTATCTACAAAACAGGAAGAGACTCACAGGCACAGAAGACAAATTTAGGGTTACCAAAGGGAAAGGACAGGGGAGGAATACATTAGGAGTTTGGGATTAATTTATACACACTATTATATATAAAATAGATAAACAAGGACCTACTGTATAGCACAGGGAACTCTATTTAATGTCTCATAATAGCCTATAAAGGAAAAAAATCTGAAAAAATTATATATATATATTTCAGATTCATATGTGTGTATATAGTTGTTCAGTTGCCAAGTTGCATCCAACTCTTTTGTGACCCCCATGCCCCATGGACTGTAGCTGCAAGGCTCCTCTGTCCATAGGATTCCCCAGGCAAGAATACTGGAGTGGGTTGCCATTTTATTCTTTAGGGGATCTTCCCGATCCAGGGATAGAACTCATGTGTCCTGTTTGGCAGGCATGTTCTTTACCACTGAGCCACCTGGGAAGGCCATACATATATATCTGAATCAATCTGAAAGTAGCACAACATTACAATCAACAATAGTCCAATTTTAACAATTTTTAAAAATTTAGAAAATAAGAAAGAACACCAGCAAACCTCATTTGAACGTACTCTTGGGGTAGAGATATGACTATCTTCACACTAAAATCTTGGATGTATCATTTAATCAGAACTCTGCACTGTTAGAATCCTCACCTGCACTCAGTCATTGAGAACAAAAACAACGTGTACTTGAGCTCACTTTGTTACAATTATTAAACAGGAAATCTCACGAACCACTTCACTTCTAAAATGTATGTAGTACAAAAATTTGTGAGACAACCTAAAGTCTTACCAAACTTTAGGTTGATTCAGATTTGCACTCACTTTCTACAGCAGGCTCTGAGCTGTCTTCCAGAAACGAAAGATGATCAAGGGAAGAAAATGAGCCTGCAGCCCCCAGGCATTGTTAGCACAAGGAAAATGAGACGGAGCCCCTGTCCTCCAAGAATTCCTTCCAGACAAAGGGCTTTCGTGAAAATATTCACTGATTTCTGACAACGTGATATGATGAACTCAGATGTTCCTTCTGTACTTCTGAATAAACCACAACCATGCTAAGTCGCTTCGGACGTGGCTGACTCTTTGTGACCCTATGGACTATAGCCCACCAGGCTCATCTGTCCATGGGATTCTCCAGGCAAGAATACTGGAGTGGGTTGCCATGCCCTCCTCCAGGGCATCTTCCTGATCCAGGGATGGAACATGTGCCTCTTATATCTCCTACACTGGCAGGTGAATTCTTTACCACTAAGCCACCTGGGACAAAGTCTATCCATGTTGTTGCAAATGACAGAATCCTCTTCTTTCTCATGGCTGAATGATATTCCACTGTGTGTGTGTTATCCATTGTGTATATAAGTGTATATATATGTGTGTGTGTATGTATATATATATATTCGTCTTCTGTATCTATTTATCCACTGAAGGACATTCAGATTGTTTCTGTGTCTTGGCTAGTTTTCTTTTTCTTGACTCTCGTTCCTATCTTGTACAGCTCAGGAAGGTCTAAATGTTAATTGACACCATAATCAAATCAAAGCATCCGTCTTTCAAAGGGATTGCATTTTAATGTCTTACTGGAAATAATTCTTCTTCTCTAACACCAGGAAGGTTAGAAAGAGTTTAAGTGACCACAGGATAAATGTACTGGCCCATCTGAAGGAGTTACTGGTTCCATGGCCCGTCTGATTCCTGGCCATGATTGTTGGCACAGTGGACAAAAACACAGACTTGCTTTGGAGGGTCAATGAGGTCTGCTTTTAGGATAGTTGACTTCTCCACTGAGCAAATAATCTACCCAATTAGGTGAATACACCTAATTTAACAAGAAGAGGAGACTGGACTGTCAAGCATGGTTTGAAAATTGAGATGTATTCCCATCAATTGATGAGATCTGCCCTTAATCACCAGTTTTCAAACTCCACAGTCCTGGCCCTTTCTGCAGAGTTCAGCCGAAACCGGGCAATCATGTAAGCATCCCGGGAGACAGGATACCCGCGGAGTGTGGCCCATGGCAACATTGCTCTATCCATAGGGCTGCTCCTCAATCCCACCATCTGACCTCTCGGGTTTGGCTTTAACTCTTGGGCGTGAGGATTGTCCTGGGGCTCACACTTCACACTGAAGTTTTGGTGGAAGGAAAAGAGGACCCAGTGTTGGATTTAGTTTGTGGAAATATTGCAGAAGCTGCTCTTCACAAAAACATCCTTTCACCATGAGATTTCACAGAAAAACAATGCATCCAACTTTCAGTACTAAGAATAATGTATTCTGGAAAAGTACCTGGTTTGTTTTATGTGAAGGAACCAAGGAAGCTGAATATTTAGCTCTCAGAAATCCTGAACCCTGTGGGATGCATTAAAGGGATTAAGCCTGATTACTGTTCTCCTGGCTTCTCTAACCAGGGCTTTCTTTGGTCTAGAATTCTCATATTTGATTTTGCTCTATTGTTTTATATCTGTTGTTCTGTAATTGCTAAGTCAGGTCTGACTCTTTTATGACCTCATAGACTGTACCCAACCAGGCTCCTCTGTCCATGGAATTTTCCAAGCAAGACTACTGGAGTGGGTTGCTGTTGCCTTCTCCAGGAGATCCAACCCACATCTCTGGCATTGGCAGGTGTATTCTTTACCACTGAGCCACTAGAGAGTGTACATTTTTGTAAATTGCCTAAACTTTATTTTGAATAAGTGTAGATGTGCACGTCTTTCACTCCAGCACCACTTTGGGTGGTGTGTCCTCCTGAAGGTCAGGGTTTAGCTAGGAGGCAGTGAAGCTAAGCTAAGTTAAGTCACTTCAGTCGTGTCCGACTCTGTGCGACCCCATAGACGGCAGCCCACCAGGCTCCCCCATCCCTGGGATTCTCCAGGCAAGAGCACTGGAGTGGGTTGCCATTGCAGGAAAAGGAACAGGTTGGCATCCTTAGGATGCCTGGGGCAGCAGAGGATGTTGTCCCCTTTTCAAGGAACAGTGGGAATTTCTGAAAGGTTTTGAGCAGGGAAATGACAGGTTAGACATCAGGTCAGCAACCCCATCTCCTCCTATGGGATAGTGGGACTCCAGGTAGCTGGTGGGGCAACCATCACTTGGCTGCATGTGAAAATGCAGCTTACGGGTCAGGGCTGCAATGAGCCTGAGGCCTGGATTTATAAGCTTCCAGATGAAGTCAACCTTGCTGACTGGGGACCAGATTTTAATAGCAAGGGCTCAGCCTGAGCCAGGAAGTGACCAGACAGAAGTGATCAATCATGGCAGTGGGAGGGGAGGGGCGGGGGAAATGGAGCACTCAGGACACTGCACCCTTGGTCAATGGCCCATGGTGGCCAGGCCAGGTTCTGTGCCCGGGGTCCAGGAACATGGCAGGTGGCCAGCTCGGCCACCCAGTGTGCCCCCACCCCCTCCCCACCAGCTCCTCTGGCACCCAGAGGCACTGACGCTCGCCAAGCACCTGGCGCCTCTCCACCTGCAACTGCAGCACCTGCAACTGCAGCTCCCACAGCTGAACACCTGCCCAGCCGGGCACGCAGGCTCCAGGGAGGGTGGCACCGCAGTGGCTCGGGATGTGCAGAGGGAGTCATCGCTCCGGGAGTCTGGAGACGGGGCAGCTGGCAGAAGGAAAAGCATACGGTGCCAGCCAGTTTTATGAAAGGGGGTCTCCCGAGAGATGTTGTTCAGGCAGGTGTCTGGGGAGCCGGCAAGTCCTTGCGGAGAAGAGGGAGGTGAGGTGAAGGGGCAGCTGGTGGGGAGGATGGTGCTTGATCAAACGGAATGATCTCGGCCCAGCCTGGAGCCCAGCCCTGGGCGGAGGGTCGGGCCAGGGGCGGAGCAAGGCTGGCAAAGAAAGGCTCCAGGAATGTGTGACTCTCAAAAGGCACCCTGACCTTTTCTAAAGCAAACATCCTAACAGTCAAACTGAAATGGAATTTGCTTTTCTTTACAGGGGACAGAGAAAAGGATTGTATTTTAGATTATCTTTTGTTTGTTTTACTTTAATTTTTATTTTATTTTTTAATTAGAGGAAAATTGCTTTACAATGTTGTGTTGGTTTCTGTCATACGACAAGGTGTGTGCTCATTCATTACAGTCGTGTCTGACTCTCTGCCACCCCATGGACTGTAGCCGGCCAGGCTCCTCTGTCCATGGGTTTCTCCAGGCAAGAATACTGAAGTGGCTGGCCATGCCCTCCTCCAGGGGATTTTCCTGCCCCAGGGACTGAACCAGCATCTCCTCAGTCCCCTGAATTGCAGATGAATTCTTGACCGCTGAGCCACCAGGGAAGCCCATACAACCAGGTGAATCAGCCATAATTATATGCATATCCCCTTCCTTTTGGGCCTCCCTTCCCTCCCCCCATCTTACCCCTAGGTCATCACACAGCCACAAAAAAAGAACAATTTTGAGTCAGTTCTAGTGAGATGGATGAGTCTAGAGCCTGTTCTACGCTGTGAAGTAAGTTTGTTTTTTAAGAGCTGTTAAAAAGCCAAGCTTTTCTCATTTTAGTGAAGTCTCATTTAGATGCCCTTTTTGTCCTATACTCATTTAAGCCACCAAAATCTGTGATTTTTAAAGCCATTCATTCCACACTGAGTCATCCTGAGTGATCTGTGGGATTATTAGCATAAAATCTATACTCAGGCAGTAACTCACAGTGGTAAGTAATTTACATGCCTACATGGGCATATTATTGTTGTTGTTTAGCTACTATGTCATGTCCAATCTTTGTGACCCCATGGACTGCAACATGTCAGGCTTCCCCGTCCTTCAGTATCTCCTGGAATTTGCCCAAGTTCATGTCCATGATGCTATCCAGGCATCTTGTCCTCTGTCACCCCTTTCTCCTCCTGCCCTCAGTCTTTCCCAGCATCAGGGCCTTTTCCAGTGAGTCAGTTCTTCACATCAGGTTGCCAAAGTACTGGAGCTTCAGGTTCAGCATCAGTCCCGCCAATGAATATTCAGTATTCATTTCCTTTAGGATTGATTGGTTTGATCTCCTTGCTTTCCAAGGGACTCTCAAGAGTCTTCTCCAGCTCCACAATTAGAAAGTATTAATTTTTCGGCACTCAGCCTTCATATTTCCAAGTTTCATCAGGTACAGTTAATTATATTCTTATCCAGCACTATTTTCTGACACTAAAAAAACACTGTATACATTTTTAGTCATGCATTGCTCAAACATTAAATATTTGTTTAAAATCCCATGGAAATGTCACCTGAGATTTAATCTCATGACTGCTTACTGTCCTTTCCCACAAGCCATCAGGCCAGGCTGCCCCTAGTTGAAGGACCTGCTTTAATGCTGGGAGAGAAATACCTGAGATTTATACTTTGGCCACTTCATGCGAAGAGTTGATTCATTGGAAAAGACCCTAATGCTGGGAAGGACTGGGGGCAGGAGGAGAAGGGGATGACAGAGGATGAGATGGCTGGATGGCATCACCGACTCGAGGGACATGGGTTTGGGTGAACTCCAGAAGTTGGTGATGGACAGGGAGGACTGGCGTGCTGCGACTCATGGGGTCGCAAAGAGTCAGACACAACTGAGTGACTGAACTGAACTGAACTGAACTGAATGCCACATTAACACAATGTGTCTATGCTACTGATTCTTTAAATTAGCATTCCTATCTAAAAAAGAAATTTCTCCAATATCAGAAAAAGGTTTTGCTTACTTTATTTAAGTTAGTCGGTCAAAACACTGAGATGAACGGTGAATTTTATGCTTTAGCCAAAAGTGTATGTAGTAGAGTAGCGGGAAGAAGCCAGTTTGGTGATCCTGTAGATGACGGACAAAGTTCAAAGATGAATCTGACAGAGCAGGACACAGTGTAAGTCTCTTGACCTAGGTCACAGAGAAGCACTCATGTTGCAGACCTGAGCCCCACTCACCTCTTCTCTGGGACAACTCTGCCAGGTCTTAACTCAGATGTTTCTGTTAAAATTTTCAGGAGAGAGCAGAATGACTCAGCAGCCTGGGAACACGTGCACCAAAGGGGGCGGGAAAAAATTTACAAATTATTGGTGTGTTAAGAGTTAAAAAAAAAAAAACAAAAAACATTGTTGTTCAAAAATTGGCCTGATGTACTCTTATGTACTGAAGAATTAGTCCAAATTTTTAAAAAGCTTGTGAATAAAGCAGCACTATTTATGGTAGCCAAGACATGGAAGCAACCTACATGTCTATTGACACAGCAATGGATAAAAGAGATGTCACACATATACAGTGGAATATTACTGAGCCACGAAAAAGAGTGAAGTAATGCCTTTTACAACAACATGGATGGAACTAGAGATTGTCACACTAAATGAAATTAATTAGAAAGAAAGAAAAATACCATGTGATATCACTTATATAAATGTGGAATCTTAAAAATGATACAAATGAACTTATTTATAAAATAGAAATAGACTCACAGACATAGAAAATCAGCTTATGGTTACCAAAGGGGAAGGGGAGATATAAATTAGGAGTTTGGGATTAGCAGATACAAACTACTATATATAAGAAATAAACAACAAAGACCAACTGTATAGCATAGGTAACTGTATTGAATATCTTGTAATAAGCTATAATAGAAAAGAATCTGAGAAAGAATATATATGTGTGTGTGCGTGTGGCGGTCACTCTACTCTATAACATAAACTAACACAATATTATATTAATTATACTTCAATTGAAAAAAAAAAAGCACCTGAAATAAAGATAGATCTTACATAGGCACAGAAGCCTCCTGTCAGAGGTCTTAACTCTCTGGGAGCTCATTTGGAAACATAGACGCATATGTATGCTGATTATATTATTGGGGTTGCTCATCACTATATGGTGTCTGACTCTTTACCACCCCATGGATTGCAGCACACCAGGCTCCTCTGTCCTCCAAACTCTGTCCCTGAGTTTGCTCAAATTCATGTTCATTGAGTTGGTGATACTATCTATCTATCTATATACTTTAATACCTTAGCATAAAAAGGATGGTTTGACAAAAAAGAAAGAAAATAATTTCCATTTTCTATGCCAGGTTATACTTTATGATCCTGTTACAAGCAGTGATAACCTTCATCTGTAAACAAATCTGGAGATAGACAAGGAAGATGATATCACTTCCAGCCAGTGGATAAGGAGAGTCTACAGGAAATTATATGATCTTCCCAAGGTCAACTTCCAGCAAGAGGTAATGACAGGGGAGAAGGCTACTCTGCTCCCAGCATGCTTCTGTGACTTCTTTGTAACTCTTGGGCTCAGAATTTCAGGAGACACTGTACGGATGAGTAGCGCCTGGAGTTGCTCCCTGTTTTCTAGATTTCAAGGCCTGATTCTTTCAAACAGACTCTGCTCCCCAGTCTTCTTAATGACTGTACTTCCAGAAGGGAAGGACTACCCAGACATTCCCTTCCAAAATGAATCAAGCTCTTTGCCTCACACAGTGGAAAATATCCCAAGGTGATTCTTGGAAGAAAGCTATTATCCAAAGATGTCTACCCAGACCTTCTTTCTAACAGGCATCTCTTTGTTTAACACATGGCACTAAAATCCTGAGTGTGTCTGTGCTTCCCCCACAGGACTAGGGCTTTTCCTTTGTATTTCTAACACTCAAACCAACGTCTGGTGCATTACAGGTGCACATTAAATACACTTTCAGATGAAGCAGAAGGTGCAGGCTTCAATAATGATTTGAATATGATGGCCCAGACAGAATTGATGCTTCGTTCAGTTCAGTTCACTCACTCAGTGGTGTCTGACTCTTTGCGACCCCATGGAGCGCAGCACGCCAGGCCTCTCTGTCCATCACCCAACTCCCAGAGCTTATTCAAACTCCTGTCCGTCGAGTCAGTGATGCCATCCAACCCTCTCATCCTCTGTCATCCCCTTCTCCTCCTGCCTTCCATCTTTCCCAGCATCAGGGTCTTTTCCAAGGAGTTAGTTCTTTTCATCAGGTGGCCAAAGGATTGGAGTTTCAGCTGCAACATCAGTCCTTCCAATGAATATTCAGG
The DNA here is from genome assembly GCF_023091745.1 of Budorcas taxicolor. Classification (NCBI taxonomy): domain Eukaryota; kingdom Metazoa; phylum Chordata; class Mammalia; order Artiodactyla; family Bovidae; genus Budorcas; species Budorcas taxicolor. The sequence goes on along the minus strand of NC_068920.1, from coordinate 150,314,198 downwards.
ACTGATTTCCTTTAGGATGGATTGGTAGGATCTCCTTGCATTCAAAGGGACTCTCAAGAGCCTTCTCCAACATCACAGCACAAAAGCATCAATTCTTCAGCACTCATCTTTCTTTATAGTTCAACTCTCACATCCATACATGACTACTGGAAAAACCATAGCTTTGACTAGACACACTTATGTTGGTAAACTAATGTCTCTGCTTTTTAATATGCTGTCTAGGTTGGTCATAATTTTTCTTCCAAGAAGCAAGTGTCTTTTAATTTCATGGCTGCAGTCACCATCTACAGTGATTTTGGGGCTCAAAAAAATAAAGTCTGCCACTATTTCCGCTGTTTCCCCATCTTATTTGCCATGAAGTGATGAGACGAGATGCCATGATCTTAGTTTTCTGAATGTTGAGTTTTAAGCCAACTTCTTCACTTTTCTCTTCCACTTTCATCAAGAGGCTCTTTAGTTCTTCACTTTCTGCCATAAGGGTGGTGTCATCTGCATATCTGAAGTTATTGATATTTCTCCCAGCAATCTTGATTCCAGCTTGTGCTTCATCCAGTCCAGCATTTCATCATGATGTACTCTGCATATAAGTTGAATAAGGGTGACAGTATACAGCCTTGGTGTACTCCTTTCCTGATTTGGAACCAGTCTGTTGTTCCATGTCAGATTCTAACTGTTGCTTCTTGATCTGCCTACAGATTTCTCAGGAAGCAGGTCAGGTGGTCTGCTATTCCCATCTCTTGAAGAATTTCCCATAGTTTGTTATGATCCACACAGTCAAAGGCTTTGGCGTAGTCAATAAAGCAGAAGTAGATGTTTATCTGGAACCCTCTTGCTTTTCCGATGATTGAAGGGATGCTGGCAATTTGACCTCTGGTTCCTCTGCCTTTTCTAAATCCAGCTTGAACATATGGAAGTTCATGGTTCAGGTACTGCTGAAGCCTGGCTTGGAGAATTTTGAGCACTGTTTTGCTAGTGTGTGAGATAAGTGCAATTGTGCAGTAGTCTGAGTATTCTTTGGCATTGCCTTTCTTTGGGATTGGAATGAAAACTGACCTTTTCCAGTCCTGGTGAGTTTTCCAAATTTGCTGACATATTGAGTGCAGCACTTTCACAGCATCATCTTTTAGGATTTGAAATAGCTCAACTGGCATTCCATCAACTCTACAATTTTGTTCATAGTGATGCTTCCTAAGACCCACTTGAGTTCACATTCCAGGAAGTCTGGCTCTAGGTGAGTGACCACACCATCGTGATTATCTGGGTCATGAAGATCTTTTTTTGTATAGTTCTTCTTGTACTCTTGCCACCTCTTATTGATATCGTCTGCTTCTGTTAGGTCCATAGCATTTCTGTCCTTTATGGAGCCCATCTTTGCATGAAATATTCCCTTGGTATCTCTAATTTTTTTTGAAGAGATCTCTAGTCTTTCCCATTCTATTGTTTTTCTCTATTTCTTTGCACTGATCACTAAGGAGGGCTTTCTTATCTCTCCTTGCTACTCTTTGGAACTCTACATTAGAATGGGTATATCTTTCCTTTTCTCCTTTGCCTTTTACTTCTCTTCTTTTCATAGCTATTTTTAAGTCCTCCTCAGACAACCATTTTTCCTTTTTTGCATTTCTTTTTCTTGGAAATGGTTTTGATCCCTGCCTCCTGTACAATGTATTGAACCTCCATCCATAGTTAATCAGGCACTCTGTCTATCAGATCTAGTCCCTTAAATCTATTTCTCACTTCCACTGTATAGTCATAAAGGTTTTGATTTAGGTCATACATGATGGTCATGTATGGATGCGAGAGTTGGACTGTGAAGAAAGCTGAGCACCAAAGAATTGATGCTTTTGAACTGTGGTGTTGGAGAAGACTCTTGAGAGTCCCTTGGACTGCAAAGAGATCCAGCCAGTCCATCCTAAAGGAGATCATTCCTGGGTGTTCACTGGAAGGACTGATGTTGAAGCTGAAACTCCAATACTTTGGCCACCTAATGCAGAGAACTGACTCACTGGAAAACCCTGATGCTGGGAGGGATTAGAGGCAGGAGGAGAAGGGGATGACAGAGGATGAGATGGCTGGATGGCATCACCAACTCAATGGACATGAGTTGGGGTAAACTGCAGGAGTTGATGATGGAAAAGGAGACCTGGCGAGCTGTGATTCATGGGGTCACAAAGAGTCAGACACGACTGAGAGACTGAATTGAACTGAACTGAATGGTCTAGTGGTTTTCCTTACTTTCTTCAATTTCAGTCTGAATTTGACAACAAGGAGTTCATGATCTGAGCCACAGCCAGCTCCTGGTCTTGTTTTTGCTGACTGTATAGAGCTTCTCCATCTTTGGCTGCAAAGAATATAATCAATCTGATTTCAGTGTCGGCCATCTGGTGATGTCCACGTGTAGAGTCTTCTCTTGTGTTGTTGGAACAGGGTGTTTGCTATGACCAGTGCATTCTCTTGGCAGAACTCTATTAGTCTTGGCCCTGCTTCATTCCTTATTCCAAGGCCAAATTTACCTGTTACTCCAGGTGTTTCTTGACTTCCTACTTTTGCCTTCCAGTCTCTTATAATTAAAAGGACATCTTTTTTGAGTGTTAGTTATAGAAGGTCTTGTTGGTCTTCATAGAACAGTTCAACTTCAGCTTCTTCAGCATTTCTGGTCAGGGCACAGACTTGGATTACTGTGTTGTTGAATGGTTTGCCTTGGAAACAAACAGAGATCATTCTGTCATTTTTGAGATTGTATCCAAGTACTGCACTTCGGATTTTTCCATTGACTATGCTGGCTACTCCATTTCTTCTAAGCGATTCTTGCCCCCAGTGGTTGATACAGTGGTCATCTGAGTTAAATTCACCCATTCCAGCCCATTTAGCTCACTAATTTGTAAACTGTTGATGTTCATTCTTGCCATCTCCTGTTTGACCACTTCCAATTTGCCGTGACTTATGGACCTAACATTCCAGGTTCCTATACAATATTGCTGTTTACAGCATCAGATTTTCCTTCCATCACCAGTCACATCCATTACTGGGTGTTGTTTTTGCTTTGCTCTGTCTCTTCATTCTTTCTGGAGTTATTTCTCCACTGATCTCCAGTAGCATAGTGGGCACCTACCAACCTGGGGAGTTCATCTTTCACTGTCCTATCTTTTTGGCTTTTCATACTGTTCATGGGGTTCTCAAGGCAAGAATACTGAAGTGGTTTGCCATCCCCTTCTCCAGTGGACCACATTTTGTGAGAACTTCCACCATGACCCATCCATCTTGGGTGGCCCTACACGGCATGGCTCATAGTTTCATTGAGTTAGACAAGGCTGTGGTCCATGTGATCAGATTGGTTAGTTTTCTCTGATTGTGGTTTTCAGTCTGTCTGCCCTCTGAAGGAGAAGGATAAGAGAGGCTTATGGTGCTTAATGAATAGTAAATAAATATATAAATATGTGAATGAATTAAGAATATTGATACTCACTAACAGATATGCAGATGACACCACCCTTATGGCAGAAAGTGAAGAGGAACTAAAAAGCCTTTTGATGAAAGTGAAAGAGGAGAGTGAGAAAGTTGGCTTAAAGCTCAACATTCAGAAAATGAAGATCATGGCATCCGGTCCCATCACTTCATGGGAAACAGATGGGGAAACAGTGGAAACAGTGTCAGAATTTATTTTGGGGGTCTCCAAAATCACTGCAGATGGTGACTGCAGCCATGAAATTAAAAGACACTTACTCCTTGGAAGGAAAGTTATGACCAACCTAGATAGCATATTCAAAAGCAGAGACATTACTTTGCCAACAAAGGTCTATTTAGTCAAGGCTATGATTTTTCCAGTAGTCATGTATGGATGTGAGAGTTGGACTGTGAAGAAAGCTGAGCGCTGAAGAATTGATGCTTTTGAACTGTGGTATTGGAGAAGACTCCTGAGAGTCCCTTGGACTGCAAGGAGATCCGGCCAGTCCATTCTGAAGAAGATCAGTCCTGGATGTTCTTTGTAAGAAATGATGCTAAAGCTGAAACTCCAGTACTTTGGCTACCTGATGTGAAGAGTTGACTCACTGGAAAAGACTCTGATGCTAGGAGGGATTGGGGGCAGGAGGAGAAGGGGATGACAGAGGATGAGATGGCTGGATGGCATCACCAACTCGATGGACGTGAGTCTGAGTGAACTCCGGGAGTTGGTGATGGACAGGGAGGCCTGGTGTGCTGTGATTCATGGGGTCACAAAGAGTCAGACACGACTGAGCGCTTGAACTGAACTGAACAGAAAATACTGAGACATAAAATGAAGTGAAAGTGAAAGTCACCCAGTCGTGTCTGACTCCTTGCTACCCCATGGACCATACAGTCCCTGAAATTTTCCAGGCCAGAATACTGGAGTGGGCAACCTTTCCCTTCTCCAGGGGCTCTTCCCAACCCAGGGATCAAACCCAGGTCTCTTGCATTGCAGGTAGGTACTTTATCAGCTGAGCCACAAGGGAAGCCCAGTTTTTGTAATATATAAGACAAATTTCTCTTTTTACTTGTTTAATGAGGAATATGTTACCATAGCCAAAATAACCCAGACACTTGAACCAATGCCAACAATTTTGATCAGAATGACTTCAGCAAGAACTGCATGCTTATGCTCAGCCGTATCTGACTCTTTTGAGACACCATGGACTGTAGCCCACCAGGTTCCTCTGTCCATGGGATTTCCCAGGCAAGAATACTGGAGTGGGTTGCCATTTCCTTCTCCAGGGGATCTTCTCGATCCAGGTATTGAGCCAGAGTCTCCTGCATTGGCAGGCAGATTCTTGACCAATGAGCCACCAGGGAGCTCTACACAGGTTAAGCACATCAATTAAGTAAATGAAGATTCTAAGCCATAAAATCAAAAGTTCTGATTCAAAATCGTGTGCATACTCTGTGTGCAGCGTGTGTGTAAAGATGCTTCTTACACCCAGAGAAGCAGTGTCACTTCTAAACGCTGCAGAACACACAGCAGTGAAATTTGCCATCAGGAGTTCCAATCAGCTGCTAAAGAATATCGTTGTAAAGGGAATTCGTAGTGTGCTCCTCTCTTAAACAGGCAACCTGGATACCATGCACTGTCTTTGGACTTAAGGCAGATCACCTCTGTGTGTGTTTGGGGTTGGAGTGGAGGGATGCTTGCCTGATTCTCGTATTTCACTTCTGGAAAATATGATGAAATTTAGACTCGATTTATGTTTGTGAAGTGGGGGGTTTTATGTCGATCATGTATATGGTCTTAAATGTGTCATATAGAACGACTAACCATTTTTGTACAAGATGTAATAGGATTCTTGTCACATGGCTGTAATTAGCATTAACACAATAAACAAGCTACAGCTGAGGTGGCTGGGCAAGTAAATGCATGACCAGGAAATACTATAAATATCTTTCCTTTTATGCCACAGATCCTATTCTTCACTGCCAGGACCAAAAATACACACAGCAGTATCTCACTCCTGTTGCCATGTATTCGACCCAAATACCATTAACTATCCCCTTGCTCTCTGTTTATAAGAAGGTAAACAGAGACCCAACACCAGTATAGACATAACAGAGCTAAGACCTGGGAAAAATACCAAAGACACAGGATAAACCATGTCATTGTTCCAAGAAGCGGAGTGAGGGAAGTGAAGGCAAAGACAGAGAGCTCTTTCAAAAACTGTGGGATTACTGCTATCAGCTCTGTAAGTTAAGATTTCCAGCCTGAATCAGATGAGTGGTTTCCGCGCTTGCTGGCTCCTTCCAACACAGCGAGGGGAGGGTGAGTGGGCATCAGGATCCCATATTCACTGGACTTATTCCTCCCCTGTGCTGTGAGGTGTCTTCTAATGGTCTACTTTCTAAGCTCAAGAAATTCCCTCCAATTGTATAGTGACCTGTAATACATGAAGTTGTGTAGATCTTTACAATTTGCAAGTGTCCCTGGGAGTCTTGTTTCCTGAAACAGGAAGAAATCTGCCCAGAAAAGTCATCCCTGGGAGCTGAAGTTTCCGTAGGAAAACTGTTGGAAAAACACACGAATTAACAGAATAAAAGCACGTGTCTGAAAAAGGTGTTCTTTGGGCCACCCCCTGTGCATTCACGCAAGAGGGGGAAAAACCAAAGAACTGAGAGAGTGACTGTGCTAATATGTTGATAAGATATTGACAGCACTGAGCTGCATGGATGGGGAAATAACAGACAAGTTCAGGGTGAAGAATATCATGGGGAAGAACATCAGGGGCAGTGGCCCGGACCTTGAGCAGGGTCACCCGGTGAATCAGAAACAGAACAATGATCTGGAGGAGGGGGTTCGTCTTGTTCTTGGTTTTCCTTTCTCTGGCCGCCCTCTCAAAGCCACTGTGACCTCTGGACTTCCTTCCTCAGTTGTCCGTTTGTTCTTTCCAAGGGAGTATATGGAACCCCGCTCCGCAAGCACCTTGTTAACCACTTGAAGGGGGCTTGTGGCCACATGGGAAAGCTTTCTCCTTCAGCCACAGCATTGCTTTTGTTTTTCCACCTGTAACACACAGCATGATGGTGACATCTTTCAAATAAAATGTGCAGCAATATTCTTATATTTGTCAGCATTTCCCATCTACAAAGTACACTTGGGAAACTGGGTAGAAGAAGGTCCCTGTTCAGTAGCGTCTCATCTTCCGGCCGCCTGGGTGTGGTCATGAGACCTCTGCCCTTACGGAACCATTGTCCCAGGAAGATTGGGGTGTAACTGTGATCGACGCAGTCGTGAAAGTGTGCCCGAGGAGCTCCAGGGCTGGCAACGATGAGGGATATACTCACCCTGGCTCACCTGGCACTCTGTACCTCGCTGATGCTTCCTTCCTGCCATCCTCCAAGGGAAGAATGGGGATCATCGCCTTTGCAAAAGTTAACAGTTCCAAACAGACTTGAGTGAATTAGAAACTCAGTAAAGGGGGAGTGTCTTTCAATGGAACATGTAAGAGAAGTGAGTTCTGTGTTTTTTCTGTTCCCTTTCTCTCTTAGTTTCCTGGTTGCTGTTGTCGTTTAGTCTCTAAGTCATGTCGGACTCTTTGTGACCCCAAGGACTGTAGCCCACCAGGCTCCTCTATCCATGGGATTCTCCAGGCAAGAATACTGGAGTGGGTTGCCATTTCCTTCTCCAGGGGATCTTCCCAAACCAAAGATTGAATCTGCATCCTGTGTCTTCTGCGTTGGAATGTGGATTCTTTACCATTGAGCCACCAGGGAAGCCAAGTTTCCTGGGGTTGCCCTAAGAAAACACCACTCATACAGGGAGTCTGGAAGCCATGGACCTGTGTGGACGTCCAGTTCCAGAGGCCTGAAGTTTGAGATCTGAAATCAAGGTGTGGGCAGGATGGATTTCTTCTGAAAGTCAAGATTGGTAGTCTGTTCCAACATCTCTCTTTGGCTTGGGAATGGTATATTTCTCTCTGTGTCTTTACCTTATCTTCCCCCTGTGCGTGTCTGTGTTCAAGCTCCTCCATTCCTCTACAAGTGCCAGTCACACTGGGTTGTTGTTGCTGTTCACTCACTCAGTCATGTCTCACCCTTTGCCACCCCATGGACTGCAGCACGCCAGGCTTCCCTGTCCTTCACTGTCTCCTGGAGTTTGCTCAAACTCATGTCCTTTTAGTTGATGCAATCCAAACATCTCATCCTCTGTTGCCCCCTTCCTCCCCTGCCCTCAATCTTTCCTATCAGGGTCTTTTCCAGTGGGTCAGCCATCCCCTCAATTGGCCAAAGTATTAGAACTTCAGCATCAGTCCTTCCAATGAATATTCAGGGTTGATTTCCTTTAAGATTGACTGGTTTGATCTCTTGCTGTCCAAGGGACTCTCAACAGTCTCCTCCAACACCATAGTTCAAAAACATCAATTCATTGGTGCTCAGCTTTCTTTATGGTCCAACTCTCATATTCATACATAACTACTGGAGAAACCATAGCTTTGACTCTACAGACCTTTGTCGGCAAAGTGATGTTTCTGGTTTTTAATATTCTGTCTAGGTTTATCATAGATTTCCTTTCAAAGAGCAAGCATCCTTTAATTTCATGGCTGCAGTCACTGTCCACAGCTGGGGCCTATCGTAATGGCCGCATTTTAACTTGATCAAATGCAAACACCCTTTCTCCAGATACGGTCACACTCTGAGGTCCTGAGGGTTAGGACTTCAGTATATGAGTTTGGGGACCACAATTGATCTCCTAACAGTTAATTCTCTAGCCATTAAAAATGTCATTAAAAATTTCATATGTGAAATACATTCACTCAGTCCCAACACCCCTCCCCCATGAAATCTGTGTACATTCCTGCATTAACTCTAAGCCCCAAATCTCTACTAAGTATCAGGTAAATTGCTGACTCAATGGACAGTACTTTGAGCAAACTCCGGGAGATGGTGAAGGATAAGGAAGCCTGGTGTGCTGCAGTCCATGGGGTTGCAGAGTCAGACATGACTTACTGACTTAACAACAGCAACAAATCAGGTATGAAGGAGATTGTATTTATGATTCATCCTGATGCAAATCCTTTTCCAGCTGTGAACCTGGGAAACCAGACAAGTGATCTGCTTAGCAAACCGAGATGGAATAGGCATGGAGTAGACATCCTCATTCCAAAAAAGGAGAAGCCAGAAAGAAAATAAGGGTAACAGGCCCAACTTAGCCAAAATTCCAGCACGCACAGTCCTATTCAGTTCTAAGGTTCGAGAAGGATCCTCTTTACCCTGATGATTTGCCCTCAGCTAATCTGGCAGGGCCATCATTTTACTTTTGCCATCCTTTGGGGACTGTGTCTGGGAGCAGAAGCTGGACAGCATCATGCCTGACATCCCCAGCTTGGGAGGGAATTCAGGAGAAACCGAGGCCATAGCTACTTGGGGTCTCCCAGTGTCTGGCTGGCTTCCCAGGTGGCACTAGTGGTAAAGAATCTGCCTGCCAATGCAGGAGACATAAGAGACACAGGTTGGATCCCTGACTCAGGAAGATCCCCTGGAGAAGCGCAAGGCAACCCACTCCAATATTCTTACCTGGAGAATCCCAAAGACAGAGGAGCCTGGCAGGCTGTCGTTCATAGGGTCACAAAGAGTCAGACGCAGCTGAAATGACTTAACACAGCACACTCAGTATGAATGTGCTCAGGAGGAATGTGATCAGTGTCTGGGTGGAGGGAGGTGAGCCCTCTGGATGCATCTATGGGTCAGAGGAGGTGGAAGAAGGAGGATGGCTGGGGCTTCCCTGAAAGGACCGGCTCAGACAAGGCTGTGCTCATGGTTTCTCCAGCAGAGAACAGTGGCGAAGGGACACCAGTGATCGGGGGAGGGCATCGCACAACAGAGAATGCTGCCAGGCTGCCAGGAAGAGGCTGTGGTCTCTGCAAAGGGTCCTGAGGACTAGACCCTGGAGCAGGCGAAAGGAGCATCACCCAGATTGAAGGAGAGGCACCCAAGGGTTAGCCCTGGGTATTGGTAGGTGACTTTGATCTCTTTATCTGCTTTTCTATAATTCCACATTCCTACACCTTGAAAATATGGTGTGTTTGCTTCCAGACCATCAGAATAAAGCAAGTTTTGCAAAGTCACACACATTTGGGGGCTTCCCTGGTATCTCAGATGGTAAAAATCTGCCTGCAATGAGGGAGACCTGGGTTCAATCCCTGGGTCAGGAAGATCCCCTGGAGAAGGAACTGGAAACCCACCTCCAGTATTCTTGCCTGGAGAATTTCATACACAGAGGAGCCTTGCAGGCTACAGTCCATGGGGTCGCAAAGAGCTGGACATGATTGAGTGAGTTAATACCTTCACTTCACTTTCAGTGCATATAATAGTTATCTTTATAGGTTATTGCAGAATATTGTGTAGAGTTCCCTGTGCTATACAGTAGGTCCTTGAGGATTATCTATTCTGTATATAGTAGTGAGTATGTGTTAATCCTAAACTGCTAATTTATCCTCCGCCTCATATCTCCCCTTTGGTAACCTACATGGGAAAGAATCTGAAAAAGAGGGCTTCCCTGGTGGCTCAATGGTAAAGAATCCACCCGCCACAATGGAGGAGACATAGGTTCAATCCCTGGCCTGGGAAGATCCTATATGCTGCGCAGCAGCTAAGCCAGTGCAACACAGCTCTGGAGGAATGTGCTCAGAGCCTGGGAGTGCTGAGCCCATCTGCTGCACCTACTGAAGCCTACACACCCTGGAGCCCATGCTCTGCAACAAGAGAATCCACAGCAATGAGGAGCCTGAGCAGAACAGCTAGACAGTAGCCCCTGCTTGCTGAAAGTAGAGAAAATCCCATGCAGCAAAGAAGACCCAGCATTGCCAAAAATAAATCGTAAAAGAAAAGAATCTGCAAAAGAATGAATATACATATATGTATAACTGAATGACTTTGCTGTGTACCTGAAACTAACACAACATTATAAATCCATTATAAACCAATTAAAAAATTAAAAAATTTTAAAAATTACACATTTTTCATTGCTATTTATTTCCCTTTATATGTGTACCTATATGTAAGTTTACATGTATAAATGAATGTATGTATTTATACTGATACTTTTCCATGTCAATAAATACATAACTCTATTATCTTTATTGGTTGTATAGTATCTCCATGATATGTATATACCATAGTTTTTTAAAAACAAAATCAAGTAATAATTGATTTTAAAAGCTATGTTTACACTATCAGTTCAGTTCAGTTCAGTCGCTCAGTCATGTCCGATTCTTTGCAACCCCATGATTTGCAGCACGCCAGGCCTCCCTGTCCATCACCAACTCCCGAAGTTCACTCAGACTCATGTTCATCGAGTCAGTGATGCCATCTAGCCATCTCATCCTCTGTCACCCCCTTCTCCTCCTGCCCCCAATCCCTCCCAGCATCAGTCTTTTCCAATGAGTCAACTCTTCGCATCAGGAGCCAAAGTACTGGAGTTGCAGCTTTAGCATCATTCCTTCCAAAGAAATCCCAGGGCTGATCTGCTTCAGAGTGGACTGGTTGGATCTCCTTGCAGTCCAAGGGACCCTCAAGAGTCTTCTCCAACACCACAGCTCAAACACATCAATTCTTTGGTGTTCAGCCTTCTTCACAGTCCAACTCTCACATCCATACATGACCACAGGAAAAACCATAGCCTTGACTAGACAGACCTTAGTCGGCAAAGTAATGTCTCTGCTTTTGAATATGCTATCTAGGTTGGTCATACCTTTCCTTCCAAGGAGTAAGAGTCTTTTAATTTCATGGCTGCAGTCACCATCTGCAGTGATTCTGAAGCCCCCCAAAATAAAGTCTGACACTGTTTCCACTGTTTCCCCATCTATTTCCCATGAAGGGATGGGACCAGATGCCATGATCTTCGTTTTCTAAATGTTGAGCTTTAAGCCAACTTTTTCACTCTCCTCTTTCACTTTCATCAAGAGGCTTTTTAGCTCCTCTTCACTTTCTGCCATAAGGGTGGTGTCATCAGCATATCTGAGGTTATTGATATTTCTCCCAGCAATCTTGATTCCAGCTTGTGTTTCTTCCAGTCCAGCATTTCTCATGATGTATTCTGCATAGAAGTTAAATAAGCAGGGTGACAATATACAGCCTTGACGTACTCCTTTTCCTGTTTGGAACCAGTCTGTTGTTCCATGTCCAGTTCTAACTGTTGCTTCCTGACCTGCATACAGATTTCTCAAGAGGCAGGTCAGGTGGTTTGGTGTTCCCATCTCTTTCAGAATTTTCCACAGTTTATTGTGATCCAGAGAGTCAAAGGCTTTGGCATAGTCAATAAAGCAGAAATAGACATTTTTCTGGAACTCTCTTGCTTTTTTGATGATCCAGTGGATGTTGACAATTTGATCTCTGGTTCCTCTGCCTTTTCTAAGACCAGCTTGAACATCAGGAAGTTCACGGTTCGCATATTGTTGAAGCCTGGCTTGGAGAATTTTGAGCATTACTTTACTAGCATGTGAGATGAGTGCAATTGTGCGGTACTTTGAGCATTCTTTGGCATGGCCTTTCTTTGGGATTGGAATGAAAACTGACCTTTTCCAGTCCTGTGGCCACTGCTGAGTTTTCCTAATTTGCTGGCATATTGAGTGCAGCACTTTCACAGCATCATCTTTCAGGATTTGAAATAGCTCAACTGGAATTCCATCACCTCCACTAGCTTTGTTTGTAGTGATGCTTTCTAAGGCCCACTTGACTTTACATTCCAGGATGTCTGGCTCTAGATGAGTGATCACACCATCGTGATTATCTGGGTCGTGAAGATCTTTTTTGTACAGTTCTGTGTATTCTTGCCACCTCTTCTTCATATCTTCTGCTTCTGTTAGGTCCATAGCATTTCTGTCCTTTTCAAGCCCATCTTTGCATGAAATGTTCCCTCGGTATCTCTAATTTTCTTGACGAGATCGCTAGTCTTTTCCATTCTGTTGTTTTCCTCTATTTCTTTGCACTGATCGCTGAAGAAGGCTTTCTTATCTCTTCTTGCTATTCTTTGGAACTCTGCATTCAGATGCTTATATCTTTCCTTTTCTCCTTTGCTTTGCTTACACTACACTGTTGTCTATTAAGTGTGCAATAACATTATGTCTAAAAAAAAGTGCTGTTCATTGTTCAGTTGCTCAGTCATGTCTGACTCTTTTCCACCCCAAGGACTGCCGCACACCAGGCTTCCCTGTCCATCACCAACTTCTGGAGCTTGCTCAAACTCATGTCCATTGAGTCAGTGATGCCATCCAACCATCTCGTCCTCTGTTTTCCCCTTCTTCTCCCACCTCCAATCTTTCCAAGCATCAGGGTCTTTTCCAATGAGTTGGTTCTTCGCATCAGGTGGCCAAAGTATTGGAGCTTAAGCTTCAGTGTCAGTCCTTCCAATGAATATTCAGGATTGATTTCCTTTAGGATTGACTGGTTTGATCTTCTTGCAGTCCAAGGGACTCTCAAGAGTCTTCTCTAGCACCACAGTTCAAAAGCATCAAGTCTTCGATGCTCAGTCTTCTTTATGTGCAGACCTTAATCGAAAAATAATGCTGCTGGGAAAATGGCACTGATAGATGAGCTCCATGCAGGATTGCTACAAACCTTCAGTTTGTGAAAAACACAGTTAATCTGTGAAGTGCAATAAAACAAGGATAGGCCTGTATGCATTACCTTTAAATGAAAGAAGAAAAAAACAATAAATACCATAAAGTACTGGAGTCACAATGAAATGAGCATATTTAAAATACAATGAGTCTGCAAGTATCAGAAACGTGATTTAAGGGAATAAAACCCAGATAATGTCCCCTAGTTTACGAATTCTGTGAGAATGATGAGCTTAGTCATGTATAAACTATTAAGTGGTAAGAAGCAGGCAGGAAGTCATCTGGTCTGACTTGTCCGGTGCATGAGGAACCAATATACAGGTTGGTGCCAACCGGCCTGGAGGTCACACAGGTCATCACTGCCAGTGATGGAGAGGCAGCTCCCCCTGATCTGGGATGCAGCCCCCGTGCTCGGCCCCCACAGGTGTCTCTCCAAAGGAAGGAGACATGCAAATCCTCTCACTGCCCATCCTCCACCACTCCTGCCAGGAGACACCCTCTATTCCATTTCTGCAGCAGACAGCTCCGGTGATGATGAGCAGAGGCAGGTGGGTTCCTGAAAGCACTTTTCAAGGAGAGGGACTAAAGCCATCCCCTCCACTCCAGCTGTCTCACTCCACTTTTTGTCTGTGCTATGATTATCGAAAATTTGTACTGCCTGCAGCTCTGCCCATCCCATGTGTGTATGTTGGTCACTCAGTCGTGTCTGACTCTTTGCAACCCCATGAATTGTAGCCCACCAGGCTCCTCTGTCCATGGAATTTTCCGGGCAAGAATACTGGAGTGGGTTGCCATTCCTTTCTCCAAGGGATCTTCCCAACCCAGACATTGAACCCATGTCTCCTGCCACTGCAGGCAGATTCTTTATCATCTGAGCCACCAGGGAAGCCTGCCTATATCACGGAGATCACACCAACACTATGAACGTTTCAAGGCCAAAGAAAAGAATCTCAGGTACAGCAAAGGAAGAAAGATGAGACAGAAAAGGAGAGAGAGAGACTGTGAGAGAGACAGAAAGCACGCAGCAGTGCCTGGAGAGATAGTGAGATGGAGAGAGCAATCTGTTTAGCAAGGGCCAGAAAAGAAAACAGCCATAGAGTTCAGGAGTCAATTAAGGAAAGATTTAGCTGATTACGGGGCTCGTGGAGGGAGGGAGATGCCGCGCAGGCCACAGCTAAGTTGCATAGTCAGAGAGTCATGCTGGACTTCACCTCACCACATCCAGACTGGAGAACAGAGGTGTGGCATCTGACACAATTGATGATCTCCCCTCCCCAGTCGGCCCCTGCAGGCATCTCCCTCCGCAGCGGCACCGGCGGCTTCCTGGAAATGGACAGGATGCTCACCTGCAAGACAGCCATTGGCTCTGTCCCTTCCCCCGGGGAGACATCGCCAAAAGTAATGACACAGCATAGCTCTGGACACGGATGTTTTCTCTAAGACGAGATTAAGGCACATCACCCAAGGCAGTACTCATGTGTGAAGAAATCAGATTGGAGGAATTTTAAAACAGTCCTTTCAAAATTATCCATGCATTGTATTTTTTTACACTTTATTTTACACTCCTATAAACATGTGCACATACAACCATATACATCATCTTCCTGAGGATGAAAGACAAGGATGCTGATACAAAAGGGAGTGGAGTCATTCTAGGAGAGTAGCAGAGGGCAGACAGCCTTTCTCCTCTCCTTTTAGACCCCAACTCCAGGCAGACACTCAGGTGTGTGTGCCGTGCTCCTATCTCTCTCTTTTGTTCAGACCGTAAAGGATCAGCATAATGTGCAGAAGCCATCTTCCTGCCCCCTCCCCACCTCTGTGTTTCCCTTCCTGGAGCTCCGTGTCTGCAGCTGGAGAAGGCCCGCCACTGAGAGCAGTCAGTGTTAACAGGGCAGTTCTGCTGACACTAAAAACACGTGCTTTTAGGAAACAGTTATTCACCTTCTTTATAAAATCCCTGGGGTACCCAGTTGAATGCCTTTTCCAGAGCAGGTTCTCGAAAAAGAAAGAAAAACTGTTTGATTAATATACTTTAAATGAAAATAAAGTTTGTTTAAATTGCCAAAGAAATCAAGTTCTAGCAAATGTCTGGCTAATAGGACCCATGCAAACATGTGAAAATACTTTATCTGGAACCACAAACATCCCTCCCGTAGTTAAGAGTCACTTGTATTTATGCAGAATGTGCCGAGTTGCAGTGTAAAAAGTATTTCATACAGCAGGTCCTTGTCCAGATGCAACTGGAAGCCATTGCCCTGTGCTGACCACCCTAGCACTTCTCTGTCATCACGTTAACTGTGAAACAGATGAAGCTGGAGAGGCAGGAGGAGAAGACACTCACAGGCCTTAGTTGAACTGCAGAGGGGAGGGAACTTCACTCAAGGGGGAGGGGACTTTGCTCAAGGGTGAAGGGCTTCCGGCACATGAAGTTGGGAAAGTCCTGTGTCCAAGTTTTGTGCCAGAAGGAAAGGCCTGGCTGCAGTGCAGGAACAGGGGGGCTGGGGTTTGGAGTCTGTGATGAAGTTCCACTGGAGTGTGGAGAAGAGCCTACACAGGCACAGTGATGGGAGAAATACGCACGATGGAATAGATTCAGAGGAGATTTAGAGTGAAAACCGAGCTTATCAGTGTATGTGAACACGTATGAAAACTCATCCACTCAGTGGACATTCATAGAATAACATTCCAGGAACTCTTTCAGATACTGGAGCATAAAATGTTAGAATAATGACCATAACACTAAGGGCACAGGCTCTGTTCTAGACTCTTGTGTTTGATAATCACAACACTTCTGTAAGGTGGCTACTATTATCCCATTTCATAAATGAGGAAACTGAAGTCCCGGAGGGGTGAAGGAACTTAGTTAAAAAACACTCTCAAGTGAATGAGAAGACAAGCCACAGAGTTGGGGGAAATGTCTGCAAAAGACACATGAAAAACGATTGCTGTCTAAGACAGACAAAGCACTCTTAAAACTCAATGATAAGAAAATGAACAACCTGATTCAACAATGAGCATACGCTCTGAAAGGACACCTCATCGGAGAAGACATCCTGATATCAATTAAGCATCTGAAAAATTGCTCCATATCATATGTCATCAGTTCAGTCAGTTCAGTTGTGTCTGACTCCTTGCGACTCCATAGACTGCAGCACGCCAGGCTTCCCTGTCCATCACCTACTCCCTGAGTTTGCTCAAACTCATGTTCATTGAGTCGGTGATGCCATCCAACCATCTCATCCTCTGTCATCCCCTTCTCCATCTGCTTTTAATCTTTCCCAGCATCAGGGTTTTTCCAATGAGTCAGGTCTTCGCATCAGGTGGCCAAAGTATTGTAGTTTCAACTTCAACATCATTCCTTCCAATGAACACCCAGGACTGATTTCCTTTAAGATTGACTGATTTGATCTCCTTGCAGTCCAAGGGATTCTCAAGAGTCTTCTCCAACATCACAGTTCAAAAGCATCAGTTCTTCGGCACTCAGCTTTCTTTATGGTCCAACTCTCACATCATACAGGACTACTGGAAAAACCATAGCTTCACTAGACGGACCTTTGTTGGCAAAGTAATGTCTCTGCTTTTTAATATGTTATTTAGGTCTGTCATAGCTTTTCTTCGAAGAGGCAAGCATCTTTTAATTTCATGGCTGCACTCATCATCTTCAGTGATTTTGGATCCCATGAAAATAAAGTCTGTCACTGTTTCCGTTGTTTCCCCATCTATTTGCCGTGAAGTGATTGGACCAGATGTCATCAGATAAATGCAAATTAAAACAACAATGAGATACCACCACACACCTATGAGATCTGTTAAAATCCAAAACACTGACAACATCAAATGCTGGTGAGGATGTGGAGAAACAGCAACTCTCATTCATGGCTCATGGGAATGCAAAATGGTAGCCGTTTTAAATATATTCTTACTATTTGATCCAGCAGTCATGACCATTGGCACTTACTCAAAAGAAGCAAAGACTTATGTCCACACAAACTTCTCTGGAAACTTTTGTGTGCAAGCTTGATATATTGCTTCATTTGTGTCTGACTCTTTGCAACCCTATGGACTGTAGCCTGCCAGGCTCCTCTGTCCATGGGATTCTCCAGGCAAGAATACTGCTCTCCTCTGGGAGATCTTCCCAACCCAGGGACTGAACATGCATCTCCTTCATCTCTTGCATTGCAGGCAGATTCTTTACCACTGAGCCACCAGGGAAGCCCCTATGAATTTTTATATCAGTTTTAGTCATAATTACCAAAACCTGGAAGCAACCAAGCTAACCTTAAGTAAGTGAATGGATAAATACACTGTGGTACATCCATACAATGAAATATTTAGTCACAAATAAAAAGGAATAAGCTGTCAAGTCATGAAAAGACATGGAGGAACTTCATATGCCTGTCACTAAAAAGAGTCCATTCTGAAATGGAAATGGTTACCTACCATATGATTCCAACTATAAGATATTCTGGAAAACAAAAACTATGAAACCAGTAAAAAGACAGCAGTTGCCAGGGGCTGGAGGGAGGAGAATGAGGAAGGTTTTTACAGTGAAACTTCTGCAAGATACTGTAATATGGATACATGTCATTATCTCTTTGTTAAAACCTAAGGAAATATGACTCCAAGAGCAAACTCTAATGTAAACTATGTATTTCAGGTGATTGTAATGTGTCAGGGCAGGCCCATCACTTTATCTGGTGGGGAATGTCCACAGTAGAGGAGGCTGTGCATGTGTGGGGACACGGAATATTGGGGAATCCTTTGTACTCTCCACTCTATTTTGCTGTAAAGCTAAAACTGCTCTCAAAAAATAGTCTATTTTTTTAAAAAAAAATAATACACAGCTCCTATGATTAATAAAAAATACATTAATTTCAAAAGCAGTTTATATAATTCTTTTGCTATTATTAAATAAAACTCAGGGAACTACATGATGAGATCCATCAGTTTAAAAAAAGATGCTGGAACCAGAATATTCCATCCAAGACAGAATATTCTGAGCATTAGCTCTCAAAAAGTCAGTGTTTTATAAACTCCAAAAGCACAGCCCTAATAGGTGAATTTGGTGGGTTTTAGCCAACATTGCTTAAAGAAATAGCCTGAACTAAGGAGAGAGAGTGATTTGACAATAATATCTGATATTGACACCTTGGTTTCTGTAAGATACGTACTGGCCACTATGTAAAATCCAGTTTTGTAAGTTTCAGAGTTCCCGTCCTATGCCAACCCTGCCGGTACTGCTCCTGCTTTAATGGAGTGTACTCTCTGCCTGGGTGATTCAGGGAATAAACAAGTGAGAATGCAAGAAAATCTTAACTTTAGAGGTGTGATGGGCCAAGCAGGGTATTGACAAGTCCTTGGCAGTCTGTTTCCTGGGTGAGGGGCACTGCACCTGAGGTCTGAATGTTGTGAATGCCCTCCACATGCAGAAATCTGGTGATGGAAAAGTTTCAGGTGGGTAAGACAATGCCAGGGCAAAGCGTCATGAGAAGAATGAGGTGATTTGGAGAGCGAGGCAGGAGTCTGATCATGCCGACTTGTGGCATTCTTTGAGACAGAAGTCGTCACCTTATAAAGACCTCAGTATTTAAGTAAGTGTATCTAGTAATGATTCTGAGATGGTGTCCACATTCTATTTTAGTGAATGTGTATGTCCTGGCAACCAACATTCCACCAGGGGCTTCCTTTGTGGCTCAGATGGTAAAGAATCCGCCTGCAATGCAGGAGGCCTGGGTTAGATCCCTCAGTGGGGAACTTCTCCTAGAGAAGGGAACAGCTACCTACTCTAGTACTCTTGCCTGGAGAATTCCATGGACAGAGGAGTCTGTTGGGCTATTGTCCATAGGGTCGCAAAGAGTCAGACACGACTGAGAGACTAAACATGATGTTGGGGTAAGTTTCACCAAGGTAGGAAATATATGAAAAGCGGCAGTGAAGAGCAGAGTGTGTGTGTGTGTGTGTGTGTGCGTGTGCGCGCACGCACTTGCGCACCAGGAAATTAGGGTGAGTTCAATTTATACCCAGCTTCCCAGGTGGCACTAGTGGTAAAGAACCAACCTGCCAATGCAGGAGACATAAGAGATGTGGGTTTGATCCCTGGGTTGGTAAGATTCCTCTGGAGGGAATGTTTGAATGCCAATGGGAATGGCAACCCATTCTAGTACCCTTGCCTGGAGAATCCCATGGACAGAGGAGCCTGGTGGGCTATGGTCCTTGGGGTTGCACAGAATCTGACAGGACTGAAGTGACTTAGTGCACTCGCACACACCATGTCTGAGGGACACACAAAAGGGAGGCCCCGTAAATGGAAGATATTCAGATCCAAACTCAGGATTTAAGTCTGATGTAGATGAATCAGAAGAGCCAAGGACTCACCTTGGGAGAGCAGGTCCAGGCAGAAAAGGGAAGAGCCATTCTGCGCAGCGTGCTCTCAGCAATGGAGACAGGCATGGAGTGGGATATGTCTAAAAATGGCATGTTCCTTTCAGTGAGTCGGGTATTCACGCAGTGATATTTTTAGTGTGTTATTTACTTAGCAAAATGTTTCTTCTTCAAAGGAAAGAGGAACATGTCATATTCGTCCTAATTGCGTTTTAGTTATGTTGAGAGATTCTGTAGCATACTTTACCCTCTTAAGCAACAATTCTTATACATTTTTCGATAAAGATGCAATAACCACAGAAAATCATCATTTGTAGCTCTGATGATCAAAAATAAATATTAAGTCTCTGAGCATTAAGTATATACCCAGCAATGTTTATTCTTAGTAAGAAGACTGCATCCCTCACTTCTAAACAAGTGCATACATAGGTGGATGTACAAATAGGACATGCATATTCACTATTAAAAGAGAACACAGATGCATCTAATCTTGAGGTAAATTCATTGTTTTAAAAAAACAGCAGATACATTTCCGTTTTACCAAATTAGACTTCCAAGAGGTGTATCATTAGAGAAGGCCACAGTTTTTGTTAGCCTAAAATTCTTCTAAATACTTGGGTACTGCTGGTGTTGCAAACCTCAGTTTTTCATGAGTAAATACTCTTCCTGCGAGAAATGTACGAGTCTCAAACATGTTCCCATTTCTTTTTTTTTTTATGATATACTTATTTAAGAAACCAACAGAAAGCATAGAAAGAAGTTATTTAATTTTCTTTTCTTTTCCTCGATCCTAGTCCTCAGTAAATTAGCTAACATTGAACGTGTAGGGTGGATCCATGTTACAAAACAGCAATCTAGTTAATCCTCCTGAAAACTGTCTTGCCTTGCCTATGGCAGGGAGGGTGAAATCTGCTCTTCCACATTCCTGTGCACACCAGCAACGCCCCCCTCCCCATGTCTGTTTACTGAAAGACTCCTCAAATCACAGGGCTTTCTCTCGCCCACTCATCTCTACTTATCCTTCCCAGTCCTTTTTGCCTAATAACCAATCCCCTTCCTCAAGCTTTATCTTCCCCCAAAATGGCCATCTTTGCACAGAAATTACACTTCTTATTTGAAAGAGTAAATTTTACCTTACATTTCCTCTAAGAAGATCACCACATTGTAAGAATAAATCCTATTATTTTACAGCCCTCACATAATTCTCATTCTAAGATTAAACCTAATTTTTAAAAATTGAAAAAAAAATAGATGCTTTAAGAATATGAATGCGGCTTACTTGTTATATTCCCAAGGATAGATTTTAGGAGTCTCTGTAACAAAGGCAAAGAGAAATGAGAAAATAAAAGCCCAAAATGTTTTCACGTAAGAAGTTAAACCTGATTTTTTGCTATTTAATGAAAAATGTACATAAATATTGAATTTGCAAAGATTTTTCAAATTCATTCTCTTTCTAAAATGCTAGGTGCCCTCCTAATTTGCCTGAAAATATTGCAAGGAGCTAAATTATTTCAAGCCCTTCAGCTGAAGTGTGGGGTTGCAGCTGGGGTAGGGTCACCACCCAGGCCACCCCACCCTCCTGTGGTGCTCCCAACGACTGGAATAGCTGGGAAACCTGTGAGGCTAGAGAAACACAAGATGCAGTGAGGGGGGCGGGGAGATGAATTTCCACACACTGCTTTGGGTTTCAGACGTCTCCAGATTTCAGGTTAACCCATAAGAAAGACTGTCAGTTCTTTCGGTCCCTCTGGCCCTTTAAAAAATAAACTGCCAGTTTTATTGGCCTGAATATCACAAGTATTTGATGCAATGTGTTTTTTTTTTTTTTTCTTTAGGATGGACGAAGGGGGGAGGGTATGGCCACGATGATTAAAAAAAAAAAGCATCTGTGAAAAAATGGTACCCTGCTACTAAGGACGTCAGACAAGCTGCAATGCTTAGGTAATGCAGTCGTCTTCTCGCAGACAGAGCACCTGAAAGGAAGCAGGTTTGGCTAATTTTACTAGTCCTAAGCAGCTGACTTTTCTTGTGAAATCCTCAGGGCGGTATCTCGGGAACTGTTCAAAGTTGCCAGCTCCCAACGCCTGGAGGGTGTGAAGACCGGGATGACGACAGAGACTGGAAAAGAAGGCGGCGGTGTCCTCTTAATTGCCCCCAGAATATCCAAGGATGGTTAACAGGGACCAAACACAGATACACACACAAAGAAACACGGCTTCGGAAGGAGCGGCGCGAGACAGACGGGGCGCGGGGCTGGGACACCAGCTTGGCCTGCACGCCGCGTTCCGGTCCTCAGGGCGGTCGGTCCCACCTTTTCATGGGAAAAGAGGGAATATTTCGACTTGAAACTTGGGGTGCTCCCGTTTTCTCTTTGGTCTGGGTTGTTCAGCTACACTAGCGAGTGATCCAGAAGGCGTGCTAGCTCCTTGCTCGATTTCAGGACGAGGCTGCTCGGGGAGGGGGGGGGGGGGGCGCTGGGAGGTAGGGGGGCGAGACAGGGGGAAGGGGACAAAGGAAGGGGGGATGGGAGGGCGCGGGGCGCGCCGCAGGGCTGAGACGCAGCTCTGCGTCCGGACCGGGTTTGTAACCAGCCCGGGGAAGGGGCCCGATCGCCGGCCAAAGGACTGGCCGGGCCGAGCCCCACGGACCGTTACTCTGGCCTCCATGGGGGGCCGGGGCGCAGAGGGGCCCGGCGCCGCCAAACGCGCACCGTGCGGCTCGTCCCAACGCGGGGAGGAGGGGAGACAGCCGCGGGAAAAGGGCCAAACTGAAAGCGCCAACCGGGGCGAGGGGCTCCCGCCGGCCGGGCCTTTTTAAAGGGATGTCTCGGCCTTGGAGAAAGGGAGAGAAAGGAGGGGAGCGCCCACGTGCCCGGGGAAGGCGGTTGTGTCCAAGCGCCACCTGCCGTCGGCCGGGGGGCTCGGCGGGCTCCCCGCGCCCCTCGGGGGAGCAGCAGAAGCGGCGCCCACCCTCCCCCTCCTGGGGCCCGACCGCCGATCCTCGCCCCTGCCCCCGCCCTCTCGGGCTGTGCGCGTGCCCGGGCGTGCCCCCGCTGGGAGGGAGCGCGCCTGGCCGGCTCACCCAGACCGGCCTCCGGGGTGGGCGGGTGGTGGGGGACTGGGCACAAAGGGGCGCCGGGCCCCTCCCCGGACCCGGTGTGCTCGGTTCGCTCCGACGCTGGGACTGGCTCGGCTCGGTCCTCCCGCCGGGACGGGCGCGGCTCTCGAGCGTACTGGGGAGAGGGGCGCCTCGGTGCACACACACGAATTTTTTTTTTTTTTTAAAGAACACTTTTCGAGACCTGCCTCCTCCTCCTCCCCCTCCCCCACCCCATCTTTGCAGCCCGGGGGCGGGGACGGGGCGGGGCTGCCGAGTTAATCAAGGCTGCGGGGCGGAGCCGGCCCCGGCCATTGGCTAGCCCGCGGGGTGACGTCACCCCGATGACACCCTGATAACTAGTTGGGAGAGAGCCCTGAACTTTTTGCAGAAGGAGCGCGCGCGCGCCTGGGAGTTGCGTGGGGTCCGGCGCCCGCGGCGGGAGCCAGGAGCCGGAGAGAAAGAGAGAGGGGGTCCCCGGGCTGCTCCGACCACCGCCGCCGCCGCCGCCGCCGCCGCCTCCTCTCGCGTCGCGGGCCGCAGCTGCCCCGCGCGCGGGCGGCCCCGAGTCTCCGCAGCCACTGTGTGCAGACTGGAAGGGGGGGCGGGGGGGAGGGGGGGAGCCGCGGACGCGGGGTGCCCAGGACTTTGCAACTTGCCCGGGAAGGTGGAGGGCCGAGCGGGGGAGGGGGAGCCCCGCACGAGACCGAGCGGCCCGGGTGGGAGCGCCCAGCCCCGCCGCGGATCATGGTGCAGCAGGCCGAGAGCTTGGAAGCGGAGAGCAACCTGCCCCGGGAGGCGCTGGACACGGAGGAGGGCGAATTCATGGCTTGCAGCCCGGTGGCCCTGGACGAGAGCGACCCGGACTGGTGCAAGACGGCGTCGGGCCACATCAAGCGGCCTATGAACGCGTTCATGGTGTGGTCCAAGATAGAGCGCAGGAAGATCATGGAGCAGTCGCCGGACATGCACAACGCTGAGATCTCCAAGAGGCTGGGCAAGCGCTGGAAAATGCTGAAGGACAGCGAGAAGATCCCGTTCATCCGGGAGGCGGAGCGGCTGCGGCTCAAGCACATGGCCGACTACCCCGACTACAAGTACCGGCCCCGGAAAAAGCCCAAGATGGACCCGTCGGCCAAGCCCAGCGCGGGCCAGAGCCCGGAGAAGAGCGCGGCGGGCGGCGGCGGCGGCGGGAGCGCGGGCGCGGGCGCGGGCGGCGGCGCCAAGACCTCCAAGGGCTCGAGCAAGAAATGCGGCAAGCTCAAGGCCCCCGCGGCCCCGGCGGCCGGCGGCGCCAAGGCGGGCGCGGGCAAGGCGGCGCAGCCCGGGGACGGCGGCGGCGCGGGCGACGACTACGTGCTGGGCAGCCTGCGCGTGAGCGGCGCGGGCAAAACGGTCAAGTGCGTATTCCTGGACGACGACGAGGACGAAGAGGACGACGAGGACGAGCTGCAGCTGCGGATCAAGCAGGAGGCGGACGAGGACGACGACGAGCCGCCGCCGCACGCGCAGCTCCTGCAGCCGCCGGGCCAGCAGCCGCCGCCGCCGCCGCTGCTGAGACGCTACAGCGTCGCGAAAGTGCCCGCCAGCCCCACGTTGAGCAGCGCGGCCGAGTCCCCCGAGGGCGCGAGCCTGTACGACGAGGTGCGGGCCGGCGCGGCCTCGGGCGCGGGGGGCGGCAGCCGCCTCTACTACAGCTTCAAGAACATCACCAAGCAGCACCCGCCGCCGCTGGCGCAGCCCGCGCTGTCGCCCGCGTCCGCGCGCTCCGTGTCCACCTCCTCTTCGTCCTCCTCGTCCAGCGGCGGCGGCGGTGGCGGCAGCAGCAGCAGCAGCAGCAGCGGCGGCGAGGACGCCGACGACCTGATGTTCGACCTGAGCTTGAATTTCTCCCAAAGCGCGCACGGCGCCGGCGACCAACAGCTGGGGGGCGGCGCGGCGGCAGGGAACCTGTCCCTGTCGCTGGTGGATAAGGATTTGGATTCGTTCAGCGAGGGCAGCCTGGGCTCCCACTTCGAGTTCCCCGACTACTGCACGCCCGAGCTGAGCGAGATGATCGCGGGGGACTGGCTGGAGGCGAACTTCTCCGACCTGGTGTTCACGTATTGAGAGGAGGGGTGGGGTGGGGGCGCCCCGTTCTCGCTCTTTTTTCTCTGGCGGGTGCAGAGCAGGGTTCCTTGGGAGGAAGTCGTGGTGGTCGTGATGATGCTGATGATGATACAAGGTTTTGGTGTCGACGGTGATGGCGGTAGGGTGGAGGGGCGAGAAGAAGATGCTGATGTTGATATGTCGTGACACAAAGAAATTGGAAAGATGCTGAAAATTTTGGTGGAGTTAAAGTGAAATGAGTAGTTTTTGAAACATTTTACCTGTCCTTTTTTTGTCCGTCCCCCCCCAACCTCCTCTCCCTTCCTTGATCGTGTCTCAAGGTAGTTGCATACCTAGTCTGGAGTTGTGATTTCCCGCCCCCCCCCAAATGTGTTTTTGTAATTACTGTTTCTTTTTTTCCCTGAAATTCGCGATGGCAACAAAGGCGGAGGGGACGGGGCGGGGGAGGGGAACGAGGACCCGCTCCGGAAGGCGCTGTTTGAAGCTTGTTGGTCTTTGAAGTCTGGAAGACGCCTGCAGAGGACCCTTTGGCAGCACAACTGGGGAGTTGGTTGGAGATTTCTTTTATTTTATTTTATTTTTTTCTTAAGAGATCTTAAGAACTGGTGAATTTTTTTTAAAAAAATACAAACACAAAAACAAAAAAGGGACCATGGCAAATTTTTTAATTTAATTTTATTTTTTTGGAGGGAGAAAACTGATGTCTTCTATGCATCCGATTCTTAACAAAACTGCAGGGAGCTTGAAAAAATGCAGACTGTACAAACGCTTACAAAAAAAAAAAAACTGTGAACTGACTTAAGATCAGAGTTTACTTTTCAGATCAAATTGTTTATGGTTTTACAAATGTGATTTCTACTTGCCAACTTTTTTTTGGTAACTTGTTCCCTTATACCTCCTTGATTGAATACCAGGCAGCCTAGACCTCAGTACAAAAGGTATTGAAACATTTTTGATACATAACAGACCTCAGTCTTTTTTAAAAATTAATATATTTTCAGGCGTATTTTTGTACAGTGAAAAGGGAACATTCTTGCTGTGTTTTTTCAGTAAGACTTTCAGGCACTTCTTCCCTTTTGATTTCTTTTTTTCCTCTTATTATTTTTTTTTTTTTTAGCATGCAAGTATGTTGGTACGTTATGTCCTGGTTTAAAAAGGATTAAAATTTTAAAATAATCCTTGCATCTAAAGGCCTTGTGGTTAAAAAAAAAAAGCAAACTTTTTTTGTACAGCTATAGTAGAGATTTGTTCAATATTTGTAGGTAAAGATTTATTGAAAACGGTGATATAGACCTCAGAGCTGTTATCTTAGTTTAAAGATTGTATATGTACTGTACTATAGTAGGACTTTATGTATCTCATACGCTGTGATATGTGGATGGGGCCCCAGATGGAAGGTTTGAAACTGGATTCTCGATTTTTAGCAAAAAGAAAAAGGCACATAGTTTAAAAAGTTTCTCATTGTGTGCAATATAATCTAAATAAAGTACAGACCATCTGCATATTTTGTAGCAAATGGTGGCAAAGCAGACTCAATGCACTGTCTACAGCATTGCCTGGTTTTTTTTTGTTTTTTTTTTTGGTGCTGGAAGTCTGTATCTTGACAATTTTAATAAATCAGCTGGAACTGATAGAAACTCGCATCGCCCATGGTCTCTATGGAAGTCCTACTGGCGGTGGTGTCGCAGGGCATTCAGAGACGAGGCCCTTGTGCGCGCGGGTGGGAAGGTGGCACCCTCCCCATATTCTCCGGGCTTCGACTGGAAGTGCTAAATGACCAATTCCTCGCTTCTCTTTTCCGGTGGCTGGTTAGGCAAACCCGGGGCGGAGGATTCTTTTCTCTCGGCCTTCCTTTCACTTCCCCTTTTGCAACCCCATTTCCTTTCTCACCTCCTCCTCCGCGAGTCCCACCCTTCTCTCCCTGCCCATCCGGACGGCGGGCGGGTGGCGCGGGCACCGGGCCGGGCGGGGGTCAGCCTTTTCGGCGAGGGGCCGCGTCGGGGCTGCGCGTCGTGGTAACCCGCGCCCTTGGGTGGCCAGCGCTGGGCGCGCGCGGATGCTCGCTGTTCTCCCTCCTTAGAGGCGGGGGACAGCCGTTTCCAATTTTGAATTTTTTTTTTTTTTCTCGACGCTGCATGTCCGCCTGTGCGCTGGTGGGAAGCGCTGCTACAGTTCTGGACCGCGAGCGGTGACCGGCGCTGGGGCGTGGTGGTCGGTGTTGAGTCTCTTTTCGGCGTCGCCGGGAGAGCGGGGCGCGGTGGGCCCGAGGCTGGGGAAGGAGCGCGCGGAATGCTGGCCTAGGGCGGCGGGAGGAACGGGGCACGGCCACCGGAGAGTCTGTGCGGGACGAGCTGGCCGGGGGCGGGGGGGGGGGTGCGGGTGGTGCGTGTAACCAAGGGCGCCTGGGGGGCGGCCGGGGACCCCAAAGACAGGGCCCCGGGTCCTGGGCGCCTGGCTTTATCCCCGCGGACGACGCGCGCGCCTCGGCGCCGCGCCCTGGGGCCTGGAGACGCGCGAGAAGACCCGCGCCGGGGCCGCGAGGCCGCCGAGCTGCGGGGATGAGCGGGAAAGCCCACCCGGGCCCCCGGCTCCAGGGTCGCGCGCCGGCTCCAGGGCCGTCCTGGAGATGGCCGGGGGCGGGGGGGGGCGGGGGCTCCTAGGTGGTTCGGCCCTTGCCGAGTTCTCCGTGAGGGGCACCGTTTGCCTGGCCTGTCGACTCCCGCTCCCCCACTCTCGTTTCCCCAGACCCGGCCGCCTGTGTCACGGAGTCTTCGTGGTGGGCCCGGCTGGCAAGCGCCGCCCGGCACGCGCTCCCCTGGCCCCGCGCCCTTTCGGTGCCTTCGACCCGTCTTTCCCCGGGGGCCGCGCCGAGGGAGGCAGGGAGGCTGCGCGGAGGCCGCGCCGGGGCCCGAGCGCCAACCTCAAGCTCTGCCTCCGAGAGAGCGGGCGCCTGCAGTGGGGGAGGTTTGCAGTGGCTCATTGAAACTAGGTGCAAAATCACCACTACTCTCTTGGTCACCTACTGCAATGATTTACCAAGGTTTGGTCTCCGTTTTTATCGAGATGCTGGCGAGATGAATGCTCCACGCATTGCCGGGAGCTGCTAGGCCAGGGGCGCGCGGGCACCCTTCCAGCCTGGCTTCCTTCTTCCCTGCCTCTAGGGCCCCGTCCCTGCCCGTTTGGCCTTCCCCGGCCTCCCTCCTCTTCTCGGCGAGTCTCCACCCCGGCCCCTACCCCTGGGATGCGAAGCCAGCAAGCTTTGGCCGTAGATGGACACATTTCTTTTCTGTGGCTGTTCATTTCTAGGAATCATCAGATTTCCGTAGAACACTTGGGAGGAGAAAGGGCTGAGGGTGTTAAATAACAAGGTTCTCAACATTAGAACTGGATCTCTGGAATTGTTTACCTCCCCCCCCCACCCCCCCTCCCAAATGATAAGACTGATGTAGTCGTTGGTGGGACATTTATTTTAGCCACGAGTAATTGAACCAGCGGTTTACAATTGACGCTTCTCTGTGCTGGGAATTTTACATGGTGGCCCTCTGCTGCAGTTCTAAAACTTGTTGAAAACACAAACCCATTCATAAAATTGAGTCGATGTACTTGGAAAACCTGAAAACTTTGCATGTATTTTATGTCTCAATCATAGATGAATCGGACATTTTCTGTGGTGAGGTAGAAACTTTGCAGTAGTAACGTAATGATTTGGCTTCAGAATGGAAAAGCATAGTCTGGATGAAAATTTTCAAGAAGTTATGTAGCCTAAGTTCTTGATAGTAAAAGAAGAAAAAAAAATAGAGATCGGCGATCTAAAATTAAAAACCTGTTAGAACTCAGGACAGGCGCTTGAATGCGCTTTTAACAATATTTAAGGCTGTTTTGATGAATGCATTGTGAAAATCATTCTTAATTCTTTATTGAATGTCTAAAACATAATATAAAACACAAGGTATTCTTGCCACTGGATAGTCTTCAATAAAAGTTTTAATTGCATTTTTTTGGTCTCTTAAGAAAGTCTTATTTTGAACTAAGCATTGACAGAATATTTTTAAATAGTAAGGGGGGAGGGGGGAGGGATGCCTAGTGCACTGCAGTTTAGTCAGTGGGTATCCTGCTGTTTGTAAGTTGTTCACAGATTTAGGATGGCATTTTACTAAGATTTCCATCTTAAAGAACTTGAACCAGCATTCTCTTATTCTTTAAACTGTGGAAATAATCTTCCAGTTTTTACACTCTGATATGCATCCTTT
Source organism: Budorcas taxicolor (assembly GCF_023091745.1). Lineage (NCBI taxonomy): Eukaryota > Metazoa > Chordata > Mammalia > Artiodactyla > Bovidae > Budorcas > Budorcas taxicolor. The sequence continues at coordinate 150,285,307 of NC_068920.1, read as the reverse complement.
TATTAAAAATATATAATGCTAATGAAGGCAGTGTATTTAAACTGTGCTTTGCAAATATTATGTATGTTATGAATGACTACGGTCACAGGGCAAATTATTTGTTAGATCCTTTGGGGGGAAAAATCATTAAAACCATTTTGAGCAGAGATGTTTCATTTTAATGTTAATTGAGAGGAAGTGATTTAAATATGCATGTATATAGCAGTCAGGATCACTTAGGGTTCTTTTTTTTTTTTTCTTTGAGAAAGAAAAAGACTCAAACAGCAAGACTTGTTTTTCCCTTGTCTGGGAGTTGGAACCAGAGTCATTTGCTATTGGTACACTTTGAGAAACTAACGCTTGTTTTTCTCTTCAGAATTTAAATGACTTTTGAAAGTAATCTGAGAAATAAAGCAAATAAGTTGCTCTTTTTTAAAGTAGTCATTCAATATAAATATATTATATCAATCTTAACTTTTTTATTCTCTGATATGATTAATAATATGTATATTCTTACTTTTTCTTCTAATGGGCATATGTATCCTTGTGAACACTTTATAGAGAGGTTTTCTTGGACTCTCCCATTTATAGAATCTTTATACTCTTTTACTGTGGTCCCCTGCTTTTAACAGATTTCTGAGGCCAATATATTTGTGCTTTTTTCTTATGTAGGATGACCAGCGAAAATAGTTTACTGAGTTGTCAATTTTATCAGTAGATAAGAAACTTTCTTTATTACAGCTTCAGGGAAGATTTTTCAGGATATTTCTCAGTTATTGTAAGGGCCAAATTTTATAAAATTTCATTAGGAATGTCAGTTTCAAATACCCTTTGTATAGCCTAGGCCTGTAAGAATACCAAGACTGAGCCTTATGTATCTAACACGGGAATTCACAAGCTCCCAAAGTAACCGTCTCCATGTAATGACTCTTAGACGTGCTTTTCAGCCATCTGGCTAGTTTAATCATTGGTCCTTTCTCACTGTTCATTTATTGGATTTTTTCTGCCACACCCCCTTTCATTTGATGATCTGGCAAAGTCTGCTCTTTGATAACTCCTTTTTCTTCCCTCTCTGTGGGGCCCTCATTTTCAATCACAATAAAGATTAAACGCAATTTCTTAAACTCAGTTCTCTTCCATTTTATCTTGCTACTGGCTGTTTTCTTGAATCCTAACATAGCTTTTTTTTCTTCCTTTTTTCACTGTAGTTATTTTTTTTAACACTACCTATATCAACTAGCTGCCTAATTAGTTTTATCTCTTCCATGTGGATGCAGTGAGTTTTTAAGAGAATTTCACAAACAAGTAGTTTTTTAGTGAACTTAAACAGAAGTTTAAAGGAGACCTATTTTTATACTCAGTAAAAGCACAAAAGTGCAGAAAGTATACAATGGCTTACAAAGGGAAACATAAGTTCATAATGTTCCATGTATAAAAGTAATACTTTTATTGGGTAGAGATACTCCGAGAAGATTCAATACCTCTGCCAGTGCACAGACAGGACTGTTTTACATGACCCGGGAACTTCTGTTGCAAATGGATCACTTCTCTGTAGAGAAAACAAACCACTAAGAGCAATATGGTCAAGTGGAGATGTGTTTTGACATGAGCGATTGGTGAATTGAGACAACCTGGATGGGCAGACGTGAGGCTTCCTTCTCAATGTTTGATCAAGCTTCTTTTACTTAGTCACATAGACGTGGATTTTCTCTGCTGTGAAAATGACACAGCAGAGCAGTATGACAAGCTGTTGGAAAATGCGTAAAAACAAAATTCACTCTAGGGTCGTTGAAGTGACTTTGACGCTGACCTTATTTTCTTAGACCTATTATATTTCCTCGTTATAAAAAAAAAAAAGCCACTGGAAATATTGCTAATATGCAACCTAAAGAATTTTGATCAAATAGATATTGACAAAGGGCCCTCTTGACACACATTTCTTCATCCAGCTTCTATTCAGAAACACAGTGCTCTTGGATCACATCGGGCAAAACATTCTATGCCATTACCCTTAATTTCCCATTTTGTCTATTTTCACTCTTGTACATATGTGGTGGGTTTAAGAGTCTTTGGCATTTGTTCCATGACACCCTTTTCTGGAACGGACTGTTTTAGGAAGGAGCCTGCTGTTCCAACGTGGGGCTCCTAGCGGTGGTGGCGTAACAGCGCTCCCTGGAGGCCACCAGGACGGGGCCACCTGACACCCAGAGCAGTTTCCAGCAGGACGCTGCCCAAGTCTGTATTTTCAGAGCCACTCCAGGTTTGGGAGCAGGAAAGTTAAAAAAAAACCCTTTTGTTTAGAAGTCTGAGTGGTTTGCGGAGGGGGGGGACCTTTTTTAGAGTTTGCATGCCAGCGCACGACCAGAGGCTGTGAAACAGAGGGGACTGCTCCCTGAGGCCGGGCGCTGGAGGATGATGTCTGATAGCACTAAGGGGAAAAGAAAATGCATGGCGAAGTCTTGTCTTCTGTACCCTGTCTAGCATGCAGTTTCGTGTGTTAAAACGGTGTATGACATTGCTGTATCAAAGTTGTAAAATTAAGCATTATTTATTGAAAACTATGTATTTTTTTGTAAAAACCTGATCACATAGAGCATATCAGTGGCTGTGCTTGGTGTTTCAATGGAACCAGCTTCTCGCCCCACCCCCTTGGTATGCAGCGCTATTGCTCAGGGTTGAAAATAGTATACCCCAATGTCTCTTTTCAAGAGTTTTTCACAGAGGAATACATTTGTTCAAAAGACTCTAATAAAATTGTGTGATTGATCTGCACTTGTGGTTTTCATGTGGCTTTTTTCCTGTTTTGCATCTTGATAACTACTGCTGAGTTTCTAATGTGTGGTCCTCCATACTGATACTGTGGACAGGTTCTGGAAAGTTCTGAGTGTCAGCCTGGAGAGGAACAGGCCCCCAGAAATGCTTTGGGCAGGTTTGAGAGCTGCTGATGTTGCGAATAAGCATGATAGTGATGTCTTGAGATTTTTAACTGGTCAACTGAGTGAGTCAAAGCATAGACTATAGAAGGGTAGATGGACACGTGTTGTCAGAAATGCTTGAAGTAGAAAATGAAGGAAGATTATCAGGGGCAGTTGCTGCTGTTGAATTCAATACCAGCAAACTCCGTTTCTCTGTCTTTTTCTTTTCTATAACAATTTACAGCGTAAATGTATTTTGACATAGAAATCATTCTGTATTGAGATTCTTGATATAAAATACTTTTATGGAAGCCTGTAAGTGATCCTTGGAACTATTACCAGATTTTTTAAAAGATGTGTTTACATGGTGAGTGTTTGTTGTATATTAAATTTGCTTTTGTAGAAATGTTTGTGTTGTATTGTAACAAATTTTCAAGTGCACAACTAACACAATCACACGTAAGTGCTTAGTTACACCAGTTTTCAGTACAAACCAAAGGACAACTCAGTCTCATCATTAGAAAATATAGTCAATGTGTTCACTTCATGAATATCCTAGGAGGTTTTTCACTTTGGTGGAATTTTAGTTTACTTATATTTTAAAGGAAACAAACAAAAAAATAGACTCTGTGTGAATGATACCTGGCATAAACATTCCTTGCAATTAATTACTAAAGGATCCTGAATGTGTTTCAAATTCCTCATTGCGACTCCTTGTGCTGTTCATTATACTCCTTGACTTTCAAGATGTGGGTTTCATAAAAACAGGAAAAAAATAATTAAGCGGTTAAATTATTGAAGAGACATCTATGGCTAAAATATCACTGGTAGGAGAGCATAAAATGTGAAAACTCTGGCTTGGCGAGTGTCCCATTAAATCTAGCCAGGAGTGAAAGGAAGAGGAGATATCCCCTACCTTGGTGATGGCTTATCTGTGAAGGACAGTAGAAAGAGTAACCCTGGACTCAAGGATGAATGACATTCTTGTTGGAAGCTACACTGGTTCTACTTGAAAGGAAATACTTTTATGATATGTATAGCTGGTGAATGGGCCATCACTGAATGCTGATTTTGACATTAGGTCAAGCCCATATAACTTCATTAAAAATGTGATGCACTTTGATCTTTTGAAACTCGTGGGTATGCAATACGGCCTTAGCAGGGGAGGTCCTATCGCTTTACATTTTTGTCATCTCACAGAACAATTGCATAGCTACAGACTGTTCCCTCTGTGCCCAGACAGAAAGCTAGATCTCATCATAGTCTCTCATACACTGAGTAGACTGAAAAAAATGAGGAGGGATAAGATTCGCCTTTTTGATGTCTCTTTATATGAAATAATCACCAGTGTATATTTAGCTTGAGTTTACACATCATAGGTGCCAATCGTTTGGAGTACCCATCATTAGCTACTTCTGCTAGCTTGAGCATATTCCCCTTTTCAGCTGGACCTAAAGACCCTGTCTTTCCCAGGGCCCCTGACAGGTTAATTTGGCCTAGAGGTCCTCAGACTAAAGGATAGCTCATGGGGACTTCCTTGGCAGTCCAGTGATTAGGACTCTATGCTTTCACTGCTGAGGCCCAGGTTCGATCCCTCGTTGGGGATCCCGTAAGCCACCAGCTTGACAAACAGACAAAACACAAGCAAACCTCCCCCCCAAAAAACAAAACAGAAAGATCACTCATGGATGAAAGGCTTGCTTCAAACCTGGAACTCATTCTGTCTCTCTCAAGAGTAAAGCTGAACTAATAGAATCCTCCTCAAATTTGGGCTTGAAAAACGCATAGAGATCTGCTGACTTCTCTGCAGGATTTGGATAGAGGTGGGGAAGGTCTTGCATGGCTGGAGTAGGCATTGTAGCTAGAAGGAGGCCAAAAACAAGGGGAAACTGAGAAGCAGAAATGAGAGGCAGAGAAATCCTGAGGGAGAATCCTGTGACTCCTTAGATGGAACTCCACTGCCTGGAGGAGGTGTCCTGGTGGCTGCAGGCCCAGTTCAGTGGGGTTAACCACAGAAATCAGTGGACGCTGGCAGGCTACTCAATAGTTGATTGTCCACTTTTCTTTACTAAAATGCACACTTTGGTTTGAATCACAATAAGACCAGCTGGAAAGGTAGCGTCCCTTGCAGAGAGGTGCTCTGTGACATGGTTCTGAGCAGGGAGATGTTGCTCAGGCCAGCTCAGTGAGACCTCCAGGAAAACACCTTTACAGGAAGGCATATGGGGTGGTCATATGCCATTCTGCAAAGGCTCCTTCCATTTGGGATGTAAATGTGATGGCTGGAGCCACAGGTATGAGCCTGAAGCAGAGGGAAACGGAATTCCAGAGTCCTTGACCAGCCTGCCAGATCACCCCAACCAGAGCTCAGGTTTGAGTAGGTGGCGGTTACACAGATTTTCTCTTAAATGTGGCCAAACCGAAACCAAATAAACCCCTATTTCTTTGGGATTATTTGAGAGTGTCTGTGTTTCTTTTAACCCAGTGAGAACAACCAAAAGCAGTCCAGATAGTCAGAGTGAGGATAGCATGTTAAATATTGGAAAATGAAAGAGTTTAGTCAAATGCACAAAAGTAAAATAAGTTTTCAAAAATGGTAAAGAGGGAAAGAAAGAAATGTCAAGCATTTCCACAGTCACACAGGACATTGGCTTTACCCTCTGAAATTTTAGATTCATTTTTAAGAAACATCTACATCAAAGATTTGTTTGAGAACGACTTTGCATTTGTAGATACTTACAGCTTTAGGATGGCACAGCATCCCACATTCATCTTCAGCTCTCAGATGTGTCAGGACTCCTTCGCCAATAAATAACTCTTCAGGGACCCTGGTCCCCAGCACAGCCTTCCTCACTGTCGTGTTAAACCAGGGCTTATTTCAGTTGGTAGATGTCATCTCAAAGCGAAGGGGTCCTCAAATGCTATTCATTCCTATTTTGTCCCTTATAGGTAAAATTTTGATTTTCTAACGTCGAATGGTAAAAGTCACAAGCTTAGTGGAGTGAATTCAGGACCTAAAGAAGCAGAAGTGAAGGAGAAGGAGGGGGAGGAGGAGAAGAAAGAAGTGGGAGGGAGAGAAGACATTAATAAGGAATCTATAAAGACACACACATATTAACAGCTCAAAACTCTGGGGTCCTCTCGTGAGAGTATAAACAGCTGCACTCAGGTGATTCTGAATGTGTCACTGTGTTCTATCACATTACAAAAATCAGTGTTTATAATAGTGACAGTGAGCCATGAAAAACGTGTTTAAACGGTGCTCATTTGTGACCTATTTAACAAGGCTGGGGAGTATGAGATCATGTCTTAAATATTTCTACTCAACGTCATTTTAAATCAAACCAGAAGGTTCTAGAAGATTCACTTCTGCCTAAGCCCTTTCCACGTGCTAGTGTTTTATTGAAAAAAAAAAAAAGTCTTTTCGCAACAAAATCTAGCAGGAGTTAGTTAATACAAGTAAAGAGCCTTTGCTTGGGGGTGGGGGCCGCACAGGCAAGCTGGAGAGACCAAAAGAGAGCTCTGCGTGGCCCCCAGTGGAGAGGCTTGGGTTAGGAGGCTAAGATGCCACTTTTCGGTCCAAGTCTGTACGATCCAGAGATGTGGAGGAAGGCCTCTGGGCTGTGTGAGGGGCAGGGTGGGTGAGGGGGAGGAGAGGAGGCCTGGCCGAGTAAGTGTAGCCAGAAGCAAAGCAAATTGGAGAGTCCTTGGAGTAGAGCCTTGGGGTAGACCAGATGGCTAGTCACCCTGAAAAGCCCAGAATGACCCAGGAGGCTGGGGACCCTGAGTTGGGGGAGGGAGGCAGCTGGCAGAGGGGAGGTGACCTCTAAGGGTGAGGGAGCGGGAAGATGAATACAGCACGAGGAATAAAGGAATCTGGTTGTGTTTGGATTAAAGGGAAGGGAAAAAAAAAAAAAAAAAAGAGTCCGGGAAGAGAAACAGTAGAGTCTGTAAATCTGATTTTTCGCTTGGTTGGTGTGACATTAATGGGAGTGGAGAAGGGGGAGGAAGGCCAGGGGCACTCTTGGGGACATTTCATATTTTAGTTGTTGTAAAAACATCTGTGGAGAAAAGTCCTTGAAGTCAAGAGCTGGCCCAGGGGTGATCCCAGGTGGCCCAGAGGTCTGGTTGGGATTCCTGCCCTTTCTCTTCCAGTTTCTATGTGGATGGTAATTCCACGTGGTCACCCTGCTTCTCCGTCCCGCCCACCCCCCAAAGATGAAATCGGAGCAGAAGGGACTCAGCGTGTCTGTGGGAACCCCCACCCTGCAGCCTGGAGAGCCCGGTTTCGTCTTTATGCCGTGCATCCCTGGAGCGGGGATCACCGTGCCACGTGCCTGGCCTTGCTCTGAGTGGTGCAGCAGCGCTTGGGCACACATGTGGTCATCAGGACACCACGTGGTCCTTGGCTCCTAGAAAGAGTTCAGTCATCGCAGGCAATGCCTCAGGCTGTCACCCTGCAAGGGCAAGGACCCTGCTGCCTTGTGGGGTCCTGAGTTCCCAGAACCTGGCACTTCCTCTCTTGTGTGCTGCAGGAGTAAGTCAGAAGTGAGGCTGTACCGGAAATCTCTGGGCTGGGGCTCTGGGGACTCACCGGGGAGCACAGGTGGCCGACCCTGTGAGTGGAGAAGAGGCCCCACGGTGAGTCGGCCAGTGTCAGAGCAGAAGCCTGGTCAGTTCCAGAAAGGAGACTGGCCACTAACATGCCCTCCAGGGTTCTCCTCCTCTCCTGGGGAAGAGGGCGCAAGGCAGCTCACTGATATTTCAGGAGAACTTTCCCATGCTGCATTCTCAGCTGGAGCTTCCTGCTGCCACACCTGAAGGAGGTCATCCCCAGCTACCTTGGAGGCACTCTTAAAAATACAGCAGAGAAGCAATTTAAATAGCGACACAGTCTTACTGGGACAACAGTCATTTGTAATTCCTGACTAGTGAGGTGGTGTCAGGACGGTTGGTCACCTTGGATTACTCCATAGGTGAGAAAAACCACGCATTAAATAGAGATCTCAGATTTGCGTCCATCAAGGAGGTGAAGAATAAGAGTTAGAAATGATTTTTTGATACATTGTCATTTTAAAGTAGTTCAGTGGTCTCTAAAGGTAATAAAGCCTGCAATTATCAGTCAGAAATCATTTTTCTGTGAGCTCTTTAAGTACTTATCGCTCTTTTTGAGAAGCTGAATTCAGGTCCTGATGCAACGATCTCCGAAAGAGGTTGCTTAGCATCCTCTGAAGGATGGCGGTGGAAAATAGCTGTGCTTTGTTTATATTTCCTTTCTAGTTTATGGAAATGATATTATCCTTTCATAGCATTTACTGATTAGATTGACGGTGGCACATGTATATAATTTGGAAAATAATACTTACATTGAGGGTGATTGTTCAAAAAATTTAATAGCCAGGACTGAAGGACGTGACAAGAATAGAAGCCTCTGTCTGTACTGGAATACAGAGATAGCGTGCTCTCCTGCAAGGAACAGTGGATGAAGAAATAGGGAAGTGGTTTCCAATTCTGTCCAGTCTCCTGTTCAGCTGTGCCGCCTTCCATTAGTTGCTCTGCCTCTCTGGTTCCTTGTGTCTTCATGCATAAACTGGTGGTCGAACTAGATCGTATTTGAGATTCCCTTCAGGTCTAACAACTAAATGATAGTTGTTAGGCAATGGCACCCCACTCCAGTAGTCTTGCCTGGAAAATCCCATGGACGGAGGAGCCTGGTGGGCTATAGTCCATGAGGTCGCTAAGAGTCGGACACGACTGAGCAACTTTCCTTTCACTTTTCACTTTCCTGCATTGGAGAAGGAAATGGCAACCCACTCCAGTGTTCTTGCCTGGAGAATCCCAGGGATGGGGGAGCCTGGTAGGAGGCCGTCTATGGGGTCGCACAGAGTCGGACACAACTGAAGAGACTTAGCAGCAGCAGCAGCAGAACTATCTTAGGCCTGAAAGGTCTTAGAACTAACTTAGACCTGAAAGGTCTAAGCAGCCAACATTTATTTACTCAGAGAGGGCCTGTTTGGAGGCATTGGTGTAAATTCGTGCTTTCAGAGTCTGCAGGTCCTGTAAAGGAACGAATAAGGAAGACAACCAGACACCCTGTGGCCCGTGGAAGCTGGAGAGACAAGGCCTCACTGATGTGGGCCCTCGGCCCTGTGTTTCATTCTGTTGTTTGGGGGCGGGTCTGTGTTGCACTTTAAAAGAGAGGAGAGAAGTTAATTATTTTTGAGATAAGGAAATTCTCAAACTCAAGTTATATTTTTTGTTTATTTTCTCGTTGAAGTATAGTAGATTTACAATGTGTTAGTTTCAGGTGTGTAGAAAAATGAGTTATTATATATATATATATATATTGTTTTTCAGATTATTTTTCATTATCGGTTACTACAATGTATTGAATATCGTTCCCTGGGTTACGTAGTGGGTCCTCGTTATTTGTTTTTTATATAGGTCAGCATGACATAGTGACTGAACAACGATGTAAGTATGCATCTGTTAATCCTAGTTCCCCATTTATCCAGCCCCCTCCATTTCTCGTTTGTACCCATTACTTTGTTTTCTATGTCTGTGAGTCTATTTCTATTTTGTAAATGAGTTCATTTGTATCACTTTTTTAAAGATTTCACATATAAGTGACATCGTATGGTATTTGTCTCTCTCTGTCTGGCTTACTTCACTTAGTGTGACAATCTCTGCCTCCACTGATGTTTCTGCAGATGGCTATTTCATTCTTTTTTATGACTGAGTAGTAGTCCATCTTTATCCATTCATCTGCCAATGTACATTTAACTTGTTTTCATGTCTTGGCTACTGTAAATAGTGCTGCAATGAACACTGGGGGGCATGCATGCTTTCAAATTAGAGATCTCGTCTTTTCCTGATATATTCTGGGAGTGGGATTGATGGATCATGTGGTAATTGTATTTTTAGTTTTTAAAGGAAACTCCATGCTGGTGGATAGAAGTTTTTTTAAAAACATCATTTTTATTTCAGCTGATGAACATCTTTAACTGCAAAACCACAAGCATATTACAGCATTAAAACACGTAACATTTCACAAAACACGAATCTGGTTTTCAAACGCAAGAAATAAATGACAAAATCACACAGTCAAAATAACAGACTTCTGGGCCCACTTTCCAAAATACTGATTTGGTGTCTTTGAAGTGAGACCTGGAAACTGTACATTTAACCCTTGTATCCAGGTGATTCTGAGGCTGTGGGGCCACAGACCAGCTTCTGAGACCCAGGGCCCTAAATCTGAGACAGAATCATACAAAACAAAAATTTATTTTGCCCAAAGCCAGCGTCTCAGGACCAAGTAATGAGAATAAACACACCCTTGTCTTGCCACACCTTGACTTTTCTTTGCTTGTTCACTGAGTGGCTGCCATGGGAAGGGACCGTGAGAAAATAAAGGAAAATGGGACATCCTGCAGACCTGTAAATAATGTGCAGTCTGAGCGTTTAACACGGTTCAGACACTGTCCTAATCGCTCGTCTCTTTTTATCTTCTGGATAGTGAGGCAGTGGCTCTGACACATGCCCAGCCATCAACATTGTGATGCCCAGCAGTGAAATCAACAGTTCAGTTCATTTCAGTTGCTCAGTTGTGTCCGACTCTGCGCTACCCCGTAGACAGCACCCAAACTCCATCTCCATTGAGTCGGTGATGCCATCCAACCATCTCATCCTCTGTCGTCCCCTTCTCCTCCTGCCTTCAATCTTGCCCAGCATCCGGGTCTTTTCAAATGAGTCAGCTCTTCACATCAGGTGGCCAAAGTATTGGAGTTTCAGCTTCAACATCAGTCCTTCCCATGAAATCAATGGCGGTTCTCAAATGATGGGCAGGCGTCAGTGTCACTCAAGCTTTGTGTGTTTGGATTTTTACCTGTGAAATGAGGACCATAATCCTTGTTTCATGAGGGTGTTCTCTTGCTTAATTAACATTTGTAAAGCTTTTGGAGGCCTACCGACTTAAATTAATGGACATTAAAACTGACATCCAGGTCCAGTGATACAAAGCCTTGGGACTGGGTACTCAAGGAGAGAAAAGAAAAGAAAAGAAATCTGAGTTGGGACAGATGGTTTGTTATATACTTTTAGATACAAAATGAAACAGGAGATGGAGGTGTTCTACAAGAGCTAACAAAGACACAAAGCAAAAAGGACATGCAGGGGAGATGCAGCTTGGGATTGGTTTAGAGTTGAGGAGACATGGAATGACTTAGTCAACTGCTGAAGGAGTGTGCCTGGCTAAGTGACTAGTCACTATGCTGATAGCTGGGGGCCACAGCACTTTAATAGGAAAGGCCAGTCAAAAACTTTTAGAGAAAATGTTGGGGAGTCCAGAGTGGCCCCTGGGATTGTTAATGTCCATGAATATGTGACTGGGCTAAGGGATGCCCAAATAGCTGATAAAACCTTATTTTGTGGTGTGTGCAAGGATGTTACTGGAAGAAATGAGCATTTGAACCAGTCAACAGAGTGAAGAGCAATCACCCTCACCAATCCTGTGAGGACCCCAGTAGAAAAGAAACTCACGGGAAGGTTGGGTTTGCTCTCTGCTGACTTTGTGCTGGGTGTCCACCTTTTCCTGCCCTCAGACATTGGAGCCCCTGGATCTTTGGCCTTTGGATTTGGCAAACTAACGCTAGCAGCTTCCCTGTTTCTCAGGCCTTTGGCCTTAGAAAGAGTTAGACCACCAGCTTTCCTGGGTCTCCAGTTTGCAAATGGCAGATCATGGCATTCTTAGCCTCCATGATCATAGAGGCCCCAGTCGCCATATTAAATTCCCTCTTGCACATCTCTATGAATCCTATTGAAGAGCCTGGACTAATATAGACCTCCAGTCCTATTTCCAAATCCTAACACCCATAGTGATTTTCTCTCACTTCTAACTAATTCCATTCCTGAAAACAAAGCACAATAATTTAAGGGAATCAGAAGATCATATTAATTTTTAGGTGGCAATTTTCTTTTTAGCAGTTTAAGCTTGATTTTTTTTCTCCTGACAGGTAAGACAATTATATTTTTTCCAGTAGCCATGTACAGATATAAGAGTTGGACCATAAAAAAAGCTGAGTGCCAAAGAATTGATGCTTTCAAACTGTGGTGCTGGAGAAGACTCTTGAGAGTCCCTTGGACAACAAGGTGATCAAACCAGTCAATCCTGATGGAAATCAACTCACTAGAGGGACTGATGCTGAAGCTGAAGCTTTGATACTTTGGCCACTTGATGTGAAGAGCAGACTCATTGGAAAAGACCCTGATGCTGGGAAAGATTGAAGGCAGGAGGTGAAGGGGGTGACATAGAATGAAATGATTGCATGGCATCACCTCACCGAATCAATGGACATGAGTTTGAGCAAAGTCCGGGAGATAGTGAAGGACAGGGAAGCCTGGTGTGCTGCAGTTCATGTGGTCACAGAGTCAGACATGACTTAGCAATTGAACAACAACAGCAAAGACTTCCATTAGACTAAGCAAAGGAAACAATTGCATAGCTCTATTTCAGTGATGGATGGTGGTTCTGTTAGCTTTGGGTGTTTTTTTTTTTTCTTTTTCTTTGCTGTTGGTTATTTTTCTTTTAGTTTGTAAAGGTTTCTAATAATCTTCAGGATGAAAGATACTATGTAGTGAGTCTTATTATTATATTTAATGAATTTTTGCAGTTAATATTTCACAAACAAAGCATATAAAAATCATTCATTTCATTTTCTAGATGGAGAAATATTAGCATATTAACATAGCCATAAATTTACTATGCCATAGATAGAAAATTAGTATTGAATACATAATATAGGTAAGAAAATATGATGGTTTACAATATAAAAATAAAAAACATTTGTGGTTGCCCACATAATTCTATTTGAGCGTCTCTAATTATTCCACAAAATATCCTAAGAAACAGCAGACACTAAGCATTGAATAATGGCCTGGTGCCAAATGTGATTCTTGCTACTTTTGAAATTGTTGACTTCCCCATTAGCAAGATACAAAAAAATGCTAATAAAATATTTACTAGCTATTACTTTTTGTGACCTATTAGTGGAGTTCACTAATGGACTCAGGCTTCCTAAACGGAAAGTTATGTTCCTTTAGCATCTAAACCCGAACCCCTCCTGTAGAATGTCTGCAATGTTTTCTGAACTATTTTCTCATGTGCTTTTCAAGGTCACATTTGGCCCTGAACCCAAAGCACTGTCATATAGCACATAGAGCAAAGAGCCAGGGCTCTTAGGTGCAAGCAGTAGAAATCAGCTCTGGCCAACAAATAAAAACAGACAAGTGTACTGAACAGTAGAATCTTCTGAAAAGCTGCAGAACCCAGTTTGTAAACAGAAAAGCAAAGAAGGCTGGGTAGCAGCTAGCACGAGCCCAAAATCCACGCCCCAAAAGCTATCCAGTGGCCTCTGTGTCAGCAGCCTGTGGGGGACAATTCCACAGTCCCCACAGCTGTGACGCCCCCAAAAATGCTCCATCACTGACACCCGGGGCCTAGCTCCGTGTCCATGATTCTAAGTTCTGAGCCAGTGCATCTAGCCAGCTGGGAATGCTTGTCTTGGTCTTTCTCAGCTTCTAGAGTGAGAGACAGCAATATTTATAAGGTAGGAAATTTCCTGAAGATGGGAGGGAAGACTGATGCAGGGAGAATCCAATATAGACATTTGTGTGTGCATGTCTGCACAAACACACACACAGATACAGGAGATTAAGATATATGATTTGTACTATCATTTGCCAATTTTTTTTGAACTTTTTATTTTGTATTGAGTATAGCCAATTAATACTGTTGTGATAGTTTCAGGTGCAAAGTGAAATGACTCAGCCATATGTATACACGTATCCATTCTCCACCCCCACTCTTCTCCCATCCAGACCTGCCAGTTTTCTTATATCAATTTTTTTTTTTTCTCTTCCTGTAAAAAGAACCTGGGCATTCTTTCTGAATAGTCTGATAGAGTTTAACCAGCACCAGAAATCTCCCATGAAAGTCCTTTACTATTTGCGGTGATTTGAAAGGAAGAAAATAGAAGCAAACCGTTTATTTTGAACCCTTTTGTATACATCCATGATAGAGACTTCTGGAATATGGGAGATCATAAATATAAAAAGCACAAGTACACTCTCAGTATCAACCACTGTTAAATATTGGTGCATCATGCTCTTTCTCTCTGCACACCCAAATACATATACGCACACCCAAATACTCATTCACACATCCAAACACACACACCCAAACACACACACATACATAGTATTTTACAAAATTAGCACTAAGCTGAATATTGTTTTGCATCCCTTCCTTTTAATCACCTAATACTGTAGAGTAGGCTTTTGATGTTAACTTTTTTCGAGAGAGATTTTTAAAGATTAGCATAATATGTTTCAGTCAGTTCATTTCAATAGCTCAGTCCTGTCTGATTCTTTGCGACCCCAGGACTGCAACACACCTGGCTTCCCTATCCACCACCAACTCCTGGAGCTTGCTCAAACTCATGTCCATTGAGTTGGTGATGCCATTCAGCCATCTCATCCTCTTTCGTCCCCCTTCTCCTCCTGCCTTCAATCTTTCCCAGAATCAGGGTCTTTTCCAATGAGTCTGCTCTTCACATCAGGTGGCCAGAGTATCAAAGCTTCAGCTTCAGCATCAGTCCCTCCAATGAACACCCAGGACTGATCTCCTTCAGGATGGACTGGTTGGATCTCCTTGCAGTCCAAGGGACTCCCAAGAGTCTTCTCCAACACCACAGTTCAAAAGCATCAATTCTGTGGCACTCAGTGTTCTTTACAGGTCAACTCTCCTTGGAAGAAAAGCTATGACCAACCTCAGTCAGTTCAGTCACCATCTGCAGTGATTTTGGAGCCCCCCAAAATAAAGTCTGTCACTGCTTCCATTGTTTCCCCATCTATTTGCCATGAAGTGATGGGACTGGATGCCATGATCTTAGTGTTTTGAATATTGAGTTTTAAGCCAACTTTTTCACTCTCTTCTTTCACTTTCACCAAGAGGCTCTTTAGTTTCCCTTCACTTTCTGCCATAAAGGTGGTATCATCTGCGTATATGAGGTCATTGATATTTCTCAAATAATATGTTTGCTCTCAGATTTTGTTAACCTTTCCCCTACCACTAAGCAATAGTTTTGACAAAAAGGTCTTTTAAAATGTTTCTCCTCCATGAGATTGCACCAGAATGACTGCGGGATGCTCATCAAAGCAGGGTCTGAATCCGCCAGTCCCCAAAGGCACTGTATACTTGCCAATCACCTAAAGCTTCCTGTAGCCCACTCAGACTTTTGCAGCTGACGTGGATTCTGTTTAATGTATTATTGATCAAATCATTTATTTAATTCACTGACAAAGTCAGGAGGAGTACAGCAATAAAAAGGGATGAATAGAAGGACTTCCATTAGTCATTGGAAGGACTGATGCTGAAGCTGAAACTCCAATACTTTGGCCACCTGATGCGAAGAGCTGACTCATTGGAAAAGACCCTCATGCTGGCAAAGATTGAAGGTGAGAGGAGAAGGGGACAACTGAGGATGAGATGGTTGCAGGGCATCACCAACTCAATGGACATGAGTTTCAGTAAGCTCTGAGAGTTGGTTTCGGATAGGAAGTCCTGGCTTGCTGCAGTCCATGGGGTTGCAGTCAGACACAACTGAGCCGCTGACCTAACTGAGAAGGTACAGTCTACGTGGGGAGGACAGGTATTCATTTTGTAGCTCTGAAAACGACTGATGGGCTATGTTATGGTAAGAAAACTCCAAGAGGAGCACGGGCGTCCCCAGGCTCTAAAGGAGAACTAACTCTGCTCCATCCAGGCGCTGGGAGAGGCTCCCTGGGGTGCAGTCGATCCTATATGTGTTACAAATTTGTCTTACATTCCACTTCTGCCCAGCAGCCCCCCAATAAGACCCTGAACATCTCTGTGATCTCTGTAAAAAGACGGTGCCGAGAAAGCCATGGTATGCATCTGTGGTGACCTTGAGGAAAGCCCACCGATTTGGGGACCTTGACAGTTTGGTGCCAGCGTTGGGTCCAGATGTGGGATCAGAGGCTGGCAGGCTGCTCGGTCAGGACACAATTCTGCAGCCACACCAGCGTGTGAAGAACCAGAAGTCACAAACTGGACCTCTGCAGACCTGGAAAAACAACTGGTTGCGCACTGTTCAGTCAGACACACCTGTGCTTCTTGATGTGTGTGTGTGTGAGGTGCTTATAAAGAGCAGACACGGACTGAAGAGGGGCTTACATCGATAACTGCAGTCACTGACGCTCCTCTGCCTGGGAGGTTATTCCTCTCACCTCAGTGCTGCAGAGCGACCCAGAACCTGCAGAGAGAGTGTCAGCCGCCAGTTCTTGGCCTGCCAAAGCCTCTGGCGGGTCCAAACAGAGAATGCAAAGCCTGCCCTTATGACTGGGGCTTGTGAAAGGCTTCTTCAGTTCTCATGAATATTTAGCCTAATCCTGGCCAAAGGCGCACAGCCTTGCAGGTCTCCTTCAGCCCACATGTCACTGTGGACCTGCCTGTAACAAGTGCCAAGTTGGCTTCTGGGAAGTAGCAGGGGACACAACAAAGTCCTTCTTTTCATGGAACAAGGAGGGGAGACACTACATAAATAAATATGCGTAAGTCCATCAGTGAAGGGCACTTATGTGGGCTGAGGGTATAGAGAGGGTTTCTGCAAAAACGGGAAGACTTTGCTATAGAACAAAGGACCACAGGATGGCCGGGAAGGTCCCTGTGTCTAGATGACACTGGTGCTGAGACTGAGTGGAGGGTGGTGAAGAGAGGTGATGAAAGAGCCGGGGGGGGGGGGGGGGGTGCAGTAAATGCAAAGGCCCTGAAGTGGAAATGCATTTGACATACATGAGGAAGAGCGAGGATAGTTCTCCAGACTGGAAAATAACACATTAGGAGGTAGGATGTGGCTGTAAAGGAAGATGAGCAAAAAAAAAAAGGCTTTGAGGAAAGAGACAGAAGAACTGTCAAATGCAGACATCAGAACCTAGTAAGGGTAGGTATTTAGCGTCACTTAGAGTCAGTCTTCACCGTCCCACCCGTCCTGTCCCTCTGAAGGACTGCATTGAACCTCATGCTATGATTAGTTGCTGTCTATATGATAAAGCTGACTTGCTAATATGAGTTTATGTTTATATTCAGCACTCAATTTGTTTTGATTCTAAAAGCATCAGTTAGCCCTAAGTACATGTGAGATGCTATGCTAGATTTTGGGATTAAAGAGATGAATCATTCAGTGTCATCACCTCCCTAGGTTTCACCTCCTTGCTGTAGAGAAAAAGATGTAAGTCTGTATCTTGATTAAGAAACAGGGAAATGCTGAGAGATAAATGGATAAGGAAGAAATAGTACACATGTACAATGGAATACTGTGCGTGCTCCGTTGTGTCCTACTTTGTGACCTCATGTACTGTAGCCCACCAGGCTCCTCTGTTCTTGGGACTCTCCAGGCAAGGATACCACAGTGTGCTGACGTTCCCTTCTCCAGGGGAATCTTCCCGACCCAGGGATCGAACCCTGGTCTCCTGCACTGCAGGCAGTTTTTTTTACCACCTGAGCCAGAAGCCCCAGTAAGACTCGTGTCCTTATAAGCGAGGAAGTTTGAACATGGACATATGCAGAGTGAAGTCATGTGAAGATAAAGTCAGAACTTCGTATGAAGCATCTGTAAGTCAAGACATGTCGAAGACTGTCAGCAAAGCCCCCGAGGGAAGGAGAGAAGCTGGAACTGACCTCGTTCTCAGCCTCAGATGGGACCGACCCTGCCGACACCTTGACCTCAGACTTCTGGCTCCAGAGCTAGGAGACGACAAGCTTCTGTCATTTAAGCTGCCTGGTGTTCAGTACTGTGTCCCGGCAGGCCCAAGCAAGCTCACGCAGTACCTTTACTGTCTTACCTGCCATTTGCTCTAATCACAGCACACTTCCAACTCCATAGGTTCGGATCCTCGACTCCTCTTTCTTGCACACTGCGCAGAAGTGACAAATTAATATTTATCTCAGAAAGTAAAAGTGAAAGTTGCTCAGTCGTGTCCGACTCTTTGCCACACCATGGACTGTAGTCCATGGAATCCTCCAGGCCAGAATACTGAAGTGGGTAGCCTTTCTCTTCTCAAGGGATCTTCCCAACCCAGGGATTGAACCCAGGTCTCCCACATTGCAGGCGGATTCTTTCCCACCTGAGCCACAAGGGAAGCCCAGGAATACTGGAGTGGGTAGCCTATCCCTTCTCCAGAGCATCTTCCTGAACCAGGAATCAAACCGGGGTCTCCTACATTGCAGGGGGATTCTTTACCAACTGAGCTATCTGGGAAGGACATCCACAATTACGCTAAGAACATCAGGGGGATGTGCGTTAGTGGGTCATAGACTCTATATTTTGGGGAAGCCAGCATGGAGCTCTGGTGAGATGAAGTCATGAGGAGAGAACAGCGGGGGAAGGTGCAGAGGAGAGCGTCCTCTGTCCTGGGGCCCCTGGCTCACCACAGAGAGTGCTCCTTGGAACACGGCCTGGGCTTGGGGAAGTGGGGGAGTGTGCTTGGCAGAGACATGCCACGTGCAAATGGTGGCACATAATCACACCTGTCATACCCAGGAAGTGGCTACAGGCACAGCGACTGAATGATGCCAGGAACCAGGAGTAGGAAAGCCACCCCTCCTGCCACTTGCCATTCTACATCCCCTGTAGGTGCTGTCTCTGCAGTCACAGATCCACCATCTTAAGGGGCTTATTCGTCTACACCGTGGGAATGAGAGACAGCATGTGAGACAGAACGGAAGAGGATCATGTGCTGCCTTCCCCCAAACGCCGCCTGTGGGAGACTTGACATCACCCAGAGGAGAAGCAGGGTCTGCACAACAAACAAATCGTTTCCCAAAGTGAAGAGTGGCAACTTTATAGCATCTCTTATGTTACAGTATTTACAATATTATCTGAGTCAGTGTGGCCGGAGGTACTTTCTTTTTCTTGTGGAAATGAAGGCAGCAATTTTTAAAATATGTGAGCTTTAAAAAAGTGTATTTAAAACATTTATAGATATATTTAAATATTTGTTGTTTTTGTTCAATTACTCAGTTGTATCTGACTCTTTGCGACCGCATGGACTGCAGCACTCTGGGCTTCCCTGTCCTTCATCATCTCCTGGAGCTTGCTCAAACTCATGTCCATTGAGTTGGTGATGCCATTCAACCATTTCATCCTCTGTTGTCTCCTTCTCCTCCTGCCTTCAATCTTTCCCAGAATCTGGATCTTTTCTAATGAATTGGTTCTTCACATCAGGTGGCCAAAGTATTGAAGCTTCAGCTTCATCATCAGTCCTTCCAATGAATATTCAGGGCTGATTTCCTTGAAGATTGACTGGTTTGATCTCCTTGCAATCCAAAGGACTCTCAAGAGTCTTCTCCAACAGTGCAGTTCCAAAACATCAGTTCTTCAGTGCTCAGCTTTGTTTATGGTCCAAGTCTCACATTCATACATGACTACTGGAAAAACCATACCTTTGACTATACAGACGTTTGTCAGCAAAGTAATGTTTCTGCTTTTTAATATGCTGCCTCGGTTGGTCATAGCTTTTCTTCCAAAGAGCAAGCATCTTTTAATTTCATGGCTGCAGTTACCATCTCCAGTGCTTTTGGAGCCCAAGAAAATAAAGTCTGTAACTGTTTCCACTGTTTCCTCATCTATTTGCCATGAAGTGATGGGACTGGATGCCATGATCTTAGTTTTTTGAATGTTGAGTTTTAAGCCAGATTTTTCACTCTCCTCTTTTCACCCTCATCAAGAGGCTCTTTAGTTAGTTCCTCTTCGCTTTCTGCCATAAGGGTGGTGTACTTTAAATATTAAGTGAAATGAAATAAAAGAAGTACTCCTCAGTTCCTTTTGGATGTTAGTTCCCAAATTTGCCACACAGAATTTTCAGGAGAAAGCCAAGAAAGTAGGCTTGAGAAAAAAGCCTAATTTCTTCATCTCAGAAAATTAATCTGAATCATTCAGGATAAGTTATGGTGAAAGTGAATGTCACTCAGTCGTGTCTGACTCTTTGTGACCCCATGGACTCATGGGGGAGTCCATGGAACTCTCCAGGCCAGAATACTGGCATGAATAGTCTTTCCCTTCTCCAGGGGATCTTCTCAACCCAGGGATCGAACCCAGGTCTCCCACACTCGGGGCGGATTCTTTACCAGCTGAGCCACCTTATGGTGTGATGACAGAAAAGAAAAACGGTGTCTCTGGCTCACGTCCTGCAGTATTTCCATCAGTCAGGACCACAAAGCCACACGTCACTCCAGAACCCAGGCCACTACTAGAAGTATCTCTGATCATTCCAGAGTTTGGAGCAGCAGCAGGTATGCTTGCCCAGGAATGCCCTCTGTCAAGTCTGCTTGATCATCGTTGGCTGAAACTGGTCACATGGTCCCATTCAAGCCTGAAATTGAGGAAATGCAAGTCTGTGATCAGAGGGTGCAAAGCCACACATAGGGACTGAGAAACACTCATGATGAATACACCACTTAGGTAACGTCAGTTTCATGAAATGAAAGGTTGTGATTCAAACCTACGTCAGGTATTACTTACTAATAAGCAGGTGAGATTATATCAGACACTCGTTTTATGCAAACATTATCATTTTCTTTGTTTTCTGTAACAGCACAATTTCTTTATCGAGCCTCTACTTGGCCCAAAGGCAGAAACTTACTATTAGACAATTAGGGTCCGTTTAGTCACATAGATGCTTATTTAGTTCAGTGTTTTGTAGAAATTACAACAAAGGACTGGCTTCTCTGGCAAAGGGATGTGATTTCTCTAGTCACCACATCTGACCATGTGGGCATTTTCCCAAGTGTGTATTATTCTCTTTCTGCAGGTCCTGAATGTCTGAGCAGTTGGAAATCACTGCAAGGCAGGCGCCTTCATTTGGGTCCTGTCTTTTGGGTCATGCATCATTCTTGCTATGTGAAAGAGAGGCACCGGCTTCTTCCTCCGATGAACTGGAGGGGATGGCAACCTCTCTGCTCAGCTCCACTTCTCCATGGGCTCACAGCTCCCTGGGGGGTACAGGGAAATGTTGCAACTTACTCACCCCAGTCTCTTATCAGTCAGGGGCTGGGTGTTGGTGAGTGGCTTACGGTGCACATTAACCCTGCAAGTGTTCACACATCTCTCTCTTTACACCCAGAAGCCCGGGACTCACTGCTTGTGTTCTTTCTTCCCGTTTCTATCATAACAACTTACCTGTGAAAGTTCATGTCTCATTTGAATGGAAAGGATGATGAGGTCAAAAGGCGTGGTAACACTGCACTGATTCACATTTTAAATATTATCAAGACACGCATGGAGATGCATCTAAGGAAACACACAGTCTCAGTAATAGTTTTCCCAATGAGACAACTGCAAGCTTAGATTTCTAAAGACCTGAGATCAAATCTCCATTCAGACAGCTCTCAAGCCCACGCTTCTGCTCAGTTCCTCAGTGGTGTCTGACTCTGCGTACCCAGGGACTGCAGTCTGCCAGCCTCCTCTGCCCATGGGATTACCCAGGTAAGAATTCTGGAGCGGGGTGTTATTTCCTCCTCCAGCAGCTCTTCCCAACCCAGGGACCCAGTCTATGTCCTCTGTACTGGCAGGTGGATTCTTCACCACTAGGGCCATCTGTGAAGCCCCTTTAGACAGTGACCGGTTCCCTAAGATGGGGCAAAGTAGTTCATCTGTCTAGGTTTTATTTTTCTGGAAAATATTTGGTGTGGACCAGTGCTGGTATAGAATGGATATTCAATAAATAATAGTCCTCATTACTGCTATTAATATACTACTATTAATTCATTAGTGAGTAATGGGAGGAGGGCTGCTGGTAATCCATCTTGTGGAAAGATGGGAAATAGTATCAAATCTGTGCTTCACAATGTAACGGAATGTAAATTAATTCAAGAAAATCACTAGTTACTAAGGTCTTCTATTATACTGCTGCTGCTGCTGCTGCTAAGTCGCTTCAGTCATGTCTGACTCTGTGCGACCCCATAGACGGCAGCCCACTAGGCTCCTGTCTCTGGGATTCTCCAGGCAAGAATACTGGAGTGGGTTGCCGTTTCCTTCTCCAATGCATAAAAGTGAAAAGTAAAAGCGAAGTCGCTCAGTCGTGCCTGACTCTTAGCGACCCCATGGACTGCAGCCTACCAGGCTCCTCCGTCCATGGGATTTTCCAGGCAAGAGTACTGGAGTGGGGTGCCTAGAAACATATAAACAGAAACAATTAAAAATCACAGGAATGATATAATGTTGGGATTTGCTTCCAAATAATCTAGTAGATAAACAACAAGGTCCTAGTGTATAGCACAAGAAACCATATTCAAAATTATAATAAACTGTAATGGAAAACTGAAAAAGAATCTCTCTCTATATATATTATCTACATGTATATATGTATAACTGAGTCACTTTGCTATATAGCAGGAACTAACCCAACATTGTAAATCAACTGTAATTCAATAAAATGGTAATCTATTAGATGAGTTATTAATGAAAAAAATGGCTCTGAATAATGGATTATTAAAGTGGGATCTGTCCTTCAGGAAGACATTGGAAGGACTGGTACTGAAGCTGAAACTCCAATACTTTGGCTACCTGATGTGAAGAACTGACTTATTTGAGAAGACCCTGATGCTGGGAAAGATTGAAGGCAGGACGAGAAGTGGACAACAGAGGATGAGATGGTTGGATGGTGTCACCAACTCTATGGACATGAGTTTGAGCAAACTCCAAGAGTCGGTGATGGACAGGAAAGCCTGGCTTGCTGCAGTCCATGGGGACACAAAGAGTTGGACGTGACTTAGTGACTGAACTGACTGACTGATATGTATTATCTACATGTATATATATATATAGCTGAATCACTTTGCTATATAGCGGAACTAACACAACATTGTCGGAGAAGGCAAAGGCAACCCACTCCAGTACTCTTGCCTGGAAAATCCATGGATGGAGGAGCCTGGTAGGCTGCAGTCCATGGGGTCGCTAGGAGTTGGACACGACTGAGCGACTTCACTTTCACTTTTCACTTTCATGCATTGGAGAAGGAAATGGCAGCCCACTCCAGTGTTCTTGCCTGGAGAATCCCAGGGACGGGGAAGCCTGGTGGGCTACCGTCTATGGGGTCTCACAGAGTCAGACATGACTGAAGCGACTTAGCAGCAGCAGCAGCAGCAGCAGCAACACAACATTGTAAAGCAACTGCTATTCAATAAAATAATAATCTATTAGACGAGTTATTAATGAAAAGAGTGGCTATGAATTATGTATTATTAAAGTGGAAACATAAGGTTTGTTGTATCTCTTTTTCTATATGTTGGAAATTTTCTATTATATATTGTTTAAATCACTGGTGCACATACTATTGTTGTTATTCAGTCATTAAGTTGTGTCCAGTTCTTTGTGACCCCATGGAATTCAGCATGCCAGTTCCTCTGACCTCCACTATCTCCCAGAGTTTGTTGAAATCAATGTCCATTGATTCAGTGATGCTATTTAACCATCTCATCCTCTGCCACCCCCATCTCCTTTTGCTTTCAATCTTTGCCAGCATCAGGGTCTTTTTCAGTGATTTGGCTCTTTGCATCAGGTGAACAAAATATTGGAGCTTCAGCTTCAATGTCAGTCCTTCCAATGACTATTCAGGATTAATTTCCTTTAGGATTGACTGGTTTGATCTCATTGCAGTCCAAGAGAGTCTCAAGAGTCTTCTTCAGCAGCACAATTCAAAAGCACTAATTTTCCAGCTCTCAGCCTTCCTTATGGTCCAACTGTCACATCTGTATATGACTTCTGGAAAAACCATAGCTTTTGAAGCCAAATAGACAAGGTGGTTTTATACTTATGGGTATGCTGAATTAAATCACCTTTACAAACCATTACCTCTTTAAATCCCCCTTCCTACCATGGGGATGTCTCATGAAATTTACATGGAATTTGAAGATCCCAAAAGGGGAAAAAAATTACTTGAAGTGACTTTATTAGATAAAACATAACAGTTACCACCTTAAAATAATTGTTTTGTAAAGTTTATTGTATTTCAGATTTACATATATTATTGATTAGATACATATTTATTAGATTTTTATTAATATACCTAATTTATTATATTAGAATATATCTTTAGTACCTCTTACAGGCTAATCATTCTGTAAAAGTTACACTGTCTCATGTTGCCCCACAATGTTCTTCTGTGAGCGTAACATGAATATTCCCATCTTAGGTAAGGAAAGAAATCAAGGAACAGAAAAGTTAAGCAGCTAGTTTGAAGAAACTCAGCTACTAAATGACTCTTCATAATCAGCTGTCTCTGGCCTTGCTTCTTTCCCTGTGCCTTCTCTACTGTTCATTAAACACATAGACAGCCCTCTTAGATGTGGTCAGTTGTGTCCACCTCTGCAGAGGTCATGGGCCTCTGCAGGCCCATGAACTGTAGCCCACCAGGCTCCTCTGTCCTTGGGGTTTTCCAGGCAAGAATACTGGAGCAGGTTGACATTTCCTTCTCCGGGAGAACTTCCCAACCCAGGGATTGAACCCATGTTTCCTGCATTGGCAGATAGATTCTTTACCTCTAGTGCTCCCTTGGAAACCCCTGACTCCACTCTTAAATATGAATCTGTAATTGAGGTTATCTGATTAAGTCAACTCAGAATGGCCCCATAAAGTCAGCTTTCCGTGATGTTTATTACAGGCAAGCAGGATGCGTGGCTGGTGTGAGCTCTGACTCTAGAGGCTGCTACCCAGCTGTGACATCAGCTGCCTCCTAGAGGCCCTGCCCATCCTGTTCTGACTGCACTGTGCCCAGGCCCCGGGCAAGGCCCACGCCTTGGGGCTCCTGGCCCTCAAGGTGTACCCCTCCACCCCTCACCGGCTTGCTGGGCAGACCACCCAGCCATCAGCAGTCCTGCTGTGATAGCTCATCCGGATGGCTCCCTGCTGACCCCTGTGGCCAGCCCGTGTGCCCTCTGGGGGACTGTTACCCCGTGGACTTTGCCCCTCTGAACTGCATTTATCAGTGGTGTTCATGTGTTTATACATTGGCTTCCATTGATTATGGGTTCGTGTCCCCTGTGTTTACAGCTGTGTCACTCACCTAGCATGCTCAGCGCTGTGCATCCGGCCTCCCAGAGGACTGGAGCTCAGCATTGGATTCCTGCATCCCTCCCACTTCTTCTAGCCCGTCAACACATCCGTCTACACCGCACGGACTTGTGTAGGTTCTGGTCAAATGGTTATTAACAAATGATCCGATGAACTTTGAACAAGTAGTGTTGATTACACATTGAGTCCAATGAAGGAATGGATTTGGTGAATGAGTGTGTGTGTGTGTGTGTGTGTAAGAGAGAGAGAGAGAGAGAGTGCACGGGTGCACCGCATGCAGGCGAATGGTGTTATGCTGAACTTGGGGGGCCTGAGTTCTGCCGCTCGGTCAATCACTCTCCCACGATGTGATCCCCCAATCGCTCTGGCCCCACGGTCTCCTGTGGTTCTATGTGGTGTCAGGACTTAGAATAAGGGCTCTGACATTTAAGAATCTGAATCTGGCTTGCATTCAGGCTGTACAGCCTGGCCCCCTGACAAGTCACTTAACACCCCTCTGACTCAGTTTCTTTATCTGTGAAAAGAGAGTAACGGTCCTCATGTCAAAGCTTCTTACAGGGATTAAAGAAGATAATGAATGCAAAGCATTTAAATAGCCTGATGCCCGGTAGTGCCTGCTTAGTTGCTCAGTTGTGCCTGACTTTGGACATTAGTCCACCAGGCTCTGCTGTCCATGGGAGTTTTCAGGCAAGAATACCGGAGCAGGTTGCCATTTCCTCCTCCAGGGAATGTTCCCGACCCAGGGATCAAACCTGCACTTCTTGTGTCTCCTGATTGGCAGGTGGGTTCTTTGCTCAGTCCTAAAAGAGAAAAGGGTTAATGTGAATGAAAAGACCTTTCTCCCTGGCCTCAGGTTTGCTACAGTTTCATCAGCCCATGGTCCTGCAGTGATGGGGTTGGTGCTGGAGGAGCTGAGTGGTGGAAGTAACCCCACAGCCTGGCTGCTGCTGCTGCTGCTGCTGCTGCTAAGTCGCTTCAGTCGTGTCCGACTCTGTGCGACCCCACAGACGGCAGCCCACCAGGCTCTCCTGTCCCTGGGATTCTCCAGGCAAGAACACTGGAGTGGGTTGCCATTTCCTTCTCCAATGCATGAAAGTGAAAAGTGAAAGTGAAGTCGCTCAGTCGTGCCCAACTCTTAGCGACCCCATGGACTGCAGCCTACCAGGCTCCTCCATCCGTGGGATTTTCAGGCAAGAGTACTGGAGTGGGTTGCCATTGCCTTCTCCAAACAGCCTGGCAGAGAGTGGGAAAGAGTGTTCCTGTGATTTGGGGAGAAAACAAATTGTTTGGTTATAGTTTTACCTCCGTCCCCACTCCATTTTAACAATGTCTTTGTGTTGATGATATGTTTAAAAGTCTTAGAAATCACTCTTCTCCCCAGGAGTCTTCAGTCTTTTCATTTTTTTATAGTTTCTGTCCCACCCTGCTGCAAACATCCAGAGAAATTCCACACTCGCAATATGCAACAATCAAGTCAATCAAGGGATGCTGGGCAGAAAGCAACAGTTTAGGGGGAAAGTGTATCAAACCAGCAAAACTTCAAGGGAAATGGAGGGCAGCAGGGTCACCCCGCCAGAATCAAAGGGGTCAGTGGGTCTGAGCCTCTCCTCTGGGCAATGCGGGCTGGGTCACCACCAGCAGAGTCGCTCCAACCCATCAAGGTGGGTGCCAGAGCGCCTGATGGAGCAGCCGCCACTCATTAACCAAGCCCTCTCCCAGCTTCTCTCCTAAAGCCAGGGAGAGGCAGACTCGGAACACAAAGCAGCTTCAGAGAAAGAAAACACAGCTTCTTGGGACCAGGTTGTGGGATGGGTGGAGTTCACCTTGGAGGAGTTGCCCCCTTGTGATCCAGGCCTTTTCCCCACACAGTGCTGACCTTCTGAGATGAAAACCTGAAAACCGGGCCGGAGGCATTTGAATGGGCCCAGAGGACCCCTGCCAGTCCAGGCCCTGCCTGCTTTGTCATGGCTTTCAGAGTCAGGGAGGAAGCGTGCATAAGAAAGCGGAGGACTGGGCTGGCTTCCTCCAAAACACTCCTCCTAGAATAGGGGCTTATGAATTCCAAGTGTTCCTGCAGATAATGGCATACTGCAGGTAGCGACAAGGAGCTCTGAAATATCGCTAAGAAGGCCTGTCGGTTGTGTTTCTCTATTTTTCATTGCAAATAAGAAGCAAAGGGGAGAAAGCTTTTGTCCGTGGAGCCGGAGGCTGACTCTAACGCTGACTCCAAGACCTCGGAAAGTAATTTAACCCTTCAGACCCTTAGCTCACTGTTTCCTTTGTCATAATGAGGATAATGACAGGGGGAATCACATAAGAGATTATATGCACATTGCTTCGAAGTCTTTAAATACTATATAAGCAAAGAATGTGTTATTCCTCATAGTTAAAGATTCTAATATCATTTGCATTGCTTTGCTTCTGTTGTAGAAACTCACTTCTTAATTGCAGCAAACGATTTGTGGAAAGCATATACAAGCATAACAAAGAGACGAAAATATTTTCATGTGATTCCACAGTCCAGATTTAGCCATTATAAATATACTGCCTATCCCTTCGTATTTTTTTGTCTTGTGTGCAAGCAGCATGTGAGATCTTATTCCCCCCATCAGAGATTTAGCCCTCACCGCTTGCATTGGAAGTGCAGAGTCTTAAACACGGGACTGCTTTTAAGTATTTACATGAGTTTGAAGTTAGAGCCTGTGTGATTTTTTAAAATTTCTTTTAAACCCAAGGCTTTTACAGGTTACTTTAGAATTTCTGTGTCTCCAGGACTGTTCTAAGCTCTGCAAAGAGTAAGTCATGTGATGCTACACCGTGTTCAGGTGCTTCAGTTGCGTCTGACACTTCGACACCTACGGACTGTAGCCCATCCTCTGTCCATGGGATTCTCCAGGCGAGAATACTGGAGTGGGCTGCCATATGCTCCTTCAGGGAAATCTTCCTGACCCAGGAATCGAACGCATATCTTCAGCATCTCCTGCATTGCAGGCAGGTTCTTTTCCCACTGAGCCACCTGGGAAGCCCAAGTCATATAATACAGCAACCTAATTACCTAAGCATTGCTATTATCACTTGCGGTTTTTACTCAAGTAAACTGAGGCACAGAGAGGGTAAGGAACTCCCCCAAGATTACTCCGCAGTGGGTGCCAGAAAAGAGATTCAAAAGCAGGTGTTTGCAAACCAGAGTATGTGCTCATAGCCACAAGGTTACCTGGCTTCGTTTCTCTCTGGTGGAGTATTTTTGATGAAGGAGAAAAGCAGATTTGATCATGAGTGACTCTCTATGTTTTACCCGTTCTTACCAGCTGGCCACCGTACTTGGTGGTTTCCCCCTAAACAATCCTGCCCATGGATGTTGGGCTCAGGACCTTTCACTCAACTGTGTTCAAGCTGAATGAAATCCTCCTCCGGACGGGACCCAGCTACCCTCCAGGCCCTGCTCACATACCAGCTCCCACTGACCTCCTCAAATCAGCTGATGCCTCGTCTGTTCTGTCTCCTCCCCATCCTTTCTCTCCTCTCAACTCTTGGGGCCAACTCCCCACACAGCTCAGACAGTATTTTAAGTCAGGTTTCATTCTGCTGACTTGAAATGCACATACATGGCTTTAGGGGCTGGAATTAAACTGGGTACCCAGTCCTGACTGTTCCCCCATTGTCTCAGTGTGAGCCCAGCGGCCTCCGTCCAGAAACACCAGGGTAGCCTGGTTGCCCCCAGTCTCCTGGAGTGCAGAGCACCCCCTCTTCTCCTGCACTATCTGGTGGGAGGGGCAGGGTGTTTCGGGTGGGCAGTGCTTATCTCCATCTAACTAATCGCCTGAGGGATTCATGTTAAACATTTTGGAGAAGAATACACAAAGGTGGTGATTTCATTTTCTTGTCAATTATGTTAAATCTCTTCTTGTCAATTACTGTTAACAGTGATGTTAGACTCTCCCCTGTAAGACTGTGTGTAATATTCGCTCAGTCCTGTCTGACTCTACAATCCCATGGACCATAGCCCACCAGGCTCCTCTGTCTGTGAGACTCTCCAGGCAAGAATACTGGAGTGGGTTGCCATTCCCTCCTCCAGGGGATCTTCCCGACCCAGGGATCTAACCCGGGTCTCCTGCATTGGAGGCAGATTCTTTACCAGGAGTCACCAGGAAGTCACCAGGAAGGACTTGTAAGACTATATGTGGCTCAAAAAAAAAAAAAAAAAAAAGTCACCCAGATGATCCTTCTTTAATAATCACAGCATCAGGCACATGTGACTACTGGCTTCAACATCATCTGTAGAATCTGTGAAAGGGTGATGAGGGACAGACCAGTTAGAGGATGGGTACCTTTCTTCTTGGGCTTCCCAGGTGGCACTAGATGTGTAGAACCTGCCTGCCAATAAAGAAAACATAAGAGACGCAGGTTTGATCCCTAGGTTGGGAAGATCCCCTGCAGGAGGACACAGCGACCCACTCCAATATTGTTGCTTGGAGAATCCCATGGACAGAGGAGCCTGGTGGGCTACAGTCCATGGGGTCGAAAAGAGTCAGAAGTGACATAGCACGTATATATCCTTTCTTATTAACAGTGACCTGAGTGGTGGTGCTCGCCCTGCGCTCGGCGCTCCCTTTGGAGGAGCAGTTCGGTGTTGCTCGTTTGACGTGGGTTCCAGAGGGTCAGTGTCTCAGAAGCTGTCTCCAGGGTGCACTCCCTTCGTCCTGCACCCTTCCATAGATTCACACTGCTGCTGCTGCTGCTAAATCGCTTCAGTTGTGTCTGACTCTGTGCAACCCCATAGACGGCAGCCCACGAGGCTCCCCCATCCCTGGGATTCTCTAAGCAAGAAGACTGGAGTGGGTTGCCATTTCCTTCTCCAGTGCATTAAAGTGAAAAGTGAAAATGAAGTCGCTAAGTCATGTCCAACTCTTAGTGACCCCATGGACTGCAGCCTACCAGGCTCCTCCTTCCATGGTATTTTCCAGGCAAGAGTACTGGAGTGGGTTGCCATTGCCTTCTCCGAGATTCACACTGAGAAACTCCTGAAAACTACCCAGTTTTCCCACATTTATTGACATGCTTTCACCTGTCCTTTGAAGAATCACCTCCTGTTTTAAGAACCCAGGGTATGTGAGCAGCCGGGGGAGCTTTGCTGGGTACCCTGAGAAGCAACCGTGGCTGCGGAAGGAGAACTAGTCTCTGCAGGGGCTCCCTATACCTTCTGGACTGTGGTCCTCACTTCACGCGTGTAAGGTTTTGGAGGCTCACAACACTGTTGGCATCAACCACGTGTGACAGGTGAGAAAACTGAAGCTCAGAGAGGTTTGTTAACTTTGCCAGAGTCACACAACTGGTGAGCAGTGATGTGAAAACTCAAATCCATACTTTTGGGTCCAAAGTCCCTGCCTTTAGCTGCGCACCGCTAAGGATACTGGTTGAAGTTAGCAGCAGATTGGATTTTTAAAAGTGTTTTTTGTTGTTTTTCTGTCACTAAGTTGTGTCTGACTCTTTGTAACCCTGTGAACTGCAGCACGTCAGGCTTCCCTGTCCTTCACTATCTCCTAGAGTTTGTTCAAATTCATGTACACTGAGTTGGTGATACCATCCAATCATCTCATCCTCTGTCGTCCCCTTCTCCTCCTGCCTTCAGTCTTTCCCATCATCAGGGTCTTTTCCAAAGAGCTGGTTCGTCACATCAGGTGGCCAAAGTATTGGAGTTTCACATCAGTCCTTCCAATGAATATTCAGGGTTGATTTCCTTTAGGATTGACTGGTTTGACCTTCTTGCAGTCCACGGAACTCTCAAGGGTCTTCTCCAGCACCACAGTTTGAAACCATCAGTTCTTCAGAACTCACCCTTCTCTATGGTCCAATTCTCACATCTGTACATAACTACTGGAAAAACTATTCGGACCTTTGTCGTCAAAGTGATATCTCTGCTTTTTATTGCACTATCTAGGTCTGTCATCGCTTTCCTTCCAAGGAGCAAATGGAAAAAAAATTGCTGCTTTCTGCCAATTTTTCCTCTTCTTTGGAAATTGCTTGATCCAGCTGCAATCCCCCCCACAAGCGCTCTTTTATTCCTTGAAGACTCTCATCTTGCTTTCCTCCAGCTTGAGCTCCGAGGCAGACTGACTCCCTCCCTCCCAGGTCTCAGTCCAGGTTCCCTGAGCCAGCCCGGGGCTGCCCCACCCCCGCTCCTCCCCCCGACGCCCCGGTCGTGGGCACAGAGCTCCTCTGGACAAGGGCCCTGGGATGTGCCTGTCTTACAGGAGGATTAGCTCCTGGCCACCACAGGGAAGCCCTGTCTATCCCCCTGCCTGGGGATTGCTGGGTTTTCAAAGCCTTTGATGTGCCGAATCCTATAAAGGCCTCCGAGAGATGAGAACTGTACAGTTTCTGCAGCTTGTAGGAAGTACTGTGGGATTTAAGCCCAAGGCCTTTGTGTGGACAGATCTGGGCCGGAAGTCACGCCCTGCCATGCGCTGCCTCCCCTTCCTGTCCCACACCCCCGGCCCCGCCCCTGGCCCTGTTCCCTCCGTCCCTCCCACCTGGCTGAACATCCTTCTCACGGTCACCTGTCCAACCACCCCCTGTGCCGAAAGCTGGCTCCAGGGCCCCAACCTGGCTTCCTGGATGGGAACCCGAGCTCAGCATCAGGGGATCCCTGCTTTCTAATTGTCCAGGCTCTGTGGTAGTCCAGGGGCTTCCCAGGTGGTACTAATGGTAGAGAACCTGCCTGCCAATGCAGGAGACCTAAGACGCAGGTTCGATTCCTGGGTGGGGAAGATCCCCTAAAGGAGGGCAAGGAAATCCCCTCCCAGTATTCTTGCCTGGAGAATCTCCGTGGACAGAGGACCCCCGAGGGCTACAGTCCGTGGGGTCGCAAAGAGTCAGACACAACTGAAGCAACTAACACACACCATAATATTTGAAACGTCTTCATTTCCTGGAGGAAAAGGGGGCTAACTACGTCTATATCTTGCTGAGTTATGAAAAGACAAAGGGAAAGACGGACATAAAACTGTGAGAAGAGCACCTGACCAAGAGTGAGTGCTCAGTGATCAAGAAGTTTTCTCATTAGGGGTGTATGTGTAGCCACATGTGTGCACGTGTGTGTGTGTGTGCTTGCACATACATGTATGGCTAGGGGTAGATAGCCGCAGAGCTCAACAGCTCAGTAGAAACAATTTATTCCTGCTCTAAGCCTGTTCTTCCTTCCATCCTCGGTTCCTGGATACATCAGATTTCACTCCTAATGTGGCTGTTTGTCAGTGTGCCCTCTCTTCCTGCCCCTCGGCACGTATTCCAAAGTGACCCTGAACTGCTGAGGAGCGCGCCCAGCATCCAGCGTCCAGGGGAGTCTTCTCTTGCAGAGTTTGGTGTGGATATGATTTCCATGACAATCGTCAACGTATGCTGAGTAAACACGTGGGTTTGTGAGTGTCTGCACTCGATCCAGCCCCTCTGAGTGATGGATTTATCTGCCAAGGCCATCGTCAGAAAGCATTTATTCAGTGACTGACTTCATTCAACACAAAATGGGGGCATGCATGCATCCTAAGTCACTTCAGTTGTGTCTGATGGTTTGCAACCCTGTGGGCCATAGCCTGCAAGGCTCCTCTGTCTGTGGGATGCTCCAAGCAAGAATATTGGAGTGGGTTGCCATGCCCTCCTCCAGGGGCTCTTCCCAATCCAGGGACTGAACCCTCTTCTCTTAGGTCTCCTGCCTTGGCAGGTGGGTTCTTTACCACTAGGGCCACCTGGAAAGCCCATAAAAGAGGTGAGGGATGCCCAAAGAAGCTAGACATTCAGGTCTGGCCTCCAGCTCATCCGTTGGGACTGGTCCACCCAAGCTCTGTTATCCCTGAGCTGGGAATCAGCTGGGCTCAGAGCCTGGGAGGTTTGATGGAGGAGCTACGGACCCAGAGCCACCCCACAATCTGCAGAGTCGCTTGGTAACTTGATGGCTCTGAGCATGAGATCCGAGACGTCCTGAGTGCTCATTTCTGGTCAGTCTTGGATTCTCCCAACTTCTACGAGGTCCCATCTGCACGAGGCCAGATCACACCCCGACAGAGTGAGGAGGGTGAGTCCAAGCTTCCTGCCACCTCCGTCTCTGCTTTCTGTCTCACCGGAACGCAGACTCAATAAATCCATCTGTCCTAATGAAAAGTCACAATTTTTCTTTTAATGACATAGAATGAGTTCCCTAGAAAATTAAACCGAGTTACTGTTGGATCTTTGCATTTTGCCCTTGCTCACTGAGCAAAGCATTAAATATACAAGCTGATCCCCAAAGCTAATCTTCCTCTTTATCCGCAGAAAGTAGAAAGTGGTTGCCAGGGATGAGGATAGGGTGACTGCTGATGGGATTTCTTCTGGAGGGGATGAACATGTGCTGGAATTAGGCAGGGATGGTATTGGCACAGCTCTGTGGAAACCACTGACTTGTACATTTCAGGACACTAAGGTATGTTAATTACACCTCAATAAAGCTGCTGCTTGAAAACAACAACAATCACAGAGGGAATCTCAGCCTTTTTTCCTTTCCCAGGCCTGTCTTTTCCCAGGAGAGTTTAGCCCCAGGAAAGATGCAGGCAAAGTGGACAGGAAATCAAGTCTTCCGTGACCCGGAGGGAAGATTCCTAAGCCACGGTGACCGCGGAAGCAGGGCCTGCACGTTTGTGGCGTCTTCCTCTCCTGATAAGGAGAGAGATTGCTTCCTTTGTGTCCTGTCTAGGCGATTAGAAGGTGCTGCTACAGGGATACAATGCTGGATGTTTGCTCTGCAGTGGTCCCCAGCACACCTTGAAACTTGAAACCAGTCGTTGTTGAAAAGAATCAGCTCCTTCAAGACAGTCAGGAAACTCTGTTCTCCAAAGAGTTCTGTGCTTTATTCGTGAGGGATGGGCTAAAATTAGTTAATGACACTCACTACTTTCATTTAAATGCTAAAAATATTTACTAAAAGATTCCCTTCAAGGATCAAGAGATTAGCAGCCCACATATATTTAGAGAAATACCAACTGTGCGTTCTCAAATGACACTTAATAGGAGGCTCCAGAAAGGAAAATTCTATTCTCAGAGGTGATTGGATTTAGGGAGAGACCAGGCCTCTGTCTCTTCCTCTGAAAGATGCAGATGTGGTCCTGAAACCATCAGGCCTGTCCCCTCCGAGCGCCCCTCCTGACCAAGCATCCAGGCAGAGCCAGCATCCTTGTGGGCATCCTGATGGGGTTAAGCCGGTATTCCTGGCTTCCTTCAGGCCCCATTGAGAGAAAGACGCAAGGGACAGGGAGTCTCCATGCACAGGGAAATCCACAACCTCAGAGCAGAGCCCGCACTCACCTATTTGAAGATTAGGAGGACTTGGAACAGCTTGTCAAGCTGACAACTATTTTTTTTTTTGGTCCCTGCCCAGTGCAGGTCTCAGACTAAAGACATCCTCACCCTTCTGTCCTCAAGGAACTCAGAAGAGTGGGGCAGGAATCAGGAAGTGAGATAACCCCACCTTCTGAGAGCCTAGGTTTAGATGAAGTATATATGGGGGTCCGCAGGCCACAGCAAGGAGGGGCTCTGGTTGGGATGGGGGCAGGGAGTGAAATGCAGAGAGGGGGTTAATGGGCTGGTTGTGTCCCCAGAATGATGTGTGAAAATCCTACCTACCCCTTCCCTCCCCCTCATCCAATATCCATGACTGAATTCATTTAAAAAGAGAATCCCTACAGACGATCAGGTTAGAATGAGATCATTAGGGCGGGCTTCACTCAATATGGCTGTCTTTATAAAAAAGAGGGGGTTTGGATGCAGGCACGTGGAGAGAAGGTGAGGATGAAGGCAGAGTCAGGTGATGCTTCTACCAGTCAAGGAATATAGGGATTGGCAGCAAACCACCAGGAGCCAGAAGAGGGAGATGAGTCAGAACCCTCATCACAGCTTCAGAATGAACCAGCCTCCCTACACCTTGATCTCAGACTTCCAGTCTTCAAACCACAAGATAGCACATCCCTGCTGTTTAAGCAGAGGTCCCCAACCTTTCGGGCACCAGGGACTGGATTCATGGAAGACAATTTTCCCGTGGTGGGAGGGTGGGGGTGGGCATGGCTTTGGGATGATTCAAGTGCATTGCATTTATTGTGCACTTTATTTCTATATTATCACATCGGCTCCACCTCAGGCAATAGATCTCAGGCCTTAGTTTCCAGAGGTTTAAGCCTCCTAGTCTGGATGCTTCATTACTGCAGTCTTAGCGATTTGACACAAGGAGTGCTGGATCCCTGAAAGAGGGGGCATTCTCTGGAGGGTGA
Organism: Budorcas taxicolor; assembly: GCF_023091745.1. Lineage (NCBI taxonomy): Eukaryota > Metazoa > Chordata > Mammalia > Artiodactyla > Bovidae > Budorcas > Budorcas taxicolor. Next base: position 150,249,979 of record NC_068920.1, on the reverse strand, counting down.
GGGGAAAGAATGCTCTCAGCAGGAGGACCTCTGTGGTAGGATGGGCAGGCAGATCAGCGTGGCTCTGGCATGGAAGAGAGAACCAGATGACCCCAGAAGGTGGGCTACATGTGAGGCACCTTCAGGAACGGCTTGATCTGGGAGGCCATGGGAAGCCCGTGTTGATCTGTAAGCAGGTCTCAAGAAGGTGAGAGGAAAAACCAAATGGAGTATCCTACAGCAACGGGGAGTCTTCTGCAAGCCTTTCACAGGGCACATGAATGTGGGAAGGGGTAAGTGGAGGGGAGAGGCGTGAAGTCTAAGCCACAGGCAGGTCCATGGGAACCCAGTGCTTCTGCTTCTGTAATGACCCTGCTGGGCTTATTCTTGTGCTGACCTTCGCCCTCCCACTCCCAGCCTGAGACCCCCGGGGCTTTAGAATGCTCTGCTGTGGGCTAACAAGGCCTACTCCTCCAGCCAGCCCTGGAGGAGGGAGGACCTTGCTGCTTCTCAGCTGTTACAAAGGACAGTTTGGCCCGGAGCCTGAAGCAGGGACCCAGGCTCTGGGACCAAGTGTTAACCGGGGTCTGCTGGAAGGGACCCCGCCCAGCTATGCCAGGGATCAACCGCACAGCAAGTTGCGGTAATCTCCCGGACCTGAGTCTGGGCTGTCATGTCAGCTATGCCACCCATGTTTCCATGTGGATCTTCCTCTTGGAGGGCAGGCTGATGTATGCTGATGACCCGGGTTTTATCGGAGTGCAAATAGCTCTGTACTTTGTGTTCACTTCATTGCAGTCACTTGACCCACTTGTAAATACAACTCCAATACCACCAATTCCAATCAGCAGAGGGCCTCTGAGAGGGCCAGGAGAAACTCAGTGCTCACTACCCACAAGGAACAGGTGCTGTGCTTCTTGGTGAGCCCCCAAAGCAAGACCCAGTGAAAGAACATGTAAGTGCCCTGGACTGGAGACCCAGGAGATGTTGTCTTAGGCAGTGGGCTCTCTCTCCATCTTGTGTGGATTTTGCATTTTCTTTTATTCACTATTTTCCATTTCTTTTCCACTGGTGAATGGAGAATGTCATAAAATAAGAGGATGGCTTTGACTCGGTGCATTTTCATGGAGTCCTAGTGAACTTCATAACTAGGGTGAACACTTTGGAAATCGATGCAGCCACTGGAAGGCCTGGGCTGTTGTCCTGGGAAACTGGAGCAGCTAAAATCTTGTTACCAAGCTCGGTGTTGCCTTCCTGGCCGTGGCAGTGCTCCCAACGGGTTGTCCAGTCTCTCCATGAAAATCCAGAGCTGAGCCTCCGGAGGAATTTTAGTTAGGATTCTCTAAAGCCTTTGCCGGGACAACCAGAGCGGTGATGTTTCACAGCACATCTTAGGCCAAAACGCCCGCTGCTGAGCAGGAGCGCTTTTCATTTCTTGTGTTTGTGTGTCCTTTGTTGTTGTTGTTAGTTGATAGTCGTGTCTGACCCTTTGCAACCCTGCAGACTGTAACCCATGGGATTCTCCAGGCCAGGATACTGGAGTTGGTTGCCATGTCCTTCTCAAGGGGATCTTCCTGACCCAGGGATCAAACCCATGTCTCCTGCATTGCAGGTGGGTTCTTTGCTGCTGAGCCATCAGGGAAGCCCGTGTGTTTAACAAGCCTGCTTAAAAAAACTGTTTTTCTTAACTGTGCTGATGTCCATCTTATTGGTGAACGCCTAGGGAATGTGAAATAAATCCCTTTATTTCCTTTCTTCTTGCTTGTTTTAGTGATTGCTTTGCAAAAACAAGGGAAGCATCTGTTTGTTTCTTGTGGAAATTGTGAAACATTATCATGATTAAAAAGACAGAGGTAGAGAGAGAGAGGGTGGGGGACACAGAGACAGAGAGAGACAGAAAAGGGGAGAGAGGGAAACCCCAATCTGCTGTCATCATCTTTGTCAAAGAGCTCTCATGTCACGATGAAGAGCCATTACTGCTCATTTGTAGGTATTGCTTTAATACTTGATGTTGAAACTAAGAGAGTTCTGTAAAAGGGAAGTTTGTTTTCCAGAAGCAGGTAAACACCAGAAGGGTCATATGGTCTCTCCACACACGCAAGGTAGAGTAAGTGCTACAGAGAAATCAGAGCCCAAGGGCACAGGCACCTTACTTGGGAGAAGCCAGAATCTGTTCCTCAGACCTTTAAAGGCTTGATATTGTATCCTCATAACAGGCACTAAACTAAGGTTGGCAAAGGAGGCCTGGAAGAGAGGAACAGACGAGCCTGGAAGGTGAACCAGAACTGAGGGCACCTTCAGGAATGGCTTGATCTGGAGGCAGTGGGGCACGTGTAACACGCGCTAAACCAAGACCAGCGGGACATTCACCAGGTCTTTCCTTTGATTCGACTTCCTCAATTTAATACAAACACGGTAGGTGGGGGCATTTTATTGTGCTGGTGGCCAATTTTGAGAGATAAAGGAAGAACAGACTTCTTTTGAATTTTGTCTTAAAAAATTGGGTGCATCATTTTGCCTCCTTTAGATATTTTTGGGAGGTATGCTGGAATCAAGATTGCCGGGAGAAATATCAATAACCTCAGATATGCAGATGACACCACCTTTATGGCAGAAAGCAAAGAGGAACTAAAAAGCCTCTTGATGAAAGTGAAAGAGGAGAGTGCAAAAGTTGGCTTAAAGCTCAACATTCAGAAAACGAAGATCATGGTATCTGGTCCCATCACTTCATGGGAAATAGATGGGGAAACAGTGGAAACAGTGTCAGACTTTATTTTTCTGGGCTTCAAAATCACTGCAGACGGTGATTGCAGCCATGAAATTAAAAGACGCTTACTCCTTGGAAGAAAAGGTATGACCAACCTAGATAGCATATTCAAAAGCAGAGACATTACTTTGCCGACTAAGGTCCGTCTAGTCAAGGCTATGGTTTTTCCAGTGGTCATTTATGGATGTGAGAGTTGGTCTATGAGGAAGGCTGAGCGCCGAAGAATTGATGCTTTTGAACTGTGGTGTTGGAGAAGACTCTTGAGAGTCCCTTGGACTGCAAGGAGATCCAACCAGTCCATTCTGAAGGAGATCAACCCTGGGATTTCTTTGGAAGGAATGATGCTAAAGCTGAAACTCAGTACTTTGGCCACCTCATGCGAAGAGTTGACTCATTGGAAAAGACTCTGATGCTGGGAGGGATTGGGGGCAGGAGGAGAAGGGGACGACAGAGGATGAGATGGCTGGATGGCATCACTGACTCGATGGACATGAGTCTTAGTGAACTCCGGGAGTTGGTGATGGACAGGGAGGCCTGGTGTGCTGCGATTCATGGGGTCGCAAAGAGTTGGACACAACTGAGCAACTGAACTGAACTGAACTGAACTGGAGATTTACTCAAGGTAATGACCCAGGTTTTCTCAGAGCATAAGAATGCCCTCACAATTAAATAACATTCATAAAACAATATAGATTTTCAGAGAAAGCCATATCTGAATAAAGTTATCATGATTTAGGGATGAGAAATAGGTTCTTTGCTTACTCAGATTCACCTTATAAAACCTGCCAAGTCCCTAAAGTAATCTGCTAAGGCTAATCAGAAGTACTGGGCCCATTACTAAAGTGCCAGAGTACTCTAGAATTTGCTTGAGGAAGCATTTATTAATAAATGACACCCCAAGAGTCATTCTTGTGGTGCTTTTCAGCCATTATTAAACAAACCATTCCCACAGTGGGCTCCAGTAATTCATCTATAAAGAAATTTTGTCAAATTGTTAATTTTGTGTGTTTTGTATATTTATATTAAAATAAATGCATCCATTCATCAATCTTTAAGTGTGCAAGTGTCCACAGGAAGCACCCAGCCCGCAGCAGAAAACAGGCCAACACAGATGCTTAGGGATTCCACACAGCACGGCTAAGGCTGACGCATGCAAGACAAAGGCTACCTAACCTGGAAAGGCTGAGGCACCCAAGGAAGGCATCCAGAGAAGGTTGTGATTTAACTCAGCATCAAAGACTGAGAAGGAATTTTTCAGGCCACTTCTGCAAAAGTGGGAGTCATTCTTAGTTGGCAAGGTTGTCGGGGATTAAATGAGCAGGGAAACAAATAGCAGGAGGCAGCAGCTATTCCAGAAAAATCACAGTCCATGGTGTCAGAGAGAGCCTGGGTTCTGCCCCTACATGCTGTTCAGCCCAGCTGGATGAGCCTTGGTCTCCCCATCTGTAAGGGGGGACAGCCTGCCTCCACGGCCGTGGTGCAGACTGAACGGGAGCGGACACCCAGGAATCCTGTGTTGCACCACATGCGTGTTTCCAGGGGTGTCTATTGATTCCTTGTGGAACATTCTACATCAATCAATAAAAACTTTCTTTTTCTTTCTATTCCTTTCTCTGACCCTTCTAATAAGTTCCCGAGTCCTAAAAAAAAAAAAGGAAAAAACCTCCTGTTACCCTGACTATACACTCGCACCACCTTCTTGGATGAATAGAAAATGACCACAAAAAGAGGCCAAACATAACAATCACATTAAAGGAAATGATACTTGTTAGTGACTGATCTCAACTTGCTTCTAAAACAGACAGCTTTCTTTCTTTCAGGGAGAGCACCAAGTATCAGCACTCATTGCTCTGAAATACTGCTTTTACTGCAACATAGAAGGAAATCCTGTGCTGAGGTGTTCTCAGATAACATCCCTGCATAATCCACTATTCAATATTCTAACAGCAATATCAAGACTTTGTTGTATTAAAAAAAAAACTTGGAGAAAATTTGCATTTAGTAGCATATTAGTCAGAACAAATAATCAGTTTTGAAAGTTCAGAGTCTATAATAAATCACATGGAATGCTTCACAAGTGAAATGCAAAATGTAAAGAATTTTTTGGCTCAATTCCTTTAAATGATATCCCTTAATCTACAGTGGGCTTCCCAGGAGGCTCAGTGGTAGAAGAATTCGCCTGCCAGTGCAGAAGAGGAGGGTTCAATACCTGGGTTGGGAAGATCCCCTGGAGGAGGGCAAGGCAACCACTCCAGTATTCTTGCCTGGGGAATTCCATGGACAGAGGAGCCTGGTGGGCCACAGTTCATGGGGTTGCACAGAGTCGGACATGACTTAGCACGAGCATGAATCTACAGCATCTCTTCACGTGGGAGGTGCCCTCCCTAAAGCACTGCCCCCTTTCACCGGGCTCAGAGGCCGTGACCTGTCTTAGAGGTCACACATACAAGTTAGGTTGACTAAGGGACCAAGAGTCATGGTTGTGGTGGGTCTGCCATGTGTGGTGCTAAGAGGGAGTTAACCAAGTGGGTGGTTTGGAAACTGGGAAGATTCCAGGGTAGGACTTCCAATATGTGTTATCAAAGGGCTTCAAAAATCTCACTGATATTTCCTTAGAAGAGCTGAAAGGTAGCTTAGTCAGTTTCAAGACCATCTTCTACTACAAGTTCACAAGCATAGCAACATACCCCTTTTTGTAGGGGGGGGGGGAAGGGTAACAAACTTGAATAGTAGGTTTTACGATAACCTGCAGAGTTCTGCATTTTTGAAGTTTTCACGACTACTGAAAGGAGCGTGGTCACAGAGCACAGTCACGGGCATGTCTCAGGCCTGCAGTGTAGACAGAGGCTGGGTTGCTATCCTCCTGGTGTCCACGGCTGCTACTCATCTCCCGGGCTTCCCTGGATGGCTCCCCTCCTGCACTTACTCACAACTGTGCGAAAACATCTCCACTTTCATCAGCTAGCAGACCCGGCCGCCTGTCACCCACACTGTCAGCAGATCACTTTGCCTACTTCCCAGAGCTTGGAGACCAGAGGTAAAAATTCTGTCCACCTCTTGTCTCCAAACTCTGACAGTGTGATTCCCCGCAAGCGTCCGTCTTTCCTGTCTGCTCCTAGTTGAGGCGAGCTCTCCATCGGGGTCTGCACCCCACCTCCTGTGTGCATGCCTCCGTGGCCTCACTCTTCCTTATGTTCCTTTTCCAAAATCTCCGACTTCTCCTGTACACTGGCTCTTCCTGCTGTTAGCAGATATCTCAAGTCTCTGCAAACTTGAAAGGGGAAAAAACCCTCTCTGGACCTCATGGGTACCGCTCTCTGGTTCCTTTTCTTGCATTTTTACGTGGTGTCCTGAACTCTGCTCTGACTGCTCCCCTAGTCTTAACTCACGGGCTTCCCTTCTCTCCACACACCGACTCCATCCTTGTCAAATTGGTAGAGGTTTCTCTGTGTATCTAAACCCAACAGGGGCTTTTAAACCCTCGTTTTTCTTGGCTGCTCTGAACCCTGGACCGATTTTGCAATATCTAGAGTTTCTTTTGCCTCCTTTGGTCGTGCTTTTTTCCTGGCTGTATTTTCTGACCTAGTAATCTCTCCTCCTCAAGCCCTCTTTATTTGCTTCTTTGTTTTCTGCTCACTCTTTAAAGGCAATTGTGCTTACAACTCAGCCCCGGGGTTCTCTCCTCTCCTCACTGTGCACATTCCCCCATGGTGATCCCCATCTCACACCCACAATGCTGACCACTCCCTGGATCTCTTCCCAGTCTGGACATCCCTGTCCTCTGGGTTCTAGAAGCAGGGCTCTCCTGGACCCTCCTCCAGCACTTCTCAAAGGTACCCCCTAAAAGCACTGTGTTCAACGTAGAGCTCATCACCAGCTTCTCTGTCCCCTGAAAAGTCTGACTTTCCATGACTGCTCTCAACCTCCCCACGTGGCCCCCCTTCGTCCCCTGATGCTCAAGGATGGGCCTGAGTCATGAGGGTGGCCTTGGAAGGAAGCTTCACACTCAGATCTCCCTTAGGGAGCATCCTCTGCCTGGAATGTGGTTACGGGTCACCCAGCTGCCAGGTCTTGAGGGGAGCACTGTGTGTGTGCCTGGCCACTCTCTCCCTGGGGCGCCCAGCCGTGCGGTTCCCAGTAGAGCTCCCTGGGGGGTTCCTCTCTGTCAAGTCTCTCCACTAGCATAGCCAAGGCTCCTTAGAAACACTCGGCATCTCCTTCCTCCCCGACGTGGCAGGCCCCGTCAGAGGGTCCTCTTGCCCTCTCGCCGGTTTCCCCTTCCTCCTCTTTGCGCATCACCCCTGTCCTGGGTCAGGTCACAGATACCCGAGGTGTGACAAGCACACCCTGCCTCCATCCCACCCCCGCCTCCCCCCGGCTCTGCAGAGCCACCGAGCCGCCTGTAAATGCACGTCTCAGGCTGCTACCCAGCTGGTTATCCCTTGGGTCCAAACTTCTTCCCGAAATTGATGAGTCTGTGTCCTTGCAGTCGGGCTACTTTCCGGGCTTTATGTCCATCAGCAGCCTTGCTCCCCCGAGGGCAAATCTGTTTAGTAACCCAAAAACTGAAGACTGAGAATTTGCTTGTTTTCCTTATCTACAAAGGGGCTAACACCTAATGCATGCTCATCCTCCCAGCCTTCTATAATTTGTCCAGAGATGCTCCAGGCTGCCCCATCCTTGCCTGGGGCTGGCCGCTGTCTGCTTTTCACTTTCTCCAGCACCTGGGCTTGGTTTTGTGGGTTCCCGTGAAACTCTGGGGCGCACTGCCCATCCAGACGCCACCCCCTGAGCCAAGGAGAAGCCTGGGGGTGCAGACCGATGCCTTCTGGTTCACACTGCGCTCCCCACGCCCTGCACAGACCTGGCCCAGTTTATGTAAATAGGTGAGTGGGTGAACACATCCACCTCTGATTAAGTGCATGCATAGGTGAATAAAAGACTCATTTTTTTTTTTTTTTCCAGAGAACCGTGTGGCAGCAGAAACGACAGGAAACGAGGAGGCGAAGATCTGAAAATTCCCTCTCATGTTGCAGTGACAGGTCCCGGCAGGGCAGGTTCTGAGACTGTGAACTGAAGTGGAGGAGGGGAGAGCAACACCCTCTCCCCAGTCTCTCGTCTTCCCAAGCTCAGAGTCCCTTCCTCAGATGGAGGTGACGCATGTGGCCATGCCTGGAAAGCACACTTCCTGAACTTTCTCAGAAGTGAGATCCGGGTGGCAGCCGGCTTGTCTGTGGTTCCCCGGCTGCCACTTGGCCGCCTCCCCTGATGGCGGAGCACCTTTGCCCGCATGCAGGAAGCCCTGTGAAGCCACCGGGCTGGGCTCCCACCTGCTTCAAGGGTGGGTGAAGGGCTGTGCGGCTTTTTAGTCCCTGCAGAGCAGGAGAGGCGAGCTGGGGCTCCTGGGGAGACAGGGCTCCCGGTCTCAAGCTGGCTTGTCAGTGTCAGTAAATCAAGTTAAGGTCACACATAAATACAGTCTTTCTTTCCAAACTCCCAACCCTCCCTGGTTGCACAAGCCAAAACAAGATGAGGGATTTTTCTCCTTCCTCTCTGACAGGGCCAAGCTCCTGCAGCGCTTAGACCCTTGGTATGCGGACACGCCCAGAGAAGCCCATTCTTTATGGTAATTTGGGCCTTCTGCCTGGCTTCTCACATGTGCGAGAGATTTTGGCAAAACATTGCTTTTTCTTGTTTCTCTCATTGTCATATAACACAAAGCTTTACTTCTTTCCTCTAACGGGCTTTCCTATTTTATTTCTCAAATCCAGACATACACACATTTCAATGTCCGCTCACATTATTAACCAAAAAGACCTCCATAATCAATCATTTAAGTTTGATTCACAAAGATACCATGTATGGAGCACTGGAGCTTTCGCACTCTTTTGGGGGAAGGTTGAAAGGGCCTTGTCTGTGGCCGGGTGCAAGAGGGTTGCAAAGCTTTCTCAGGTTCGTGACGGATGTGGCGTATGCCCCACGGATGAGAAAATCAGGGCTCGGGGACCTGACTCCAGTGCCGGACGCCTGAGACAGCCGGCTTCAACTTCCCCCTCTCGACCGGCCCCCACTCTCACTCACACTGCCTAAGAAGCACCTGCTCTGGGGGCCTGTTCAAGCTGTCCCATCATTCTGAGCTGCTGTTTCCAGAGTTCTAAGGGACCAGGGCCTGCGTATTTCAGAAACTGTGATGTGGCCCCAACTTCATCAGCTTCACCCGATCTACTTGTTAAGAACAAGCTTCCTGACCCCAGGCAGGGCTCCATTGTGAGGACACAGAGGGAGCCAGAGTGTGTCAAGGCCCCACACTGACGTCCAGTCCCCACCCTACAACCCTGAGCACGCACCTTACAAGCACCCTTCAATCACCCCCATAGGGAAGGTGCACGGCCCACTTTCTGACCTCCCAAGGGATGAGTGGGCATCCTAGGGGGCACTAATAGGAAAGAACCAGCCCGCAATGCAGGAGACACAAAAGACACAGGTTTGATTCCATGGATCTGGATGATCCCCTAGGGGTAAGCATGGCAACCCACTCCAGTATTCTTGCCTGGAGAATCTCATGGACAGAAGAGCCTGGCTGGATACTGTCCACGGAGCCTCAGAGTTGGACACGACTTGAAGTGACTTAGCACGCCCGCACACGTGGGGCTGAGCCTCACCTGATTACCTCCCTTTCTCTAACCTTGTTCCTCTGTAGTCTCCTGGGCCCTCTGGGAGACTGCGTAAATGTTCATCACTGCAGCCCAAGCCAAGGAGAAGCTTCAAGAAAGAGGAATGTCATGAAAGAGGATAAGAAGGTTGCAGAAGGGGCTGGGAAGCCTGTGGGGAGCGAGTCTCTGAAACACGGAAAGACATTTGAGTTGGACATAGACGTGGGATTGTGCAGAGACCAGAATAGGGGATCGAAGGATGGAATGAGGAAGGGGTAAGGGAAGACCACCAGCACCCACGATGCCCAGGGGCTGTGTCGAGCTCACTGCTGACGGAGAGGGCCACGTGCAGGACTGTGGCCATCAGAGTGCCCGGAGAAGAAGGGTCTCCACGTAGGCGAGCAGGCTTATTGTGCGCTGACCAGTGGGCTTTGGGGAGAAACCCCTGAGCTCAGCCTGGGCTCTGGGTGTTTCAGCAAACCATTCCCAGCCTCTGTTTTCTCATCTATAAAATGTGTGGCGTGAGAGTCCCGGCCTCTGAGGGTTAGAATGAGGGCGACACAGGCCAGTGCCCTCACGGGGTCCCCAGAAGAGGGCTCAGCCCAGGCACAGAGAGGGTGAAGGATGGTCGCTGGGGGTTGGCAGAAAGACAGTTACGGTGTTTATAGCAGGAGGTGATCTGGGCACGCAGTTGCTTCCGGGACAGGACAGGTCAGAAACCAGGTTATAGTAGGGGGAGGGTTACCATGAGGGCTAAGGAAAAGCAGCGATCGCAGACTTGGTGCCCTCCTTATGGTCTATTCAGGTCAATTCGTTTTTCAGACTAGAGTTGGACCCTTCTTAGGTGGACTTGCAATCGATGAGATGATCTACAGTATGGATGGTGTTTTAGAGTTAGTAGACCATGGTGTCTGCAAAACAACTCACCTAAACCTCCTCAAAGTCTTGCCTTTGTAGATGCCACTCCATTCCATGGATGCCACTCTAGTGTGCTTCCTAAATACTGGCTGGACATGAAATGCTTTCTCCTGGGGTTTTGAACACATCAGAAGCCAGACAAGTCTACAGCCATACCACCCTGAACACACCTGATCTCATCTAATCTCGGAAGCTAAGCAGGGTCGGGCCTGGCTAGTACTTGGATGGGAGAAACCAGGGGACATTTTTCTATTTTGAGGGGTGGGGAGAATGGCAGAAGTGGACCATTTTTAAGGTCTTTATTGAGTTTCTTACAATATTGTTTTTGTTTTGTCTTGGCCACTAGTCATGTAGAATCTTAGCTCCCTAATCAGGGATCAAATCTGCACCCCCTGCATTGGAAGGTGAAGTCTTAACCACTGGACCACAAGGTAAGTTCCGCTAGAGGACATTTTAAAAAGGAAAGGGTGTTCTCTGATCCCTGGCCACCCCCAGAGTGCTTGGCATCCATCCTGTTTGCTTTGAGAGAAGAACAAATCCTGAGATAAACCCAGATGTCAGGGGACGAGGAAGCCCACCAGGTGAAGATGTGTCTCGGATCACAGGAGAAGCCCCTGTGCGGGAAGGGCTTGATTTCATTGGTTTCACATCTCAGCCATTTATTAGCTGTGTGACCCTGAGCACGTTGCTGATATACCCTGACCTTCATCTGGATGAGAAGACTGAGAATGCCTGGCTTGCACTTCCAACCTGAAAACTGAAGAAAAGGTTCAGTGCGGACCGTGGGCCTGTGCCGCCTCTGGTCCACACCCGGGGCGAGGGAGCCCCTTTTGCTCCTCTGCTGTCCTGGAAGGCTGCTGAGGAGAGAGGACTGTGTCTTCCGAAGAGTGTCCCCTGGAATTCAGAGGGCTCCTCCCCTTAGTCTGACCTCACAGTTATTTAAATGCAGAAATTAACATACTTTTTGATTTACTTAACAAACTTTTCTAACACAAGTGGAAAAAAAACAACAATAAAACACACAAACAAAAATCAAACATAAAAACATAAAAGCACAGGACAAAGGACCCGATCTAAAAGCTTCTGATGAACTCCAGTAAATGTGCCCTTGCCAGGTCTGTAAGAAGACAGAATTTCAAAGCAATAAGTCTTTTTATGGAACCTGACCTGACCCACCCTCCTCAAGGTTCAAAAGCCCAGCCAAGCCACAGGGAGCTCCTTAAGAGACCAAACCTTAGCCTGATTGAGGGCTTTTGGAGGCGGGCTGGGCTGCCCTGGGGGCCAGCAGATGGGCAGCACAGATTCTAAGCTGCCTGCCTGTCCCCAGGGCAGGGCTTCTGCCTCTGAGTCTCAAGGGACAGTAACATGTCCAGAAGAAGTCAGAGCTCAGATCTGAACACGTCCACACACTCTGTCACATAAGGGACAGTGAAGAAACGATCGTCTTTTCATAAAAGAAAGGCGCTTTTGCTCTGAAATTGGAAGGTTATAATCTTAGAGTAAACGATTGTCATGTAAATAGAATGCATTTCACCCTGAGAAAAACCGAAGATACTTTCTGTGTTTCACTGAATGTTTGGGAACTACAGTGAGGAGATGTTTGAAAGGAAGCATTGAAGGGCGGGCAGGCCTGGCACACAATAACCGTGGAGGGGCTGAAGGAACACTTTTTGAGGGCTTGTGGACCCCCACCCACTCACCAGCCCTGGTTTTGCTCTCAGTCAAACTCTCGGAGTCGAGTGACCCACCATGCCAGGCTGGTGGTAAAGCCAGGATGGTCCCTGGGGGACAGAGAGATGGCTGGTCTGGTTACCTGACATGTGGATTCTCCTTTTTGGACAAGGTGCTGAGGTTCAGAGATGCCAGATGGATCATTTGAGGCAGCCCTGCTCTGGAGGGACAGCTGCTGTTGCTTGATCCGACTCTCATGACCCCATGGACTGTAGCCCGCCAGGCTCCTCCGTCCATGGGGTTCTCCGGGCAAGAATCCTGCAGTGAGTTGCCATTTCTTCCTCGCGGGGATCTTCCCGACCCAGGGATTGAACCCGCATGTCCTGCATTGGCAGGTGGATTCTTCACTGCTGAGCCACCAGGGAAGGCCCTGGAGGGACAGACCCACGACGAAAAGCACAGTCTTCATGCAGTCTGCTTGATATTTTGTCCTCTAGGTTTATCCTAGAAAATGTACGTTTTAAGGCTTTTCTTTTTGGTGTCAATTTTGAGACGGGCTTCCTATCATGAAGTCCATCACATGTAAAATGAAGTCAGAGTCCATGTGCGTGAACAGCCAAGCCCAGCATCAAGGTTCATCTTTTTCAAAAGGTCTAGCCTTCTTCATCCTTTTCCATCCATCCCTGATCTTATGAGATGGACTGACCTCTATCAATAGGTTTTTTTCTTGGATACTCTTTTGCTTGGGCAGCTGACCTGCATTAGATCCAGTTACATTTATGAATTTTAACCTCTAGTGGGCACCCCTAGCGGCCCAGGGTTCACGTCAGCCAGTGGCTCTGCCCTTCTAGACAACCATCTCCTGTCTTTTCTTCCAACCCCAGCACTTCCTCTCAGACACCCAGCTTCATCGTCTCTGCCACCCCTGAACTTCTCCCACTCACAAAGTCCCCTTCATGGTGGACCCAGGGGTTGGCTCACCAGCTTTGTCTTTACATCCTTGGAGAATAATGACCCAGCCAGTCACTTTGTTCCAGGAACACTTTGGTCCCCTCTCGATTTCTGGGACCCCGTGCTCAATGTATATCAGGATCTTTTCTGCCTTCTCCCACCCCCTTAATTCCTGAGTCTTGGAGTGACTGGAACTAATCCTTGGACCTCTCTCCCCTGTTTCATGACTGGTCCTTCGGTCATCTTATCTCTTGCCATCTGTTTAAAATCCCATCTATCTATTGTTAGTCACTTAGTCACGTCCGACTCTTTGTGACCCCATGGACTATTAACTACAAGGCTCCTTGGTCCATGGGATTCTCCAGGCAAGAATACTGGAGTGGGTTGTCATTTCCTTCTCCAGGGGATCTTGCCAACCCAGGGATCGAACCCAGGTCTCCTACACTACAGGCAGATTCTTCATCTTCTGAGCCACCAGGGAAACCCTTATCTATTGCTAACACCCAGATTTCCATGTCCAGCTCCACTTTCCCCTGGAATTCATGTCTATACATTCCTCCCCAGACTTGATCTCTCCCCTTGGACTCCAGACAAACATCTCAGACTTAACACATTCAGATCTGGATTCCTCACTTTCCACGGTTCCAGCCTGTATTGTTGGCGGCATCTCATGGACCCGCAGCTCCCTCTATGGAGCCGGTCAAGTCAAAGCTGAATGCTGGAGTTCTCATTTTCTCACGCAGTCCGTGGGCAAGTCCCACTGGCTGCGCTTTCAATGTGTATTTGGAAACTCCAACCCCTATTATTTAGTCCAAATCACAGTTATCCTTGCCTGGATCACCCCCAGAGCCCCTTGACCAGGCCTCGCATGGCGGGCAGCTATAGTGATCTGACAACACCCAAGCTGCAGGCCTCCCTGGTGGCTCTGTGATAAAGACTCTGCCTGCCAGTGCAGGAGACTCGAGTTCAATTCCTGATGAGGGAAGATCTCACGTGCTGCGGAGCAACTAAGCCCGGGAGCCATAACTACCGAGCCCACGCACCGCAACTACTGAAGCCCGTGCTCTGCAACAAGAAGGGCCACTGCAATAACAAACCCTGGCACTGCAACCAGAGAGGAGCCACCACACTCACCGCAACCAGAGACAGCTGATGCAGCAATGAAGACCCAGAGCAGCCATGAATAAATAAAGTTATAAAAAACAAACAAGGTGCATCAAGTCACCGTTTTGTTCGAATGTCATCCCTTCTGGAAAAGCCCTCAGCCCAACAACCTGCCCTGTGAATCTCAGACCTCACGTGTGATGGTGCTGCCCGTGTGCTGGGGGCTCGGACCTCACCGGCCTCTGTGTTCTGTACTTCCTGACTGTGCTGGCCACGTGGACTGCTCGGGGGCCCTTCCTATCTATGCCTTCTGCCTGGGACACACTCTCCAGGCATCTCACACACCCCCAACCCCTTCTGCCTGGGACACACTCCCCAGGCATCTCATGCCCCTCCCCCCCTTCTTCAGGTCTGACCACATTCCACCCGAAGAAGGCCTCATTTAAAGCTGCCCCTTCCTACTTGGACTCTGTTCTCTTTGCTTTATTTTCACCAGCACTTTCCACCCCTGTTTACCCTCTGATTTGCTTGTTTATTTTCTCCCACTGGTTTGTAAACTCCACAACTACCTGGATTTCTGTGTCTGTTGTTCCCAGAGTCCAGATTCGGGTCTGACGCCTGTTAGGTGTCTGGTTAACATTTGTGGGATGGATTCACGAAGGCATTTCCATACCATCTGAAGGAGCCCAGTGGTGAACGGGCTCCCCTCATGGACCTGGACCAGTGGCAAAGCTGGACCCTGAACATGCTGAAGGTTTTCCGACCGAATCGCAGCGTATGCTCTAAGAGGAAGAGTCTGCCTCCAGCCGGGTGAAGTCTTCTCGGGGCCCCTTTTCTTTGCTTCACTAGAAACCTCAGTAACGGCCTTTGGTCCACTAGTGAAAGCCACCTCATTCACCAAGTGATGAGCACCCATCCGGGGCAAGCCCCACTCCCTGGACGGTTCCGGAGGCCCGCTCTCATGCTCGCTGGTTGGGCAGAGCCAGGCAAGCCTGTCCTGCTGTCCTGGCGGCTCACCAGGTCCTCTGCAAAGCACGGCTCGGCTCTCGGCCTGGAGGCCGGCACTTCCCCCGTTGGCCTGTCGGACGACCCTGCTCCAGCTGCTCTGTGGGTCTCTCTTTACTCCTACACATGCCAGCCCCGTCAACATTCTTGGCTTGGGGGGCCCGTCCCCACAAACATGGTTTGAAATTGCTCCAGCTCTCAGTTTTTGACTCACAAGGTTGGCTGCCAGGCTTCAAACCAAGCATTTCACACTCTTTAGCTTTAGACATTTTTTTTTGCCGCAAGGGGGAGGTCATTTTGAGACTTCTTACTCCTTGACATTTAAAAATAACTTGGGATGAAACTAGATCACTTTCTAACACCACACACAAAAATAAACTCAAAATGGATTAAAGATCTAAATGTAAGACCAGAAACTATAAAACTCCTAGAGGAGAACATAGGCAAAACACTCTCAGACATAAATCACAGCAGGATCCTCTATGATCCACCCCCCAGAATTCTGGAAATAAAAGCAAAAATAAACAAATGGGATCTAATTAAAATTAAAAGCTTCTGCACAACAAAGGAAAATATCAGCAAGGTGAAAAGACAGCCTTCTGAATGGGAGAAAATAATAGCAAATGAAGCAACTGACAAACAACTAATCTCAAAAATATACAAGCAACTTATGCAGCTCAATTCCAGAAAAATAAATGACCCAATCAAAAAATGGGCCAAAGAACTAAATAGACACATCTCCAAAGAAGACATACGGATGGCTAACAAACACATGAAAAGATGCTCAACATCACTCATTATCAGAGAAATGCAAATCAAAACCACAATGAGGTACCACTTCACACCAGTCAGAATGGCTGCGATCCAAAAATCTGCAAGCAATAAATGCTGGAGAGGGTGTGGAGAAAAGGGAACCCTCCTACACTGTTGGTGGGAATGCAAACTAGTACAGCCACTATGGAGAACAGTGTGGAGATTCCTTAAAAAATTGCAAATAGAACTCCCTTATGACCCAGCAATCCCACTGCTGGGCATACACACCGAGGAAACCAGAATTGAAAGAGACACATGTACCCCAATGTTCATCGCAGCACTGTTTATAATAGCCAGGACATGGAAACAACCTAGATGTCCATCAGCAGATGAATGGATAAGAAAGCAGTGGTACATATACACAATGGAGTATTACTCAGCCGTTAAAAAGAATTCATTTGAATCAGTTCTGATGAGATGGACGAAACTGGAGCCGATTATACAGAGTGAAGTAAGCCAGAAAGAAAAACACCAATACAGTATACTAACACATATATATGGAATTTAGAAAGATGGCAATGACGACCCTGTATGCAAGACAGGAAAAAGACGCAGCTGTCTATAACGGACTTTTGGACTCAGAGGGAGAGGGAGAGGGTGGGATGATATGGGAGAATGGCATTCTATCATGTATACTATCATGTAAGAATTGAATCGCTAGTCTATGTCTGACGCAGGATACAGCATGCTTGGGGCTGGTGCATGGGGATGACCCACAGAGATGTTATGGGGAGGGAGGTGGGAGGGGGGTTCATGTTTGGGAACACATGTAAGAATTAAAGATTTTAAAATTAAAAAAAAAAAAAAAAGAACAATGATAAATGTAAAAAAAAAAAAATCCTATCAATCTATTAAGAAAAGGAAATTTCCCTAAGATCATTAAAGGTTTTAAAAAAAAAAAAAAAAAAATAACTTGGGGACTTCCCTGGCAGTTTAGCAGTTAAGAATCTGCCTTCCAATGCAGGAGCCCCGGCTGGGATGGTCCAAGGGTTAATGGTGGAAAAGGACATGACGATGAACCAACTGCTCCTGTGTCCCTTGCTGTGTGGGACATCCAGGGCCTTCTACCTCTGGGTCCTGTGCTGGGCACTGCAGGTTAGAAACTGTTACAGATTTGGCTTCACCCTCAAGAACTTGATCTGGGGAAATCAGGGACATAGGACGGAAAAAGGCAGGAGCGTGGCATAGAGTAACTCAGGTTCAAGTTCAGAAAAGATTACCCTGGGGCATCAGGAAAGGTTTTGAGAGAAGGCAGTGTTTCAACTGAGTGCTGAAGAGGAGGTGAGCCTGGGAAACCCGGTGACAGAGAATAGGGATTTCCAGGAGCAAAGACACGTGAAAACGCTCAGGCCATAGAAGAGCTGGTCTAAAATGCTCTAAAATGTCAACGTTAATTTTTGTGGTAAAACATATATAATGTAAAAATTACCATTTCAACTGTTTTTAAATGTACGCTTCAGGGGCAAAGGATGTATTCACACAGTTGTGCAAACAATCACTCCATTCGTGTTCTAAACCTTTTTCATCTTGCAGAACAGGAGCTCTGTTCTCATTAAACAAAAATTCCTCATTTCCGCTCTTGCAGCCTCCGCACCATCATACCTCCCGTCCCTGTGAACAGACGACTGACTCTAGCAAGCTCACAGGAGTGGAATTGTGCAGTGTCTGTCTTTTTGCGTCTGGTTTACTTCATTAGCCTAATGTTGTCAAGGTTCATCCATGCTATAGCGTTTGTCAGAACTTCCTTCCTTTTTAAGGTCAAACAACACTCCTTTGTGTGTATCAGCCACATTGTGTTTACCCATCGCCTGCTGATGCCTCCACCTTTTGGCTGTTGTAAAGAACACTGCCCTCGCCAAGGTCTGACTTCAACAGGTCATTTTACTTCTCTGAGATTCAAAGTCCTACAGATCTGATTTGATTTATTCTTAAAATATAGTTGGCTTACAGTGTCGTGTTAGTTTTAGGTGTACAGCGAAGTGATTCAGTTGTACAACACACACATATTCTGTTTTAACATTTTCTTCTATCATAGGTTATTACAAGGTTTTAATATCCACTTTCTAGAATGCTTCTGAGGAAGAGATGCCATGTAAAAGACACACTCTGTTTGTAACAGGACCTTATACTACTTATCACTATGACCATTACAACACGTTTTCAGAAAACAGCTTTATATAGACTGGAAGACAGCTGTTCTCATTTCAGCATGGTGAACTTAGAAAAAAATCAGGAACTGTTAGACCTATTCCTGCCAGCTTTTCCATGGACGCTGTCACCTTGAACAAATCACCTGACCAAACAGTGCCTCAGTTTCCCTCTCTCTGAAATGGGCACATTTCCTTAGCTGGCTCGCAGGGTCATGGCGAGGATTAAGGGAGAAAGTGGGATTCAGAGCCTGGTGTAAATGGTTATTTTGGCATAAAAACGGGGAGACTGTTCTTAGTCTAGCTGTTGGAGGGTCATTTATTTACCAGTCTGCTAGAAACAAAGATTCAAAAACAGAAGACCCTTTTGGATCACCCTGTTGTTTTCCTGAAGCCTGACTGCTCCTGAGCTGGAATGAGAGCCTCAGGATGAGAAAAAGCCATCAAGTCATCAAGTTCCTTTCAAGTTGAGGCAGCTGGAGAGCAGCCAGAACAAGCCTGCCTGGGATGGGCCAGGAGCTCCAGGGCAAAACCACCACCTCCCCCTCCTGTGAGTCCTGCCCGGACCTGGTCTTCTTTATTAGGGCTGTTAACAGATAAAGCCACCCTGGCCCTGAACACTGCAGTGCTGGGCGATCCCGGGATGCCGGAGGCAAGGGTGGCCCTGCTGTTTGGCCAGAGGGAGAGGAGGGATGCAAACATTTGCAGAAGGCTTCCTATCGGCCTCCCTGTAAATTGTCTCAGGTAGCTTGGCTCAGAGCCTTCAGGAGGGGTGGGGCTAAGGGAGTCTTTCCAAGCCTTAGAATCCATCAACTACACCAGGGGAAGAAGTCACCTTTCTCAGAATGCAAATATCACCACTGTGAAAATTGAATGTTTGGCTATCTGCAGCAACAAAAAGAGAGAGTTCCTCAGCAATTTTAGTTGCCTTATGAGACCAGGGATGTACATTAGTCAGATAGAAATTCTGAACAGAGGGAACAGAAATACTGGCTCCTGCTCTAGTCCATGCTGGGTGCAGAGGTGTCTGAGAAGCTTGGGCCTCTGCAGACAGGAGAATGCTGCTCTCAGAGGCTCAGTGGTTTTGTCTGGACAAAGAGAGTTGTACGACTTGTGGAACTTACCTTTTGCTTTGGCTACCCATAATTCTGGAGGAAAGTCTAGGGGGAAGAAAGGAAATCATTCTTTGGGAAGAAATGTCAGTGGGTGGGCCATTTGCAAAGGGTTTTGAAGGATGGGCAGGAGTTCACTGCTCAGCGAAGAGAAGGTGGAAAGTGTCACAGGTGTGATAGTACAGGTGCCTGGTGTCCGGGAAGGGCAGGAGAGTGGTGTAGTGGGTGTGCCCTGGAGGAAGTGGCTGGGGTCTAACCCAGGTGATTTTTACAGGACCAGAGATACCAGTTTGTATTTTCTTTTTATAGCCACAGAAAAATCTGAAATAATGAGAGAACTCTCCCAGTTTGTACCAGAGTTTCCCATGAAGGCTAATAGGTGTTTGAGTCTAAAAGGCTTTTAAGCAAAACCAAGTACTAACTTTAGGCCCAGGGCCCTGTATGTCCTGCACAAATGGTCAGCCTTGTCCCCTTCCAGCCTCCCAGGGAGCAGAATGAACCTGGCTGGAGAGGCAGTGTGGACTAGAGGCCAAGGGAAAGAAGATTCCGGAGTAGGGAAGGGGGGCTCACAGCCCGGCAGGATGGATCTCCCAGCACATCAAGGGCGCCTGTAGCCCTGAGCCCGTGAGCCGACACTCTGTCAGATGCACAATTTCAGCATCTTCACAGAGCCCTGGGCCGTAGCAGGGAGTCCCAGGGATCACTGGGACGGGAAACCCTGTTACCTGGCTAAGGCGACTCAGAGAAATGACGCTCTCTTGACTGGAATGATGACAGCGGCGCTCCCACTGATGCTGGTCCAGTGCTTGATCCCTTCCGGGTGTGGACACAGCGCATCCCTTCAACAACCTAGGAGGCAGGTCCTGCCACCTGCCCTGTTCTCCAGGTGGGGACAGGTGACACTCCTGAGACCACATCGCTGTGAGCAGCAGGACAGGGGTTGGAAATCAGGCCGGGCGGCCTCACCATCTGGATGCTAGTGTTTTATTGCCTCTTGAACAGAAATGAACACAAGCGGAAGTGTCTCTGGTAATTTTTACTCTCTGCACACATTCTATAGTGCTCTTGCCGGCACTTGCAGAAGGGTTCTGAATAAGACAGGGACGGGATCAAGTGGGGTTTTAGAGGGTCTTCTGGAACAGGTTACAGACAGGTTTCCAGACAGGTTCCAGCTGATACCATCGTCTCAGCTTCACGAAGGCACTGGCCGACGCAGACCAGAGGAGATGGGTTCCCCGAGACGCTCCAAGGTAGGAAACGCGCAGGTGCAGCGCGCGGGAGACGCGCTGATGTCCGGTGCTGGCATGCGCTCGTATCTAGTTTGAACGTGCTCTCAATCTGGCTGGGAAGGACTGGAGCTGCAGGCAGTCCAGAGCATCTCGTGTGTCCCCACGACGAACCGAGCGCGTGGAACCGCACCATCCTCTCGTTTTCCTCCTTTTGCGGCGCTTTACCCATGGCTTCTGCTTCTCTGTATGTTTCATGTGCTGGGGAGCGAAGGACCAGGGCTGGCCGCATGTCGATGAAGGCGATGCCATCTGTATTGCGGCTACCCGCTTGTTCCAGGTGGATCGCGAGGGAGGAGAGGGACTTATTTTCACTTATTTGAGAAGTGACCGCAAAGAACGATAAGAATCGTTCTTTATCCAATTCACTCCAATCCCTTTAAGATCCCATTTCATTTACATTTATAGTCATCCGTCCATCCACCCTTTTATGTATTCATGCATGTGCTAAGCATTTATTGAGCCCCTGCTGTATGCAGGCTCTGCTGCACGGTATGTCTGGGGACACCTAAGACAGTTCCCGAGGTGCGGGGGAGACTGCCCTCTTTTAGAAGCAGCGAAGGGGTGGGAGGGGCAGTAGGCTAGGAGTGGGGTGCCTGGGCTCTCCCAGCTTTCTCCACGCCGCCCTCCACCCATCCCCCACCCCCCCATCAAGTGCTGCCTTAGAGTCAACCTCAGAGTAAATTTCTTTATCCAGAAAAGAGAAGATGGCCTCCAAGTTCACTGACCGCTCATCAGCGTTCTCCATCCTCCTTGCGCACTGCAAAGGGAATTGACAGGCTCCAGGTGTGGCCTCGGCCAGCCCTGCTCAGACACTACCACTGCGTTCTTCCCTGCCCACCCCCTCTCACCCCCACCCTGCCCTACCCTGTCTGTTTGTAAGGTGGGCAGCGACTCCGCAGACCCACTGTCACATCTGTGAAGTAGGCAGAGGAAACATAATAAGCATCAGCATGAAGTGTCCCCAGCGTGAGGCCACCTGGCCACAGAGGATGCCTGGGGCAGGGGCTGAGCTCAGGCTCTCGGAAAGAATGGGGGTGCCAGCCTGTGGAAGCCTCCGGACAGATGGCTTACAGATTTCAGAAGGAGGGCAGGGCCTCTCTCCAGGCCCCTGAATTTCCTCCCAGGGGTTCTCTTTCTGCAGAGCCTGAGGGTGGCTAGATGCAAAGGGGCTGCTGTCCTTGCCTTGGGACCACCTTCCTGAGCTCTTGTCTGCTTCTCTTTCTGGGCAGGGCTGCAGAGAGACACTGATCTGGGGCGGCTTTATCCAATTCACTCCTGCCCTTTCCTCTGGGCACACTCCCCCTGACTGCTGTGAGCAGCTTAGGGTGGCCGCAGGCTTTCTTGCTTCCCAGAAAGCATGGAAAGTTTACCTGCTTGCCGTGCAAGAGCCCATAAAAACACAAATGCAGGTGGCATGCTCTGCAGTGTCTCTATTCAGCAAGACTGTAAAACGCCTCTGCAAGAGAAAACAGCTCTTTCAGACCTAATCTGGCAATCACTTATATTTACGGGACCATATCTCTCCCTTTCTTTCATCCTCGACTTAACTGTGTTTTCTTTTGGCTCTCAAAAGTAACTTTTAAACCTTGAAATTAGAAATGGAAAGACCAGGGAAAAGACTGAAGAGACAACTAAAATCTTTTACAGCAAACTATAAAAAGACCATGCAAGCCTATAACGTGACTGTTTACAAAAATTTATTAACGGATTTTCGGAAGAGAATCTCCTTGAGATGTAACATCTTGTATCTGAGGGTATCCAAAGAGGAGTGCAGCCCGGATAGGAATTATACACATCCTTTCATCCCAATCAATCACCCTATAAACTCAAATGCAAAATAATCTATATTGAGCGCTCTTCTCTTGCTTGCCCAAAAGACTGGAGGCAAAGGGGAGAGGCAGTTTATGTGAAGTCAGCAAAGGGAAAACCGACACAGTGAAGATTTTTTTAAACTAACTTGCCACCCACCCTCCCTGGGATGGAAAACCTGGTTTGGGAAGACATTTGGCAGAGCAGGTTGGGGTAGCTGCCGGCCAGGTGGAGTCACTCAGCCGAGTCAGATTCTACAACTGGGGATTTGTTTAGAAGATGAAAAATACAAGCAAACAAAAACACATCTCAGCAACTGTGTGTAGCACCTGCTTCCTCAGCTTCACATCTTGATATTACCTGTTAGTAATAAATGATATTTAAGATAGTGGTATGCATGCAGCTGGGGGGCCATCACCAACAACTCATTTCAAACAACGCCTCCTTTGACCTCATGCTGTCTCACTAGGGTATTTTCTGGAAAATTTTACTTATCCTGCTGATTTTGGCCTGAGGAGTCCTGAGCCCACTTGGGAAGCTGTGAGCCAGGGCCACCATGAAAGAAACTGCACCAGGGGCTCTGCCACTAGGTAATTAGCTGAGCTACCTTGGCAATGTCATCTAGGGCAGGATTGCTGGAACCAAATAAATCCTGAATCCAGAACGCTGAACCAAATCCTAGAGCCAGAAGACGTGAATTCCAGTTGTGGGTCTGCCAAGGACCCACCCAGGGCTAAGAACTCCCTAACAGAGTTCTTAAGGAGAGTCACAGGGCAATGTCCAGCAGACTTTTGAACAACATGGGTCTGAACTGTGTGGCTCCATATATATGTGGGTTTTTATTTTCAATAAATGAATTGGAAATGGTTTTCGAGATCTGCTACAGTTTGAAAAACCTTGTAAATGAACTGCATAGCCTAGAAATAGCAAAAAAAGAAAAAGTTAGGTATGTTGTAAATGCATAAAATATGTGTAGTTATACCTACAACATACAAAATGTGTGTTAAGCGATTGTTTATGTTTTTCATAAGGCTTTGGGTCAAGGGTAGATTATGAGTATTTTTGTTTGGGAGAAGTCAAAAGTTATACTTGGGTTTTGGATGTGTAGGGAAGTGGGTGCCTGTAACTCCTGCATTGCTCAAGGGTCAACTGTAATCGAAGGTCAACCAACTGTGAGCGATTGGACTCTATCAGTTTCACATGTTGATCACCTGGAGTGCTCAATTCCATCATCACTGGTGAGATTCAGCACATGTCCATTGAGCATCTACTGTCTGATGCACCCAAGAGGCTCTGGGGATTCCATAGTTGACAAAACATAAAACCCTGCCTGAGTGGATCTTACACCCTAAAAGGACAAGGCATACAGCAAATGCAGTGCTACATGTAGGGAGAAATGCTGAAGGGCGCAGAGAGACTTAGAATGGTTTTATTTATCCTCATGCTATTGTCAACAAACCGAAGGTTCTTGTAGCTGAGTCAATAAGTAATGAATGACTGCTATGTTCATAGCAACACTATTAACGATAGCTATGACATGGAAATAAATGTTCATCGACAGAGGAATGGATAAAGAAGATGAGGAACATACATAAATGGAATATCACTCAGCCATAAAAGATGAAATAATGCCTCCTGCAGCAGCACAGAGGGACCTAGAGACGTTCATACCAAGTGAAGTAAGTCAGACAGAGAAAGACAAACACCATGTGTTGCTATTGTCGTTGTTCAGTTGCTCAGTCGTGTCCAGCTCTTTGCCACTCCATGGACTGTAGCACACCAGACTTCCCTGTCCATCACCAACTCCTGGAGCTTATTCAAACCCATGTCCATTGAGTTGGTGATGCCATCCAACCATCCCATCCTCTGTCATCCCCTTTTCCTCCTGCCGTCAATCTTTCCCAGCATCAGGTCTTTTCCAATGAGTCAGCTCTTTGCATCAGGTGACAAAGTATTGGAGCTGCAGATTCAGCATCAGACCTTCTAATGAATATTCAGGACTGATTTCCTTTAGGATGGACTGGTTGGATCTCCTTGCAATCCAAGGGAATCTCAAGAGTCTTCTCCAACACCACAGCTCAAAAGCATCAATTCTTTGGCACTCAGCTTTCTTTATGGTCCATCTCTCACATCCATACATAACTACTGGAAAAAACATAGCTTTGATTAGATGGATCTTTGTCAACAAAGTAATGTCTCTGCTTTTTAATATGCTGTCTAGGTTGGTCATAGCTTTTCTTCCAAGGAGCAAGTGTTTTTTAATTTCATGGCTGCAGTCACCATCTGCAGTGATTTTGGAGCCCAAGAAAATAAAGTTTGTCACTGTTTCCATTCTTTCCCCATCTATTTGCCATGAAACAATGGGACTCCATGATCTTAGTTTTTTGAATGTTGTGTTTTAAGCCAGCTGTTTCACTCCCTTCTTTCACCTTCATCAGGAGGCTCTTTAGTTCCTCTTCACTTTCTGCCATAAGGGTGGTGTCATCTGAATATCTGAGGTTATTGGTATTTTCCTTGCAATTTAGATTCCAGCTTGTGCTTCACCCAGCCCAGCATTTCTCATGATGTACTCTGCATATAAATTAAATAAACATGATGACAATATACAGCCTTGATGTACTCCTTGCCCAGTTTGGAACCAGTCTGTTGTTCCATGTCTGGTTCTAACTGTTGCTTCTTGACCTGCATATAGGTTTCTCAAGAGGCAGGTAAGGTGGTCTGGTATTCCCATCTCTTGAAGAATTTATCACAGTTTGTTGTGATATCACTTAAATGTTGAATCTATAATATATCACAAATTAGCTTATCTACAAAACAGACGCAGACTCACAGACATAGAGAACAGAAGTGTGGTGACCAAAGGGGAGGGGAGACGTGGGCGGGAAGGCCTGGGAACTTGGGGTTAGCAGAAGCATATATATAGGATCCTAGTATATATAGGATGGATAAACAATAAGGCCCTACTGTAGAGCACAGGGTATTCAATATCCTGTGATACATCATGATGGAAAATAATATGAAAAAAGATATATATATACATATAACTGAATCACATTGCTATACAGTAAAAATTAACAAAACATTATAAATCAGGTATACTTCAATAATTTTTTTTAAAAAAGAAAGCAAATCATGAATGAATGGCATGCTTACACATTCCTCACAGCTTCTCCTCTTCCTTTGGATTCCTGATTAAGTTGCTTTTTATTTATTGTTAAGCTAGTTTGCTATTGTTTAAATCTATTAGGTTGATGCTGTATAATGATTTTCATAAGTATAGTTATGCTCATAATTAAAATGTTTTTTCTTAAACAAGTTTAAGTTCATTTTGAATACAAACCTTTTTATAACTGGGAAATAAAAGACAAGCACATTTTATTCTTTTTCCATAAATAGACAAATAGCTGGCCTCAGGATACCTGGCATCTGGTTTTGCTCTCTCTGACACTGGCTGGTTCTTTAGGGTCAGGTAACCCCTCTGCACCTCAGTTTTCTCATCTGTAAAATGAAGACATTGAGCTAAATTGTTATGGTGTCTAAGTATAAGATGCTATTCTTCAAGATCAATTTTAACTTGATCTTCAAATTTACTTGACAGTCGTGGATGGTCCTTAGGCCACATGGGAAGCTTTCAAGCCCCTTGTCCTATGAAAAACTGTTTGGAACTCAATGCCAAATGCCTTAATTACCTGCTGTCTTTGAAAATATTCTTTCCAGAGGACGCATATTAGCAGGGGGCTGCCAGAGGTAGGGAGCCAGGGTGACGGATGAACAGACAATTTTCCTCAAACCCTGCAATTCTATTTCCCAAACCTGTTTTCCTAATTAAGCAAAGAAGCCTCTTGGCAAATACAAGCAATGCAGAGATCTAAAATAATTGGCAAAGAACAGTTTAGGAAACACAAGTCCAAGTGTGGGGGCCATGTGAGACATGGGATAGAGCTGACCCCAAAGGACGCCGTTTCTGTGAAGACCAGGGGTATTTCACGTATAAAGCAGAGCAGCGTCTAGACTGCAATCAATGGCACGGTAGTCACCAACTGCCTAGACCCCTTGTATTAATAGCTGCAGACCGTGCCTTAGCTTTCAATGTCATTTTTCAGCTTGGAGTCAAATTTAACACAACCATACAGTGTTCATATATATATATTTGCACGCGTACAAGTTAACTGCATGCACTTCCATGAAAACACCCACATATACATATACAATTGTATGATTTCATCTTAAAATTTTCTAAAATCAGGCCGAAGTATTCGTTACATAAAGACTGCAATAGAGGGGCTTGATTGATCACATAGATTGAGATAAATGAAGAGTCCTCCAGCCCAGGATGAAAGCATACACTCCTGCTATATTTTTGTTTTCTTTTCAACACATGCTTTTTATCAGGAGATTCTTTCTTGCCAAAAATTCCCATTTTAAACTTGGCTTTTCATGAGGCCAAACAATTTAAACATTTGGGCAATTGAATCAATGCATATTTTCCACCATGTAATAAAGTAATCTCTCAGTTTTTTATTAATTCCAAGTTGAGCACAGTCTGTCTGGTGGTGCATTTGGACCAACAGTGGCCTTTGCTTTCTGGCTGGTGGGAAAAGAAGATAGTAGAAACAGCTTCTTTTATTTTGACGTGCTAAAAAAGGTGATGATTTTTAAGAGATGCCTTGTCAAAAAGGGATGAGATAGAAGGCAGAAGTCCCTTCATCCGAAAATGAAAAAGTCCTTTGGTTTGGCTTTTTTTCCACATGTGAAGAAGTCCATTTCTTTTCTGAGGATTTCTTTTCTTAGAACTCGTGCTGGGTAACCCTAAATTTCTTCTACTAAAGCAAAAATAGCATTTATCTTTGGATGCAGGTGTTATGGTGATTTTTGTTATTTTTATTTATTTTTAAAAACAATTTAATTTTACATTTTATTTTTAAATTTCTTTCTCTATTTTTTGGCCATGCCACATGGCATATGGGATCTTAATTCCCTGAGCAGGAATCAAACCTGAGTTTCTTGTATTGGAAGTGCAGTCTGAACCACTGGACTGCCAGGAAAGTCCCCAGAATTTTGCTATTTTTATGTGCTTTTATTTTTTCAATTTTTAAAATGTTTAACTATGAACCAGTTTTCCTTGGGTAAACAGAAAAATAAATCAACAACTCCTCTTTAAAGGAAAGATTTGCTGTGTGAGCAGAGCATGGATTAGAAATTCAGTTCTTTATCCTTTTCTTTCTGGGGTGTTAACTACTTATAACCTTGGGTAAGTCTCTAAAGTTTTTGAGAAAGCCTTTTAGCCATTCTCAAAATGAGGAATGGAGGAATAGATGAATTTTCGAGTCCCTTCTAGCCCTATGACCTCTGATTTAAAAAGGAAAGAAGGGACTTCCTGAGCACTCCAGTGATTAAGACTCTGAGTGTCTGCTTTAGGGGACCCAGATGTGATCCCTGGTCGGGGAACTAAGATCCCCCATGCCGTGGGATGTGGCCAAAAATAATAATAATTAAAAAATAGAAAATAAATAAAAATAAGATGAATAAAAAACTGGGAACAAAATTTAAAAAAGGAAAAAAGTGAAGATGACTTTATTAAAAAATGGAATGGAAAATGAACATTTTTACGTTTTTGAACACAGAGCATGTGTCTGGTTCTGAGCTATGTATTGTCATTGCTTCGTGTATTTTTTTTTTAAATTAACACATATTATTTCAATTCAGCTTCACAATAAACCAGGCAAAGAGGTTGCTCTCTTCCCTATGATAGAGATTAGAAAAGTAATGCATACGTTAAAGAAAAGATGGAATAAGAATTCTGACTCAAGTTTGTGGGGCTCCACAGCCCACATTTTTTCCTTTAGTATCTTCAATAATTCTCTTCATTTGATGGGAAACAGTTCGCATGGAAGGATAAAACTATGATTCCACAAAACAGTGAATAAGATTGGTGAACTATGGAGATGTTTTAATCATCATTAAATCTTGTGTCCGTTTGGCTTCTTCTTAACCAAATGCAGACATAGTAAGAATGTTTCTGTTGCTTGCGCCTTCATTGGAGGGTCAAGAGAAAATTTTTAGTTTGTTGAATAAGCCGTTACTTCCTTTTCTATCCAAACCACTAAACAAACTTGCTCCATTTTCTCCTGTTAGGAAAAGCATTTGAGAAGTTCTAAGACAAACAAACTCATAGTTATCTCTCTTACAGCTTCTCTTTCGGGTCGTCTTCCCTCACCTGAAAAGCCTCAGTCCCCTGACCCCAAAGCGAAGGGTCATTGCACCAGCTCATTCTGGACCGACTCAGGCCCACAGTCACCCAGGGGAGAAAGCACGTTTAATTTGACTGCAGCCACACAAATTTGTGTGTCCATAGAAACCCAGGTTTTATAGTATTCTCCCCATGGCTTAGAACTGTGGTTTATTGTTAACCACCTTCCTTTCTCTCTCTCCCTTCAAGGTAGATTTATTATCACAAATATGTCACGCAAATAATGATTTATGAGGGCACCATAGTCCCTGAGAAAACATATTGATTTAGGGAGCTGGCGTCCCTGTTACAAAGGCCCGTTAAGGGAGGCCCAGGTGATGGGACTAAAGTGAAGGTGAATTCATCAACCTGCCAAAAAAACTTTATTTCCTAGGATTTTTCTGCTGCTCTGTTACTCTGCATGAGTTCCACCTGTGGAACCTGTGCTTTTTAATTTCATCATCACTATTGCTCCCCTGATTCCCTTTACTCTTCAACCAGCTCAGAGAATTCCAGCATTTATCTCAGGGGCCTTTCCCAGAGCTAATCAATAGGAGATGTTTGTTACCAAGTGATGTAGAAACGCGGGCTTGAGAGGCACACACAGTTATCTGCCATCTCCCGATTCTGTCTGAGTCTCAGGAAAGATGACTTCCAATCGATTCTAAGGGGACCAACCTCCCTGTCTCACAGGCACACCCAGGAGGTGACATAAACAGCTGGTGGGGGGGCCTTCTCAGGTACATTGTCCCTCTGTTTGGGGCAGTTATTTCGTCAGCTCTGGGTTGTTGTTGTTCAGTTGCTAAGTCATGTCTGACTTTTTGCAACCCCATGGACTGCAGCACACCAGGCTTCCCTGTCCTCCACTATCTCCTGGAGTTTGCTCAGTTTCATGTCCACTGAGTCAGTGATCCCATCCAACCATCGCATCCCCCTCGCCCCCTTCTCCTCTTGCCCTCAACCTTTCCCAGCGTCAGGGTCTTTTCCAATGAGTTGGCTCTTCACATCAGTTGGGCAAAGAATTGGAGCTTCAGCAATAGTCCTTCCAGTGAGAATTCAGGGCTGATTTCTTTTAGGACTGACTGGTTTATCTCCTTGTTATCCAAGAGACTCTCAAGAGTCTTCTCCAGCACCACAATTCAAAAGAATCAATTCTTTGGCCCTCAGCTTTCTTGATGGTCCAGCTCTCACATACATGACTACTGGAAAAACCATAGCTTTGACTAGATGGAACTTTGTCAGCAAAATAATGTCACTGTTTTTTAATATGCTATCTAGGTTTGTCATAGCCTTCTTTTCAGGGAGCAAGCATCTTCAAGCAGCTTCAAACAGTTCTGTGACATCCGTACAAAAGTATTTAGTGAAAAGATGACAGTGACAGAGGGTAGCCTGTGCCTCCATCAATAGCAGCCAGAAATGAGAGCATCGGAAGGAAGCAAACCAGGTCCTGCAATTATATTTAATTGCAAAAGGCACCCAGGCCCTGCACTTTTGATCATCAATAAAAGGAGCTCTGTGTCTCCAAGCTCAGCCACAGTGATTAGGGGAAGGAATATGATCAGTGGCATTGATCATTCTGTTCACTCTCATAATGTCTCTCCCTGATGCCCTGATCATTTCAGTTTCAAAGTGGGAAAAATGGAGTTATGTGACCCTCTGGGTCTGAGCCCACAAACCCAATTGACAAGCTCCATTAATCTCTGAGTCTTCCCCATTGACTAAAGAGCTGGGCTCACCTGGAGTGCCCCACCAAGCAGTGGCAAAGTTAATTGCAATCAATACCTCCCAACATTTTTCCTTCTGGCCCCCACCCTGATGGTAAATTCTATCTACTTGGCAGCTGGAGCAGAAGCTCTGCAGGAGGCAGGATGAGGGCTTCAGGCGGGAGGAAGATTCCATGCATTTCAGAGTCAGCATAATATTTCACAGGTTTTGGTTTTCAAGTTTCAGATTTGAATATTAGCATCCTCATTTTTTTTGTGTTTTTAGAAATTTTCTGGTTACTCATAAACATTTCAAAATGTGTCTTCTCCGGTTATAAAGTAGCTCAGGAAAATAGCCAACATACACATGGGAGTGAGGCGCTGCACTGAGTTCTTCACCAAGAGGTTCCTCAAGATTAGATGCTTTAAGGGAAAAGATCATGGGCTCTGCGCCTCAGCGTCTTGTCTATGGCGTTATAATACTTGCCCTCATTATTTCATTTGAATGTTGTAAAGGTGATAAAAACAAGGATGTGGGAAAGCACATCTCAAAGAGTGGATTTGTAAGCAGTGCTGCAATGAACGTGGGAATGTTCATAGTTCTTGGAGATCCTGGCTTCAGTTCTTTTTGGATAAATACCCAGCTGTGGAATTGCTGGATCGTGGGCTCGTCCTCTTTTTTGAGGACCCTCTATACTGTTTCCCACAGTGACCACACCATCTCATATCCCCACTGACAGTGTGCAAGGATTCCCGTTTCTCCACCTCCTCCCCAACATTTGTGGTCTTCTGTTTTTTGCTAATAGCCACCCTGACAGGTGTGAGTTGGTATCTCACTGGGGTTCTGATTGGCATTTCCTGATGATTAGCGATGTTGAACATTTTTTCATGTTGGCCGTTTGTATGTCTTCTTTTGAGAAATGTTTATTTAAGCCCTTAGTTCATATTTAATCTGGTTATTTTTTTATTACTGAGTTTTGCTAGTTCCAAATATCAATTTTTAATATAAACTCCATAATTAAAGCATTATTGACCTGTTACTTACATTTATCCTGGTTTCTTCTTATTTTCACTACATCTGGGGTTAAAATAAAGATCCCTTGGGGGAAAATTAGGGGGCCTCCCAGGTGGCACTAGTGGTAAAGAATCTGCCTGCCAATGCAGGAGAGGTAAGAGACGTGAGTTCAGTCCCTGGGTCAGGAAGATCCCCTGGAGGAGGGCACAGCAAGTTACTCCAGTATTGTTGCTTGGAGAATCCCACGGACAGGGAAGCCTGGCGGGCTACTGTCTATAGGGTTTAAAAGACTCTGACATGACTGAAGCGACTCAGCATGCACATGCTTGCTGAGCTGAGGTATGCTCAGTCGCTCAGTCGTGTCCGAGTTTCTGTGACCCCATGGACTGTAGCCCTCCAGGTTCCTTTGTCCATGGGGATTCTTCAGGCAACAATAAGAGTAGATTGCCATGCCCTCCTCCAGGGGATCTTCCTGACCCAGGGATAGAATCAGTGTCTCCTGCATTGCAGGTGGATTCTTTGCCAACTGAGCTACCAAGGAGCCAATGGGATTTTATAAAGATGTCCTGACACCTTTTCTCCATCTCATGCACATGCATGGGGGGAAATAAAGAGGATTCTGGGACATCTTTTTTGGGGGGGTTAATTAAGGATTCACAAAAAATCATTAAGTGCTTGAACTTAAAAGAAGTTTCTTACCAAGTCTACATTCCTCCCAAATACTTTGACTCTAAAGAACATAGTAAATCTTTGGACAGAGACAAAATTTAAAAGGTGCCAGGACATCTTTAAAAAATCCCATTGTGGCTCAGTGGTAAAGACTCTGCCTGCAATGCAGGAGACCCAGGTTTGATCCCTGGGTGGGGAAGATTCCCTGGAGAAGGGAATGGTTACCCCCTCCAGTGTTCTTACCTGGGAAATCCCATGCACAGAGGAGCCGAGCAGGCTCCAGTCCACGGGCTCTGTAGTATCAAGAAGAGTATCAGGACATAGGGCTGTGTGTGGAACGGAGTGAGCACAGGCTTGTGCCTGACTGAGCCAGCCCATTCTGTATATGTGGACTTTTTCTCATAACTCACTTCCTTCTAGGAGACGGCAGTGGCAACCCACTCCAGTACGCTTACCTGGAGACTCCCATGGACGGAGGAGCCTGGTGGGCTGCAGTCAATGGGGTCGCGAAGAGTCGGGCACAACTGAGCGACTTCACTTTCACTTTTCACTTTCATGCATGGAGAAGGAAATGGCGGCCCACTCCAGTGTTCTTGCCTGGAGAATCCCAGGGACAGGGGAGCCTGGTGGGCTGCCATCTATGGGGTCGCACAGAGTCAGACAAGAATGAAGTGACACAGCAGCAGCAGAGTAGAGAGCTGTCCCTGGGAGCTTATTTGGGGTTTCCAATTAGCTACATTTCTGGTTAAGCAAGATTTTCCTGTTTTATAACTTTTACCTTCCAGGCAAAGTGACATTCACACACATGAGATTCTAACCTGAGTACAAAACTACTCCATCGACTGGGATCCTGTTTCAATCGCTTGGATCATTTTTCTCTGCAAGGACAGTCTGCGCTTTCTTTGAGTGTTTTTTATTCTCTTATGTGACTTCATTTTCCCTCTTTAATCTTTCCAGTCATTAGAAAAGTCTGAAATCTGAGTACTTAAGCATTTTTCCTATAGCATGTTAGCCCCTAAGAGGCATATTATGTTCTGTAGAGTAACAATTATGTGTATTAAGCAGACCAAAAGAAAGAGTCTGGTAAATACTTAAGGAGAAGAGGAATAATCTGTGGAAATAGTGCCTGGAAGCCAGCAAATGTATTGAATGACCTCAGAAGTTCCCTTCACTGGATGTGTCAAGAGAGGGTGAGGAAGGTAACCTTCTTGGATCTTGTCCCTTCAGTGTAAGAACCATGATGTAAATACATTCAGTTCCACCCTAAATGGGTCCTTCCAAGGGTCAAATTACTTGCCAAGCTTGTGCCAACCATGCCCTTAGAAATCCTTTGATGGTTATGTTTGTGCTATTCTATTGACATGTTTGGGCCTCCCAGGTAGTGCTAGTGGTAAAGAACCTGCCTCCCAATGCAGGAGACATAAGAGATGAGGGTTTAGTCCCTGGGTCAGAAAGACCCCCTGGAGGAAGGCATGCCAACTCACTGCAGTATTCTTGCCTGGAGAATCCCATGGACAGGGGAGCCTGGCAGTCTATAGTCCATAGGGCCGCAAAGAGTCAGACACAGCTGATGTGACTTACATGCATGCATGTTGACGTATTTAAGTGCAACTGTGGTTTCTGTTTCATCTATCAGTTTGATTAATGTTCATGAAGAGAACAAAGTAGATGATCATGAACTTTGTAATTGCATCTCTTTCTTGCACCATTTTCTCCCCATTAGTATAAGATAGGCTTGGGGGAAGAGAGATTTCTAATTTTACCAATGAAAAAAGATCTGATTTTTAATATCACTTACTGTAATAGCTGGAAGGGGTCTTTGACAGCATTTAATACAATATCCTGGGAATTCTCTGGTGGTCCAGTGGTTAAGATTTCATGTTCCCACTGCAGAGGGCACGAGTTTGATCCTGGGTCAGGGAACTAAGATCCACATGCCATGCAGCAGGGCCAAAAAAAAAAAAAAGTACGGTCTTCTAGATTTACTTTTTACTTAAGCCACAAATGTTAAGTTTGCAGAAGCTCTAATACAAGGACACAAGTTTCCTGACTCTAGCCATCTTTGTATTTTTGCTTTCCTAACTCCCATCTGGCAACATATTGAATTAATTCATTACATACATATTTATTATTTTCTTATATGTTAGATACTGTACTTGATACTAAAAATGCAGCAATTACCTCATTCCCCAATAAGATGATAGAACAACATCAAAGGAAAACAAATAAACAGGCAACAATTATATAGCTGTTTTTGTTGGATTTTTTTTTTCCCTTAGGAAGACCTACAAAAGTGGACAATGTGGGGTTTTGGAAGCTTTAAAAGGGACGGTTAGCTCAATTTGGGGGTAATCAGTAAAATGAAATAAAAATTAACCTTCACATTCCCAGATGTTTTCTACTTCTCTTCTACAAAGAAATTAAACATGTTAACCTTCCTTGCAAAGGTTAAATGACCTCCCACATGGAGAAAATAAAAGGGCTCTGTGGTCTGACCTCTTCATTTCAAATTCTGGTTCTTTCTGTGTAACCTTGACCAAATTAATTATTTGTACTTGAGTATTGCATCTTTAAAACTGGGTTGATATCACATTCTCTTGATTAGAAAAAAGCCACTAATTATCTGAGATACTGTAGATGTGACATTGTAGCTTGCCAGATAATGGGATATGTCATAATATATAAACATGCATTCAACCAATGATAACATGTTTATAACATCTCCTGCTTCTATCTTCTATATCATAATCAAAATATGATGAATCTAAATTTTCCTCTTATTAGGTGGTAAGATGCTTCAGAATTATTTTTACAACAGGAAGTAGTACAACATATCATGATACATTTTTATAACCCAAACTCATAACCTTTTTTTAAAAGACACTTTTTTGTTGATAATATAATTTTCAGGCAAAATAAAGAACACCAGCATTTTGGTTACAGTTTTTTACACGTACTCTTCTAAATTTTCTTTTAATGTGATTATTTGTTACTGATAGTTAAACTGCAGCTCTGAAGCGTCAGCTAGAGGAGACTTTTGGTGTCAGGATGTAGAAATTTCCCATGTAGACCTCTAGTCAGAGGGAACATATGATGAAAGCCAACATCATTAGAGAGAGAGAAAAAAAAAAACATACTCAGTGAACAAACAAACACTCAAAAGAGAATGATGAAATGTGGCTGAAAACAAGTGAATCTGACATTATTGGAGAAATAAAGAGATATCCATGAAAGAAGAACTGGAGTTATAAAAACTAGAATAGGCACCACAAGAAAAAAATTCTAATAGAAACATAATAGAGGGGAAAAATTACTATTAGAGGGGAACAGATCCTACTGCACTTTAAAAGACTGATACTGCTATGTTGGCAGCAGTAGTAAGGTAGAGATAATTGTCATCAAACAGATTAAAATTTTCAGTTAAATGTTAAGAGCAACAACTAGAAAAAATAGAAATACAGGTTATTATATCAAACCTACAGAGGAAGAAAAAAATGGAACAAAAGAAAATATGACCAAAAAAAGAAAAAAATAAGAATAAGCATGGCAAACAAAAAACACAAAGTTTTCAAAAATAAGTCCTTATTTAAGAACCATGATAAATATGAAAGGATTAAAGTCATATGAAAGTCAAAAAGAAATATCTAAAACAAATGTTCAAAAATGTTTGAAATTGAAGGGTAGGGAAAAAGATATACTGCAGCTGCTGCTGCTGCTAAGTTGCTTCAGTCGTGTTTGACTCTGTGCGACCCCATAGACGGCAGCCCACCAGGCTCCCCTGTCCCTGGGATTCTCCAGGCAAGAACACTGGAGTGGGTTGCCATGTCCTTCTCCAATGCATGAAAGTGAAAAGTGAGAGTGAAGTCGCTCAGTCATGCCCCACTCTGTGTGACGCTATGGACAGCAGCCCATTAGCTCCTCTGCCCACGGGATTCTCTGGGCAAGAGTGGGTTGCCATTGCCTTCTCCAAAAGATATGCTAGACCAATGCTAATAAAAATACAACTGGCATAGGTAATGTAGCTAAAAGAGAATTCCATGTAAAACTCATTAAATGGAACAAAGGATAATATTAACTTGGAAAGTTAAAATATATATAAACTTCATATTACTAACATTATAGCTTCAGAATGTAGTAAGCACATTATTAGAGATACAATTTAGCTCAGACACCAACCATGTAGGTAATAATTCACTACAACTACAGGAGATTTGATTAATGAATTCAACACCGTTGACTTTTTAATCCATGTTAATATTTGAATCATGTATATGTATATAATATATAGACACATATATACACACATGGATATATTTGGATATGTGTCATGAAATTAGTTTATATGGGATGCCAATCTGATATGAATATTAATAGAGATGTAGATAAAAGATGGAGAAGTGAACACTACTCCATAAAAAGTATATTTCTTTCTTTTTTAATCCGAATGGGGCGTGTACAAAATTATAACAAAAATTAGTCAACTAATGATATCTCAAGAAATTTTAAAAAGTGATCAATAATTTCAATGAATGACACTAGAAATCTTCAAGACAAATGTGTCTACACTCCTTTAATACAGAGATTGAACAGTTAAGGGGAATCTTTTCAAAGCTGGATACCTAGT
Source organism: Budorcas taxicolor (assembly GCF_023091745.1). Classification (NCBI taxonomy): domain Eukaryota; kingdom Metazoa; phylum Chordata; class Mammalia; order Artiodactyla; family Bovidae; genus Budorcas; species Budorcas taxicolor. The sequence goes on along the minus strand of NC_068920.1, from coordinate 150,213,521 downwards.
ATCTAAGTGTCTCTTCAAGTTCTCTACCCTACTGGCCTCAGTTGAACATAATTACCTTAATTTAAAGGCCCACATCTACTAATAGCCACGTTCTGATGTGTTGGGGGCTCCTGTCCATGGGTTTTTCTGGTCAAGATTACTGGAGTGGGGTGCCATTTCCTTCTCTAGGGGATCTTTATGACCCAGGGATTAAAACCACACTGCTCAGTCCTGTCTTACTCCTTGACCCCCATGGACTGTAGTATGCCAGGCTTCCCTGTCCATCACCAACCCCCAGAGCTTGCTCAAACTCATGTCCTTTGGGTTGGTGATGCCATCCAAAAATGTCATCTTCTGTCATCCCCTTCTCCTGCCTTCAATCTTTCCCAGCATCAGGATCTTTTCTAGTGAGTCAGCTCTTCCCATCAGGTGGCCAAATTATTAGAGCTTCAGCTTTAGCTTCAGTCGTTCCAATGAATATTCAGGATTTATTTCCTTTAGGATTCACTGGTTTGGTCTCCATGCAGTCCAAGGAACTCTCAAGAGTCTTCTCCAACCCCACAGTTCAAAAGCATCAGTTCTTCCGTGCTCAGCTTTCTTTATGGTCTAACTCTCACGTCCATACATAACTACTGGAAAAACCATAGCTTTGACTATACAGGCATTACCAAAGTAATGTCTCTGCTCTATAATATGCTGTCTAGGTTGGTCATAGCTTTTCTTCCAAGGAGCAAGCCTCTTTTAAATTCATGGCTGCACTCACCATCTGCAGTGATTTTGGAGCCCAAGAAAATAAAGTCTGTCACTGTTTCTATGTTTTTCCCCATCTACTTGCCACGAAGTGTTGGGACTGGATGCCATAATCTTAGTTTTTTGAGTTTTGAGTTTCAAGCCAACTTTTTCACTCTCCTCTTTCACTTTCATCAAGAGCTCTTTAGTTCCTCTTCACTTTCTACCATGAGGTTGGTGTATTCTGCATATCTGAGGTTATTGATATTTCTCCTGGCAATCTTGATTCCAGTTCATGCTTCATCCAGCCCAGCATTTTGCATGATGTGCTCTGCATATAAGTTAAATAAGCAGGGTGATAATATGCAGCCCTGACACACTCCTTTCCCAATTTGGAACCAGTCTTTTGTTCCATGTCCAGTTTAAACTGTTGTTCCCTAAAATCTGCATACAGATTTTTCAGGAGGCAGGTAAGGTGATCTGGTATTCCCATCTGCTGAAAAATTTTCCACAGTTTGTTATAATCCACACAGTCAAAGGATTCAGCGTAGTCAATGAAGAAGAAGTAGATGTTTGTCCTGGAATTCTGTGGCTTTTTTGATGATCCAGTGGATGTTGGAAACTTGATCTCTGGTTCCTCTGCCTTTTCTAAATCCAGCTTGAATGTCTGGAATTTCTTGGTTCATGTACTGTTGAAGCCTCACTTGGAAAATTTTAAACTTTGCTAGTGTGTGAGATGAGTGCAATTGTGTGGTAGTTTGTACATTCTTTAGCATTGCCTTTCTTTGGGACTGGAATGAAAACTGACCTTTTCCAGTCCTGTGGCCACTGCTGAGTTTTCCATATTTACTGGCATATTGAGTGCAACACTTTAACAGCATCGTCTTTTAGGATTCAAAATGGCTCAGCTGGAATTCCATCACCTCCACTAGCTTTGTTCGTAGTGATGCTTCCTGAGGCCCGCTTGACTTTGCATTCCAGGATGACTGGCTCTAGGCGAGTGATCATATCATTGTGGTTATCTGGGCCATGAAGATCTTTTTTGTGTAGTTCTTCTGTGTATTCTTGCCACCTCTTCTTGATATCTTCTGCTTCTGCTAGGTTCTTGATATTTCTGTCCTTTATTGAGACCATCTTTGCATGAAATCTTCCCTTGAAATCTCTAATTTTCTGGAAGAGATCTCTGTCTTTCCCATTCTATTGTTTTCCTCTATTTCTTTGCATTGATCACTGAGGAAGGCTTTCTAATCTTTCTTTGCTAAAGGGAATGCTATATCAGATAGGGTGACCCTGGAAGGCCTCTTAGAGGAGGTGACACTTAGGTAGAGCCCTCAAAACTTTGTCTAGGAGGGACTAGTATGCAGTGCTTAACTAACTAGCCAGGCTGTTGGGATCGATGACCCCCATTCAGACCCTCCCTAGAAAGTGTGAGTGGGCTCCTTAAATATTTGCAACGGCACCCTTGTCTGACAGCCAGCCGGCTGTGACTGTCAGCACCAGTGAGACTTCTTGGACTCCTGCTCGGAGCAGAGCTGGCTCTCTGCTGATATTGGTGGTGCAGCCAGGGTATTAGCCGGAAATGGAGTCCATCAGCCAGGTCGCAGGCAGGCAGAGCCTAGTGGAATGTTGCATTTGATTTCCCAAATGGCGAATCTGGTCTCAATTATTTCTGTGCAGATCCCTTGTGTAGACTCCACCACCTCATCTACCACTTACTTCATAGAAGTCCCATAAATGGTCGTGTGGATTCTGAGCTGGAGTGTGCGGAGCATGTGCATGTGTGTATTTCTCTGTGTGTACATCCTTCATCAGGCATGGCACGTTTGTTCCTACTCACATGCCACCACCTGATACAAGGATGGTAGAAATGACAAGAGGGGGCATGTACATACTTTCATTGTGCTTTGGGGATGGCGGCAGATTTCTCCTTGGGGAGCCTTACCAAACAGCTGTTGAGATGTGGAACTCCACTTGGACTAGACCTTTGTGTTTCTAGCCCAAATCTACATTTTGGGGCTTCTTTTCTCATCTCATACTAATATCTGTACGTACCGCTGCATGCACGCTCACTGTGTCGCAGCCCTAGTGTGAGCACACGTATCGCCATACCCTTTACACCTTCATTTCCTTCTCCCACTCTTGCAGTTGTGTAGATACTGACCTGCATGTCTTCCCGGGGAAAATCAAGTACAATTTCCTCATTTAACACAGAAGGAACAGACCTGGAAGGGGTTGCTGTTTGTGCCCAGAAGAGGATACAGTTAGTGGTTAGAGAGAGCGGACTCTGTGGCGTGAGATCTGATCTACCGATGCAGACCAAGCACAGCCCCAACCCAAAAACCCTCCCACAGAGACACATCCTTTGGTGTGTAAAGCCCAGTGAGCCCAGCAGCCCTCCTCTTTCAGTACTTTAGTGGGTGACCCAATAAATTGCTTCCGATTCTCACTGCTCTAATGCATCTTGGCCTGTTAGGAATTAGCACACTGGTTACCTACTACATCTCTGAGGAATTATGGGGCCATGAGCTTCAGACTTTGGAGTTAGACAGGCAGGAAGTGCTCATGCTCACACTTATTTGCTGTGATTTGGTCGCATCACTTAGCCTCTCTAAGCCTCCCCATCTTCCGTATTGTGGATGTTGCTCAGTCGCTGTTATCACGTCTGATTCTTTTGCATCCCCGTGGGCTGTAGCCTGCCAGGCTCCTCTGTCCATGGGATTCTCCAGGCAAGAGTACTGGAGTGGGTTGTTGTGCTCTCCTCCAGGGGATCCTCCTGATCCAGGGATCAAACCGAATCCTCTTGCATTGACAGGTAGATTCTTTACTGCTGAGCAATTAAGGTAGGCCCATTTTCCATATAAGATTTTTTTACAAAAGCATTTACCTTATATGATAACTGTCAATATTGTAATCAAGCAGTACGCTTAACTCTTAGTATTATCTTACTCCATGCTAAGTAGTCGGGTGCATTTTTCATTTTTCACAATGTTAAATGTTTATAAGTGGAAGAGGGGGTTTGATAGGATGTGAGTTCCTTATTGCTGGAGGTGGTCAATAGCTGATAGATCATTCCTTCCCAGGATACACCTAGCATGGTGCTGGTCACGTGGTCAGCACTCAGGAATATTTTTGTGATCCAGATGTCATGGGCTTTTGCCTCCTACGTGCTTATCTGCACCCTCTAAAGTGAAATGAAGTGAAAGTGAATGTTGCTCAGTCATGTCCGAGTCTGTGACCCCATGGACTATACAGTCCATGGAATTCTCCAAGCCAGAATACTGGAGTGGGTAGCCTTTCCCTTCTCCTGGGGATCTCCCCAAGCCAGGGATCGAACCCAAGTCTCCCACATTGCAGGCGGATTTTTATCTGCACCCTCTGCCCACAGTTTATCCCACGATCTCGCCTTTCTGCATGAAGTCTTCTGGGACTTGCATCCCACACTTGGGAACCAGTCTTCTCTCCTGGTTTCCTTCTGCCTTCCAACTGCTGCTGCCCCAGACACTGATAGTGCAGCCTCTTTTTGTGTCAGGACCATGTGGGTTAGATAAATGAAGAAGCTAGCTGAGTATAAGGCAATGGAGAAGAGCCGAGATTGGGGACAACGAAAGGTCTCAAGTTCCTCCTAAAAGGGCAGTCAAATGCCACCAGACCAAAGTTGCCAGACCACTCTATGTTTCAACAGGAGCCCAGTTTCAGAGACTGTGACCAATTGATAACAAACAACAGTGACAAGAAATGCTGCTTCCCTGGAAGCACTGCCTGTTGTGAGTAGGAGGTTGTTTTTGCACTGCTGTGAAAAATTTACCTTTTTAATAGGCTAAAACATTTTTGTCTGCACATAGGAGTAATTTGCCAAAAGCCTCTCCATTGCCCTAAACTGGAATGCTTAATCTCACCAAAAGTATTGTATACCATTACATCAAGGAGGGAGTTGTAGATTTTTAAGCCTTGTGAAATTAAAAAAAAAAAAAAATGATGCTGAAAATGTCTTCAGAAAACCCTTAAAGTAAAACAGCATGAGTCAATGTTTGCTCTTTGGCTGACCAGGAGTTATTGGAAAGTAGTGTGTCTTTTCCTGCTTTAGAAAATTGGAAAGAAAATCAAGACTCCATGTAATAAGACACACTAGTCAAACATTTGAAACAGCAAGTTTGCCTAACAGCAAGTTCAGGCTTTAGATGCTCAAATGTGGCAAAACCTGATTTCCCTATTTTCATTCTTTCCTCTATCTCCTGTTTGTTTCATTGACATGAAGTAGTCAGTTTCACAGTGTTCACATAACCTGTAACTTGGTTTCTAGATTTAGAATTATAAATAATTGCAGTACTGTCTACAGGCTACTGTCTACTCTAAAGTACTGTCTACAGGCTTTCCAGGTGGCACAAGTGGTTAAGAATTGCCTGCCAATGCAAGAGATGTAAGAGACATGACTTAAGTCTCTGGGTTGAGAAGACCCCCTGGAAGAGGGCACAGCAATCCATGCCAGTATTCCTGACTGGAGAATCCCATGGACAGAGGAGCCTGGGAGGCTATTGCCCAGAGAGTCAGAGTCAGACACAACTGAAGTGACTTGGTACACGTGCGCATTCTCCTTTCCAGTCACTGGAGTTTTGTTCATTCATGTGATCAGTGTTTTAACTCTGGAATAAACAAAGATGAAAATAAGGATCAAAGAATATCCTCCCTCAGCTGTGCTCCTGTGCTGTAGTGCATATGGGCTAAGTTGCTTCAGTCGTGTCCAACTCTGCGACCCCGTGGACCACAGCCCACTAGGTTCCTCTGTCCATGGGTTTCTACAGGCAAGAACACTAGCGTGGATTGCTGTGCATTCCTCCAGGGGATCTTCCTGACCCAGGGGTCAAAATTGCATCTCTTACATCTGCATTCGCAGGCAGGTCTTTACTATTAACACCACCTGCAAAGTGCCGAAAGGAGAATACCTTTTAACAATTCATAGGGTCAGTAAAATTTCAATAAAACTGCAAAGACTGATGTGCTTGTAGGTGTTAGCTGCATGGTTTAAGTGGGAAAACAGAAGACTTTGAATTATGCAGTTCTGGATTTAGCGGAGATACTACTTAGCGAACAAAGGTCTGTCTAGTCAAATATGGTTTTTCTAGTAGTCGTGTATGGATGTGCGAGTTTGTAAAGAAAGCTGAGCACTGAAGAACTGATGCTTTTGAACTGTGGTGCTGGAGAAGACTCTTGAGAGTCACTTGGACTGCAAGGACATCAAGCCAATCCATTCTAAATGAAATCAGTCCTGAATATTCATTGGAAGGACTGAAGCTGAAGCTGAAACTCTAATACTCTGGCCACCTGATACAAAGAACGGACTCACTGGAAAGTTGAGGCTGAAGCTGGGAAAGATTGAAGGCAAGAAGAGAAGCGGATGACAGAGGATAAGATATTTGGATGGCATCACTTACTAGATGGACATGAATTTGAGAAAGTTCTGGTAGTTTGTGATGGAGAGGGAAGCCTGGTGTGCTGCAGTCCATGGGGTCGCAAAGAGTTGGACACGACTGAGCAACTGAACTGAACTGAACTAATCCTGGATTTGAATTCTGACTCTGCCACTAAACATGGGTTTGATACTGGAAATTTTCCTTAACAACTCTGAGTCTCAACTTCATCTTTGGGAAGAAAGATTTGTGAATAGACTTCAAAGCATTGGATATAATGAAGCATGTGGGTCTCCAGTGCTGTAGAAACCCACAGTGGGAGATGTGAAGGGCCAGGTGACTGAGCATTGGGCCAGGCAGCCTCTGGGCGCCTCTCTCCACAGGCCTTAGAATGTGCAGAATGGCCGCAGACTCTTTAATGCTCTCAACAAATTGAGTGCTGTTCATGTCCTGTAGCCCTGGAAATGCATCCCCTGAGTTGGGAGCCCTGGGAATTGGTGTGTCTGGGGCAGCAGCAGTTTCCTTGTGACTTTTCTAGGAGCTGGCACCTACATCCTTCAGCTGACATCTGTTCTTTCAATGCATGGAGGGTCTTCCCTTCCATGTCATTCGTTTTTGACTAGAAATGTCCCCACTATGAGCAGGAACTGTGATTCTGTTTTTCTGCTTCCCTTTCTCTGCACCATCTCAGTCAGGGCACAGAAAGGTCCTTAGCAGCTGTCTTGGCTGAATAACAAAAGACTAGTGGAGAAGGAAATGGCAACCCACTCCAGTGTTCTTGCCTGGAGAATCCCAGGGATGGGGCAGCCTGGAGGGCTGCCATCTATGGGGTCACACAGAATCGGACACGACTGAAGTGACTTAGCCGCAGCAGCAGTGGTGTCTTGGTGCTGCTTCCTCTTACTGGGAACCACACCTCCCTGGTTCACATCCTGGTCAACACTTGTCCCTCTGAGTCACCAGTGTGGCCTGCCTCTCTACTTAGCAGTGACCAGTGGGTTGTGGTCGCCTGTGGCCTGAGACCCACTGCTGGGCTGATGCTCCTGCAGAGCCAGAGAGCCATTCTTACTGGAGTCTGTGTCCCCTCCTTCCTGAAGTTTTCTTCTTCACTGTTGGCATCTCAAATATTTGTTGTTGAATTTCAGTGAACACAAGCCCAGAGGCTTAGGTTCAGTGGACGATCTCTCAGAATCAGAATTAGGCTCTGCAGCCCCTCAAAAATCTTTTTGTTTTTAGCATCTTTTCCTCCTTGTTTTCCCAAGTTCTGGAAAGGAGGCTTAGCTTCAATCACAATCCTATAGAAGTGATCCCCCCGTGCCCCACCCCCACAACACCCCTTAGAGTCAGACCAAGGCCTCAAAAGAGTTAAGTGTTCACACTGGGAGGGACTGAAATTCCCCTGGGGCAGAAACTTAGGGTAAAGGTGGTCCAGGACATCTCATTACCAATGACCATCTCTCCCTTCCTGTCACTTCAGTCTGGTGCAGGGGTGTGGCTGGAGGGAAACAGGCCCCAGTGGAATTCCCACCATGATTTCCCTCTAAAAAGGACCTGTCCACCTCACGGCAAACTAGATTTCACTCTGAGATATCCAAGTAGACTCTGATCAGGTTCACCAGTTTCCTGAAGCATAGTGTTACTCCTTTCTTATTTTGTGAAAACGGGGACTGAGCTGAGACCAGTTTGCTCTAATTTTCTTGATTTCTGAAGATTGTTGAGGGAGTGAGCAAGGAAACTTTGAGAATTTTAGGTAAGTGCTCCCTTGAATTTGGGAAAGTAATGTATTACTCCGAAATAGTCATGATCATTAAATAAAAATCAACCTGTATACAAGGGGGGTAAAAAGTAATCTTGGAGATGCCATTTAATTGCTTCTGCCAACTTTTATCATTCGACACTGGAGGGATGTCAGCAGAGCAAACAAATACAATGTCAACTAACATGCATAGCTGACTATGCACACAATAATTTTCTGCATTTAGAGAAGGAATTAGACATTTAATTAACTGAAAATGAAGTTTTGAGGCTTGTGATGTTTGCAGCCTCATGAATCATTGTATCATGATTATCTTCTGATAAAGTAACTTGATGGGATTGAAATATTTAACTCATAATCCTAATAATTAGATTCAAAATCCTGTGGCTTGAAAAGGTACTTTTTCAGGAGAAAGAATAAACACACATAGTCATTCTTAATCATTCACTTGCTCATTCAACAAACATGTATCAAGCATCAATCTTAAGTGCCGGGCATTGAACAAGCCTTTGAATTAAGTACAGTGGATGATAAAATAGGCAAAATTCTTGCCTTTGTGTAGCTATTTAGTATAAAAGAAAGACATTAAATAAAATGCAAATATAAATGAAGTTATGATAAAAATGCTATGAAAGGAATTTTGTTGTTGTTCAGCTGCTAAGTCATGTCCAACTCTTTGCAACCCCATGAACGGCAGCATGCCAGGCTTCCCTGTCTTTCACTATCTCCAGGAGCTTGCTCAAACTCATATGCATTGAGTCAGTGATGCCATTCAACCATCTCATCCTCGGCCGCCCCCTTCTCCTTTGGCCCTCAGTCTTTCCCAGAGTCAGAGTGTTTTCCAGTGAGTTGGCTCTTCACATCAAGTGGCCAAAGTATTGGAGCTTAGAATGATAGATGCTAAAAATGAATGCAGAAGTCTTCAGAAGCAATTTTCAAATCAGCTGGAAACAACTGGGCAAAATGGACCTTCCTTCCTTTCGGCTTTGTCATCTCCATGTTGTCAACGCCATGTGTGCATGAAAGCCTTTTCATGTCTTAGCATAGATCTCAGCACAGTGTGTTCAGCTCACTTGTCTGTCCTTCATTCTAGATCATGAACTCCTAGAGCCAAGATAAGGAATGAATTTGTCTTGAATTCAGCAAGTCTTCTAGGCCTGGCAGGCAGAGCTGTAAAATCCAATGGACAGGAACTTAATACTTTAGGGGAACATTGAAATGAGTGTGCCCAACCATCCATAGAGCAAGCATTCATCTAATCACAACATGAATTTTCCACTTTGGGTCACAGATTTGCCCATTAGTCATGTTACGTTCCTTGGGGAAGAACAGGGTAGTGTCCAGTCAAAGCCAATCCTATCATCATTACCCTAACTTAGAGAATGATCACCAGGCTGGCCACAGTGGGCTGTGATGGCATTTTAGAGCCTGTACTTCACTCAGGCTTAACCTGTGAAGGTCACTGATGCCATCAATGGGCATAGATAACAGGAATCACAGGAGATGCTATAGTCACTCAACAGCTGGATTTTGATTTCTGAGCCATTCATGTGACCAGTCTACATCAGTTCTGTTTTCTGATCTGCTGAATGAGGAGGGTAAGTTGTTTTCAAATATAGTATGATGTCGTAAAGACTCCTGGAGTCGGTCTCAGAGTAGATGAATTCAAAGATTCAAATCTATCCTATGTGAACTCTACAAATTAATAGTCACTTTATCTTCCTCTTGTTAGTCAAAGGATGGCAGAAAATATACACTATACAGTCTCTTTTTTTTCCTGTGAGAATCAGATGAAATTGCAAATGTAAAGGCATTTTGTTAATTGAACATGGGGTATCAATTTCAAGACGCTTTCCCCAACTCTCACAGAGAACCATCCACTTTTCCCTGCAACCAAACTGTTTCTTTTTTTGAAATTCCCAACTCATAGTAAAATGCCTGGAAAGTAGCAGGTGCTCAATCACCGCTTGTTGCATAAGAATAAATAAATAACCCATGATACTTCTGCAAAGCAGCTGTTGGGGATTAGTGTGAATTTCTGAGGCCCCATGAGTCTGCAGGGCTCAATCCAGAGGTGAAAAACATGACTGCAGGCCCTTGTTGACCACTCCAAAACCAACAGTGAGTGTGCCCGCTCTCAGGCTGGGCTCTGGACCGTTCATTTTAACAAGTCTGTGCAGCGGCAGCATGGTGGGACCCAGCCTGTGCCCTGGAGAATGAGGAGGAGATTCTAGCATCGGTCTTGCTGTTGCCTTAGCTATGAGATGATTATCAAATAAGACATAGAGCTCACAGACTCCACAGCTAAGTCAGCATTCAGAAGCTAAATGACATTTCTGGGCTGAATATTGATTCACTACCCTCTGTCTCATGTGACTTTGAATTACAGAACTGGAATCTTTGCCATTAAAAAAAAAAGTTTTATAATTAAATAGCATTTTACTGAAAATGCCAAAGTTTTCTGTTAAAGTATAGGTTACTCACTCCTTATTTCACCTGATCTCATCTTTAGAGACAAGTTTTCCAGTTTTTAGCTTTTTCTGAAGCTTTAGCAAATTTTTACATGCCTACTATATTTTGATTAATCTATCTTTGATGTTATCTAATTCCTATTATGGCAGATGAGAATTTAATTTGATACCATTTTATTCTCTTGTATCATTCCCTCTTTTTCTCTCCCCAGTCATCTCAAACTGAAGTTTTGAAAACTTTGTTTAATGAATATTCAGTATCCTCACTGGGCTAAGCAAATATTAATATTATTCATAAAGGATCATTGTAGTGCATTGTGATTATGTCTCCTTTATGTTTTTTCTGAAGTTATCAACTGTTTATTATTTCTTTAGATTATCGTTCACCTTGCTCATTCTTTCCATATCTTCCTATCTTCCCCTTTATACCACTTCTGCAAGGTCAGCTCCATCAAGGAATTTATCAGTTCACATTTTGTCTCTAGGAGTCACTCTGGAAGAGCTGTTCAGTTGAGTTCAGTCACTTAGTCATGTCTGACTCTTTGCAACCCCATGGACTGCAGCATGCCAGCCTTCCCTGTCCATCACCAACTTCCGGAGCTTAGCCAAACTCATGTCCATCAAGTAGTTGATGCCATCCAAGAGCTGCATTCTCTTGTTTTCAGGGCTATCTGCTTTTCAGAACAGCTGCACAGCTCTTGTCCTGGGCTTCCCATCATAGTCATCCATGGAATTTCCCTTCTCTTGAGTTGGATTCCTGAGTTCTGCATCTGATGTCTACTTTTGTTTCCTGTCTCCTTTACTTTTTTGGATATGCTCTCTGGCTGCTTCATCAGGTTAAAGGTATGACTGCCTCTGAAGCCTGAGAACAGGCATTGTCTTGAGATCTCCCATCAGCATCGTACTGGAGAGCCACCTGTCTTCCCTCAGGTTGGACTTCCTCTTTTCTGCATCCTGAGTCCCCTTTTCTCATTTCATTCCCTTGTTTTGCTTTCTACAGCAATTTCCAGAGGAAGCAGCTAATGGTGAATAAATTTTTCAAGACTTAGCTTGTCTGGAAATGACTTTGTGTAAAATCTAGGTTAAGAATAGTTTTCCTTCAGAAATTTAAAGGTGTTATTTGTCATTTCTTCTGTGTGGGGATCTAGGTCCCTTTTGGGAAATCTGAAGTCATTCTGATTTTCACCTGGGTGCAAACATTGGGTACTTGAGCAGGATTTATAACTGCTGTGGCTGTGCATTTCTTGTAAAACTCTTAGTGTTAGTATTTCTAAGTATTTCTTCTTAGGCTGGTGGGATATTTGTGAGAAGACAGAATCTTCTGGCTGGAGAGGGAGGTCCAGCTCCCAAGGGAGCCCAGTCTTAGAGGGGGAGCTGGGGGTCTTGGAAGGTTGTGTTCAGTAGGGTTCTCTCCACATCGTATTCTTGTTTTGTAAAGGTGCCTCTGTCAACTCAAGATCCTCTCATTTACCCTCTTCAGAGAGGAAAATCCTCCAAGCTTCCATGAGAAAATAAGGGGAGTTGCTCAGGGGTATGAGGAGGGGAGTACAGGGTGCTGTGAGTTATTGAGTCTTCTGAGGATTCTTGGTGCAGATTAATTTAGTTTCTATCTTTCCCAGCTGCAGTCTCAGGAGTTGCTTTCTTGGATCTGCTAAGTCAGTTATTTCTCATCTATTTGCCTTCCAGCTATCAAAATGTAGACTTCTCTTCTCTCTCATTTGCCCCAATTTTGTGGATTTATGCCTTTTAAAATATATATATTTAAAAGTAGACTTAGAGGAGAAACAGGAAAAGACAAAAATAGATATGCATATGTTCAACTACAATTTTTACTTACAAGAAATAATCATTTTATGTGTATCTTTTATCCAGATTCTTATTACAAGAGCAATCATAACATCTGCTTGAAACATCTTTAGCTTTGAAGATTTTGGGGGGAAAATAATATACTCCACTGTAGCAATTTCCAAGAAGGCCAATCCTAGGACAGAATAATATAAACAGCTATCAGTTACTGAATTGCTATGATAAGTCAAATGCTGTCTTAGCTGATTTACACATATTGTATGCAGTCCTCTGGACATTCAGCTTTCTTATTTATATATATATATTTTTCTTTTCCATTGCAGATGAAGGATCAGAAAAGAAGGGGATTTAATTAAATTCACCCAGGACATTCAATTCGTAAGAAGTGAGTTGGATTGAAATCCAGAACTCAATTCAGAGACGTTCCCTTGGATTCCATCTAACTTTTCCATGAGCTAATGAATGTGTCCCATAGACTACTAAATAAAAGAGTGTATTAAGAGCAAGGATGAAAGAAAGATGACATCAAATAACCAACCAGTTGAGGATCTATCTGGAGCAAGGTCATGACCAGAATGAGGGAAAAGGGTGATGGTATCTTCCATCTGTGCCCAGAAAGAGAGTCTCGTTATAGTTCTGTTATATTAAACCTATCCTAAAGCCAACACGGAATTAAAGTTCTTTAGTAGCAGTTGAAGTTTAAAGAAAGAGCCCATAAAACTGGTTGTTTCTAAGCATTCATAAACATGATTGACTTTCCTTGAATCTCTTGAAGATGAAATCAGCACCTGCTGATCAGTTCACTGAGAGCAAATGAGCTTTATATTTAATAGACTGTGGCCAATATGAGCACCGCTCGGTCTGCTTTTGTGATGCACAGAATTCAACTTAGGCTTTCTTTATGGCGTGCTAACAGATGTACCTTAGTCCATGGAAAGCGTACCCCTGTTTTTCCTTTTCTTTCCTGACTCGCTGTCATTCAGGACAGAAACCCTAGAACGAAAAAATTGTGGCATGGAGTCTGCTAGTGGATAGACCTTATTTTTGAGTTCCAATTTGGCTGTTTCCTAGGAATTAACCTTGGGCAAATTGCTGACATTCTCTTCACCTATTTCCTCATTAGGAAAAAAAATGTTCCAGTTAGCATTGTTTTAACCTGGGCTTGTTTTAAGGATTGTTTGTAAAATGCTTGATGTGATACTGTTTTATGATAGTGTTATCTGTATTTCTTTTAGTAATTCAGTATTCAATGTATAATGAGTAATATGATAGAAGATGAGTATTCAAAGAAGAATAAAACTTGATTCTTAATTTCAGATAGGTGGAGAAGTTAGTGGAGGAGATAAAGTAATAATTTCTAGGAAATATCTTTACAAACAACTCATAATAGTATCTGTACACCATTGACTCTCACATATATATATTCAGCCTAAATCTTTCCTGCAAAAGGAAAGCAGCAGCTTTACAACCCAACTACCTATTCACACCTGGATCTCTCAAGGACATCTCAGACTCAACATACTCAATATCACACCTACAATCTCTTCCAAACTTGGTTCCCTTATAGTTTTCCCTTCTTCATGATAGAGACAATGTCTCCCAGTTGTAAAAAATTAGGCATCTAGGAATTATTCTTGAAATATTTTGATTACTATTCATCCATATTTAATCATAAAAGAATATTCCTAATTTAATTCCAAATCATACTCAAATATGCCAGCAAATTAGGAAAGCTCAGCAATGGCCACAGGACTGGAAAAGGTCAGTTTTCACTCCAATCCCAAAGAAAGGCAATGCCAAAGAATGCTCAGACTACCACACAATTGCACTCATCTCACACGCTAGTAAAGCAATGCTTAAAATTCCCCAAGGCAGGCTTCAGCAATACGTGAACTGTGAAATTCCGGATGTTTAAGCTGGTTTTAGAAAAAGCAGAGGAACCAGAGATAAAACTGTCAACATCCGCTGGATCATTGAAAAAGCAAGAGAGTTCCAGAAAAACATCTATTTCTGCTTTATTGACTATGCCAAAGCCTTTGACTGTGTGGATCACAATACACTGTGAAAAATTCTGAAAGAGATGGGAATACCAGACCAACTGACCTGCCTCTTGAGAAACCTGTATGCAGTTCAGGAAGCAACAGTTAGAACTGGACATGGAACAATGGACTGGTTCAAAATAGGAAAAGGATTATGTCAAGGCTGCATATTGTCACTCTGCTTATTTAACTTCTATGCAGAGTACATCATGAGAAACGCTGGTCTGGAAGAAGCACAAGCTGGAATCAAGATTGCCTGGAGAAATATCAATAACCTCAGATATGCAGATGACACCACCCTTATGGCAGAAAGTGAAGAAGTAAAGAGCCTCTTGAAAGAGGAGAGTGAAAAAGTTGGCTTAAAGCTCAACATTCAGAAAACTAAAATCATGGCATCTGGCCCCACCACTTCATGGCAAATGAATGGGGAAACAGTGGAAACAATGGCTGATTTTATTTTTCTGGACTCCAAAATCACTGCAGATGGTGATTTCAGCCATGAAATTAAAAGACACTTACTCCTTGGAAGGAAAGTTATGACCAACCTAGACAGCATATTAAAAAGCAGAGACATTACTTTGACAACAAAGGTCCATCTAGTCAAGGCTATGGTTTTTCCAGTGGTCATGTATGGATGTGAGAGTTGGACTGTGAAGAAAGCTGAGCACTGAAGAATTGATGCTTCTGAACTGTGGTGTTGGAGAAGACTCTTGAGAGTCCCTTGGACTGCAAGGAGATCCAACCAGTCCATCCTAAAGGAGATCAGTCCTGGGTGTTCATTGGAAGGACTGATGCTGAAGATGAAACTCCAATACTTTGGCCACCTGATGCGAAGAGCTGACTCATTTGAAAAGACCTTGATGTTGGGAAAGATTGGGGGCAGGAGGAGAAGGGGATGACAGAGGATGAGGTGGTTGGATGGCATCACTGACTTGAGGGACATGGGTTTGGGTAAGACTCCGGGAGTTGGTGATGGACAGGGAGGCCTGGCGTGCTGTGGTTCACGGGGTCGCAAAGAATTGGACACGACTGAGTGACTGAACTGAACTGAACCATCAATGCCCTGATAAAATTTATCACTTGTCAACTGTATTTCTATCATAATGAGACTATCAGCATCTTAGCATGGTTCCCTCTAATTCATTTTCTGTGTTGCAGCATGAAAAGTCTTCAGGGTCTTCCCACTACTTTTAGGGAAGAAATCAAATTTACTAACAGCCTGGATGGCCCTGCTGACTCTGTTGCTGACCCTTCCTTCAGAGTCCATTCTCTACTTTCTTCCCTCCCTGCCTGCTACTCTGGGCTCCTTTCAGCTCTGCTGAGGGACTGGGTCCTTCTCATGCAGGGACTTTGTACATGTCATTCCCACTTTGGGGGATGATCTTGGTCAACTACTTTGTCCAGTTAACTCTACTTCATCTTCAGACATGGGTTTCCCAGATGTCTCAGCAGTAATCAACCTGCTAATGCAAGAGATGTGCGTTCAATCCCTGGGTCAGAAAGATCCCCTGGAGAAGGAAATGGCAAGCCATTCCAGCATTCTTACTTGGAAAATCCCATAGACAGAGGAGCCAGATGGGCTACAGTCCATGGACTAGGAAGAGTCAGACACAGCTTAGCAACTAAACAACAACATCTTCAGACTGCATCTCAAGTGTCCTTTTCTCAACAAAGTACGTCTTAGACTTCCATAGGTTGCATGTCAGAAGATCTCATAGAAAATTTATTTTTCTTCAGAGCATTTATCTGTATGAAAGATAATCACTTATTTCTTACTAGGAGTGTTTGATTAACCTCTCTCTCCAGTCAATGAAGGCAGAATGTATTATTCACTGTTATAGCCTGAGAGGCAAGGACACCATTTAAGTGCTCAACAAATATTTATCCAATGAATACATGGACTATGAAATCCATGAGAGGTAGGATTCAGCCTACTTCCTGCACTGTATCCACAGCCTAACAGTTAGGTGCTCGGTAAATATGTGCTTAAGTGGATGAAAGAAGGAAAGATTAAGTGAAAGAATGGAATTCTTGGCTAAAGATGATATGGGGGCCACAGAAGGAAGCGATTCAGCTGAGAGGAGAGAGCAGGGCAGGCAGGATGCCTCCCCAGAGGTGAGGTTGATGAATCAGCTGGGGCTTGGAGTGCGTGAACTTAGAGAGAGACGTGGGAGATCCTGAACACCCCATCCTGGTCAGCGAGGAGGGCATGAGAAAGAGGTGTCTGGTCCAGAGAGGACCAGGAAGAAACAGATTAATGTCCTGTGAGAAGGTCTGGCAACAGCAAGGATGAATCAGAAGGGAAACAGGCAGTGGTAACCTTCTCTGTGTGTGGATGACACACATCTGAGCTCTGAGCTGGGTGTTTGATCAAAACAGAGCTTAAACTGAGCTGAGAGAGGAGCCAAGACCAGCACTGAAGTGAGCAGGGGCATTGTAACTGAGCTGACATGATTAGTCTGAATGCATAAATATGAATGGGCAGAAAGAAGGACCGACTTCAGGCTTATAAAATCAGGACAGCACTTGATGCCAAGTACACATAATGATTTAATAACCATTTCAGCCTGGAGAGTCAAAGCAAGAGTCCCAGAGCCAACTTCCCTGGCACCCTTTGGGTTAGGCTGGAACTCTTCACCCTCAACACTGCCATCACCGAAGGCTGAGAGGCCCAGCGTGGTTTCCTGTTCTCCTTGACCTGGGAAGTGTGGTCCTCACAGGACATCCATCTTCTCCTCCTCCCAGGTCTGCCTCCCGTACTGTGGGGCCACTATCCATGCTGGCCGAAGGCATCCAAAGGTCAGGGAGGGGACAGCTGATGCTACCTCCGGGCTGGTATCTGCCGGCTGACCTCTCAGGTACTCTTTCTGTTATGACGTCCACGCTCATTCTGCTCACCACAGGGCAATAAATCAGGAGATGAGGTGTTGGGGCAAGAGATGACAACTTTATCTGGAAAGTAAGAGACTGAGAAGATGGTAGACTAGTGTCTCAAAGAACCATCTTACCTGAGTCAGAATTCAAGCTTCAGTTCAGTTCGGCCACTCAGTCGTGTCCAACTCTTTGCGACCCCATGAATCGCAGCACGCCAGGCCTCCCTGTCCATCACCAACTCCCAGAGTTCACTCAGACTCACGTCCATCAAGTCAGTGATGCCATCCAGCCATCTCATCCTCTGTCGTCCCCTTCTCCTCCTGCCCCCAATCCCTCCCAGCATCAAAGTCTTTTCCAATGAGTCAACTCTTCGCATGAGGTGGCCAAAGGACTGGAGTTTCAGCTTTAGCATCATTCCTTCCAAAGAAATCCCAGGGCTGAGCTTCTTCAGAATGGACTGGTTGGATCTCCTTGCAGTCCAAGGGACTCTCAAGAGTCTTCTCCAACACCACAGTTCAAAAGCATCAATTCTTCGGCGCTCAGCCTTCTTCACAGTCCAACTCTCACATCCACACATGACCACAGGAAAAACCATAGCCTTGACTAGATGAACCTTAGTTGGCAAAGTTGGTCATAACTTTTCTTCCAAGGAGTAAGTGTCTTTTAATTTCATGGCTGCAGTCAGCATCTGCAGTGATTTTGGAGCCCCCCAAAATAAAGTCTGACACTGTTTCCACTGTTTCCCCATCTATTTCCCATGAATTCAAGCTTGTTTGGTACTAAAAGGGGAGGGAGTGTGTTTGGTTGTTGCAAACTTCTTGGGGGCGGAATCCTTTGTTCTTGCAACTGTCCAGGTTGATCTGGTCATGATGTTCTTGTAAATCTTCAGCAAGACAAATGTTATCTGCTGTTCTGCCACTTTTTTTTTTTTTTTACCTTTTCTACTGCAGTTTCCTTTTTTTTTTTTAAATAAATTTTTGTTTTTACTTTATGTTGCTTTACAACACTGTATTGGTTTTGCCCACATTGACATGAATCAGCCACGGGTGTCCACGAGTTCCCAATCCTGAACCCCCCTCTCGCCTCCCACCCCATATCATCTCTCTGGATCATCCCCGTGCACCAGCCCCAAGCATCCTGTATCCTGTATCGAACATAGACTGTGTTCTGCCACTTTTTATTTTAATGTGAATGGAAGAGGGTCACATTTTTTTACAGGTCAGAGCCTCTGAGAGTGGGCTATCCTGTATATTTCAGCTTATAGGCATCATTCTTAACTCAAAGCAATAGAATACAAAGGTTAAAGTAAAAGAAACAGATGAACATTCAGATTCATTCCTCCCTGTTGCCTGTCCTCTGCCTTCTAGGTTTCTGCTGGCCCAACACTCAAGTAGTCATGGCTCTTCTGTGACCATCAGACTCTCCCAGTGACCCTGGGTGGACGTCACCTTTCTCTGCCCCCTCACAGTCTATTATGCAGGCCTGCCTTATGTCTTTAATGGTTTGATCTTTAACCTCAGAGATTTTACCCCATTGTTTTTCAGTGTTTAGCACGCAGTTCCTTTCCTAAGGATCCAGATATGAGTTCAGGGCATACAGACCTGAAAAGCATGGAAGGTAGCTACTGAGTTTGCCTCAGCATTACTCCTCTCTCCCATCCTGGGGCATCTTTCTCACACAAAGCTTATAAACTCAACTCATCTTGCTGAAATGAGTTCTTCCCCAGGCAGTTGTCTTTATTGCAAATAGAGCCCTGATACTTTGGCCAGGTGTGATTGGATTAAAAAAACACATGCAGTGTCAACTGCAAATATAAATGACCATGACGCCTTTGGTAATGGTTTAATTTAATGCAGGAGGAGGATGTATGGTCATTTGTATAAGGGGAAGTTTAGCATAGTATTTTACAGGTATGTCATGTTTTATAGCATATGAAGCCTTATCTATATATTTATATCTATGCATACATGTATTGGTATTCATATCTATAGCTGTATAATTTTATCATCAGAGCAATTTTAGGGAGGAAAGCAGAATATACAGACGTTTTCTTTGGAGCTGCTCAGATTCAGTCAGTACAGTTCTTCCCCATGCTGAGTTGGTCTGTCTTTAGTGTTCATTTTTATGTAGATGAATGCTCCTTTAATTCCTGCTGCTGCTGCTACTGCTGCTAAGCCGTTTCAGTTGTGTCCGACTCTGTGCGACCCCATAGACAGCAGCCCACCAGGCTCCCCCATCCCTGGGATTCTCCAGGCAAGGACACTGAAGTGGGTTGCCATTTCCTTCTCCAATGCATGAAAGTGAAAGTGAAGTCACTCAGTCGTGCCTGACTCTTAGCGACTCCATGGACTGCAGCCTACCAGGCTCCTCTGTCCATGGGATTTTCCAGGCAAGAGTACTGGAGTGGGGTGCCAATGCTTTCCCCACCTTTAATTCCTAGGAGAACGCATTTTTGCCCACCAGCAGTGCACCCTCTTCTCATTTTCCACCAGGACTTACATGTTCCTCTGTTCAGCCATTCCCTCCTTATTTAATCCCATTCCCTCCTTATTTAATCCCATTCCCTCCTTATTTAATCCCATTGCCACTACAAATGATGGCCCTTGCACACCATTCTCACACATCCCTCTTCCCAGTTTCATGCCCATTATTTCATACAAGAAGAACCAGGGCACAGCATGCTAAGGACCTAAAGTTACAAAGAATATGAATGACGGAGTTGGGACAGAAAAGCATTTGTCCTCCAAACCAGGCCAACACCCTGTCCCCACCATTCTGTTCTTTTCTCTCTTCTCTCGATATTTTTTTTTTATATATACATACAAGTAAGATTTGCTTAAAACACCTAAATATAAGTTATTTGTTTCTTCATTGTTTTTTTTTTTTAATCATACTACAAGTGCTTAAGTGGCAAAATAATGCAATGTGCATTCTTAAGAACTTTTCTGAATGATCTAAAGTTGTGGCATAGTTTTTCCATGTGATTTATCATTTTTTCAGGTGAAAATCACCTTTCAGAGGGTCATTGCACTTCAGCAGAGGGGTTCTCCTAAACCTCCAGGCCACAGCATGAGATATCTCTATTTCAGCATCACCAGTGATTTCCTACCTCTCTTGGAGGGAAGCCCAAAGTCTGTGCACCTGCCCATGAAGCTCTGTGTGAGCTGGCCTTGGCTACCTCCCAGCCTCACCAAACATTATGCTCCCTTTTTCTCTCATCCTCCACTGTTTTCAGTTCCTTTACCAAGCCTGCTGTCTGCTTCCTAGAATGCTTCTCCTCACTTGACTTCTTCCTATTCATTCTTAGAAAGGTCTTCACTAGATCAAGTACCTCTCTTCCATATTCTTGAGGAATCTTCTAGTTTATTTGATCACTTTACACAGTTGTAAATTTCTTCTACCCTATTTGTCATTGTTTGCCCAGCAGTCAATTTCACTGTCATCCTCTAAGCCCCAGGAGGTGGGGATCAGGAATGCTTTCAGATTCCCAGGACCTAAGAAGGCACTCGACACATAGTTGAGATTCAGAGAATATTTCCGGACTACTTTGCCCCTTGTCAGACCTTGCTAACTCTGGGTGACAGACTCTCCAGCCAGCCCCTGGGTGGATTTGCTTTTTTCTTGTGTTGACTCAGCATCTCACCCACCCCAGCATTGTCCGTGAGCCTCTGCCTTCAGCTTTGTTTAACTTCCTGGGTTTAACATCCGCCCATACTTTCCATGAGGCTTGGGCTCCCCCAGCCCCATCTTCATCTTTGCTTTCCTTCTACCAGTGGGGGCCTCACCTGTGTCTCAGCTAGATAAGACCTTGGAGATCACTCTTCCTCCTGGGTCACTAGCCTTTCCTTCTCTCCATTTCTCTCTGATCTGTGTCCTGAGAGCTAGGTGAGAGATGGACAGCAGCTTAAGATTTCCAAGGATGTACTGTAGAGCACAGGGAACTCTGCTCAATGTTACATGTAGCTTGGATGGGAGGAGATTTTGGAGGAGAATGGATACTTGGATATACATGACTGAGTCCCTTTACCATTCTCCTAAAAGTATCACAACACAGTTGATTGGCTATACCCCAATACCAAATAAAAAGTTAAAAAAAAAAAAAAAAAGGATTTGCTTGTCCAAGAAAGTTAACTTAGAAATGGTTCCCAGCTTGAGAATGAACTGCTGATGCTCTAAATGGTGACATTTCCAACAGTGTTGGGTAGATGCTAAAACCTTTTAAACATGTGTCTCAGACATCCAGCCAGTGTCTGTGAGGTAAGACAAGAGGGACATGTAAACTATTCCCTGGTGGCTTGGAGGTAAAGATTCTGCCTGTAATGCGGGACACCTGGGTTTGATCGCTGGGTCAGGAAGATCCCCTGGAGAAGGAAATGGCAACCCACTCCAGTACTCTTGCCTGGTAAATTCTGTGGGCTACAATCCATGGGGTTGCAAAGAGTCGGACACGACTGAGCAACTTCACTTTCACTAAACTATGGTGACAACCAGAAGCAGTTAGCACCACGGGCTTTATGTAGAGCATCCGGTCTCCTCCTCATGAGAGATTTGGGATCATTACCCTCATTCTATAATTCCTCCCTCTTGGAAGTGTGCAGGGCTTTGCTGAGATTACACTTCCAGTGAGAGGCGGAGTCAGCACACACTCGTGTCCACTTCCTTTAATCCAAATCCTCCCACCTGTTCAGGTGGATGGGGGAGCACACCCAGCGACCCAGGTCGCTGACTTGACTAGGTCCCAGTCCTGTGCCATCATGGGGCAGGGTGTTCAACCTCACTGGTCAGCAGCCATGTGCAAATTAAAACCACAATGAAAGCACCAGGGTGGAAAGAGAACGATTCTAACAGAAGCCAGTACTGAAGCCAGTACTGTAGACGTCTTAGAGCAGTGGATGTCTGTCTTGCCAGCCTGCTGGGTGCACATTGGCATGACTGTCTAGAAAGCTGAGAGAGGCAACCCCTTTCTGGGGACCTGCTCAGACTCTGGTGTTCATGTCCAAGGAAACAGACACAGCGATGTTCACAGAAGCACGTGATAGAATGTTATATGCATGCCTTGTGAGACAGCCATATGCCAGGAACACTGTGTCCATCAGTAAAACTGAGTGGACCCCAGCTACACACGTCAGTGTGGGTGGAGTGAAAACAGGTACAGCAGCACAATCCACTTAAGAAAATGAAAAATGAACATAGCAATTAAGAAGATAGATAGCCAACACATAATAAAATTAAGCAGGAAAGCAGGAGATTTAAAATATAATGAATAAGATGTCATCCCTTCTCTGAGGGAAAGAGGCAAAGGGATGCTTCGGAATCACTGGCCAGATTCCTTCTTTCCAAGTTTATGCAGGTGTTTCTTGAGCTCAGGTGTTTATTTTTCACTTATTTATTCTTAAACAATGTGTGTTATGTGTCCTTTTTGTCAGTGTGATATTTTAGAAGTTAAACTGCAAACACAGTTAATTAAAAAACTGTAATTGCAAAAGTGTATACCACAGATAAGGTTGCAATTTTTATACCACAAGAGAATAAATTGTCTGGTGTTGTTTTCTATAGTTTAAAATGCTCTGGCCAACTCAGTAAGCTGATAAATAAGGCAGAATCTTTGGTTCTATTGAAAATAATAAGAAATCCAATTTCATAGCATTAAAAAACAAAGGAAGGAGCACCACACTCTGAATCAACTATTGTAATTTAGTTGCTCAGTTGTGTTCAACTCTTTGTGACTCCATGGACTGCAGCACGGCAGATTCAGAACAAATTTCAGGGTTCATCTAGGCCAAGCTGGCATGACATATAGAAGCAATGGCCCTGTCTCCTTTTTATGTTTAAGGCAACTCTAGTGATTTGATCGCATTTTGTTTGTATATTACATAGTGTGTTCAAAGACAGATGAACACACTTGTGAAGTTCGTTCAGGTACATAGCAATCAGTACTCAGTCCCCACTATATGCTCAGTGTAGCAGTCAGGATAGCAGGAGCCCAGGAGAAGTCAGATTTGGCCCCAGTTTTCAAGGAGACACCACGCTACAGGGAAAGCCGGCCACGGCATGGACATCTGACAGCCCCTTTAGAGAATGAAATGATGTAAATGTCTCTGAGCACAAGGTCCAATGTGGGAAAATAAAGGAAGTCTTTCTGGAGAAGAGAAGCTATGAACTGGGTCTGGAAGGAGAGAAAGAGAAGAAGCAGCCCAGTAGGAGAAGGTGTGTGCGAGGAAGATAGGATCATGAGAGGAAATGAGGCGGGGGCATAACAGGAAGGGGACACTCAGGATTCCAATTTGGATGAAGTCATTATCCCTAGTGGTTCACTGGTAAAGAATCTGCCCGCAATTCAGGAGACTTGGGTCCGATCCTGGTGTTGGAAAGATCCCCTGGAGGAGGAAATGGCAACCCACTCCAATATTCTTCCTTGGAGAATCTCATAGACAGAGGAGCCTGGTGGGCTACAGTCCGTGGGGTCACACATGAGTGGGACATGACTGAAGGGACTTAACATGCACACATGCTACTCTTGGAAAATAGAGCTTTCCTATGAGATCTTTTGGGCCAAAATAGCATAAAGTCAAGAAGCGATTACCTGAGGACGTGTTTTGCTACGAGATGCACAGAAAATCGAGAGGAAGCACCGATGCTCAAGACACAGTTCACAGTCCCGGTGGCTGGACGCTGAGATGCTGAGCGTGGTTCCCAGGAAGAAGCCTGATGTTGCCTCCTCCCTGCTTGGTGCTCACTGGCTCCACAGTGCTCCCTGCAAAACGCACGGTGGATGCTATCGTTCTGTTTTTTCATTTTTTGTAAAAGTGAAAATTCTGTTTAGCTTTCTTTCAGTTAGTGAAACCAGGTTCTAATGTAGGTCTTTCTTAAAAGCAAAGTGGTATAGATTACACTTTTGAAAAGCTAAGAATACCTGTGTGTTTGCCAAGTAATAACCACAAGAAAGACCCCAGCAAGATTTCTGACCTTTATTCTGTGTCTGGGTATCTAAAAGTGCCCGCCCATCCCACCCCCTCCAGGAGCCTGTAGCCAGCACTCAGAAGACCATGCCATCCTGCCCCATCACCAGCATCCTGCACCTTGAACTTCACACAATGTCCTCTCCTCTAGGTCCTGATAGATAAGCTTTGTCTCAATGTGTCATCCTTAGCGGCCAAGAGCTGCCCCCTGGAGTATGGCACCTCAAGGGATTTCTGAAAGGGTGAGGTGATGCCCTGTGCTTCCAGGCTGCATCATGGCTGGAGTGGGAGCCTGAGGGTCCTGGGAGGAAGGGGAGGAGGAGGGAGGGTGGAGAGGAGCCTTCTTAGGCAACTCCAGCCACATCTGTTGTTTTCCTGTCTGTTCTGAAGCCCCAGAGAAGAATGGGCTGATCTCTGAGGTCTGACTGCCTCCTCACCATGTTTGAGCTTCCTGGTCAACCACCTTGTTCTCAAGAACATTGGATTAGACACATATTTTGATGGAGACCCAGAGCAAGAACAATTCTACATTTTAACTTATTGCATGTTTTTGGCAACAAATGTTTCACCCCCACACACTCTTCCTGATCCATTCTCCTAGTTTCTCTTTTCTTTTCCTCCCTTCTATCATGCTCTGTTTTATTTAATTTTGAAGGAACCCTGGTTGTGACTCAGTAAATTGACCTCCTGGTCCATTGGATCAAGGCTGAAGTCTGGAAAATACAGCTCTAAAAGAACTCAGAATTCCTGACCCTACATGCAGTCTAGATCATTCTTTGTGCATTCAAAGGAGAGCAGAGGGGGCCAACTGAAGGGTACCTCCTCTTAGCTCCCCCAACACTCTGGGCACATTTGTGCAGGGTGCGTGTTAGGATGTTCTTATCCGTTAGCATGTCTGCCCCACCCACCTACCATCAGACTGTCACTTCCTTTGGAACAGAGTGAGTGAGTGAAGTTGCTCAGTCATGTCCGACTTTTTGCGACCGCATGAACTGTAGTCTCAGGCTCCTCCGTCCACGGGATTTTCCAGGCAATAGTACTGGAGTGGGTTGCCATTTCCTTCTCCAGGGTATCTTCCCGACTCAGGGATCGAACCTGGATCTCCCTCATCATAGACAGATGCTTTACCATCTGAGCCACCAGGGAAGTCGGGACAGAGCCTGGACCTTATACATTTTATTGTATCCTATTCCTGGCTCAGGTGTGGAATGTAATAGGGGCCCATATATGCCATGTATTTCTTAAGAAAAATTCTTCCATCCTCTTTCCATTGCTTCCTCTCTACATTTCTCCTTTCTTTCTTTTTTATGCATCATTCACTCTATAACATTTGCTGAACATCTTAAAGGGCTCACAGGATAAGGGGATAGAAAGGCAAGCATGTAGTACTTTGTGGCGAGTGCTACAGTGGAGGCAGATAAAGGGTTAAGGGTTGAGCCGGCTCCTTACCAAAGGAAAGGCTCTGTGTAAATAGCAAATTATTTCCATTGAGTTTTCAGGCTGGTTGGGCCTCGGGGGCCCTGAAGACAGCCAAGGAAAGAGATAGCAAAGACTTTGTAAGGTTTATCGATGTGCATATCCAATGCGGCATTTAAGGCTATAATCATTTAGAAAATAAAAACAAACATCTGCATTCTTCTCCTTCAAGCAAAAGTACCCAAGTGTGGAATATGCCACAGGACGCTGCTCCTTTATTCAATTGATCAAATGGTATGATCGATAGGCTGAAGATGGAAATAAAGAAATCAATGTACACAGAGAGAATTTAAAACTCTTGTTTACATAATCAGTTGATTAGGGGAATTGATTTGAAAGATACAAGTAAGAGGAAAGGGCTTAGAAGTAAAGCAGGGAAAAAAGTCATGTACTTTAGTGAAGAAAGAGATAAATGTGGCTGTGGGATGCTGGCATAAGGTAAAGATGGAAAACGCAAAACTAAGACCAGAGTTCAGTTTATAAAACATGGTTTCTATTGACATTTAAGGTATAATATGTTGTAAAATCATGCATTTTCATTGTCATTTCTGGTTGCCTGTGGTTTAACAAGCAGTGCTGGGCCATTGGAAAAGGCTCAGAGTTTTACTTTAGAAGATTACATCAGCCAAGATTCCCAGTCAGAAGCACAGAGAATGATTCTAACCGGTGTGAGCAGAGAAGTCATCTAGGGAGAGGATTCTACAGAGCATCTGAGCTGACAGCCAGCACGTGTACCCTGGAGGTTTGGCTGATTCATCCAAGGAGCCCTAAATGACCTAGCCAAACATTCATTTCAGGTATTATTGTTTTTCTTTGTGGAAACCTTCCTTCCATGGGTGCTAAAACCTTGGACTCAGCAGAACCTAAAATGCCAGAGTGAGGAATCACATTTATGTGGACGGTTCATCACAGAATGTCCTAATGAAAGCTTCATTCTCATGTCCACCTTCCTTCCTAGAATTGGGTGCTCCGGTCCCGCCGTGGGAGAAACTGCTATATTGTTGTGTAACAGACACTCTCCACCCTCACAAGGTTTACAATTGCAACAGTTTATTGCAGCTTAGAAAAGCAACTGCCACTCAGCATGGGGTATTTAGTAATAGGAGTAAGTTTCATGGGCATTAACTTGTTGCTTTACAGCTGGCTGAGGAGTAGATTTTTTAATGTTATGTCACCTAACAGGA
Source organism: Budorcas taxicolor (assembly GCF_023091745.1). NCBI lineage: Eukaryota > Metazoa > Chordata > Mammalia > Artiodactyla > Bovidae > Budorcas > Budorcas taxicolor. The sequence continues at coordinate 150,186,843 of NC_068920.1, read as the reverse complement.
TAGTATTAAACCCTCTATATACCAGGAAAAGCAGTCATGACTGTTATTATTTGAGCCCACTGAAACATCATATATATATATATATAAATATATACATATTTATGTGTGTATGCTCAGTTGTGTCCAACTCTTTGTGACTCCATGGACTGTAGCCTGCAAGGCTCCTCTGTCCATGGAATTTTCCAGGCAAGAATGCTGGAGTGGGTTGCCATTTCCTACTCCAATGTATATTTATATATTACATATATGTATGTATATGGGAGTTGGTGATGGACAGGGAAGCCTGGCATGCTGTGGTTCATGGGGTGGCAAAGAGTCAGACATGACTGAGCGACTGAACTGATGTTACATACAAATTTAAGTCAGAAGGAAGGCAGCACATTGAAAGCAGAACTTCACTGTTACTATTGCACCTATGTGACGATGGCAGCCTAGCAGCAATTACACGCCGCTCTCACTAGTCTGAGCAAGGGGCTGGCAAGCGCTCACCATAAAGGGCCAGAGAGAAAATATCTGAGGGCTGCAGGCCATGTGAGCTCTGTCACAGCCACTCAACTCTGCTATTTTAGTAGAAGTTGTAGCTGTAGCATATACGTCAATGACATAGCTGTGCTCAGATAAAACTTTATTTACGTTACCAGGCACTTGGTCAGTGTTGGCCAAAGGTCAGTATTCAATGGCTTGTCCTCTAAGCCTCTTAGATGACATTCTGGCAAGCTTTGCTTCAGTTGTTATCAAAATCTATTAGCAAGGGCTTGCAATTATGTTAGTTCTAAAGATTCTCCTGTAGAACTTGAGTTTATAGCAGCCCTGCCCTGGAGCAGGTCAAGGTCTGACTCTTCCTAGATTTGTAACTAGTACAAGCAAAGTTGCAATATGAGACTGAGTGTCTCTTTGCAAAAAACCCCTCTCAGATGAGATGTTTCGAGGGGCTTCAATCTAGAGGGGGAAGAGACCCTACAAGGAATAGGACGATGTATCTCAGTTGGCAAGAGAGTCCTAGGACAGTTGAAAGGGTAAAGAGTTTTTCACATTCTCTTGTGTAACTTCATCCAACTCTTAGAGTCCCAGGTTTTCCTAGTTAATGCCCTAACTTGTGGGTAAGAGACTTCATGTCAATATAAACTCAGAGTAAAGTAAACCAGCCACCTGAAGATTAAAGTGTTTTGGTTTGTACCTAACACAGCCCTGCAGCTGTGCTGGACAATGGCTCTTTCACATGGTTGTTAGAAGTCCCCGGTGCTCAGCCCACACCTTGGCCAAAGTATTTACACATTTGGACTTCTCACTTTCTCAAGTGGGGGTAACTAGGGCCATTTTAAGTCTCTGGGCATCCTGAGAGGATGTGGAACCCACATGCTCTCTAATAGCCTGTGACAATGACCGCTGTGTCCCCACAGTCTTGGCTGGAAGGTGCATTTCATTCTGGGTGACTACAGTTAGGCATTTTATGAAGCGCTTCACAATACTGTGCCTGAGGCCTTAACACCAGCTGAATGTTTGCCGTGGGACCACAATAGGTCCAAACGCCAATTCTCAATTTCTTTGATTTCCTTGCGTCTATTATCCATAAACTCTCTTGGTGCTTACAGATGTCTGTATTTAGAAAATCACTTGATGGCATCCAATAGAAACTGAAAATATCTGATGGACAGAATATGCTGTGAATGTTTTCTGGGAGCTCATGGAAGGGCCAAGGAAACAAGGTTCAGAAAATGGGCAGGGAAATGGACTCTAGGAGGGAGCTAAAACCACAGATAGACCACTGTCTCAGACCACGGACACAGAGTGTCAGAATATAAGGCCAGTTACACTAGGGAGGCCATAAAACTATTCTCTTGGCAAACAGGTCTGGAAGGAGCAGGCAGGCTGAGGAGGCAAGCTACTGTCTGTTCAGAGTGATCCCTCCCTGTTGGTTCTATTGAGAAAGAAAATGGAGTAAATTTCCTGCCAAACGTTTTGCTTTTAAAAAAGTCTGAATGACATTTTACCAACGATATTAAAAATGTTTTTATCCTAAATTTAGAAAATGTTGCATTTAATTAAGAGAAGAATATAGCCTAATTCACACACACACATGCACAGAATTCCCTAAAAATGGCAAGCTGCACCCATATATTATCCTTTCAACATAGAACATTTTCCAACAGGTCATATTTAATCTGTTTTCTCTCATGTAAAGACTCTGAGTGACAGAGGATCACATGATCCCAGGGCTGAGCCTGACCATGGAGTTTCCAGACCAGTCAGCAGGATTTCGAAGATAGTAGGTCTTTGTTGAATCAGATGCCTTTAAATGAGTGCCCATGTTCCTCTGCCTCACATCTGACCATTTCCCTCATTTTCCTTTGCCCTATAAATCCCTAAATATCACTTCCCAGAGTTCTTACTTGTGTGCTTAATGGTTTCTGCTGAGGAGAAGTTTAAGGCACTTTAGAGCAGCCAGCCCAGGGCTCCGAAAGTCTGGGCTCTCTCTCCTGCAGCCTGTGCTGCTAAGTGTTCTCGGGCAGCCCTGAGCCTGTGGGGGCTGGTTTTCTTACCCACAGAAGCGGGGAGCCCCCTTCAGAATTATGATTCTCTAGCCTGGAAGGCTGCAGTCCGTGGGGTCGCTAGGAGTCGGACACGACTGAGCGACTTCACTTTCACGTTTCACTTTCATGTATTGGAGAAGGAAATGGCAACCCACTCCGGTGTTCTTGCCTGGAGAATCCCAGGGACGCCGGAGCCTGGTGGGCTGCCGTCTGTGGGGTCGGACAGAGTCGGACACGACTGAAGCGACTCAGCAGCAGCAGCAGCAGCAGCAGCCTTTTATGAGGGCTCTTAACACGTCTGGTAGGTCAGCTCCATCACCTGATGACCTAGCATCCTGCTTCTTTACATAAAATTCCAACAGACGTTTCTTTGAGTAGCTCCTTTTCCTAGCCTTCTGGAACCTTCTGTTCCCCTGGACATTGCACAGGCAGCTTCCTGCACTTCTCTGGGTGGGTGAGGGCCCCTGTCTCTGAGGGCGGATGATGGCGCAGCCAGACGAGACTGCAGTGACGGCATCTCATTCTGCAAAGCTTGTTTCGGGAGGTTGTCAGACAGGAAGCTTGAAGCAGAGGTAGGTGTACATGGATGTTTTCATCTCTGTATCTGCCTCCATCTCCTTTATTACATATTTAGGATCATAACTAAAACCCAGTGATATTTCACAGTATTTTTTTCTACTCTTTCTTACTCTAATCCTCTTCTATTTTGTGATTAATTAATATTCACTATTTTTTAGGTGAGTGATTAATTTTTACTTTCTCAAAATTTCACACATAGTGTTAAAAAAAAATGCTATTGTCAGGCCCACCCAACTTCCAATTTCAGCTTTCCAAAAACCCTAACATTTTGCTTTTTATTTCAATATTTACATTCAGCATTTCTAAAATGTCATGCTTATGCTTTTTGTTATATTTTAAGTGTCACTTGGTGTCTTTAAAGCAGTCAATCCTAAGGAAATCAACTCTGAACATTCATTGGAAGGACTGATGCTGAAACTCCAATACTTTGGCCACCTGACTGAAAAAGACTGACTGATTGGAAACGACTCTGAGGTTGGGGAAGATTGAGGGCAGGAGAAGAAGGGGGTGAAAACAGAGGTGAGATGGTTAGATGGCATCATCGACTCAATGGACGTGAGCAAACAATGGAAGATAGTGGAGGACGGGGAAGCCTGGCATGCTGCAGTCCGTGGGGGTTGCAAAGAGTCGGACAGGACTGAGCAACTGAACAACAACAACCTGGAATCAAAGTGGAGGCTCTGGCGGCTTTCCTGTCCGCTTTCCCAGGTGATTCCCTTTCCCCAATACACGTAAAAGGCAAATGTCAATATTCAGTGTTTGTATTAAGATATCTGTATTATTTATACCTATGTATTGTAGTCACATTTTTATGATGTCCTTCCCCTGGAACGAAAAATTTCCCCTTTTCCTTTCTTTTGCTTGGTTGTTTATGTGCCGGTTATTAAATCGGCTATACACTTCTGAAGCCATTTGACCACATCGGGATTCTGTCATCATTCTCTTTTCGGTGGGACCATCCCCTTCCTGATGGTACAGAGACACGGTCACCCCCTCGGATGTCTGCTCCGCTCACCTGGTGAGCATCACGCTGGACCAGTAGCCCTCACTCCACTCTCCTGGATCTCCTCCTGTGTGCTGCTTGACTCTTCATTGGCTCACTTTCTTAGCTTGCATTAAGATTCACACTTGAGTAAAGAATTCTGTGTTGGAAGTGGTTCTCCCAACACAATTTTAAAGACATCCATCCGTTGTCTTCTAGTTTCTATGCTGTTTTTAAGAAACTCAGACTTCAGCAATTTATGATTCTGTGCAAAGGACTTGTTATCATCAAATTTAAGGTGGAACATTAGCTGCAAATTTCTAAGAATAAGGCACTAAGAAGGTGACTGGAAGCTCTGTTTTATGGTTGGGATTGTTGGGTGATGAATGGCAAATTTTGCTCTGCCCTGGGGGGTAGGGAGTTGTTTCACAGAGAAGTGATCAACAGTGAGGTCTCTGTATTGTTTCGTCCAGATTGGTCCATTTCTCCTTGAGAGAGATTATACCCTCACTGAGTATATTATGCTGGATAGCAGTAGTTTTGAGACAAGGATAAAATCTCATTGGTTGGTATTTCAGTTGTCACTTAATCATCCTGTCTTTGGTACTGACCCTGCCCTTACTTGTCTCCTACATGTCTGTGTCTAGAGAGTATATTGCTAACAAGTGATGTACGGATGTTTGACTACTTATAGCAGAGTGATAGAGAAATTATGGAGAAGAAGGAGAGGAGCTGCACTCTCAGGTTAGAGCATCATCGCTTGGTGTCAGGAAGGAGAGATCTGGGCCAGGAAGAGCCCCGCTGCCCTTTGATTCTTCACCTGAAACCCAGGCACAGAGGACTCACACCTCTAACGTTCACAGCTTTCCCTTTCTCTCTGTCTGTGATCCTCACCCTCCTCTACATGGCCCTAGCACGACAGGGCCCCTCTGTGGGGAGTCACCCCTCTCTCACTAGGACCATCCATACTCATTCATCTCTTCATCCCGCAAACATCTGTGGAGCGGCTGAAGTGGAGGGCTCTGCTGTCATTTGTCCATGGCACTGGTGGACAGGAGCGCTTCCTTCCTTCCTGGTGTTGGAGCACGGAGAACAAATGAACAGAGGGACTGGTGAACTGATGGACGGATGGCTTCAGGAAGTGGGATGCTCTCTTTAACAAGAGCCGCTAGAAATAGCCAGGTCAGGTGTCCGGTTATGTCTCCAACAAAACCAATGAAACCTGGATAACTCTTCCCCTACTAAAACACTTCTGCCTTAATTGAAAATAGTTTCTTTAGAAAAGCCAAAATGTAGGTTCAATTAATGAAACGAATAGGGATAAATTAGGAGACTGGGGTGAATAGATACATTCTTCTACATATAAAACAGATAAACAACAAGAACCTACTGAATAACACGGGGAACTATAGCCAATATCTTGTAATAAACTATAATGGAAAAGAAACTGAGAAAGAATATATAATACATATACATATTTATACATATATTTGTATATGTATAACTAAATCATTTTGAAGTACACCTGAAATTAACACCACATTGTAAATGAACTACATTTTCAATAAAAAGTTGCTTGCTTTGGAAAAAATGAACTAAAAAAACTCTCCCCAAACCATAAAAAATTCAGGATACATATTTGACTATATATAAACTAACACCAATTTTGTTTAAAAAGAAGCATGCTTTCCAGCTGGTGTGATAAAAAGTAAAATCCTCCTCCAGTCTATATATCATTGCTGAACATATATATATATATATATATATATATATATATATAAATATATAAAATTACATACATGTGTATATTTTGACACTATAAATATATACATAATATATGTTAAATGTAGAAATTGCATTGATAAATATCAACTGTTCACGCAATCTTTATGGAAGGCAATTTGGCTGTGTATCTCAATTGTGTGCTGAAAATTTTAAACACTTTTATTTAATTACTGCTAGTAATTCATTCTAAGAAATCATCCAAAGAACTGAATTTGCTTGATGACAAGTGCTTATGGCAGTATTGAGTGTAATAGTGAAGAATCTAGAACCATCTAAATGTCCAACAATAGGGTAATAACTAAGTAAATTATGGAAAATAATTATACAGTCATTAAAATAATGTTTATAATGAGGTTGCAGTAATACTATAGAAGAATTTATAATAAAAAATAAAACTACAAGAAGGAAAACTTAGAGCATGATGACATCCATATTAAGTACCAATAAATCCATATACACAACAGCATGATGGTACACAAAAATGCCAAAAGTTATTGTTTCTAAGTAAATAACTTCAAGTGATTCAAAAATTTCTTTTTCCTGCATTTCTTTATTTTTCAAATTTACTGTACTGGATATTTTGTAATGGAAAACATAATAAGCAGTTAGAAATAAAGACACAAACGGGGCCAAAAATTAAGTTACATTAAATGTTACGTTTGGGCTTCCCTGTTAGCTCAACTGGTAAAGAACCCTCCTGCAGTACAGAAGACCCTGGTTTGATTCCTGGGTCAGGAAGATTGATCCCTTGGAGAAGGGCATGGCAACCCACTACAGTATTCTTGCCTGGAGAATCCCATAAACGGAGGAGCCTGGCGAGGTGCAGTCCATGCGTGGAGTCACAAAAAGTTGGACAGGACTGAGTGACTAAGCACAATGCAAGTGATATATTTACTAAAAAGAAAAATCATAAAATCATCACTGCCTTAGAAAACTCAAGGTGTAAGTTTATTGTTCCCAAGGGGCTAAAATGGAATAATGATTTTGGACGCCATGATTCTGAATTTTTGCTGGCTCTGACTGGTTTGCAGAGGCCAGTGGCTGAGGTGCCAGCAGCAGCCTTCATTAGAAATCCTAGCCCTGGGCTCTGGCAACCTCTGGGGCCAGGCTGGTCTCAGGACAGACATGCAACCCCTCCACAGAGCCCTGTCCTTGGTGCTCAATTACCTGTCCCTCACGGTGTCAATTCTGCCAGCTCCTATGAGCTCTGACAAGATAAATGTTGGCAGGAGAAGACGAAACAGACTGACAGCCACTGCATTCAAACAGGTCACTTACAGAGGAAGGGAGTTTAACAACATTAACATCAGAGCAGCCATTTTAAACGTCAATCTCCCTCCTCCAGTGATCGGAAAACATAGTCTCTTGGTTTTTATTCAGAGCTGATTCTTTTGTGGCTAAATGAGGCCGAGTATCACTCAGGGAGTCTGGACGCCTAAAGCAGACGTATTTTCCATCCAATGCTGTCACAAAAGGTAGAATTCTCAGATCTCCCTTCCTCTCTTCTATTTAAATATTATTTCAAGTTTTAATTAGCAAAATCTTATATGTACTGGATGTCAAATATTAAGTATATTTTAAAAAATGACTGTTAAAAAAAAGAGGGATGAAAATATAGCCTGACCATTTGGCATGCTTGTCCCCCTACATAAGCTGATAAAATGTATTATTAATTTTTTAAATCCAAAGTCATTTGCTTCTTCTGAAAAAACAGAAGCAAACATCTTGGGTAGTGCATCGTTTTGTGGGTTAAAACACCCCCACCACACACAGACAACCTGACAGTGTTTTGATGTTTAATCACTCAGCAAGGCCCTCTGCTTGCTGGAAGCATCTTTCAGTCCTGGATGCCACAACAATGCGCCTGGACCCTCCAGGCTCTACATAGAACCTGCTGCTTAAATTCTGTTTAGCATTGGGTTCTCAGTCCATTTGTTTCTATTCCTAATATTCTGTCTCTAAACTCCAGTCTCAGAAGGGAAAAGGGCTCAGGGTCTTATGTCTGCATTCTTGCAGAAGCTCAAAAAGCCATCCAAACCAAGACACCTCAGCTCCCTCGGCTCTTATGCCCTTGGAAAGGTCACAAATGATGATGTATGATGTCACTTGCAAATATAAAAAGTGCTGTCACAGAGGAAGACAAATATCATAGGATATCACTTATGGTGTTATCTAAAAAACTATGCACATGAACTTAAAGAGACTTACAGACATAGAAAACAAACTTATGGCTACCAAAGGGGAAAGATGGGAGGAGACATGAATTAGGAGTTTGAGATTAAAATATATTTATGACTATATATAAAATAGCTAACTAACAAAGACTTACTATATAACACAGGGAGCTCTATTCAATATCTTATAATAATCTTTAAGGGAAAATAATCCGAAAAAGCATATATGTGTACACACACACACACACACATACACACACGTACATATATATATATATATATGTACATATATATAAATCTCTCTATATGTCCATGGAATGCTATACAGTCCATGGAGTTCTCCAGGCCAGAATACTGGAGTGGGTAGCCATTTGCTCTTCCAGGGGACCTTCCCAACCCAGGGATTGAACACAGGTCTCCAACACTGCAAGCAGATTCTTTACCAGCTGAGCCACAAGGAAAGCCTTGTAATAATCTTTAAGGGAAAAGAATCTGGAAAAGCATATATGTGTATACAGACACACACACACATATGTACATATACACACGCATACGTACATATACGTTAAAACTAACACTACATTGTACAACTATTATACTTCAATAATATGAAAAACGCTGTCATTACAGGATTCATACACGGTGAAAGGAAACGCCCTCTCTCTCTCGGGAAGACCAAGGCAGATTTCTATCCGGGCTGCAGGAAACGTGGAACTCTGTGTGGTACAGGCCGCCGCGTGTCCGCAGGTCTGGGGTGTCGGGGGTGCCGCCCAGGGACCCAGTGAAGGTGCCGAGCCGGGCGATCCCCGCCGGCTGTCCTGGACCGAGTCCCCATGGCCTCGCTCCATCGCCCTCAGGGCGGGAGGGGCACCCTGCCCCCAGGAGCAGAGAGCAGTGCTGCTTGGCTATCAGCGTTGCCTTGGAAACGCTGGTGGGGAGCCCGCTTTCCCCTCATTAAGGGGCCCGTCCATTTACAGTGGATTTTCTCCGGGGTTCCTCCCGCTATTTATGCCACTTAAAGAGACCCTAAAACCCTTTCCTATTTGCTAAAAAGAACAAAAATGACATTTTTTTCAGGACTTCAATATTTAAAGTCCTAACAGATAATGCGTGGTTTCAATAGTAATGCCAATTCACCGAAATCCCTCAGCGGCACATTTTTTTCCCCGTCTCCATGGATTCCCAGGCTTAATAATTACATATTTTCTCCCCCTTTTTTTCTTTCATCTCCTCCTTTTCTTCATATTCCACTGCCAAAGAATCTGTGCCACTTGGCTTTTCTGTGATCCCAGCGCTCTGATCAGATACCTGGGTCCTTTTGTGGGTTTAAGAAATCACAGACGTTCAGATTTGGAAATCTACAAAGCAGCTTCCCCCAACACACTCAATAAATGAAGAAAAAAAAATAAGATATAGAAAAAGATGCTTTATAAATGGGGATGCACGGTTTAGACATGGAAAATTGTTACAAGAATAAAAATGATCGAACGTTTCAAACACCTGACACCTTCATTTTTTCTCAACAGAAGGTTGAACATGTTAAATGTGATTTCTGCTTTTCAAAGCATATGCCTGAGTGTTATTCTTTTATTTAATCCTATTCAACCATTGGACACTGTGTGTGAGGCACCAGTAACTGTTTTTCCCAGCGTGACTTGCTGCTGTGTGTGACCAGAGTGACTGACTAGGTCACTCTGTGGTCACTCTCCAGTGGATTCTAAGTGGAGCTGACATGTGCTTTGATCAGATGGGGATGTTTGAGAAGCAGAAGTCCACCATGAGCTCTCTGTCCTTCTCATTAGCTTCCTATGGGAACAGCAAGGTCGTAAGCCATGGTGGAATCATGGTAGAAGGCATTCCAGGCCCTCCAGCCTTGGTCCAGCAGTTTCTGAAGTGTGGTAACAGGGCACAGAGCAGATTGCTCTGGGTGCCTCAGAAAAAGCTCTGCATTGACTCCCATCTCGCGCACAAATGCTGGCCTGAGTGAAGGACACAGAGGTATAAGAGACAACGTCCTTCTTCTTCCAGATGGGTGCTCCTGCTTGTGTATGTGTGTGTTTTATTTTTAATCAGCATTTCCAGTAGTCACATATGGTTGTGAGAGTTGAACCATGAAGAAGGCTGAATGCTGAAGAATTGTTGCTTTCGAACTGTGCTGCTGGAGAAGACTCTTGAGAGTCCCTTGGACACCAAGGAGATCAAACCAGTCAATCCTGACGGAAATCAACCCTGAATATTCATCGGAAGGACTGATGCTGAAGTTGAAGCTCCAATACTTTGGCCACCTAATGCGAAGAGCTGACTCATTTGAAAAGACCCTGATGCTGGAAAAGATTGAAGGTGGGAGGAGAAGGGGATGACAGAGGATGAGATGGTTGCATAGCATCACTGATTCAATAGACGTGAATTTGAGGAAACTCTAGGAGACAGTGGAGGATAGAAGAGCCTGGCATGCTGCAGTCCATGGGGTCTCAAAGAGTCAGACACGACTGAGCTACTGAACAACAATAAACATTCCGTCTAGTTCATCTTTCTGTTTTTCCCTTAAACTAGCCAACCCCCACTGTTCAGGGTAGTTATTCTGAAAAGATAGGTCCTTTGGGTGTTGCTGTATTCCTATAGATATGAGAAAGGTAAGAAAGAGGCAGATGAAAAAGGCTTAGTAAACATCACCACCACTCAGAGTAGCTCTAAGGATTGCTTGTTCATTTGCACAGATTCACTCATGTGCACACGGAACCCATTTTCTTTAGTAAAATGAAGCCCCTGAGTTTACTGCCCTCTGTCTTCAGGTTTATCCTCCAACTGGACCAGAATGCCCTCCACCCTCCTGCTCTGGTACTCTGTAAACATGGAGGGACGTACAGACAAGACAATGCCAGGTGATGAGGTATCTGGTCCAGGCTGGAAGGGCTCTGGAGTGAAAAGACTTCTAAAATTAATAAGTGCTTGCAGAGAATGTTTACTGTGGGAGGATACTTGTACCATGTTTTCTAGAAGAAAATCATCAGTGAGGAGCAAAAATAACAAGTGTTTTATGCAGAAACAAATACTTTCTGACCTTTTATTAGAAATTGCTGTGAGATGTATGTTACATATATGTATTTTCAAAAGAATGATTTTTTAAAAAATGACAAAACATATATTCATTCAGCTAACTGCTCTTGGTCACCTGCTCTATTTTAGTATCTGAGATTAGTTAACCTTTTAAGGGGGACAGAAAACTTCTAGGGAAATAACAAGTAATGTTGGAACCCAAGAAGGGACCTGTGGTTTGAGGCAAAATATTTAGGTGTGGGCTCTATTTTTCAATTCCTACAATCATATCTTTAAAGCAAGGAGACGCTCTGCCACGGTCATATGGTTTGGCAGGAGCCTGAGGTCAGAGACATCCCTGGTGGCTCAGATGGTAAAGCGTCTGCCTACAATTCGGGAGACTGGGTTCAATCCCTGGGTCGGGAAGATCTCCTGGAGAAGGAAATGGCGCTGATCTGTCATCCAGACAGGGCTTACACACTGAGCTAGCTCAGGCTGTGTCTGACATTCCTCCTACAAACTGGTCCTGATGCAGAGAGTGAGTTTAATTAATGATGGTTGTCACCCGAAGGGCCTGGGTCCAGAGATGTGGGCGCACAGAGGGGCAGCCTCCTCTCCTCCAGGGAGGGGCAGACCTCTTCCAGGAAAGTCGACCTAAATGCCGGGTCTTGCCTTTGTACTCTGTCTGTGCCAGCAGGCGGGAGGGGACTCATGAGCAGGGCTGGATGTGAGCAGAGCCTCCCAGGAAGATGGTGAGGAACCTTCAGTGTCTGGAGCAGACCGTCTGCTGGAGGCAGAGGGCAGCTTGGGAGGGTGGCTCAGGACCTCACCACAGCCCTATTTAGCTAGGATGGACGTACCTGTCTTCTGATGCTGCTGTGAAGGCCGGCGATGACAAGCATGGAGGCCAGTTTATAAAGGGAGCAGAATTTGGCATATTTCCTTAACCCAAATGTGGCTGGGCACTGTAGTCACCTCCAGGATGAAATAGTCTCTTTCTACCGTACCCCCTCTTCTAAAACACAGATACTGAAACCACCCGCTGTCTCCTGCAGTGTTGCTAGGAGAACTGCCAGTCGGAAATTTCGAGGCTGTCTCTCCCCTGCTCAGAGCACCTCAGTGGCTTTCTGCTGCTTGTAGGACCCCTGTGCAAACTGTTTGATGTGGTTTATAAGTGCCTCTGCCCCAGGGTTTGATTTCTCCCAGAGTGTATCTTGAGCATGGACCTCTTGCATTCTTTCTACATGAGTTTGCTCTTGGGACCCAGCTTGCTTGACCCCGTGCATGTGGTCCTTAGAGGCAGTTTCAGCTCTGGGTCTCAGAGTCAGCACAGAGTCCTCAGCCCAGATCTTTCTGCTCCAGCCCTTAAGGAGAGGGTTCAGCTTCTGACACCCCCCAGTGGGGCCAAACTGACTGTTCTGAATATCCCCATCCCTGGCGGAAGGCTCCAGTAGTGAAACAGTATGAACCCTCCTGATGCAAAGAGCTGACTCACTGGAAAAGACTCTGATTCTGGGAAAGATTGAAGGCAGGAGGAGAAGAGGGTAGCAGAGGATGAGATGGTTGGATAGCATCACCGAGTCAACGGACACGAATCTGAGCAAACTCTGGGAGGTGGGGAAGGACAGAGGAGCCCGGCATGCTGTGGTCCATGGTGTCGCAGAGTCAGACACAATTTAGTGACTGAACAACAACAAAAATGAGCTGTATGTCTGAAGTTGCAGCTGCTGATTCTAGAATCCAAAGGGCAGGGACTCTGCTCACTCAAGAATGAGTCTCCTCCTAGACTGTCGGAGCCGACACCACGGTGGGGAGCACTTTGGCAACAGCAGGAGCTGAAGGATGCACAGGTGGGGGCAGACATGTCAACAGAAACCCAGGGGCTCCAAACGTGACTCCTGGCTTGTAAGGAACAACAAGTAAGATGCAGTGAGTTGAAGGCACCTCCCAGAGCCTGAAGCTGATTTGGAGAGATGTCGGGGGTGGGGAATTTCTAGGAAGAACAGAAAAAGAATATTCTTAAAAGGAGCAGTGCATATGCAGTCATCAGACAGTGAATCCTCTGCCTATCCAGAGACCCTGGAAGAGCTCAGGGCAACTGAAGCATGGGAGGTGTGGGCTGCAGACCATAGGCCCATTCCTGGAGGCTGCTGACCAGAGGTGCTGGCCCGGACATGGAGGGCCAGGTGGTCTGTGTGATGCTGCAGAGTGGCCAGTGTCAGTCCTCAGAGCTTTACAACTACAGATGCCAGTGTCCCGTGCCAAAGCCTCCTAACAGTATAGGCTTGGGGGTCACCTGGGCATCTGTGTCCTTGAAAAGTGTCAGGAGGTTCTGACATGTATTTCCCAAATGATGACCACCATGACCCAGGCAGGCAACGCTCTGGAAGGTGAAAGTGAAAAGGGCATGGTCCACTCTCCAGGACCTAGATCTAGTTCACATGTTGGGTGAAAATAAAATATAAAATAAAATGAGGTTTCATGATGGATGAAATTTCTCTGAGATCGCAGTATTTGGGGTTGTGTCAGATTGTGTTGTTGCTGTTGTTGCTGTTCAGTCACTAAGCTGTGTCCAGCTGTTAGCGACCACATGGACTAAAGCATGCCAGGCTCCTCTGTGGCCAACTTCTCCCAGAGCTGGTTCAAATTCATGTCCATTGACTTGGTGATGCGCTCTAACCATCTCATCCTCTGCTACCCCCTTCTTCTCCTGCCTTCAATCTTTACCAGTATCAAGATCTTTTCCAGTGAGGCAGCTCTTCACATTAGACAGCCAAAGTATTGGAGTTTCAGCTTAAGCATCAGTCCTTCCAATGAATATTCAGGACTGATTTCCTTTAGGATGAACTGATTTCATCTCCTTGCAGTCTACAGAACTCTCAAGGGTCTTCTCCAACACCACAGTTCAGAAACATAAATTCTTTGGTACTCAGCCTTCTTTATGGCCCAACTCTCATAGTGGTTAGTAAAGTATTAATAAAAGGCATCAGAACTCATGAAGGAGTCCAGCGGAGGCAGCCACCTTAATACTTTACCCTGAAGCAGCAAGTGCACCTCAGAACCTGGATTCTGGAATCTCTGTGTGTGATTAGACACATTCTAGTCACATTTCACAGAAAGCATGCTACTACAGGGAAAGCCTAAGAACAGGTGTGTGCATGGGGTTACAAGGACAGATGAGTACACTGAACACTTCGCAAACCTGTCATTTGAAGACAATGAGCACAATCTGTAAAGAAATGGAGAATCTGACGGATGCAATGTTTACAAAGGAAGTGAGAAACATGGATGTGTGCTACAAGCTTGCTGGCTTCATAATCATCCATCCTCCAGCCTAAGATTCATGAAACAGTAGTGAGCACCAGAGATCCTAGGAAGGGCTGCTCTATCCAGACCGTTGTAGGTGAGTGAAGCAGAGGTGAGCAATGACAGAGGATATGGGTGCTCGGTACAATGGGGCATCTGTAAGCCACTTTCTGGGGTGCTGCATGCCTCCCCAAGAAGAAGTGTGTCTTCTGGGAAAGGCAAGTAAGGAAAGCCCCCCAGGAAACTCAGGCACTGTTCTCTGAATTCAGTGGGACACTGATTTCTTTGCTTAGAAATTTCCGAGAATTTAGGTTATATTTCTTGAAGAAGACTGCCTTTATGAATATCTTTTATCCAGTCTCTTATGACATTTAGAAAATACCAAATTTTTTTTTAATTCAAAGTGTCAGAATTAACCAGGTCAGAAGTGAAATAGAAAAGTATGTCTATGTGTATGTCTGTCATTGTGTGTGTGTGTATGTTAAAGGTGGTACTCAAAGGGAATGGGCAGCACTTTGGTCTTGCCATATAGCATCTTGGCAAATATAGATGTAGAAATGTCACCATACTAAACTAAATTAGGTGTCTGTGCTTGACAGTATTGCCTGCAGTTAGAATTTCAAAATGATAGTCATATTAATGCTTTATAGTCAGACTTGTTTTTTTAATTTATTATTTTTTATCAAAGGATAATTGCTTTACAGAATTTTGCTGTTTTCTGTCAAACCTCAACATGAATCAGCCATAGGTATACACATATCCCCTCCTTTTTGAACCTCCCTCCTATCTCCCTCCCCATCCCACCTCCCTAGGTTGATACAGAGTCCCCATTTGAGTTTCCTGAGCCATACAGCAAATTCCCGTTGGCTCTCTATTTTACATATGGTAATCACGATGGTGTGATCACTCACCTAGAGCCAGACATCCTGGAAGATGAAGTCAAGTGGGCCTTAGAAAGCATCACTATGAACAAAGCTAGTGGAGGTGATGGAATTCCAGTGGAGTGATTTCAAATCCTGAAAGATGATGCTGTGAAAGTGCTGCACTCAATATGCCAGCAAAGTTGGAAAACTCACGAGTGGCCACAGCACTGGAAAAGGTCAGTTTTCATTCCAATCCCAAAGAAAGGCAATGCCAAAGAATGCTCAAACTACCGCACAATTGCACTCATCTCACACGCTAAGAAAGTAATGCTCAAAATTCTCCAACCCAGGCTTCAGCAATATGTGAACCATGAACTTCCAGATATTCAAGCTGGTTTCAGAAAAGGCAGAGGAACCAGAGATCAAGTTGCCAACATCTGCTGGATCATGGAAAAAGCAAGAGAGTTCCAGAAAAACATCTATTTCTGCTTTATTGACTATGCCAAAGCCTTTGACTGTGGGATTACAATAAACTGTGGAAAATTATGGAAGAGATGGGAATACCAGACCACCTGACCTGCCTCTTGAGAAACCTGTATGCAGGTCAGGAAGCAACAGTTAGAACTGGACATGGAACAATGGACTGGTTCAAAATAGGAAAAGGAGTACGTCAAGGCTGTATATTATCACCCTGCTTATTTAACTTCTATGCAGAGTACATCATGAGAAACGCTGGACTGGAAGAAGCACAAGCTGGAATCAAGATTGCCGGGAGAAATATCAATAACCTCAGATATGCAGATGACACCACTCTTATGGCAGAAAGTGAAGAGGAACTCAAAAGCCTCTTGATGAAAGTGAAAGAGGAGAGTGAAAACGTTGGCTTAAGGTTCAACATTCAGAAAACAAAGATCATGGCATCTGGTCCCATCACTTCATGGGAAATAGATGGGGAAACAGTGTCAGACTTTATTTTTGGGGGCTCCAAAAGCACTGCAGATGGTGACTGCAGCCATGAAATTAAAAGACTCTTACTCCTTGGAAGGAAAGTTATCACCAACCTGGATAGCATATTCAAAAGCAGAGACATTACTTTGCCGACTAAGGTCCGTCTAGTCAAGGCTATGGTTTTTCCAGTGGTCATGTATGGATGGGAGAGTTGGACTGTGAAGCAGGCTGAGTGCCGAAGAATTGATGCTTTTGAACTGTGGTGTTGGAGAAGACTCTTGAGAGTCCCTTGGACTGCAAGGAGATCCAACCAGTCCGTTCTGAAGGAGATCAGCCCTGGGATTTCTTTGGAAGGAATGATGCTAAAGCTGAAACTCCAGTACTTTGGCCACCTCATGCGAAGAGTTGACTCATTGGAAAAGACTCTGATGCTGGGAGGGATTGGGAGCAGGAGGAGAAGGGGACGACCGACGATGAGATGGCTGGATGGCATCACTGACTCTACAGACGTGAGTCTAGGTGAACTCCGGGAGTTGGTGATGGACAGGGAGGCCTGGCATGCTGTGATTCATGGGATCGCAAAGATTCGGACACGACTGAGCGACTGAACTGAACTGAACTGAACTGATAGTTTCCTTTGCAGTGCAAAAGCTTTTGAGCCTAATCAGTTTCCACTTCTTTACTCTTGTTTTTATTTCCATTACTCTAGGAGGTGGGTCATAAAGGGTCTTTCTTCGATTTATGTTGTCGAGCGTTCTACCTATGTTTTCCTCTAATAGTTTTATAGTTTCTGGTCTTACATTTAGGTCTTTAATCCATTTTGAGTTTATTTTTGTGTATGGTGTTAAGAAATGTTCTAATTTCATTTTTTTACATGCAGCTGTCCAGTTTTCCCAGCACCGTTTATTGGAGAGGCTGTCTTTGCCCCATTGTATATTCTTGCCTCTTTTGTCAAAATTAAGGTACCCATAGGTGCATGGGTTTATTTACGGACTTTCTATCTTGTTCCATTGGCCTGTATTTCTGTTTTTGTGCCAGTACCATACTGTCTTGATGACTGTAGCTTTGTAGTATAATCTGAAGTCAGGACGTTTGATGTCTCCAACTCCATTCTTCTTTCTCAAGACTGCTTTGGCTATTCGAGGTCTTTTGTGTTTCCACATGAATTGTGAAATTTTTTGTTCTAGTTCTGTGAAAAATGCCATTGGTAATTTGATAGGGACCGTGCTGAATCTGTAGATTGCATTTAGTAGTATAGTAATTTTCACAATATTGATTCTTCCTATCCAGGAACAAACATGGACTATCTCTCAATCTGTTTATGTCATCTTTGGTCTTTTCATTAGTGCCTTATCATTTTCTGTTTACAGTTCTTTTGTCTCCTTAGGTAAGTTTATTCCTAGATATTTAATTCTTTTTGTTGGAGTGGTGAATGGGATTGATTCCTTAATTTCTCTTTTTGATTTTTCATTGTTAATATATAGAAATGCAAGTGATTTGTGTGTGTTGATTTTGTATCCTGCTACTTTGCTAAATTCATTGGTTAGCTCTAGTAATTTTCTGATACTATCTTTAGGGTTTTCTAAATGGCAATCCACTCCAGTACTATTGCCTGGAAAATCCCATGGACAGAGGAGCCTGGTAGGCTATAGTCCATGGGGTCGCAAAGAGTCGGACACGACTGAGTGATTTCACATTCACATGTACAGTGTCATGTCATCTGCAAACACTGAGAGCTTTACTTCTTTTCCAATCTGTATTCCTTTTATTTCTTTTTCTTCTTTGATTGTTGTAGCTAGGATTTTCAGAACTATGTTGCATAATAGTGGTGAAAGTGGGCACCCTTGTCTTGTTCCTAATCTTGGGGGAATATTTTCAGTTTCTCACCATTGAGACTAATGTTTGCTGTATTCTTTTCATATATGGCCTTTACTATGTTGAGGTAGGTTCCTTCTGTGTCCATTTTTGAAGAGTTTTAATCATAAATGAGTGCTGAATTTTGTCAAAGGCTTTGTCTGCATCTATTGAGATTATCATATAGTTTTTATTTTTCAATTTGTCAATATGGTATATCACATTGATTGATTTGCATAAATTGAAGAATCCGTGCATTCCTGGAATAAATCTAACTTCATCATGGTGCATGAGCTTTTTGATTGTTGCTGAAATCTGTTTGCTAAAATTGTGTTGAGGATTTTTGCACTTATATTCATTGGTGATATTGGCCCATAGTTTTCCTTTTGTGTGTTGTCTTATTTGGTTTTTGTATCAGGGTGATGGTGGCCTCATAGAATGGGTTTGGAAGTGTTCCTTCCTCTGCAATTTTTTGGAAGAGTTTCAGAAGGATAGGCATTAGCTCTTCTCTAAATGTTTGATAGAATTCTCCTGTGAAGCCATCTGGTCCTGGGCTTTTGTTTTTTGGGAGATTTTTGATCACAGCTTCAATTTCAGTGCTTGTAATTGGGTTGTTCATAATTTCTATTTCTTTCAGGTTCAGTCTTGGAAGATTGAACTTTTCTAAGAATCTGTCCATTTCTTCCAGTTATCCATTTTATTGCCACATAGTTGTTCATAATAGTCTCATAATCCTTTATATTTCTGCATTATCTGTTGTAACCTCTCCTTCTTCATTTCTAACTTTGTTGATTGATTTGATTCTTCTCTCATTATTTCTTGATGAGTCTGGCTAAAGGTTTGTCAATTTTGTTTATCTTCTCAAAGAACCAGCTTTTAGTGTTATTCATCTTTACTGTTGTTTCTTTCATTTCTTTTTCATTTATTTCTGCTCAGATCTTTATGATTTCTTTCCTTCTACTAATTTTGGGGGGGGGGGGGTTTGTTCTTCTTTTTCCAGTTGCTTTAGGTGTAAAGTTAGGCTGTCTATTTGATGTTTTTCTTGTTTCTTGAGGTAGGATTGTATTGCTATAAGCTTCCCTCTTAGGACCGCTTTTGCTGCATCCCATGGGTTTTGAGTTGTTGTGTTTTCATTGTCATTTGTTTCTAGAAGATTTTTGATTCCCCTTTTGATTTCTTCAGTAACCTGTTGATTATTTAGAAATGTGTTGTTTAATCTCCATGTGTTTGTGTTTCTTACAGTTTTTTTTTTTTCCTTGTAGTTGATATCTAGTCTCATAGTGTTGTGGTCAAAGAAGATGGCTTGATATGGTTTCAGTTTTCTTAAATTTAATGAGGTTTGATTTGGGACCCAAGATGTGGTCTATCCTCGAGAATGTTCCATGTGCTCTTGAGAAGAAAGTGTATTCTTCTGCATTTGGATGGAATGTCCTGAAGATATCAATGAGATCCATCTCATCTGAAGTATCACTTAAGAATTGTGTTTCCTTATTAATTTTCTGTTTTGTTGATCTGTCCATTGGTGTGAGTGACATGTTAAAGTCTCCTACTATTATTGTGTTACTGTCAATTTCCCCTTTTATGTCTGTTAGTGTTTGTCTTATGTATTGAGGTGCTCCAATGTTGGGTGCATAGATATTTACATTTGTTATGCCTTCCTCTTCGATTGATCCCTTGATCATTATGGGGTGTCCTTCGTTATCTCTTATTATCTTTATTTTAAGGTCTATTTTGTCTAATATGAGGATTGCTACTCTAGCATTCTTTTGCTTTCCATTTGCATGGAATATACTTTCCCATCCTCCCTCAGTCTATATGTGTCTTGAGGTCTAAAGTGGGATTCTTGTAGACAGCATATATGGGTCTTGTTTTTGTATCCATTCAGCCAGTCTGTGTCTTTTGGTTGGAGCATTTAATCCATTTACATTTAAAGTAATTATTGATATATATGTTCCTATTGCCATTTTCTTAATTGTTTGAGGTTGATTTTATAAATATTTTTTCTTCTCTTGTATTTCTTGACTATATAAGTCCATTTAACATTTGTTGTAAAGCTGGTTTGATGGTACTGAATTCTCTTAACTTTTGCTTGTCTGAAAAGCTTTTGATTTCTCCATCAATTTTGAATGAGATCCTTGCCAGGTACAGTAATCTTGGTTGTAGATTTTTCCCTTTCAGTACTTTAAATATATCCTGCCATTTCCTTCTGGCCCCCAGAGTTTCTGTTAAAAAATCAGCTGTTAAGTGTATGGGGTTTCCCTTGTATGTTACTTGTTACTTCTCCCTTGCTGCTTTTAATATCCTTTCTTTGTGTTTAGTCTTTGTTAATTTGATTAAATGTGTCTTGGTGTGTTTCTCCTTGGGTTTATCTTGTATGGGACTCTTTGTGCCTCTTGAGGGGATTGACTATTTCCTTTCCCATGGTGGGGAAATTTTCAACTATAATCTCTTCAAAAATTTTCTCAAAACCTTTCTTTTTCTCTTCTTCCTCTTGGGCCCCTATAATTCAAAGTTTGGTGCATGTGATATTGTCCCAGAGGTCTCTGAGACAATCCTCAGTTCTTTTCATTCTTTTTAATTTATTCTGCTCTTCAGAAGCTATTTTCACCATTTTATCTTCCAGCTCACTGATTCCTTCTTCTGCTTCAGCTATTCTGCTATTGATTCTTCCAGAGTATTTTTTTTTTTTAGTGTTTTAATTTTTTTTTATTTTTTTTTCTATGTTTCATTTTTATTTTTTTTTCATTTTTTTTTTTAAATTTTAAAATCTTTAATTCTTACATGTGTTCCCAAACATGAACCCCCCTCCCACCTCCCTCCCCATAACATCTCTGTGGGTCATCCCCATGCACCAGCCCCAAGCATGCTGTATCCTGCGTCAGACATAGATTAGCGATTCAATTCTTACATGATAGTATACATGATAGAATGCCATTCTCCCATATCATCCCACCCTCTCCCTCTCCCTCTGAGTCCAAAAGTCCGTTATAGACAGCTGCGTCTTTTTCCTGTCTTGCATACAGGGTCGTCATTGCCATCTTTCTAAATTCCATATATATGTGTTAGTATACTGTATTGGTGTTTTTCTTTCTGGCTTACTTCACTCTGTATAATCGGCTCCAGTTTCGTCCATCTCATCAGAACTGATTCAAATGAATTCTTTTTAACGGCTGAGTAATACTCCATTGTGTATATGTACCACTGCTTTCTTATCCATTCATCTGCTGATGGACATCCAGGTTGTTTCCATGTCCTGGCTATTATAAACAGTGCTGCGATGAACATTGGGGTACATGTGTCTCTTTCAATTCTGGTTTCCTCGGTGTGTATGCCCAGCAGTGGGATTGCTGGGTCATAAGGGAGTTCTATTTGCAATTTTTTAAGGAATCTCCACACTGTTCTCCATAGTGGCTGTACTAGTTTGCATTCCCACCAACAGTGTAGGAGGGTTCCCTTCTCTCCACACCCTCTCCAGCATTTATTGCTTGCAGATTTTTGGATCGCAGCCATTCTGACTGGTGTGAAGTGGTACCTCATTGTGGTTTTGATTTGCATTTCTCTGATAATGAGTGATGTTGAGCATCTTTTCATGTGTTTGTTAGCCATCCGTATGTCTTCTTTGGAGAAATGTCTATTTAGTTCTTTGGCCCATTTTTTGATTGGGTGGTTTATTTTTCTGGAATTGAGCTGCATAAGTTGCTTGTATATTTTTGAGATTAGTTGTTTGTCAGTTGCTTCATTTGCTATTATTTTCTCCCATTCAGAAGGCTGTCTTTTCACCTTGCTGGTATTTTCCTTTGTTGTGCAGAAGCTTTTAATTTTAATTAGATCCCATTTGTTTATTTTTGCTTTTATTTCCAGAATTCTGGGAGGTGGATCATAGAGGATCCTGCTGTGATTTATGTCTGAGAGTGTTTTGCCTATGTTCTCCTCTAGGACTTTTTTAAATTTCAGTAATTGTGTTTGTCTCTACATGTTTATTCTTTAATTCTTCTAGGTCTTTGTTAATTGATTCTTGCATTTTCTCCATTTTCCTTTCAAGGTTTTTGATCATCTTTACTATCATTATTCTGAATTCTTTTTCAGGTAGTTTTCCTATTTCCTCTTCATTTATTTGGACTTCTGTGTTTCTATTTTGTTCTTTCATTTGTGCAGTATTTCTCTGCATTTTCATTATTATTATTTTTTTAACTTATTGTGTTTGAGATCTCCTTTTCCCAGGCTTCAAGGCTGAATTTTTTCTTCCTTTTGGTTTCTGCCCTCTAAGGTTGGTCCAGTGGTTTGTGTAAGCTTCTTATAGGGTGAGATTTGTGCAAGCTTCTTATAGGGTGAGATTTGTGCTGAGGTTTTGTTTGTTTGCTTGTTTTTCCTCTGATGGGCAAAGGTGACTGAGGTGGAAATCCTGTCTACTGATGATTGGGTTTGTATTTTTGTTTTGTTTGTTGTTTAGATGAGGTGTCCTGCACAGCATGCTATTGGTGGTTGGGTGATGCCAGGTCTTGTATTCAAGTGGTTTCCTTTATGTGAGTTCTCACTATTTGATATCCCCTAGGGTTAGTTCTGGAGAAGGCAATGGCAACCCACTCCAGTACTCTTGCCTGGAAAATCCCATGGGCAGAGGAGCCTGGTGGGCTGCAGTCCATGGGGTTGTGAAGAGTCAGACACGACTGAGCAACTTCACTTTCACTTTTCACTTTCGTGCACTGGAGAAGGGAATGGCAAGCCACTCCAGTGTTCTTGCCTGGAGAATCCCAGAGATGCCGGAGCCTGGTGGGCTGCCATCTCTGGGGTCTCACTCAGACACGACTGAAGTGACTCAGCAGGGTTAGTTCTCTGGTGGTCTAGGGTCTTGGAGTCAGTACTCACACTCCAAACACCCAGGGCTTGATCTCTGGTCAGGAACGAAGATTCCACAAGTGGTTTGTTATGGCATTAAGTGAAATTAAAACAAATATCCAAAAATGAGAAAACAAAGATGAACCCCAGACAAATGGCAGTTACAAAATCAGGCAAATAATAATTAAAATGATGGAATATACACTTATACCTATACACCCTTGAACAAAGTCAAAATAGTCCAACAAAAATAAAGTACAATAGATTGACCCAGGGAACAAAGGAAATAAAAAATTATATTTACCAGTTAAGAATAAAACAACTAAAGCACGAACTGGAAAGCAAAACTAAAGCAAGGTGCCAAGTGGGGGATAAAGCAAAGAAAACAAAACTAACAAATACGTTGAGAGGAAAGGAAAGAAAGAAAAGAAAGAAGAATAGATATGCAAAGTTAAATAGAGGTAGATGAAGAAGATTTATATATATTAAAGATTAACTGCAAGGGAAAAAGAACAATAGGAGAGTCAAATAAAGGAATACATGTGGAAAAATATAATAGGTTTAAAAAATTAAAAGTTAAAGTAGAAAAAAGAAAAAAAAGATGGAAGAACAAAGGAAAAAAAAAAAAAGGAAAACTCCATAGAACTGCAAAAGCCCAATGTAGATGCAGAGGTTTATAACAACAATAAAAAGTATGACTGAATATACATACATATATATACATATATATATATGTATGTATATATATATGTATATATATATATACATACATACATACATCCATAAGCAAAATCAAAACAGTCCAACAAAAATACAGTAGACTAACCCAGTGAACAAAGGAAACCTAAAATTATATCTACCAGAACAAAACTAACTAAAGTAAAAACTGGAAAACAAAACTAAAACGAGGTGCCAATTGGGGAGTAAAGCAATGAAAATAAAACTAACAAATATGTTGCGAGGAAAGGAAAGAAAGAAGAGAAAGACTAGTTATGCAAAGTTAGAGGTAGATGAAGAAGGTTTAAATACATTGAAGATTAAATGTAAGGGAAAAAAAGAGCGGTAGGAAAGGCAAGCATAGAAAAAATATAACAGGTTTAAGAAAATTAAAGTTATAGAAGAGAGGAGAGGAAGAAAGGGAAACTTCACAGAACTGCAAAGGCCCAACATATCTGGTTTTTTGTTTCTTTTTTTCAAATTTGGTGAGTGGCATTTGTGAGCTCTGTGTCTCTGAAGTAGACTCCCCTCACTTCATACCTTGGAGGGCTTAAAGGAATGTTGTGACTTCTGTTCCAGGAGGTCGTACATGAGCCCTTTCTTTCCTGGATCTGGAGTGCCCAAACAGTTTTATTTTGTCTTTCACTGAGCCTCAGAACTTCTACATCAGAGGGGACAGCATGGAGCTCATTCCCCAAACATTTGAATGTCCCAGAGATGCATATCGGTCCAATGCCATTTTGCTTGGAATCGACCCTCACTCGTATCTGGGACTAAGCATTCCTACTTTTTCACCCTGCTCTACTCTATGGGATTCCCTGGTGGCTCAGACGGTAAAGCGTCTGCCTGCAATGCAGACCAGGATTCGATCCCTGGGTTAGGAAGATCCCCTGGAGAAGGAAATGGCAACCCACTACAGTACTTTTGCCTAGAAAATTCCATGGATGGAGCAGCCCAGTGGACTACAGTCCATGGGGTCGCAAAGAGTCAGACACGACTGAGTGACTTCACTCACTACTTTATGAATGCAGATTCTTAGCAACGTGCACCTGGGTTGTTGTGCAAGGAATTTCCCAGGCAGGAATATTGGAGCAGGTTGCCATTTCCTTCTCCAGGGAAATTTCCTTCTCAACTGAGGGACCAAGCTGATTCATGCTTGCTAAGATTCAACCAAGGGTCTCTTCTCCTATGGAGCTGGCCTCACTCCTCCAGTTCCTCCTGAGCAGTGAACCATCACAATTCTTCACCCCACTGGGTAGCGCTCAGAGCACTGCTTGCACTTATCAGACTGTCCCCATGTGTAGCATCCCTTTTGGATCACAGCATCTTGATGGTTGAAACAATGACTAACCCACCATTCAGTCCAACCTACATAACACCTATACTTTACATGTGACACATACATGTTTGTTGAATGCATATTTCCTTCTAGGTACATAACATTTCTTTCTTATAAAAAGTCATACTGGCTGACTCTGAGTAGTGATATTGTGGAGCCAACAAATTTATTTTATATTTCACTGAGCCTCAGAGCTTCTACATTGGAGGGGACAGTATGGAGCTCATTCCCTAAACATTTGAATGGCTCAGAGATCCATATCAGCCCAATGTCATTTTGCTTGGAATCAACCCTCACTAATACCTGGAATTGAGCATTCCTACTTTTGTTCTTATATAGGAATCTTCTTATTTCAGGACATATTTTTGTTTGTTTTTATTTCAAGGTGGAGGCCAGAATACATTAATGATGAGGGGTCCAAGGAAGAGAATGTACATTGCAGATGACATTCTACTTTTTACCTAAATATGTACTACATTTTTCTTATCCAATGTGTTATGTTTCCATAACAGCAGTAAGAAGAAATCAGGCTGATTGCAGAAAGAAAATACTGTTTCACCTTGAAAATGCATCTTTTGCTGAATTTTGTTTAATATAAAAAAAGGTAGTTTCTTTTCTATAATGAGTAAGTTATACAAATGCATAGATTATAACATCGTGGTCTCTAGCATATGTACAAGGAGCAAGGATTGGATTTTGGTCTAAGGAGGATCATTCTTGAAGGTGAGAAATGTGAGCTAAGAATTGGCAGGTGTAACAGTGGCAGGGGAAATGTTAGCTAACAGATATGCCGGTTATTAATTGTAGAATTCAGAGCATGGTTTCTGGAGGAAATGATTGCTCATGAATCCTGTCTTGAATGATAGGTCTGTGCCAGAGAGTGAGGAATGATGGGCAAAGGGTGTGCATTCAGGTCACAGTGACCTGGGCTGCAAGCCCTCCTTCTCCAAGAGCTTCAGCTTGAGGGCTTTTTGACCTTCCTGAGGGCTGGTTTCCTCTTATTCAAAGTGCAGACAGTGACCTCAAACTCACAGCAGATAAGCATCATTTACAGGGAATCACTTATACAAAGTGCTTGAGCAATCGTTTTCTAGATTGAACCATATCCTCTCAGCAAGAGGCCATGGTCCCCACCCCTCAGGACCTCAGAATGTGACTATTTGGAATCCCGATCTTGACAGAGGTAACTGAGTTAGAGTCTCGTCACTAGGGCGGGTCCTCATCCGATATCTCCGGTGTCCTTATAAAATGGGGAAATTCGGATACAGGGTCAGACACTCTTAGAGGGAAGAAGACAACGTACAGACACAGAGAAAAGACGGTCATGCGGCCGGGGTCATGCAGCTATCGGACTCCAAGGAACACCAGGAACCAGCAGAAGCTGGAGAGACGCTGGAGGACAGTCCAGCCTCCCCTCCTGTGGAGCTCATCCTGGACCAGTGACACAAAGTCACTGAGGCCTGACAGCATCTGGATGCTCAGAACTGGAAGAAGACTCTGTTGCAGTGCCGAGGTCAGGGTGGTAGCAGAGGACAGAAGGGAGAGGGAGGCAGGACCATGATCAGGAAGATTCCTGTCTCCCACATTCGGGAATCTGATAAAATTTGATCCATCCTGCTGCTTTGGTTGATTCTGAAAACCGGCAGTGGGAGAAACTGAGTGAGCAAGTGGAGGCGTCATGGTTCTCTGTGCATTTTCTATCATGAGCTTCTCCATCACTGCTCAGACTTTCTGAAGTGGCAGACGTGGTGACCCAGCCTTGCATACAAATTTGTAGACTAAGGATGGTGATCTGTGTGGCAGTCAACCACGCCCAGGTCCCCAGCCCCCTGAAGGCCAGCATGCGTGCCCAGGGCATCACAATTCATACAGCATAGCCTTCCTTTTATCTTCTCCCCTCTGAAGCTCAGGGTCAGGAAAAGAGCCTCCCTTTGAAGATGTGATGAGACCATTTGCCTCCGTGCTGGTAGGATGCTATCCCAGCAGGATGGCAGCTGCAGATGCCCACCTCCAAGCCCTGCTCAGGGGCTTGTGTGGGCGGCACCAGCCGTGGAAAAAAGCTGGAATCTAACAGGCATGTGTTCTTCCGGCTGCTGCTCAGCTCCTCCCTGGTCCTGCAGCCCTGAGGAGGTCTCCCTCCTGGGAAGCCAGTGAGGAGGGAGCCTCCCCAGGACCAGTCCGAGGAGAGCTGGAGGCGGAGTGGAGGTGGACCTGCCCCTCCTCTGACCCACAGAGACACGAAGGTACAGACACAGTGGGACTGACACCCCAAAGTGAGAGAACTGGCTGGGCTGATGGAACCAAAAAGCCAGTTAAGGCACAAGTCTCTCTAGATAAACAGAGCCATTGTGTATTAAGCTTTGTCATAAAACCAGTTTCCCCAGGTGCTCAGCTTCTCGTCTAGCTCCTGGGTGTCAGGCTTCATGAAGTTTCCTTTCCCTCACCTCTTCCTGGGACCGCTGTGTGATGCCTCCAGAACAGTGGCCGTGAAAACACGTGGGGAAATCCGTTAGCGGGGCCAGCCCTGTAATGCCAGTGCCCCCTCCCTCGGTGCCTGAAGCTGGTAGATTATAACCTTAGAGATC
This sequence comes from Budorcas taxicolor, assembly GCF_023091745.1. Taxonomy (NCBI): domain Eukaryota; kingdom Metazoa; phylum Chordata; class Mammalia; order Artiodactyla; family Bovidae; genus Budorcas; species Budorcas taxicolor. The sequence goes on along the minus strand of NC_068920.1, from coordinate 150,159,308 downwards.
TGCTCAGAACAGACAATGCCAAGAATGTCTCTCAGCTACAACTGTTCCATCATGGACACTTTTCCAAAAGCTTTTCTTGGTCCGCCACATAGAAGCACAACAATCATCACCATTTTCAGTGACTCTGGATTCAAAGACAAATTGTTGGCAACTGCTGAAAGCCTTAAAGCTAAAATCTCCATCAGCTCTGAACACGGCCAGTTTAGAATCCAGAACTGTCACATTGTTATGTTCTCTTAAGAAAATTAGCTTTGCTCCCTCTATCATTTATAACAACTGCACATTGCACATGCATGCCCAGTCGCTCAGTCACGTCAGGCTCTTTGCCACCCCATGGACTGTAGCCCCCCAGGTTCTTCTGTCCAGGGAATTTTCCAGGCAAGAATACTGAAGTGGGTTGCTATCTCCTACTCCAACAACTTACACATTATATATGCTGATATTATTGAATCATAGGCTTTTTACCCTAAAAGGGATTATGGAATCATCTAATCAGAATTTCTTTCATTTTATAAATGAGGAAACTAAGGACCAAATCACTGTGCTTCTCCCGGTTCTAGAAGCTAGTCATCAGGCTCGGCAGTCAGAACAATAGCCCAGCTCTTCCTCAGCATTGAGGTTTGGTGAGGGGAATGTTCTCTGGAGGACAACCTGTGGGCAGCAGAACCCATGGGGCTGTCTCTGGACTCCGGTGCCTGACTCCTGGAGTGCCCAACCTAATAACAAGGCTAGGTCATCCTTTGAGTCTTTGCAGTTACCAGTTGGAGACTGGACCTGATGGAACCATCTCTAAACAACAGAAATGTAGACTCCGAGGGCTCCGACTCAGCCAACTTCTGAGAAAAGGGGAGCTGCTCTCGACTGTACAAGTGGGTGGACTGCCCTGGTTGACCAGAAGGTGATAGATGGGGGTGGGATGCAGACCATAAGAACAGCTCCTCCAGATGGTCCTAATGCCACAGAGTTGGCTCTCATGGTGGGTGAACATGGAGAGAGACCTGTCTCCTCACCTGCCCATGTGATGGGAATGGCTGAAAACATCTGTACCTGCAGTGAAAGCAGGTGGAGATACCCAGGGAACTTTCTTTCCTGGGCCCTCTGCTGGGAAGAATATTAGGACCCTGAGCTGTGCTGCAATGGAAGCTTTTTTTCAGCGCAAGGAGCCAACAGAGTAACAGTTCAGTTCAGTTCAGTTCAGTTGCTCAGTCGTATCTGACTCTGCAACCCCATGAATCACAGCACGCCAGGCCTCCCTGTCCATCACCAACTCCCGGAGTTCACTCAGACTCACTTCCATCGCGTCAGTGATGCCATCCAGCCATCTTGGGGCTGCTCTAAATACAGAGGGACACTCATCCCTGAGACCTCTTGCTGGGTCATAGTCAGAGGCCTGTGCCCACACCCAGGAATGTCCAGTAGGTCCCAAGGCCATGAGACCATGTAGAGGGACTTAGAGAGGATGGGTCCAGGACACAGCTGCTGCCCAGGCCCGGACACTCCTTCTAGGAAGGGTGGGGCTGCATTCTTGCAGTGGTGTCACCCAGTCCTTCCGGGGATCGTCCTGGAAGCTGCCCGCTAGAAATGGAAAACTATGTATCCTTTAATTGCTCATGATCCCTGCAAAATTCCCGGGCGTGGTGCCTGTGGGGATGTCACTGGAGGGTCTCTTGGTTTTCAGAGAAAGAGG